>NW_027362761.1:159111356-160401981 GCF_046119375.1 Phyllobates terribilis
TGCGTTGTGACTATTGTCTCGGAAAAGTCAAAAATGGTGAAATACGACATATACAATATAACTGCATATCAAAAGTCACAATATGGATCAGCAAGTGATGGAGAGAATTCACTGGTTATGCTCACCGTTTGCCAGCAGGACCAGAAGGCATGCTCAGGGTTTTCTGAAGGTTAAACTTTCCAACAGGAAGATTCTCAGCACATTGGGACAAACTTATGCTGCGGTTTCTGAAGAATTCAAACCCACCGGCAGAGCTGGGCTCCTGTACAGGAACACAAACATGACTTCATTAAAAACCATACTTCTGTCACATCTCAGTGGAACATGCATTTTGAGTGTTTCCACTCACACATTGGAAACACTCAAGAGTTCTTAATTTATGAAGTATAAATTAATGGAACTGTGCTTCATTTTGTCCAAATCTTAGAAGCAGACAGTTTATTGAAATGATCTTAGAGATACTGGCAATCCATTCAACCATATCAGTATTATAGGTGACGCAGATGGCATACTGTATAGCACGCTAGCTAGCATTTAAACTCCATTAATATAGTGATTTCTAGATTCCCTCTTTTAGCACTTTATTTTTAGCTTTATTTCTACATTACAACACACTAAAGAAATATTTTAAGAAGAAACTATACAAGGACTGAAAAATGTTGTAATGACAAAAACTGCTGCTAAAGATATGAGCCATCAAATTTTCTATGAATATTTCGAATGGTCACAGATGGGGACAAGTTTAGCTTTGTTTAATAATGTCCGATGTCAACTAATAGTGCTGTTTTAAGACTTCAAGATTTTATTATTGCAATTCAGTAATTCTATCCCTTCTTTCTCTAAGAAGTTGAGACATAGGCCATATTTTTTTGCTGAGAAGAAAGTGATGGTGGAGGGGGAACACTGGAGAAATTGCTTTCGGCCAGCTTAAAAAAAGGACTTTAGCAATTTTATTTTGCACATTCAATGGTAACTCACAAGCATTAATTTAGATGTGTTATTTGTTTCAATCCACCTTAGCTGCATCCATCTATTTTCTATCCTTCTATTAGGGGCCGTTGTGTGGTGACCTTCAGTCTGATTACCAGACCAATACATACTCTCCTTTGTAAGCAGGTCAATCTCTGACATTTTGTGAAGTGAAGGACGCATTCACCTATCAAATCCCACTTTTCAGCTCTCAGACACATCCCCTTCTCACCAAGTCCTGCGCTAATTGTTGCTCTGTATGTTCTCCCATGCAGTTGAAATGATCTTTAATGCATTTTATAAGAGTGCAATAATATTGGGAGCCCATGCACTTACTAGCTGCAGAGGTGGAGAAATCTCTTGACTCACACTAACTAGCCATACTATCTCTAAGTGCTAAGTGTATAATCTGCTGAAAAAAAGAGGGTCTGGCCTATTTGAGCTTGAGGAAGGCGAGTTGCAAAGCTCCTTTCATGTGGTGTTGGTGCAGTATGCCGGCCATTGTTGCTGTGGTTTTGTGCTTGTGGGGCGAAGCATCAGGCCACCCGCCCCGGTGGTGCATTGTAGCTGTGGCGGTGGTTGGCGCACGACGCCGCTCCTTTGAGGCAGGAAATGTTAGGACCCACTAAGAGGTTTGCTGTGACGTGGCAGTGGGCTTCATACAGTCAGAATGTTAAACTAAGAACCTCATGTTCAGTTTTATATATTTTTGCAGAGAAGCATTAGATCATTGTGTTTTTTGGAGGTGTTGTCCATTCTCTTTTTACAGCGCTACATGTATAATCTCCTCTTTATTCCTAGGCAACTTTAGCTTGTCTTCTCTGCCTCCTGCTTGTATGAGGTGTCAGGGAGAGACCTGTCATAAGCATAAGGCAGGATACATTGAGTCTCTGCAGTATTGAGGGGGACAGAAGTTTCATGTCATTGATATATCAACTGATGTCATTAGAGGAAGAATAAAATTGTTGAGCAGGTGTGATGTGATGGGAGGTCATCCATACTACAAATACTGAATTTACATGTCATTAAAGGAACTATATAAAAGGGAAAGAAGGAATCAAGATGGCAGACAATTCAGAAATGGCCCATCAAATTAAACAACAATAAACAAGGCATGCACAAGGGTCTCTTTAGCTTACTGTATTAAATTGCCTATGCTGCATTACATAGGTGAAAACAATTATAGTGTGTTCCTTTAAGTTATGATACAATCACTATTCAAAACATACTTAATGGAAAAGCAGCAGCTCTTATGTGAACAGTTCCATGGTGCCTGTAAAGCTGAATAATTGACAGCGCTGAGCCACAAAAGGAAGACGACTGGAAGTGTTGATAACGGAGAACTACATGAGCAGCACCTACCAATATGGAGGTATCAGCAGGTCTGTACTTTCTAGTGATCAGAAAAATCTGTGAAACTCTTTAAATTGGAGAGGGGTTTCAGAATTTAAGGTAATTTTTTCTTGCTTTTTTAACTACGGATATGAAATACAAATACCAATCACTTCTTGATTTAAGACATTTGCAGAATGAATCAATACTTTGAAATGGTATTTCCACTAATACAAACCTGTGAAGTAGGGGTAGCTGGAGGTGTCTCACATTCACCAGATCCGATAGCCTTCAGAAACCTTATCATGTGCCTGCAAAGATCCCACTTTCCCTGCTCTAGTGCAGTGTTAAATAGGAGAGTTGCATGTTGTCTGCTTACCGCTGCTGCCTCCATGTTCTGTAACAAGAGATATAGTTTGATTTCCACATTTAATTGTGAATGAATATTATATTATATATATATATATATATATATATATATACATACATACATACACATACATACACACACACACACACATATATATCTATATATAGATGGAGATTATATAGATATATATACATATACACAATGTCAGAGAAGTTGACTGATGACTGCAATTACATTTTTAGGGTTTAGGAAATGTTCAAATTTGAACAGTATAATTTAATAGCTAACAAATTTGATGTACGTTACATATATTACTACCTGGAGGATGATGAGATAAGAGGCAGCAGTGTCAAGGTCCTGAGCCATTAGGCACTCCTCAAACAAGTCCTTAGGGTTGCCAACAGCAGCAAATAAGTAATTCCAAAGAGCATACTCTGTCTTCCGAGCACAATGCACCACTGTCTGAAGAAAAAGGGGGAATTCCGTGATGAATTTAGCCACAGTGGGAAGCAGTGGGTCGGGAATGGGTTCCCGTGAGGTAGCTTCTTCTTCCAACACTTCATGAAGCATGAGTTCTAGCACATGTGGGAAATAAGGTAAAGAGGCACACGAGTGAGCTAAGAGCAAAGCTTGCTCTCCTAAATTCCTGACTAACAGCTGTCTTAGGATGTGGTGGAGGTAGATCTGTGAGGTCCTCTCTACAATACAGTAAGGGAACTGAACCTCCAAATGTTCAGCTGGAGAGCCACGGTTGTTCAAACAGTCATAAGCCACAGTTTCATTGATTGCTCCGAGAACCAGAGCATCTTCAAACAGAACTGCAAGTGGGTAAATGTTGATGTGAAAAGGCAGCATTATCCGTCTGGAAAGGAAGGAATGTGGTTTGCGATTATCTCTGGGGAACAAAGGAAGCCAAACCTTCATGCCTGCTCCACCGCAGCTAAGCCACAATGCCTCCAACAAATGGCGTTTTTGCTTGTTGGCCCGACAGGTGCTCCACACATTTTCCACAGACTGTGCGAGGACCACCGGAGCACAAAACGGCAGCTTAAGTAAAGAAGAATAACAGTAAACATTGGTAAATCTGCATTTTAGGACTAGATTTATAATATTTCTGGAAGTTCCAGAATTTTAGTTTTATAATTGAACAAACATTTTATTTTACATGGGTGTAGTACATAGATACATATCCATTGAAATAACAAGAAAGCAAGCTCTATTTGGATATTTTTTCCAACTTTTTCTACTGATTTTGACATCAGAATTGATACCATTTGAGGGAGTTAAATCATCTCATATTGTAATCTTGGGAGCAGGGCCCTCACTCCTCTTGGTATGTGTTGAACTCTGAATTGTAATGTGCTTGGCGCTACAGAAATAAAAATTATTAATAAAAATTATTATTTTCTTGTAAGGTAGCTGAATGCCGGATCAGAAAAACAATTAAAGGACTTAAAAAAAAAAAATCACAAAAAAACCTGATAATTCTACAACCTTTTTTTAAGGCTTAGAATTCAAGTGAATGTTTTTAAAAATGTAGTTGCTGTAACTCATTAATGCTGTAGAGGGCGCCAATTGCTTGTTCGTAAAATGGAAGTGTCGCTTTACTGCCTTTTACGTGAACCACAAGGCTGTGGGAAGCGATGTAGGCTGCTGGTTCTACCTTGCTACGTGGTCTACAAAGTTTTGACACTTTTAGTAAAAGCTAGTAGCTGTAAATACACTTACAGCTAGAACTGCTTACTTACAAGTTTCCGCTGCTGTGAATTGGCTTCTTTTTCACGGATCTGAGGACCTGACCTGTCCCGTTGTAGCATTATTAGCTGGCCTGCTAGATTCAACATAATGCTTTCTGCATCGCACGCCTGCAAGAAAAAGTCAGAAAATTATCACTATTAATCTTGCGATTATTTAATAAATAAATTTCATAAAACGCTAGCACAAATCAACAGTGGCGGGTTTATGTATAGAATAGGTACTCCACCTGTTGGGGCATTTTTAGTGAGATGCCAGTCTCTGTCCTCACAGACGTTAGGGTTATGGATACAACAAGTGAAGGATGGGGAATGTACCGAGACATGGACACTTCCTGAAGGACTTGTAAACAGACCAGAGGATGAGGACTGCAGCAATGAAACCAAAGAAACAATTAATAAAAATGTATACACATATGTATATACATATCTTATTGGCTGAACTTCACAGTACTAGGAATCATTCAGTTTGCAAGGTGTCTAGGCGATGGCTATGCTAGACCACTAGCACTGGGCGCATTAGGTGGACGTTCCAAGAAGAAATGACAACAACATTGGAGCAAAATAACAAATATGTAAGAGCAATATCTAGAAACAAAAGCATGATTTACAAGATTTCCAAATGAAAAATTGTCATGTTTTACGTGAAGTAACAGAAAAAAAATTTATATTTAAACATGGAACAATTCCATTGACATTTAGTACTAAAATCTTGATGTGATAAAGAACTCACCCTTCAGATTTTCTTTCAATACTATAAAGGCAGAAAGAACAGTCAGCTCGAAAAATAATCAACATATCTCTGAACACGCTGAGAAGCAATGTCTCCAACTGCACTTTGGTGACATATGCAAAAGCATTGTCAAGATTGGAGGTACGAAGATAAACCCGGAGCTGAGGGGAAAAAAATCAGAGGTTAAATATCTTGAAGGGTAGACATCTTTATAATAGTATAGTTAAAAAATATTATATATATATATAACACTTTATATCACTTGAGATACTAATGCAGATGTCGAGTATGATTGAAAGGGTTTGCAAGACCGTAAACATTTTTAAAGGCAGTGGATTGATTCAAAATAATAAATGGAGACCTGCTCACCTTCCAGCTCCCGCACAGAACCAGGGAGGCCTGCTCCAGAGTTAGCGGTATCTGCTCTGTGCTCCGGAGGTCTGTAGCAGCTCAGTTAGCGGTATCTGCTCTGTGCTCCGGAGGTCTGTAGCAGCTCAGTTAGCAGTATCTGCTCTGTGCTCCGGAGGTCTGTAGCAGCTCAGTTAGCGGTATCTGCTCTGTGCTCCGGAGGCCTGTAGTAGCTCAGTTAGCGGTATCTGCTCTGTGCTCCGGAGGTCTGTAGTAGCTCAGTTAGCGGTATCTGCTCTGTGCTCCGGGGGTCTGTAGTAGCTCAGTTAGCGGTATCTGCTCTGTGCTCCGGAGGCCTGTAGTAGCTTAGTTAGTGGTATCTGCTGTGTGCTCCGGAAGCCTGTGGCAGCTCAGTTAGCGGTATCGGCTCTGTTCTCTGGAGGCCTGTGGCAGCTCAGTAAGGGGTATCTGTTCTGTTTGGGAGTGCCGCACAGCCTTTATTTTTTGCTCTGTTCAGGAGTCACAGCGCACATCAGAAACGTCTGATTACAGGCTCTTCTAGTCATCTAACCGACGCAACCAATCACAGGCTGCAGCGGTGCTATGACTTCCGAACGAGAGACACACCGCTCCTGGAGCTGGCTGCACTGGATCCACAGTTACGCTGGAAGGTGTGCATACTATTGTTTAACATTTTTAATCAATCCTTCCCTTTAAAAAAAAATACTGTCAGACAACCCCTTTAATGGATTTATAAAAACAAAACATTTACCTCTTCTTGACGATCATTTAAGTTATAACATGCCAGAACAATGAAGTCATTCCACCAAGCCAGGCCTCCAGTCACCATCATGTTCTGCTCCTGAAAACATATGGTAGAAGGCATTACTACTAGATCGTTTTGAGTTCAAACATTTAGAAAAAGAGTAAAACCAAGTACTGACATATGGGAATACAGAGCTCCCCTAGTGTCAGTCCGGAGAGGATTATGCTGTCGGTTTCACGCTGAACGCTTGACACTTTAATCCATGTATGAGGTAAGAGCTCCGGATTTTGTCAGGAAATACCAATTTCACATGCTTTGTAAAAGATCTGTGTAAAATCCTCTGCATATTCCTAATTGCCGCAGTAGCGCCCTTGACTTACAATTGGACTAAACCCCTGGCTAATGGAAAGCTGCAGATTTGCTTATGACATGGCCTAACACATTGTATTGTGTCAGTCGGTAGGTTACAGTGGTCATACACGTTCTGATCAGCTGACTCCTAGCAGGTCATCACCCCTTTAATTTGCATTAGCAAGCACTTTGCCAGACCTCGCTAACATGCCCAATCCATCTTTCAACTGGCATCTTCCATCAGGGAGGAGCCTGGTGACAACAATACACTCTAAACGGTCGACCGAACACCCACCCTGGTGTGTGCAACATTTACCTAATATATTAAATCCCAGAATGATAGCTTTCATATGACAGCTAGATAACGGCTCAAGATATAATATCCAGGAAGCAGAACTCACTTTAAGTCAGACACAAAATAAGGAAGTGAAACTTTTCTTCATTCTGCTCTGTATGTAATGGAGAGGTGGGAAGGGGACGCTACAAGTGACAACAGGAAAAATATCATGGCCTGTCGCTGTCAACTCCATACCTGTACTGTCTGCAACATTCCCCCCCTTTAGAAGGGGATTACAGGAACTCATCATGGCATCTTCCCTTTTACACATCAGAAAGAAGTCAACATTAAAGGCGTTAATCGAACAAAGTACATTTTAATGAACAGATCTTAGAATAAAAACTACAATTGGATGTGTTTAAATATAATGTTCCTGTGCTGAGATAATCTTATAAATGTGCCCCTGCTGTGTACTGTGTAATGGCTGTGTCTGACTGTACAGGAACATGGTCTGATCATTCCACATCTCCTGGGCAGGGGAGGAAGAAAAAGAGTATACAGACATTACAGCAGGGGATCACAGCTGATTCTTTCTTTGAAGTAAAACATTGTTTAATAACAGGCAGGGAAATGTTTTACCTCACAGAAAGAATCAGCTGTGATCCCCTGCTGTCCTGTCTGTATACTCTTTCGCTTCCTCTCCCGCCCAGGAGATGTGGTGTGATCAGACCATGTCCCTGTACGGTCAGACACAGTCATTACACAGTACACAGCAGGGGCACATTTATAAGATTATCTCGGGACAGGAACATTTTATTAACACATAAAATTGTGTTATTATTATTCTAAGATCTATTGCGTAAAATATACTGTGTTCGTGGGAAAAACCCCTTTAAGGTACACAAACTGCCATTGTCACAGACATTTGTTTAAAGCTACCCATTTTTTTTTTGTAACTTGAGGGTTAGGTGTATGAGCAATTGTACTAATGGATGAGGTTTACTGGCACGTGGAATTGTGGAGATAAGTACATGCTGTAATAGGCATACATGAACTCTGCACATCCTTCGTTTTTATAAGCCTGGATGTCTCAGGCACTGCTTGTGTCAGTCTTCAAGCTACAAAAATGAATTTTTGATAAAAACTCGCATCAATGTGCCCTTTAGTGTAAAGTGTGGAGTGACATTTCCTTGTGTTCATGTTCAGAAAAAAATATGGTGAGGAAATAGTATGATTTTAATCTTCGTGCTGTCACATAAGGAAAATGTTGATTTTTACTCTGCTTTATTTTAGATAAACATAAAAAATACATTTGGGCCACATGTTAGTTGGAAGTCAAAACAGAATACAAGGTGTTTGGGGGGCAGATTTACCAATCCTGCCTATTTGCTAAACTTAGATTAGACAGTCTTAACCCCTTCCCAACTTCTACTAATTAACTACAAAGCACGTCAGATGTGGGCATATGGAGCGGGCCCTAAACTATACCTGACAGACGCTGGCTGTTTTATACAGCGAGTATCTGCCTGTAACAGCAGCCACAGGAGGTAAAGTGTTAAGTCCCTAAAGTGTCACTGTCAATCTCACACAGTGGCATTAAAGGAGATCTGTCACAGAGGGTCCTAGGAGTGCCATGCTAGCCAGGGGCTGCTGAAGGCCCCATATGACTGCCATGACGGTACTCCTGTGAAGACCACATCCTGGGCTTCATAAGAGACAGTCATTTAGCTATATACTGCAATACTGTTGAAGAAAGTATAAAGCAGCGATCCGACGATGTTAAGGCTCTTGGAAGAAAGGGGGAACAAAATGAAAATTTACTGTGGCAGGAAGGGGTTAAAAAACACCTAATCACAGAATTTAACCCTGCCCCATGGGATAAAAAAAAAACTTTCCAAAGTAAGGCTTTGGGAAAAGCTAGACTAACCACACAAGAAGCAATTCCATCCCATCCGCAGAGGAGCACAAACTCTGCTGAAAGTGCCCCATCATAGGTAGTATATTGCAACCTTTTTAGTGGATATTATTTCCATTGGCTCATTAGTGTCAGGTAACTTACTTGAGTGATATTCCCAAACAGCTTCCATTTTTTTGTTAGTAAAGAGTAGTGTGCAAATCCACATTTTCCAGAAACAGCAACATTTTGGCCGATCTTGTCTATTGCAGAATACTATGAAATGGGAAATAAAATAGGTCCATAAGACTGAAATGAGTTTAGCTTTCAGCACAAACTAGAAAAATGAAAACGTCGTAAAAATGTATTTAGTGTAGTGTGCACTACTAAAGAAGACCAACAGCTTAAAGGGAATCTGTCACTGGGCTTCTGCTACCCCATCGGAGATCAGCATAATCTAGCAGCAGAGACCCTGATCCCAGCAATGAATCACTTACTGGGCTGCTGGCTGTAGTTTTAATAAAATCAGTGTTTTATCTGCTGCAGTTCTTCCAGCTCTCTGAATGCTGAGACCTATATAGCCCTGCCCACACCACTGTTTGACAGCTTTCTGTATACACTGTGCATAGGTAGAAAGTGCCAATTAGTGGTGGAGGTGGGGTTATACAGAGCTCATGAATATGGGGGACTACATAACAGCAGGTTTACTGGTCCTCTTTATAATATCACTGTTTTATTGGCAGGAGATTATAACTAAATTATATATCTCTGGAATCAGGGTCTGTCTCTACATCATGCTTTCATGACTTTAATGGCAAGTTAAGGTAACAATACATGGATATTAGCAGCTATAAATTTGAGGATCAATCAAAGTCCAACTCTAGTTTAGCTGAATCAAGATCACGCAGATATAGTATGGAAAACTATTTTGCCATGTCCAAGCATAACTAGTTCAAGAGACACTAAATCTAGAAATAAATAAGAGCATGGAGAGGCTTTTGCTAGCTCAATAAAAAGTTATGCAGAATTTTGTCAGAGAAACAATGAGTTTCACTCACTGGCTTTCTCCATGTTTTGGCTACTTTAACCAGGACGACAGTATTTAAGTGAGGAGGGGGGTCTCCAGACTATTTTGGCAGGTGATGTTTGGGCAGTTTGGAGATGAGCAGTTTGTTGCCAGAAGTGTCTGGCAATGGCTTTCTCCACACGGGAAACACATGAACACTCTGTCTAAATGAGCATTCATGCATATGGGAGATATCATTCTGTTGGCCAACGGAACATGTATGGTCACTTTTAGTCTCGCATGGTGTGAATTGCAGTCAGACTCATAGGAGAAGGTTCCTGCGATCTCTAAATCAAAATAAAGCAGATTAACCACATGATATGGGAACATGGGGCGTTCATAAGACCCCCATACACATGAGATTGTCAGCACATCTGCTAACGTTAATGTGTACGGACAGCTGTATCCCTGCCACTTTTCAAGAACCTACTAACCTTATAGTTTAGGAAAGAAAATTGATGCCCCAAGAAATACAGACAAGAGTAATATAGAAGACTGGTTTTGTGGCCTTTGTTTCTCACATTGAAGTAGAATAGTATTAGAAAAGAGGAAGAACTTATAGTAAATATTAAGAATTACCGAATTTTTCAGACTATAAGACGCACTTTTTTCCTCCAAAATTTTGGACCCATGGGCGTGGGTGAATATTCATGCCCTTTAATAGCGGGCGCACGCAATCGCCCGGCAGCAGCATTAGCCGCGCTGCGGCTACACTGTGTGCCGCTATTAAGGAGCATGAAGTCACTGCTCCCCGAGTACACAGTTCCGGCGTGGGGAGCAGTGACTTCCGGCACCTGATGTCTCCTTGTGAGCCGCACATGGCAGTGACGCCATGCGCGGCTCACATGGCGAGATCAGTGCGGGCAGACAGGACGTAGCGATGGAGGAGAGAGAAGAAAGGTCAGTAGGAGTGTTTATTTTTTTTATGTGCAGCGTGATGGGGATTAGGGGGCTATGGATACCAGGATAAGGATGAGGGGGGTCATACATACCAGTATATGGATGAGGGGGCCATACATACCAGGATAAGGATGAAGGGTGCCATGCATACCAGGATAAGGATGAGGGGTGCCATGCATACCAGGATAAGGATGAGGGGTGCCATGCATACCAGGATAAGGATGAGGGGTGCCATGCATATCAGGATAGGCATTAGGGGTGCCATGCATACCAGGATAGGGATGAGGGGTGCCATGCATACCAGGATAGGGATGAGGGGTGCCATGCATACCAGGATAGGGATGAGGGGTGCCATGCATACCAGGATAGGGATGAGGGGTGCCATGCATACCAGGATAGGGATGAGGGGTGCCATGCATACCAGGATAGGGATGAGGGGTGCCATGCATACCAGGATAGGGATGAGGGGTGCCATGCATACCAGGATAGGGATGAGGGGTGCCATGCATACCAGGATAGGGATGAGGGGTGCCATGCATACCAGGATAGGGATGAGGGGTGCCATGCATACCAGGATAGGGATGAGGGGTGCCATGCATACCAGGATAGGGATGAGGGGTGCCATGCATACCAGGATAGGGATGAGGGGTGCCATGCATACCAGGATAGGGATGAGGGGTGCCATGCATACCAGGATAGGGATGAGGGGTGCCATGCATACCAGGATAGGGATGAGGGGTGCCATGCATACCGGGATAAGGAGTGCCATGCATACCAGGATAAGGATGAGGGGTGCCATGCATATCAGGATGGAGGGGTGCCATGCATATCAGGATAGGGATGAGGGGTGCCATGCATACCAGGATAGGGATGAGGGGTGCCATGCATACCAGGATAGGGATGAGGGGTGCCATGCATACCAGGATAGGGATGAGGGGTGCCATGCATACCAGGATAGGGATGAGGGGTGCCATGCATACCAGGATAGGGATGAGGGGTGCCATGCATACCAGGATAGGGATGAGGGGTGCCATGCATACCGGGATAAGGAGTGCCATGCATACCGGGATAAGGATGAGGGGTGCCATGCATATCAGGATGGAGGGGTGCCATGCATATCAGGATGGAGGGGTGCCATGCATATCAGGATGGAGGGGTGCCATGCATATCAGGATGGAGGGGTGCCATGCATATCAGGATGGAGGGGTGCCATGCGTACCAGGATGGAGGAGTGCCATGCATATCAGGATGGAGGAGTGCCATGCATACCAGGATGGAGGGGTGCCATGCATACCAGGATGGGGATGGGGGCCACATATAATAGGAAGGGGGGGGGCGCATATATACCAGGATGGGGGATATCAGAATTGGGGGACATTACCCCTATACCAGTGTCAGCAGCAGACCCCCTCCCCCTTAACAGTGCATCGTGACCACATTTTTTGCTTAAATTTTTTTTTCTATTTTCCTCCTCTAAAACCTAGGTGCGTCTTATAGTCTGAAAAATAAGGTACAGTTTTTAACTTGTGTACCAGACATTGGAAGAAAAAGAACACCTATAGTTTTGGCTAACAAATAACTCACCCTAATAGGCCAATTGCTCTCAAGGTAGGTGCTGTGTATCTAAACAGGAAGAAAGCAAAGAAAACCATATCAAAATGATTAACTAAAAAATACATAAACAAACTTTAGTACTTTACACTTTGAAGCTATCGTTTTCATTTTATATGGGATGTATGGGATGGAAAAAGAGGCAATATTTTCTATTAAAAGTACTTTCTACATATACGTGCTAACCCATCTATATTTGATCTGAGCAATGCATGCTCATAACAGCCCCTTATACAACGGTCAACTGCAGCTTAGGTGAGCTAGCTGATATTAATAATTCATACATTTCCACAGTAAAATAACTGCTACTTATTACCGTATATTTAATCCAAACAGATTCAGGTCAATTTAATTTTTAGAGACTGTCTAATCAAAACCAGCCCCTGTCTGAATGTAGCCGTACATCCCCAGATTTCACCCGGATCTTGCTCCGGCCATAAATTTCATTGCAGTGGATGTTACATTAGAAATGTAGTATTACATAAATTTCCATGTAAAACCAGGATGGCTCGAGTCTGCCAGATCACCCTTCTTTCTGGGTAATAAAGGGGGTTCACAAAGATGAGATACTACATTTCGTATGCTGCAATAGTGCACATCACATTAAGTGAGTGTTTTCCTTATTTCTATTGAAAGTACCACAATAAGGAGTGGATTAAACACAGATACATATAAAAAAGGAAGGAATTGAACAAATCCCTTGAGTTTTCATTTTTATTTGTCACAGTTCTGTTTGTAAAGGGAATCTGTCAGCAGGTTTTTGCTATGTAATCTGAGGTGACCAGATTAATATAGGGATATAGTGCGCCGGGTAGGATCAGAATGCAGCTAAATAGAGTTTTTTAATGACAGGTTCCCTTTAATCCTTGACAACATCAAATAAATGAGAAAAAAGCAGCAACGGCATCCACATTTCGACCCCGACAAACAGTTAGGTCTTTTTCAAGCAATGGCTTAAAAAAAAATTGTTTGTAAGGGACAAAATGTCACTGTCTTTCTGTATTGTATGATATATCAGTAAAGAAGAAGTTCCATTTTTCCATTTTGGATGCTATTGCCATTTGCCACTTTTTCAACATTTCAGTTTTCGACACTTTTTTTGTTCTGAACAGGGAAAACAAAATATAGAAGTAAAAATGTGTACCAGAAAACGTTGCACCTATGCACTTCATAGCAGTTCTACTCTACTCTATAGCTTCTTATTAGGTTAGATTCCCTCCAGAAAGAGATAGGATTCTGTTCACTTATTTATAGTGGAAAGGTTTCTCTTCAGAGGAGTGATTAGGGAGGCCGAGACCATTTATAATTTATGGTACGCAGCAGTCATTTGAGAAGTGTGAAGGTGGGATAAGTGATGCGTCAAGCATTTTCAACAATCCCAGGCATGATATTGCCAAGAGGCAACTCCACTCATCATTTAATGACAAGTATTAAATCACAAATATACTTCCAAAAGTACATACATCTTTACACAAGATGAACTGTACATCTACCATTGCTGAGGCAGAAGGACTTAAAATTCCCTACAGCTTCACCGTTACCCAACAGGAAGGTACTGGCTGATTTATGACAATCTGGTCGGCATCCCATGTACAGTCTATGAGCACCCGTAGAAGACAACCTGTGTAGAATTTTCCATGGCTGCCTTCCTCTACATCTTGACCCAATAAGTGCTATCTACAATTAAAATTTCTTTAATATAATACAGAAATGTAATTTTTTACTTGATTGAAATACTCCCTAGTACCCTGAACGAGGGCAAAAGGTACGTAATACAGAAAATGCACTACTGTGCACCACAGCTATACAGTTGTATTTGTTCTCTTACCTAACCATGAAGGGATTTAGTGGGGGAACCTCCTTTAGCTCAGGGTAGTCAAACAAAATAAGCAGAGAAGGGACTAAAGATATAGTGGAAAATGATGCCAAGTAAAATACTGTAGGCAAAGAGTAAAGTCGCTCTTTATATTCAGGGGTCCCTGCAAAACCAAGGTACACTGAATGGTGACTTTATTAGAGACAACTGCACCTTCGCGATTGGAGCTTCCATGTATGAAAATTAGCACAGGCCCCAAAGTGCAACATACAATCAAATGAGCAAGTTTTCAATGGCTCGGTTTTAGTGTGAATCCATATTCGAATGGGAAATCGAGAGATCTGAGCTACTTTAAATGCAGCAAGGTCATCTGTGATAGACTAGCTGTGGCCAGAATGACACCAACTACCAACCTTATGGGGTTTTCTTATGCAGTGATGCTAAGGGCATAGTGAGAATGGTGTGACTGAGGAAAAACATTCAGAGAAGGGGATCTGGTGGATTTAAAAAAAAAAAAAAAAAACTTGTCCATGAAGAGAGTCAGAAGAAAATGAGGTCAAGAATCATTCTGAGGAACAGGTGGTTCACAGTCAAGCAAATTGCAGCTGAAGATGGCAGTGGTGCACCAACTAACATCTCAACTTTCTGCAACTTGGCATAAGTGAGATATAACAGCAGATGACCAGATTGATTGCCATTGCGGTCTAAAGGTAATAGAAATGCAAGGCTCTATTGAGCAAAAGAGAGAAAACTCTCGATTACTGAGCCATGAAAACTGGTCACATGAATCCAGATTTCTCGTACACCGTACTGATGGGAAGGCCAGAATTTGGTGCGAGCAGCATGAAATAAAGAACCCTTCCTCTCAGGTCTCAACACTTCAGACCAGTGGACATGGAGTAATAACATGGAGAATGTTTTCTCGTTTCCCGAGTTCTCTGTGAATGCCTGTTTGGATAGGAGGGCTTATCTAAGCACGGTGACTGACCAAGTCCATACCTTTATTGCAACTGTTAGGCCAGTGGCAAAAGGACAATTTCAACAAAACAATGCACCATGCCGCGGGTATAGTAGTCATGGATTCAGATTCCAAGAATGACAGCGAATCTTCCTCGCTTTCCTTGCAATTACAGTCCCCTGATATTAATTATAGGGATTTTCTGGGATGAGGTAGAGAGGGCTGTTCACAGCGTTTCAGTATCTCCATCTAATCTATGGCAATCTATGGCATCCTGTCCACAAGGATTTATATTCCTGCAAAATTATATCAACACCTATGCCATGAGGAACTGCTGCAATTCTGAAGGCCATAAAAGGTCCAATATGGGGGGGCATCCCTAATAAAACAACCACTTAGCGTTTATCCCTGGCCTATGTTTTCACCATGTAATCACAAATCTGAACTGAGGAAGATAGAGATACAGAAAAGCTTCAACATTTTTGACATTACATAGTGGTTTTATCTTTGTAAACACGCGTCATGAGTTTGCCTTTACCTTAACTGTAAAGCTGAATTTTATACATTCTTCCCATTCAAATTATATCAATCGACACTTCTAGACAAGTTCAGACCTAGCACAATGTCCTGACAAAACAGCACTAGAAAATCCACTGCAATGCAAACGGGTTCATATACGGTATTTCACGTTGTGCTCTAGGAGTTGATGAAAAGCAGTTTTCACACGAAGGGCATTGTAATGGGTCATGAAAAAACTCTAGTGATGCTGGAATTCTGCAAGCCTCAGTTACACAACAGTACTGTCAAATTGTAACGCCAAACACCCCCTCGCCTCTTCTAAACTTCACACAAGTCTGAACGTATTTATCAAAATGCTCAGGCATTTATAAAAATAGCCTACAGAGCTGAAAGAATGCCCTACAAATCAAATTAAGCTGGCCAAACCTGCATTTTTGGCCCCCAATCTAATATGTATACAGGCAGCCTAATGGCGGATATTGCATTTCAACACGTCTAAAGCTACGGTCTAGGCGATGAGCTGCCGTCAGCAGAATATTGATATAATCATTGGTAGGCTTACAACAGACATAGTCAAGGATTTTCTGTACTATTTTTTTAAAGGATCTATCTATCTATCTATCCATCCATCCATCCATCTATCCATATCTATTATCCATCTGCAAAAAAAAGGAAAGCAGCACTCCAAAATAGGTACAAAAGGTGATATCTAATAGTCCATAATGGCAACATTTCAGTCCATATGTGAACCTTTCTCAAGCCATAAGAGACTGAAACGTTGCCATTATGGGCAATTAAATCTGACCTTTTGTACTTATTTTGGATGGCTGCTTTCCTTTATTTCACCATATCTGGAGGATTTGTCTTTGCCTGGAAGAGACACAGACACACACACAGACACACACACAGACACACACACAGAGACACACACAGAGACACACACGTGTGTATTTTTAATAATTAATGCCAGACTGTAAAAGCCTTTTTTTCAAATCTGGTCTTACTTTTCAAAGGTAGAATTTTCTATTCTATTTTCTGCACGTGTTTATTGGAGCAGCCATCTTAGCCGAGTTTCTAAATAGCTTTTAGACATGTACTTTACAGTAGCCACATTGACAATGAACATCTTCAGACTATTGATGTCTGTGTTTTAGGCCTGCTCTGTCTTGAAGAGGGATGGAAGTGGTATTCATCACCTATTGTGAAAGGTGGCACCGGTGTTTTCTACACATAGATGTTAGGGTATGTTCACACATGGCATTTTTTCAAGAGGGGGGAAAAAAAAAATCAGCATTTTACAGTACCAGCAATAGTTGGTATTGCACATCCGCCGGAGGGTGCTGCACATTCGCCTCCTATTGACTTAAATAGGAGGCTGATGTGCAGTACCCTGCGACAGACACTACAAGTAGACATAGATGTACATGCAGCTTTTTTTTTTTTTTTCTTTCTTTCTGCCAGAATTTGAGCACTGCAGTGTTTTTGAACATTGAAAGTAATAAGAAATTACAAAAACGCTGAAAAAAAACCCCACAGTATAATATTTGTGCTGCATTTTTTGCAACATTTATTGTAGCATTTTTGGTGTATAAATAATTTATTAACATGCACTGTAGAAAAATCACTCATGCAATCCAACTGAAAACAGAAGCAGGAAACAACTATTTGATGCATTTTATAAGTAGCATTTTTACTGCCAAAAATGAAGGTTTTAGCTACAATAAAAATCGCTGCAAAAATGCCACGTGTAAACATTTCCTTTCTACTGTGTAATTCGGCTTGTGAATATAAAGAGGGAAAATAGCAAGATTCAGGATTTATTTTTTTTTAAATACAGATGAAATGGAAATGTAAAAAATAAAAAAAAAATAGTTATTCCTACATAAATCTTGAATGAAACATTTTTGCAGGGTATTTGTCTTACAGATATGTGCCCTCGTGTAGCCAATAGTAGAAGCATCATTTCTACCCTTATTAAAGCAAAGTACCTGCACAACATGCCAGTGTCTATGTCCCAGTAAAGTGCTTAAACCCTGAGAATCTACATTTCCTACAGGAAATTGACTTCTGTCACGTATAGACTTGTGCTCAGGATGTGATGAAGAGCCTCTAACATGCTGAGTCTGAGTTGCATCCCCGCAGTTCAAGTATAAGCGATCTTCCCCTTGAAGCAATACTTGCTCTTGGTTGCTCTGTAAGAGAATAATGCAGTTTATTATAGTACAAATTAGTCAGCAAGTCAGCATTCTCTGTTCTACTATGCAAAAAAGATATATGGATGCTGAATATTTTGGACAAATGGGCTATTTTAGTGGTGATTAGGTAGAGGAGTATGTAAAGATTCGCAGCAGACTCTTTTGCAATCATCGCATAAAATTTATTTATATATTTTTACACGCATATATACTAGCTATTGAACCCGTTCTACGCCCGGGTGGCAAGCATTTTTATTGGTATATGGTCTCCCATGCTGGTATGTGTTGCCCCCCTCCTGGAATTTGTGCTGCCCCCATCCTGTCTCCACCATCCTATCTTGGTATGCATGGCACCCCTCATACCTATCTTGGTATGCATGGCACCCCTCATCCTTATCCTGTAATGCATGGCACCCCTCACCCCCAATCCAGTATGCGTGGCACCCCTCACCCCCAATCCTGGCATGCATGGCACCCCTCACCCCAAATCCTGGCATGCATGGCACCCCTCACCCCCAATCCTGGAAGGCGTGGCACCATACATCCCCAATCCTGGTATGCGTGGCACCCCTTATCCCCAATCCTGGTATGTGTGGTACTCCTCATCCCTATCCTGGTATGCATGGTACCCCATCCCTCATCCCTATCCTGGTATGTATGGTATTCCTCATCCTGGTATGCATGGCACCCCTCACCCCCAATCCTGGTATGCATGGCACCCCTCACCCCCAATCCTGGTATGCATGGCACCCCTCATCCCCAATCCTGGTATGCATGGCTCCCTCACCCCCAATCCTGGAAGGCATGGCACCCCACATCCCAAATCCTGGTATGCATGGCACCCCTCACCCCCAATCCTGGTATGCCTTGCACCCCTCACCCCCCAATCCTGGTATGCATGGTCCCCTCACCCCCCAATCCTGGTACCCCTCATCCTTATTCTGGTATGCATGGCACCCTGCATTCCTATCCTGGTATGTATGGTACCCCTCATCCCTATTCTGGCATGCAAGGCACCCCTCACCCCCCATTCCTGGTATGCATGGTGCCCTCACCCCCCAATCCTGGTATGCATGGTCCCCTCACCCACCAATCCTGTTATGCATGGTCCCCTCACCCACCAATCCTGTTATGCATGGTCCCCTCACCCACCAATCCTGGTATGCATGGTCCTCTCTGCCCCCAATCCTGGTATGCATGGTCCCCTCAGCCCCCAATCCTGGTATGCATGGTCCCCTCACCCACCAATCCTGGTATGCATGGCCCCCTCACGCCCCAATCCTGGTATGCATGGTCCCCTCACCCCCCAATCCTGGTATGCATGGTCCCCTCACCCCCCAATAATGGTATGTGTGGTACTCCTCATCCTGGTATGCATAGTCCCCTCACCCCCCCAATCCTGGTATGCATGGTCCCCTCAGCCCCCAATCCTGGTATGCATGGTCCCCTCAGCCCCCAATCCTGGTATGCATGGTCCCCTCAGCCCCCAATCCTGGTATGCATGGTCCCCTCAGCCCCCCAATCCTGGTATGCATGGTCCCCTCACCCCCCAATCCTGGTATGCATGGTCCCCTCACCTCCCAATCCTGGTATGCATGGTCCCCTCACCTCCCAATAATGGTATGTATGGTACTCCTCATCCTGGTATGCATGGTCCCCTCACCCCCCAATCCTGGTAAGCGTGGCACCCCTCACCCCCCAATCCTGGAATGCATGGTCCCCTCACCCCGCAATCCTGGTATGCATGGTCCCCTCACCCCCCAATTCAGGTATGCATGGTCCCCTCACCCCCCAATCCTGGTATGCATGGTCCCCTTACCCCCCAATCCTGGTATGCATGGTCCCCTCACCCCCAATCCTGGTATGCATGGTCCCCTCACCCCCCAATCCTGGTATGCATGGTCCCCTCACCCCCAATCCTGGTATGTGTGGTACCCCTCATCCTGGTATGCATGATCCCCTCACCCCACAATCCTGGTATGCTTGGTACCCCTCATCCCTTTCACGCTGTACACACATACAAAAAGATAAACACTTACACTCACCTTTCTTCCCTGTGCTCCAGCGCTGCTATGTCCTGTTCGGGGGAGGAGTGCAGCAGCAGAGTACGCGCGTGCCCATACCTCGCTGTCTGACGCCATTTTGCTGAAGACACACTGCAAATGTGTCTTCAGTAAAATGGCACCGGACAGCGCTATGCGCATGCGCCGATCCGACGCCTCACTCCTGCTCCAGTCTCCGGCGAAGAGAGGCGCTGTGGTAACGCTCCTCCCGGTCAGGTAAGTATGGCGCCGGAAATCGCGGTATGCGTTCAGTGTCTACGTATACCGTGATCTCCGGCGCCATACACTCTGCTTACCTGTAACGGCTGGAAGCAGTCTTCTGTCTGGTGCGTTTCACAAGCGCAGTCTATAAAGGCTTCAGACAGAGACAAGCATCTTCCGTTACATTATAGATAGATATAGAGATTATATATATATATCTATATATATATATACATATACACACTGTACATTCCGTTTAGCAATGCTACATGAATTAAGGAAAAAAGGGAGGAGAGATTTTAACAAATTGCAATTTAAAATGTAAGCCTATGGAGATTAGATTACGTGAACTACTGCAAACTCCAGCAAATGATGCAGTATCAGGTGATAAAACAAAGAAAAATACGAATGGTTGGTGTGGGAGGAAATCATCCTCTCAGGTAGCAGTTAAATTATTTTAAAAAAAATTAAACCAATTTAGATCGTTTCCCAAGAATTATAATGCTGATATATGCCAATTTTGAGATAAAAATTATGAGTAGCATAAAAAAAAAAGTGTCACATGTAATATATATATATATATTTTTTTTAAATGTTCGGACTTTATGTTAAATAGTTAATTTATTAGTGCATAATATTAAATTATGTATTTTTTTTTTTTTTTAAATAACCTTTCAAATGAGTCATTGGGGATTGCGAATACAGCAGTCCCAGGTCATAGGGGACTGTGGTCGATGACTGACGCGGTGTCTGCTTCAGCTGGGCACTGGTCAAGTTTACAGCTGTAGGTGGAGCCTGGCGCCATTTTATTGTAGTCGAGTGCTAAACGCTGGCTACAATTTCCCTCTATCACCTGTAAATGACTGTGATCTGAGTGGAGCCATCATGTTACTGTGACTGCTCCGCTCAGATCACAATAATAAGTGGTGAGCACAGGTCTGAGCATCAGTGCTATGATGGTGATTTCATCCAGTGACATTGTACTCACCTTTGGATGAAGTCACTGCCGCAGCCCTGGTGCCCAGATTTGTGCTCACCGGTAATTAGTGCTCAGAGCAGGGCAATTATAATATTGCAGCTGCCCCGCTCAGCAGTGAGCACAGGTCCGGGCATCACAGATGCCGAGGCGACTACATACAGAGGTGAGTATATATCACTGGATGAAATCACCGCTGTGGCACTGGTGCCCAGACTTGGTGAGCGCTCATTACAGTGATCTAAGTGCCGCAATGACATGAGTGCTCCGTTCAGATCACAGCAATTGTCCAAAGAGCCGTATATCTAATCCTATCATGTGTGAAACAGACTGCTGAGCCATGTATCTAATTCGATCATGTGCGATACAGTCCACACGTGTTGTGCATTTAATCCTACCATTTGCGATACAGTCTGCTGAGCCATGTATTTAATTCTATTATGTGTGATACAGTCCACATACTTGTGTATCCAATCCCATCATATCATAGCTATGTATCTAATCGTGTATGATACAGTCTGCTGTGCTGTGTATCTAATCCTATCATGTGTGATACTGACTGCTGAACTGTGTAATTACTGTGATCTGAGCGCTGCAGCCGCAATGAAATAACTGCTCTGCTCAGATCTCTGTAAAGACCAGTAAGCAGTGTAGCGCCACCTATCAGAATTATTAGCTGACACTGTCAACATCTTGGCATCGTATTCGGTGACACTGTCCACATCTCGGTATCAGAATGCAGTCGCCAACAAAATGAATCTGCTTTGTGATCCTAAACTTCATCCTCCCTTATCCTTTTGCAAACGACCAGAATGTGAGTAGAGGAGTTACACTAGACACATGCAAGTAAATCCTGCCAACAGTTACTGCAGTCATAATGTGATCTAGAAGTACATTAGGTTTTCAAGGTAAATGTAAGCAGCTGCAGCCAGTACTGTTAACAAATAAAAATACAACTTTAAAAATAATTTTTCAGATTTGATATCATAATTTTTTTTTTTGTAAATCTTTAAAATTAAAAAATGTGTTTCTTCTTCAAAGGCTTTTTTCACAGCAAGCTGTAGTATTACAGTCAGAATGAAAGGCTGATCCATAAGAGCCTCTCCTGG
Source organism: Phyllobates terribilis (assembly GCF_046119375.1). NCBI lineage: Eukaryota > Metazoa > Chordata > Amphibia > Anura > Dendrobatidae > Phyllobates > Phyllobates terribilis. The sequence goes on from NW_027362761.1 coordinate 159,133,565, forward strand.
CCTATAAAAGGGATGTTATCTGATGTGGATCATAGTTGTTCCGCAAGTGGTAACAAGATACCAGCTAATCAGTAATCAGCTAGTATGTTTGGAAATATTTCCCCCCTCTCCAAGTCAAAATAAAAGGAATGACACACAAGTGGTACAAAAATGGCCACATTTCCCACTGGATATTGAGAATATATGCACTTGTAAACAGCATTCTTTAAGCAGACAATGAAACAAAACCCGTGATCAGGCTGTGAATGGGTGAACATGGGTAAGGACCTGTAAGCATCTCAACTGTCAACACAGCCTCAAACTGGAAATAGAAAAAAACTAAGAAACACATTCTAGGGCCTAGTCACAATGCCAAGCAAGCGTCACAGAATTTCCATTCACGTACCATGCATGGGTTTACCGTAAGAGCACTCTTAATAAACTGGAATTGGAGTATTCCAGACTGCTTGGGTACAGTTTTGTCACTTGCTGCATGCCCGATGCACTCGGATGTGAGTGCCCACAGGTGGTAGCCTTCAGGTCCCCAGCTCTGCAACAAAACAAGAAACTTTACGTGTAACTATCATCTCACTTATTGTACAAAAAAAGTGCCTACCATAGACGGCTCACTAAAATCATCTTAAGGCTACGTTCACACTTTGCATTTTTGCTGCATTTTTTTAAGCAAATATTAAGCTGCGTTTTACAGTACCAGCAAAAGCTATGAGATTTTAGATATCTCATGCACACATATTGTTTTTCTTTCCTGACTGACTTGGAAAACTGCTGAGTTTTTGCAAAATGCAGCATGTCACGTCTTTCAGCATTTTTTCACCCATAGAAAGCAATGGGTAAGTGCAAAACACAGCAAAAAATGCAGTAACCATAAGGAAGTTGCATCATCTTTTTTTGGGGGGAGCTAAACTTTATGAGCATGCCCAAAAGACAATAAAAACACAGCAAAAAAAAGCAACAATACCAGCTTTTTTGACGCTGCTGCTTTACTGCCAAGAGAGCAGGTTTTGCCTGCAGAAAAAACGCAACGTGTGAACATTAACTAAATTTGTAGAAATGTTGTCACAAACTGGCAATGCTGTCTGACACTAGTCAGTCTTATTCAGAATATGAGAAGTAAAGCTACTGTAGGAAATCTTAAAATACCTCACGCACATGCAGCGGATATTATCTGGTGCTATGGATTCAACAACATGTTACCCTCACCAATTACTAAAACATGGATCACCAGTCACAGATTTCTTCCCTACACAAATGACCATTGGAAACAAATGCAAGACCTAGTGTAGTAAAACTCATAGAACAAAATGTAGAAAAATGTTTTTACCATTGAGCTGATTTTCAAAGACTCTTTCTTCGTGCCATCTGCTCTATATCTGAAACGATAATGATTTCACGTTAGAAGGCAACCCCATCTACATGCATCAGTTCCCTATTATACTGTACCATGCTGAATTGCACAATGTGATTTAAGGAGGACCTACCAGCTACTGGAAAATTTTATTTAAAAAAGAGAAAAAAAAACATTTCTCAGATCCACATTATTATTAAAAGTACCGTACTCTAATTTGAATCACTTAATGGCCAGGCCTGAAAAAGGACCTTTTCAAAATGTTCACGTTGAACTGGACACACTAAGTAGAAGTGGTTGGAGAGCAGAATAAAACTTTTGTTTTTTTTTTTTTTTTTAAATTTCACCTCTACTTGCAGAGATATTAGCAATCAAAATATGTGGCACTTAAAATGTTAAGTACAAGTGGGTGTTATCAGACAGTTTTCACTGAGGGCGTGTACTTCATCTCCCTGTATGATGGTGACCAATTGCAAGCAAGCAGCAACACACTGGGGAAAAAAAGAACACGCCCCCAACCACAGCTTAGAGCAGGTTTCTCAGTGTGTGAGATGTAATGAATGATACAGCTGTGATCTCCTGGTCTAAGCTGCTGCATGATTAGAAAGTTTAAGGAGTAGAGCACAGATGACCAACATTAAAATAAATATTTTTTTTTTCTGTTTTGTTTACCTATCTACCTAGTATTTCTTATGCCCTTTTTGTCATGAGTTTAATAATTGGGTTGAAAAGATTGCCACAAGTTAATTATCGTTTTGTAACGTAGTGTAAAAAAAAAAAACATACCGCATGTAAGAATGTGGGACTTGCTAGCAAAAACAGCAGCAGCACTATCACCACCAGCTGTTTAGGCACTTATACTATGCAATGCAGGTCACTATTGGCCTCCTTTGCCACCAGCAAGCATATTAGTGGGAAGGAAGTGAAGGGTGTTATGGAATTTATGGCACTTGTCTCAGTCACAGCAGGATGATGTTACCTCTGACACCATCAGTTTGAGTCTGTGTTGTACACAGAATTATCTGTCTGATTTAAGAAAAGGAGACTTTAGTGGTAGACATCAAAGTCTCTGCTGTCCCACTATTTTGACAGCTACATAAGACTTCTGAGCTGGAAAATACCACTGTGTAGCAGGAGGCTGTTTGCTGAAATCTGTGCTGTAGTCCTACTTCAAGCTCTTAATGCTGGATGTAGTTATACAGTCATGGCCAAAAAAGTTGGCACTCTCAAAATTCTTCTAACCCTTTACAAGCAGCTATTTGTTCTGCCATTAATCCTTTGCAACAGCTGCATCCTCTTCCTTTATCTGAGCAGGATATTGGTGACATCCTATTCTTTAGCTGATAATTAATAGTATTCAAAATTTACTAAAAGTTCAGGCTCATTAATTTGCTCTTTATGGAGATCTTGATTAAAAAAAAAAAAAAAAAATAAAAAAAGAACAGGCGAATGCACTTTTCCATAATAATCTATGAACCAACGATACAAAAAGCAAAAAAAGTGAAGTCCACCATATATCCTGCCTGTCAGAGCACAAGCTCTATCTAGCATTATGATGATGTATAGAATCCGGCCACCGCTCACAGCTTTGTCAGAGAGATGAGAATCTCACAAGATTTTACGCAGATACTAACAACGAAAGTAAAGCCTGCACCCCTGTAATGTAGAGCTATTTACTAGTGACATTCATTTGAGAAAAGTCTTATACATTCGATCTACTGTCAAAAGATCTACTGTTAAAGATAGGTACTCTAACAAGGAGATGACTTTCATTCAGCATTATAGATTTCCATATCAGAACTTTAACCATTTGTTAGGACACATGTATCAGGAGATGAGCACAGGTAAGTGACACAGAAGGGAAAAGCAGCCTCTGATTACTTACGCAAAGTCTCCTCCAAGAGTACAAATCAGATGTGCTCCAAATACGCTCCACAGGGAAAGTCCTCCACATTCCCAAGTCACCATGACAACACTGTAATCGGGTGACCATCGTATTAACTTCACTGATCCAGTCTTGTTCCAGATATCTAATGTAACCAGTTATATCCAGTAAATTGATGACCTTTATAAAGATCTGGATAAATCTTAAAGATATACATGTACAGTACCAGTCAAAAGTTTGGACACACACCTGTTCATGCAATGGTTTTCCCTGTCCTTATTGGAATGTGCACAATGTAGATTCAGACCAACGGCAGCAAAACAACAAAGGGGCACATATGGAAACAAGGAGTAAAGAAAGATGTGTGAAACAAACCAAAATGTGTGCTAAACTTTAGATTCCTCAAAATGCCCCACTTTAACTCTGATAAACAGCCTTTACACACCCCTGGCATTCTCTCAAGGAGCTTCATCAGGTAGTCACCTGGGATAGCTTCCAATGAACAAGTAGATCTTGTAAAGAATCTATTTGTGGAATTACCAGCCTTCAGAAAATGTTTGCGACCATCAAGTGTGGCTAGCAGTAGTATCAGTACACAGTTCCATACAGCGCTAAGCCCTATCCCATAACTGTTCTAAAACAGAATATGGCAAGAATCACGCAACTAAGTAAAGAGAAACAATAGTCCGTAATTACAGTACGTAAAGACATGATGGTCACACGATCCCAAAACTTCCTAGAACACTGATGGCTTTCTTAACTGCACTTGAAAGTACCTTCAATCATTTTTAAGAAACTGACTCTCGTGAGAACTGCCCCAGACCAACGACCAAGAATTACCTCTTCTGTAGAGCAGAGGTCCCCAACCGCCGGTCCGCGGACCAGGACCGGGCCGTTGGGGTTTTTCAGCCGGTCCGCGGCGCCGCTGACCAGGGCCGGCGTCAGCACCCGGGCAAATGCCGGGGCTCTGAGCAGGCAGAGGGGCCCACTGGCGGTCGCGCACCCCGCTGGGCTATGGGCGTCGGAGAGCGGTGTCAGCGCCCGCCCTTCTCCGCCGCTTGCTCAGGGCCCCGGCAGCCCGATACTTACCTCTCCCCGTGCCTCCGCAGATCAGCTGTCTTCCTGCTCTGCGCTCCCTGTGACGTCTCAGGTCAGAGGGCGCGGTGACGTCTTTACACCGCGCCCTCCCCTGAGCCGTCACAGGGAGCGCTGAGCGGGAAGAAACGACAACGCTGGAGTTCGGAGCCGAGCAGCGAGCGGCGGGCAGCAGGCAGCGGGCAGCAGGTGAGGAGAAGGGAGGTGAGTATTTGATTTTTTTTTTTTTTTAATGTATGGAGGCATGGGGCAGTATAAAGAGGGGAGGGGGGGCATCCTGCTTGGGGCATTATAAAGAGGAGGGGTGACAGCCTGCATGGGGCATTATAAGGTGGGGAACAGCCTGCATGGGGCATTATAAAGAGGGGGGGATTCCTGCTTGGGGCATTATAATGAGGAGGGGTGACAGCCTGCATGGGGCAGTATAAAGAGGAGGGGTGACAGCCTGCATGGGGCATTATAAAGAGGGGGGGCAGCCTGTATGGGGCATTATGTGGGGGGTAACAGCCTGCATGGAGCATTAAAAGGGGGGGGCCTGTATGGGGCATTATGTGGGGGGGAACAGCCTGCATGGAGCATTAAAAGGGGGGGGCCTGTATGGGACATTATGTGGGGGGGAACAGCCTGCATGGAGCATTATAAGGGGGGGGGGGCAGCCTGTATGGGGCATTATGTGGGGGTAACAGCCTGCATGGAGCATTAAAAGGGAGGGGCCTGTATGGGGCAATATGTGGGGGGTAACAGCCTGCATGGAGCATTATAAGGGGGGGACAGCCTGTATAGGGCATTATGTGGGGGGGTAACAGCCTGCATGCAGCATTATATGGGGACCGGTATCCTGTATGGAGCGTTATATGGGGGCCAGTATCCTGTATGGAGCGTTATATGGGGGCCAGTATTCTGTATGGAGCCTTATATGGGGGCCAGTATTCCGTATGGGGTCTTATATGGGGGCCAGTATTCCGTATGGGGCCTTATATGGGGGCAAGTATTCCGTATGGGGCCTTATATGGGGGCAAGTATTCCGTATGGGGCCTTATATGGGGGCAAGTATTCCGTATGGGGCCTTATATGGGGGCAAGTATTCCGTATGGGGCCTTATATGGGGGCCAGTATTCCGTATGAAGCGTTATATGGGGGCCAGTATTCCGTATGGGCGTTATATGGGGACCAGTATTCCGTATGGAGCCTTATATGGGGGCCACTATTCTGTGTGGAGCGATTCACCGGTTTCTGAGCTATTGTAGAATTTACAATAGATATCACTCATGAAGTGAAATCTTTGCATTGTACTATATATATATATTTCTCCTCCGTATCTCTGCATCATGAATCGTGGTATGTGTTAAAGGGGCCCACTGAGACTCTTTCGCCCGGGGCCCAGAAAAACCTGGAGCCGGCCCTGCCGCTGACAGCTAGCTCCGCGGCCCTGCGCCTGGTCAGAACTCGCTCTGTGTGGATTTATAATGTTTTCTGCCATAGCCGTGACAGCTCGCAGCTCCCGGCAGAGAACATTATGCAGGACGGGGTGGGGCGTCGGGCGGGTCTTCGTGACGCAGCCCTCCACAGCACAGCATGGTACCTGTTGTACGTCACGGGGCGGGTCTTAGTGACGCGGCCCTCCTGCACAGCATGGTGTGTTCCTGACGGGGTGGGGCGGCAGGCTCTCCTCACTGACACGCCCCCGGCAGAACATGTTATGTGGGGTGTGCTGGGGCAGCAGACTGGCTTCAGTGACGCGGCTCCCGGTACCGGTGTTCAGTGTGTAGCGCTGCTAAGCAGCAGCGCTGTATACACTGACGCTCAATGTACAATGCTGCTACTTAGCAGCGCTGTACACCGAGGTCCCGCCAGCATCCTCCCCATACAGCTCCACCCCTCCATAACCCCACCCCCATATGACCAAAGCCCCGCCCCCACCCCCACCGGGCCATGGAAAACTGGTCTTGCTTAAAGCCGGTCCCTGGTGCAAAAAAGGTTGGGGACCTCTGCTGTAGAGGATAAGTTCATTAGAGTTGCCAGCTTTAGAAAACGCAAATTGACAGCACCTCATATAACAGCCCTTATAAATGATACACAGACATAAAGTAGCACACATCTCAATGCCAACTTTCCAGATGTCCAGAGGAGACTGTGGGAAGCAGGCCTTTATGATTAAAATTGCAGCAAAGATGCCACTACATTGGTATGCAAACAAGAAGAAACTTCTTTGGGCCAAGAAACACAAGGACTGGACATTAGATCAGTGGAAATACATATTGAGGTTTTTGGCACCCACCATCTTTGTGAGATGCAGAAAAGGTGAGCAGATGGTTTTTATATGTGTGGTGGTAACTGTATGGAGGTGGAAGAGTTATGGTGTTGAGGGTGCTTTGCAGGTGACACTATTGGTAACAGCGCGCCATCCCATCTGGTTTGTGCTGCAACAGGACAATGACCCAAAACACACCTGCAGGCTATCTAAGGCCTATGTGACAAAAAAGGAGAGCTGAATCAGATGACATGATAAGGAGGTGTACAGTGGTCACGAGAGTAAAATGGGTATACTTTAAGGAATCAAAACCAGAATTCAGACAAACCGCCCAAGTAAATAAAATGGATACATTCAAAGAAAAAACACTGACTGAGTTCATTTGAACTCCATTCTGTGTCACTGTAGTCTGTGGCCCCGTCAGCAGTTCGCCTGAATCCCATATTAGAGGGATTCAGATGGAAGCCAGGACGCACTGCAGAAACACAAGGTGAATAAGGCCTAAGGTTTAACACACATTCGTGCTTGTATTACATGAGTTTCTTCACTCATTGTTTCTATATATGTTATATTGTGGTTTTGTTGTCTTTAGTCTGAATCTACAATGTGCACATTCCAATAAGTACAAGGAAAACCTTTGCCTGAACAGGTGTGTTTAAACTTTTGACAGATACTGTACATAATAAAAATGTAATATTTTCTATAAAAGCATTGTTACTAGCACACATACATTAAATATTATTTTTTAAGAATTTTAAATCATTAGCACATTCATTCATGAATAAAAATGATAAAAAGGAATTTTTCTGCACCAAAAAAGAATTCAAAACAATAATTAAATTATGAGAAAAAGGAAAGACCCAGGAATCACATAAATTGTGTACACAGAATGAAGAGAGAGAATTATTAGGGACTTACCTGGATACTGCTTAGGAGTAAGCTCCAATTTATGAGAAAGCTGCATAGCGCCAGTTGTGTTATCTATTGTGTATACAAGTACAGAACCACTAGGGAAAGGAAAGAAGAGTACAGTGGGTGATGACACAGGGCAAACTGATGAAATAAATGGTTGATCCTAGTACATTTAGAGGTGTTCCCAATATCAACACACACAGGTTACTATTATCCCTGTGTTATCAGCGGTGCCCCGACTGCTACATGTTAGCAGTGATCCCAGCAGCTATACTTAAAGGGGACCTGTCATGTGATTTGTAGTATCTAAACTGTCCACAGTGTGTACACGCTTTTTTCATTAAAATCACTGCTGTAATCCTTTGCAAAAAACACTTTATATAGTTATATCTTACTTGTTTGTTTAGTCATAGCGGTGTGCTTCATCGCGGTCTGTCAGGGTTGTCGCCGCCCACGCCATTTGAATGATGCTCCCGGGTTTGTTTTGACGTCACTGGAATCCGCTTTGAAATTCCGCACTTGCGCAGTGTGTATCGGGGAGCCGCGCATGCGCCGGGACGTGCACCTCCCCGCGCGTGCGCAGTGAAGTTGTGTATAGTTCCCAGCTTCACTTAGGGAACGTACTCACGATCAAGAATTGCGGTGGGTTTGAAGCTGCGTATTTATGCAGCGTCAAACCCGCTGCGGCCAGATGTTACAGCCTAGTGGATGGGATTTGTCAAAATCCCATGTCCACTATGCGTGCATTTGAGACTGTGGATCACTTGCGGACACTGACATGTGGCGCGTCTTTCAGGACCGCAGCATGTCAATTTCTCTTGCGGAGGAGTCGCTAGTCTCTGCAACAGAAATTTGACCATTAGAATGTATTGAATGCGGTAAATCCGCATGGTTCAGTGAACACATGCAGATTTACCTGCGTTCAATAGAACGCAGCATTTTGGACGCAGCAAAAATATGCTGCGTCCAAAGCGCTGCTACGTCGGGATCGTAGGCACATAGCCTAACTGTGACGCGCAGCGGTTCCGGCGCATGTGCACACAGTGAAGCTGAGAACTACATATAGCTTCACTGAACATGCGCGGGGAGCCGCTCGTCACGCTGCATGCACGGCTCCGTGCTACACACATAACAAGTGCGGTATTTCAAAGCGGATTCCAGTGACGTCAGCGCAAACCCGGGAACATCATTCAAATTGCATGGGCGGCGACAACCCTGACTGAACAAAATGGACTACACCCCTATGACTAAACGAGCAAGTATGATATAACTATATAAAGTGTTTTTTTGCAAAGGATTACAGCGCCGATTTTAATGAAAAAAGTATGTTAGTGATACTCATTGCATCACCAACAACGCAGTTGGGCCAGTTTAGATGCTACAAATCACATGACAGGTTCCCTTTAAAGCTTAAAGCTGGTAGGCTGGCCTATTTTAATCTAAATCAGTCCCCTTTCCTGCCAAGACTAATGGATAGACAAGGGCCTTGCTTAGCTAGTGAAATCAACCAGTCAGGCAGAACCCTTCACACAACACTGTAGACATGCCATCACAGGAAACGCTTGTCTATGTCGAACACAAACAAGAAGTGGAGATGCAAGGACATCCAACTAAAGATCGTCATAAGCTTTAGCAAGAGAGCAGCATCCTGGCTCACTCACAAGCACGTATGACTGGCACAACATAGAGGAAACATAGGATCTGCATCAGTTCACTTTTGTTTAACTGTTCATAAATAGGAGATGAAGGTCAACTGAAAAAGCCAAACTTCATATGTTGGTTGGCAAATACTTGAAGTATATGATAGGATCGGACAGTCAAAACCTTACTGGAGGTCATGAAAAGGCTTAGCTTTAGCTAGACTGTGGGGACGGGCTAAGAGGTGAAGAAAAGGTTGAGCCCAATCCAAATGGGGTATAAATATTTGCAATGTATTTCTGTATATACTTGCTGTGTTTTATTCTTTTCTTATTCTTTGCTTGATCAAAGCAGACTGTGGCTGAAACGTTGCGTGATGAATTTTAAAAAAAGCTGCAGCCTTGACTTCCTCTTCATATTCACTTTGTCCGAAGGAGGGGAGAGGAGGGGGGGGGGGGGGGGAGTTGGGGGAGGGGGGGGGGCATTGACGCCAGCGCTGATTGGGTGCCGGGCATCACGTGTCATTCCACCGCATCAAAGCCCTGGGACCGCGAGTGCAAACACCGCTGGAACAGCGCTGGCATAGGAGGCTGGTAGAAGCTTTTTTATTTTATCGGGGCCAAACATTTAGTTTAAGAAGGGGTTGCCTAGTAGTGGACAACCCCTTTAATATTATTTCACATCATGTAAGCCATCTTTGGATTAGAAAACCATAGTGATGTGTCGTGTGTGGTACTGCAAATTCAGTGGCTGTGAAGGTCGGGTAAAGAATGGGTGAAGGGGTCTTTAACTGAATTAGATGCAGCGATCACTGCCACCATGTCAGCCGCACAGCTTTACACAAGTGGAAATAAAAGCGTGGTGTTTGCAGAAGAGACAGGCTATTGTCTTGAATGTACAGTGTAACAATCACACAGCACATCAGACATTCACAACGTCTCTCGTCCATCAATCAGAATTGTCTAAATATATAAGTAATATAACAAGCATAGAGAAGCATCACTGGTAATACTGAAAATACAAGACTCAGGAGTTATGATTTGATGTCAGTAAGCTCCCTTTAAGTAGATAAAATCAGCCAGAACAATCTGATTTATAGAGAACATGCTTTAAAGGGATTCTAAGGATACATCCTACTAGAGCTGAGCAACAAGATTTGCAGGACCCTGGTCTAGCGGCCACTTTGGTAGTCCGTACTAAAGCAAAGCGAATCTCCAACACCACATCCGACTAGTTGGCTCGCATGAAGTCGTCTCAGGACTACTAATCAGAAGAGGCGCCGAGGATGCTGGGAGACTTACAGGGCTCTGGACCATCAAATCTTTTTGCTCAACTCTACATGCTGTATTAACTAAGGTCATCATGAAATACCGTCAGGTTCCCTCATTACAAGGAATGACGCACAGTGGGGCAGATTTATCAAACGGTCCTCGTTTCTTATAGCGGCCAACCATAGTGGAGCATTCATTTAGCAACATCAGAATACTGGATGCCGTGGGCTATATAAGAATTTTTTTTTTTCGCAGTTTATTACCGTAATTATCTTCAGTTTTAAAAAGTGGCAGGGAAGGGGAGAATAATCCACTGGGTGGCTTTACTCTCTCCACCCAGCTCTGCTTTATGGACAGGAATGGAATGACCTGCTACATCACCAACTAGTTGCGTAAGAGGTTTGCAGACTTCCATCTCCTACCCTGTCGACAGGATGTCATCAATGATGCCTCATGTGTGCGGCAGGCTACAGCAGCATGGCGCCGATATAGCAAGACCGGCGTGAAGAGTAGCAGTCTTGCTGATGGGGAGTGGTGGAGTCCGATGCCCCTGATTAATTGAGAGGTGCATCCCTTCTAATGAATCGGGAACATCTGACAAGTGGTGTGCGCCTCTGTGAGCTTCATCTTACTCCAATGGAAAACAAGAAGTAAATGCAAAAGGAGGCCTGCACATCCAAAAAATGATACACTATTATAAAAAAAAAAAAAAAATAGAACAAATATAATACAGCGATTAAAAACACCAAAAGGTGTATATAATAATATATCGCAGTATATGATAATGAGTATATAGACAAAGTCGTCAAACCAAAATAATAGATGCAGTTGGATCACACAAAAATCAAAAACAATATCCCCAATAATGATAATGTAATAGAATTCAAAAAATATTTAAAAGAATGGGTAATAAATATGATGTTTCAGAGCTTAAAAAGGGATGATGAGACAATAAGAAAAGAAAAAACTGCCAGAAGTGTGTAGCACGAACAGCGGTATTGATAAAGATAGAAAAACCATGCATGGCAGAAAGAGTGAAAAAACGCTGGAAATAATAGTGACATTCTTCATAATAAAGTATTTTTTGGTATGTGCAGGCATTCTTTTGCCTATACTTTTTGATTTCCATTGGATAATTTTATCTGTACGATTGTCACTACATGCATATTCAAAGATGTTCTCACCACAATTTCTCTCTTCCACAAATCTTACTCTAGTCAGAGACTGGAGGAAGATATCTGGCGTAAGGTACACCACAGCTCGTCATGAATTAGACTAGTTGTGGTGTCCCGACTCTGTTAAACCCATTTTGGAATAGGTGGATGAAAATTGAGCGTCGCATTCTGGCATAATCGATTTGATGAATCAGGTCCTATATATAAAGCACATACACAAAATATGCAGCCGTCAGCTTATTCTATGCATGCGCTTCACATATAAGTTGGTTGGATGTGAAATATAGTTCTTTGTAATCAGGGAGCTTGGTGGTTTTTCATGCTGATTGTGATCAGGCCAGCATAATTCTGTTGATAGTTAAACCTATCTATGCTGTTAATCTACAATTCTTTAGTAGAAAAAGGAACTCCAGCCCATGTACACGTATATTATGAACTCATTCAGCATAGAATTTTAGACCTATTTAAACAACATCTATATCTAATATATTTGGATTTAAAGGTGGATATTCACTTTATGCTATAAAATGTATTGCAGTCTACACAGTTCATGTCATGTCATATTAGGCAACAATGCTAATTTTATTGCATAATAAATAAGCTTGGTACTTACTTGGCACATCCAAATGCCATTAATCTATATTTATTGTTTACTGCCACACAGGTCCCATCGACAACATCCTGTGCCCAAACTCCATGGATCTGCTGTTAACATAAGAAATACTACTTTACTACATAAAAGAATAAAAAAATTTACAACGCAAACAAAAAGTTACAAATCAGTGAGGGGAGCTACAATTACCACCATGAAACTACACTGCCCAAGCGCTCTAATCTGATACAGTAGCACCATTTTCTGGAACAATTTCAAGGGTGCCAACATTTTCAGTTGTGTGTGTGTGTGTGTATAATAATATATATATCCGCACCATCCAGCTTCCCCTCGACTTGAACAATTTTCCCTGACCCTGCTGCTGAAAGACATCACCACAGCATGATGCTACCACCACGTTTCACTGTGGGAATGGTGTTCTTGGGGTGATGAGCTGTGCTGGTATCACGCCAGACATAGCATTTACCTTGGTGGGCAAAAAGTTCAATTTTGGTCTCATCTGACCACAGCACCTTCCTAAGTACATTTGGGGAGCCCTCTCTTGGCAGGTTTGTTGTGGTACCATGTTGTTTCCATTTGAGGATAATGGATTTGATGGTGCTCCAGGGGGGGTTATCATCAGAGATTGGGATATTTTATTTATTTATTTTTATAACCTAAGGCTATGTGCCCACGCTGCAGAAATGCTGCATATTTTTTCCGATTCTCCCTGGCAGGAAAAACGCATGTGGATTTTACATGTGTTTTTTCCGCCAGGTAAAAGCATTTGTCAATCGTTTTAGCATGCATTTCTGCATGCGGGTTATCAAGCGCTTTTCCAAGCGATTTTAGCATCACTTGGAAAGTGCTTGACAACTTGGTCACACTATATAAATCCATGCAACCGGCATGGATTTATATAGTGTGACCAAGTAATAGTTAAAAAAAAAAAAAAAGAATAAGAATGGTGAAAAATAAAAAATAAAGATTATACCAACTTTCCGATGGCCCCCGGTCTCCTCCTCCGCTCCTTCCGGTCTCCCCGGTGTCTCGCGGAGGTGTGAAGGACCTGCGATGACGTAATTGAGTCACGTGACAGGTCACGCGACCGCCGATGTCAGCGGTCGCGCACCTGTCACATGACTCAATGACGTCATGTCAGGTCCTCACACCACCGCGAGCCGCCCAACACACCGCACGTATCACTATGGAGACTGGGGGACATCGGAAAGTAAGTATAATCTTTCTTTTTTATTTTAAATTCTTTTTTTTTTTTTACAGTTTCTATGGTACCTGGGTCTGGATGAGAGTCTCCTCTTCTCCAGACCTGGGTACCATCCGCACATTGAATCACTTCATACCCGTGTGTGCACATGTAGTGATGCGGATATCAAGCGTTTCAATGCAAGTCAATGGCGGCAATTACGCTGCGTGTCCGCAAAATTAATGGACATGCTGCGTATTTTTCCGCAATGATAATCCGCAGCGGAAATTTCCGCAGCATGTGCGTTTTTTAAGCGTTTTCGCTGCGGAAATTCCGCATCAAAAACGCATAGTGGGCACACAGCCTAACCCTGACTTGTACTTCTCAACAACTTTGTCCCGGACTTGTTTGGAGATCTCCTTGGTCTTCATTGTGTTGTTTGGTTAGTGGCGCCTCTGGCTTAATGGTGTTGCAGCCTCTGTGGCCTTTCAGAAAAATATGCATATACTGACAGACCATGTGACACTTATACTGACAGACCATGTGACACGTAGATTACACACAGGTGGACTTCCTTTCACCAGTCATGTGACATATGAAGGAAATTGCTTGCACAATAAATTTTTAGGGGCTTCATCGCAAAAGGGTTTCATCGCATATGCACATGCCAATTTTTAGTTATTCAATTCCATACATTTAACTTATGCCTATATTTTTCTCACTTCACTTACTTAGACTATTTAGTGCTGATGCATCACACACAAATCAGATTACAAAAATATTTAAACACAGATTGTAATGTAACAAAATAGATAAAAAGCCAAGGGGGAGTGAGAATACTTTCGCAAGCCACTGTATATTATTGTAAGGGAGTTTGTGCCAAGCGACTCTTAGTAGTGAAAGCAGACAAGAGAGAATATATGTATTTCATACAAACAATATAAGCTTGGTTGGTGGCACCGTTGACGCTAAGCAATGGAGCGAGTCTAGCAGGCACAAAAGGCGTTAATAACCATTCTGTTAAGAGACGAAAGCTTACATCTGCAGTGCTTGACACGGGTGTGATGAATCCAATGCGACCATCGTTAAAAACAACAGCAAATCCATCCAGAGTTACACAATGCTCCATATCTCGGATGTGAACACCTTCAAAATCTAAGAACGAACCTGCTGGGGAGAAAATCAAACAATCAGTCATACAAGTCTATCTGAGGCCTTATACTGGCGATGGTAATGCTAATGCTGGCACTTCCACACGGATCGAACACACTCACGGCCAGGTGGGTGCAAGTCTGTTCTCTTCTGGAAGAATTTCTTTTACTTTCAAATCAGGGTTTTCTTTAAACAGCATTTGTCTTTGGAAGGATATTCCCATCACAAATATCCATTGCATATCCAGAGTATGCCATAAATGCTTGACAAACAAGCATTCCATGGAGGATACCCTTCTCTACTGGGAAAATAGGTAACCCTCTCTTGGGCCACCTCATTAGGGCTCGCTCACACTGGCGTGGATTCTCTCATGCAAGAGAATCAGGCTGATTATTCTAATGACACTCAGCGCAAACTCTGTCATCTGAGTGTGATCTGATTCTCTAGCATTAGGTGCGGAGAAAACACAGAACTTAATTTCTCCATCTTCTCCATGGTCGCTGTGCGCGTACATCCGAGTGCAGTCCGATGTTTCACACGCACCCATAGACTTGTATGAACGAGTGCAATCAGAATTCCGGAGCCACTCGCTGCATGCTGCTATTGTTTTCTCATCCTGAATCGGCACGAGAAAATAATCGCAGATCTGCTCTGCTCCACAGTATAACATTGGGCCGAGCGCTATCCGATAAAACATCACATAGCACTCGGCCGTGTTTTACGACAGTTTGAGTATACCCTAAAGCTGTAAAAGTCATCTACTAAAAATTAATTTGTAAACACCCACAAACACAGATATACAGAAAAGAGTAGAAATGCAGCAATAGAGTAAGCTTTCTAAACAACAAATTGTGACCGAAAACAAACCATAAGTTGTACGACACAGCACAACACTGAACAAGGAGAAGACTCCTGGATCCACAAAAGTGCCAGTAAGGCGAGTATAGCCTCATTTGTTATTTTTAACATACCAAGCCACTGGTAAAATTTTAAGTAAACCCCTTTAATTTAATTCTTATTTATTATATTACCATGCTAAAAGACACATACAGACCAAAGATTTTTATCTGCTGAAAAGCGGCACAAACAAGGACATTTTTCATCTGAAAATTATTAAAACATCTGGTACTGGTGCAAGTTTGCCAAACATCACGCATAAAAAAGTACTTCTATTGGAACATATGGGTATCAAACTCTATAGGTAGTCTATGTTCATTAACATTCACAAATGGACATGGAAGGACAAAAACTTTCAGGCATTGTCTAAAAAAGTTCCATAAATTGTAACAATTAAATATGAAAGTTAGGAGGACAGAGGTGCATTTTCATGTAGCCTTAAAGGGGTTATCTGACAATATATATATATTTTTTTTTCTATTTAAAGGCATGGATTAAAAATAATAAACAGAGTCATACTCAACTTTTCAACGTCACGGCTGATCCAGCATGGGCCGCTCCAACGGTCTGCCCTGTTCAGAAATCACAGCACTGTTGAAGCGGTTAGGCAACTAGAAGAGCCATTCATCTGTGTTGTGACTTCTGACGAGGTAGACGCCAATTCTAGTACAGATGTTAGTAGCGGCCTGCGCAATACCCAGGTAGGAAGATGCTGAGGTGTAAGTATGCCTCTGTTTATTATTTTTTATCAATTCAGGCCTTATAGATGCTATACTTTTGAAGCCTGCAAGCTCTATATTTCGCTGGATCCAACTGGCTTCTGTGCCTTTGCAATTTTAGTTTTAACAAACTCTTTGCAATTTTACCTATTTAAAGGTTTTTGCCACCTAATCTGAGAGCAGCATAATGTAGCGACAAAGACCCTGATCCCAGCTATGTATCACTTACTGGGCTGCTTAGTGTAGTTTTGATAACATCACTGCATTATCAGCAGGAGATTATTGGTAGGAGGACTAGAAAACCTGCTGTCATGCAGTTGAACCACGCCCCCATCACTGATTGGCAGCTTTCTGCCTATGCACAGTGTACACTAACAGTTGTCAATCAATGGTGTGGGTGGGGTTAAAAAGAGCTCAGCATTCAGAACTGGTAGTTCTACAGCAAATAAAACGAAATCTGAAGCAACCAGTAAAGTAAGTGACACCTCCCTGGTATTGGGGTTTCTGCCCCTACATCATGCTGCGCTCAGATGGCGTAGCAAATACCTGGTGATGGATTACATTTAAAGAACTTGCCACAACCATTTTAAGTCACAATATTTTAGGAAGTACAATGTTTTGGGAAATCATCATTCATTCAATTCTAATTAATTTCTTCAATGAAAAAACTTGGAAGGTCACAGTACCTCTAGATGGCTGCAAGTCAACTGAAAAAGGAATGGTGGCTAAGTTGATAGCTTTTCTTCCATTTGTTATGCCTTCCCAGTGAATGAGGTGAAGCAGGCAATCCTCTGTGGCCACAAGAAGATCATCCATCATGGACTGAATGCTAGAAAAAAGACCATACATTAAAGGGGTTGTCCACTACTTTTATATTGATGACCAATCATTTAGATAGGTTATTAATAATATGAGATGGATGGAGTCTGACAATCCAGCAGTGGCTGGATGTACATTGTTCTGCGGCAAAGTAATACAGCTCAGCACCTATTCTCTTCAACGCGGCAGCGGCCAGTAAAGTGTGAGGGTACCCTTGAAATCTGTGCTTTCTATATTGCATCTCAAACCCTTTATACAAACCTGGTTATTGGAGCCTGTAAATCCAGAACCTTCTTGGTCTCTAAATTTAATGCTGGAGCACATTGTTCCTCCTTGTAATGAGGTATCGTCTTCACATGAGAGCTTCCTCTGTGGACAAAAAAAAAATCCTGAATATAAAACTTCAGCCATGTTATCTTATGATTAACATGTTGTAGAGGAGATAAACCTTTCTGACAATACATCAGGAGGCAAGTGCTCTAAATTAAATTTACTTAAAACAGAATAAAGGGGTGTTCCAAAATCGATAAAAATATTGTTAGCCGTTGTATAATGAAAAGGTATTCAATTTTCTAGGAGACTTCGTATACATTTCTTACAGCCTTCAAGATCTAGGCTTGCAGCCGCTCATTAGGATCCTTCATCATTTACTTCCAGATGACAGGAGTCCTAGTGATATGATCTTGTAGGTGCTCGGCTCCTTACATGCCACATAACTATACTGTTATGGTATGTGCCCACGATCCGGAGCCGCTGCGGGTTTGACGCTACGTGTTATGCAGCATCAACCCGCAGCGTCCAAAAGTTACAGCATAGTAGATGGGATTTCTAGAAATCCCATGTCCACTATGCGTGTCTGTACACCTGCAGATCACCCGCGGAAACTGACAAGGGGTGCGTCTTTCCAGACCGCAGCATGTCAATTTCTTTTGCGGGTCTGCATGTGGCCTTTCCCCATAGACTAACCTCTAGGAGGGAAGTCCGCAGGTGAAAAAAAAAGCCGCACGGCTATTCCGGAGCGTCGGGACTGCAGCCGGCTCAGGGCAGTGAGCACATACCCTAATTGTTATCTGTCCACCCCGTGACCTGGACAGAATTTTATCAAATAGAAGCAAAGAACAGAAGACCTTATTAAATGACAGCAAGTGGAGGTCTTCATAACCACGATAGGAAAGCTCCTTAGAGGATACTGCAAAATATTGTACAACGAGAAGACCAAGCAAACAACAGAATTTGCCAATTGTTTTACCGTTTTTGGAAATATGATGTAAACTGACACTACGTATAAAGTCAATGTCTGAAAACAAAAAATAAAAACTCTTAAGTCAGATCAGAAAATCTTTAATGGCAAACATATGCACCCAATACATGCCCCCGCTTAGAAGAGAAGGCAAAATATTCTTCCAATAGCATTGTTTCCAATGTGAGGCGTGATATTGAGAAACCCATACATTGCCTGCCTGACGCCCTGACAGCACAAAGCTCCATTAAGAAGAAAACGGTTTGCAGAACAATCAGCTGTTTGCATACATACATTAGATTCTGGTATTTTACCGTTTACACTTTGGTCATGTTCACATGTGGCAGATTTGTTGCAGAAATTTATCATCATGTGAAACACAGCCATTTTTTGCCTCAAAAACATAATGCACCTCCCCCCACCAATTCATCATCTGATGATGTCATGAAAAACGAGAAGTATAGAGCTTTGTTTCATTATGGAGGAAGCGGAGCTGTACTTTTCAGCTCATTGTTTAGTGACAAAGGACCCTATGTAGCAAACGCTCAGCTGTGAGAAATTCTAGGTCTGTGCCAGTTTTAAGATATATCCGACAATGGCGCCATTCAATGTCAGAAAACAGTAATTAAAACACAAGGCATACAGTGCCCATTACAAGTTATTGCTTTTTATTTTAATTAAAAAAATAAATAAAATAATGGCACAGCAAAATAAATACCTACTCGCTGGTCGATCCGCCCACCCCACATGGTCTCCAGAGTCTTCAGTGGTTGCAATGGTAAATAAAAGGAGTACCCATGCTGACCACCGCCCACCACTACGTGTCTACAGTGTGCCCTTTATCATCCGCACTGGACCATTGTGTAAAGGAAAAAGGCGGCTGATCAATCATATTTATAGTATGTGGACAGCTGGGTGAATGTATGCCACTTACTTGGACTAGGATGCACTATAGAAAATAGGAAAGTTAGCGAAAGCAGTGGGCTTCTATGGAGATTGCTCTGCTGGCAAGCTAATGGTACTCACATTCGTGTGCATGTGACTGGCTGCGTACCAAAACATTGTTGGAGGCAGTATTCCCTAAAGGCAGTGGCCTCTTTCAGTAGGAAAAGGTTAAAGGAACATGAGGAAATTCATAAGCCGCAGTGTAAACAGGTGAAAGCCGCTATGGCTGCATAATACACAAACAAAAGAATACAGCAGCACTCTGGAAGCGCCAAGATGTATGCAGACATGGAATATATGGCACGTAGGCCGAACTACTGCTGTATAGAATATACTTCTAAACTAAAATGAAGGTACTTGGAGCACAAATTTCACTCATACTAGCTTGCGCCTGTTCACACTTGCTGTTTCTGTTAGGAGGTGCTGGTCAGTTTCTTGTAGTATATTATAGGGGGTGGCGACTGCCTCCTTATTTGGCTGAGCTCTCTTCCTCCCTTCAGCCGAAAGGTAGGTTCACACGAGCACATAAAACATAGTTCAGAGTTTCATCCAGGAAACCCCGGATGATTTTTTTGCTCACTTGCCACCCATTTACAGTCCATGTACAATCCGTTTTTTTACAGCAGATATTAATCATTTACAGTTTCCTATGTTACAGAATTGCAATGTATCCGGAAACATTGGATGCTATACTGTGGCTCCGTATGGTATCCGATTTTTTACATTATGTAGGTCCACAAGATCTCTGAAGGTGTCCTACTACTTAGATGCTTTAGGGCCATATACGTTCAATAACACAGGCAGTGTTCCCCTTTACTATCTAGCTTACTTCCACCTGCACATTACTTTAAAACCCAACCATGGGAAAGTGGTCAGCAATCCTGCCTGTAACTTCACATTTCCCAAAGTCTAGGTTTCAGTATGAATTGCTATGACCTTTAAACAACAAATACGTGTTGCCAGCAGAGGCAGGGAGGAATGTTCGCCCGGCACTGCCACATCAGCAGCAGCTGAGCTCCAGCTCCACTCATCTGAAAGGGAAAGACAGTCAGGCAAATCGGAAAATCACTCCCCACCTGTCACTAAATGCACAGCCCAGCCTAATGACCACTTGTGTGACATGCTGGCTACTTGTATGGAAGGTATGTAAAAAGGAAGCACAAGAAAACAAGTAGAAATGTACTTTTGAAGGATCTACATTTTGTACCTTGGCCCACAAACATCTATGTAGAAGCTTATGTACTTAAAACATAAAGCAAGTGTTAAAAGGTATATATATTATATACTGTCACTATGCAGAGCATTCATACAAGCTGCTGCCGACCACTACTGACAACATCCAACTAGTGATCCTTCTTTCCCCGTATCTGTCACTGAAGGTTTGGGCAGTACAGAGATCCCCCATATATGTAACGTCAGGGGTGCACATCCTGCAGCCCACCATGCCATTTTGGGGGCCCCCAACCTTTTATATAACAATATGTGCACACTTTAAGTACTTGCTGCAGACATTTTTTGCATCTCTTGGCAGGAAAAACGCTGCATAAAAAAAATCATGCATTTTTTTTGGTCACGTTTTGATGCATTTTTTCTTACTCATCTGAATGGGTGAAAAATGCTGTTAAACCGCTGAAAGAATTGACATACTGCAGAATTAAAACTGAAAGGAAAAGCACAAAATTAGCAACATGGACATGAGATTTCAGAAATTTGTGGCAAAAACGCGAAGTGTGAACATACTCTAAAGTGGTTTTCATGTCAGGGGCTCGGAAGTAGGGACGGGCAAGCAGGTATACAGCACAATATAACCAGATCTGGGTCCCCATAGATCAAAAGACGGGGATTTCTTGATCCTTATTTATCACTCAAGGAAGTCATATTGGAGATAGAGTGGTGACCACCTATGCGAGAATTGTGAAATGCAGCCAGTTACTACAACACCCATTGTCTTCAATGGAGAGAGCTACAGACATGCAGGTTCTCTTCTGATATATACCAGACCAGACATTTATGACATTTCCTTTTGATATGCCATAAACCTCTCAAAAGAAAATACCCTTTTTTAATTTGATTGTGGCCCTTGGAAGTAGTTGAATGTGACAGCGTGCCCACCAGATCAGAAAATGAAGTGCACCCCTGCATTAGATCATAATTCAATCCTACTGAAATCTAAATTCTCCTAACTAAGGAATTGCAAAGAGCAATTAAGAACACTGTAGATAACAAGGCATAACATTAAAACCACCAGCCTAGTATTGAGCAAGTCCTTCGCATTGTGCTAAAACAGCTCTGACAGGTCAAGGCATGGACATTATGAAGACCCCTGATGGTGCTCAAGCAAGTCAGTAGACCATTTAAAGGGAATCTGTCACTTTGTACGTGCAGTTCGATCTGGGCACAGCATAGTATAGGGAAGGAGAAGCTGAGCCAAATTATATATTGGTTTGTGGGAAAATATTCAGTATAAATTGTATTTTATACATTGAAATCCCTGTAGTCGGTATACAAATGAGTCCAGTGGGCGGTCCTACTCAGTGATTGACAGCTATCTCTGCATACACAAACATACAGGGAAGACCATCAATCACTGACTATGATCACCCACTGGACTCGTATGCATACAAACACCAGTGATTTCAATGAATAAAATGCAAGTTTTATACTAGGGTAGGGGCGCTGGTAGGTGTGACTATTAGGTCTGCAGCAAATACGACAACTACCACAAGTTGTGAAGAATTAACTAGAAGAATGATAAGTATTCTCACTGGGCTAATAGACTGGGATAGGACACAAAAATAGTAGATTAAAAATGTACTAAAATGGTAGCTTTTATTCACATTCATGGAAAAAGAGTGCTGATGCTCATAGTTTGTTAGATCAGATGAACTAGAGTAATCCACATCGGTGGAGGTTCTAGCATAGGCAGCGTTTTATAGATGACATTTTAATTATTTGGTCACTGAGTTTTTAATGGATATCAATAAAAATTATTTTTATTTAGATTTTACTTCTACTATTAGCACTAAGCAAATTAACTTTTTAGATTTGAATATTTATATTGATGAAGGTCAGGTATGCACTCGCACTTTTACCAAACCCACCGACTCCAACAGCTACATTTCTATTGACAGCTGCCACCTTCCTAGCTGGCTTCTGATGTGCCTCGTAGTCAATTCATGAGGCTACACCGGAACTGTTCTAAACCTCAGGACTTTGAAGAGGAAGCCTGTATCTTAACAAACAGATTTGGGAATAAAGGTTATGATCAACAGCTCCTCAAGGCTGCAAAGGATAGTATTAAAGATACTACGAGCAGAACTCCTGGGTCATAATAATAAAACCAAAGAATTAAATGTGGACACTTTAGATGTTCCTATTATCACGCAATTTAATTTGAACACGCATATCCTCAGGAAAAATAGTTAAACGTCACAGACATTTTGAAAGACGATAAAATTTTAGGCAATGAAATACTGCAATACCCTAGGTTTATTTTCAAAAAAGCATGTAACTTGGGAAATATAATCCCGCCTTCAGTACGGGACCCCCTAAGCAGAATACTTCTCTTCCCCTTTTTTTAAATAACCTCGTAGGGTCTTTCCATGCAATAAATGTATGGTTTGCAAGAACCTACACACCAAAAATAAAGAGTGATCAAGAAAGGAGTGGTTGAATATGAAATTTCTGACTTTATAACTTGTTCCAGTAAAGGGGTTATTTATGGTCTTAAATGCCCGTGTGAGAAACTACACATGTGGTCAAAATTGTTGGTACCCCTCGTTTAATGAAAGAAAAACCCACAATGGTCAGAGAAATAACTTGAATCTGACAAAAGTAATAAATTAAAAATCTATAAAAATTAACAAAGAACAAATGAAAGTCAGACATTGCTTTCTGCTTCCACAGAATTTAAAAAAAAAATAAACTCATGAAATAGGTTGGACAGAAATGATGGTACCCCTGAAAATAATGTGACAAAAGGGACATGTTAAATCAAGTTATGTCACTGAGATGCATATAGGGACGCATATGTATCATGGGGATGGAACATTCTCTAATTTTGAGTTATTCAATCATGTGGTTACACTATTGGCATTAATAGGATACCAATAATGTCGATTGAATATAGATATTTTCATTCTGCCCATAAGCATTTGCGCTATGTTTCCACCATTTGTGGGGGGTACGTTACAAAATTTTAATATTTTTGTGATCATGGTCTTTTAATTCACATGTTTTGGTCTTAGCACTCTGTTTTTCAGGACATGTTTCGTATGTGTATTTACATGATGTGATATTTTTCAATAAAGAATTATTTTTTTACATATGAACAAGTGTGACCATCCTTTTCTCTGCTCAGCAGAGACCTCCTTTTTCAGAGAACTATGTATGTAAGGGAGGGACCACAGCATGCAGAACCCTTCTCCCAAATGTGAGATCAGAGGAGGCGGAAAGGTCAAGCCTATAGTGATATAGTGGACAGAGATGACCATGTGGCCGCTTTACATATTTGCTCAATGGGCACGTCCGCTCTTTCTGCCCGGGAAGCTGCCATGGCCCTTGTAGAGTGGGCCTTCAGATTTGTCAGGAGGATCTCTGCCTGACCCCGTATAGGCCATTGTGATGGCTTCTCGGATCCACCTTGATAGAGTGCCTTTTGAGACCTTCGTCCCTTTCCGGGAGCCCTGAAAGGAGACAAATAGAGCCCTGTCCTTCCTCCGTGAGATTGTGGATGCTAAATAATGTATAAGGCATCTCCTGACCTCCAAGGTATGAATATTTTCCTCCTTGCTATTTTTTGGTTCAAGACAGAAGGATGGTAGGGCTATCTCCAGAGACATGTGAAACTTGGATACAATTTTAAGTAGGAAAGCAGGGTCTGGTCTCAAAACTACTCTATTGTCTAGAATTAAGGTAAAAGGTGGATCTGCAGATCGAGCCTAACTCACTAACCCTCCGTGCTGATGTCAAGGCCACAAGAAGTATTGTTTTTAGGGTAAGTAACTTTATAGACCCTGAGCTAAGGGGCTCAAAGGGAGAATTTGTTAATGAGTTTAGCACTAAGTTCAAATCCCAAGAAGGGACCCTTATTATAGGGGCTGGTTTGGCTCTACTGCGTGCCCTCACAAACCTGGAAATCCATTTGTTACCGGCCAGATTATAATTATACAAGGCCCCTAAGGCAGAGATTGGGACCTTTAGGGTGCTAACCGCTAGGCCTTTTTCCAGCCCTTTCTGAAGAAATTCCAAAATGGACTTTAGTAGTGATTGGCTTCCTACTACCTAGAAGAGTAGTAACTAGATTCGATGAGAATCCCCGACCTTCTAGAAATCACCTCTCAAGTTCCAGGCCGCTAAGTGCAATCCTTTCACCTAAGGATGGAATATAGGACCTTGAGCAAGAAGGTTGGGATTCTCTGGAAGAATCCAGGGATTCATGATTGATATGCTTCTCAGCCAAAGGAAATATGGTCTCTTGGGCCAGAAGGGGGCTACAAGGATCACTCGTGCCTTATCCTCCTGGATCTTCCTCAACACTGCTGGAATTAGGCACGTTGGGGGAAAGGCATAGGCCAGACTGAAATCCCATCTGCACTGGAAGGCGTCTACTACTAGAGGATTTTCTGTGGGATCTAGTGAACAGAAATTTTTGCTGTTCTGATGGGTCACAAATAGGTCTACCTCAGGAGACCCCCACATGGCAACTAGCTCACGGAAGAATGAATGATTTAGGGTCCATTCTCCCTGAAATAGTGGCCTGCGACTTAGAAAGTCTGCCTTCGTGTTGTTCTCTCCTCTGATATGAAGAGCATTTAAAGAGAGAACTTTCCCTTCCACTATGTAACATCCCTGGCGGCGTGCTTGCATGGTGCACCACCTCCCACTATGCAAGACCGCAATCTTACCTGTCAGTCCATGCTGCACTCTTTGCTCCAGTACCTGCTGTGTCCATGTCTCTTGTCTGATTGCTTAGGGCGTCGGCGCGGCTTTCTGCTTGTTTCTTATAGCTACTGTGTGAACAGTCCTAATGTGTCCCCAGCCTATTGCTGAGAGTCACTGGATACTTAAACCCCCTCCACCCAGTAGGAGGTGCCTGAGCAACACTTTCACTCAGTTTATCTTTTGCAACTGAGTTGCCAGGTCCTGTCCTGTATCTAGTCTGTTCTGCCACCCTGGGGGCTGAGTTCCCAGGCTCGTTCCTGTATCTTGTTCCCGGTTCAGTTCCTGTCTGAACAGTGTCCTAGCCCGTTACTTGTTTCTCTCTAGGTCCGTGCCTTCCCTTTTCCTGCAGTGTCTGAACCTGCACCTAACTCCAACTCGTTGTCTCTGTACTTCTGTTTGTGAGTTTTGTGTCCACTCGCTACTTCATTGTAAGCACCTTGTGTGTATCTGGTTCTGCTTGTCCCCTTTCCCTGCCTCCTTATCTTCCTCCTGTGTTCTAACCATCTTCCTGTATTTTCCAGTCTGTTCCATGTGAACAGAACCCTGTCCTGTCTGACTTCACCTTCTGCTCTGTACTGCTCTGCTTGTTCACCGCACCTGCGGTTTTGCTCCGCTCTGCTTGCTCACCGCACCTGCGGTTTTGCTCCGCTCTGCTTGTTCACCGCACCTGCGGTTTTGCTCCGCTCTGCTTGTTCACCGCACCTGCGGTTTTGCTCCGCTCTGCTTGTTCACCGCACCTGCGGTTTTGCTCCGCTCTGCTTGTTCACCGCTCCTGCGGTTTTGCTCTGCTAGTCCACCGCACCTGCGGCTCTGTTCCTGTATCCCAGTCTGTACTCTTCCCTATCCAGTCTGCGTTCATACCTGCCAGTATCTGCCTGTCTGCATTCCAGCCGTGCCTGTCAGCACCCGCCTGTCTGCATACCAGCCGTGCCTGCCAGTACCCACCTGCCTTCATACCAGCCGTGCCTGCTAAGTACCCACCTGCTGTCATACCAGCCGTGCCTGCTAAGTACCCACCTGCTGTCATACCAGCCGTGCCTGCCAGTACCCACCTGTCTGCATACCAGCTAACCTGCCTGTTCTTGCATTCCCCGGTGTGGGTGAACAGCTGTGACCGAGGTCTGACCTGGATTAGCACCTGGTCCTTCTGCTCGGTTCCTCCCTGGTTCACGGAGTTGACTGAGCCGCCGTGTGACCTTGGTCAGACCGGGTTGATACTTAGTTACACCCCTCCAGGCACTCCTCGGTTCATGGTCCAGTGGGATCACTAATCACGCTCACGCCAGTCAGTCCGGGCGCGAGTGTAACACACTAGAGAAAATATCCTCTCCGCAACCTGCATAAAAGATTTTGAGTGAGTTCCCCCTTGTGGTTCACACATGCTACAGTGACCTGGTTGTTGGGACACAATTTTTACGTGATGTCCTTGTAGAAGGGGCAAGAAGCTGATTAGTGTATTCTCTACTGCTCGTAGTTCCCATATGTTTGAAGACCCCAGACACTCCCCCTCTGACCACGTCCCCTGTATCGGGTGATTGTCTAGGTGCGCCCCCCACCTCCTGGGGCTGGCGTCTGTGGTAATTACTCTGGTAATAGGGGAACCCAGGGGAGGCCTGTCCGGAACGTGTCCGTCCTTAACCACCAGTACAGTGACTGAACTACATTGTGAGGGAGTGTTAATCTGCCCTCCAGATGCCCCCGGAGAATGACCTCGTTTATAGGACGTCGCACTGTAAATCTCTTGAGTGAAATTGGGCCCAGCATACTGCTGGAATGCAGGAGGTGAGAGACCCCAGCAGAGACATGGCCCCCTGAGAGTCATTACTGGGTTTGCTATGGCCTCTGAAACCAAGTTCTTTATTTTTTCTTTTTTTCTGTTCGGGCAGGCGGCATTCCTGTCAAACTGAATCCAGAGTAAGGATTTTTACGCTTCTCCCTGGCAGGAAAAATGCATGAGTTTTTACTTGCGTTTTTCCCGCCAGGTAGAAGCGTTTGTCAAGCGTCTTTGCATGCATTTCTGCATGCGGGTTATCAAGCGCTTTTCCAAGCGATTTTAGCATCACTTGGAAAAGTGCTTGACAACTTGTTCACACTGTATAAATCCATGCAACCGGCATGGATTTATAGTAGTGTGACCAAGTTAGTTAAAAAAAAAAAAGAGTAAGAATGGTAAAAAATAAAGTTTATACTTACCTTCCGGTGTCCTCCCGGTGTTTTGTCCGCTCCGTCCGGTGTCTTGGGCAGCTAGCGCTGTTGTGAAGGACCTGCGGTGATGTCATTGAGCCATGTGATGGGTCACATGACTCAGTGACGTCATGGCAGGTCCTTCACAACAGCGCGAGCATTGCAAGACACCGGACGGAGCAGACAAAACACTGGGAGGACATCGGAAGGTAAGTATAAACTTTATTTTTTATTTTAAATTCTTTTTTTTACAGTTTCTCTGGTACCCAGGTCAGGATGAGAGTCTCCTCTTCTCCAGACTTGGGTACCATCCGCACATAGAAACGCATAATATCCGTGTGTACAGATGTACTGGCACGGATATTATGCGTTTCAATGCAAGTCAATGGCGGCGATTACGCTGCGTGTCCGCAAAATTAATGGACATGCTGCGGATTTTTGAGCGCAGCATGGGCATTGACATTGCGGCTTGTCATTGGGGACCATGGGGGGGCGGATTACCAAGCGTTTCCCAAGCGTTTATGCTGCGGAAATTCTGCAGCATAAACGCTTGGAAAACGCATAGTGGGCACACAGCCTCAGGCCTAAAAAGATCTGAGTTGTTTGTGGGATCAGTTTTGATTTTTCCAGGTTTAAACACCATCCTAAGTTTTTTAAGATGGTGCACACCTGATCCACTTGGGCTAGGCAATGATCGTGAGTCTTTCCCACTATTAGGAAGTCGTCCAAGTATGGGATGATCAATCTGTCTTCCTCCCTGAGATGAGCCGTAACCTCCACAATAAGCTTTGTGAATATGCGGGGCGCCACTGCTAGGCCGAAGGGAAGAGCTCTGTACTGAAAGTGCCTGACAACTCCCTGTACAGTTACGGCCACTGTAAGGTATCTCTGAAAGTCGTGATGGATTGGCACATGATAATATGCATCTCTTAGGTCCAGCACTGCCATGTAGCAACCGGAAAATAGAAGGCTTATCGTTGATTTTATTGTTTCCTTCTTGAATGATGGAATGTTCAGGAATTTGTTCAGGCCTTTCAAGTTGATAATCACTCTGTATGAGTTGTCCGGTTTCTTTACAAGAAATAAGGGGGAATAGAACCCTCTTCTTTCCTCTTGTGGTGATACCTCCCGTAAGACATTCTTTCCCAGGCTGGAAGGAAGAGAGAGAGCCTCCCTCCCACCTGGGATAAAGAGTCATTTTGGGGGTTTACGACTATCCTGGGAGGGCCCGCCAAATAAAAACCCTTTTCCTCTCCTGGAACGATCCTCCCATCTTGGTTGTTCCGTGGATGTTCTTCTACGGGTAAATTTCTTCCTCCGAAAGGACTGAAAGCCGAGAAGGAAGATTTAGGAAATCCCTTCTTGTTGTCCCCTGCTTTTTCAAGAATTGTGTCAAGAGAGGTACCGAAAAGAAAATCTCCTTCACACGGAAGAGAACATAATTTCCCTTTTGTCTGTATATCCCCTGGGCAACATTTCAGCCAGACTGCTCTACGGCCTGCATTAGACAAGGCCGTAGATCTAGCCTCTAATCTGGCGGAATCTGCAGAGGCATCAGATAAGAAGGCCGCAGCTCCTTTCAATACTGGAAGAGAACAGTCCTGTGACTCATTTTTAACCTGGCCTTCTAACCTGTCTAACCAGGGCCGGCTCCAGGTTTTTCTGGGCCCCGGGCAAAAGAGTCTCAGTGGGCCCCTTTCACACATACCACGATTCATGATGCACAGATACCGCAGAGAAATATATATATATATAGTACACAGGGCCCAGCCTGCCACCTCATCCTTCACATATGCAGACATGCGCACGCACACACGGTACGCAGACATGCGCACGCACGGTACGCAGACACATGCACGCACACACGGTACGCAGACATATGCACGCACACACATGCACGCACACACGGTACGCAGACATATGCACGCACACATGGTACACAGATATGTACACATACAGACATACACATTTTTACACAAATTCTTAAAACATATATAAAACAGACAAATATATATACACACTCATACACACTGACATTCACATACATGCACTCACACAGACCCATTACAAATATTTTTAATATGGGGATTGGGGAAGCCTCACTCACCTGTCCCCGATCCAGTGTCCTGTCCAGCAGCTCCTCAGCTATGGGGCAGTGCAGGGCCCCCGGAGTGTCACAGACATCATGGCCCTGGACCATCAGAGGGGCCCACTTGCGGTCGGGTCCGGGCCGCTCCCCCCCATCTGTGCAGGACCTCCGACGGTGTTTGATTGCCGGCACTCCCCCAGACATGGCCGCGCGCTGTGCGGCTGTGTCTGCTAGTAATGACGCGGCAGGGGCGACACACAAGCACAATTAAAGGTGCAGTGTCGTCGACCCTGCCGTGTCATTACTAGCAGACACAGCCGCACAGCGCGCGGCCATGTCTGGGGGAGTGCCGGCAATCAAGCAGCGCCTGCGTCACTGAACAGGTGCCGAGGAAGCGGCCAGGGCCCCGACAGTGAGTGGGCGGTGGGCCCCGACAGTGAGTGGGCTGTGGGCCCCGACAGTGAGTGGGCTGTGGGCCCCGACAGTGAGTGGGCTGTGGGCCCCGACAGTGAGTGGGCTGTGGGCCCCGACAGTGAGTGGGCTGTGGGCCCCTCTGATTTTCCAGGGACCCGGCACTTGCCCGGGTACTGACGCCGGCCCTGTGTCTAACCAAACCATGAGGGATGTTGGAGTACAGGTTGCGGCTATGGCTGGTTTCAATGCCTCCACTGATGATTCCCAGGTACCCTTAAGGAAGGCATCTACCTTCCGGTCCAGTGGGTCCTTCAGCATCCCTGTATCTTCAAAAGGGAGAGAAGATTTTTTAGAAAATGGACACTGCAACATCCAGCTTTGGGGATATATTCCAGGATGCAGCATCTTCCTCAAAGGGATATTTTCTTTTGAAGGAGGATGGAAGGGGACCCTTTTTCTCCGGCCTATCCCACTCCTTCTTGATAAGCCCCTGCACCTTATCGTTAATCGGAAAAACTCTGTTTCTTCTGATTCAGGGTACCGAACATTATATCTTAGACCAATTTTTTTGCCTTCTGGTCAACTAACCCCATTGTGGACCTGACAGCTTTAACTAAGCTATCAACATTCTCCAGGGGAAAACAATGACCTATGCCTGTCTCGCTATCCGAAGAGGAAGAGTCATCCAGCATTCCCTCATCGGATTCTGAATCTGAAAGGGTGGGTGGGGTTTTGGCTCTATTGGTCTGGGATGCTTCTTTTGCCTGAGAAAACGATTTTAGCGATCTTTCCACCTCAGACCTAATAAGGGTTTTTAAATTTGAAGCAAAGTCCGGAGTTCCCTCCGAAATTGTTTCTTCAATACATACAGTGGTGGCCAAAAGTATTGGCACCCCTGCAATTCTGTCAGATAATACTCAGTTTCTTCCTGAAAATGATTGCAATCACAAATTCTTTGGTATTATTCTCTTCATTTAATTTGTCTTCAATGAAAAAACACAAAAAGAATTGTCCTAAAGCCAAATTGGATATAATTCCACACCAAACTTAAAAAAGGGGGTGGACAAAAGTATTGGCACTGTTTGAAAAATCATGTGATGCTTCTCTAATTCGTGTAATTAACAGCACCTGTAACTTACCTGTAGCACCTAACAGGTGTTGGCAATAACTAAATCACACTTGCAGCCAGTTAACATGGATTAAAGTTGACTCAACCTCTGTCCTGTGTCCTTGTGTGTACCACATTGAGCATGGAGAAAAGAAAGAAGACCAAAGAACTGTCTGAGGACTTGAGAAACCAAATTGTGAGGAAGCATGAGCAATCTCAAGGCTACAAGTCCATCTCCAAAGACCTGAATGTTCCGGTGTCTTCCGTGCTCAGTGTCATCAAGAAGTTTAAAGCCCATGGCACTGTGGCTAACCTCCCTAGATGTGGACGGAAAAGAAAAATTGACGAGAGATTTCAACGCAAGATTGTGCGGATGGTGGATAAAGAACCTCGACTAACATCCAAACAAGTTCAAGCTGCCCTGCAGTCCGAGGGTACAACAGTGTCAACCCGCACTATCCGTCGGCGTCTGAATGAAAAGGGACTGTATGGTAGGATACCCAGGAAGACCCCACTTCTTACTCCGAGACATAAAAAAGCCAGGCTGGAGTTTGCCAAAACTTACCTGAGAAAGCCTAAAACGTTTTGGAAGAATGTTCTCTGGTCAGATGAGACAAAAGTAGAGCTTTTTGGGAAAAAGCATCAACATAAAGTGTACAGGAAAAAAAAAAGAGGCATTCAAAGAAAAGAACACGGTCCCTACAGTCAAACATGGCGGAGGTTCCCTGATGTTTTGGGGTTGCTTTGCTGCCTCTGGCACTGGACTGCTTGACCGTGCGCATGGCATTATGAAGTCTGAAGACTACCAACAAATTTTGCAGCATAATGTAGGGCCCAGTGTGAGAAAGCTGGGTCTCCCTCAGAGGTCATGGGTCTTCCAGCAGGACAATGACCCAAAACACACTTCCAAAAGCACTATAAAATGGTTTGAGAGAAAGCACTGGAGACTTCTAAGGTGGCCAGCAATGAGTCCAGACCTGAATCCCATAGAACACCTGTGGAGAGATCTCAAAATGGCAGTTTGGAGAAGGCACCCTTCAAATATCAGGGACCTGGAGCAGTTGGCCAAAGAAGAATGGTCTACAATTCCAGCAGAGCATTGTAAGAAACTCATTGATGGTTACCGGAAGCGGTTGTTCGCAGTTATTTTGGCTAAAGGTTGTGCAACCAATTATTAGGCTGAGGGTGCCAATACTTTTGTCTGGCCCATTTTTGGAGTTTTGTGTGAATTGATCAATGATTTGATTTTTGCTTCATTCTCTTTTGTGTTTTTTCCTTGCAAGCAAATTAAATGAAGATAATAACACCAAAGAATTTGTGACTGCAATCATTTTCAGGAAGAAACTGAGTATTATCTGACAGAATTGCAGGGGTGCCAATACTTTTGGCCACCACTGTAGCTGGCATAACTTTTTAGGCCAGTCCTTAGACAGACCCCATTCATACAGGGCACACACCCTGTATTTGGATTTCCCTGCACATTTTTTAGGGACATCCTGACCAGAGGAAAAGGAGGAAGGAGAGGGAGAGAAAGAAACAAAACAGAAAAAAAGTCTACATTAATAAGTTGACTTTCACGGAGCTCACTCACCACCCAGTAGATAAAAAGAGGGTACCGGAAGGGGAGGAAGGACGGTATCCGACATTTCTCCTCGGGAGACTGTGGAATCATCAATCCTGCTTGAGCTATGCCGGCTGGATCTTGAATACTTGGTGCTGCGTGTCCCAGAACGCCCACCGCTCCTACTCTGCAGTGGACGCTGCTCCTGGATGCGCTTCTGGTGCCGAGGCTGTACACGCTGCTCCGTCTCCTTGTGCTGCTGCAGCTGCAGCATGGTCTGCTGCTCTTGCTGCTGATGCGGTGGGGAGGGCTGCTGTGAGGCCATTATGGTGCACTGCGCCCAGGGCCGGCCTTAGGGTATATGGCGCCCTGTGCGAAATCCCTCTTGGCGCCCCCCCCCAAAGAAAAAAAATTAAACTCATGTAGGTGAAAACAACAAGTGCATTTTTTATTAATCAAATGATCAAGTAATAACAAGCAACAAAAGTTGAAAAGTTTTAAAGCCGCCACCACGATAAGGTAGACTCTTCTGGCAGGGCCCTACTCTAACCTATTAAAATTTTCTTAAAATATCCAATACTCTTTTTAGATATATTTTTATTTAGTTTTCTTTAAGGGAATGTGTCATATACATTTTTTTTTAAAAATGACCAATAATACCACATACAGGGAATACTGCCACACCATGACCAGACCACATATTACCACAACATAGTGACCGAATAATACCACACAGAAGGGGGAAAAACTGCCACACCATGACCAGACCACATATTACCACCACATTACTAATATTACCACCACATTACTAATATTACCATAAGTGTCATTATGCACGGGAGCTCTATACATGGTATGTATAATGTAAGTGTCCAGGTAATCTAGTGATCACCAGTGACATTATACACAGGAGCTCTGTATATAGTGTCAGTGTACAGGTAATACAGTGATCATCAGTGACATTATACACAGGAGCTCTGTATATAGTGTCAGTGTACAGGTAATACAGTGATCACCAGTGACATTATACACAGGAGCCCGGTACATAGTATATAGTGTAAGTGTACATGTAATACACTGACTCACTGGTGACGTCTCTAGGTGAAGTCCTTCAGCTACGCTTTTCTCCTTCATCCAGCACAGACCGCCATTACGTCTTCCAGCCAGGACTCGTCTCTGCATAAAATAACACAGTTATCTAGAGCACATTCCCCAACTTCTACATTACGCAGCTGAATACAGACGTGTATCCACCATCAATATATGGTTAGTTATTATACAACCTACCATTCCAAATATAAATTGTAATCCACCACGGTGCCCCCATTAACTGTAAATAGGCACTTAATATATAATTTAATTAGAACCTCTACTCTTTCCGCCAATTTGTTACCAGTTACACTCCTGCATCCGCAACGCCCCCTACTCTATACTTCCTGCTCCCCGCATTCATTATTTACATGCACCCCCTGCCCCAATTCATTATATCATGTCCTGCTCTCCCCACCCCATCATCATTTACTGTCCCCCACCCCACATTCATTATGTGCAGCTCATTATCCCCCTACTCCCAATTCCCCCATGTGCAGCTCATTTTCTCCCAATTCCCCCATGTGCAGCTCTCACCCCCCCATGTGCACATCTCTCATCCCCCTCCCCCACATGTGCCCCTCTCTCATCCCCCTCCCCCACATGTGCACCTCTCTCATTCCCCTCCCCCACATGTGCACCTCTCTCATCCCCCTCCCCCACATGTGCACACCTCTCATCCCCCTCCCCCACATGTGCACCTCTCTCATCCCCCTCCCCCACATGTGCACCTCTCTCATTCCCCTCCCCCACATGTGCACCTCCCATTCCCCCCACTCCTAGTAAATTGTATTTAAAAAAAAAAAAAAACTTGTTATACTTACCCCCATGCGATCCCTGCAGAATCCTCGTCCAAATCGATGACACCAGGTTCTCCTGACTTCCGGTCATGTGACGGTGCCGTCACATGACCGGAAGTCAGAGAAATCATGACAGAGATGTTCCGGCCCCGGCGCTTAGCATGGGGCCGGGGGCCCCATGAGGAGAGAGACACACAAGAGGGGGGCCCCCAAGGGGGCCCCTACCGGCCGGGCCCCATACTGGAGTCAGGGCAGTCATGCCCTGATGGCGGCCCTGCTGGAGGCTGAAGGGGCCCCCTCTCCCTCGGGGCCCCCGTTCAATGAACCGGCTGCACGGGCGGTAGTTCCGCCCCTGTGTGTGAGGAGGAGAGAGTGCAGCGCGCCCGGGTCCCGGCCGGACATTTCAGAGCAGAGAGGGGGCGCCGGCGCCTGAGCACAGAAGAAACGCTGGGCGCTCCCTCTCTGCTCTTCCATAAGAAAAATACCGACGGGGAGGGAGCCAGCGCAGCGCCCCCCTTCACTCTCAAGTTTGAGGCGCCCTGTGCAGTTGCACAGCTGGCACGCCCCAAAGGCCGGCCCTGACTGCGCCCCTGCTTAGCCGGTGATCTACTCTTAAGTACCTTCATTGTGCCAGGGAGATCACCGGCCGGCGTCCCCGCAGCTTCCGGTAGCTCCCTCGAAAATTACATCCGGGGGTCAGAGGTCCCGGTGCGCGTCTTACGGTTTAGTCACTTCCGGTCGCGCCCCGTGACGTCACATCTGGGACGTGGGGTTGCCGGCCACCATACTGTGTAGGTGCCGCAAATCCCCGCCCGCACGCGAGGAGACCAGTGTCGGCGCCCTCTGCGGCACTTCCAGCGTGCACAAGACCAGCCGCAGCAGAGACTGTGCCCTACCACATCCGACCTGGGTAAATTGCTACTGTCGCCGACGAGTCGGAAAGTCCCCCATCAAGGACAGGAAACCACTGAGGCGGAGAGAGGCGCCACCCTTTTTATCTTGAAGGTTTCCTGTCCTTGAAGGGTGAATCCCCTCTCTTGTTGTGCCGTCATGGGTGACAGAAAAACATTGGACTATTCTGAAGTGGCCTTCTATGAGCCCTGACTTAAATCCTATTGAGCATCTTTGGAAAAAGCTGAAACATGCCGTCTGGAAAAGGCAACCTTCAAACACGAGACAACTGGAGCAGTTTGCTCATGAGGAGTGGGTCAAAATAGCTGTCGAGAGGTGCAGAAGTCTCATTGACAGTTACAGGAATCGTTTGATTGCAGTGATTGCCTCAAAAGGTTGTTCAACAAAATATTAAGTTAAGAGTACCAGCATCTCTGTCCAGGCCTATTTCATGAGTTTCATTTTTTTTTAATTCTGTGGAAGCAGGGTTGAAAAGCAATGTCTGACTTTCATTTGTTCATTTTCAAAGATTTTTAATTAATTACTACTTTTGTCAGATTCAAGTTATTTCTCTGACCATTGTGGGTTTTTCTTTCATTAAACAAGGGGTACCAACAATTTTGACCACGTGTGCATACATAGGACGTACCAAACGCCCTATGAATAAAAGGATAAGTGAGCATCTGCGTAACATTAAAAATAAATTTTAAGGTCATCTCCTTTCTAAACATTTCCTAGAAAAACATGGGGGTTTTATCGATGGCATACAGGTGACGGGCATTCAAATCATCCATAAACATTGGCGCCATGTGGATTATATTAAACAAATGTCCTGTGCCGAAAGCTGCTGGATTTTTAAACGGAACACTTTAAGACCAAAAGGTCTGAACAACGAAATAGAGCGGTTTGCCTTTAATGAATGACTTTTGTATGACAGTTATGTATAAAAGGATAACATGCCACTATAGGACCAACCCAGATGAAGGAAACCGATTGATTTCCGGAACGCGTTTGTTTTTGGCCCTTACAGCCATCCGTACCGTTACCCATCACGTGTCCTGACGTCTCGCAGGTCCTGCCTGCATCTACACAAGCGCACCAACTTTCGGAAGAGCCACGAGGATTATTAGTCACCGGCCGGGACTACGTTCTCCATCTCCTCCGCAGCCACCGCGAACACCCACCAGCGGACTACTCACCTACCAGCAGGAGCCTGCAGGCTCCATCACAGCTGATTCGGGAAGTCGCAGGGGTAATTTAGCAAGATCCGACCACACTCCACCAGGTAAACTTCCATAAGGGGATCCTCCAGCAGGTGATCATCTTGCACGGAACTAACTGCCACATTTATCTATCAGCTTAGCTCAACACAGCTGAACATGCCTCTACCTACTGCTATCCCCTTACTTGATAAATACAGGTAGCCCTATATAATGCTTCTGTGACTCTGGGCCATCGCTCATTCTTTCCTACATTTAGAGATACACCTTTCTCTTTTTATAGGGGATGACCAATTATGTGACATAGCTTACAGGCTACCTATGCTAGAACCTCCATTTGATTATCCTGATGTGGATTACTCCAGTTCATCGGATCTAATGGACTATGAGCATCAGCACTCTTTTTCCATGAATGTGAATAAAAATCTACCATTTTAGTACATTTTTACTCCAATATCTTTGTGTCCTATCCCAGTCTATTAGCCCAGTGCGAATATTTATCACTCTTCTAGAAAATGCACGTTTTATTGAAACTTTTCCCACATATATGTTTATCAATGTGATCAGCCCCTTTTGCCTGTAACATCCTGCCGGCAGATCAGTTATCAGTTTCAACATTACGTGTTCCCTTTAAGTCGTGACAGTTGCATGTGGAGGCTCAATGGATTACGACTAGCTTTTGCAGCAAATCCCACAGATGCTTGGATTGAGATCTGGGGAATTTGGAGAGTGAACACCTCAATCTTTTTGTTTCTCAAATAATTCTTGAACAATTCTTGCAGAATAGAAGAGCATATTATTCTGCTGAACACGGCCATAACCGTTAAAGAATACTATCGTGTTGTAGGGGTGTACTTGGTCTGCAACAAAACTTAAGCAGTGTATATAAGTTTTAAAAATGAATATGCACACAAATCCAAAGTTTGCACACAATTTACTTTTTTTTTTTTTTACTATAGACAATACTGCAGTACGAATCATCAAAGTAACATGATCATATCTAATCGTGTTCACCTCTTTCAGGCAATCCATTATAAATCTAATATATAAAGCTGAATGTGTGTGTGTGTGTGTGTGTGTGTGTATGTATGTATGTGTGTATGTCCGGGATTGGCATCTGCACCGTCGCAGCTACAGCCACAAAAGTTTGCACAGTCACACGTCTGGACCCAGAGAGCGTCATAGGCTATGTTGTGAGGCGAAATTTTAACCCCGCGCGTTCCAATTCACCAAACAATTTTGCCCCTATCTACATAATGGGGAAAAAGTGAAAGGAAAAGTATTGGAGGCAAATTGACAGCTGCCACATGTGAACAAGGGAGAATTAAAGAATGAGAGCGATGGCGCCAAAGAGTATATACCGTACAGTTGCTAAGGTGGGGCCCCGACATGGGATACTCATACTCACCACATACGGGGATATGAACACACACACTACCACACACAAAACTCATCTCACAAAGATTTATCAGGCTGCCAATAGCAACCAATCACAGCTCAGCTTCTATTTCGCTACAGTTAATTAATCTGAGCGGTGATTGGTTAATATAGGCAACAAAGGACATTCTCAGTATAACAAAGCTTGTGTAAGGTAATAAGATGTCATAGAATCATAGAATGGTAGAGTTGGAAGGGACCTCCTGGGTCATCTGGTCCAACCCCCTGCTCAAAGCAGGATTCACTAAATCATCTCAGACAGATGTCTGTCCAGCCTCTGTTTGAAGACGTCCATTGAAGGGGAACTCACCACCTCTCGTGGCAGCCTGTTCCACTCATTAATCACCCTAACTGTCAAAAAGTTTTTTCTAATATCTAATCTGTGTCTCCTCCCATTTAGTTTCATCCCAGTTAGGGTGTGTTGGTGGAAACGCTGATGTCAGTCACATTACTTCTATGTGAGAGGATATAGAAACTGCCAGTTACAGACTATTTTTACCACAATAATGCCTCATAAGAAAAGGAATTTCAAGGCACGAATGTCAGCTGATGCGAAAAGAAAAGCTGCATTACGGGCCAATGAAAAATGTGAAGACCGAGAAACAAGGCTGACACACATGAGAACAGCAGCTGCTACCTCAAGAGCCAATGAACTTTCTGAGCAGAGGGAAGCGAGGCTTGCAGACATGAAAACAAGAGCTGCTTCCTCAAGGGCCAATGAACTTTCTGAGGAGAGGGAAGCGAGGCTTGCAGACATGAAAACAAGAGCTGCTTCCTCAAGAGCCAATGAACTTTCTGAGGAGAGGGAAGCGAGGCTTGCAGACATGAAAACAAGAACTGCTTCCTCAAGAGCCAATGAACTTTCTATCTATTTGTTTTGTGGTTTTTGTGTGGAGAATAAATTTTTGTTAACACATTCTATTTTGCTAACAGCAGTTATTAACCCGGGCGTACAGCTAGTATTCATATAAAGTTGTACTTTCTCAGGAAGAAAATAGCATTCACAGAGACAATATGAACATGCGACACACAAGCAGCTCAGTTTCACGGGAACGCCCCCTTTATCAATAACACAGGGTCCTTGGGTCAGCAGACACAAGGTAATGTTTTAATACTAGACATAGGATAGGACTGTCCCAATTCCGTACACCTTATCGCGGTGGGATGGCTTTTACGCTTTTGTAATCAACTAAGTACCCTGTGTTATTTACATGTACTATTACTATTTACTTACCATAGGGCATATGCTCATTTAGTTTTTTCTTGTGTTTTGTTCTCAATGTGACTTGTCTGTGACATGCCCTCAGGTTCGTTTTCTTACAACATGGTCTCAGAAGAACAGCCGATCTAGCGAGATCACACTGTTAAACCAGTTTCAGATGCTGCCGAGCGATATTTGGGCAGTTCCATAAAGGGGAATGACTACACTCCCGGAGAACACTCTTCCGAAAGCAGTCTTGGACAACAAGCATACTTGGCACCAAAATAGAAAAAAGGTGAATATCTCTGCAACGGAGGACCCAAATGAAAGACTGAGAGCAGCGGCAAATTCACAGCAGCATGGAGATTTTGCCTATGAAGCAAAGTATTTTTTTCTTCTTCTTTTGGAACACATAACGGGTCCCTATTAACCCCTTTACCCCCGAGGGTGGTTTGCACGTTAATGACCGGGCCAATTTTTACAATTCTGACCACTGTCACTTTATGAGGTAATTACTCTGGAACGCTTCAACGGATCCCACTGATTCTGAGACTGTTTTCGTGACATATTGTACTTCATGATAGTGGTAAAATTTCTTTGATATCACTTGTGTTTATTTGTAAAAAAAAAACAAAACGGAAATCAGGCGAAAATTTCGCAATTTTCTAACTTTGAATTTTCATGCCCTTAAATCAGAGATTTGTCACACAAAATAGTTAATAAATAACATTTCCCACATGACAAAATTTACAAAACCTTTTTTTAAGGGACCACACACATTTGAAGTGACTTTGAGGGGCCTTTATGACAGAAAATCCCCAAAAGTGACGCCATTCTAAAAACTGCACCCCTCAAGGTGCTCAAAACCACAGTCAAGAAGTTTATTAACCCTTCAGGTGCTTCACAGGAATTTTTGGAATGTGGAAGAAAAAAATGAACATTAACTTTTTTTTCACAAAAATGTTATTTTAGACCCCAAATTTTTTATTTTCACAACGGTAAGAGGAGAAAATGGAACCCAAAAACTTTTGTGCAATTTCTCCTGAGTAAGCCGATACCCCATATGTGGGGAAAATACAGTGTTTGGGCGCATAGCAGGGTTCAGAAGGGAAGGAGCACCGTGCGACTTTTTGAACACAAAATTAGCTGGAATTGAGAGTGGACGCCATGTCTTGTTTGGGGAGCCCCTGATGAAGCTAAATAGTGTAAACCCTCCACAAGTGACACCATTTTGGAAACTAGAACCCTCAAGGATTTTATCAAGGGTTATAGTGAACATTTTGAACCCAGCGGTACGAAACAGAAATTGATAACAATAGGACATCATATTGAATAAGTTGTCATTAGTCTCGAGCATGTTTGCATTGGGTACTTGGGTATGCACCATGTATCGCGGGTGCTCGAGTGACATGCTCGAGACCCCGCCCCGCATGTTTCACGGTTGTTAGACAACCCCAAAAAAAAACAGGCGGGGATCGCTCGTGCATGGCAGGCAATGCCCGTGAGGTTTTTTTGGCCGCCAAACATATGGGGCAGAGACTCAAGCATCCGCAATACTCGGTGCATACCCAAGCACCCGATGCAAAATCAATTAGAGAACACAATGCATATCGTCATCATATTTTTAGATTTACTTTTGAAAAAATCCCAACCGTAGCACAACCCTAACCCCCAGAGTTTATTTTTTACGCCGTTCCTCGTGCGGTATAAGTGATTAGAGGACTTTATTCTTTGGGTCGGTGCGATTACAGCGATGCCAGAATCATATCGGGTTTTTATGATTGACAGCTATCACCCACTAAAAATGCTTGTTTTTTGCAAAGACTAGTTTTTTCGCCATATTTTGAGAGCTATAATTTTTCCATATTTTGGCCGACAGTCATGTGACTGCTTGTTTTTTGCGGGATAAGTTGACATTTTTATTGGTATCATTTTCGCGCATGTGATATTTTTTGATCACTTTCTATTCCGATTTTTGGGAGGCAGAATAAACAAAAACCAACAATTCAGGAAGCGTGTGTTAATATTGATAAAGTAGCTTTATTCTTCGGGTCAGGACGTTTACAGCCGGTACCAAATTTATATATCTTTTCTTATGTTTTGGTCCTGTTACACAAAAACTAATTTTATAGAAATAATCATTTTTTTGCATCGCTTTATTCTGAGAGCTATAACTTATTTTTCGGCTGATGGAGCTGTATGGCGGCTTGTTTTTTTCAGGACAAGATGACGTTTTCAGCGGTACCATTTTTATTTACATTCGTCTTTTTGATCGCGTTTTATTCCATTTTTTGTTTGGCGGTAGGATGATAAAGCATAGTTTTTTGCTTCGGGTTTCTTTTTTTTTTTTTTTTTTTCTTTTTTTTTTTACCGTGTTCACTAAAGGGGTTAACTAGTGAGACAGTTATAGGTCAGGTTGTTCTGGATGCGGCGATACCAAATGTGTGTACTTTTATTGTTTTTTTTTTCAGAATAATAATTATTTATGGGTACAATATATATATATTTTTTTTTAAAAATATATATTTTTACAATTTTTTTTTTTTTTTACTTTCTGACACTTTTTGCACTCTTACACTTTGTCCCACTATGGGACTTTCACTTTTTGCAGTCTGATTGCCTGTATAGCATAGAGATGCATCCTGTCAGCGCTGACCAGGCAGAAGTTACTTTGATCATGCACTGCGCATGATCAAAGTAACTTCCTGCTGTCTGGTGACCCGGATGTCGTCATGAGGATATCGGTTCACCATGACAACCACCGGGACCCGGCAGTGACAGCGTGGGACGCCGGAGAGGAGGTAAGTAATAGCACTTACCTCCCCCTTGCTCATGGAATGCTGTGATCGACTTCGATCGCAGCATTTCAGGGGTTAATGTGCTGGGAGCGGTGCAACAGTGCTCCCAGCACAGAGTGTCAGCTGTGAGAATCAGCTGACACCCGGCGGCGATCGCGCCCACACAGCCTGTGTGAGAGCGAAATTGCCACTGCCAGGGCGTACTAATATGTATCTAGCCCAAAAGGCCCAGGGTACAGATAAGTATTAGTACGCCCCACGTTAGAAAGGGGTTAAAGAGTAACGATCGTTTTAATTTTTATTTAATAAATCAAAAGAAAACATGAAAATTAGCAACTTTGTAATGTATAATATGAAAGAAATATGAAAGGATATTTTACTTTCCTTTTATGCCTAAAATCTGTATTCAGTGAAGAAAGATGTTCACATTAGTCATAAACGAGATGAGAGTTGGTGACTTTAAAATTGTATAGAACACTGTAAGATTGTAGCACTTGGATCATGGGTTCAAATCCCAGCAAGGACAACATCTGCAAGGAGGTTGTATGTTCTCCCCGTGTTTGTGTGTGTTTGTGTGGGTTTCCTCCGGGTTCTCCGGTTTCCTCCCACACTCCAAAGACATACTGATAGGGAATATAGATTGCGAGCCCCAATGGGGACAGTGACGATTAGGTTTGTTAAGTGCTGTGGAAATAAATGGTGTTATACAAGAGAGTAAAATAAATAAATATATTACAATGTTCTGTAGACAAGCTGAGAATTTGGTGACTGCATGAACATTAGTACTTTATGTATTTTTTGAGAAACTGTTTCTAATTTGCTAGCGCTAAAACAATGGTCAGAGGTCTAGACAGAATACAGTCTCGGAGAACAGACTATAAATCTCTTCAAACTATTGCATTTCAACACATTGAAGTTTCCAACACTGGAGTAATATAAATAGCAAAATAACTATAAAGAATAATGGATTTTTTGAGTATTAAAAATAATTAACAATATGCTCAAAAACATCCTCAAACTGTACATAGGCTATGTGCCCACGATGCAGAAATTTCCTGAGCATTTCTGCATCTTCCTTGGCAGAAAAAACGCACGCGGATTTTACATGCTTTTTTCCTGCCAGGGATAAGAGTTTTTACATGCATTACCCCACGCGTTTTTTTCAAGCGCTTTTCCAAGTGATTTTGAGCATCACTTGGAAAAGTGCTTGACAAGTTGGTCACACAATATAAAGCCATGTAACTGGCATGGATTTATAGTGTGTGACCAACTTACGCTGCTTTAAATGCAGCATCAATAGTAAAAAAAAGAATTAAAACGTAAAAAAACAAAAACAAAAAAACATTATACTTACCTCTACAACAGCCCCCGGTCTCCTTCTCCGGTGGCGTGCTTTGTCCTTGGCGTCCAGAAAGGACCTGCGCTGACGTCATTTAGTCGGCGGTCGCGTGACCATCACATGACTAAATGACGTCAGCGCAGGTCCTTTCAGGACACCGCGGGACGCCGATGACTGAGGACACTGCCGGGAGGAGACTGGGGGCCACCGGAGAGGTAAGTATAATGTTTTTTTTTTTTTTTTTTTTACGTTTAATTCTTTTTTTTACTAATGGTACCCGGGTCTGGAGGAGAGTCTCCTCTTCTCCAGACCCAGGTACCATACACGCATTGAACTGCATTACA
Organism: Phyllobates terribilis; assembly: GCF_046119375.1. Taxonomy (NCBI): domain Eukaryota; kingdom Metazoa; phylum Chordata; class Amphibia; order Anura; family Dendrobatidae; genus Phyllobates; species Phyllobates terribilis. The sequence goes on from NW_027362761.1 coordinate 159,177,123, forward strand.
TCCGCATGTATACATGCAGATGTTATGCGGTGCAATGCAAGTCAATGGCGGCGATTTCGCCGCGATTACACGCAAGAAATGGTTGTGCTGCAGATTTTTCCGCATTGATAATCCGCAGCAAAAATTTCCGCAGCATGTGCACAGCACATGCGGATTATCATTGGGAAACATGGCAGACAACTTAACATGCGTTTTTGTGGCAGAAATGGCGCCGCAAAACGCATTAAATCCGCATCGTGGGCACTCAGCCTTAGTCTGCAGAGTACAGGGAGCGTGGCCACGTCACTCTTCTCAAGCTGGCTGTTCATTACCGGGGGAGCAGCACTTAGCGTATGATGTAATGACCCAGGCGGGAGGGGGGTGCAGTGAAAGAGCAGATCCTGTTACATGGAATTATATAACTGCATATAACTGCACTGACCATCTCATCTTTTTAGAGCATAAGTGCAGGAACAGTACAAAAAGTACCCCTTTAACCAGTAAATAGAAAAATAATTCAAATTGAAAGTCCTCATTGGTTCACACCTTTAATGGCTAAATAAAAAGATGGTAACAAATCGTAAGTTTTCAAGACTACTCAGGTCTCTTCAACATGCAGAGATTATTTAGAACACAAAAGGCAAAGGAATAGTGCAGCAAATAAAATAAGTGATATGAAGCAGAAGTATCAATATGGGAAGGGAAGAAACAGTTGTGCCAGTAAATATTGCTGCAGCTCATAGATAAGGAGTTTGAAAGTTTTATTGTCTACTGATTTGAGGTCCGGTCCATGGTTGTGATGCCCCCACAAGGTCTGGGGAGTACTCTTACTCACTTGTCTTGTTCTCAGGGCCAAGCTCCATTCCCTTCCTCTGTGGCTGCCGCTGCTGGTTGTACTCCACGTCAGGTCTTGCAAGTAATGTTGTTCCTCAGTGGTGTCACCTCTCAAGGCTTTTAAAGGCCTAATTAGACATGCCCCTTTTTTGTGTCTTGACTCTGTAACATGTTCAGTTGGTTGGAGATTGCCACTATCTTGTTTCTTCTGTTATTATCTCCTGAGATTTCGTGATGTCCATCACTTACATCTGCTGGTTTCGCCCATCATTTGCTATAACCATCACGAATGGTTATAAGAGTCTGTTCACATTACTTAAATCTGTTGCTGGTTAACCCACTGTTTGTTGCAAGCATCATGAACTGTTATAGATACTAGGCTCACTATGTTACAATCTTCTGTGGATTCTATAACTGGAATCTGTCTCAGCTAAAGGGTATCTGTAAGAAGGATCAACCCTTCTAAGCCATCTACATGACATGGGCATGGCATAAAATGTTAAATAAAATGATACTTTTATATCTACAATCTGATTTTTTTTTTTTTAAGAGAAATTGATACTTTTCTTAATACGTACATGAGTTGTCAAGATCTTTTGGCGGAAAGGAAAACTTACCAAGAGTGTGCCTCTGGGTGAGTGTAGTTATTTCCCCAGTATAACGCTGCCCAGTCATAAGCAGACAGCAACATACAGGAGAAAGAAGAACACATCTCCACAATACCTCAGAGCAGGTTTCTTAGTGTGAGACATGTAATGATAGACAGTCTGCTCACATAGTCCTCACTGCATTCCTGTGTGTGATTACATAGTGTCTGGAGTAGAACAGATATAAGTGCGATTACTAACCAGTCTTCAGCTTTCATCACAGCCACAGCAGCCAGTGTAGGGGTAGGGGCAGTACAGCAGAACTGAGGTTTGTCTCATTACAAACACTTCTAGCAGCTCTCCTCTCATGATGCTGTCAATTCAGTTGTACTGCCCCTAACGCTACAGTGGCTGTCCTCATGAAATATGAAGAAATGTTAGTCATCACAATTACGTCTACTCTACGGCACTATGTATCGTATTTTGCGGACTATAATACACACCAGACCATAACACACACCCCAAGTTTAGATAAGGAAAAAAGGAAAAAATAATTTTTAACCTATCATCCGGATCAGGAACGTCAGGGATTCACAGGTGTGTCTTGACAGTCCAAATGCAGCTTACCGGGATGGGAGGTGGAGCGGGGTCACAGAAGGCAGGAGCAGGGTCACATTTATGTCATTTGATAGTAGGAGTGGGGTGATGCTGCGGGCCCTGGGCTAGGAGGAGACGGTGTACTGGAAGTGCGGGGAAGGAGCAGAGTCACTGCTCAGCACACTAATCTCTCGGTGATTTTCAATAAAATGTTGCCAGTTGTCGGCGCATGTGCAGATTGAGCTGAGATCTAAATCTGCACATGCGCCGACAACCAGCGCCATTTGCCTGAAGCACACTGTGAGGTCAATGTGCACAGCGGGGACTCCGCTCCTACCTCACATCGCTGGGACACCCCCTCCTCCTAGCCCAGTGCTCTCAACATTGCCCTACTCCTGCTGCCGCCGGCTTCCTACAGTAGCAACCCTAGTCCGGCCTCCTCCCCCCTCTCCTCCTGGCATGATGCATTCAGGACTTTAAGATGCACCCCCATTTTCCTCTCAAATTTGGGGGCGGGGTGGGGGCTCGAGTGTGTTTTATAGTACAGGCCACCAGAGGCAGATTCTCACTCAGACCTCTATCCATCTCATAATATGTAAACGAGATGTTAAGATCTAAGTAAAACGTGGATTTTTTTCTGCAAGACTACATTGGATCGCAGATATCAAGGTATCATTTTATTTAACTTCTTATGACCTGCGTGCTCATATAGACGGCTTAAAAGGGTTGATCCTTCGGAAAGCCTCCCTTTAACCCATCATTTGCTGAAACATTTTGAACTATTATTAGAGTTTGTTCACATTACGTTGCTATCTGTTGGGGACTTTGCTCCCTACATCTGTGTGCTACTTCAGACCTGCAGTTTTCCTCTCCTTCTGCCCTCCTGGTCCTGTGGCTTCCGGAGTGTCCTGCCTTGCTTGTTTGTCTGCCGTCCAGCATAGCCTGCTGTCCAACTCCTTGCTGTTCCACGTGCCTTCCAGCCTGCTGTGTCTTTGCCCTCAGTCCACGTGTGCACCCTGACCTGCGGCTTGTGAATCCACCTCACCATGTGAGCCTAACAAGCACATTCCTTTAATGACATAAACCCATGCGACACGTTCATTCCTGCTCGGTGTTAACATTTGTCATGAGTTTGTTGTAGCTTGTATCAATTAAAGGGAACGTGTCAAGATGATTGCATACCTCAGACTAATGGCGTGTATGTCCAGGGCTTTCATTCTGATTAGATCAGTTTTGTAGTTTGAGAAATCCAGCATTGAATTGTATGTAAATGAGCCACGCGTGCTTTGGTGTGGGACACTACTCTTGCACCTCTCCTGCCTTCCCTCTATTTCTCTCTAGCTGGCGGCCTCTTGTTTCAGTGACAGGTCAGTCAGACATAGGAGGCAGGCAATAGGCAGGCAGTGAAGGAGGGAAGGACAACTGCAAGTGCATGCCACCCCAAGCAACTCATTTACATACAATTTCAAAGCTGGATTTCTCAAACTACAAAACAGATTTCTGCAATCAAGGTATGGATTTAATCATACGTGCTATTTGGTTGAGGTGAAAAAGCCTAATGACAAATTCTCTTCAAGGAATGTTAGAAAAATTAAAAAAATAGTGGTTGGCACTGCTCTCTGTTGTCAGCCGCTGTGCATATAGTTAAGGGAACAAGCTGCTTTAAACTCAAACCAGTTCTTTAACATAGTAAAGCAGGTCACCTAAATCCAATGTGTAAAGATTTTGTCACTCAACAATTTTATTGTATCCAATGATCAAACAGGATAAAAGCAAGGAAGACATGCAACACACAGCCTAGGGCCATTTCACCTCCTCAAGACGCTTTCTCAAGGCTCGCACCTGAGGGAGGACGTCATCACACTCAAATCCTCATCGTTTGTCACTCAGTAAAATCATTAAAAAAGACATACAAAATACAACATATAAGAATACAAAGAGAAAAAAAGGCAAATACCGCAATAACCTAAAATTTGATATTATAAACATAAGAAAGTGGATAAATCGCTCCCATCATTGAGACCACAGGTTCCCAGTTCCCCCATTTTTACAATCATTACGTACAACAATACCATATGGCCATCTAGCCAATTTTTTGTACACAACAGCAATGAATCTAGTATAACCATGACCTGTTACAATGAAATGCCTATGTTCCCAAAATGTACTACAAAGCGGTCTGAACATTTTGTCAATCTAGTAAGGCTAAGTTAACATGTCAGGTAATCCGCCTTTAGAACTGATCCAGCAGCAATCCGCTCACAAAAAAAGGTGTGCAGACACAACATTTTTGTCTACCTGAAAAAAAAAGTGATTTCAACTGGATCCGGTTTTTAACATTGAAGTCTACAGAAACCGGATCCGTTAAATAGCCATGACACACCAAAAAAAATGCAGCAACAAACACACAATAAAAATGCTCACAAAAACGCAATGAAAAAATGCAAGTAACCTAATTTACATAATAGGTGCCAAAATGGTGCGGAAATTCTGTAACATCAAAAACTCACCAAATAAGGATCTTGGGAACGTAGCCCAATAGTTATCTTATTTTGGGTTTATGGTCATGGTATTTGCAATTGTATACTAATATTTTGTATGTCTTTTGTAATGATTGTATGGAGTGACGCGTGATGCACTGAAGGGGATTTAAGTGTGATGACCTTCTCCCTCAGGTTTCAGTTTTGAGAAAGCGTCTGAGGACGTGTAAATGCTATAGGTGGTGTGTTGCATGTCCTCCCTGCTTTTATCCTTTTTGTTCGCGGAATACAATAAAATAAGGAGTTTCATCAACTGGTGAGGGCCATAACATCTTCTTTACAGTTTATCTTTAAAGGTGTATTCACAAGTTCTTAAATTGATTTCATTTGTTAGACAGCATGAAAATAAGCAAGCTTGCAATTGACTTAGTTTTTTATCCGCTGTCATTCTCCTGCAATTACAGATTTTATCTTACATAGTGTACAACTGGTTTCATGGAGCCCGGACTCCAGACACTGGCCAAAAGTGTTACATTCCAGTAGAGGAGTTAAACCGGGCTGTGCAGTTGGTAAGCCAAACCTCCGACTTCTCAATTTCCCGGACTTCCGACTCCATGACTCCACAGCAATGCCTCACTACTGAGCGTGTTCATAAAGTGCAGCACAGATTCATCTCAACTAAAAGCCGAGATCCTTATATCCGGAACAGAACAGACATTTATAGGACGTTTCATAACTTTCCCAAATTCTTATGAAAACATTTACAGCACATCCTGCACTGAACTAATGGACCCAATTTACTATATATTTTAGGAGTCGATCCATTTTATACTGACTCAACCAAAATGGACACCGACTACCTCCACAGCCCTGGAGTTAACAATCCCAATCAGCTCTCTCCAGCCCGCTGATTTCTATATAGCAGTTACCTGCTCACCTCGCTCCCCTTTCTAACATCAATGTAAATGATATATATTGCATCTGCCAATTTGCACAATATACAGGACAATGTGTGATCAATGGGGGTCTGACACCCAGAACTTTCATGATCTGTGGTAGAAAGGGGCAGAGATGCATTAAAGGGTTATCCCCATTTTAGAAGTTATCATCTATTCACAAGACAGGTGATAAATTGCTAATCGGTGGGGGTCCAACTGCTGGGACCCCCAACGATCTTGAAGATGGGGCTCTGCTAGACATGCGCACCACAGTACTGTTCATTCACTATTGGACTGCGCGGTACTGGCTGCCGATTTATATAAAGAGGGTCTGGGGATCATTGGGGATCCCAACAGTTGCCTTGACCAATAAATCAGAATAACACTTTAGGTAAAATGGTGCTGAGCTGCATATATGGTCAAGCTAAAGTGCATGGCTATACATCTGTGCTAAGAATGCACATGTGCTGCCCCAAGAACTAACAGCGTTTGCGAGAGATCTCAGTCAGGGGAGGCGAGTCACTAAAACAAGTATGACCCATTATCAGACACAAGCGGCAGGGAGGGCAGAAGAGCTGCAAGTGCAATGTCTCACCCTGAAGCCCTTGTGGCTTATTTGCAATACTGTTCTCAAGATGAACTCATGAGAACAATATTAAAACACAAAATAGATTAAAATAAAATGTAATATTGCATGAAAGTCTAATTAAAAGAAAAACAATGGATATTTCCTTCCCACTGCGGCAACATTCCAGTGATATCGGAGTGATTGTTTCTGAAGAATGACCTGACATTGTTGTGTTATGTGCAGGCTGCAGCCAATTAGCGGTAGCTCAACAATATTTGTTCAGAGCTGATGTCCCTTCTAACAAAATAAGCTGCAGCCAAGCAGTGGCCACTCATTGGCGGCAACCTGCATGTGACACAATGTCAGGTCAACTCTGCGGGAATAGCAACACAGACCGCTGGAAGGGAGCCACTGTGGGAGGAGAGTATAGATTTGTATTGCTTTTTTCAATTGGGGTCCTAAATTGGTTAACAGTTGTCCAGTAGTGGACAACTTTAAAGGGAATTTGTCATGATCTCAAATAATACTGACTTGCAGATATGGGGTTAATCTGCAGGTTCATAGAGTTATATTGTTCTAAAGTCGTGCGGCCGCTGCACTGAAAGCCTGGCTGCCGAGGGGAAGTGAGCTTTATTCCTCCTGGCAGCTTTTGGCTTTCAGTAATAAAGGCATGGCTTTAGTCACCACTTAGTATATAGTGAGCGGTGGTGGCTGTAAGTACTTTAGCTACAGCAGTTCCTAGTCCTCTCTAGAGCTTGAGGACGTGTGCGCATTTGTCTGGAGTCGTCTAAAGCTAAGCTATTTCCCCATTTGTCCTTCCTTGTTGTCTATAGTGTTTAGTGGAGATCAACTATTGCTCATCTCCTCCCTTCCCTAGCCTGAGCCTAACGCCAGGGAAAGACAGGGCGAGGTAAGCGTGCCGTGATTAGTTAAGAGCCAATACAGGGACGTTAGGAGAGACAGGGTGACGCTAGATCAAGCTAGGAGGTCTCCACTCCCCCCCCCCTTTCCCTAGAGTCTGGGCTCCCTTTCCCTCTTCCCTTTGTGTTGCACTAGTCTTTCCCACACCTTGCGTGACACGATTTTGCTCAAGAAGCACACACCTTCACAATCCTACACACAGGGCTGTGGAGTCGGAGCCAGTATAAAATTGGACCGACTCAGACTCCTAAAATATATAATAAATTGGGTACAGTAGTTCAATGCAGTTTGTGGGGAATATTTTTTTCATAATAATTTGGGAAAGTTATGAAATGTCCTATAAATGTCTGTCCTATTCCTGATCTAAGGGTCTAGACTTTTAGCTGAGATTAATCTGTACAACAGTAAATTTATCACTTAAACATTAGCCATGTATGAGGAAGTCAGTCAGAGTCGTGGTCATGAAAATTGAGGAGTCGAAGGTTTGGCTTACCACAGCCCTGCCTACACATTATATCTGTATAAATAACATACAGTGGCTTGCAAAAGTATTCACCCCCCTTTGTCATTTTTTGTGTTTTGCTACCTCACAACATGGAGTTTCACAGTTTTTTGTTGAGGGTTTGCATCAGTTCATGTAAAGAACATGCCTACAACTGTGAACAATTGGTTTTATTTTTATTGTGAAGCATACAACAAATAGAAAAAAAAAATAACTGAAAACTTCAGTCTGCATAACTATTCCTCCCCTAAAGTCAGTACTTTGTAGAGTTTCCTTTTGCAGAAATTACAGCTGCAAGTCGCTTTGGATAAGTCTCTGAGCTTTCTACATCTTGCCACTGGGATTTATTCCCATTCTTCAAGGTAAAACTGCTCCAGCTCCTTCAGGTTAGATGGTTTCCTGTGGTCAACAGCAAATTTCAAGTCTGACCACATATTCTTAATTGGATTAAGCTCTAGACTTTGACTAGGCCACTCCAAAACATTTACACGTTTCCCCTTAAACCACTCAAGTGTTGTTTTAGCAGTATGCATTGGGTCATTGTCTTGTTGGAAGGTGAACCTCCGTCCCAGTCTCAAATCACTGACAAAACAGGTTTTGCTCAAGAATATCTCTATATTTCGCACCATCAATCTTCCCCTGGACTCAGACCATTTTCCCTGTCCCTGTTGCCGAAAAATATCCCCACAGCATGATGCTGCCATCAACATGTTTCACTGTGGGGATGGTGTTCTTGGGTGATGAGCAGTGTTGGTTTAGCACCAGACGTAGTATTTACCTTGGTGGCCAAAAAGTTAAATTTTGGTCTCATCTGACCACAGCACCTTCCTAAGTACATTTGGGGAGCCCTCTCTTGGCAGGTTTGTTGTGGTACCATGTTCTTTCCATTTGATGATAATGGATTTGATGGTGCTCCGGGGGGGGGGTTTATCATCATTCTTCCATACATTTGGGGAGTCTCCCACATGTCTTTTGGCAAACTCAAAACGAACCTTACACACACAAATTGTAAATAAAGGCTTTTTGATGCTCACTGTGAAGACACTGGGGTCTTCCGTGGGCAGAACAATACTCAGACAACACAGGGTGATGGTAAACAGTGTGGCAATAATTTATTGAACCATCAGTAATTAATAACATATAGAACAGTCCCAGCAAATACACGAGATGGTGCAAAATTACACAGTCTCACCCTTCCGCTGGCCTGCCGGGATTAGAGCCGTGAGATGTGGCCAGCTGACCTGATTGTCCCAACCTGGAGTGGTCACGTGGTCACATAGTCTCTGAGAGTTCAGCAATGGTCAAAGGAGCAGTTCTGTATCTTTCCAGCCAGGGCTATGGTCCTTTGGCTCTCATCCCGTAGTGTCTCTCTGGATAGAGCCATGCTACCAAGCTGATGTCCTGAAGACTCTGTCTGATCTTTGAGTCTCTGTTTCAATTCTGACTGCTACAGAGGCATATGTCCCTTAAATAGTTACAAGTGTCCTTTCAAGTACACATCCACAGGTCAAGGATTAGGGAGGATATTATTCCATAGGGCTAAGGTCTCATGGTTTGTGCATTTAATCAATTTACATAGTTGGTATAGTAGGGGGCTCTTGTAAATAAACAACTAGCTGGCTTTAGTACAATAGGTAATTAGCATGTTAAACATTGTTTCCAAACCAAGAGAAGTCAATATTCAGACTTATACACATAATAGTATGTCTTTCTTGACCAGCCAAAGAAAAACACATACATTCACAAGTCAACACAAAGATAATAGTGTATTTATCTTGGCTTAACAAATCTAGACGTCTGGCTGATTAAGATAAGAAACTGTTTCGTCACACCCACTCTTCCATAAAGGCCACCTCTATGGAGTGTATGGCTTATTGTGGTCATATTTACAGATACTCTAGTCTCTTCTTGGAACTCTGCAGCTCATTCAAGGTTACCTTTGGTCTCTGTGCTGCCTCTCTGATTAATGCCCTCCTTGCCCGGGTTGAAAGTTTTAGTGGGCAGGCATCTCGTGGCAAGTTCTTTCTATTTGATGATGCTCCGGGGGATCATCAGGGATTGTGATTTTTTTTTTTTTTTTTTTAAAACCCAACCCCGACTTCTCCAAACAAGTCAGGAACAAAGTTGTTGAAATCTTCTTGGTCTTCATGGTGTTATTTGGTTAGTGGTGTTGCAGCCCCTGTGGCCTTTCAGAAAAGGTGTGTATATACTGACAGACCGTGTGACACAGATTGCACACAGGTGGACTTCCTTTCACTAAGCATGTGACTTATGAAGGTAATTGCTTGCACCAGAAATTTTTAGGGACTTCACAGCAAAAGGGGTGAATATGCACATGCCAATTTTTAGTTATTTGATCCCATAAATTTTTTCAAAGCAAAAGGTGGCTACTTTGAAGAACCTAAAATATAAGACATATTTTCAGTTGTTTCACACTTTTTTGTTAAGTATATAATTCCACATGTGTTAATTCATAGTTTTGATGCCTTCAGTGTGAATGTACAGTTTTCAAAGTCATGAAAATACAGAAAAATCTTTAAATGAGGTGTGTCCAAACTTTTGGTCTGTACTGTATATGCACTGCACAAGAAGGCCATTAGTGGATTAAGACACACCAGTGTCCGTAATCGGACTATGAGATAAACCTTACAAACAATGCATTAGGCTATGTGCCCACGATGCAGAAATGCTCCAGATTTTTTCCTGAGCGTTTCTGCATCTCCCTGGCAGAAAAAACGCATGCGGATTGTACATGCGGATTCCTGCCAGGGACAAGCGGAAGTGAAGCGTTCTACACATGCATTTCTGCATGCGGGTTGTCAAGAGCTTTCCAAGCGATTTTAGCATCACTTGGAAAGTGTTTGACAACTTGGTCACACTATATAAATCCATGCAAACGGCATGGATTTATATAGTGTGACCGTAAAAGAATGGTAAAAAATAAATATTATACTTACCTTCTGATGGCCCCTGATGTCTTTATTCGATGCGTCCTGGCTTGTCGGCAGCTCGCGGTAGACTAAAGGACTTGCCGACGTCAGCGGTCGCGTGACCAGTCACATGACTAAATAACGTCACAGCAGATCCTTTTCAGACCATCGCGAGTTGCCGGCAAGCAGAGACGCATCGCTAAGGACACTGGGGGCCATCAGAATTGGATTCCATGCGTTCCAATGCAAGTCAATGGCTGAGAAAACGCTGCGCTTCCGCAAAATAATTGGTAGTGCTGTGGATTTTTCCGCAATGATAATCCACAGCGGAAATTTCCGCAGCATGTGCACAGCACATGCGGATTATCATTGGGGAACATGGCAGACCTTCTACCAAGCGTTTTTGCAGCGGAATTGCCGCTGTGGAAATGCTTAAAAAACGCATCGTGGGCACACAGCCTTAGGATTGTTTTTTTTACTTCACATTACAAATAAATATATAAGTTGGCATCATTTTTCATCAAACAGCTCAATGTTTAAAAGGGTTGTCTGGTGAAAACAAGCCATCATCTATCTAGAGGATGTATGGTATCTTGCTGATCGGTAAGTGCCTGATCGCTGGGACCCACATTGATCAGCGGCAGTTTTATACCCTGCTAGAATGCAGCGTTAACAGTCGCTCCATTCATCCTCTATGGGCCTGGGTAACACTGTGTTTGGCTTTTTCTGGCAGCACTTTAGAAAATGAACTGGAGTGGTGGTCAGGCATCCGACTTGCCACTCCTTTTTGTAACTGGGATAAAAATGTTGCTGATTAGTTGTTTTTAACTGGACAACCCCTTTAATGAAATAGCAACAAGACAGAGCACCAAGAATGTAGAAAATAACCAATGATGATCATTATACATGATACTTCCCATTTAGCAAGTTCACATGGGAAACATGTTGGTGACAAGCAATATATACAATATATCTTCCGTGGAAGAAGCTCAGAGTCAAATGCCAGGAAAGAGGAGACATTCAGTTCGGGGACCACGGAAAGGAGTTTAGTCTGTTTCTTTACACAAGTGTTTTTGTACAGTATTACGCTCTAAGGAAATAAATCACACCAGAGTACTAAAGCTTTGATCATTGCATCAATATAGTGAGAACCACAGTTAGAGAATGGGGTACACACAGGCATTGAGAACCCAGATTGTATACTGTGCTACCCTATCGACAATTCTTCGAACCTTTATTTCGGCCACATCATATTTGAGATGGTTAACATTGCAGCAGTGGTGATGCCACGTTTACAGCAAAAGAACGCTCCAGCCAATCACTGGGCTCAGCTGTCTTCTGCCATCACTGCAGAGTTCAAGGGCAGCAGTAATCATCCGCTGGATTCCAGTTGTCACCTCTGCAGCCATGTCAACAAAGACGGGTAGCAGCAGAGAGATGACAATGGAATGAGGGGGGGGGGGTCAGTAAATCAGATTTTGCTCTAACAGATCATAGCTGTGGACTGAGAAAAAGGTGACAGACAACACCTCTAAAAATATTTGGCGTGTCATACACAAGTCACGCTGAAGTGATGAGGTCACGTCTGGCCAGCTTATCCGAAGAGTCACCAACAGGTAGGAGGAGATTTGCAGGGCACTGATCCTACAGTCACGGACTACCAACATGGCCACTACAGCAAGGTCCTGCAGATCTTTTTACTCAACTCTGATCTGCCATATTCACATTAGAACATTTGCAGCTACATAAAAAAAACAACTTACTTTGGATACACAGGTTCATATAAATACTTGTCTTCTGCAACAGGAACAATGTCGAAGAATAAAATGTATCCATTTGCAGTCTGAAAAAAAAATAGAAATATAAATATAAACACGAATATAAATCAGTACAAAACAACTTACATTTGATAAGCAATATAGAAAGTAGTATATCCACTAATGCAACAGAAAAAGCAGGATCTAGCAATAGCAACCAGGCTGCTTTATTTTTCAAAGAGGCATCCGAAAAATTTAAGCTTGAATCTGGTTGAAATCTAAAGTCTCTAACACAATAGATAGCTGTTTGCCAACCAATTGTTTCCCCTGACAGCTGCTCTCTCAAGCCCTCCTTTTCATGTGATGTCCTAAAAGTCAATGCTGCCCCTTTTATGAGCCTTGCCACATGACTTAGGATAAAAGACAAACCAGACTGTCTGCAAATGGAGTGTCTGATTGGCTTCTTTTCCTTCGCCATGTGACAAGGCTCATTAAGGGGCAATATTGACTTTTAGGATTGCTACATCCAATAGGTGGCACTAGAGTTCTAGACCTCTTCCTCCCTGAAGAGGATATTTGCAGATTTAATTCTTCAGAGCATTACATAGCCTATAAGTCTCCTTACGCTAGCTTGGCATTCTCCACATGGAGAAAAGTTCCTCCTCAGATCTCCCTTTCACAGGAACACTTGCTTGAGCGTTCTTGTGTTCTCTACGAATGAGATATTGACAGTCTCCTCTGGTAGCGGCTAATCTCCCTGCCAAACAAAAGGATCAGCCATCAGAAATCCAACATGTAGGATCCTACTCTCCCCCATGAAGTGTAGGGGGAATACTTGGGAGGCCCCTATACATATTAGACTGTTGGCTAATCCCACCAGTAGGAGCGGGTTCGACTGACTTTAAGCCTCAACGCCCCCATCCACATAAAACTAAAGGGGTTATTCCCTTTCAGATAATGTTCAGTTATGGCTGTAGCTTGTTTAATAAAAAAAAAAAAAAAATAGCCATGCTATACTTGCCCTCTCCTGGTCCACTGCTTCCTGAGTCTAACATTGGCTGCAGCACGGACATCACTTCGACAGCCAGCCAGTCAGCTCATCGGCTCTGCTAGTGTAGACAGAGCACCCCCCCCCCTTCAGTGGCGTTGAGTTTTCTGATTGGCGGCAGCGCTGTCAGTGTGACATCAGCTACACAGCCAATACTCGACACCAGGAGCAGCGGTGGAAACTCGCCAGTGCAACCGGAGAAGTTTGTTATTTTTATAACAGACTGGAACGAAGACCGAACAATGTCTGAAAGGGGACAACCAATTCCTTAGGGAAGCCTGTCTATTTTCCACAGGCTTTGTGTCCAGGGGACGCCAAGCAATCCCTGCCTATGTGCTTATTAGTCCCCCAAATCCCTGCCTATGTGCTTAATTATCATATTCCCCCCCCCTCCCCTGCACGTTACATGGCCCTGTGACGTGCACTGTGCTCCCTGACTTCTCGGGCATGCGCCAAGCGCCGGTCACATGGAGCGCGCTTTGCTTCATCCCGATCCGTCTCTCCGTGCACAGCACTGCAGGGTTCTATTGCGCAGGCGCCGGGGAGTGACTGTCACTTCCCTGCGTAATAGAAGTAAATAATAGGTAATGCTCCAGTCCATCGCCGGCTGCTATATACAGTGCCGGCAAAAAAAATCTTTACACTTGCGCAGCAGAAAAAAACTTTACATATAAAATCCACATCATAATTTCACTTTTTAAAAGTGTACACAATGGGGGAGATAATAAAAAACTGTCTAATATTAAAGCTGGCTTTGTTGCAAATATCAACCAATTAATGCTCAGTTTTCACTTCTCTGGTAAAGCGAAAGCTGCACTCTGATTGGTTGTTATGTGCAGCTCAGCCAGTTTTGCTATTAGGCAGTCTTTTATTATCTCCCTCAGTTTTTTATTATGTCCCACAATGGGTCTAAAGAAGCTTAAAATGGAAGAGAAATCCCGTGCCTTGACTCTGCTCGAGAAGGGGGATTCGGTGATTGCTGTAGCTAGAGATCTGGGAGTGTCAAGAGAAGCAATTTATCAACTGAATCGGTCGGCGGCATCATTGCCTCCTGGGATGGTACCGCAGAGGAAGTCAGGCTCTGGCACACCTAAGACTTCACCAAGGACTGATAAGCTTCTGAAGCGTGAAGTGATGTCACATCCTTCTATAACTGCCGTTGAATAAAAAACAAGTACCCTATGCTCCTCCAGAACATCGCAACTAGGACAATTCGTCACCGCCTCCAGAAGGACCTGGGTCTACCAAGTTGCTGTGCCGCAAAGAAGCCCCTGCTCACAGCAGCAATGAAGAAGAAAAGGCTTGCCTTTTGTAAGAAATATCAAGATTGGACATCCGAAGAGTGGAAGAAAGTGATGTTTAGTGATGAGAGCACTTTCAGGCTGGTCAGGGGAGGCTCAAAGGTTGTGCGTCGTCCGAGTACCGTGTCACGGTATGACCCAAAATATACAGTTAAGACTGTTAAACACCCTGACAGTGTGATCGTGTGTGGTGCATTCAGTGGAAGCATGGGCAGGGCAGGTTTGTACTTCCTTCCCAAGAATGTAACTATGAAAGCAAGCAATTATATTACTGTTTTGGAAGAACACATGCTTACTTTTGGGGTCATACATCAGTGTGATTACTTTATGCATGATGGAGTCCCTGTCCACAAAGCCAAGCGCGTGAGAAAGTTTCTCAGTGACCATAACATTAACATTTTAGAGTGGCCAGGTAATTCCCCTGACCTTAACCCCATAGAAAATGCCTGGAATTTAATGAAAAACAAGGTTCAAGAGACACGACCCAGCAACATCAACAATCTAAAGGAGGTGCTGAAGACACTGTGGGTAAACATGGACTCCACCTACTTAGCCAGCCTTGATGAATCCATGCCTAAACGACTGCAGATGGTGATAAAATGTAAGTGTGACATGACAAAATACTAATTGTAATAAAATATCCACAATAAAACACTTGAATCCACTTGAATATTAAGATTTTGTGGTTTCATTGAACTTGTAAAGATTTTTTTTGCCGGCACTGTAGCTTCCAAAGAACAGTATAATCAGTGTGCCCTGGCAGGTGATGCCTCTAAAAGTTTCTGCCAGAAAAGATGGTGCTTGATGCTGTGACTGACAGCATTAAACTCCATGCATTTGAAGGCAAACATGCAACCGTCTAATTATTGCATACAGTGGAAACCGTGTAATTTAAATGGATTTTTGCATTTGCCCATTTGTCCACCCCTGTAATTATTGTCATTTTCTATGATTATATTGGGTAGTCTCTATAGGAATTATTTGTACAGTATATGCAGCTTTACTTGTACATTGTGTGCAAAATAGTTACTTATCTATATTTATTCATATTAATGTCTAGATGGAACTACTCTATGCATTTATGTATTTATATTCATTTATCTTCTACATGTGGTTTGCCATCTATGTATTTTATGCTGCCTAACTACACTAATATGTAAAGCCCTATCATATCATATACTGGTTGTTACATATTCACCTGTTGGAGCTATATGAATGATATATTGGTTACTTTACACTTTATCTAGGTCCGGGTGCTCCACCTTTTTATCATCTGTGGTGTGCCTTGTTTTTATTTATTTATCTTTGTGCACTTGTGTCTTTTATGTGTCTTCAATAAAGTCTTGGCAATTCTCAACTTGGGCCATGTAGTTGGTTGTTGCCTCCGTTATCTTGGTGTTGCAGATTGTGAATTGGGCCCAAATGATTTATTGGTGTTTATTGATTTATTCACCCTTGTATGAGGTCAAGTTCCCACTTGGCAGAAGTGGAATAGTGAAGCACACACCTCACTCAATGTACCCATCTAGTTGGAATGTGGCCAGGAGTATGCATTTCGCAAGCATAAGCATATCCTGGCGCCAGCACCAGAGAATCCTCACAGTGGGCAGTGCACGCAATGTGAGGATTCACAAGTCTGCAGTCACAGAGAGCGACTGCAGACTTGTAGCCTAATACCGGACATCCTGTTTAAGGGAGATTTCGCTGCTAGGGATCTTTTCCTATATGTCACAGTAGAATGCTACTCTGGCAGACTAACATGTCTCTGTGTTTCATTTGACAGAGATTGCCTTGCAGGGGTAAAGGCTACCATACACTTTAATAAGATCACCAGGACAAAAGTGGACCTTTTTTGCTCTTATTTTATGCCTGTTGCTACCATAAGTATTCTGCTTTTTTCTTTTTCTTTTAAACCTGCATACGGTTCCAGAGATATTGGCACAAAATACTTAGAGGAGTAGCTGGAATAAAATAAGAGCAAAAATGATCCTTTGTGACAGATCCTCTTTAAAGTCAGCCAAACCCATAGATATTGGTTGGATCATAGTAACATAGGCTGAATAAAGACCTAGGTCCATCAAGTTCAACCTTCCTCCCCCAATTATACTCCCTACACTAATCTAATGAGGATGACGGGGCCCTTCTGGCTCCATCTACCTCTTTTGCTCTGGAAGCTAACCTGCCGCTAGAAGAGGTATTGCCACTCCCCCCATTAAAAACACATGAACGCTCAGCCAAATCGAATGTTCATGTGTACGGGGAGTTGGAAGGGATAGCTGTTGGGAGGAATGAGCTCAGAGCTATTCCATGTCTTTGGACAGCCCAATTCCTATTCACTTCAAAAGGAGCTGAACTGCAATATTTAGGAATTGCCACTTCAGAGTACTGAGAAGTGCTATTCATTGCCTGTACAATGCTTACATATGGAAGCTGCCGGAGCCGATAATGCTGATTGGTGGGGTGAGCAGGTGTCAGACCCCCTCTGATCTTATACCTATCCTACTGGGGTCATCAACATCACAGCCGGCTGCTATCAGCTAATTGTCTCAATGGCTTCTCATTAGGTTTACAAAGTGAAAGCCAACACAGTGGGTAACAATGCAACATGTGGATTACATGGTAGATTGGATAACAAAGTCCATGATGCAAAGTATTTCCTTGATCACATAATTCAGCTAACATTATCAGCACAGGATTAAGAATGTCAGACTATCACAATCAGAATGACACTCCAATTCTCTCACTGAATTTCTAATTGCTTTTCGAGTCAGAGTCAGCATTACATAGTTAATAAAAGACATGCGTCCCAATTAATCAAAGCAATTCTGCCAGAATTCTGGACTAAACTGCTTTGAAAAATTGCAAAATTTTGGGACAACTCAGGAGTTGCTATAAAATTTGGTGACTTTTGGCGTTTTCACACCAGTATAAAGGACAGGAAGGTGCCGCCATGCCACAGCTTGTCTAATTCATGCCAAGCTGTGGTGTACCTTGTGCCAGAAACCTTACTCCAGTCAATGAATGGTGTAAGACTTCTGTAGCGGTGCATGAAGGTGCAGCACTTAATGAATCAGGAGTGTGACTCCACCACGAGAAAATCGTCTGCCTTGATGAATCGGGCCTATGATGTCCATCAATTTCAATTGTGGGATGTGAAAGCATATTGAAATGACAATGCAAAGCTGTTGCCACAATATAATATAGTCCTGGGGAAAAGAATGAGAAAAGCTAGCAAAGAAACGTCACCCATCACACGACATAAACCCTAATAACCCAACCTTGTTTTGCTCAACAAAACATGTGACTCAACATGTAAGCAAGGGGTTAAAACGCCCTGGTAAGATTAAAGCTGCGATGTGATTGGCAGACCATTTTTCTTTTAGAAAGTTTTGACACTTTTTTTGTGCCATTTTGCATAATACCTTAAACAGGCTTGATAATATGCAGTCATACCTACTTTACATAATACACAATTTCTTTACACATTCTAAAATAGGTTTAGGAAGGAGTTAAACCTGCAAATCCGCCCAGACTGTGAGACTTTGTGGGGCAGTCAAAGGCTATTCTTACAGCATTCCAGTCCTGCATACTTCATATCAAGTCCCAAGGGCCCCTCCAGTGTGTCTGAAAACCCTTACTGGACAGGGAAAAAATGTTCTATTCACACAGATAGCGTTAGAATTCTAAGCAAAAGGTTCAAAGGGCATGTGTGTAATGTGGGACTTATTCAGTAGTGGTAAAGATCGGTTACCAATGGGAGGTCTATCAAGTCCTCCAGGGTTTCCAATAGTGTTGCCTTCAAAAATATTGGAAACCGACAGACCCCTATAGAATTGAAGTGGGTCTGTCAGGATTTATCCACATGTGCTTGCAAACAGATGGAGCAGATTATGCTACAGTCAACAAAGCCCACCCTACCAAATATAATGGCCCCGATTCATCACAGCAATCATGCCAGAATTCTGAAGTAAAATGTTTTGAAAAGTCACATAATCTTTGCACAAAGAGGTGTTGTGCACATAATTTTTGCAACTTTTGGATTTTTCCAGCAAGTTTCACCCAGCTCTGCCAAAATGGGTGGGAAGAGGGCATGATGCCACAGCTCGTCTAATTCATGACGAATTGTGCTGTACCTTACACCAGAAAAGTGTATGAGACCTCGGAATTACAATAGCTAGAATAAAAGCCTAAAGGGAGAAACAGGTTTTAATTTCTGCCAAGGCCAGAAGAGATTAAATATATGGTTAAACTACCTGTGTCATCAGTGTTTTGCATTACTGTGTCCTTTATCATCATTAAAGGGGTATTCCCATCTCCAAGATCCTATCCCAATATGTAGTAGGTGTAATAATGATAATATTGGCAAATACCTCCAATTAGAAATGTAGTATAGTTTTTCTGATTTGCTATCTCTCTTACCTCATGTGCAGGCATCGAAGGACCTTAGGTATCCATGGTTACGACCACTAGCAACTAGCTAACTGTCACTCTATCAGTGGTCATAACCATGGATACATAAGGTCTTGTGATGCCTGCAAATGAGGTAAGAGAGATAGCAAATCAGAAAAATTATACTACATTTCTAATTGGAGATATTTGCTAATATTACTATTATTACACCTACTACATATTGGGATAGGATCTTGGAGATGGGAATACCCTTTTAAGTCTTCAGTGCATGGTCAGTGTGTCCGTTTTTCACCATCAACGTGTGGTCAGTGTGTCCGTTTTTCACGATCAACGTGTGGTCAAGTGTGTCCGTTTTCACCATCAACGTGTGGTCAGTGTGTCCGTTTTCACCATCAACGTGTGGTCAGTGAGTCATAAGTGTGTCCGTTTTTACCATCAATGTATGGTCAGTGTGTCCGTTTTCACCATCAACGTGTGGTCAGTGAGTCATAAGTGCGTCCGTTTTTACCATCAATGTATGGTCAGTGTGTCCGTTTTTACCATCAGTGTGTCATAAGTGTATCCGTTTTTACCATCAGTGTATGCTCTGTGTATTTATTTATTTTACTCTCTTATATAGCGCCATTAATTCCACAGCACTTTACAGACATTATGGGCACTGTCCCCATTGGGGCTCACAATCTACGTTCCCTATCAGTATGTCTTTGGAGTGCGGGAGGAAACCGGTGAACCCGGAGGAAACCCACACAAACACAGGTATCCTTTTTACCATTACTGTATGGCCCATGTGTCCATTTTTTTGCCATCTGTGCATCCGTTGTTACCCTCAGTGTGTCATCAGTGTTTTTCACAGATGGACAAAGAAATACATTACAAATATTCTCTTCTACTTTGCAATGTTAAACATGGACAGCACACAGACAGCACTTGGATAGTACACGGATGCCATCTGTGTACTGTACGTGTTTTTCACGGGCCTATAGACTTGTATGGGGAATCTTTCATTCGTGCTGCCGGGGAAAAAAAAATGAACATGTCTCTGTGTTTTGCATGGAGACACAGTCCGTGAAAAAACACGGCCATGTGAATTGCACTAGAGATTATAATGGGTATGTGTTGTAGCCGTGAAGAAATACGCATACAACACTTATGATGCCTTACTGACGTAGAACTAAAAAAATGTTTTTATTTTCCATGCTTTAAAATCCGAAGATAGAATTGATGCTTCCAGATAGGATACAGTGATGACACAGATTTTACCTCTTCATACACAATATACAATCTGGTGTCAGGTTGACTTACACGACCATCCATGAAGAAGACATATAGTCTGACCCGCAGCCATCTGGCTGCATAGAGGACCTTCCAGTGCCTTTCGAGTCATACTGGTTATGTCTTGGTGAGATTTCAGAAGTGGAAAATAAAGGATCTGTGGAGCTGAAGCGGATAGAAGCCCCATGTGGCTATGAACCAGCACTCTCGAGCAGTCCGTGAGCCTGTTTAAGGTTTCTTTTTTTTTTTTTCCCTGGCTCCTTAGTTGAATAACAGGAAACCGGCTAATGGAAAGAAATCTGAAACCTTCTATTTCTCAGCTCCTCAAGTTAAGCAGCTGTTGCTTTGTGAAAAAGTCTCTGAATTATAATAGTTAGGATATGCCGCGCTGGTGTTTTATTAGGGGTCACTTTCACAAGGCTCTACCTCCTGACTATTCCCTGGGATGTAACAAAGTCATTTTACTGATCAGCTTAAGTCTTTACTAAATATAAGAAAGCACAGCTAACTAAACAAACAGAGGATCCAAGATGCCAGATATAGGAAGCACTAATGCTTGATCAAATACAGGACAAGTACACATCATCATTTACAAAAAGCGACTGTAGCCACACAGTCACAAGCTGTCTTCTACACCGTCACTGCCACAAAGGATCATGCCTTAGGAAAATCTACAGGTGTACTGTTACTCACTGATGTCCCAATATCTTTAGATGTCCAGCCAAACACTGTAGCATACCACCAGCCATTGACCACACTCTAATTATTACTGGAGACCTGCATGATCCCAGTGTTAAAAATAAAACCACAGCTCATATTTCAACCACTATGCTTCTACTTTCTGTATAGACAGAACATATTTTATTATGAAACCTTTCTACAGATTTTAAGGTTTCAATTTACGTCTCAATTATAGACAGGCAACATCCCATTATATGTGCCAGTCAATGTAGACTCCTATTAATCATCAGAGACTTGGTTAACACTGGAAAATTCTTTTTGAGTTGCATATTGCAAACTACAACAAAACTATTGTTCAAGACACAATGGAGACTATATTTAGACACATACAGAAGTAAGAGAACAGCAAAGATTCACTTCTGTAAAGACACAGGCCTGATTCATCAAGATCGGCGCTGTTCACATCAGTATTGATGAGATGTGCGCTGTTCACATCAGTATTGATGAGGAGATGTGCTTGAGTCAGACGCTTCTGATTCATCAAGTGGTATAAGCTTCTTCATGAATTAGGAGCGTTGGACGGCTGGAGTACGCTTCTGTGTGTGCCTTGCCCCAAATCCTACTTCAGTCCCTGCTGGAGTAAGATTATTGGTGTAGAGAACGCCACCCCTCATCATGAATTTGCTGAGCGGCGATCACCACGCCCCAGTCCAGCCCAATTTGTTGAAGCTGGGCAAAAATGGCGAAACGCCAAAAGTTGCAAAACATGTATATTACTTACCGGTAATGTGTTTTTTCGGAACCCATGACGGCACAACGAGAGAGGGGATCCGCCCTTCAAGGACAGGAAACCTTCAAGATAAAAAGGGCGGCGCCTCTCTCTGCCTCAGTGGATTACATGAGAAGACTCTCCGGTTAGAGCACATAATTTTATTAACCATAAAAGAATTTCACCCATGTGAATACTCAACACCCACCAACTGGAAGGTGATCACCATAGTGATAGGGAGGGAATGTAAAGGTGCTGTCATGGGTTCTGAAAAAACACATTACCGGTAAGTAATATACGTGTTTTTCTGTCACCCATGACGGCACAACGAGAGAATTACAGAGAACTAGGTATGTAAGGGAGGGACCACGGCCTGCAGAACCCTTCTGCCAAATGTGAGATCAGAGGAAGCAGAAAGGTCAAGTCTATAGTGATTATAGAAAGTGGACGGAGATGACCATGTGGCCGCCTTACATATTTGCTCAATGGGCACGTCCACTCTTTCTGCCCAGGAAGCAGCCATGCCCCGTATAGAGTGGGCCTTCAGATTGTTAGGAGGATCTCTGCCTGATCCCGTATAGGCCATCGTGATGGCTTCCTGGATCCACCTTGATAGAGTGCCTTTTGAGACCTTTGATCCCTTTCGGGAGCCCTGAAAGGAGACAAATAGTGCCCTATCCTTCCTCCATGAGCTTGTGGATGCTAAATAATGTATAAGGCATCTCCTGACATCCAAGGTATTAAATCTTTCCTCCTTGCTATTTTTTGGTTCAGGACAGAAGGATGGTAGGGCTATCTGATGAGACATATGAAATTTAGATACAATCTTAGGTAGGAAAGCAGGGTCTGGTCTCAAAACTACCCTATCGTCTAGCACTAAGGTAAAAGATGGATCTGCAGATAGAGCCTGTAACTCACTAAACATCCGTGCTGATGTTAAGGCCACAAGAAGTATCGTTTTTAGGGTGAGCAATTTTATGGACCCTGAGCTAAGGGGCTCAAAGAGAGAACCTGTTAAAGCATTTAGCACTAGGTTTAAATTCCAAGAAGGGTCCCTTATTATAGGGGCTGGCTTGGCTCTACTGCATGCCCTCACGAACCTGGAAATCCATTTGTTACAGGCCAGATTATAATTATACAAGGCCCCTAAGGCAGAGATTTGGACCTTTAAGGTGCTAACCGCTAGGCCTTTTTCCAGCCCCTTTTTGAAGAAATTCCAAAATGGTCGTTATGGGAATCCCCACCCCAGGGAGAATCCCTGAGATGACAAGAACTTCTTCCAGACTCTACTGTAAATTTTAGTAGTGATTGGTTTCCTACTACCTAGAAGAGTAGTAACTAGATTCAATGAGAAACCCCGACCCTCTAGCAACGACCTCTCAAGTTCCAAGCCGCTAAGGCAATCCTTTCACCTGAGGATGGAATATAGGACCTTGAGCAAGAAGGTCGGGAATCTCTGGAAGAATCCAGGGGTTCGTGATTGACATGCTCTTCAGCCAAAAGAACCATGGTCTCTTGGGCCAGAAGGAGGCTATGAGGACCACTGGAATTAGGCACATTGGGGGAAAGGCATAGGCCAGACTGAAATCCCATCTACACTGGAAGGCATCTACTACTAAAGGATTTTCTATAGGATTCAGTGAGAAGAACTTTTTTAATTTGCTGTTCTGACGAGTCGCAAACAGGTCGACCTCTGGAGACCCCCACGTGGCCACTAGCTGGCGGAAGACTGAGTGATTTAGAGTCCATTCCCCCTGCAATAGAGGCCTGAGACTTAGAAAGTCTGCCTTCGTGTTGTCCTCTCCTCTGATATAAAGGGCCTTTAAAGAGAGATCTTTTCCTTCCACTAGAGAAAATATCCTCCGCGCAACTCGCATTAGCGATTTTGAGCGAGTTCCCCCCTGGTGGTTCACATATGCCACAGTGACCTGGTTGTCGGACAGAAATTTTATGTGATGTCCTCGTAGAAGGGGTAAGAAGCTGATTAGTGCCTTCTCTACTGTTCGTAGTTCCCACATGTTGGAAGACTCCAGACTCTCCTCCTCTGACCAAGTCCCCTGTATCGGGTGGTTGTCTAGGTGCGCCCCCCACCCCCTGGGGCTGGCGTCCGTAGCAATCACTCTGGTAATTTGGGGAACCCAGGGGACGCCTGTCCGGAACGTATTTGTCTTTAACCACCAATACAGTAACTGAATTACATTGTGAGGGAGTGTCAGTCTGCCCTCCAGATGCACCCTGAGGACGATTTCGTTCTATAGGACGTCCCATTGTAATTCTCTTGAATGAAATTGGGCCCAGCATACTGCTGGGATGCAGGAGGTGAGGGACCCCAGCAGAGACATGGCCCCTGAGAGTCATTACTGGGTTTGTTATGGCTGTCTAAACTAAATTTTTTATTTTCTCTCTTTTCTGCTCGGGCAGGCGGCATTCCTGTCGAACCGAATCGAGAGTAAGGCCTAAAAAGATCTGAGTTGTATGCGGGGTCAGTTTTGATTTTTCTAGATTTAAACATCATCCTAAGTTTTTTAAGATGGTGCACACCTGATCTACTTGGGCCAGGCAGTGATCGTGAGTTTTGCCCACTATTAGGAAGTCCTCCAGGTACGGAATGGTCAATCTGTTTTCCTCCCTGAGATGAGCCGTAACCTCCGCTATAACTTTTGTGAATATGCGGGGCGCCACTGCTAGGCCGAAGGGAAGAGCTCTGTACTGGAAGTGCTTGACGACTCCCTGTACAGTTACGGCTACTCTGAGGTATTTTTGAAAGTCGTGGTGGATTGGCACATGGTAATACGCATCCTTTAGGTCCAACACTGCTAGGTAGCTGCCGGGAAATAGAAGGCTTATCGTTGATTTTATTGTTTCCATCTTGAATGATGGAATGTCCAGGAATTTGTTCAGGCCTTTCAAGTTGAGGATGACTCTGTATGAATTGTCCGACTTCTTTATAAGGAATAAGGGGGAATAGAAACCTCTTCTTTCCTCTTGCGGTGATACCTCCAGCAAGACGTTGCTTTTGCAGGAGACCTGGAACCTCTTCCTCCAGTGCCCGTTGTTCTACACTGTGTGCAGAATTATTAGGCAAGTTGTATTTTAGAGGATTATTTTTATTATTGATCAACAACTATGTTCTCAATCAACCCAAAAGACTCATAAATATCCAAGCTTAATATTTTTGGAAGTTGGAGTGGGCTTTTTTTCGATTTGGCTATCTTAGGAGGATATCTGTTTGTGCAGGTAACTATTACTGTGCAGAATTATTAGGCAACTTAATAAAAACCAAATATAATCCCTTCTCACTTGTTTATTTTCACCAGGTAAACCAATATCAGTGCACAAAATTTAGAAATAAACATTTCTGACATGCAAAAACAAAACAATTTAGTGATCAATATAGCCACCTTTCTTTATGATGACACTCAACAGCCTTCTATCCATATATTCTGTCAGTTGCTTGATCTGTTTTCGATCAACATTGCGTGCAGCAGCCACCACAGCCTCCCAGACACTGTTCCGAGAGGTGTACTGTTTTCCCTCCCTGTAGATCTCACATTTTATGATGGACCACAGGTTCTCTATGGGGTTCAGATCAGGTGAACAAGGGGGCCATGTCATTATTTTTTCTTCTTTTAGACCTTTACTAGCCAGCCACGCTGTGGAGTAGTTGGATGCATGTGATGGAGCATTGTCCTGTATGAAAATCATGTTTTTCTTGAACGATATTGACTTCTTCCTGTACCACTGCTTGAAGAAGTTGTCTTCCAGAAACTGGCAGTAGGTTTGAGAGTTGAGCTTCACTCCATCCTCAACCCGAAAAGGTCCCACAAGTTCATCTTTGATGATACCAGCCCAAAACAGTACCCCACCTCCACCTTGCTGGCGTCTGAGTCGAAGTGGAGCTCTCTGCCCTTTACAGATCCAGCCTCTGGCACATCCATCTGGCCCATCAAGAGTCACTCTCATTTCATCAGTCCATAAAACCTTTGAAAAATCAGTCTTAAGATATTTCTTGTCCCATTCTTGACGTTTTATCTTATGTTTCTTGTTCAAAGGTGGTCGTTTTTCAGCCTTCCTTACATTGGCCATGTCCCTGATTATCGCACACCTTGTGCTTTTTGATACGCCAGTAACGTTGCAGCTCTGAAATATGGCAAAACTGGTGGCGAATGGCATCTTGGCAGCTTCACGCTTGATTTTCTTCAATTCATGGGCAGTTATTTTGCGCCTTTTTGGCCAACACGCTTCTTGCGACCCTGTTGGCTATTTGCCATGAAACGCTTGATTGTTTGGTGAGCACGCTTCAAAAGTTTGGAAATTTCAAGACTGCTGCATCCCTCTGCAAGACATCTCACAATTTTGGACTTTTCAGAGCCCGTCAAATCTCTCTTCTGACCCATTTTGCAAAAGGAAAGGAAGTTGCCTAATAATTAAGCACACCTTATATAGGGTGTTGATGTCATTAGTCAACACCCCTCCTCATTACAGAGATGCACATCACCAGATTTACTTAATTGGTAGTTGGCTCTCAAGCCTATGTAGCTTGGAGTAGGACAATATGTATAAAAAGTATCAAAGTGATCAAAATACGCATTTGCCTAATAATTCTGCACGCGGTGTAGTAGAGAGGATCTTAAGGTAGTCGGAATAAATTTCTCTGGTGGGTTCCTCAGAAATTCCAGTTTTAATCCTGATTTTATTAAATTGAGGATCCACTTGCTGGAAGAGATCCTTTCCCAGGCTGGAAGGAAGAGAGAGAGCCTCCCTCCCACCTGGGACAGAGTGTCATTTTGGGGGTTTGCGACTATCCTGGGAGGGCCCGCAGAACAAAAACCCTTTCCCTTTCCTGGAACGATCTTCCCATCTAGATTGTTCTGTGGATGTCCTTCTGCGGCCAAATTTCTTCCTCCGCAAGGACTGCTTAAAAAGTTGAGAAGGAAGAATTAGGAAATCCTTTTTTGTTGTCATCTGATTTCTCCAGAATTGTGTCAAGAGAGGCACCGAAAAGAAAATCTCCTTCACACGGAAGAGAACATAATTTCCCTTTTGTCTGTATTTTCCCCGGGCAACATTTCAGCCAGACTGCTCTACGGCAGGCATTAGACAGGGCCGCAGATCTTGCTGCTAATCTGGCAGAATCCGCAGAGGCGTCAGATAAGAAGGCCGCAGCTCCTTTCAATACAGGTAGAGAGGCCAGAATGGAGTCCTGTGACTGGTTGTTCTTAACCTGTTTAACCAAACCATAAGGGATCTTGCCGTACAGGTTGCTGCTATGGCTGGTTTCAATGTCCCTGCTGATGACTCCCAAGTACCCTTAAGGAAGGTATCTATCTTTCAGTCCAGTGGGACCTTCAGCATCCCTGTGTCTTCAAAAAGGAGAGAAGATTTTCTAGAAGCTTTGGACACCGCAACATCCAGCTTTGGGGCTTTATTCCAGGAAGCGGTACTTTCCTCATTAAAGGGATATTTCCTTTTGAAGGAGGATGGAAGGGGACCCTTTTTCTCCGGCCTATCCCACTCCTTTTTGATAAGTCCCTGCACGTTATCATTAATCGGGAAAACTCTATGTTTTTTCCGATCCAAGGTGCCGAACATAATATCCTGTACCGATTTCTTTGCCTTCTGGTCAACTAACCCCATTGTGGACCTGACAGCTTTTACTAAGCTATCCACACTTTCCAGGGGAAAACAATGACCTGTGCCTGCCTCACTATCCAAAGAGGAAGAGTCAGTGGAGTCATCCAGCTTTCCCTCGTCGGATTCAGAGTCTGAAAGGGTGGGTGGGGTTTTTGCTCTATGGGTCTGGGATGCTTCTTTTGCCTGGGAAAACGATTTTAGCAATTTTTCTACCTCAGACCTAATAAGGGTTTTCAGATTTGAAGCAAAATCCGGGGTTCCCTCCGAAATTGTTTCCTCAATACATGGCTGGCATAATTTTTTGGGCCAGTCTTTAGTCAAACCCCGTTCACACAGGGCACATACTCTATACTTGGATTTCGCCGTACATTTTTTAGGGACATCCTGACCATATAAAGGAGGAAGGAGAGGGAGAAAGAGAGACAAAACAGGAAAAGTCTACATTAATACGTTGACTTTCACGTAGCTCACTCACCACCCAGTAGATAAAAAGAGGGTACCGGAATGGAAGGCAGGAAGTATCCGACACTTCTCCTCGGGAGACTGCGGAATCATCGATCCTGCAGGAGCTATGCCGGCTGGACCTTGAATCCTTGGTGCTGCGTGTCCCAGAATGTCCACTGCTCCTGCTCTGCGGTGGATGCTGCTCCTGGGTGCGCCTCTGGCGCCGAGGCTGCTGTGGCGGCTCCATCTCCTCGGGCTGCTGCAGCTGCAGCATGAACTGCTGCTCTTGCTGCTGATGCGGTGGGGAGGGCTGCTGTGAGGCCATAATGGTGCACTGCGCCCCTGCCTAGCCGGTGATCTACCCTTAAGTACCCCCATTGTGCCACGGAGATCACCGTCAGGCATTCCCGCAGCTTAAGGTACCTCCCCCGAAAATTACATCCGGGGGGGAGGGAGGGGGGGTGTCAGAGGTCCCGGCGCGCGACTTCCGGTTTCGTCACTTCCGGTTGCGCCCCGTGACGTCACATCTGGCACGCGGGGTTTGCCGGCTACCATGCTGTGTAGGTGCCGCAAACCCCTGCCTGCACACGGGGAGACCACATGTCGGCGCCCTCCGCGGCGCTTCCAGGACCCACGGGATCGGCCGCAGAAGAGACTGTGCCCTGCCACAACTGACCGGCCCCGGCAAGATGATCTGGCCACCGCCGACGAGAAGGAAGGTCCCCTATCAAGGACAGGAAACCACTGAGGAGGAGAGAGGCATCGCCCTTTTGATCTTGAAGGTTTCCTGTCCTTGAAGGGCGGATCCCCTCTCTCGTTGTGCCGTCGTGGGTGACAGAAAAATGATAGTGCAGCCTCCATGTGCAACAAAATTATGCGACTTTTCAAAGCTTTTCAGTCCAGAATACTGGGGTAAAAGCTTTGAATCGGGCCCATTCGTTTTACATTCCAAAGTGGAAAACAGTAACATCCCGAAGTGTGCAATAAAGACATATACTTTTTAGACATTTAAAGCAACAAAGCTAATAATACATATCTAACATATAGATATGTTAATAAGAAGTGGCAATCAAGCAATGATCACACATTTACTGGTTAGATCTTCTCTCAGCACACTCTCCATTTACACACTTTTTATAGTGCAGTCTTTCTTGCTCTGCAATCGCTGTTTCTATACCAAATGGACGCTTCAATGGAAAAAGACATAATTATTGCAGAGGCCATAACACCCTAGTGATCTGACCTCCCACCAGGCAAATATAGATGGTCTCTCCAAAGTAAAACAACTTTAAGAGGGTGTTTCCACTGAGTGCAGTGGTGCAGCCTGAAGATATACAGTAAACCAGTGCACAAACAGAGGTAGACAGACTGCCCTGGATCTGATCACCCCGGTAGCACCAATTCGTCAGACTTACTACTACAGTTTTTTTATCCATACTCCTTTTCCGCATATTTTACTATGTTATGCATTTAAAGTGTTTTAATAGCATCAATATTGTTTGCAACATGTAAAATTGTTTGTTTTCAGGTCGTAGTGAGAAGGCTGTGCGAAAAAATAAAATAGCACAGAAAAAAGTGCAATCCCTCAAAAAAAACAAAATAAAAAAAAACATCCCAGTGAAAAACAGTAAAGAAAACACGACAAAACATGTGAAAAGGTTTTATACGCCATTCTTAAAGGGAATTATTTAAATGTGTATGAAGGTCTTTCACAGACTAGTCCAGCTATAGGTTTACATGGCCCGTCTGTTTCTCTGTTACTGAGTAATCAGCAGTTGATTTGAAATTCATTAAGCTGTAGATCTGTCACTCCAGCTCTATTCCCTGCCAGCACCACCTCATCCTGCTTTACTGAGGGCCTCTATGCAGTGCGACTTCAGGCAAAGGAGCTGTCAGTCAAGAGGGGAAGAGAGCTGTAGTGAAAGAAGCTTCAGATATGCAAATTATGCTAAATAGCTATTTGTAGATTAATGCAAACAGGAGGAATGCACTGGCCATGTAAAGATATTGCAACATGCACAAATAAATAATTTGAAGTGTGAAACCCTCCTAACAGAACACCTTTAATGATGAGCTTGTGGGCTTAAGATGCACAGGTAGGCAGAGACCTGTCAATACAGGACAGTGGACGGGGAGAAGCAGATGGAGACCAAGCCACGCTGGAGACTACTTGAACAGGAAGTCCCCCGACCGCTTTTAAAGTAGGTCTTTCTCTGAAATGCCACAGTGTTTCAGAGTCAAACATATTTGGCTGAGATCGTACAGCCAGTGCTTGATAACACACTGCCCCTGGATCGTATATAGCATTTATCAGCTGTCAGGTTCACTTTAAGAGGCACACGCGGCTTTAAGGGGTTGGCCACTACTTTTATTTTCATCAATGGCCTTTCCTTAGTATAAGCTATCAATATCTCATTGGTGGGTGTGCAAGTGATCAGCTGTTACTGGTGCTGGCCCGAAGTTCACAAATGCTGCCGGAACACAGCATCACCTACAAAAACAATTATGGAAATGTCAGAACTGCCGTGGTTCGGCAGCATCTGAGAATTTCTGGATACCGCCAGTAACAGTTGATTGGTGGGGGTGCCAGGTGTTACAAATAATAGTAGCCAACCTCTTTAATGAATTTTGCCTAGTACATTTCTGTCTTAAGTTACATCACTAAAGTGGTGTAACTTTTGAAGAATTTGTTGGGTGGGTTCCGCCTCTCCCTGTCCGTGCTTCACCTACTTTCACATATTTGGCATGAAACTGCCAAAAGTTTTAACACAACTTAAGAGCGAGAAATTGAGAAACTGAGAAATCTGGCAAAAACAAAACAAAAAAAAACACTTTGATGAATTGGGGTCATAGTGTCTAAATCGAGCCTTGCAGAAATCTTCCATAGAACCACAAAATGCAGAGGTTCAGCTACTCCTCCATTATAATTTTTTACAGCCATTTTTAGGATATATGTACACCCCCCCCCTACTAGCCTAACAATGCCCAAAACGAAAAGCAATAAACTAAAAATGTGGCATGTAGACACATTCTCAGATTTTACAATAGTGGTAAGCTGCTCAGGCCTTTCTATGGCAGCACCAATTTCTATGTTTATGAAGCTAAGCCCTCTATTTCGGCCAGACTTCTATTCCTTCTACAAGCTGATCCCATCCAAAATAAAACACAACCTGCTGATGGAGGGCCATGTGACTGAACATGTCTTACATCCTCTCCTCCAAACACGGAGCTTAATTCTTAACTTCAAGAACCTGCACAAGTGTTTAAATGAAGGAAGCTGTATGAGGGGTCTGGTCAGATGCCCTCCATCCGATGGACAGGAATGACTAGCAGATATCACAAACGGCTTGCCTATCAAGCAGAGCACAGCTTTAGAAGTATAGAGAAAAGAGAATATAATAGTAAGTGGCATACATTCATCTCATACACATTGAGTGACATAATCAACATTAACCCCTTAAAATGTATTAAATATTCATTGTTAATAAGCTTTTCTACATACACTACTGGTAGACTTACTGTAACGACAATGACGCTGCTGTCCGGTTTCCATTCTGACTGTTTGTAAGCTCCAAACTGGGCCGCTGCCTTTGACGACTCCTTATAACTGGCAATTAATACACTGGGCTGAAACAGAAGAAAACACCATTAGAAGGTGGAACATGCGATAGTCGAAACCTCAATGTGGTCCGTTTTTTAAAAAATAGTAAAATCATAGAATGAAATTAAATCAGATTTTCTTTTAAACATTTTGCACAAAATTTTAGTCATGGATTGAGATAATTCCCATTGTTTTACCCCAGTGCTAGAGCAGTGAAAATGTATGCATCTAGTTTTCTGCAACTCACTATTTAAGCTTTGCTGTATAGACTGGGATCGCATCAGGTATCATCTCATTACCAGAGCTTAGCTGCCAAGGGGCTGCTTTCAGAACCAGAATCAGATGGCACAAGCAGTCAAACAATACAAAGCTTAATAGTGTTTAAAGGGAACCTGTCATTGCATTCATTCAGGTATGTCTTACTCTGTAGCATTTCAGAGTAAACATACTTTGAAAAGTTGGCTGGGGATTATGTCTCGGGTAACTAATCCTAGGCAGGACCCTGGCTTCTACCTGCCCAAATTCCTTTAACTGTCAGACAACTGGAGTGTGGTGGGGAGAAGCCGGCTGGAGAAACGTTGCAGGAAGTACAGGGGTTGGACTGCAGAGGACCGGTGTAAAGTTATTTTCTCTAATGAAGCCCCCTTCATACTGTTTGGAAGATCTGGAAGAAAGATTGCCTGGCGAAGAAAAGGTGAGTGGTACCACGAGTCCAGTCTAGAGACAGAAGTGCTGGTGAGTTTGTGTGGAAAGCTGCACTAACAAGAGAATGTGGCCAACCCCTTTAAGGCTATGTTTACACAGTTTTTGAGGGGGGGTTGAGCGGATCTACTCTAAAAACTTAGAGTGTCATTCCATAGGTAGTACAGGAATTGGACTGAAGAGGATTGAGTCAGTTATTTTCTTTGATGAAGCCCTTTCAGACTGTTTGGGACATCTGGAAGAATGACTGTCGAGCAGAAAAGGTGACCACTACTAGGAGTCCTGTGTCATCCCAACTGTAAAGCATCCTGAGACCATTCATGTGTGGGGTTGCTTTCATCAAATGTAGTGGGATCACTCACAATTTTATCCTAAGAACATTGCCATGAATAAAGAATGGTATTTAAACATCCTCCAAGTGCAACTTCTCCCAACAATCCAGGCACAATTTGGTGATGAACAATGCTTTTTCCAGCATGATGGAGCACAATATCACAAGGAAAGAATGATAACTAAAGTGGCTCGCTGAACAAAACATTGACATTTTGGCTCCATGACCAGATAACTCCCCAGATCTCAATCCCATTGAGAACCAAAGGTGTGATGAACTCCAAGCACTGATTAGGCAAGAATGATTTGCCATTACGCAGGATTTGGCCCAGAAGCTGATATTATACATGTCGAGGCAAATTACATAAGCATTGAAAAATAACAGACAACACTGTAAAAATCAAGTTAATATAAACTTGATGTATTTGTTAATAAAAGTGTAGAAGTCTATGAAATGCTTAGAACTGTACTTCAGTAACTAGAAAAACATCTGACTAAAAGATTTAAAAACACTGAAGCAGCAAATTGTGTGAAAAACAAAATGTGTCAGTCTCAGAATGATTGAGTATACACTCACTTTTCAAGTTGTGCAATCCTTGTATTTGGTACATTGTAACTTTGATTACATTTCTAGCCTAAAACCAGATTTCTGCTCCCATCTGCTCTGATGATTTCATGTAGCTTATGTAAGCATAGACACGAGGTATGGATCATCTCTGCACATCAATGCAGGTGCCGAGTGTAATTGCGAGTTCAACTTTTAGTTATTAAAATTTAATTTATACATTTTTTTGTAACAAAAGATTACACTCAATGCAAAATTAGATGATTTTTACTGTGTGTATAAACTGCCGAGTGATATTTGGACAACGTTCCAGTGATACAAGATAAAGCAGCCAGCTTCAAGAGGGTAGACTCAACTTCAATATCCCCACAGATGAAGAAATGGCAGCAGCCCTCCTGAAGTTCAATGTGAACAGTGGTTTATTCATCCAAATCCATTACAGAGAAATGAGACTGTTCACATTGAACTTCAGGAGGGCTGCTTCCATTCCTCCTCCTTCTGTGGTTGACAATATGCCCAGGTGTCTACATGACAGAAAATATACACAGGTATGGGGTTATAAAGTGGGCGTCCGTCTGGGACATTTATGGTATACCCTCTTGATTCATGTCCAGTATCAGAGGGTCCCACCGTTGGAACCCACATGTGTTTGGAGAACTTTATGCGGTGTTGTCTCCAGAACCATAAGTGTTCTCTGAAGAACACTTATGGCACAACCTATTGAAATGCCAGAGACCAACCTATCCTGGCACAACCTATTCTGCCACGGCCAACTTCAGTGTTTGCACTTTTATTTCCTCTACTTCTTCCAAGAGCCATAACTTTTTTTTTATTTTTCCATTGCCATTGCTTTATGAGGACTTGTGTTTGTAGGACGAATTTTACATTTTGAATGACCACTTTACCATACATTGTTCTGATGTAAAAAAGAGAAATTATAAGCGCGATGAAATTGTTAAAGAAAAAAAACACAACTCTACCACTGTTTAATTAATTCTATGCTTTGATTGGATTTTTACAAACATGGCAATACCAAATATGCTGGTGATATTTTTGTTTATTTTTAAAAAAAGAAAGAGGGAGTGGAAGGTTCCAAAATGTATAGATTTTATTATCATTTAAAAAAAAACATGTATTTTTTTTTACTCTGTTTTTAACCCCTAAGGAAGGTGAACCTGCAATTGTTTGATTGCTTGTTGTAAATCACTAAAAGACCTCTTGCAGACAACTGCATTTTCGGTCCGAGTGCAATCAGACAAAACATCGGATCGCACTGGGACCAATGTTATTCTATGGGGCTGTTGACATGTCCGATTTTTTACTTGGACAGAGTCTGTCCGAGGAAATAAACCACAGCATGCACAATTTGCATCTGACATTCGGATCCCACTCAGCCATGCAAGTCAAAGAGTCTGTAGAGTCTGTGGGGGGAAAAAAAATGGAAAAGACGGGAGAAATTTTTTTCCCATCTTCTCCCACTCGAGAAAATTGGATCACACTCTGGTCACAGTGTGATTGGTATAATCAGACAGATTTTCTAGGATGAACCTAAGACTATGGAGGACTAGGATGGCAGCAAAGGGAACTCTCAACCAGGGCTGTGTAGTCGGAGTCTGTGTCCATTTTGGTGGAGTCGGTATAAAATGGACCGACTCAGACTCCTAAAATATATAATAAATTGGGTACAGTAGTTCAAGGCAGTTGGTGGGGAATATTTTTTCATAAGAATTTGGGACAGTTATGAAATGTCCTATAAATGTCTGTCCTATGCCTGATCTAAGGGTCTAGACTGTTAGCTGAGATGAATCTGTGCTGCAGTTTATGTACATGATAAGTAGTGAAGCTCCTCCTCTACAGATAAGGGGAAAAAAACAAACACATAGGGAAGGAATCGTACTTGTAACAGCAGACATTGAGTCTCTGTATACGTGTATTGACCATAAACATGGGTTGGAAGATGTCCGCTTCTTTCTTGGGGGGAGCAACCGGGATGGCCCGCTGTGTGATCAGATAGTTGAGCTCCTCCAATTTGTACTCATGCATAATTTTTTTGTTTTTAAAGACTCTTTTTACCTTCAGAAAAGCGGAACCGCCATGGGCGCGGCCTGTGCGCCTTCGTAAGCCAATCTATTCCTCGGCCATTGGGAGAGGGGTATTTTCGGCGGCAGGGATATGCAGGCGGTGGACTATGTGCAAGGCTGGCTGAGGTATATTGATGATGTTTTATTTTTTTGGGCAGGGTACTGTGGGGGAGCTCAACAATTTTATGGGCAGCTTGAATGAGAATTCGCTAAATATTAAAAACTTACTTATAAATACAGCACTAAACAGATTGATTTTCTGGATGTCAGTCTGGAAGTGAATCATCCTTTCTCCAGACTGACGTCTTCAGAAAAGAAACATCAGTGAACTCTCTTCTGCATGCCTCATCGGCTCATCACAGTGCTACCATCAGGGCCCTCCCGGTTGGTCAGTACCTTCGAGTGAGACGGATATGCTCCACGGATGAGCGGTTTGAGAAGCAGGCCAGTGATCTTAGGGATAGGTTCCTCCAAAAGGGATATAGCCATAGGAATGTGAGGGTTGGATATAATAGGGCCAAAAATACTACTCGTGGCCAATTACTCCGACCCAGAGTGGGTGGGCGTGGATCTGATCAGAAGATCAGGTTCATCTACACATTTAACCACGAATGAGGGCGGCCATGAAAAAACATTGGCCGATCCTCATGATGGAACCTTGTTTGGCGGAAAGCCTTGGAGCCACCCCAATAATGACTCCAAGGCGTTCGAAGAATCTCAAGGATATTTTAACTCTGAGCCATCATGCTCCCCGTACCCCCAATCCTTTCGGTGCTAGACGCCCTCTACAAGGCTGCTTTCCATGTGGCCACTGTGCGGCATGTGCTATCCCATGCCACCACCTTCAGCTCTGTCGATGGAATGCGCCAATTTAACATCAACCAATATATTTCCTGTGGCACGACCCACGTGGTATACTATGCCACGTGTGGCTGCCCAAAGGTGTATGTGGGCTTGACGTCCAGAGAGCTGAGGGTGAGGACTAGGGAACATGTTCGCGATATCGCTTCTGCCAGCACAGTGGCCGATCCCTCTATATTAAAAACTCTGCCACGACATTTTAGACAGTTCTACAACTGTAATGCGAATACCTTGGCCATTAAGGGCATTGATGTTGTGCATGGTGGCATTAGAGGAGGCAACCTGAAAAAGATATTGGCCCAAAAGGAGACTCGATGGATCACAGTCCTGGGTTCAATGGTATTGCATGGTCTCAATGAGACTGTTAGTTTTGTGCCTTTCCTGTAAGCATCCCTATCGCCCCTGGTTGGTTTTTTCTGTTCCTTGTTTTTTAATTAATATAATGATATTTTATTATTATTTTTTGCGTGTTATTTGTCATTCATTGTTTATTTCTCTATTCTTACCTGACAGTGATCTTCCTTTTGAAAGCCAATACAGAGTTGCTTTGGGGCCATCACCTTAAGGAAAACTGCTGCTCCTTGTGTTAAGACAATGTATCTACGTTAATAGGATGAATCACCAGGAGAATCCTTTGTGTGAACCTCTAAATTGTTTGTAATACATATATATGTATTTGCACATCTATTTGCTGTATTTGTTCTTAGGGGTGGGATTTATGTGGTGCCCTTGCGCACCTGTGGCATCTGTGATACGGTGCGCATGCGTCCACCTCTAGTCCGGCGCGGTGTCCCTTGTGGTGTCACACAGGGCTGTGCTCATGACCGGGAGTACTGTGACGCGTCCCAACTCCCACGCATGCGCACGGTGCGTGACGCCTGTGTGTGTGTGTGGGGGGGGGGGGGGGGGGGGCGGTAGCTCGGATGAGTGGGCACGCATGCGCCGTTAGAACCATCACCCATTGGCTGAGGCTACACCATATGACTCATCACATGGTATAAGAAGGTCCGGGAAGGTATAGGTGCATATTTCCCCATTGGCTGAGGCTACACCATGTGACTCATCACATGGTATAAGAAGGTCCTGGAAGGTATAGGTGCATATTCCCCCATGATGAAGCGGTTATTTATACAAGCGAAACGTGCGTAGGGGACGTGGGGAATCTTCTCACCAGGCTGACAGTCCCATTAGCGTCCATCTCCAACCGCTGGGTATGTTCACGAGTCCAATTATTTAATATGTATTCTCCCTTGAGCCTATTGATAACTACCAAGATGTACTAGGTACTATACCTTCCCTTTGGCTCTTATGGACTCATTAGATACTATCAGTATGTACTATGTATAGGAATGCCCTTGTGGCATAGTCACTATTAATGATACCACATTGTAATTGGCGCCACTGGCTACTCACAGCTTGAGGTCTGTGTTGATCACATTTTTGTGCATAAATGTTATATGGGTGTTTTTTGTTACTGATTTTAATCTTTATATGCAATAAAATTTGAATAATCGTTCTAAGCTATTAAAGGCTCCATTTTTCTCTTTGTTATAAAACATAGGGAAGGAATGCCTACACTCATCTCAGAACTGCTGAAGTAAACAGGAAAGCAGGATTAAGAACAAAAATCAACAGGTTCTTGCTATTATAACTGATGATACTTCAAACATGATAAGTACAATTAAACTGATGAATGAGAATAATGAAGGTGAACAACAGCTAGAAGAACATTTCAGATTCAGTATGTTGGAGATGGAAGGCCACAGTCCTGTTCCCATAACGGAGGAACAAACAGATATTACTACAGAATAACAGCAAAATGATTCTTTATAATTAGATGATCTTGTTGAAGCTGCTTCACATCTCTCCTGGTCATCACATGCGCTGTGTTGTGCACAAGCTGCAGCTGGCAATAAGAGATAGTCTGCAAGAGGGACATGCTGCAACTCTGATTAGCAAAGTGAGGAAATTGGCTATTGCTGACAGAACCCCTAAAATTGATTCCATCTTGAAGAGACGTGCTGGAAAAGGGGCAATTGTGGAATTAAAAATTTTTTCACTTACTCTCAAAGAAGTAGAGTTCAAAACTGGCTGTGCACAAGGCAATTCCTTTACACCCTGAAATTGTTAGAGATGTTGCCCATGTGGTTACGGCTTTGCCATCAACCCAAGTTAGTGTAGAGAGGTTGTTCTCTAGCCTTAAAATAATTAGGTCAGATTTGAGGTCATCTATGAAGGAAGATCTGATGGAGGCGATAATATTTCTCAGAACAAATTCATAGACTGCACAAATGTTATGCAGTACGTTTTTGCTGAAAACTGCTTTTTTCCACTTACTGCATAGTGTATAATAAATTGCAAATATGCAAAAGTTTTTTTGCTCTAAAGTTGTATTCCAATAAATATATTTTATGTTCTATCTAAATAGCTTGATTATTGTACCATAATAATGATTAAAAGCCTGATGTTACCGTTTTACTACAGTAAATTTATCGCTTAAACGTGAGCCATGTATGAGGGAGTCGGAGTCGGCGTTGAAGTCGGTGTTATGGAAATTGAGGAGTCGGAGGTTTGGCTTACCGACTCCACAGCCCT
This sequence comes from Phyllobates terribilis, assembly GCF_046119375.1. Taxonomy (NCBI): domain Eukaryota; kingdom Metazoa; phylum Chordata; class Amphibia; order Anura; family Dendrobatidae; genus Phyllobates; species Phyllobates terribilis. The sequence goes on from NW_027362761.1 coordinate 159,215,510, forward strand.
GCTCTCAACAGGTGCAACCGGTGTTTACATGGGGGCCCACTGTATGGCGTACCATTACGCCTTACAGTATTACAGTACAGACCAAAAGTTTGGACACACCTTCTCATTTAAAGATTTTTCTGTATTTTCATGACTATGAAAATTGTACATTCACACTGAAGGCATCAAAACTATGAATTAACACATGTGGAATTATATACGTAACAAAAAAGTGTGAAACAACTGAAAATATGTCTTATATTCTAGGTTCTTCAAAGTAGCCACCTTTTGCTTTGATGACTACAAAAAGTTTTAAAAATAAATAAAAACATTAATCGTAGTAGAAATCGTAAAAGTACAAAAGGCATTTATTTTAAAGAGGATGTGGCACCCATTTTTTTTTTTTTTTAGTAATTAAAGAAGTTGTGCACTACTTTAGACTATCCCCCCAATGTATCCCCCCGGGGCCCCTAAGACTTTTTGCAAATACCTTATGTTGCAGATAATGCCTGTGAGCGGCGCTATAGGTGGCCGCTCACAGGCATCACAAGACCCCGTGCTGACGTCACGACAAGTGAGGCGTGACTCAGCGCTGGGGTCCCCGCGGTGGCTGCTGGGTTACGACTCAGCATCCACCGCGCGCTTTCCCAATGAATGAGGAGAGGCTGAGCGCGCGGTGGATGCCGGGTGTGACGCGGGAGGGCAACCTTGCCCACAGCCTGGCATCCACCGTGGAACCAGGAAGATCGTGACCCTCGGCTGCTGCCAGCACTTGTCGTGACGTCAGCGGATGTCAGCACCGGCTGCAGCCGGGGGTCACGTGATGCTTGTGAGCAGCCAGTGATAGCGCCGCTCACAAGCATTATCTGCAACAGAAGGTATTTACAAAAAGTCTTAGGGGCCCCGAGGGGATACATGGGGGGGGGGGGGGGGTGTCTAAATTAGTGGACAACCCCTTTAATACCAGATAGTAAAACATTTTTTTCTTGTTTTTTTTTTTTTCTGTACACGATTATTGAGTCAAAACTACTTGCCTGAGCTGCAAGTTAAAAGGGGTTACCCTATCTTTACCTTTTGAGTCTACAGGCTTGGTAGATTTGACTTTTGTAAAAATAGCAAAATGAGCCTTATTCACCCCTGTTCCCCTCCGATGTTGCCCCGGCCCTTGCCAACAAGGCTACAGCAGTGATATTAAGACTACTGCACATGTCTGCTGCAGCCACATGACTTACATTAGTGGTATTATGGCTAATCTCTCCTTATCTGCACTCCAGGAAAATCTGTCAATCCCTGGACCTTATTCCTAAAGTCTGCCTCAGACGAACACAAGTCCAAACAAGAAAAAGCAAAGCATCTCCTAGTACCTGTTTCTTTTGCAGGGGGGAAATGAAGATGTAATTGTTGATTCTGTGCCAACCAGTCTACTACTCCAACTATTTATTCTCGAGAAAGAGTATTTGTTGGCCCAGACTGGTAAACTGACAAATATGTTAATTATCTGCATTATAAAAAATTAAGAAAATATCTGTTTATAGATTAAAAAATGTATTGTGTCTATTTTAATTCAGTAATAATTCAGGGGAGTATTACATATAATCACAGATTAGATACCACTTGATATACACAAGTTCAAACAGCTAGTTGCCAATCACTGCAGAAGCAAGAATGTTTTTTTGTCTAGCTTTCAAGAGTAGCTAAACTTTCATAAATATATATATGAGTGCCATTTTAATTGCAAAAATGTGGGGATTCGAGCCCTGATACCCTCACCGATCGCTCAAAAACAAAACCAAGAAGTGTGCGGAACTATACTCCAGGTTTACAAAATTGAAGGGTTTTGTTAACCAATTTTTGATAGTTACCTTAAACGGAGATTGTTAGAAACAGATATACTCCAGCAACTAACATTTTTTTCTGAAGGAAATTGGTCAGCGTCCATGCTTTGACTCAGTTCACACATCATGGTCATTGTGGTTTATAATACAGTATTACATTTATAACAATAAGGGTACGTTTAGGATTTGCTCAGATGTTGCGTTTTTCATGCGTTTCAAGGTTAAGAAACGCTGCAGTTATAGTACTGGCAGAGTGACGGATTTCTGAAATCACATGCACGTACATGCTGCTCATTTTTTCCTTGTGGATTTGAACAATCAAAGCGCATGTTTTTTTTGTTTTTTTTTCAAATTTGTAGCATATCATTTCTTTCCAGGATTTTGCAGCATTTTTCACCCATTCAAATGATGGGAAAAATAAACGAAAGCAAAAATGCATTAAAAATAAAACAAAAAACATGTATTTTCTTCAGTGTTTTTCCCTCCAACACTCTGATTTTGGCCATGTGCACACATTAAGTATTTGGTCAGTATTACATCAGTATTTTTAAGCCAAAACCAGACAGGGATTTTGAAGTGAAACTACATCAAAGAGTATATGAAGTGTTTATGTGGACCTTGAGCAGGATCTGCTTTTTAAAAAAAAAAAAAAACTTGGAATATATTTTAAGTCTATCTTCACACAGTATTTTTTGAGGGAAAAAAAGTGCTTCAAAACATTTTTTGGGTAGAGTTTTTTCAGTTATCTTTTGCGCTATTTGGAAAGGCCATTTTTTGAGTTTCAAATGATTCAGTAGTGAACTTTGGACTTCCTCCAGATGATGTGATTTTTCTGAATGCGGACAAAGTTAAGCAGCCGCTGATTGGCCGCAGGGATTGCGTGACGTAACAATGTCAGGCGATCCCCGGGAGAGCCAGTGTTGACACAGCTGGAACAGTGGCAGCAACAGAGATTAGCAAAAGTATTATTTTACTGGGGGCAAACATGCGAATTGAGAATGGGTTGTCCGAGTACTGGGCAATCCTTTTAATAGCTGCTGATGTAAAAAGAACGGACTGCATGAGGATAGCACAAGGATGACAAGTGAGAAAAAAATCGTTACACTTTTCTGGATGAAGTGGAATGATTTTTTATATGCTCATGTGAACTTACCCTTTAAGCAATGCCATGCAATATTGTACCGCTATTACTGAACTAACATGGCATGAGAGGATTTGTAAATTTCTGCAGATATGAACATAGTTTGAAGCTTTCACACAAGGAAATGCAGATTTCCTTAGTTTTCCCTTCTGTGTGCTGCCTTAGGTGTAAAAAGGGGTGTACTGTTTTACGTAAACATAGCTTATTCATTGGATAATAAAAACTGGTAACATTATCCACCATAGTTTGTGTTTCAGAGGCTTACCACTTTTAATCTCTCTGGGGGGAGTCAGTACACACTATATCCAGAGGCTAAAAACCTGTCTTTACAAAGCACTGCTCACACTGGTGCAAGGCTTGTTACTGTGAATCCCAGCTGTCTTTTGCAATACCTATCGCTGACACTTTCATTTGACTGGGTCAGGACTGTTTTCAGCCTCTAGGTATAAACAATGAATGTTTCTATTCACTAGCAACAAACAGATTTGGAGAACTTATGAAATCACACACAATGTATCTCACAAAGTTTCAACACCTTACATTGGGTAACACTATTGTATAGAAAAGTCCTTTAAGGGTATGTGCACATGTTAAGTATTTGGTGCAGAAATTTCTGCACCCTTTCTGCATTTCTTGGCAGGAAAAATGCAGTGGAAAAAAAATGCATTTTTTAACTTGCATTTTTGGTGCATATTTCTTCCCAATCATTAGTACGGGTGAAATCTGCAGCAAAAGCACTGAAAGCATTGACATCCTGCAGAATTATATCTGCACCAAATCTGCAAGTCACAAATAAGCAACGTGTGCATGAGACTTCAGGCTTCGCATTCACTTTGCTGGCATCAGGAATCCGTTCAGGTTTTGTGACATCTGCACTTAAAAAACACTGCAAAAACACAACGTGTGCACACAGCCTAACTTTTAAATTAAACTGTTACCTAAAGATGTAACCTGTAGTGATGGTGTACCAGTGATGAGGCTCAACAGCCATCTGACGCTTTAGTGACAGAGAAGTCTTGAGTGTACCAGCCACAAACATACTAGCCTGGCAAATGCAAAAAGGACACTAAATGCCAACGATGAATATGTCTAGTGCTTATGCCAAACATATTTCCCAAATGGAAACAAGCCTTATTGTTTTCTATTGAAATTAACCGACAATCCAATCATAAATGGATACTGTGGAATCAGGAGATAAAGCTGACAGTACTATTATAAACATAAAAAGGGAATATACAGACAAGTTTTCCAAGCATGCTCATGCTCATGCCAGTATAGATGACAAGACTGATGAGCCCAATGACAGTCTTCTACATCAGTGGTCCCCAACCTTTTTTGCACCAGGGACCGGCTTGAAGCAAGATCATTTTTCCATGGCCCAGCAAGGAGGGGGTGGGGTGGGGTAATGGAGGGATTTGGAGTTTAGTGCATACTTATCATATAGTGTAGACCAGGTCCCCGCCAGGAGCTATGCCAGGAGCCCCACATAATGTGCTGTGCCAGGAGCCGCATCACTGAGGCCCCATCACGCCCTGCAGCAGGACAGGGCAGCTGTCCTGACAGCTGCTGTTCAGCTGCATTTACTTCATCCCAGGGGCGGACACAGACTGTAGTGGGCCCCTGTGCAAGAAATTTTTGGGGGCCCCCCCCGCCCTTCATAAGGCAACAAAGTTATGTAAACATAACCCCCCATGTGCATCTCTCACCCCCCCATGTGCAGCTCACCCCCGTGCATCTCTCATCCCCCTCCGTGCATCTCTCATCCCCCTCCGTGCATCTCTCATCCCCCTCCGTGCATCTCTCATCCACCCCCCGTGCATCTCTCATCCCCTCCGTGCATCTCTCACCCCCCCATGTGCATCTCTCACCCCCCCATGTGCAGCTCACCCCCGTGCATCTCTCATCCCCCTCCGTGCATCTCTCATCCACCCCCCGTGCATCTCTCATCCACCCCCCGTGCATCTCTCATCCACCCCCCGTGCATCTCTCATCCACCCCCCGTGCATCTCTCATCCACCCCCCGTGCATCTCTCATCTCTCCCCTCCCTCCCATGTGCATCTCTCATCTCTCCCCTCCCCCCATGTGGATCTCTCATCTCTCCCCTCCCCCATGTGCATCTCTCATCTCTCCCCTCCCCCCCATGTGGATCTCTCATCTCTCCCCTCCCCCATGTGCATCTCTCATCTCTCCCCTCCCCCCATGTGCATCTCCCATTCCCCCCACTCCTAGTTAATTGTATTTAAAAAAAAATAAAACTTGTTATACTTACCCCCATGCGATCCCTGCAGAATCCTGGCGCTCGTCCAAATCGCTGACACCAGGTTCTCCTGACTTCCGGCCATGTGACGGCGCCGTCACATGACCGGAAGTCAGGGGAATCATGAAGGTGCTGCCGCAGCAGCGCAGCGCTAAGATGTCCCGGACCCGGCGCTTAGCATGCGGCCGGGGGCCCCATGAGGAGAGAGACGCACAAGAGGGGGGCTCCGAGGGGGCTCCTACCGGCCGGGCCCCATACTGGAGTCAGGGCAGTCATGCCCTGATGGCGGCCCTGCTGGAGGCTGGAGGGGCCCCCTCTCCCCGCGGACCGGCTGAAAAACCCCAACGGCCCGGTCCTGATCCGCGGACCGGCGGTTGGGGACCTCTGTTCTACATGATGCATTTATTATATTTTGCTTCTAGTGCGCCATCAAATTCCACAGACCTTTATAGACATTATCATCGCTGTACCCATCGGGGCTCACAATCTAGATTCCCTAACATTATGTCTTTGGAGTGTGAAACTGGAGAACCCAGAGGAAACCCACGCAAACACGGGGAGAACATACAAACTCCTTGCAGATGTTGTCCTTGGTGGGATTTGAACCAGGGCTGTGGAGTTGGAAAGTCAAACCTCCGACTCCATCTCCGATTCCTCAATTTCCATGCCACAGACTCCAACTGCGACTCCCTCATTCATGGCTCATGTTTAAGTGATAAATTTACTGCAGCACAGATTCATCTCAGCTAAAAGTCTAGACCCTTAGATCAGGAATAGGACATTTCATAACATTCCCAAATTCTTATGAAAAAAAATATTCCTCACAAACTGCATTGAACAACTGTACCCAATTTATTATATTGTATATTTTAGGAGTTGGAGTCGGTCCATTTTATACCGACTCCGATTCTGACTCCACAGCCCTAATTAGAACCCAGGACCCCAGAACTGCAAAGCAACAGTGCTAACCACTGAAACACAGTGCTAGCAGTTCACCATTGCTGCCAGGTCTCCCAAGACCGTGGACCGGGAGGGAGAGGGAAAGGTAGCACTTCAATGGTTTGGGGTGAGGACAGCTGTTTTTTTTTCTTACACAGTGCATGGCTGCGTACTGAAAAACGTAAGGCTGGAAAGCCCTTCTAAAGTCAAAACAGAACAATCATCCTCAGGTTATATTGTGAGAAACTAAATGAATGAAGTTGCCACTTAGTAAACAAAGGAAAGTGTGTGTACAGAATATTGCTACTTGGAACAGAACTAAACACATTCTCCTTCCTAGCACAGACCTATGAGAAAATACATGGCTGACAAATGCATTAAGGTAGCCCTTCAGGGGTTTTTTCATATTAATTTGTCATTAGTCCCTCTACTAGAAAAAGATTTGCAGTACCCAGGTCCAGTGGCCACATCTGTAGTTTTATACAGACCCACAGACTTCTAGTGGGCCTTGTCATCCGTACTGCTGGTAACAACCGGATATGTCTCCGTGTGGTTTGCACAGACACTCGGCCCCTACAAACACACAGACATGTGCATAGCACCATAGGTTATAATGGGTACGTGTGGCAATCCGTGAAGAAAATGGATGCCACACGTACATGTGAAGGGGGCCTTATACATAGTATGCTGTATGCTGGAGGGCCTACTAATCAGGAGAAATGCCAGGGATGCTGCAGGTAGTAAGATGTATTGTCTCTACATATCCCTGCGGAATATATTGGCACTATATAAATAAAATTCGTATTTATTATTAAGATGTGTTCACGAATTACTGACACTAGTCCAGGGTCCTGCAAATCTTTTTTGTTCAACTGTAGTTATGGGGGAAATATAGTAATTATAACCCATTGCTCTCCGTGTGCAACCCTCTTCCATTAAAGGGGTTGTCTACTACACTTAGACAACCCCTTCTCATTCCTCATGTTTGGACCGATTAAAATATAAACACCTATACCCACCTCCGGTGCCGTTCCAGCGGTGTTGGCACTAGCGTTCCCGTAGCTCACAAGAAGTTGGTATATCACACAAGCCCTGCGCCCAATCAGAGCTGGCGTCGCTGCCCCCTGCTTTCGGACATATTGAACATCAAGAGGAAGTCAGGGAGCAGCTGTAGCCCTGGCTTCCTGTTGATGTTCAATAAGTCCGAAGGCGGAGACAGTGAAACGGGTGCCGATTGGGTGCAGGGCTCCTGTGACGCAACACCTTCGCATGAGCTCCAATTTAAAAAATTCCTATCCTTCCATACATACACTAACTTCTGTTTTTCTCCTACTTCCTTTTTGATGATGCTTTGTTTGAGCATACCAGTGCATGTTGAGATATTGAAACAAAGCGCCTCTGTCCCTCCCTGAAACGAAGAGTCAGTGATTTTTGCTTCAGTGGCTGGGCGCAATGTGCACAATGACAGTGCACTCAGCTCAGATCAGCAGTAACGAGCCGGCAACAGAGCAGACTGTCAGTGTGCATTGACAGAATATCCGGCATGCAGAGATGCCCCAGCAAGTGACGTCACCCCAGGACCATCCATTTAAGAAGTCCTTTCGTTGGCATCAGTAGAGTGGATAGTGACCAAGTCAAAAGCTCCAACTTGCATGAGGAGATGTTAGAACAGAAGGGAGGGAAGCGACGAGTATACATTACTTGCTTATGTCAGCTGTATTGATGGCTGTACGGACCTTTTTAAGTATCTTGGAAATCCCCTTTAAACTTGTTAGGAACGGAAACCCAAAGTATAATTTAACATGTTATAACTTACGTGATCCTGAAAATTATTTTGAACAATACCGATCAGTATACATCAGCCCCTCAAGCTACTATACTTTCTCTCATGTGTATGACCACCTTATGTAGAAAGGTCGGCAAACCCGCCAATTCCTCAGGGACAGATGACTATCTCTGGTGTGTACAACAAATTTAAGGAATTAAAAGGATCAGACATGTCGGATTTTAACCAAGTCTGAGGCTGTGTGCCCACTATGCGTTTTTTAAGCGTTTCCGCAGAGGCAATTCCGCTGCAGAAACGCTTAAAAAACTCTTGCTAGGTCTGCCATGTTCCCCAATGATAATCCGCATGTGCTGTGCCCATGCTGCGGGCATTTCCGCCGCGGATTATCATTGCGGAAAAATCCGCAGCACTACCATTAATTTTGCGTAAACGCGGCGTTTTCGCAGCCATTGACTTGCATTGGAACGCATGGATTCCGCACCACTGCATCTGCATATGCGGAATCCAAGCATTTCAATGTGCGGATGGTACCCGGGTCTGGAGGAGAGGAGACTCTCCTCCGGACCTGGGTACCATAGAACATGTAAAAAAAATAAAATAAAAAATAAATATTATACTTACCTTCTGATGGTCCCCGGTCTCCATAGTGATGCGTCTCGGCTTTCCGGCAACTCGCGATGGTCTGAAAAGGACCTGCCATGACGTTATTTAGTCATGTGATGGGTCACGGGACCGCTGACGTCGGAAGGTCTTTTAGTCCACCGCTAGCTGCCGGCAAGGCAGGACGCATCGGATAAAGACACCGGGGGCCATCAGAAGGTAAGTATAGATTTATTTTTTTACCATTCTTTCGGTCACACTATATAAATCCATGCCGTTTGCATGGATTTATATAGTGTGACCAAGTTGTCAAGCACTTTCCAAGTGATGCTAAAAATCGCTTGGAAAGCGCTTGACAACCCGCATGCAGAAATGCATGTGAAGAACGCTTCACATCCGCTTGTCCCTGGCAGGAAAACGCATGTACAATCCGCATGTACAATCCACATGCGTTTTTTTCTGCCAGGGAGATGCAGAAACGCTCAGGAAAAATTCGGAGCATTTCTGTATCATGGGCACATAGCCTGAAACTTACTTCACACTGTTCGTAAGCCACTGCCAGAGGCATGAGTAGCATCTTTTTCCCTTCTCATTGAAAACACATGCACGCACAGCCAAAACGAGTGTGCACATGTATTGGATAAGCAGTCAGCTATAGAAAGTATATGTGCACTCTTACAAAGGTCTATCCTGGATCATCGCAACATGAAACCACATTTCACACACCGGCGGCAGATCTGCAGCACATGTGAATTCAGCCAATCAGCATTTTATTTGTTAGAGTGATTTTATTTTACTGGCCAACAATTGGCCACAGTGAACAGTTTAATTACGGAGTCATATTGTGTGCGATATCACTGAAGGGCATGCACTCATCCACTCTCTATACACACACACATATACACACACAGTATATCGGTCTGTAGCTTTGTCTCCACACAAGGATAGGGCCCAGGCACACTTCTTGCACAGGGGCCCCAAGCTCTTAGTGTCTGCTCCCGCTCTACACTATGGTGTTGTATACCCTATACTGTTTATTTTACCTATGCCGGGATACGTTGCTCTTTTGGACACCGGCATGGGTGTCTCCATGTTATTTTTCTATACACTAGATGTACTGTACACTTCCAAGGAAAAGCCTCAACAAGTACAGTGATTGACATCTCCAGCAGCTATTGCTAACTTTTCTATGTAATGACTTGCGCTTTATGTGCATTCGTTTCCCTATCCCTGCCTGCAGGCTCCTTGTAAATGCTCAGAAACTTTCTGCCACTAAAATAATATACATCTGCAGAGTCTGAGTTTACCATACACTGTGTTCCAAATTATTATGCAAATAATATTTTCTCAGATTTTCCCAAATTACCTATATGAATTGCAGTCATTGTAATTTTCCAGTCAAATAACTATTAGAGTACAATTGAAAGGTTTTTGGACAAACTGCCTATGATAACAGTATATTTTTAAAAAAATAAAAAACTCAAACTGCACTCAAAAATGCATGTTCCAAATTATTATGCTCAGCAGAGTTTTCAACCTTTTCATTTTAATAAAGAACAAAAAAATGGTCATTTTTGAAATTATAAGCATTAGCAGGTTATTACAAACTGAAATCAAACAGTTTTCAACTCAAAACTTTATTCTAGGTGATGTTACATTTGCACATAGGACCCCTTGTTCGAAAGGAGCTTCTGAACTCTCTCGGCCATTGAATTTGTCAGGTTTTGGATGGTTTCTGCTTTAATTGTTTTGCATGAGGACAGAATACCCTCCCAGAGCTGTTGCTTAGATGTGAACTGCCTCCCGCCATCATAGACACTCCTTTTGATGATGCTCCAGAGGTTCTCAATGGGGTTGAGGTCAGGGGAGCATGGGGGCCACACCATAAGTTTGTCCCCTTTTATGCCCATAGCAGCCAGAGATGCAGATGTGTTATGTGCAGCATGAGACGGTGCATTATCATGCATGAAAATGATCTTGCTGTGAAATACACGGTTCTTCTTCTTGAACCATGGAAGGAAGTGCTGTTTGAGAAACTCAACATACATTATGGAGTTCATCTTTACCCCTTCAGGGATCCTAAAAGGGCCGACAATCTCTCTCCCCATGATTCCAGCCCAAAACATTACTCCACCTCCTCCTTGTTAGCGCCATAGCCGTGTTTGCATGGGGTGTCCATCAACCAGCCATCCTCCACTCCATCCATCTGGACCATCGAGATCATTTAATGCATGATAATGCCCCGTCTCATGCTACACATAACACATCTGCATCTCTGGCTGCTATGGGCATAAAAGGGGACAAACTTATGGTGTGGCACCCATGCTCCCCTGACCTCAACCCCATTGAGAACCTCTGGAGCATCATCAAAAGGAGTGTCTATGATGGCAGGAGGCAGTTCACATCTAAGCAACAGCTCTGGGAGGGTATTCTGTCCTCATGCAAAACAATTGAAGCAGAAACCATCCAAAACCTGACAAATTCAATGGACGAGAGAGTTCAGAAGCTCCTTTCGAACAAGGGGTCCTATGCGCAAATGTAACATCACCTAGAATAAAGTTTTGAGTTGAAAACTGTTTGCTTTCAGTTTGTAATAACCTGCTAATGCTTATAATTTCAAAAATGACCATTTTTTTGTTCTTTATTAAAATGAAAAGGTTGAAAACTCTGCTGTGCATAATAATTTGGAACATGCATTTTGAGTGCAGTTAGAGTTTTTTATTTTTTTAAAAATATACTGTTATCATAGGCAGTTTGTACAAAAACCTTTCAATTGTACTCTCATAGTTATTTGACTGGAAAATTACAATGACTGCAATTCATATAGGTAATTTGGGAAAATCTGAGAAAATATTATTTGCATAATAATTTGGAACACAGTGTATATTACACCAGGAAAAGCATGGAGAAAGAACGTCCATTAACAGAAGCTAGCAGACAGAGGGAAAAATAAAAATAGAAGCAGTTCACACAGAATTGGGGCAGCATTACTTCTGATATATATCCACCCAAAAGTGGTAGAACACAAGGGAACTTGGTAAGGAGCGCAAACATGTAACTCTTCCCCCCAGGAGGCTCTTGGAACTACCATATATATGGGTTCAGAATTCTTTACAGTTTTCTAGGCCTATTACTAACCCCATTAAAGACCGCCATGTCTGTTCACAGCAATAAAGAGGTTTCCAACAGCAAACTTCTATGTCCCCAAGTGCTTGTATACCAGTAAAGCAACAAACACAGTTGTTACTCTCCCACTTGGGGTCCAGCACTGCCTGTTTACTGTCTGCAGCGGTCACGTCAGGACTACAGTGCACATCACCACTGCAGCCAGGTGGTCTGGTGGGAGTCTATCGGACTGTGCTTGGCGCCAATTGCGTTCCTGAAATCGCAGTCTCTCCCGCCTTGATATGACAGACGTCATCCACGCAGCCTCTTGCTCCTTCGCAGCTCCTGTTCCATAGCGTGCAAGTGCGACTGCGTATATGACATAGGAGATGTCAACCATTGTGAAAGAGGCGGCAATCACCAGGACAGAGGAGGCGCCGAACACAGACTAAAGACTCCCACTGAACCACCTATTAGAATATGGAAAATAGCAATTAGGAAAGGCATTTTCTTAGGTATGTGGGGGAGCTGTGATCTTTTGAAGGGATTGCAGGAGTACGATTCTAGACATCTGAAAATGGTGGAAACAGTCTATATAGATTGTAAGCTTGTGAGCAGGGTCCTCACTCCTCCTGTAACTGGTGAACTGTGTGTTACTTTGTATTGTTTTTATTGTCTGTATATTTCCCAACTAACTGTAAAGTGCTGCGGAATATGATGGAGTTATAGAAATAAAATTATTATATAAGGAAGGACATGTTTATCACTGCATTATCATACAGTACAGTATAGAGACATGTCGTAAATCAAACTGACAAGTTCGGGGATCAGGATGATCTTTTTTAGGGTTTGTGTCACTGGAAATTGAAATATCAACAACATCATATCCCATCTAAATCCAGACACAAGGCAGCTGTACCAGCACAGAGGAGGAGCGGAGCACACCGGTCACACATTACTGCCACTCTATTTGGAAATGATTAATGCCCAGCATCATCACATTGATGCCGATCTGATCTGTCACATACTCATAACACTGGACTCATCACACAGACACCTAACAAATGCTACCGCACAGCTCATCATGTTTACAAGGGAAATCTCTCCATCTGTGATCTATTCTAAGACACGGGCAGACTGTGTCTACGATCTCTGGACACCAGGGCCATGTACAGTGACACAACGTGAAGCTCATTGGTCCCAATGCAAAAACTCCAACAGGGCCCCCAACTATAAAGGGTTGTTAATAGTATACACCTTCTCATAGGAGTTAAAATGACATTTTGGGGCCCTCTAGACTGCAACCCATGCACCCACTATAGTTACGCCCCTAGCCATGTAAACAATGGAAACAATCTCACAATTCGCGATCTATCATAAAATAGTGTACAAGAAGGCACAGGTAGACTGTGTATACGATCTCTGGACACCAGGGCCATGTACAGTGAATATCTCTTCATCTCTGATCTATTATTATAAGGTACTGGATTAGAAGACACAGGCAGACTCTACTATCTCATGACACCAGGGCCATGTACAGTGGATATCTCTCCATCTGTGATCTATTATAAGGTACTGGAGAAGAAGACACAGGCAGACTCTACTATCTCTGGACACCAGGGCCATGTACAGTGGATATCTCTCTATCTGTGATCTATTATAAGGTACTGGAGAAGAAGACACAGGCAGACTCTACTATCTCTGGACACCAGGGCCATGTACAGTGGATATCTCTCCATCTGTGATCTATTATAAGGTACTGGAGAAGAAGACACAGGCAGACTCTACTATCTCTGGACACCAGGGCCATGTACAGTGGATATCTCTCCATCTGTGATCTATTATAAGGTACTGGAGAAGAAGACACAGGCAGACTCTACTATCTCTGGACACCAGGGCCATGTACAGTGGATATCTCTCCATCTGTGATCTATTATAAAGGTACTGGAGAAGAAGACACAGGCAGACTCTACTATCTCTGGACACCAGGGCCATGCACAGTGGATATCTCTCCATCTGTGATCAATTATAAGGTACTGGAGAAGAAGACACAGGCAGACTCTACTATCTCTGGACACCAGGGCTATGTACAGTGGATATCTCTCCATCTGTGATCTATTATAAGGTACTGGAGAAGAAGACACAGGCAGACTCTACTATCTCTGGACACCAGGGCCATGTACAGTGGATATCTCTCCATCTGTGATCTATTATAAGGTACTGGAGAAGAAGACACAGGCAGACTCTACTATCTCTGGACACCAGGGCCATGTACAGTGGATATCCCTCCATCTGTGATCTATTATAAGGTACTGGAGAAGAAGACACAGGCAGACTCTACTATCTCTGGACACCAGGGCTATGTACAGTGGATATCTCTCCATCTGTGATCTATTATAAGGTACTGGAGAAGAAGACACAGGCAGACTCTACTATCTCTGGACACCAGGGCCATGTACAGTGGATATCTCTCCATCTGTGATCTATTATAAGGTACTGGAGAAGAAGACACAGGCAGACTCTACTATCTCTGGACACCAGGGCCATGTACAGTGGATATCTCTCCATCTGTGATCTATTATAAGGTACTGGAGAAGAAGACACAGGCAGACTCTACTATCTCTGGACACCAGGGCCATGTACAGTGGACATCTCTCCATCTGTGATCTATTATAAGGTACTGGAGAAGAAGACACAGGCAGACTCTACTATCTCTGGACACCAGGGCCATGTACAGTGGACATCTCTCCATCTGTGATCTATTATAAGGTACTGGAGAAGAAGACACAGGCAGACTCTACTATCTCTGGACACCAGGGCCATGTACAGTGGATATCTCTCCATCTGTGATCTATTATAAGGTACTGGAGAAGAAGACACAGGCAGACTCTACTATCTCTGGACACCAGGGCCATGTACAGTGGATATCTCTCCATCTGTGATCTATTATAAAGGTACTGGAGAAGAAGACACAGGCAGACTCTACTATCTCTGGACACCAGGGCCATGCACAGTGGATATCTCTCCATCTGTGATCAATTATAAGGTACTGGAGAAGAAGACACAGGCAGACTCTACTATCTCTGGACACCAGGGCTATGTACAGTGGATATCTCTCCATCTGTGATCTATTATAAGGTACTGGAGAAGAAGACACAGGCAGACTCTACTATCTCTGGACACCAGGGCCATGTACAGTGGATATCTCTCCATCTGTGATCTATTATAAGGTACTGGAGAAGAAGACACAGGCAGACTCTACTATCTCTGGACACCAGGGCCATGTACAGTGGATATCCCTCCATCTGTGATCTATTATAAGGTACTGGAGAAGAAGACACAGGCAGACTCTACTATCTCTGGACACCAGGGCTATGTACAGTGGATATCTCTCCATCTGTGATCTATTATAAGGTACTGGAGAAGAAGACACAGGCAGACTCTACTATCTCTGGACACCAGGGCCATGTACAGTGGATATCTCTCCATCTGTGATCTATTATAAGGTACTGGAGAAGAAGACACAGGCAGACTCTACTATCTCTGGACACCAGGGCCATGTACAGTGGATATCTCTCCATCTGTGATCTATTATAAGGTACTGGAGAAGAAGACACAGGCAGACTCTACTATCTCTGGACACCAGGGCCATGTACAGTGGACATCTCTCCATCTGTGATCTATTATAAGGTACTGGAGAAGAAGACACAGGCAGACTCTACTATCTCTGGACACCAGGGCCATGTACAGTGGACATCTCTCCATCTGTGATCTATTATAAGGTACTGGAGAAGAAGACACAGGCAGACTCTACTATCTCTGGACACCAGGGCCATGTACAGTGGATATCTCTCCATCTGTGATCTATTATAAGGTACTGGAGAAGAAGACACAGGCAGACTCTACTATCTCTGGACACCAGGGCCATGTACAGTGGATATCTCTCCATCTGTGATCTATTATAAGGTACTGGAGAAGAAGACACAGGCAGACTCTACTATCTCTGGACACCAGGGCCATGTACAGTGGACATCTCTCCATCTGTGATCTATTATAAGGTACTGGAGAAGAAGACACAGGCAGACTCTACTATCTCTGGACACCAGGGCCATGTACAGTGGACATCTCTCCATCTGTGATCTATTATAAGGTACTGGAGAAGAAGACACAGGCAGACTCTACTATCTCTGGACACCAGGGCCATGTACAGTGGATATCTCTCTATCTGTGATCTATTATAAGGTACTGGAGAAGAAGACACAGGCAGACTCTACTATCTCTGGACACCAGGGCCATGTACAGTGGATATCTCTCCATCTGTGATCTATTATAAGGTACTGGAGAAGAAGACACAGGCAGACTCTACTATCTCTGGACACCAGGGCCATGTACAGTGGATATCTCTCCATCTGTGATCTATTATAAGGTACTGGAGAAGAAGACACAGGCAGACTCTACTATCTCTGGACACCAGGGCCATGTACAGTGGACATCTCTCCATCTGTGATCTATTATAAGGTACTGGAGAAGAAGACACAGGCAGACTCTACTATCTCTGGACACCAGGGCCATGTACAGTGGATATCTCTCCATCTGTGATCTATTATAAGGTACTGGAGAAGAAGACACAGGCAGACTCTACTATCTCTGGACACCAGGGCCATGTACAGTGGACATCTCTCCATCTGTGATCTATTATAAGGTACTGGAGAAGAAGACACAGGGAGACTCTACTATCTCTGGACACCAGGGCCATGTACAGTGGACATCTCTCTATCTGTGATCTATTATAAGGTACTGGAGAAGAAGACACAGGCAGACTCTACTATCTCTGGACACCAGGGCCATGTACAGTGGATATCTCTCCATCTGTGATCTATTATAAGGTACTGGAGAAGAAGGCACAGGCAGACTCTACTATCTCTGGACACCAGGGCCATGTACAGTGGATATCTCTCCATCTGTGATCTATTATAAGGTACTGGAGAAGAAGACACAGGCAGACTCTACTATCTCTGGACACCAGGGCCATGTACAGTGGACATCTCTCCATCTGTGATCTATTATAAGGTACTGGAGAAGAAGACACAGGCAGACTCTACTATCTCTGGACACCAGGGCCATGTACAGTGGACATCTCTCCATCTGTGATCTATTATAAGGTACTGGAGAAGAAGACACAGGCAGACTCTACTATCTCTGGACACCAGGGCCATGTACAGTGGACATCTCTCTATCTGTGATCTATTATAAGGTACTGGAGAAGAAGACACAGGCAGACTCTACTATCTCTGGACACCAGGGCCATGTACAGTGGATATCTCTCCATCTGTGATCTATTATAAGGTACTGGAGAAGAAGACACAGGCAGACTCTACTATCTCTGGACACCAGGGCCATGTACAGTGGATATCTCTCCATCTGTGATCTATTATAAGGTACTGGAGAAGAAGACACAGGCAGACTCTACTATCTCTGGACACCAGGGCCATGTACAGTGGACATCTCTCCATCTGTGATCTATTATAAGGTACTGGAGAAGAAGACACAGGCAGACTCTACTATCTCTGGACACCAGGGCCATGTACAGTGGATATCTCTCCATCTGTGATCTATTATAAGGTACTGGAGAAGAAGACACAGGCAGACTCTACTATCTCTGGACACCAGGGCCATGTACAGTGGACATCTCTCCATCTGTGATCTATTATAAGGTACTGGAGAAGAAGACACAGGCAGACTCTACTATCTCTGGACACCAGGGCCATGTACAGTGGACATCTCTCCATCTGTGATCTATTATAAGGTACTGGAGAAGAAGACACAGGGAGACTCTACTATCTCTGGACACCAGGGCCATGTACAGTGGACATCTCTCTATCTGTGATCTATTATAAGGTACTGGAGAAGAAGACACAGGCAGACTCTACTATCTCTGGACACCAGGGCCATGTACAGTGGATATCTCTCCATCTGTGATCTATTATAAGGTACTGGAGAAGAAGGCACAGGCAGACTCTACTATCTCTGGACACCAGGGCCATGTACAGTGGATATCTCTCCATCTGTGATCTATCATAAGGTACTGGAGAAGAAGTCACAGGCAGACTCTACTATCTCTGGACACCAGGGCCATGTACAGTGGATATCTCTCCATCTGTGATCTATTATAAGGTACTGGAGAAGAAGGCACAGGCAGACTCTACTATCTCTGGACACCAGGGCCATGTACAGTGGATATCTTTCCATCTGTGATCTATTATAAGGTACTGGAGAAGAAGGCTCATGCAGACTCTACTATCTCTGGACACCAGGGCCACGTAAACAGAGGCACAGTCAGTGACAGGACAACATGGAGGCACTCACCCTGCTGTACCATATACTGAGCTGCGTGTGGGACAACACTGCCAAGAACAGGCGCTGCGGGTCTGGCTGGATATGAAAGGGCTTCTCCACGCTCTTCAAGGGGCACAGCAGCCTCTTGGGCCAGCCGCTGAGAAAATACATGCCGCCTGTCAGTGTACAGTCCGGCACACAGGGGCGAACATCACTCCCAGCTCTCCCCCCCGGAACAGCCCCGGTACACACAGCCCCCGGCACAGCAGCTCCTCGGCACGGACCGGAAGCCACGAACACCCGTACAGTAACCCTGCAATACACTTCCCTGCAGAACTCCGCCCACCGAACCTCGCTCAGCCAGTCATCGCGGAGAAAAAGGAAAGCCAATCACTAAGCGGCTCTCATGATTGTCAGTCGACAGAAACGCGAGCTGTGATTGGGTAGATTCGTTCTTAAATCCCTGAAGCGTGGTGTGTGCGAGTTTTGAGGCAAAAGTTCCAAGCGGACGTCAGCAAGGAGGAATGGAGGGAGGACTGTTCTCACTGTGCGGCTTCTTTTAGGGATAGGGAGGCGAAGGAGGTGATCTGCCCTCTGGTGGATGATCTCTGCCAGTGCATTATAAGTGACGAGATAGTTTTGTGTTACTCTTGCAACATAATGATGATGACCCTGATTCATTATTGCGCCTGTTTTTTGTCAGTTTTTCAGAGTTGTTTTTTTGGGTTTTTTTGCGCTGTATACTTTGTGTTTGTCTCTTTGTTTTGCCATTGCAGGGTTTGGGGTTTCTAGAAGTTGTTACCTGATCCATCAATTGTGACTTTTCAAAAAGTCACAAAATTTGCCACAACTGTACTCCTGATCTTCCTGGAGGAATTATAGTCATACCGTCACTTTTGGCAAACTTTTTGTGCCATTTTTAGTAGAATTTGTGACAAACTGGTTAAAGGGGTTCTCCGAGAATGTGCTAAACATGGCGTCCCATGTCTGGAGATGGCTGCATGCTGAAGAAACAGCTGTCAAGGGGAGCTGCCGTCATTATTTTATTATTTATTTATATAGCGCTATTGATTCCATGGTGTGTGTTATTAGCACACATCCCTCTCTCAGCCGAGAAGCAGAGCTGATGTGAGACGAAATAAATCTTTACACTGACTGATCAAAAGGGGCCGGTTTCTCCAGCTTCAGTGCTCAGCAGAATGGGTGTATGGGCTTGGTGGAAAGATTTATTCCCTGTCATGTCAGTGCTGCTCCTCAGCTGAGAGGTCACTCTGTGTGCTAACGCCGGCAGCTCCTCTGACAGTTGAGGGACAGGGTGGCCGAGCATTCCTGTGTTCTCTGACAGACCTCTCCGGCGGCTTATCTCCAGGAGAACAAAGCGATCATCAGTCAGAAATCGGACATGCCCGATAGACATCAACCCTGACAATCAGTTAGCTGGTCACCATACACATTATCTTGTTGTCCGAGCCAATCTATATTGGTTAGTGCAACTGGCATAAGTCTTAGGGTGCAATCAGACTGCCCTATAACATGGACGACGATCGCATTGCAATGCTCGGACTGGCCATCAGCTCTTCTGACCCAAGCGTGACCACATGTATTTCTATGGAGCTGTCACTCTCGGGTCATCAGAGCCGCTAGCCAGTCCGAGCATTGCAATGCAATCTTTGTCCATGTTATAAGGCCGTAGATTGCTCCCTAATATTGAAAAATCAGATTAGTGGGGGTTTGACACCTGACTTTCCGCCACCCCACAGCCAGCTATTTTTGGTTCTGGCGGCAGTTGGATATAAATGGAAATAAGCATTGGAACAACACGGCTCTGTTCACCGTGTAGTGGCCATTGGTGAGGACTGCAGCTCACCCTCTATTGAAGTGAATAGGTGACAAGCTGCAGTACTTGAAACAGCCACTATACAGTGAATGGCACTGTGCTGTGTCTGGTCACTGCTTGCATCCAGCTGATGCTGTTTGGTGGGGGTGCCGAGTCTTGTATCCCTCCGATCTGATATTGGTGACCTAACCCAAGGATATCCTAATCCAGAGCAACCCCTTTCATATCTTCTGGAATGTTGCGAAGGTTATATCATAAGGTTATCAGATCTCACATTTTATTTCTTATATCAAAAACTGACCATCACTTCCAAACAGAAAAAGAGGTGTGAACAAGTGCAAGCTAAGAGAGCAAGTTCCATATGTAACTAACAAATTAAAGCTGCACTCTGTAACGCTATATTATGCAAACATGGAATATATGAAATTGGAATTGCATTGCTGCTCTAGAAAATAGGTCAAAATGAAGATATTTAGCGCATAAATTGGCCAATTCATGTATGCCCTGCAGCCAATGACAAGGCGACTGTAACATCCCTGGCGGCATGCTTGCATAGTGCACCACCTCCCACTATGCAAGACCGCAATCTTACCTGTCAGTCCAGCCTACAAACCTTGCTACAGTTCATGCTGTGTGCATGTCCCTTGACTGACTGCTTAGGGCGGCGGCCCGGTTACTTCCTGATTCTTATAGCTGCTGTGGGCGCACCCCTAATGCGTCTCCAGCCTATTGCTGTGAGTCACTGGATATTTAAACCCCCTCCACCCAGAAAGAGGTGCCTGAGCAACACCTTCACTCAGTTAGTCTTTGTTGCTGAATTGCCAGGTCCTGTCCTGTTTCTCGTCTGTTTCCGCCACTCTGGGGGCTGCATACCCAGACCTGTTATCTGACTTCTAGTCTGTTTCCACCACTCTCGGGGCTGTATACTCAGGCCTGTTACCTGTGACTTCTAGTCTGTTTCTGCCACTCTGGGGGCTGTATACCCAGGCTCATTCTTGTATCTCATTGCAGTAGCAGTTCCTGTCTGAACTGTATCCTAGCCTGTTACCTGTTTGTCTCTATGTCTGTACCATCCCTTTTCCTGCAGTATCTGAACCTGCACCTAACTCCAACTCGTTATCTCTGTACTTCTGTTTGTGAGTTTTTGTGTCCACTCGATACTTCATAGGAAGTACCTTGTGTGTATCTGGTTCTGCTTGTCCCTTTTCCCTTCCTCCGTATCTTCCTCCTGTGGTCTAGCCATCTTCCTGTATTTTCCAGTCTGTTCCATGTGAACAGAGCCCTGTCCTCTCTGCTTTGTCCACCGCACCTGCGGTTTCTCTCCGCTCTGTCTTACCCACCGCTCCGGCGGCTTCTCTCTGCTCTGCCTTGCCCACCGCTCCGGCAGCTTCTCTCTGCTCTGCCTTGCCCACCGCTCCGACGGCTTCTCTCTGCTCTGCCTTGCCCACCGCTCTGGCGGTTCCGCTCTGCTCTGCCTTGTCCACCGCACCTGCAGTTTCTGTACCTGTCTCCCAGTCTGTACTGGACCCTATCCAGCCTGCGCTCCAACCTGCTAGTACCTCCCTGTCTGCATACCAGCCGTGCTTGCCAGTGCCCACCTGTCTGCATGCCAGCCGTGCTTGCCAGTGCCCACCTGTCTGCATACCAGCCGAGCTTGCCAGTACCCACCTGTCTGCATACCAGCTGTACTTGCCAATACCCACCTGCCTGTATGCCAGTCTAACCTGCCTGTTCCTGCATTCCCCGGTGTGGGTCAACAACTGTGACCGGGGTCTGACCTGGAGTCGCACCTGGTCCCTCTGCTCGGTTCCTCCTTGGTCCACGGAGTCGACTAGCCGCCGTGCGACCTTGTTCAGATCGGGTTGATACTTAGTTACGCCCCTCCAGGCACTCCTCGGTTCATGGTACAGTGGGATCACTAATCACGCTCACGCCAGTCAGTCCGGGTGCGAGCGCAACAGTTTGCTCAGGCCATGGTTCCCGTTGAGCCCCACGGCCTTTCGTTCTGAGACATTTTGAATCCTTGTCTGGCGAATACGTGCACAAAGAAAAAAATTTTTCTCAAGCTATGGCCCAGGCGATTTACGCACCAGCCCAAATGGATCTATCAGCACTCGTTCCTGCAGATCCACCACGGTACTATGGGGATCCAAAACAAAGCCGTGCATTTGTGGAGCAATGCATGCTGCATTTCAAATTCTATGCTCACTATTTTCCTACTGATCGGGTTAAAATAGCATTCATGATGTGCTACCTAGCGGGTGATGCCTTGAAATGGATCACCCCCCTTTGGGAAGCATGGGATCCTATCGTCTTTGACCTGCAGGCCTTCCTGGTGGCCTTTCTAATGGTCTTGGATGACCCTAATCCTGAAGCCTCTGCTAAACTTCCCTTCCCAATACATCGGAGCAGCCCCGATGGGTAATGTGTGTAGGTAGCCTACCAGTTCTCCAGCCCGAAGAGACTGCTGCCCACCCAGAATCCACACAGGATGACTATGCTCCACAGAATACTTCTCTTCCCAACCTCAAGAGGCAGTCCAGACGTGCAAGGCGTAAAGGTAAACTGTCACCCCAGGTTCTGTCCTCCCAAAGACCTCCTGTTCCCCAGCCTGTAGAGGCAGCTTTCCGCACAGAATCCATGAAGGATGACTATGTTCGTCAAGCAAAGCAGAAGCCAGAACTCACTCTCAAAATCTTATTGCGGTCCCGCTGCGGTGGTCTGGGGCCCCCTGACGGTCTTTGTCCAGCGAGGGTCGGAGAATCCCAAGACATTAGGCCTGTAGGAGAGGCTGCCCTTGGCGTTAGCGTTTCCTCTCCACAGATGACCATGACTGTCTCCGTGGCAAGTGAAGGCCTCGGATTAACCGGAAGTTTCGGGCTTAAAGCCTTGAAGAGTCTGTGTCTGATTCCCGTCCAACAACTCCAGAAGCCGGTTTGGGCATTGTCAGCAGAAGGATGAGCCCTACTCAGAGACAGTCAAAATATGTCTGTACAAATTAAGCTCCAGATTGGAGCATTACACATGAAGAAGTTCACATTCCAGGTGCTGACTGGCTTACCCACAGGTCGTCCAGAGCCGAGAGATCTAGTGCCCGCTCAGGTCTGGAGATCCTGCATGGTGTATCCTGGGGGACTGCTAAGGTACAAGGGGTGTCCAGTCCCCACATCTTCAGGACAGTCAGCAGTTTCTTCTTCACCAGATCTGCTAGTCGCTGACTCGCTGTGCGCTGAAGTCTCCGAAGGAAGAGAAGAGGAGGCGTTGTCCCCACACAGTCCCGACGATTGTACCAATGATCTGGCTTCAGGTACCGTCCTGCCTTACAGACATGTCATCTCTGAAACCAGTCTGAAGATGGTCCTAAAGCAAGGACCCTCCGTCTCTAATATATCTGGTCTTACGTCCATCAAGGCGGTGTTTACCCCCGAGTCTCTGCACCCCTCCAACCAGGCGGAGGACCTCCAGTTGTCTCCCGAATCCTCCGGGGTGCTACCTGTTAAATGGAGAGAGACTTTCCTACACCCTGTACCTGGTACTTCGCCCACTTCATCCTGTAAGCTTGGCAAAGTGTACATCAAGGCGGTGGTTACCCCCGAGTCTCTGCACCCCTCCAACCAGGCAGAGGACCTCTAGTTGTCTCCTGAATTTCCCGGGGTGCTACCTGATAAACGGAGAGAGACTTTCCTACACCCGGTACCTGGTAGGCTGCCCACTTCATCCAGTAAGCTTGGCAAAGTGTACGTCAAGGTGGTGGTTACCCCCGAGTCTCTGCACCCCTCCAACCAGGCGGAGGACCTCCAGTTGTCCCCTGAATCCACCAGGGTGCTACCTGATAACAAATGGAGAGAGACTTTTCTGTGTGTTGTTCCTAGTACTTCACCCACTTCATCTGTTGCTGAGGATGGCTTGATAGGAGGAAGCATCCTAGTCACCATGATGTTGAGACCAGTTTCGTTTCCTCTAATGGACAGAAGAGGTAATCCTCTTGAAGAGAAGGATTGGCCTCCAAATTCTCTGCAGAAGACCCTTGCAGGCTTGAAGAAGAGGGGGCGTAAGGGGGGGGTACTATAACATCCCTGGCGGCGTGCTTTCATAGTGCACCACCTCCCACTATGCAAGACTGCAATCTTACCTGTCAGTCCAGCCTACAAACCTTGCTCCAGTTCATGCTGTGTGCATGTCCCTTGACTGACTGCTTAGGGCGGCGGCCCGGTTACTTCCTGATTCTTATAGCTGGTGTGGGCGCACCCCTAATGCGTCTCCAGCCTATTGCTGTGAGTCACTGGATATTTAAACCCCCTCCACCCAGAAGTAGGTGCCTGAGCAACACCTTCACTCAGTTAGTCTTTGTTGCTGAATTGCCAGGTTCTGTCCTGTTTCTCGTCTGTTTCCGCCACTCTGGGGGCTGCATACCCAGACCTGTTATCTCTGACTTCTAGTCTGTTTCCACCACTCTGGGGGCTGTATACTCAGGCCTGTTACCTGTGACTTCTAGTCTGTTTCTGCCACTCTGGGGGCTGTATACCCAGGCTCATTCTTGTATCTCATTGCAGTAGCAGTTCCTGTCTGAACTGTATCCTAGCCTGTTACCTGTTTGTCTCTATGTCCGTACCTTCCCTTTTCCTGCAGTATCTGAACCTGCACCTAACTCCAACTCATTGTCTCTGTACTTCTGTTTGTGAGTTTTTGTGTCCACTCGCTACTTCATAGGAAGTATCTTGTGTGTATCTGGTTCTGCTTGTCCCTTTTCCCTTCCTCCGTATCTTCCTCCTGTGTTCTAGCCATCTTCCTGTATTTTCCAGTCTGTTCCATGTGAACAGAGCCCTGTCCTCTCTGCCTTGTCCACTGCAGCTGTGGTTTCTGTACCTGTATCCCAGTCTGTACTGGACCCTATCCAGCCTGCGCTCCAACCTGCTAGTACCTCCCTGTCTGCACTCCAGCCGTGCTTGCCAGTATCTCCCTGTCTGCACTCCAGCCGTGCTTGCCAGTGCCCACCTGTCTGCACTCCAGCCGTGCTTGCCAATGCCCACCTGTCTGCATACCAGCCGTGCTTGCCAGTGCCCACTTGTCTGCATACCAGCCGTGCTTGCCAGTGCCCACTTGTCTGCATACCAACCGTGCTTGCCAGTGCCCACCTGTCTGCATACCAGCCGTACTTGCCAATACCCACCTGCCTGTATGCCAGTCTAACCTGCCTGTTCCTGCATTCCCCGGTGTGGGTCAACAACTGTGACCGGGGTCTGACCTGGAGTCGCACCTGGTCCCTCTGCTCGGTTCCTCCTTGGTCCACGGAGCCGACTAGCCGCCGTGCGACCTTGTTCGGATCGGGTTGATACTTAGTTACGCCCCTCCAGGCACTCCTCGGTTCATGGTACAGTGGGATCACTAATCACGCTCGCGTCAGTCAGTCCGGGCGCGAGCGCAACAGCGACCCTCTTTGCTGGGAACCTAACCTAATATGATACCTCTCCTGGGCTGATAGCATATATTTATATGGGTGGGTAGGATCAAGCTGTGATTAAAACCGCCATAGGCTGATGAGTGGAGTGCTCGGTCACCTTTTCTTTTTTTTTTTTTTTTTTTTTTTTTAACTGCTTTTGTAAAACAAAAGCTGTGCACTGATTGGTTGCTTTGGGTAACTAAGACAATTTATCTTTTAGACTATTATCATGAATGTGCTCCAGTTTCTGTTCTTTACTGCCTGAATATGCACAATTGGGCTTGCCAGAAATGGGAAAGAAACCAGATACGGCAACCAGAAAAAAAAAGTTTGGTGTAAAAAGGACTCCAGTAACATAAATTTTGCCTAGAAGCTGAATAGTTCACATTCTGTTGTGCCAAAGCTGGTAAAACACTTAACGAGGTTTTCCTACAAACAAAAGTTAATTTTAATCAATAGACCTTGGAATAATAGTAAGTTCCACAATTAGATGTGTTCAAATAAAATGTTCCTGTGCTGAGATAATCTTATAAATGTGCCCCTGCTGTGTACTGTGTAATGGCTGTGTCTGACTGTACAGGAACATGGTCTGATCATACCACATCTCCTGGGCAGGGGGAGGAAGCAAAAGAGTATACAGATATTACAACACGGGATCGCAAATTATTCTTTTTGTGAGATAAAACATTTCCCTGCCTGGTTTTAAACAATGTTTTACTTCAAAGAAAGCATTATTTGCGATCCAGTGCTGTAATGTCTGTATACTTTCTTTCTCCCCCCTGCCCAGGAGATGTGGTATGATCAGACCATGTTCCTGCATGGTCAGACACAGCCATTACACAGCACACCGCAGGGGCACATTTATAAGATTATCTCAGCACAGGAACATTATTTTTAAACACATCCAATATGGAACTTATTATTCCAAGAGCTATTCAATAAAATGAATTTTTGTTCGTGGGAAAAACCATTTAAGTAAAGAAAGTAACACTGACAATGAATAGGCTATTAAAGAGACTCTAATTTAACCTATTTTCCAGCTATAAATTGTACTCAGAAAAACCAAAGAGATCCATAAAGTATTAAAAGAATTTAACGTATGGAATGGGGTAAAATAACAAGATAAATAGTGACACAACTTGTAGTTCCCCTGCAAATATCAGTATCTATACATCAATCATGAGTTACCTGGTAGAGATGTACTAGCCAAGATGCAGTGAATGTCAGGTGTCCCCTCATCCCGACGTACGTTTAGTCTAGCTTCTTCTGGGGGCATGTCAGGGTGAGGGGTAGCTGCCTAATTATACTATCAATCCACCAATGAGAGCAGGAGACATAATTAAAATCCGTGACATACATGACCTCATGCACATGACTCCTCTGCTGTGCCCTATCATGTGCCAAGGAGCTTCCTAGGACGTGCATGGTGACACGAATCCGTGGAACGCATATGACGCGGCCCCTGGGGCCGTAGGGTCCTCTGTATCCGGGCCGGTCGGTTCTTTTAGGATAGTCACAGCGGTCCGTGGCCTCGGGCAGTCAATAACAAAGGAAAAAAGGGGAATAAAGTTTTGGGGATAAAGTTTTGTGACGCCACCCGTGGTATGTGGCTCTAGGTGGCCGCCGCTGCTGTTCAGATCCACTGGGGCCGTTGGTGACGCAGCAGAGATAGTTCAGCTCTCCACGGGTAAAGCTAGGCCTCAGAGCAGTTAAATAGGAATTTTTGATGTTGGTGGTGTAGTGCAAGGCAGGTGACGCAGCAATTAAGTCTAGGACACAGTGGGGTGCAGTCTTCAAGTTTTTACTCACAGTTTTTACCGTGCTCCAGGTTACAACTGCTAGCCATGTTATAACAGTCCACCGAGTCCTGTGTCCTCCGAGGAAGTGATCCAGCAACTCTCAGATAACTTGGGTGCACTTGATCGGGACCCCCTTCTTGTATACCTTCCCGGTTCGTCTCTCTGCCCAGGCTCTTGCCCTCCTGCCCTGCGCCTCACACACAGTGTCCCGAGCCAGTGGCCCCGGGCCTTGTCGGGCAACGTCCTCTCTGTCCCCTTGGTCCTATATAGCCACCTTTTCAGCGAATGTGTGTGCTTTTGGCTACGGCACTTAGAGATACTGCAACCTCCAGTTTGCTAGCTGAGTCCTGCAGTCCTCCACTAGTCTGGGGCCGGTCCCCTATTGCGAACTGATCCCTTCACGGTCGGCGTGAACTCGGGCGCGGGGGTGGACTCTGCACTTCCCGTGCCCCTACGATCCTTTCTCTGTCTCTGGAACCCTTCTCTCGACTCCCTCGCTCCTCTCGTTCTTTCTCTTACTGAGCCCCTCTGACTGTACCCTCACTCTTCAACGGTCCTCACTTACTGCACTCTTACTCCTAGGACCACTTCTCTTTTCACTCCCTGTGACAGACTCCTGTCACAAACTGCTCTGACTGACTAACTGACTTTCTAAATCTTTCTACCTTTCCTTTTATACTACTTGTCATGTGACCCACATCACCAACTGTCACTCTACATGGTCCCCTCTACCTTCAGTCCTTCCTTCAGTGCTCCCCTAAACTACTTCCTGCACCCACCTCCTCTACCTAGTTCACCCCTCCAGACAGGGACAGGGACTGTGCTCTCCCTCAGCAGCAATCTCGCCCTTCCCTACTGGAGTGATGTGGTGTTGGATGTGAGTGTGTGGGTCTCGGGTAGTGCTCCCTCCTTACCCGAGAGTGTGGTACCACACCTCTGGTTGAGTTGCAGTACCTCTGTGGCAACTGGACCCGCAGGGGTGCCACACATGCGGTCAGCTGACATGCACTCAGGGAA
The DNA here is from genome assembly GCF_046119375.1 of Phyllobates terribilis. Classification (NCBI taxonomy): domain Eukaryota; kingdom Metazoa; phylum Chordata; class Amphibia; order Anura; family Dendrobatidae; genus Phyllobates; species Phyllobates terribilis. The sequence goes on from NW_027362761.1 coordinate 159,243,582, forward strand.
GCTTGTGAGTCCAGAAAGCATCTCATGTGCATCATCATTGGAAACGGATATATTTGAAGTCCGTAGCTTGGATTTAAAGTGCCAGTGCAATAAAAAGACTTGCGTGCATATCCTTATTTAGTGTTTGTTTTAATGTGTTTGTGCTACGATATAGGGGCTGATTATGGGTGGCTATTGGTTAATACTGATTTTAGCATGGGTATATAATTCCGACGATTAAGGCATAAAGTAAAGTGATGAACTAATATATGAAATACTAAGCTGCCGCTGATCAGTGTGAATCAGTGGGTATGTGAGATACTAAAGTGTATGAATGATTTTATATATATACAGTACAGACCAAAAGTTTGGACACACCTTCTCATTTAAGGATTTTTCTGTATTTTCATGACTATGAAAATTGTACATTCACACTGAAGGCATCAAAACTATGAATTAACACATGTGGAACTATATACTTAACAAAAAAGTGTGAAACAACTGAAAATATGTCTTATATTCTAGGTTCTTCAAAGTAGCCACCTTTTGCTTTGATGACTGCTTTGCACACTCTTGGCATTCTCTTGATGAGCTTCAAGAGGTAGTCACCGGAAATGGTTTTCACTTCACAGGTGTCCCCTGTCAGGTTTAATAAGTGGGATTTCTTGCCTTATAAATTGGGCTGGGACCATCAGTTGTGTTGTGCAGAAGTCTGCTGGATACACAGCTGATAATCCTACTGAATAGACTTAGAATTTGTATTATGGCAAGAAAAAAGCAGCTAAGTAAAGAAAAACGAGTGGCCATCATTACTTTAATAAATGAAGGTCAGTCAGTGTGAAAAATTGGGAAAACTTTGAAAGTGTCCCCAAGTGCAGTTGCAAAAACCATCAAGCGCTACAAAGAAACTGGCTCACATGAGGACCGCCCCAGGAAAGGAAGACTAAGAGTCACCTCTGCTTCTGAGGATAAGTTTATCCGAGTCACCAGCCTCAAAAATCGCAGGTTAACAGCAGCTCAGATTAGAGACCAGGTCAATGCCACACAGAGTTCTAGCAGCAGACACATCTCTTCAACAACTGTTAAGAGGAGACTTTGTGCAGCAGACCTTCATGGTAAGATAGCTGCTAGGAAACCACTGCTAAGGACAGGCAACAAGCAGAAGAGACTTGTTTGGGCTAAAGAACACAAGGAATGGACATTAGACCAGTGGAAATCTATGCTTTGGTCTGATGAGTCCAAATTTGAGATCTTTGGTTCCAACCACCATGTCTTTGTGCGACGCAGAAAAGGTGAACAGATGGACACTACATGCCTTGTTCCCACCGTGAAGCATGGAGGAGGAGGTGTGATGGTGTGGGGGTGCTTTGCTGGTGACACTGTTGGGGATTTATTCAAAATTGAAGGCATACTGAACCAGCATGGCTACCACAGCATCTTGCAGCGGCATGCTATTCCATCCGGTTTGCGTTTAGTTGGACCATTTTTTTTTCAACAGGACAATGACCTCAAGCACACCTCCAGGCTGTGTAAGGGCTATTTGACCAAGAAGGAGAGGGATGGGGTGCTACGCCAGATGACCTGGCCTCCACAGTCACCAGACCTGAACCCAATCGAGATGGTTTGGGGTGAGCTGGACCGCAGAGTGAAGGCAAAAGGGCCAACAAGTGCTAAGCATCTCTGGGAACTCCTTCAAAATTGTTGGAAGACCATTTCCGGTGACTATCTCTTGAAGCTCATCAAGAGAATGCCAAGAGTGTGCAAAGCAGTCAAAGCAAAAGGTGGCTACTTTGAAGAACCTAGAATATAAGACATATTTTCAGTTGTTTCACACTTTTTGTTAAGTATATAATTCCACATGTGTTAATTCATAGTTTTGATGCCTTCAGTGTGAATGTACAATTTTCATAGTCATGAAAATACAGGAAAATCTTTAAATGAGAAGGTGTGTCCAAACTTTTGGTCTGTACTGTATATATATATATATATATATATATATACATACATACATACATACATAAACAGTGGCATACTGCCAATGGCGGCAGGCCACGTGACTGCTATGGGGCCCGTGAGCTGGGGGGGCCCCATAGCCATCGCCCCCCTCCTGTACTGCCTGCTCAGCTGCTTGATTGCCACCGCCGCCCACCGACACTGTCTTCAGGCATGGCCGCGCGCAGTGAGCTGTGCGGCTGTGTATTGTAGTAATGACACAGCAAGGGCGACACTGTGCCTTTAATTGTGCTTGTGTCGCCCCTGCCATCATTACTAGCAGGCACAGCGCACTGCGCACGGCCATGCCTGAAAACAGTGCCGGGGGGTAGCGGCGGCAATCAAGCAGCGGAGCGGGGGGTGCAGGAGGGGGCCCCGATGAAGAAGGGGTCCTGATGAAGGGAGGCCCTGATGAAGGCAGGCCCCGAGGGGGGCCCTGACGAAGGGAGGCCCCGAGGGGGGCCCTGACGAAGTGCCGTCAATTAAGCAGCGCCGGTGGAGCAGGAGGGGGGCCCTGATGAAGTGCCGGCAATCAAACACTGCCGGAGATCCTCCCTGCGGAGATGCTGGGGAAGCGGTGTGGGCCCCTGTGATGGCCATCAGACAAGCCGGCGGCCCTGCACAGCTGGACCGGACACAGGCCAAGGGGCAGGTGAGTGAGGCTTGTCGCCAGATTCCCCAATCCCCATATTAAATATATTTCTAATGTGTCTTGTGTGTATGTCAGAGTGTATGACTGTGTATATATATTTATGTCTGTTTATGTGCTTTTAAGAATGTGTTCAAATATGTACGTATGTCTGTATGTGTACTTATCTGTGTATCTGTTTGTGTATGTGCATATCTGTGTACCATGTGCATGTCTGCTTACCATGTGCATGCATGTCTGCATACTGTGTGTGCGTGCATGTCTGCGTACTGTGTGTGTGCGCATGTCTGCATACTGTGTGTGCATGTCTGCGTACTGTGTGTGTGTGCATGTCTGCATACTGTGTGTGTGTGCATGTCTGCGTACTGTGTGTGTGTGTGCATGTTTGCATACTGTGAGTGCATTATACTGAGTGGAGGATCATGGTGAGTGCATTATACTGTATGGAGGATCATGGCGAGTGCATTATACTGTATGGAGGATCATGGCGAGTGCCTTATACTGTATGGAGAACCATGGCGAGTGCATTATACTCTGTGGAGTGTGGAGAGGTGTGGGGCCATTATATTGTATGTAGGCCCATTATACTGCATGGAGGGCTGTGTGGGGGTCACAGTTGAGGGATCATACTGTGTTGGGGTCGCCATACTTTGCCTTGGGAGTTGAGGTGGGGTACAATAGGGTCATTATACTGTGAATGTGGTGGAATTCACCATGGGGGTATCATACTGTGTTTGGGGACACTTTTGTTGGCATTGTTGGCATCACACTTTATGGGGCAATGAAAAAGGAATCTAGGACTTCAGCAGGAGGAAAATTACTATGTAAAGGCTGGAAAGTTGTGAGATCTGCTCTTCTGTGACACTGACAATTATTTACTTTTTTTTTGGGGGGGGGCCCAATTAGAACTTCAGCTATGGAGCCCCATGATTCCTATGTACGCCCCTGTATATACACACTACCGTTCAAACATTTGGGGTCACCCAGACAATTTTGTGTTTTCCATGAAAACTCATACTTTTATTTATCAAATGAGTTGCAAAATGAATAGAAAATATAGTCCAGACATTGACAAGGTTAGAAATAATGATTTTTATTTGAAAGAATCATTTTCTCCTTTGAACTTTGCTTTCGTCAAAGAATGCTCCCTTTGCAGCAATTACTGCATTGCAGACCTTTGGCATTCTAGCTGTTAATTTGCTGAGATAATCTTGAGAAATTTCACCCCATGCTTCCTGAAGCCCCTCGCACAAGTTGGATTGGCTTGATGGGCACTTTTTGCGTACCATACGGTCAAGCTGCTCCCACAACAGCTCAATGGGGTTGAGATCTGGTGACTGCGCTGGCCACTCCATTACAGATAGAATACCAGCTGCCTGCTTCTTCCCTAAATAGTTCATGCATAATTTGGAGGTGTGCTTTGGGTCATTGTCCTGTTGTAGGATGAAATTAGCTCCAATCAAGCGCTGTCCACAGGGTATGGCATGGCGTTGCAAAATGGAGTGATAGCCTTCCTTATTCAAAATCCCATTTACCTTGTACAAATCTCCCACTTTACCAGCACCAAAGCAACCCCAGACCATCACCTTACTTCCACCATGCTTGACAGATGGCGTCAGGCACTCTTCCAGCATTTTTTCAGTTGTTCTGCGTCTCACAAATGTTCTTCTGTGTGATCCAAACACCTCAAACTTTGATTCGTCTGTCCATAAAACTTTTTTCCAATCTTCCTCTGTCCAATGTCTGTGTTCTTTTGCCTATATTAATCTTTTCCTTTTATTAGCCAGTCTCAGATATGTCTTTTTCTTTGCCACTTTGCCCTGAAGACCAGCATCCCAGAGTCGCCTCTTCACTGTAGACGTTGACACTGGCGTTTTGCATGTACTATTTAATGAAGCTGCCAGTTGAGGAGCTGTGAGGTGTTGATTTCTCAAACTAGAGACTCTAATGTATTTGTCTTGTTGCTCAGTTGTGCAGCGGGGCCTCCCACTTCTCTTTCTACTCTGGTTAGAGCCTGTTGGTGTTCTCCTCTGAAGGGAGTAGTACACACCATTGTAGGAAATCTTCAGTTTCTTGGCAATTTCTCGCATGGAATAGCCTTCATTTCTAAGAACAAGAATAGACTGTCCAGTTTCACACGAAAGTTCTCTTTTTCTGGCCATTTTGAGAGTTTCATAGAACAAACAAATGTAATGCTCCAGATTCTCAACTAGCTGAAAGGAAGGTCAATTTTATAGCTTCTCAAATCAGCCAAACCATTTTCAGCTGGGCTAACATACTTGTGCAAGGGTTTTCTAGGGTTTTCTAAACATCCATTAGCCTTCTTACACAGTTAGCAAACACAATGTACCATTAAAACACTGGAGTGGTGGTTGTTGGAAATGGGCCTCTATACACCTATGTAGATATTGCAATAAAAACAAGACGTTTGCAGCTAGAATAGTCATTTACCACATTAACAATGTAGAGTGTATTTCTGATTCATTTAATGTTAGCTTCATTGAAAAAAAATGTGCTTTTCTTTCAAAAATAATGAAATTTCTAAATGACCCCAAACTTTTGAACGGTAGTGTGTGTGTGTGTATATATATATATATATATATATATATATATATATATATATATATATATATATATATATATATACCCCAAACATAAGCATAGGTACGCAGATAGTGTAGACTAATGCAAATAAGGTTATTCTAATAGAGGCATAAATTAGTTTCAAGTATATATCTACAAATGTGTGTAGAGTTAGCTATAGAATTTTTGATTCGTAACAAAAAGGAAATAATTATGTGATAAATAAAAGAAAGTGCATGTGAAAGTGAGGATATCTGAATGGTACTGAAAGTGTGAGTGTAAAGTGTGAAGAGGTGTGTAGTGAAGTAAAACTAGTGGTGTACATGTGAATGTATTGAAATGCCTATAGTTATAATGCAAACAATAACATATGCATATAAAAACATATAACCATGTATACTCATGCAGATATCGGTGGAAAAAATCACCTAAAAGTCCATACAGACATTGATGCCTTGTTCTTTGGAAGAGTAACGGGCCAATCGCCCAGAAATTCACCAATCAGCCCATGGAGATGTGTATACATAAGAACAATATATGTCCAGGAATCCTCCACAAAGTGTTCCTTATTTCAATGGTGCATAATAATGGAAGGTCCAGTAGTTTTCCAATTCGCCCATAGAGCTGTGTATCAATACAAATGCCATATGTCCCAAAGTCCTCAATAGAGTGCTCCATGCTTCAATGATGGATAATCAAGAAAAAAAATCTAGGTAGAACAATAAAAATAAGTATCATATACAGTACAGACCAAAAGTTTGGACACACCTTCTCATTTAAAGATTTTTCTGTATTTTCATGACTATGAAAATTGTACATTCACACTGAAGGCATCAAAACTATGAATTAACACATGTGGAATTATATACTTAACAAAAAAATGTGAAACAACTGAAAATATGTCTTATATTCTAGGTTCTTCAAAGTAGCCACCTTTTGCTTTGATGACTGCTTTGCACACTCTTGGCATTCTCTTGATGAGCTTCAAGAGGTAGTCACCGGAAATGGTTTTCACTTCACAGGTGTGCCCTGTCAGGTTTAATAAGTGGGATTTCTTGCCTTATAAATGGGGTTGGGACCATCAGTTGTGTTGCGCAGAAGTCTGGTGCATACACAGCTGATAGTCCTACTGAATCGACTGTTAGAATTTGTATTATGGCAAGAAAAAAGTAGCTAAGTAAAGAAAAACGAGTGGTCATCATTACTTTAAGAAATGAAGGTCAGTCATTGCGAAACATTGGTAAAACTTTGAAAGTGTCCTCAAGTGCAGTTGCAAAAACCATCAAGCGCTACAAAGAAACTGGCTCACATGAGGACCGCCCCTGGAAAGGAAGACCAAGAGTCACCTCTGCTTCTGAGGATAAGTTTATCCGAGTCACCAGCCTCAGAAATCGCAGGTTAACAGCAGCTCAGATTAGAGACCAGGTCAATGCCACACAGAGTTCTAGCAGCAGACACATCTCTTCAACAACTGTTAAGAGGAGACTTTGTGCAGCAGGCCTTCATGGTAAAATAGCTGCAAGGAAACCACTGCTAAGGACAGGCAACAAGCAGAAGAGACTTGTTTGGGCTAAAGAACACAAGGAATGGACATTAGACCAGTGGAAATCTGTGCTTTGGTCTGATGAGTCCAAATTTGAGATCTTTGGTTCCAACCACCGTGTTTTTGTGAGACGCAGAAAAGGTGAACAGATGGACTCTACATGCCTGTTTCCCACCGTGAAGCATGGAGGAGGAGGTGTGATGGTGTGGGGGTGCTTTGCTGGTGACACTGTTGGGGATTTATTCAAAATTGAAGGCATACTGAACCAGCATGGCTACCACAGCATCTTGCAGCGGCATGCTATTCCATCCGGTTTGCGTTTAGTTGGACCATCATTTATTTGTCAACAGGACAATGACCCCAAACACACCTCCAGGCTGTGTAAGGGCTATTTGACCAAGAAGGAGAGTGATGGGGTGCTACGCCAGATGACCTGTTCTTCACTGTCAACAGACCTGAACCCTATCGAGATGGTTTGGGGTGAGCTGGACCGCAGAGTGAAGGCAAAAGGGCCAACAAGTGCTAAGCATCTCTGGGAACTCCTTCAAGATTGTTGGAAGAGCATTTCCGGTGACTATCTCTTGAAGCTCATCAAGAGAATGCCAATAGTGTGCAAAGCAGTCATCAAAGCAAAAGGTGGCTACTTTGAAGAACCTAGAATATAAGACATATTTTCAGTTGTTTCACACTTTTTGTTAAGTATATAATTCCACATGTGTTAATTCATAGTTTTGATGCCTTCAGTGTGAATGTACAATTTTCATAGTCATGAAAATACAGAAAAATCTTTAAATGAGAAGGTGTGTCCAAACTTTTGGTCTGTACTGTATGTATGTGTATATATGTATATATATATATACATATATATATATACACATATATATATATATATATATATATATATATATATATATATATATATATATATATATATATATATATACAGTGGTGGCCAAAAGTATTGGCACCCCTGCAATTCTGTCAGATAATACTCAGTTTCTTTCTGAAAATGATTGCAATCACAAATTCTTTGGTATTATTATATTCATTTAATTTGCTTAAAAGGAAAAAACACAAAAGAGAATGAAGCAAAAATTAAATCATTGATCATTTCACACAAAACTCCAAAAATGGGCCAGACAAAAGTATTGCCATCCTCAGCCTAATACTTGGTTGCACAACCTTTAGCTAAAATAACTGCGAACAACCGCTTCCCGTAACCATCAATGAGTTTCTTACAATGCTCTGCTGGAATTGTAGACCATTCTTCTTTGGCAAACTGCTCCAGGTCCCTGATATTTGAAGGGTGCCTTCTCCAAACTGCCATTTTGAGATCTCTTCACAGGTGTTCTATGGGATTCAGGTCTGGACTTATTGCTGGCCACCTTAGAAGTCTCCAGTGCTTTCTCTCAAACCATTTTATAGTGCTTTTGGAAGTGTGTTTTGGGCCATTGTCCTGCTGGAAGACCCATGACCTCTGAGGGAGACCCAGCTTTCTCACACTGGGCCCTACATTATGCTGCAAAATTTGTTGGTAGTCTTCAGACTTCATAATGCCATGCACACGGTCAAGCAGTCCAGTGCCAGAGGCAGCAAAGCAACCCCAAAACATCAGGGAACCTCCGCCATGTTTGACTGTAGGGACCGTGTTCTTTTCTTTGAATGCCTCTTTTTTTTTCCTGTACACTCTATGTTGATGCTTTTTTCCCAAAAAGCTCTACTTTTGTCTCATCTGACCAAAGAACATTCTTCCAAAACGTTTTAGGCTTTCTCAGGTAAGTTTTGGCAAACTCCAGCCTGGCTTTTTTATGTCTCGGGGTAAGAAGTGGGGTCTTCCTGGGTATCCTACCATACAGTCCCTTTTCATTCAGATGCCGACGGATAGTACGGGTTGACACTGTTGTACCCTCGTACTGCAGGGCAGCTTGAACTTGTTTGGATGTTAGTCGAGGTTCTTTATCCATCATCCGCACAATCTTGCGTTGCGTTGGGGGCATCTTGTATAAAAGGCACCCTCCCCAGTCCTTGGTTGGCTAGGCCCTGAACCCGAAACTCTAGTCCCAGTGTGGCCAGGGCCTGAACCCGAACCACTGGTTATTGTGTGGCCAGGGCCTTAAACTAAACCCCTCATCCTTGTGTGGCCAGGGCATGTACCTAAAACCGCACCTAGCGGTCCCTTGAGTCTGAAACCGCCTGGCTGTAGACTGAAGCCGCACCATTGGTATCTGTACCCTGAAGTCACAGGGTACTTGAACCCTGAAACCACACCAGCGATACCCAAACCGTGTTACCTTTCTGTCAGTACTAGAACCTGCAACTGTGTCAGTCATGGTTACAGTTACAGAGTCCGTACTGTCGAAGCCTGTTCCAGTATCCGAATCCAGACCTGTCTGTGACTCCATGTCAGTATCCGTTCTGCCCTAGGATCCAGAACCTGTGTAGTCTGAACAGAGTCCGAACCCTCTCCTGCCATTTACTCCGAGACCAGACTTTGTCTGCGAGGCTGACCCTTGGGGTGAGCAGCTGCAGTACCAGGAATGGTACCTGGCGGCTACCTGCAGCTCAAGCCTAACTCCACCATCAGAAGCTCCAGTGAAAACCAAGTAGCTGCTTAGCTACGTCCCTCCTAGGTAAGCACGGACCCATGGCACAGTGGGTCCACGAACCAAAGTGCGTAAGACGCATATGTGACAATAATACAGCTAAAAAGTGCCAAAGGGAAACTCAGAAACGCCCCCCACCCAAATAAAAGATACAGTGGCATGTAAAAGTTTGGGCACCCCTTGTCAAAATTACTGTTATTGTGAACAGTTAAGCAAGTTGAAGATGAAATGATCTTTAAAAGGCCTAAAATTAAGATAAGGTATGGAAGATCAAGCTAAATTTCAGTGAGAGCTGCCTGTAGGATTGCTAGAGAGGAATATCAGAATCCCCGCTTGACTGCAAAAGACCATCAGAAAGATTTAGCTGACTCTGGAGTTGTGGTATATTGTTCTACTGTTCAGAGACACCTGCACAAATATGGCCTTAATGGAAGAGTCAACAGAAGAAAACCTCTCCTGTGTCCTTACCATAAAATTCAGCTTTAGAAGTATTTATTTATTTTACTCACTTATATAACGCCATTAATTCCACAGCGCTTTACAGACATTATCGGCACTGTCCCCATTGGGGCTTACAATCTAAATTCCCTATCAGTATGTCTTTTGGCTTGTGGGAGGAAACCAGAGGAAACCCACCAAAACACAAGGAGAACATACAAACTCCTTGCAGATGTTGTCATTGGTGGGATTTGAATCCATTACCCCAGCGCTGCAAGGCGGCAGTGCTAACCACTGAGCCACCATGCTGCCATGTATGCAAAAGAACATCTAAACAAGCCTGATGCATTTTGGAAACAAGTCCTGTGGACCAATGAGGTTAAAATAGAACTCTTTGGCCACAATGATCAAAGTTATGTGTGGAGGAAAAAGGGCACAGAATTTCAGGAAAAGAACATCTCACCAACCATTAAGCATTGGGGCGGATCAATCATGCTTTGGGGTTGTGTTGCAGCCAATGGCACGGGGAACATTTCTTGATGCAAACATGCACCATCTATAAAAAAAAACAAGTTGAAAAGAGGATGGCTTCTACAAAGGGATAATGATCCTAAACACACATCAAAATCCACATTAGACTATCTCAAAAGGAACAACTTGAAGGTTTTACAATAGCCCTCACAGTACCCTGATCTGAACATCATTGAAAATTTGTGGCTTGACCTCAAAATAGCAGTGCATGCAAGATGACTCAGGAATTTCACAGAATTGGAAGAATTTTCCAATGAAGAATGAATGAAAATCTCTCAAACAAGAATTGAAAGAATCTAGTCTGGCTACAAAAAGCGTTTACAAGCTGTGATACTTTCAAAAAGGGGTGCTACTAGGTATTAACCATGCAGGGTGCCCAAATTTTTGCCTAGACCCATTTTCCTTTTTGTAATTTTTAAAATGTGAAAGATGAAAATATATATTTTTTTCCGCCTAAAATACAAAGGAAATGTGTCATCTTTAACTTTAGGCCTTTTAGAAATCATTTCATCTTCAACTTGCTTAACTGCTCACAATAACAGTAATTTTGACCAGGGGTGCACAAAATTTTACATGCCACTGTATCTCTTTATAAGAATGCTCCAAACCCCAGACTTTCATTAAGACCTTGAGGATTATGAGTACCCAGTCGGTAGATCCACTTGCTCTCCAACTGGGCTAGGTTTTTACTCATGTCACCACCTCTAGAACCCAGGTTGACCTGATCTATACCTTTGATTCTTAAACCCAAAGGTTACAGTCATGGTAAAGCTTAAAATGTCCTGGTATTTTTTTTAGAAGGGTATGATCTTGTATGGTTTTGGCCTTCTCAATGTCCCTAATGTGTTCCCTGACCCTGCTTTTTAGTTCTCTCGTTGTTAGGCCCACATATACCTGCCTACAAGAACTTTCCAAATGGCACACAACTCCTTTGGATGAGCAGCTAAGGTGTCTCCTAATTTGAAAAATTCTGGAGCCATCAAAGTTGTTAAAAGTTTTAGTTTTTATCAGATTCAAACAGGCATTGCACAGACCACATGGATAAAAATCCCGTGGGCCTGAAATTCAGGTCATTTTTAGATTTCAGAGGGTTATAGTGGCTGTGAACCAACAGATCTCTAAGGTTAACGGACCGTTTTGCGACAGCAGAGAGAGTAGACAGCAGTACATGCTCTAAAATAAGATCTGTTAAAAGAACTTCCTAGTGCTTTCTAATTATGGCTGTTAAATTCTGCCACTGATTGTTATAAGTAGAATTGAAACGTACCTGTTCCTTGGTTTTCGCATCTTTCTTGTTAGTTGTTCCATACAACAATTCATTTCTTGTGATTTTTTTGGCACTGTTATATCCAAATCTCATCTGCCTGTTGCTGTAACCTCTTTCTTTAAACCTGCTTGCAAGATCTTCAGATTGTGCCTTAAAGGATTTCTTATTAGAGCACACCCTTTTAGCTCCGAGAAACTGTCCAATCAGGATCCTTAGAATGGTTGATATGGGTGGGAAAAGTCAGCTCGAAGGAAAGAGTTAGTAGCTGTTGGTTTTCTAAAGATGTCTGTGTTCAGGTCCACATTATTTGACGTATGGATCTTGATGTTAAGGAAGTCCAAGGTCCTCCCGAATTTGAAGGTACGTTTTCATGTTCAAATTATTCAAATTTAATTTCTTTATGAGATTTTCAAGTTCTTTCACCCTACCTTGCCGTACAAACCAAATGTCATCGATATACCTTATCCATTTGTGGACCCTTTCCATTTCTCTGATAGTTTCATCCTGAAAAATATTTCTCTTCCATTCACCTAAAAATAGGTTGTCATATGAGGGGGCACATGATGCCCTCATTGCTGTACATTGTAATGGCAAGTAGATATTTTTATTAAAGATAAAACATTATGATTCAAAATAGACTCCAGAAGAATCAAAATGAGATCCACTAGGGGTCCATCCAAATCACTTAATTATAAAAACCAAGCCATGGCTTTAAGTCCTTTATGCTTAATGGACGTCTATAACGATTCTACGTCAGCTCTTACCATAAGCATGTTGTTGTCAAGATGTAACTGATCAATTCTCTGCAAGGCTACTATGGTGTCTTTAATAAAAGACAGTAAGTTTGAGACCAATGGTTTAAGGAAGTAGTCAAACACATCCGATATGAATTCACATAGACCCTCATTTCCTGAAACTATTGGCCATCCCGGTGGATCGATGGAATCTTATGTAATGTAGGAATTAGATAAAATGTTGGTAATTTAGGATGGCTACCTCAAATCTTATCAAGCATCTTTTTAGATATAATTCTTTCACAATGGGCTTTTTCCAGGATATTGACCAATTTTGTCTGAAAAGAGATAAGAGGGTTATATGTTAGTTTCCTATAGCATTTGCTATCCCCCAAGTAATCTTTGGGCTTGTCTTTCATACATTGTAGTGGGCCAAACTACCAGATTCCCCCCTTTGTACGCAGGTTTGTACACAACATCATCCCAAGATTTAAGTTCCTGTAAGGCTATTTTTTCGTTAAGTTAGAGGGGCCCAAAAATTTCTGTGCAAGGGACTCAATTTTTCTGTAGTAACTATCTTAGTAAATAATTCCAGTGCTGGACAGAGGCTCATAGAGGGAAATTTCCTGGATTTTGTAAAAAGGTGAGTAGGGATGGTACTGACTTCACTAGATTCATTCTCTTCCTCAAGTAACTGAAGTACTTCTAAGACCTCTTTTTCCTCTTTAGGGGGATACATGGGTAGATACATATACTACCTTTAGTTGGTCCCCGCTTTTCTTGCCCTTCTGAGATTTACTGAACATCTCGGGAAATTTATTTTTGCTGCCATTTCCACTTCTAAGATAGAAGTCTCTGGTGCAATCAGTATCGCTGACCGATGTACTACTTTCTGGACATGACATACTTGAAGTTTCGGAAGGATTTCTTGATCTTGTTTGTAGAGATGTTAATTTTTTTTGTTGTCATCGAAAAATTTTATTGGACTCGTAATAGGTAACATCTGGCAGATCTTTTTTTTAGTTTAGTGACTGACATCACTCTGCCATTTATCAACATCCTTTTCAAGATATTTGAACAATTTCTGCAGATGGTCTCCTGGAATTTCCTTATGAAGGGATTTTTGTAGGAGGTCAATTTCATCATCGATTTCACACAGAGATAATGTATTTTTCACACTTATTATCTGAATGAATTCTAGTGAACAGGTGGTGGTGGCAGGAATTTAGCTCTTCAGTATTTCTTCATTATGCAGATTAAATGTGGGAAAAAGTTGAACCCTTAAGGCCCCGTCACACTTAGCGACGCTACAGCGATCCCGACAACGATACGTCCTGTCAGGGATCGTTGCTGCGTCGCTATGTGATCGCTGGTGAGCTGTCAAACAGGCAGGCTCACCAGCGATCAGGGGAGCAGCGACATCGTGGAAAGAATCTTTCCACGATGTCCTGCTCCTGGTTTCCAGTCTGCTGAAGCAGGAGCAGGCTGGTAACCATGATAAACAGCGGGTTACTAGGGGCACACGCGCATCTAATAACCCGCTGTTTATCATGGTTACCACTCTGCTACGGTGAGCGGGAGGTTACCGCTCACCGTAGCAGAGTGGTAACCATGATAAACAGCGGGTTACTAAGTGCGCGTGTGCCCCTAGTAACCCGCTGTTTATCATGGTTACCAGCCTGATCGCTGGTCCCGCTGGTCACACACAGCGATGTGTGCTGACCAGCGGTAGGGCAAAGACCAAAAAATGGTCCAGGACATTTCACAGCGATCAGCGACCTCACAGCAGGGGCCTGATCGCTGCAAAGTGTCACACATAGCGACATCGCTGGTGAGGTCGCTGTTGCGTCACCAAAACCGTGACTCAGAAGCGATCTCGCTAGCGATCTCGCTATGTGAGACGGGGCTTTAGTCCTCTTGGGATGATTTTTTGGTCAATCACAGTTGTCAATCAAAGAAGATGGGGGTGGAGATAGATGGAACCCAAGCAGGTAGCAAGGTGTATTTAAATGATTGGCCCTACCGAATGGGTGTACCCACCGTGGGGCAGGGGGGGGCAGCTGCCCCCCCCCTAGAAGCAGGGATGCACGCCGCACACCAGGGCCGGCGTCAGCACCCGGCGCAAATGCCGGGGCCCTGAGCAGGCGGGGGGGCCCCTCACCGTCAGCGCCCGCTCCCCCCTGCTTGCTCAGGGCCCCGGCACCCGGCAGAATACTTACCCCTCCCTGTGCCTCCGCAGCTGGTCCTGTCTCTTCCACGGCTGCTGCACTGTGACGTCTCAGGTCAGAGGGCGCGGTGACGTCTTTACACTGCGCTCTCTCCTGAGTAGTCACAGCGCAGAGCGGGATGAGGCCGGCGGTGCTGAGGAGTCCGGAGCAGCGGCAGCAGGTGAGAAGTGAGGTGAGTATTTGATTTTTTTTTTAATTGTATGGAGGCCTGTGGCAGTATAAGGGAGGGGGGTGAGGTGGGGGTGTGTGACATCCTGCATGGGGCATTATAAGGGAGGGGGTGTGTGACATCCTGCATGGGGCAATATAAAGGGGGGGTGACATCCTGCATGGGGCATTATAAGGGGGGGGTGTGACATCCTGCAAGGGGCATTATAAGGGAGAGGGGGGTGTGACATCCTGCATGGGGCATTATAAGGGGGGCGGGTGTGTGACATCCTGCATGGGGCATTATAAGGGGGGGTGACATCCTACATGGGGCATTATAAGGTGTGGGGGTGACATCCTGCATGGGGCATTATAAGGGGGGGTGACATCCTGCTTGGGGCATTATAAGGGGGGGTGTGACAACCTACATGGGGCATTATAAGGGAGGGGGGATGTGTGACATCCTGCATGGGGCATTATAAGGGAGGGCGGGTGTGTGACATCCTGCATGGGGCATTATAAGGGAGGGGTGGTGTGTGACATCCTGCATGGAGCATTATAAGGCAGGGGGTGTGAAATCCTGCATGGGGCATTATAAGGGAGGGGGTGTGTGTGACATCCTGCATGGGGCATTATAAGGGAGGGGGGCGTGTGTGTCATCCTGCATGGGGCATTATAAGGGGGGTGACATCCTACATGGGGCATTATATGGGGGGGGACAGCCTGCATGGGGCATTATGTGGGGGGAACAGCCTGCGTGGGGCATTATGTGGGGGGGAACAGCCTGCACGGAGCATTTTATGGGGGCCAGTATTCTGTATGGAGCGTTATATGGGAGCCAGTATCCTGTATGGAGCGTTATATGGGAGCCAGTATTCCGTATGGAGCGTTATATGGGGGCTAGTATTCTGTATGGAGCGTTATATGGGGGCCAGTATCCTGCATGGAGCGTTATATGGGGGTCAGTATCCTGCATGGAGTGTTTTATGGGGGCCAGTATTCTGTATGGAGCATTATATGGGGGCCAGTATCCTGTATGGAGCGTTATATGGGGGCCAGTATTCCGTATGGAGCGTTATATGGGGGCCAGTATCCTGTATGGAGTGTTATATGGGGGCCAGTATTCCGTATGGAGTGTTATATGGGGGCCAGTATCCTCTATGGAGCGTTATATGGGGGCCAGTATCCTGTATGGAGCGTTATATGGGGGCCAGTATTCTGCATAGAGCGTAATATGGGGGCCAGTATTCTGTATGGAGCGTTATATGGGGGCCAGTATTCTGTATGGAGCATTATATGGGGGCCAGTATCCTGTATGGAGCGTTATATGGGGGCCAGTATCCTGTATGGAGTGTTATATGGGGGTCAGTATCCTCTATGGAGCGTTATATGGGGGCCAGTATCCTGTATGGAGCGTTATATGGGGGCCAGTATCCTGTATGGAGCGTTATATAGGGGCCAGTATTCTGTATGGAGCGTTATATGGGGGCCAGTATTCTGTATGGAGCATTATATGGGGGCCAGTATACTGTATGGAGCGTTAAATGGGAGCCAGTATTCTGTATGGAGTGTTATATGGGGGCCAGTATCCTGCATGGAGCATTATATGGGGGCCAGTATCCTGCATGGAGCATTATATGGGGGCCAGTATTCTGTATGGAGCGTTATATGGGGGCCAGTATCCTGTATGGAGCGTTATATGGGGGCCAGTATCCTGTATGGAGCGTTATATGGGGACCAGTATCCTGTATGGAGCATTTTATGGGAGCCAGTATACTGTGTGGAGCGATTCGCCGGTTTCTGAGCTATTGTGGAATTTACAATAGATATCACTCATGTAATATAAGAAGTGAAATCTTTGCATTGTACTATATATATATTACTCTTCGGTATCTGTGACCATGGCTTGCCCCCCCCCCCCTAGTTTTGATCCTGGGTACGCCCATTCCCTACCGTGAAGCATTGAGCGGCGTGACTTAGCTTGAACAGTCATCCTGTGAAGCCCAAGACTGCCATTACCACGATTGGTAACATGGGTTTGAATGCTTGAAAATCGAAGAAACACCCTTTGCTAAACAAAAAGCCTTTAGTTGGTTTGCAAACTATATAGAGGACTGTGGAAAAGTGTAAATTGGTATTTGGGGAGACTAATCAAGCTAAACGTGTCAGATTTCAGGCATAATTTGTGCCAAAAAAACTGTCATTCATGACCTGCACCATGTTTATAAAGGTTTTTAGACACTGGTTCGTGTCCAAAATGTGGGTATGGCCTCATTGGAAAGGGGTATGGCCTGTCAAGGGAGGTAGCTTAATGTGAGATACAGTGGGCCAAAAAATGCACCACAATTTTGGCTCACATTTTTGGCACAAAGTAAGAGTAGTAGATAGTGTAAACCTGAACTACAGTCTTAAAACTAGATAGATTGTCAAACGGCATAATAAATCTATTACATTTTAAGACTGTCAAATCTTAAGTGTGCAATACATATGAAATAGTTATCAAATGATGCTTCAGATAAATATTCAGCAAGCAGCCCTCTCGGCCGGCTCTCGTTTGGCTGAACGCTCGTGTGTTGTGTACGACAGAGTCATCGCCAGTATGTTGATGGCTTATCTCCGGGAGAACAAGAAGACTTGCCAAAATTGTATATGCTGGACCGATATCTCCCCCCATCAATAAATTGCTCAAAGCTCACATACGCATACAGTGCTGGCCAAAAGTATTGGCACCCCTGCAATTCTGTCAGATAATACTCAGTTTCTTCCTGAAAATGATTGCAATCACAAATTCTTTGGTATTATTCTCTTCATTTAATTTGTCTTCAATGAAAAAACACAAAAAAGAATTGTCCTAAAGCCAAATTGGATATAATTCCACACCAAACCTAAAAAAGTGGGTGGACAAAAGTATTGGCACTCTTTGAAAAATCATGTGATGCTTCTCTAATTCGTGTAATTAACAGCACCTGTAACTTATCTGTGGCACCTAACAGGTGTTGGCAATAACTAAATCACACTTGCAGCCAGTTAACATGGATTAAAGTTGACTCAACCTCTGTCCTGTGTCCTTGTGTGTACCACATTGAGCATGGAGAAAAGAAAGATGACTAAAGAACTGTCTGAGGACTTGATAAACCAAATTGTGAGGAAGCATGAGCAATCTCAAGGCTACAAGTCTATCTCCAAAGACCTGAATGTTCCAGTGTCTTCAGTGCGCAGTGTCATCAAGAAGTTTAAAGCCCATGGCACTGTGGCTAACCTCCCTAGATGTGGACGGAAAAGAAAAATTGACGAGAGATTTCAACGCAAGATTGTGCGGATGGTGGATAAAGAACCTCAACTAACATCCAAACAAGTTCAAGCTGCCCTGCAGTCCGAGGGTACAACAGTGTCAACCCGTACTATCCGTCGGCGTCTGAATGAAAAGGGACTGTATGGTAGGATACCCAGGAAGACCCCACTTCTTACCCCGAGACATAAAAAAGCCAGGCTGGAGTTTGCCAAAACTTACCTGAGAAAGCCTAAAACGTTTTGGAAGAATGTTCTCTGGTCAGATGAGACAAAAGTAGAGCTTTTGGGGAAAAAGCATCAACATAGAGTGTACAGGAAAAAAAAGAGGCATTCAAAGAAAAGAACACGGTCCCTACAGTCAAACATGGCGGAGGTTCCCTGATGTTTTGGGGTTGCTTTGCTGCCTCTGGACCTGGACTGCTTGACCGTGTGCATGGCATTATGAAGTCTGAAGACTACCAACAAATTTTGCAGCATAATGTAGGGCCCAGTGTGAGAAAGCTGGGTCTCCCTCAGAGGTCATAGGTCTTCCAGCAGGACAATGACCCAAAACACACTTCCAAAAACACTATAAAATGGTTTTAGAGAAAGCACTGGAGACTTCTAAGGTGGCCAGCAATGAGTCCAGACCTAAATCCCATAGAACACCTGTGGGGAGATCTCAAAATGGCAGTTTGGAGAAGGCACCCTTCAATTATCAGGGACCTGGAGCAGTTTGCCAAAGAAGAATGGTCTAGAATTCCAGCAGAGCATTGTAAGAAACTCATTGATGGTTACCGGAAGCGGTTGTTCGCAGTTATTTTGGCTAAAGGTTGTGCAACCAAGTATTAGGCTGAGGGTGCCAATACTTTTGTCTGGCCCATTTTTGTATGAAATGATCAATGATTTTTGCTTCATTCTCTTTTGTGTTTTTTTTTTCCTTGCAAGCAAATTAAATGAAGATAATAATACCAAAGAATTTGTGATTGCAATCATTTTCAGGAAGAAACTGAGTATTATCTGATAGAATTGCAGGGGTGCCAATACTTTTGGCCAGCACTGTAGGTGTCACTCAAACCAGTCAATATCAGCAGGCTTGGCCGATATTAGACAAATGTGTACGGGGGCTTAAGTTTGCACTGTCTTAGAATTAGTATTAACCCCGCCGATAAGTATAAAAATGGGGGGGGGGGGTGCGTTATAGGGCCTTATTCCCTCATTACCATATTAAAACGGCGATCGTGAATAGGTGAATAGCGCCGCCCCGTGGCTGAAATTCCCACAGGTGACAGCTGTACATGACAGCTGACACCCTGTGGTATCAGCCCCGGCCTGTTCTGAAGCCTATCGGGACCGATTAACCTCTTAAATACCACTGTCAATCATGACAGTGGTATCTAAGTGGTTAAAAGGGGGTTAAAAGACTCCCTATAGCAGGATCTACCCCCCCCCCCACAATTGAAATCGCGGGTGCCAATTTTTGCCATTGTTCTTAGGTCATCTGATGATCCCAGGGTACAGTGGCCTGTGAGATCCAGCCATAAGCTGAATTTCACAGGTACTGCAGTGCCTGAGACCAGCGATCAGAGTAAAAATTATACATGTCCCACAGTGGGACTTGGTGAAAAAGTAAAATAAAATGTGTAAAAAAGTTTAAAAAAAAAAAACCACAAAAAAAGAGCACAAAAGTCACAAAATCCCTTTTCGCCACTAAAAAGCAGCCTTTGTAATAAAACAAAGATAAACAAAAAAAAGTACACATAATTGGTATCATCACGTCGGTATGGCGAATACTGTAAAAAGGAATAATAAAAGACACACCAAAAATGGCACTTTGTCATCATACTGACACGCAAAAAATGTAATAAAAAGCGACCAACAAGACATATGTAAAAAAAAAATGATATAAATAAAAATGCCAAATCGTCCCTCACAAAACAAGCCCTAATTTGGCTCATTCGGGGAAAAAAAAAAAGTTACAGCTCTCAGAAAATGGTGATGCAAAAATAGATTCATATTTGTAACATATTGTTTTTAGTGTGTAAAAGCAGCAAAGCGGAAAAAAAAATATAAATCTGGTATCGATGTAATCGTACTGATCCAACGAATAAATCGATCTTATCACTTTTAGCACACGGTGAATGGTGCTGTGACAAAGTCACTGACAGAGTGATGGACGGGAGATATGTTTCACTGAGGCTATTAGCTTCAGTGATGTGAAACCGGAAAGTCTTCTCCAGCATGTTATGTGCTGAGAGGGTTAAACTGCCATTTTAGAAGGGCTGTTTTTTTTGTGAATGGCCATAGTGAGGGTGGGAAGCCATTCACCATATCTCCACCTCAGGGTGTGGTCTGGGCTATAAATAGACAGCCTTTTGACTCAGGTGTTGTTCAGTATCTGGAGGCCAGCTCCAGAGAGAGGAGCTTGTGTTATTTTGTGCTAATCTGAACCGCGTGTTTTGCTAAACCCTGAGTGGCCCCGGCAGGCACAAGGACTATGCCAAACTAAAAACTGAGATACTTGCACGCTCAGGGGTGACTATGTCTGTCCGAGCTCAAAGGGTCCACCACTGGGTGTATTGCGGTGACAAACCCCCTTGCTCCCAAATGTTTGATCTGCTGCACCTGGTACCGAAGTGGTTGCAACCGGAGTCTTCCACCCCAGCCCATATGGTGGAGCAGGTCGTAATGGACAGATTCATCCACTCCCTTCCCAGGCCGATGCAGACCTGGGTTGCCCAAGGGTACCCCCGAAATGCAGATGATCTAGTGGGCCTAGTAGAAAGATACCAGGTGGTCGAAAGGTCCCTGAAGAAGCCGGGCGTTGTTGCATCCCCATACTGGGGTACCCAGAAGGGTCCCGAACCTCAAAAGAGGTGTAGTAGAGCCACCATTGGGGGGAGATTGAGGTCCCAAGGGGTCTCTGAGGGTTTACCAAAAGTCACTGGTAAGGATTTGACCTGTTGATGATGTCACGGTCCTGGACACATAGCCGCCTGTTGTCCTATGTCCTCCGAACAGATGGACTGCAGCATGGGGAGGCGCTGTTCATATTTTACCTATCCACCCTGCAGTGTGGACTGTCAGCCTGGTGAGGGGCCGCAGGCATGTTCCGTAACAATAAATGAGATACTGGTGACGAGACTTTTGGACTTGGGAAGTTTGGTGCCTCTGGTAAGAGTCACACTCCCCCACCAGTTGATCTCCTGGGAAAAACGTGGGCGTCCACTGTATTTACAAGGATGCTAAAGAATACCCTGTTTCCAGAGTGACTATAAAAACGAACTGCGGCGCTGAGTCCTGTTACGGATCCGGGTGGTGGAACCTCTGTGCTGCGGTGCAAAGAGGGACCAGAGGGGCGTAACTAGGTATCAACTCGGACTGACCAAGGTCGCACGGCGGCTCAATCGACTCCGTGAACCAGGGAAGGACCGAGCAGAGGGACCAGGTGCTACTCTGGGCCAGTCCTTGTATGAGAGCAGGTGACTCCCACGGGTCAGAAGGCAGGGACTGACCGGAACAGTAGATGAGCACGGCAGGCAGGCTGACAGGTGATCCGGGTAGACGGACTGGCAGACACCACAGGTAACTGGCAGGAGCCTCCAGGTAGGCTGGCTGGTAGGCACGGCAGGTAACTGGTACGTTCTCCGGGTAGGCAGGCAAGCCTGGCCCATAGACAGACTGGCGGGTTTGGACCATAGGCAGACCGTCAGGCTGGAGAGTGTATTAGGCTGGCAAAGACAGGTAGTCAGGCTGGCAGACTGGACTGGTAGTCAGGCTGGCGGACTGGACTGGTAGTCAGGCTGGCGGACTGGACTGATAGACTAGCAGCAGGACCTGAGGGCGAAGCAGAGTTTAGAACACAGAGCTACAACCTTGCATGGGCACCTCCATTTTGGAGGAGGTGCCTTTTATATGAGAAGTCCTCCGGCCATTGGCCGGGGACTCCTTAGGACGACGCGCGCGGCCCCTTTAAGAGGGAGGGAGTTCGCGCCCTAAGCACCCCATGGTCCCCAATGGCATTCCACAATGTCAATGCACATGCTGCGGATTTTTCCGCAGCGTTTCTGCAGCGCAAATAAATCCGAAGCATGTTCATTAATTTTGCGGAAGCGCAGCGGAAGCGCCGCCATTGACTTGCATTGAGACGCATAGAATCCGTGTCTGTACATTTGTACAAGCGGATTTTATGCGTCTCTATGTGCGGATGGTACCCAGTTCTGGAGGAAAGGAGACTCTCAACCAGACCTGGGTACCATTGTACCTGTAAAAAAAAGAATAAAATAATAAATAAAGTTTATATTCACCTGTCCGGCGGCCCCTGCAGCGCTTCTCCTTCCTGGACCTGAGATGACGTCGCGGTTATGTGACCGCAGGCTGTCTCGCGAGATGCCAGCAACCCGGAAGAAGCCAGGACGAGCGCGACAGCACACGCGGCGGGGGATCGGGGGTAAGTATAGCTTTATTTTTTTATTTTTACGGTCACACTATATAAATCCATGCCTTTTGCATGGATTTATATAGTGTGACCTAGTTGTCAAGCACTTTCCAAGTGATGCTATCGCTTGGAAAGTGTTTGTCAGTCCGCATTCAGAAACACATGCGTTAACGCATGTGGGTACGCATGTGAATCCGCATGTATTCCGCATGTATTCTGCAGGAAAAACGCATGCACAATCTGCATGCGTTTTTTCTGCCAGGGAGATGCAGAAATGCTGCAGAAATTTTCTGCTTTATTTCTGCATCGTGGGCACATAGCCTAAAGTGGCCACTTGCAAGTTGTTCTCCTGTTTGAATCTCCTCTGAAGAGTGGCATCATGGGCTCCTCAAAACAACTGTCAAATGATCTGAAAACAAAGATTATTCAACATAGTTGTTCAGGGGAAGGATACAAAAAGCTGTCTCAGAGATTTAACCTGTCAGTTTCCACTGTGAGGAACATAGTAAGAAAATGGAAGAACACAGGGACAGTTCTTGTTAAGGCCAGAAGTGGCAGGCCAAGAAAAACATCAGAAAGGCAGAGAAGAAGAATGGTGAGATCAGTCAAGGACAATCCTCAGACCACCTCCAGAGAGCTGCAGCATCAACTTGCTGCAGATGGTGTCACTGTGCATCGGTCAACTATACAACTCACTTTGCACAAGGAGAAGCTGTATGGGAGAGTGATGCGAAAGAAGCCGTTTCTGCAAGCACGCCACAAACAGAGTCGGCTGAGGTATGCAAAAGCACATTTGGAGAAGCCAATTTCTTTTTGGAAGAAGGTCCTGTGGACTGATGAAACCAAGATTGAGTTGTTTGGCCATACAAAAAGGCGTTATGCATGGCGGCAAAAAAACACAGCATTCCAAGAAAAACACTTGCTACCCACAGTAAAATTTGGTGGAGGTTCCATCATGCTTTGGGGCTGTGTGGCCAATGCCGGCACCGGGAATCTTGTTAAAGTTGAGGGACGCATGGATTCCACTCAGTATCAGCAGATTCTTGACAATAATGTTCAAGAATCAGTGATAAAGTTGAAGTTACACAGGGGATGGATCTTTCAGAAAGACAATGATCCAAAACACCGCTCCAAATCTACTCAGGCATTCATGCAGAGGAACAATTACAATGTTCTGGAATGGCCATCCCAGTCCCCAGACCTGAATATCATTGAACATCTGTGGGATCATTTGAAGAGGGCTGTCCATGCTCGGCGACCATCAAACTTAACTGAACTGGAATTGTTTTGTAAAGAGGAATGGTCAAAAATTCCTTCATTCATGATCCATTAAAAGCTACAGGAAGCGACTAGAGGCTGTTATTTTTGCAAAAAGAGGATCTACTAAATATTAATGTCACTTTTCTGGTGAGGTGCCCATACTTATGCACCTGTCAAATTTTGTTTGAATGCAGATTGCACATTTTCTGTTAGTACAATAAACATCATTTCAAGGCAGAAACATTACTGTGTCCAACAGTTATTACATATATGAAACTGAAATAGCTGTTGCAAAAACACCAATTTTTAGAAAACATTAAGCTTAAGATTAATAGGGGTGCCCAAACTTTTTCATATAACTGTAAGCAGAGGAGAAATCCAGGGAGACATCCAGCAGCTTACACGTAGCTCTCCAGAAGCGCAAAGTAAACTGGACCCCGCGATCAGACACAATGTGGAGGGGTAGGCCGTAGAGACGGAAGATGTGATGGATGAAGTCCTTAGCCAGCACAGATGCAGACAGGAGACCAGGCAGAGGGATAAAGTGGGCCATTTTAGAAAAGCGGTCAGCGAGCACCCAAATGACAGTACAACCGGCAGAAACAGTGAGATCAGTAATAAAGTCCATAGCAATGTGTTGCCATGGGGCAGCAGGTACGGGAAGAGGCAGGAGACGGCCGGCTGGAAGATGTCTGGGAACCTTGTTGCGGGCACAGGATGAACAGGCAGTGACGAAGTCTACAACATCCTTGCTCAGGGAAGGCCACCAGTAATGCCGGGTAATGAGCAGGAAGGTCTTCCTCTGGCCAGCATGGCCGGCTAGTTTAGATGAATGACCCCAGTGAAGAACCTTCTTATGATCCGTAACCGCTACAAACGTCTTACCGGGTGGGAGACGAGACAGGTCCAAGGGAGCCACATTCATCACTTTGGAGGGATCGATGATATGCATAGGCTCCTCCACTTGATTGGAAGACAGGAAGGATCGGGACAAAGCGTCGGCTTTAACGTTCTTGTCCGCAGGGCGGTGATGCAGGGTAAAGTTGAAACGGGCGAAGAACAAAGACCACCGGGCCTGACGCGGATTGAGTCTTTAGGCATTTAGTAGATATTCCAGGTTTTTGTGGTCAGTGTATATGACCACCGGGTGCAGAGCTCCCTCTAGCAGGTAACGCCACTCCTCCAGCGCCAATTTGATGGCTAGCAGTTCTCGGTCTCCTATGGAATAGTTGCACTCGAACGAGTAGAAGAGCTTGGAGAGGAAGCCACAGGTTACCATTCTCCCGGACGGAGATTTCTGGGTGAGCACCGCTCCGGCTCCGGAAGAGGAAGCATCAACCTCCAGAAAGAACTGTTTGTTGCAATCCGGACGGTGCAGCACTGGGGCAGAAGAGAAGGCTTGTTTTAAGGAGAGGAAGGCCTCCTCCGCTTCGGACGTCCATTCCTTAGGATTTGCTCCCTTACGGGTGAGCGCAGAGATAGGTGCAGTCCGGGAAGAGAAGTGTGGGATGAAGAGGCGGTAATAGTTAGCGAAGCTCAGGAATCGCTGAATCGCCTTCAACCCCTCCGGTCGGGGCCACTTTAAGATGACAGAGACCTTCTCGGGGTCCATCCGTAGACCAGTCTTAGAGATAATATAGCCCAGGAATGGAAGAGAGGTCTGCTCGAAGAGGCATTTCTCAAATTTTGCGTATAGGTGATTCTGCCTGAACCTAAGCAGGACCTGACAAACATCCCTCCGGTGAGTGGGAAGATCCGGAGAGAAGACCAAGATGTCGTCCATGTACACCACCATGCATGAATATATGAGGTCACGGAAGATGTCATTAACTAGTTCTTGGAAGACGGCTAGAGCATTACAGAGGCCGAAGGGCATCATACGGTATTCATAGTGGCCGTCCCGAGTATTGAATGCCGTCTTCCACTCGTCTCCTTGGCGGATCCGGACCAAGTTATACGCCCCACGAAGATAGAGCTTGGTGAAGATCTTTGCGCCTTTAAGGCGGTTGAACAGCTCAGAGATGAGTGGCAAGGGTTATTTATCTTCGATAGTAATCTGGTTGAGTCTTCTATAATCGATACAGGGCGTAGTGAACCGTCTTTCTTTTTTTGCGAAGAAAAATCCAGCTCCAGCCGGGGAGGTAGATTTTTGGATGAATCCCCTAGCCAGATTTTCTTCGATGCACTCCGACAAGGCCCAGGTTTCAGCCAACGACAAGGGGTAGATACGCCCACGGGGTGGAGTGGCACCGGGTACCAGGTTGATAGGGCAATCATATGGCCTATGAGGTGGCAGTGTCTCTGCTTCCTTCTTGTTGAAGACATCTGCATAGAACCAGTAAGGTGCCGGTAGACCAGGTAAATTAGCCGGAGTAGACGGAGGTCGAGCCGGGCGAACCGGAACTAGGCAGGTCTCATGACAATCCTGTCCCCAACGGAGCACCTCACCGTTGCCAATTCAGAACGGGTTCATGTCTCTTTAGCCAGGGTAGACCTAGCAAAAGGGAGTGAGAGCGTCCGGATAGCACATGGCAGGAGATCCTCTCCGATGGTCACCGGAAGGAGTCTTCCATCCACGGAAGCGACTGCCAATGGTTCAGCCAGAGGTTTGGTAGGAATCTGATACTGCTCTACAAGGGACTGAGAAATGAGATTCCCAGCGGCTCCAGAATCCAGGTGGGCGGTTTCAAAGAAGGGGTTCTCTCCACAGGAAATAAAAACAGATAAATTCAAGAACGGAGAGGATTTACTCTTGCCTAGGACGACCTCGCCGAGCGGTCCTAGACACTGGAGTTTCCCGGCTTCACCGGACAGGAACGGATTAGATGCTCCTTACTACCACAGTAGAAACAGCTCCCCTCGGCTCGGCGTGTTTCTTGGCGAGACTTGACCATCTTGGTCTGGTCGATCTGCATGGGTTCGGGCGAGTGTGCCCGGGGAGTTGCTGGTTGGGAGGCAGGTTTCTGGAAAACAGGAGCAAGACGAGGAAATCTTCTCTCCCGGGTAGTCTCCTTAGCACGTTCCAGGAAACGGATGTCAATCCGGGTAGCTAGTGACACCAGGTCATCCAGGGTGGTAGGAATGTCCCGGCCGGCTAGCTCGTCCTTAATCCAACCGGAAAGACCCTCCCAGAAGGTGGACACCGGGGCCTCGTTGTTCCAGGCAAGCTCAGAAGCGAGGGTACGGAACTGTATGGCATACTGGCCCACGGTGAGACTCCCTTGGAGGAGACGGAGCAATGAGGAGGCAGTAGAAGTCCTTCGTCCGGGCTCATCGAAGACCTTCCAGAAGGCAGTGAGGAAAGCCGGGAGATCGGACACCAGGGAATCTCCTCTCTCCCATAGAGGGTTTAGCCACGCCAATGCTTCCCCGGTGAGGTGAGACATGATGAACGCCACCTTGGCCCGGTCGGAGGGAAACTGATATGCCAGCAGTTCAAAGTGCAGCGTGCACTGGTTCAGAAATCCCCGACATAAGACGGGTCACCCCCAAAACGAGGAGACGCAGAGAGCCGGGGTCCAGAGCTGGATGCCGTGGCACTGGTAGGCAGGGGCGCCACCGGAACGGGTGTCGCTCGGCTCGAGGCGGACACAGGTGGAACGGGCAGCGTGTCCAGGCGAGAGTTGACAGACCGCAGGTAGGTCAGGATGGTTTCCTATTGGGATCTCTGACAAGAAATCTCCTGATACAGGTCAGCAAGCGAAGGAGCCTGAGGGCCACCGGGTTCCATGGCCCGTGCAAACTGTTACGGATCCGGGTGGTGGAACCTCTGTGCTGCGGTGCAAGGAGGGACCAGAGGGGCGTAACTAGGTATCAACTCGGACTGACCAAGGTCGCACGGCGGCTCAATCGACTCCGTGAACCAGGGAAGGACCGAGCAGAGGGACCAGGTGCTACTCTGGGCCAGTCCTTGTGACGCACCCCCTGGGCCATGGGGATACCCGGAGCCAGGCCTTGTAGATGCTGGGGGTAGTAGTCACCGTGGCGGTGACCCGGTCCGTGACCCAGGGCGGTCAAACCAGGGTAGTCAATGTGCACTAATAACAATGTCCGACTATGCCACCTGTGGATTGCGGTTATTGGTAACCGCCGCGGCGGGGCAGTCCGCTGAAGCTGGTGGTATGTGCAGCAAGGTGATGTAACTCCCCACCGGTAGAGTGTAGCTTCAGGGCAGCGTGTAGGGATGATGGTGGTGATGGTGCAAGGTGTCGCGGTGCAAGAATAATCACAGAGTCCACACGATGCAGTCCCAGATCCTTTACTCACGGTTTAAACAGTTCCACTTACAGGGCCAGTGTAAGAGCCCATGGCGTCCTGTGCTCACGCAGTGCGGGGCCCGGTCGACCCTCAGGTAACTCTGGAGTATTTTTCAGGACCCCCTTCTATGTGTCTTTTTTGGCCTCCTTCCTCGTACCTCACACCTAGCGGCACCTCTGTCCAGTGTCCTCGGGCCTTAGCGGGCGACGTGTGTTCCGTCCCCTGGCCCTATGCGGCTACTTTCCTAGTGGCTGGTGTGGACGGCCTGTTGTACTTGAAGTGCTGCAGCCTCCGGTTCCCAGTTGAGTCCTGTAGTCTCTGCTGGCTGGGGGACCTGGTTCCCCTTCTTGGCCTGACCCCCCTACCTCCTGGCAGCGGCGGGCGTACGGGTGGCGGCTGCATGGCCCGTACCCCTGGGGTCCCTTTGGTTCCTCATCCTGGAGCCTCTCCTGCTCCCCTTTTCTCTCCCCTCTCCTTCAGGCTTAGGCCTCCTGACTAGGCCCGCCTCTGGAGCAGAGCTCATGCAGAGCCCCTGCTGCTGTCACTTCTCCTCCTCTGACTGAACCCCGGAACTAAGATGGTTCCTTACTTTTATACCTCCTCCTGATGTGCTCCCAGGATCTACGTCCTCCACCCATCCACTGCTTAGTCCCCCCTCTCTAGGTGGTTCCCCCCAGTCCAGCCAGGGATCAGGGACTGTGCTCTCCCGTAGTAGCAATCTCGCCCTGTCCCCCGGAAATGTGGTGTAGTGGATGTAGTGTTAGGGCCCTGAGCCATACTCCTTCCTTACCTGAGAGTGAGGTACCACATCTCTGGGTGAGATGCAATAACTCTGTGGCGACCGAACCCTCAGGGGCGCCACACTTGTATGAGAGCAGGTGACTCCCACGGGTCAGAAGGCAGGGACTGACCGAAACAGTAGATGAGCACAGCAGGCAGGCTGACGGGTGATCCGGGTAGACGGACTGGCAGACACCACAGGTAACTGGCAGGAGCCTCCAGGTAGGCTGGCTGGTAGGCACGGCAGGTAACTGGTACGTTCTCCGGGTAGGCAGGCAAGCCTGGCTCATAGACTGGCGGGTTTGGACCATAGGCAGACCGTCGGGCTGGAGAGTGTACTAGGCTGGCGAAGACAGGTAGTCAGGCTGGCGGACTGGACTGGTAGTCAGGCTGGCGGACTGGACTGGTAGTCAGGCTGGCGGATTGGACTGGTAGTCAGGCTGGCGGACTGGACTGGTAGTCAGATTAGCAGCAGGACCTGAGGGCTGAAGCAGAGTTTAGAACACAGAGCTACAACCTTGCACGGGCACCTCCATTTTGGAGGAGGTGCCTTTTATATGAGAAGTCGTCCAGCCATTGGCCGGGGACTCCTTAGGATGACACGTGCGGCCCCTTTAAGAGGGAGGGAGCGCGCGCGCGCTCTAAGCACAGAGCCCGGGAAGCTGCGCACGCCGGCAGCAGCAGGAGAGCCGGAAGACGCCGGGCCAGGAGCGCGGCGGTAAGGGGGACGGCGTCTCTGCCTGTCAGGGGGCAGAGACGCCGATGCTACAAGTCCCATGAGGTTGGAGTAGTTAAGGACCTGCTACAACCAGTAATAACAGGGTGGGACTTTGGCCGGTTCTGGGAGTTATGGCGGAAAGCAGGCGTACCACGTGACTCAGGAAGGAACCAGTTGCAGCATGTTGAATCCCCAACACAGTCAGAGACGGATGAATTCCCCCTGTGTGTCCTTGCTGAGGACAAGTCGGTGACCCAAGAGGCCGAGATTCCTGAGTTGGGGGTTTCTGGGGGGCATTTTGGTACTGCTCAGATGCAGGATCTCACATTGAAAAATGCATTTGATAATGTGTCTGTAATAAATGGGTTTGCTCTAGAGCCGGGGGCTGACACCAGGTTCCCATATTTCACACTAAATGAGGAACTGGTTTATCGGGTCACTAAACCAAGTGGGGAAGTGGTAGAGCAGTTGGTGGTGCTGGGTCCCTAAAGGTGTAGGGTGTTAGACCTGGCCCATTCTCATATCTTGGGTGGGCATCTGGGAGGAGAGAAAACCCAAGAGCAGATGCTGCAGAGGTTCTACTGGCCTGGATGTCACAGAGAGATTGTTAATTACTGTTGATCGCGCCCCACCTGTCAGCTAACTGCTCCCATGTCCCACTTTCGAAACCCTCTGGTGCCATTGCTGTTATGAACTGCTACAAGCACTAAGGAAAGATAGGAAAACTGTCCCTGCAATAGGACTAAGCTGATTCCCTACGATGCAGCGGGGGACCTGTTCCTTGTGAACAGACCCGCCTAAGTCCTCGGCTAGTCTGAACGCAGACCTATAGATATAAGGGAGGGGTCCCTACAAGAACTAAGGACTGGGATATAGTTGGACATCTCCTAGCAGAAATTGTAGCAGAGCAAAGACAAACAAACAAAAAGTACTAGTGGTCCAAAGACCAACCAAACTACAGAGTTAGGTACAAGGCACCTGGCTAGCTTAAGAGTAAGTGTAACACTGAAGTCCAGCAAGGCCAGAAGGGCGGAGCTGGATTATATAGGCAGAAAGTCATGTGACCAACAAAATAGAAAAAGAACTAACAGGAGGGTTCTAACAGAACCCCCTCTTCTATGAGGATCCTCCGGATCCTCCAGGCCCAGGTCTATCAGGAAACCTCCTGTGAAACGCTCTGATAAGTCTAGGAGCAGAGACATCATCCGCCTTTACCCAGGAGTTATCCTCAGGACCGAAACCTTTCCAAGCGACGAGATACTGCAATCTCCTTCTATGCCATCTAGAATTAAGAATGCGAGAAATTTCATATTCACCCTCTTCCACCACCGGAGGAACAGAGACAGTGGCGTCCCTATCCGAAACCTCAGCTTTTTTTCAATAAGGAAACATGAAACACCGGATTAATGTTCCAGGAGGTGGGAACCTCCAACCTAACAGCAGATTGGTTAACTACCTGAAGTACCTTAAACGGCCCTACAAATTTCGGGCCCAATTTCTTAGAAGGAATCCTCAACCGCAGATTCTTAGAGGACAACCAAACCGTGTCACCAACCGTAAACAAAACCTCTTGACGTTTCCTGTCAAAGTACCTCTTAGATTTTTCGTTAGCCTCTTGAAGGTTATAACGTACATCAGTCCAAACTCTCTCCAAATCACCGGAAAAATTCTCCTCCTCCGGCACAGCCGATACCAATTTGGAGAATGACCCAAACGACGGATGTCTCCCAGTACAACAAAAAAAAGGAGAACACCCAGCAGAAGAGGATGTATGGTTGTTAAGAGCAAATTCAGCAAGTGGCAGAAACTCAGACCACCCCTCTTGATTGTCAGCCACAAAACAACGCAAAAACTGTTCAACATCCTGGTTCTTTCTGTCTGTCCATTAGACTCAGGATGATATCCAGATGAAAATGGCAAATGAACTCCCAACCTGTCACAAAAGGCACGCCAAAAACGAGCCACGAACTGAGGTCCCCTATCGGAAACAATGTCTGTAGGAACGCCATGGAGTCTGACAATTTCCTTAACAAAAGCCTTAGCGAGTGTCTTAGCGCAGGGCAGTTTGATGAAAGGAACCAAGTGACACATCTTGCTAAAACGGTCCACGACCACCCAAATGACAGTGAAACCCTCAGAGGCAGGAAGGTCAGTAATAAAATCCATAGCAAGATGCGTCCAAGGTGCACTAGGAACCTCCAGAGGGCAAAGCAACCCCGCAGCAGGAGCATGTGAAGACTTAGATCTAGCACACACAGTACATTGATGCACCCACTTAATGACTTCCTTCTGCCACCAAGGCCACCAAAAACTGCGACCTACAAGTCTCTTAGTCTCAGAAATTCCTGGATGACCTGCCAACCGAGACTCATGACACTCCACAAACAAATCTCTCCTAAAGTTCCTAGGCACAAACAACCTCCCACGGGGAGTGTTAGACGGGGCATCCTCCTGGGCTTTCAGAATCCCATCTTCCAAAATGGAGTCCAATGCTGCTATCACAACTCCTGTAAAATGCTCTCCTCCTCCTCGGTACCAACCATGGGAGAAAAGCTGCGAGATAAAGCATCAGCTTTTACATTCTTGGTACCCGGGATGTAAGTAACAGAAAAATTAAACCGCGAAAAAAAAAGTGCCCACCTAGCCTAACGGGCATTCAAGCGCTTGGCAGCATCAAGATAGATCAGATTCTTATGATCAGTGAAAACCTGAATGGGAAATTTAGCACCTTCCAAGAGATGACGCCAATGTTCAAATGCGAGTTTAATAGCCAGCAATTCCCGATTACCAACATCGTAATTAAGTTCGGTCTCAGAAAAATTTTTTGAAAAAAAGGCACAGGGATGTACTCCATCGTTGTTTTCCTGAGACAAAACAGCCCCGACCCCCACCGAAGAAGCATCAACCTCGACCAAAAAAGGCTTGGTCTCATCAGGCTGCATAAGGATGGGGGCAGAACTGAACCTCTCCTTGAGATACACAAAAGCTTCAATGGCCTCCGTAGTCCACTGAACCGTATTCGCACCTTTCCTGGTGAGATCGGTCAGCGGCTTAACAATTATAGAAAAATTGTTAATGAATTTTCTGTAATAATTGGCGAAACCCAAAAATCTCTGTATCGATTTCAAACCAATAGGCCTAGGCCATTCCTGCACCGCCTGAACCTTCACCGGGTCCATCTCAAAGCCCTCGCTGGAGATAATGTAGTCCAAAAAACTAATTCTCTGCACAGCGAACTCACATTTCTCCAGCTTAGCAAAAAGCGAATTGTCACTTAACAACTGCAATACCTCACGTATGCTCTGCCAATGAGACTCCAGATCTGGCGAATAAATCAAAATGTCATCCAAATACACCACCACATTCTTACCAATCAACGGTCTTAGGATGTCATTAATAAGGTTCTGAAAAAACACTGGTGCATTGGTAAGATCAAAAGGCATAACCAGATTCTCAAAATGACCCACCGGAGTGTTAAAAGCAGTTTTCCATTCATCACCTTCCTTCATACTTAACAAATTGTATTCCCCCCGGAGATCCATTTTAGAGAACCACTTGGCCCCCACTAACTGGTTGAACAAGTCAGGAATTAATGGCAGTGGGTAGGAATTGCGTACGGTAATTTTATTAATTTCGCGAAAGTCGAGACATGGACGTAAAGCGCCGTCCTTTTTTTTTACAAAAAAAAATCCAACAGCCACAGGAGAATTAGAAGGTCTAATGTGACCGGCGGCCAAGCTTGTCTGTATGTATTCCTCCAAGGCCTTTCTCTCAGGGATAGATTAAATAAGCGACTCTTGGGAAGAGTAGCTCCAGGAACAAACTCAATGGTGCAATCATAGTCCCTATGAGGAGGCAAAACTTGCGACTCCTCCTCAGAAAAAACTTCCAAAAATCCTGAATAGGTACAGGTAATTCCCCTCTTTCCACAGCAGCAATGCGACCGTTACAACATTTATCATGACACTTAGGACTCCAAGACTTAATTTCATGGGTAGACCAGTCCAGTACAGGATTGTGCAATTTTAACCAAGGTAACCCCAAAACCACTGGAGAAGGCAAATTATTTAATACCGCCAAATCCAAATTCTCTTGGTGAATACCATTAATGGTAAGGGGAAATTCAAAAACCTTGTGAGTAATACATTTCAAGGGAGAGCCATCAACAGCAACCACAGAAATAGGAGATGACAAAAGTTTGGATTCTAATTAAAATTTTTCAAAAAATCCCTTATCAATCACATTGAGTGTAGAACCACAATCCACAAATACCCGAAATTCAATCAACTCCTCCTGGAATGAGGTGCTTCCAGAAAGAAATACTCCTTTTAAGTTTAAACAAGCTATACGGGCGTAACTGACCTCTTTTTTTTTCTTTGTTCAAACGAAGCACACAGCTCTTAATAAAGTGGTCAGATTTACCGCAATAAAGACACAATCCCTTAGCAAACCTGCGGTCTTTTTCCTGAGAGTGGGGTGACATTGCCCCAATCTCCATCGGTTCTCCACCTTCCGAGCAGACCCTCTGAAAACTAGGAGCTGCCATAGCAGTAGATTTCTCCTCATTAATCCTAGCACACAGTCTCCTGTCCACACGTATAGCTAATTGCATTGCCTCCTGCAAGGTTCCAGGTTTTGGGAAGGCAATCAGCAGATCCTTAACCCTTTCACCTAGACCAGCAAGAAACAGACATTTTAATGCTGAGTCATTCCATTCCACTTCGGCCGACCATCTTCTGAAGTATGTACAATAATTTTCCACATCACCTGATCCCTGCTTCAAACGTCTTAATTCCGTTTCAGCAGATGAGACTCGATCAGGATCATCATACAACAACCCCATAGCAGAAAACAAATCTTCCACAGATCTAAAACACGGATCATTAGGTTGTAGAGAAAAGGCCCATCCCTGTGGTTCTTTACGCAAAAGTGACATTATAAACCCAATGCGCTGTGATTCATTCCCCGAGGATCTGGGTCTTAAACGAAAATATAATAAACAAGCGTTTTTAAAGGAAAAAAAATCTTGCTGTTTACCATAAAAAAATCTGGCAGTCCTACCTTCGGTTCGACAAAATGCGCTCCAGGACAGCTACTCACGTGTTGCTGGAGCTCGGCCACCTCCAAAGACAGTCCCTGCAGGCGTTGAGCCAACTCCTGAACCGACACCATGCTGAATTCTGGATTACTTTCCTTAGAGTGTTTTATTTTGGGCTGGACTTACTGTTATGAACTGCTACAAGCACTAAGGAAAGATAGGAAAACAGTCCCTACAATAGGACTAAGATGATTCCCTACGATGCAGCGGGGGACCTGTTCCTTGTGAACAGACCCGCCTAAGTCCTCGGCTAGTCTGAACACAGATCTATAGATATAAGGGAGGGGTCCCTACAAGAACTAAGGACTGGGATATAGTTGGACACCTCCTAGCAGAAATTGTAGCAGAGCAAAGACAAACAAACAAAAAGTACTAGTGGTCCAAAGACCAAGCAAACTACAAAGTTAGGTACAAGGCACCTGGCTACCTTAAGAGTAAATGTAACACTGAAGTCCAGCAAGGCCAGAAGGGCGGAGCTGGATTATATAGGCAGAAAGTCATGTGACCAACAAAATAGAAAAAGAACTAACAGGAGGGTTCTAACAATTGCCTATTGTAGAGGTCCCATTTGACCAGATTGCCATGGACCTTGTCGGGCCCTTTGTTAAGTCTGCCAGGGGACACCAATACATCCTGGTAGTGCTGGACTATGCCACTCGGTATCCGGAGGCGATACCACTGAGAAACTCCTCTGCCAGGAGTATAGCCAGAGAACTAGTGCATATTTTCTCCCAGACAGGCCTGCCAAAGGAGATCTTGACTGACCAGGGAACTCCTTTTATGTCCAAAGTAATGAGGGAGTTGTGTAAAGCTCTCCAGATTACACAGCTCCAGATGTCAGTATACAATCCGCAGCCGGACAGCCTTGAGGAGAGATTCAACAAGACCTTGAAGTCTATGCTGAAGAAGGTCATGGAGAAGGATGGGCGAGACTGGGATTGCCTACTGACGTACCTGCTGTTCTCCATCAGAGAAGTTCCCCAGAGCTCTACGGGATTCTCACCGTTTGAGCTACTATATGGTCAGCACTCTCGGGGACTTCTGGATATAGCGAAGGAGACTTGGGAAGCAGAGGTTACACCCCACCGGAGCATCATCGAGCATGTGACCTAGATGCAGGATCGGATTGCGAAGGTGATGCCGATTGTGAAGGAGAGCCTCCTTCAAGCACATGAAGTCCAGGCAAGGGTCTACAATTGGGCCGCAAAGCTGAGAAAATTCAGTCCTGGAGACCGGGTATGGGTGTTATTACCCACGGTTGAAAGTAAATTTCTGGCCAAGTGGCAAGGGCTGTATGAAGAGATCGAGAAGTTGAGTGACGTTAACTATAAAGTCCACCAGCCAGGAAGAAGAAAGCCGTACTAAATATACCACACCAACCTGCTTAAACCGTGGCGAGACAGAGAACCAGTGGAAGTTACCTGTCTGAGGGCCAATCCTGAAGCCAGGGTCAAGGATGTCACAGTGGCAGAGATACTGTCACCAGCCCAAAAGAAACAGTACCGAGAACTGCTTCAGCGAAACCGAGACCTGTTTTCGGAGTTGCCAGGGTGTACGCAGGTTGTGGAGCATGAGATCTTGACAGAACCGCTTGTATGGGTGAACCAGAGGCCATATCGAATCCCCGAAGCATGCCGCGAGGTGATGTCCAAAAAGGTGTGCAGAATGTTGAACCTGGGCGTCATGGAGGAGTCAAAGAGCAGCTAGTCCAGCCCCATTGTTCTTGTGCCAAAGCCGAACGGAGAATGGCACTTCTGTAACGACTACAGAAAGCTAAATGAAGTGTCTAAATTCGACGCATATCCGATGCTCCGGGTCGATTAACTTATTGAAAGGCTAGGGCCAGCCAGATACATCACTACCCTGGATCTAACAAAAGGGTATTGACAAATCCTCTTGTCTCCAAGTGCGAAGGACAAGATGGCTTTCTCTACACCCGACGGGTGTTTTCAGTACACCAGGATGCTATTCGGTCTGCAGAGTGCCCCAGCTACCTTCCAGAGGGCCATGGACCGGATCCTAGCCTCACACAAGAAGTACGCCGCTGCTTAACTGGACAACATAGTGATCTTCAGCCCAGATTGGGGAAGTCACCTACTGAAGGTCCAGGCAGTACTGGATGCGGTGAGGAAGGCCGGCTTTACCATAAACCCGAAGAAGTGTGCTATGGGAAAAGAAGAGGCAAAATACTTGGGCTACATCGTTGGAAGGGGCGAAATAAAGCCTCAAATGAAGAAGGTGGAAGCAATTCAAAAGTGGCCGCAACTGGCCTCCAAGAAACAGGTTCGGGTGTTTCAGAATTGTGGGATACTATCCGCGATTTATCCCGAATTTCGCCATGATAGCCACACCCCTGACCAACCTGCTTAAAGGGACGAAGATGGCGATCGCCAAATGATCTGCTGAAGAGGAAGGAGGCTTCCAGGAATTGAATCTCTCCCTGTGTAAGCAGCCAGTCTTGATTGCTCCTGACTTCAATAAGGAGTTCGTGGTCCAGACGGACGCCTCAGAGGTCGGGTTAAGAACCGTGTTGTCCCAAGAAGTGAACGGGAAGGAACATCCCATTCTTTCATTCTAAGCAGAAAACTCTCTGCCTGTGAGAAAAACTATGACATCGTAGAAAAAGAGTGCTTGGTAGTCAAGTGGGCAGTTGACACCCTGAGGTATTACCTTTTAGGCCGGAAGTTCAGGTTAGTGTCAGACCATGCACCCCTTATATGGATGAGGGTAAGGATGGGGAAGAATGCCCGAGTGACCAGGTGGTTTCCAGTGCTCCAGGACTTTAGTTTTCATGTAGAGCACAGGCCCGGGAAACTACATGGTAATGCAGATGAACAAACAAAAAAACTTGAGCTGTATAGGCCAAGTTTAAAGGAAGATAAATAGACACATATAAAATCAATATAATTTATTTCAATAGTTTTAAAATATATTTTTTTTATATAAAAAACAGGTGCCTTCAAATATTACAACAACCAAACCTCCAACATAGCTATTTTAGTACATGAAAATTAGTCCATCCATGGCAAATGTAATTCAAAGATCCAATATTGTACTAACCCTATTATAAAATACTGTTGCCAATTAATCCGTGAATGAAAAAATGCATATAAAACTCCCCTGAAACAAGGTAAAGTGCAAGTGCAAAAAAAGGGGGGGGGGTTTGTTTTAAGTATGTGGAAAGATTAGCATCAAAGTAGCAGCACAACACAAGAATCTTATACAGACAGAAGTTCAAATATTGGAGCATATAGCCCCTATATGCTATAAGTATGTCAGCAGATAAGTACAAAATATAAAGACATCAGGATAACGCATATTAATTGTACTAATTACTAAGGCTGTGCATATAATGTAGCTACATATAGGGTGTGCTATGACAGAACATTAAAGCCAGTGGGGAGTACTCACATATAGTAATTCAAAAAGTTGATCAGAGGAGGAATGGTGAAGTTAACCCCGACGACGCCATTTCGCCACAAGCTTCTTCAATTGGGGCACAATGGTAATGCAGATGCCCTGTCCAGACTTCCGTTTAGCAAGTGAAGGTGCCAAGACCCCCAGCTTTGGGCAGTGGGTGGTGGGGGGATATGTGACAAAGTCACTGACAGAGTGATGGACGGGAGATATGTTTCACTGAGGCTATTAGCTTCAGTGATGTGAAACTGGGAAGTCTTCTCCAGCATGTTATGTGCTGAGAGGGTTAAGCTGCCATTTTAGAAGGGCTGTTTTTTTGTGAATGGCCATAGTGCGGGTGGGAGGCCAGTCACCATATTTCTACCCCAGGGTGTGGTCTGGGCTATAAATAGCCAGCCTTTTGACTCAGGTGTTGTTCAGTATCTGGAGGCCAGCTCCAGAGAGAGGAGCTTGTGTTATTTTGTGCTAATCTGAACCATGTATTTTGCTAAACCCTGAGTGGCCGGACCCTGGCAGGCACGAGGACTATGCTGGACATTTTCTTTTGTTTTGCTATTATGCCAGAAGGGCCGTGTTTATTTTTATGAACTCTATATTGGTTCATGCCATTTAAAGGGGTTGTCCACTACTATTTAAAATATGCCAAAGCGTTTTTATGATGAAAAGCAGCTTCTTTGTAATTACCTCCCTCTGCCTTTTCTGCCTGTGAGCGGCGCTATCACTGGCCGCTCACAGGCATCACGTGACCCCCGGCTACAGCCGGCTCTGACATCCGCTGACGTCACGACAAGTCCATGCTGCAGCCGGGGGTCTCTCTCTTCCGCGTTCCACGGTGGCTGCTGGGTTGTGGGCGGGGTTATCCCCGCGCATCATACCCAGCATCCACCGCGCGCTCTTCCTCTCCCCATTCATTGGGAAAGCGTGCGGTGGATGCTGGGTGTGACGCGGTGGAGTAACCCCGCCCACAACCCAGCGGCCACCGCGGGGACCCTAGCGCTGAGTCACGCCTCAATAGACGGGACGTCAGCGGGGAGTCACATGCTGCCTGTGAGCGGCCAGTGATAGCGCCGCTCACAATCAGAAAAGGCAGAGGGAGGTAATTATAAAGAAGTTGCTTTTCATGATAAAAACGCGTTGGCATATATTAAATAGTAGTGTACAACACCTTTAATAAACCAACAAGAAATTTAAAGAGACAGTGTTCCGTGTCTACCCCCATGTGCAGCCGAGTGAGCCGATCTACCACAGTGCAAAAAAATAGATAAAAACAATTTCTGAATTGCTGGTTTTTGTTCATTCTGTGTCTGAAGAATCTGAATAAAAAGCAATCAAAAAACGTTATGTGCCCTCGTCACGCAAAAATTGAACCCTCATACAGCTCTGTTTGCCAAACAATAAAAAAGTTACGGCTCTCAGAATATGGCGACTAAATAACAAAAAAACCTATATAAATCTGTTATCCCTGGAATCGCAACTACCTGAAGAATAAAGCCGTCTAATCACTTACACTGCATGGTGAACCGCGCATTAATAAAAATATGAACTATTCTTGTACTGATGTCTATATGTTCATTCCACCTCCCAAAAAAAACAGGAAAAGGCTCGGCTCACATGTATCCTGCGCTCTCCGCTGAGCGCCTACGGGTTTCTGTGTAAATCCCCAAAACTGCGATTCAGCCAAAACCC
The DNA here is from genome assembly GCF_046119375.1 of Phyllobates terribilis. Taxonomy (NCBI): domain Eukaryota; kingdom Metazoa; phylum Chordata; class Amphibia; order Anura; family Dendrobatidae; genus Phyllobates; species Phyllobates terribilis. The sequence continues at coordinate 159,283,200 of NW_027362761.1, forward strand.
CAACGGAACCACTCACTTATGAGGCAGATGGAGTCACTTTGGACTCCGTCTGGTCTCTGTTCTAGCAGTGTCCCATCATTTTAACCCTAGAACGCATGACCATAAAAATCTACACTTTCACATACCTGGGGTCTTTTAGGCCCGTGTGCAAATAACATGGAATAACTCAAACTCAAATGACAAACAACTATATACATGAAGAATACCTAGAGTTTCAAAATTCTAACTAAAGTAATCTAGCAGAAAATAGAAAACAATTAACAGGGCGGGCCTGCGAGGCCCCAGGTATGTGTTCTAGGGTTAAGTGTCTTTTTAGCACACAAGTGTGGACGACCTCAGTTCTGTGAATCCCTAAAAAGATGGCTACCACCAGAACAGACGACAAATGGACTCCAAAGTGATTCCATCTGCCTCATTAGAGTGAGTGGTTCTGTCGGGGGTTTCGTCTGAATTGCATCTTTTTGGGATTTACACAGAACCAATAATGTAAGTGCTCAGCGTAGAACACAAGAATGTGATCCAGCCTTATACTGGAAGCGATCAGAAAATGTTATGTACCCCAAAATGTTACCAATAAAATCCCTAATTTATCCTGCACAAAACCAGCCCCCACTCAGGTCTGTCATCTGTCACTGGAAAAATAGTGGGTTCCCATGTTACTGGTAGAACAAAGACTCTGGAAAAGTGACAATTAACAATTTTTGGAGTGCGTGTCACCCGAAGCACAAGCTGGGCACAATGTGCGGGGTTACTACAATATATGGGGGCATTACAATATATGGGGGCGCTACACTGTATGGGGGCACAATGTATGGGCACTAAACTGACAGATTTACAATTCTCCAGAATAAAGCATGGAGTGGATGCTACAAAATTGTCACTGCAGCTGTAGAATAATTCATTGAGAGGTGCAATTTCTATAGTGGCATCACTTTTGGGGTTTTTCTGCTGTTCTGGCACCTTAGAGGCTCTACAAATGTCACCCGCAAACTATTCTAGCAGAATCTATGCTCCAAAAGCCAAATAGCGCTCCTTCCTTCTCAGCCCTAACGTGTGGGCAAACAGTAGTTTCTGATGACATATGGGGCATCATCACATTCAGGAGAAATTGCATAATAAGTTGTGGGGTCCACTTTCACCTATTAACCCTTGTGTAACTGACAAATTTGCAGCAAATACAAAAATGTAATTTTTACCACAAATTTTATATTTCTACGTCCCAATGTTATAAAATTCTGTGAGGCATCTATGGATTCAAAATACTCACTACACAAACAAAGTTAATTTTAAAGTTGATTTTAATCATTACATCTTGGAATAATAATGAGCTCCATAATTGGATGTGTTTAAAAAAAATGTTCCTGTGCTAAGATAATCCTATAAATGTGCCCCTGCTGTGTACTGTGTAATGGCTGTATCTCACCGTACAGGGCATGGTCTGATCATACCACATCTTCAGGCCAGGGAAAGAAGCAAAAGAGGGAATACAGACAGGACAGCATGGGATCTCAGCTGATTCTTTTTGTGAGATGAAGCATCTCCTGCTGTAATGTCTGTATACTCTTTTGCTTCCTCCCCTGCTCAGGAGATGTGGTATGATCAGACCATGTTCCTGTACAGTCAGACACAGCCATTACACAGTACACATTTGAAATAGAAAGACACTCAGAATTTTACCATATCTTCCATAACTTCATTAGTACAGTCATGGCCAAAAGTATTGAGAATGAGACAAATAGTAATTTTTCCAAAGTTTACTGCTTCATTTTTTGTAATGGCAATTGCCATATACTCCTGAATGTCAAAGAGTGATCAGCTTAACAGCAATTACTGTACTTGCAAAGTCAATATTTGCCCAGAAAATGAACTTTAACCCCCAAAACACATTTCAACATCATTGCAGTCCTGCCTTAAAAGGAGCAGCTAACATCGTTTTAGTGATTGATCCATTAACACAGGTGTGGGTGTTGATGAGGACAGGGCTGGCGATCAATCAGTCATGATTAAGTAAGAATGACATCACTGGACACTTTAAAAGGAGGCTGGTTCTTGGTATCATTGTTTCTCTTCAGTTAACCATGGTTATCTCTAAAGAAACACGTGCAGCCATCATTGCACTGCACAAAAATGGCCTAACAGGGAAGAGTATCGCAGCTACAAAGATTGCACCTCAGTCAACAATCTATCGCATCATCAAGAACTTCAAGGAGAGAGCTTCCATTGTTGTCAAAAAGGCTCCAGGGTGCCCAAGAAAGACCAGCAAGCGCCAGGACCGTATCTTAAAACTGTTTCAGCTGCGGGATCGGACTACCAGCAGTGCCGAGCTTGCTCAGGAATGGCAGCAGGCTGGTGTGAGTGCTTCTGCACGCACTGTGAGACGGAGACTCTTTGAGCAAGGGCTGGTTTCAAGGAGGGTAGCAAAGAAGCCACTTCTCTCCAGAAAAAACATCAGGGACCGACTGATATTCTGCAAAAGGTACAGGGAGTGGACTGCTGAGGACTGGGGCAAAGTCATTTTCTCTGATGAATCCCCTTTTCGATTGTTTGGGACATCTGGAAAACAGCTTATTCGGAGAAGAAGAGGTGAGCGCTACCACCAGTCTTGTCTCATGCCAACTGTAAAGCATCCTGAAACCATTCATGTGTGGGGTTGCTTCTCAGCCAAGGGAATCGGCTCTCTCACAGTCTTGCCTAAAAACACAGCCATGAATAAAGAATGGTACCAGAATGTCCTCCAAGAGCAACTTCTCCCAACCGTCCAAGAGCAGTTTGGCGCCCAACAATGCCTTTTCCAGCATGATGGAGCACCTTGCCATAAAGCAAAGGTGATAAGTAAATGGCTCATGGAACAAAACATAGAGATTTTGGGTCCATGGCCTGGAAACTCCCCGGATCTTAATCCCATTGAGAACTTGTGGTCAATCATCAAGAGACGGGTGGACAAACAAAAACCAACAAATTCTGGCAAAATGCAAGCATTGATTATGCAAGAATGGACTGCTATCAGTCAGGATTTGGTCCAAAAGTTGATTGATAGCATGCCAGGGAGAATTACAGAGGTCTTGAAGAAGAAGGGGCAAATATTGACTTACTGCATTAACTCATTCTAACTGTCAATATAACCTATTGGTACTCATAATATGATTGCAATTATATTTCTGTATGTGATATAAACATCAGACAAACACTAATAAAAACCAGAGGCCAGCAGATCATGTGAAAATATAATGTTGGTGTCATTCTCAAAACTTTTGGCCATGACTGTAGATAATTTGAAATTTTATTGATCAATCAGGAATTCAAAACACCATTTTAAAATAGACAAAATACAGACACAACAATTTAAAAAGCGAGATGGTCCACGTGTGCGGGACGTTTTGCAGCCCGTGCTGTGAGAAAAAAACGGACATGTCAGCGTGTTTTGCCCACGGACACACGGTCCGTGGAGACTCACTGATATGTGCACAGACCCATTCATTTGAATGGGTCTACATGTGTCAGTGTCTCCAGTACGTGTGGAAACGGACACCACACGTACTCAAAACACTGATGTCTGAAAGAGGCCTTAGTCTGTTTCCACTGTGGAAATGCCCCTAAAAACGCATATCCATTTTTTCCCTGTGGATTTTCTGCATTCAATACAATTCTGTGGGGAAAATTCGCACATAAAACTCAGCGTACCTGCAAGAAAAATTGACATGTTGAGGGCTCATACCTATCAGTGTGAATAAAATCGGTCCGATGTTGTTCCTGAAAAGTCGGCCGAGTGTCGTGCAAGTGTCATACGATATATGGAAAGAATGTAAAAGATTCACCATGAGAGGGAAGGAGTAATAAATATAAATATTATGAAGTAGATTCCCAAAGTATCCACTAGGTGGAGTAGTAATACCACAAAGGTTAATGCCTATGATATATATAATCCTTTGCAAAGGTTGTATAACTATATAGATGTAACTCACATACAGTTAGGTCCATATATATTTGGACAGAGACAACATTTTTCTAATTTTGGTTCTAGACATTACCACGATGAATTTTAAACAAAACAATCCAGATGCAGTTGAAGTTCAGACTTTTAGCTTTCATTTGAGGATATCCACATTAAAATTGGATGAAGGGTTTAGGAGTTTCAGCTCCTTAACATGTGCCACCCTGTTTTTAAATGTTGAAAAATGTTGTCTCTGTCCAAATGTATATGGACCTAACTGTATATATTCAGTGTAATTAGATATAAAACATTGTCAGTATGGCTAGATAGTGGACACCGTCAGATAACCGTATGCAAAGCGCAATATGTGGTAATTTGCACAAAATAGCCGAAAGGTACAAGGTGAGAGAAAAAAGGTTATGATCACATATAATAGATCTATAGGGGGCCCATATGTGAAAACCGCCGTGTGATAGTCATATGAAGAGATGGAAAACACAATGAAGGTGGCATATAAGTCACATATTGTTGTCACAAATCAATCACCTGTCAATAGAGTACCTGGTGGTCCGGAAAGGTGTGTGTGGCGCTCCTACCCCGACGGATTGACCTTCGTCCCCCTTAAATTTTATTAACCAGCCGACAATATGTTAGCAGATATCATGTTGCATTTGGAGAGTCCCTGTGTGCCCAAACATTGGAGCTCCCCCACAAGTGACCCCATTTTGGAAACTAGACCCCCCAAGGCACCTATCTAGATTCATAGTGAGCACTTGGAACCCCAGGTGCTTCACAAATTGATTCATAAAAATGAAAATGTGTTTTTTTTTTCACTTTTTCATTTTTACGAATCAATTTGTGAAGCACCTGGGGGTTCCAAGTGCTCACTATGCATCTAGATAGGTGCCTTGGGGGGTCTAGTTTCCAAAATGGGGTCACTTGTGGGGGAGCTCCAATGTTTGGGCACACAGGGGCTCTCCAAACGCAACATGGCGTCCGCTAACAATTTGAGCCGATTTTCCATTCAATTTGTTAGCGGACACCATGTCGCGTTTGGAGAGCCCGTGATGTGCCTAAACAGTGGAGCTCCCCCACAAGTGTCCCCATTTTGGAAACTATACCCCTCAAGGATTTTATTAAGGTGTATAGTGAACATTTTGAACCCAGAGGTACGGCACAGAATTTGTTTACATTAGGTCATCATATTGAATAAGTTGTCATTATTCTTGAGCGCAAGTGCTCGCTACTTGAGTTTGCATCGGGTACTCAGGTATGCACCATGTACAGCGTGTGCTCGAGTGACATGCTCGAGTGCCTGCTCCGCATGTTTCACGGTTATTAGACACCCAAAAAAAAACATGCGGGGATCGCTCGTGCATGGCAGGCAATCCCCGTAAAGTTTTTTGGCCGCGAAGCATATGGGGCAGAGACTCGAGCATGTCACTCAAATACCCACGATACTCAATGCATACCAGAGCACCCAATGCAAACTCAAGTAGCGAGCACTTGCTCTCAACACTAGTCGCCATATCGTCATCTTTTTTTCTTACTTTTGAAAAAAATCCCAACCCCAGCCCTAACCCTAGCACAACCCTAGCCCTAGCACAACCCTAGCCCTAGCACAACCCTAGCCCCAGCACAACCCTAGCCCCAGCACAACCCTAGCCCCAGCACAACCCTAGCCCCAAACCCAGCCCTAGCCCTAGCCCAATCCTAACCCAAGAGTTTATTTTTGACGCCGTTCCTTGTGCGGTATAAGTGATTAGACGACTTTATTCTTCGGGTCGGTGTGATTACAGCAATGCCAGAATCATATGGGGTTTTTATGACTGACAGCTGTCACACACTAAAAGACGCATTTTTTGTAAAATCTAGTTTTTGCATCGCCATATTTTGAGAGCTATAATTTTTCCAGATTTTGGCAGACAGTCATGTGACGGCTCGTTTTTTGTGGGATGACTTGATGTTGTTATTGGTGCCATTTTCAGGCACGTGACATTTTTTGATCGCTTTCTATTCCGATTTTTGGGAGGCAGAATAAACAAAAACCAACAATTCAGGAATTGTTTTTTTTTTTATTTTTATTCTGTTCCGCGTGTGGTAAAATTGATGAGGTAGCTTTATTCTTCGGGTCAGTACGTTTACAGCGGTACCACATTTGTATCATTTTTCTATGTTTTGGCGCTTATACACAATAAAAGCTATTTTATAGAAAAAAATATTTTTTAGCATCGCTTTATTCTGAGAGCTATAACTTTTTTATTTTTCGGCTGATGGAGCTGTATGGCAGCTTGTTTTTTGCGGGACGAGATGACGTTTTCAGCGGTATCATTTTTATTTATATGTGTCTTTTTGATCGCGTGTTATTCCACTTTTTGTTTGGCGGTATGGTGATAAAGCATTGTTTTTTGCTTCTTTTTTTTTTTTTTTTTTTACCGTGTTCACTGAAGGGGTTAACTAGTGGGACAGTTTTATAGGTCAGGTTGTTCCGGACGCGGCGATACCAAATATGTCTACTTTTATTTATTTATTTATTTATTTTTTATAATAATATTTATTGATGGGTACATTATATTTTTATTTTTGGTGTATTATTTTTTTTATTTTTTATAATATTTTTGCACATTTTTTTTTTTTTTCCACTTTCACACAGTTGATACACTTTATTACTTTGTCCCACTCTGGGACTTTCACTTTTTTTTTTCTGATCGCCTGCATGGCACAGGAATGAAGCACCATCCCTATGCCATGAAGGCTGTCAGAAGTGCACAGTGTGAAGATTGCTTGGAGATGCACTGCGCATGCCCAAGCAATCTTCCTGCTCTCTGGTAACCCGGATGTTGTCATGACGACATCGGGTCGTCATGGCAACACCCGGGAAGCCTTTGCAGACTGCGCTGGAAGCCGGAAGAGGAGGTGAGTATCGCCGATCACCTCCCCTTGCCCCCGCAATGCCGCGATCGACTTCGATCGCAGCATCGCGGGGGTTAATGTGCTGGGAGCGGTGCAGGACCGCTCCCTGCACATACTACCGGGTGTCAGCTGTGACAATCAGCTGACACCCGGCGGCGATCGCGCCCGCACAGCCTGTGTGCGCGCGCGATCGCCATGACGTACTAATACGGGTCTGGCTCTTAAGTCCCAGGGCACAGACGCGTATTAGTACGTCAGATGTTATTAAGGGTTAATATCAGCGCTCACAGCTGTATACTTAGCCTTTACTGGTTATTAAAATGGGGGACCCCGAACAAAAAAATTATGTGGGGTACCCCCTTTAATTAATAACTAGCAAAGGCTAGGCAGACAACTGCGGGCTGATATGAATATGCTAGGAAGGGGCCATGGATATTAGCCCTCTATCAGACTAAGAACATCAGCTCTCAGCAGCCCCAGAAAAGGTGCATGGCAAGTGGGGTAATAGGGTTGAGGTTGATGTCAGCTTTGTATTGGCAGCTGACATCAAGCCCAGGGTTTAGTAATAAAGAGGCTTCTATAAGACGCCCCATTACTAACCCCATAGTCAAATTGTAAATAAAAAACACCCAGAATAAAGTCTTTTATTTGAAATAAACCCAACAAAGTAAAACTGAGAGCATCATAGATACTTGGAATACCACGAAATCCTGAAGTGATTCAAAATCTAGTTGCTTCTATATCAAATGGGATCAAGGTGGTAAAGCAAAATAGAGATTGCAGTAAAAAATTAGGTTTGCAATTACACACAGTTTTTTTCCTGTGTGTAAGGGTGCCTTCACATTGCGTTTGTCACATGTGCACAGGTCCCATTGGGGCTTGCGTCTTACCTCCCCTCTGTAGTAGACTGAGCTTGGGTATCCGTCTCCAGTAGGAGTATATTCCCAAAAATGATGCACATCCGAGCGCACGTTCATTCTATCGGCACCATTATAGTCTATGGCCCCGTCGGTGCATATGCCCGAAACCCGTTTGTTGATCACGAACCACGGGACCAACGAACGTGTGACAAAATGCAATGTGAAAGCACCCTAAGTTGACATCTGCAGCCTAAAGATGTATTCAAGTGTCTACAAAAATATATAATTACACAGGTCTGCAAGGGTAAAATTATTTGAAAGTAAGAGGTGATTTTTATATACTTTCTATCGCCGAACTCAGTAAAAATATAAAAAAAAATGCCATCAAGTACAGTTTTTTCACAAAACACTGACTCTAAAGGCTTTTTCTTGCACCATACTTTGACCCCTTTGTGTGACCCTTGGTGGATTACTTTGGTGTCATTAGATTGGTTAGAAATTAATGGACGCGGTGCTGCGATTGGCTGCTATGGTTTGAGAAGATTTTCTTAAACCAGCTTCCAAAGAGTGTGGTGGTGCCCATAGCAACCAATCAGAGCACAGCTTTAATTTTACCTCAGCAGTATAAGAACTGAAATCTGCACTGTGATTGGTTGCTTTGGTGAGCAAAGTAAGATTTTCAGTATTTAGTGGTTGTGGTGGATTAAGCTTCTGTTTCTAACAACATGATCAAAATGGCTACAAGGGGGTGTCGTAATTCACCCAACAACTTTTGCCACATTTGTGCTTGTTTTGTAGTGAAAGAAAAACAAAGGAACAATGCGGACTTCATTAGAAAAGTGTAGTAGGCGTACTTCCCTTCACCTCTAGAGAAACTTGAAGATACACTTGATTCAGAAGATTCAGAACATGAAGAGCTGGATTCTGATGAAAACTTTGACACTAGTCCCAATGCGCCACAGCTTTTTTCACAGCTCGAATTAAATGATTTTGTCAGGGACTTGGACCTTCCTAAACATTCTGCAGAACTGTTAGGCTCTAGACCACACGTGTCAAACTCTGGCCCGCAGGGTGATTATATTTGGCCCGCAACACCAGAACCAACACCCCTATGTGGAGCCATTATTCTGTATGGAGGACTTTGTGGGGCCCAATATACTGTATGGAGGACTATGTGGGGCCATTATACTGTTTGGAGGACTATGTATGACCCATTATTTTGTATGGAACCCATTATCCTGTATACTGGTTGGCCAGTGGCTTTGTCCAAGTTTTTCATTTTGGCCCTCTGTGTATTTTGAGTTTAACATCCCTGTTCTAGACTAAAGGAAAATATTAGTTCCCATTAGTTCCTGGTACCTGTTTTTCATGGTACAGAAGCAGAGAAAAGGAATTCCTTCCATACTTTTCTCAAGACGGTGCTCTAGTGTATTGCAGTGATGTTCCTGGGCTGATGGAAAAATTTAACATAGAGTACAATGTGAATGAGTGGAGACTCTTTATTGATTCCTCCAAAAGAAAAGTCTGAAAGCTGTGCTACTGCACAATGGCAGCAAGTATACTTCACTTGAAGGAAAGCTATGAGAATTAAGACTTTATTCTCAAGAAACTTAGAGGTTGCTCACTACTTATTCATTGATGACCTATCATTAGGATAGGTCATCAATGTCTGATCAGTCAGGGTCTGAAATCTGGCACCCCCGCCGATCAGCAATTATCAGTGTGCCATGTCATTTTTCCAGAGCCTTTGGGTTGCCAGTAACATTGAAACCACCTATTTTTTTCATTGAGAGGCTAAGCGGGAACTTGATTTGAAGATTTAATTGGTATAATTTTGGGGTACATAACAATTTGATTTGCAATAAAAGCTAGTTTCAAATTTATCCTGTGCTCTAGGCTGAGAACTTACGTTGCGGTTTTCATCTAAATCTGCAAAAAATTGGATTCAGACTGCATTCCTGAAGTAGTGATTCACTATAATGAGGCAGGTGAAGACACTTTGGACTGTTCTGGCAGTGCCCCATCCTTTTAGTCATGCACAAAGTGCGGTCAACCACACTATTTTTGTGCTAAAAAGACTAAACCCTGCCGGAACAGAGTTCAGACAGTCCAAAGTGACTTCAACTGTCTCATTATAGTGAACTAGCTATTGAACCCGTTCTACGCCCGGGTGGCGAGCATTTGTATTGGTATATGGTCTCACATGCTGGTATGTGCTGCCCCCCTCCTGGTATTTGTGCTGCCCCCATCCTGTCCCCACCATCCTATCCTGGTATGCATGGCACCCCTCACCCCCAATCATGGTATGCATGGCACCTCTCACCCCCAATCCTGGTATGCATGGCACCACTCACCCCCAATCCTGGTATGCATGGCACCCCTCATCCCCAATCCTGGTATGCATGGCACCCCTCAGCCCCAATCCTGGTATGTGTGGTACCCCATCCCTCATCCCTATCCTGGTATGTATGGTATCCCTCATTCTGGTATGCATGGGCCCCTCACCTACATCCTGGTATGCATGGTACCCCTCATCTCCATCCTGGTATGCATGGCCCCTCATCCGAATTCTGGTATGCATGGCACTCCTCATCCCTATCCTGGTATGCATGGCCCCTCATCCGAATCCTGGTATGCATGGCACCCCTCATCCCCAATCCCGGTATGCATGGCACCCCTCATCTCCAATCCTGGTATGTATGGCACCCCTCATCCCCAATCCCAGTATGCATGGCTCCCTCATCCCCAATCCTGGTATGTATGGCACTCCTCATCCCCAATCCCGGTATGCATGGCTCCCTCATCCCCAATCCTGGTATGCATGGCACCCCTCATCCCCAATCCCGGTATGTATGGCACCCCTCATCCCCAATCCTGGTATGCATGGCACCCCTCATCCCCAATCCTGGTATGCATGGCACCCCTCATCTCCAATCCTGGTATGCATGGCTCCCTCATCCCCAATCCTGGTATGCATGGCTCCCTCATCCGCAATCCTGGTATGCATAGCACCCCTCATCCCCAATCCTGGTATACATGGCACCCCTCATCCCTAATCCTGGTATGCATGGCACCCCTCATCCCCAATCCTGGTATGCATGGCTCCCTCATCTCCAATCCTGGTATGCATGGCACCCCTCATCCCCAATCCTGGTATGCATGGCACCCCTCATCCCCAATCCTGGTATACATGGCACCCCTCATCCCTAATCCTGGTATGTGTGGTACCCCATCCCTCATCCCTATCCTGGTATGTATGGTATCCCTCATCCTGGTATGCATGGGCCCCTCACCTACATCCTGGTATGCATGGCACCCCTCATCCCCATCCTGGTATGCATGGCCCCTCATCCAAATTCTGGTATGCATGGCACTCCTCATCCCTATCCTGGTATGCATGGCCCCTCATCCAAATCCTGGTATGCATGGCACCCCTCATGCCCAATCCCGGTATGCATGGCACCCCTCATCCCCATCCTGGTATGCATGGCCCCTCATCCGAATTCTGGTATGCATGGCACTCCTCATCCCTATCCTGGTATGCATGGCCCCTCATCCGAATCCTGGTATGCATGGCACCCCTCATCCCCAATCCCGGTATACATGGCACCCCTCATCCCCAATCCCCCGGTATGCATGGCACCCCTCATCCCCAATCCTGGTATGTATGGCACCCCTCATCCCCAATCCCAGTATGCATGGCTCCCTCATCCCCAATCCTGGTATGTATGGTACTGCTCATCCCCAATCCCGGTATGCATGGCTCCCTCATCCCCAATCCCGGTATGCATGGCACCCCTCATCCCCAATCCCGGTATGTATGGGCCCCCTCATCCCCAATCCTGGTATGCATGGCACCCCTCATCCCCAATCCTGGTATGCATGGCACCCCTCATCTCCAATCCTGGCATGCATGGCTCCCTCATCCCCAATCCTGGTATGCATGGCTCCCTCATCCGCAATCCTGGTATGCATAGCACCCCTCATCCCCAATCCTGGTATACATGGCACCCCTCATCCCTAATCCTGGTATGCATGGCACCCCTCATCCCCAATCCTGGTATGCATGGCTCCCTCATCTCCAATCCTGGTATGCATGGCACCCCTCATCCCCAATCCTGGTATGCATGGCACCCCTCATCTCCAATACTAGTATGCATGGCTCCCTCATCCCCAATCCTGGTATGCATGGCTCCCTCACCCCCATCCTGTATGCATGGCACTCCTCATCCCTATCCTGGTATGCATGGGCCCCTCATCCCCAATCCTGGTATGCATGGCTCCCTCATCCCCAATCCTGGTATGCATGATACCCCTCATGCCCAATCCTGGTATGCATGGCTCCCTCATCCCCAATCCTGATATGCATGGCACCCCTCATCCCCAATCCTGGTATGCATGGCTCCCTCACCCCCATCCTGTATGCATGGCACTCCTCATCCCTATCCTGGTATGCATGGGCCCCTCATCCCCAATCCTGGTATACATGGTACCCCTCATCCATATCCTGGCATACATGGTACCCCTCATCCCTTTCCTGGTATGTATGGTACCCCTCATCCTGGTATGCATGGCACCCCTCATCACTATTCTGGTATGTATGGTACCCCTCATCCTGGTATGCATGGCACCCCTCATCCTAATTCTGGTATGTATGGCCTCCTCATCCCAGAAACCTTGTATGCATGGCACCCAATCCCTCATCCTAGTATGCATGGCACCCAATCCCTCATCCTAGTATACATGGCACCCCTCATCCTTATCCTGGTATGCATGGTACCCCTCATCCCTATTCTGGTATGCATGATACCCCTCATCCTGGTATGCATGGCACCCCATCCCTCATCCTGGTATGCATGGTACCCCGCATTCCTATCCTGGTATGTATGGTACCCCTCATCTCTATTCTGGTATGCATGGCACCCCTCACACCCCAATCCTGGTATACATGGTCCCCTCACCCCCCAATTCTGGTGCATGGTCCCCTCACCCCCCAATCCTGGTATGCATGGTCCCCTCACCCTCCAATCCTGGTATGCATGGTCCCCTCACCCCCCAATCCTGGTATGCATGGTCCCCTCACCCCTCAATCCTGGTATGCATGGTCCCCTCACCCCCCAATCCTGGTATGCATGGTCCCCTCACCCCCCAATCCTGGTATGCATGCTCCCCTCATCCCCCAATAATAGTATGTGTGGTACCCCTCATCCTGGTATGCATGGTCCCCTCACCCCCCAATCCTGGTATGTGTGGTACCCCTCACCCCCCAATTCTGGTATGCATGGTCCTCTCACCCCACAATCCTGGTATGTGTGGTACTCCTCACCCCCCCAATCCTGGTATGCATGGTCCCCTCACCCCGCAATCCTGGTATGTGTGGTACCCTTCATCCTGGTATCTATGATCCCCTCACTCCACAATCCTGGTATGCATGGTCCCCTCACCCCACAATCCTGGTATGTGTGGCCCCCTTACCCTCCAATCCTGGTATGTGTGCCCCCTCATCCCTTTCACAGTGTACACACATACAAAAAAATAAACAGTTATATTCACCTTTCTTCTCTGTGCTCCAGCGCTGCTGCGTCCTGTTCTGCCGGAGGCCGGGGGAGGAGTGCGGCGCCGGAGCCCTGCACTGTCCGGCGCCATTTTGCTGAAGACACACTGCAAATGTGTCTTCAGTAAAATGGCACCGGATAGCGCTATGCGCATGCACCGATCCGGCGGCAACGCTCCTCCCGGTCAGGTATGTAAGTATGGCGCCGGAGATCACGGTATGCATTCAGTGCTTATGCATACCGCGATCTCTGGAGCCATACACTCCTCTTACCTGTAATGGCTGGATGCGTGATTCTGTCTGGAGCCAGACTGCGCGTTGAGCATGCGCAGTCTATCGAGGCTTCAGACAGAAACACGCATCCCCGGTTATATTATAGATAGTTCTATTGGTAGTGTTACACGCACTCCGCTAGGTTCAGATAGGGCGAGATGGGTTTCATGAATTCGTTGGAATCCTGGGGGAACCGTTACTCAGGGGGACCATAGGCTTCTCTCAGGCACACGATAAATTCAGTTGCTGACCAGACACATCTGACAAGAGTCTTTTTCAACAGTTTAACAGTGAAATTTAATCTGAAGCATGGCCAGTGCGATTCAGGGATATTATAGCAACAATCTTCATAACAGTACCGTCTAAGAAAGCAGGCACAGTAACATCAGTCTCTTCAGTAGCATAATTCAGCGCAGATTAGATCTCTTAGCAGCATACTTCTGTGCATACACAACCACAGACTTTTCCTTCACAAGGACTCAATAGCACACAGCATTCTTTATCCTGCATGGAGATAGAGGGGGGAGGGTTTGATGAGGGAGAAGATCCCTATGACATGATTCCTTCCAGTCCTTATCTTTCTGCCTGATAATACTCCACACTGTTAGCTCAGGGAGTCTATCTGACCTGTGTTTAGTTTTCCTCTTGACCTGAATTCTGTTCCCTTGCCTTCTGTGAGATACAGATCACACACCACCTTTCTCTTTGGCTCCAGCCAGACAGTAAACAACTTCCCCACAATCCCCCTGGGGCTCTGCTAGAATACTCCCTGTCTCCTGTGACTGTGTTAACCCCTCTAGTTGCTGGATGCCTCCTGAGCACAACACTTCCTGTCTCCTGTGCTTGTGTTACTTCTAATAGTCGCTGGATGCTTTTGAAGCAACAGAACTACATCTGCATGTCAGTAGTTTAATCGGAAACCCGATGTAAGTGCACAGAATAAATGTGAACTGAGCCTCTTATAAATTGTAAGCTTGTGAGCAGGGCCCTCACTCCTCCTGTAACTGTTGAACTATGTGATACCTTGTATTGTCTTTACATGTCCCGCTTAATTGTAAAGTTCTGCGAAGTTTGTTGGAGCTATAGAAATAAAATTATTATTATTATTACTGATTTTTGGTAGGCAGAATGAACAAATAAACAGAATATACACAAACAGTACAATAATTGCTTTTATTTATTTTATGTCATTTACTGTGCGTTGTAAGTGATTAGAGAGTTTTATTCTTTGGGTCAATATGATTACAGTGATGCCAGATTTATATAGGTCTTTATATGTTTTGCTACTAAAACAATCTTTTTGACATATTCTGAGTGCCTTATTTTATTTTTTTTTTCTGCCTACAGATACTTATAAGGCCTTTTTTTTTCTTTATGTGGGACTATACAATATTTTCATTCATGCCATTTTTTTTAACATAAGTTTTTATCTTTTTTTATTCCATTTGTTTGTGGGTCAGTGTGATGAAAAAGCAACATTTCTGTAATTTTTTATTTATTTACAGAGTTTCTATGGGATAAATATTTTTGATTGTTAAATAGTTTGGGTTGGTCCAGACATGGCAATACAATTATATGTATGATTTTTTTTTGTTTGTCTTTGTTTTTACATATAACCTGCATTTTAGTTGTTTTTTTTTAATACACTTCTACTTAGTCCAACTGCAGCACTTGATTATTTTACTCGCTGATCTGATGTAATGTAATATTCATGCACTCCATGGGACCAGTCAATCTTATACTGACATAGCTTGTTATGCCATGCTTATTGTAGGGCCTAAAAGACCACCATAGCTGGCCGACTCAGAGATTATTATTTAGCCTCAGGGTAACCATCTGGAACCTGTCACCAATGGGGATAATCATCTAGAAATCGCTGTATCTATTGACAGCGGCATTTAGGATGTTTAACAGTCACAATCGATGATAACTCCAACTGTGACAAATGCAGGAGAGTGTATAGCGCTCTGCTGCACTGTCTGACACCAATGGTATTTATTTTAAAATTGAATTCTTTGGGATTTCTTTTAAAGTTCCTTTTATTTCTTTGGCTATGCTTTTGATGTTACTTTAGTGTAGGGACTCACAAGACAGTGTGGACCCTTGACATGGGTTGCGATCTTGCGTATTTTAGCCAAAATATCAACCAATACCTCATATTTATATTACATTTTTCTGCACATTTTATATTTTTTACAAGGTGCAGAAAGACCCATCAATGGTTACCTTGCACACTAGGAGCCTGTCCCTCTGTGATGTACTTATAGAGTGCCGGGAAGCCAGCCTGATCCAATAGTTAGCTGGGCACTATGCTATACATGTGTGTGACTTGCGCCCTATTGCAAGCCTCAACTGTGTGCAATTCTAATACTGGACACTCACCCCCTCCATGAACTGGTAGGTTGTGAGTGGTTGTTTCATCAGTATTTTGCACCTGTGTTACCTTTCAAGTTTATTAAGGGGGTCTGCTGCATCCTGTTTGTGCGTTCGTTCCTGTGGTCTTGGTTGCTAAATACCATTGCCTTTTTGCTATGTTTATAATTGAATTCTTTGGGAATTTTTTACAGTTCTTTTTATTTCTTTGGCTATGCTTTCGATTTTACTGTCTGACAGCAAGATCCGATCCTTTCAGACACAACTGAGAGGATCAAAACTGGAAAAGCAAACAAATCCAGCCTGTTTCATTGTGATTGTCTGTGTCTGCTGACAGACCAATTACAGTGATCTCCGGGGAAGACCAAAGCCGACTGTTCTTAAACAACAGTTCAAAAATGTTTTTTTTTTTGCGCCATTCACCATGCAGTATAAGTGATTAAATGGCTTTAATCTTGGGGTCAGTACAATTGCAGCAATAAGGCAATGTGCCCACGATGCAGAAATGCTCAGGATTTTTTCCTGAGCGTTTCTGCATCTCCCGGGCAGAAAAAACGCATGCGGATTGTACATGCGGATTGTACATGCGTTTTTCCTGCCAGGGACAAGCGGATGTGAAGCGTTCTTCACATGCATTTCCGCATGCGGGTTGACAAGCGCTTTCCAAGCGATTTTAGCATCACTTGGAAAGTGCTTGACAACTTGGTCACACTATATAAATCCATGCAAACGGCATGGATTTATATACTGTGACCGTAAAGAATGTTTAAAAATAAAAAAATAAATCTATACTTACCTTCCGATGGCCCCCGGAGTCTTGCTTCGCTCCGTCCTGGCTTGCCGGCAGCTCGCGGTACACTACACTGAAGGACCTGCCGTCACATGACTATGACGTCAGTGCAGGTCCTTCAGTCCACCGCGATCTGCCGGCAAGCGAAGACAAGCACACCGGGGGCCATCAGAAGGTAAATATAATATTTATTTTTTATTTTATTATTTTTTTTACAGGTTCTATGGTACCCGGGCCCGGAGGAGAGTCTCCTGTCCTCCACACCTGGATACCATCCGCACATTGGAACGCATGGAATGCGCATCTACATATACAGTGATGCGGAATCCAAGCGTTCAAATGCAAGTCAATGGCGGCGAAAACACAGCGCTTCCGCAAAATAATTGGTGGTGCTGCGTTTTTTTCCGCAATGATAATCCGCAGCGGAAATTTCCGCAGCATGTGCACAGCACATGCGAATTATCATTGGGGAACATGGCAGCCCTTCTACCATGCGTTTTTTAAGCGTTTCTGCAGCGTTTTTGCTACTGCGAAAGCGCTTAAAAAACGCATCGTGGGCACACAGCCTAACAGATTTACAGGCGCATCTCACTAAATTAGAATATCATCAAAAAGTTAATTTATTTCAGTTCTTCAATACAAAAGGTTTAACTCATATATTATATAGAGTCATTACAAACAGAGTGATCTATTTCAAGTGTTTATTTCTGTTAATGTTGATGATTATGGCTTACAGCCAATGAAAACACAAAAGTCTTAGTTTTTTGGGGCAGTGCAATTATGATACCATATTTGTTCAGGATTTTTTATGTATTGCTACTTTTGCACACTGAGAATAATTTTGTAGGTTGGAACTGAGAGCAACAATTTTTTTTATTTTTCTTCTGACAGATGAATAAGGATTTATTTTTTTGCACAACAAGATGATATTTTCATGGATACAATTTTTTTTTCTCTAAGGCCATGTGTACACTTTGAGTAGTTATTGTGTTTTTTTATCTCAGTATTTGAAGCCAAAATCAGGAGTAGAACAATGAGAAGAAAAGTACAATAGAAACACGTCACCACTTCTGTATTTATCAGCCACTCCTGGTTTTGGCTTACAAATACTGAGGTAAAATATTGACCAAATACTGGACGTGTGAATGTTGCCTAAGGCTTTTTGATCGAGTTTTTTTTTTACTTTTTATGCACGTCAGAATGTTGAAAAACAGCGTTTTTGTCATTATATTTTTTTTCCTTGTTGTGAAAAAGTTTTTAGATCAATTTGTTAGGGATACAGCAATACCAAATATATGTACTGATTTGTTATTTTTGTTTTCACAAAAATGTGTATTTGTTGGTGCAACATTTTTTATATTCTTTATTTTGTGAGATTTTTTAATATTTCTTCTTAGCTTTTTTAACTTTTTGACTTAGTCCCGCTATAGGACTTAAACATTTTATAGAATGATCACTGGTCTAGTATCTTTCAATACTTATGCTTTGCATCGTGTTTGATCTGTCACACTGACAGGACACCTGTTAGACCTTGCTTATTGCAGGGCATAAAAGATTGCCATATCGGGCAGACCCTGTACTTTGCAAATAATCATTGGCTTCCTGTGATCAAAGTGCAGAAGTGCCGGTGGGATGAGAGAGGGATACCTTTCACAATCTTCTAAATGTCACAATTGCTCTTGATCGCAGAGTCTAGAGGATTAATGAGCAAAGGATGGTCAGTTAAGCCGAGCTCCCGGAGGAGGTAGTGCAGGCATAGCTCCTGTGCCTGCATTATCAACAAGATGCAACTCTATGTCATAATGTGCAATCTCTGTCCCAATCGTGATGTTTGTTTACGTCAAATGTCGGGAATGGGTTAAAGGGTCTTTCAAAAATGTCATTATCATATACTGTATAAGCAACTTACCAATTACCTTTGCATTAGCCAAATTCACAGAAACCCTGCTTTGAAATCAGATTACGTGGCTATAACTCTGCTATATATTTTCTGTATTTGTGATGCTATGTACTTTGATAACCTGCGTTCCCCCTCTCTCCATGGCCAATGTACGAAACATCCTAGATCACGTGAAAAAAATACTCTATGATCAACTTCTACTAAACAAAACATTACAAACGTATTTTAGCAGTCATTAATATGCAAAATTCATGCATGTGCATCTTTTCCCTGGCATGCACATATACAGTATACTATACACTAGTACAACCCCTGGCAAAAATGATGGAATCACCGTGCTCGGAGGATGTCCATTCAGTTGTTTAATGTTGTTGAAAAAAAGCCGATCACAGACATGGCACAAAACTAAATTCATTTCAAATGGCAACTTTAGGGCTTTAAGAAACACTAAAAGAAATCAAGATAAAAAATGTGGTACTCAGTAAGGGTAATTTTTTTCAGACCAAGCAGAGGGAAAAAATTATGGAATCACACTGCAAATTTTCATTTCCAAAACTAACAACTGCATCAAATTAGATATGCTCGTTAGTTTGCATCTAAAAAGGAGTGATCACACATTGGAGAGCTGTTGCACCAAGTGGACTGACATGAATCATGGCTCCAACACGAGAGATGTCAATTGAAACAAAGGAGAGGATTATCAAACTCTTAAAAGAAGGTAAATCATCACACAATGTTGCAAAAGATGTTGGTTGTTCACAGTCAGCTGTGTCTAAAATCTGGACCAAATACAAACAACATGGGAAGGTTGTTAAAGGCAAACATACTGGTAGACCAAGGAAGACATCAAAGCGTCAAGACCGGAAACTTAAAGCAATATGTCTCCAAAACAGGAAATGCACAACAAAACAAATGAGGAACGAATGGGAGGAAACTGGAGTCAATGTCTGTGACCGAACTGTAAGAAACTGCCTAAAGGAAATGGGATTTACATACAGAAAAGCAAAACATAAGCCATCATTAATACCTAAACAGAAAAAAACAAGGTTACAATGGGCTAAGGAAAAGCAATCGTGGACTGTGGATGACAGGATGAAAGTCATATTCAGTGATGAATCTCGAATCTGCATTGGGCAAGGTGATGATGCTGGAACTTTTGTTTGGTGCCTTTCCAATGAGATTTATAAAGATGACTGCATGAAGAGAACATGCAAATTTTCACAGTCATTGATGATATGGGGCTGCATGTCAGGTAAAGGCACTGGGGAGATGGCTGACATTACATCTTCAATAAATGCCCAAGTTTACATTGATATTTTGGACAGTTTTCTTATCCCATCAATTGAAAGGATGTTTGGGGATGATGACATCATTTTTCAAGATGATAATGCATCCTGCCATAGAGCAAAAACTGTGAAAACATTCCTTAAAAGAAGACACATAAGGTCAATGTCATGGCCGGCAAATAGTCCGGATCTCAATCCAATTGAAAATCTTTGGTGGAAGTTGAAGAAACTGGTCCATGACAAGGCTCCAACCTGCAAAGCTGCTCTGGTAACAGCAATCAGAGAAAGTTGGAGCCAGATTGATGAAGAGTACTGTTTGTCACTCATTAAGTCCATGCCTCAGAGACTGCAAGCAGTGATTCCATAATTTTTGCCAGGGGTTGTATGTAGTCTTGCTCCCTACTCACATGAAGGAGCAGCAATGGGGAATGACATAATATAAGCAGGTGACTGCTGCAAGGCTTTCGGTTGCCGACACCATTGTCCACCCCACGCTTCTCATTGGTAGCCCCATCTGCTATTACACTGTGTATGTATGGTGTGAAACAGCAGTGGGGGATTATCTTGTTATAAACTGGTGACTGCTGGAAAGTCTTGTCCCCTACCACCATTATTCAGCAAGCGCTACACCCCACTGTGTGTCTGCTGGTTGTTGCCCCAACTCCTGATACTTTTTAGTGGCGGCACCAGGGTAATGGATTGTGTCTTTTCCAGACACATAAGTCTTGCAACTAGGAGTTAAATAGCATAGCTGAGGTTTACCAACAGCTCAGCCAATAAGCGGTAGACTACACAAACACACTGAGGGGCCTCTATTTTCTAAAAAACTTCAGGCATGCACATCGCTTTCCCTCAAATTTTATCACTCAATACAGAGTTCCAAACTGCTTCGGAAAGTAAAATTAACACAAAAACTTTGTTCCCGGAACTCCATGAAATGGGTTTCCATACTGGAGATGCACACAACTTTAAAAAGGGTTGTCCAATAACATTTTTATCAAAAGCCTACAATGCTTTGAAATAAACTGAGTCATACATTGCCAATCCACTGCCACTCTGATGCTGCTGCTTTCTCGGTCCTCCATTGGTCTGTGCTCTCCGGGCCTATGACCTCTACGCCAGTCACAGTTTGACTATGCCACTGTTCCTTATAGGGGTTGTCTGGTTAAAATAAGTTTTAGGCACTGTCACATGCGGGGCTATCACCTTTTATCCATTGGTGGTCTGACTACTGGGACTTGTATCGATCAGCAGAACGGGGAACTTTTATCCTGGTTAGAATGGATTGGTAGCGTGCATGCTCAAACTGCACTCCATTCATTCCTTATGGGTTGCTTATGGCTGCATTCAGCTTTTTCCCGCAGCCCTGTAGAGAATGAATGGAGTGGCAGTAGGGCGTCTGGTCTTCTGATCAGTGGCGTACCGCCAATGGCGGCAGACCACGCCACTGCTATGGGGCCCGTGGCCGGAGGGGGCCCGTGAGGGCCCCAAGCAGCGTGGGAACGAGGAGGATAGGTGAGGTTGCAGCGGCAGAGGATCGGGTTGCGGCAGTGGAGGAGCGGGGCACACGCTGTAGCCGCTGCTGCAGCTATCACATGTGCCTGCTGCTAAAGGGACATGAATATACCCTCTTCTCCACTCCCATGGGCGTGGAGAAGACGGAATATTCATTCTCTTTAGTAGCGGGCACGGAGGAGCGCTGAGCCCCGACTCCTGCTGTCAGTGCCCGCCGCTAAAGAGAAAGCATATTCACGCTTCTCCACGCCCATAGTCCCAGCGTGGAGAGGAGTGAATGTGCCGGCAGCAGCTCACCTCGGCTTCTGAGAGCGCGCGCTGCTCAGATGCCGACATGAGCTGCTGCAGACAGGACTCAGCGCTGGAGCAGAGGTGAGGAAGGAAGGTGAGTATAAGTGTTTATTGTTTTATGTGCAGTGATTGGGGGATGAGGGGGCCACACAAACCAGGATACTTGGATTGAGGAGGCCACACATACCAGGAATGGGGGATTGAGGAGGCCACACATATCAGGAATGGGGGATTGAGGAGGCCACACATACCAGGATTTGGGGATTGAGGAGGCCACACATACCAGGGATTAGGGGATTGAGGAGGCCACACATACCAGGATACTTGGATTGAGGAGGCCACACATACCAGGATTGAGGGGTTGAGGAGGCCACACATACCAGGATTGGGGGATTGAGGAGGCCACACATACCAGGATTGGGGGATTGAGGAGGCCACACATACCAGGATTTGGGGATTGAGGAGGCCACACATACCAGGATTTGGGGATTGAAAAGGCCACACATATCAGGATTGGGGGGTTGAGGAGGCCACACATACCAGGATTGGGGGGTTGAGGAGGCCACACATACCAGGATTGAGGAGGCCACACATACCAGCATTGGGGGATTGAGGAGGCCACACATACCAGGGTTGAGGGGTTGAGGAGGCCACATAGACCAGGATTGAGGGGTTGAGGAGGCTACACATACCAGGATTGGGGGATTGAGGAGGCCACACATACCAGGATTGGGGGATTGAGGAGGCTACACATACCAGGATTTGGGGATTGAGGAGGCCACACATACCAGGATTTGGGGATTGAGGAGGCCACGCATACCAGGATTTGGGGATTGAAGAGGCCACACATAACAGGATTTGGGGATTGAGGAGGCCACACATACCAGGATTGAGGGGTTGAGGAGGCCACACATACCAGGATTGGGGGATTGAGGAGGCCACACATACCAGGATTGGGGGATGGAGGAGGCCACACATACCAGGATTGGGGGATTGAGGAGGCCACACATACCAGGATTTGGCGATTGAGGAGGCCACACATACCAGGATTTGGGGGTTGAGGAGGCCACACATACCAGGATTGAGGGGTTGAGGAGGCCACACATACCAGGATTGGGGGATTGAGGAGGCCACACATACCAGGATTGGGGATTGAGGAGGCCACACATACCAGGATTGGGGAATTGAGGGGGCCACACATACCAGGATTGGGGGATTGAGGAAGCCACACATACCAGAATTGGGGGATTGAGGAGGCCACACATACCAGGATTTGGGGATTGAGGAGGCCACACTTACCAGGATTGGGGGATTTAGGAGGCCACACATACCAGGATTGAGGGATTGAGGAGGCCACACATATCAGGGTTTGTGGGATTGAGGGGGCCACACATACCAGAGATTGTGGGATTGAGCGGGCCACACATACCAGGGATTGTGGGATTGAGGGGGCCACACATACCAGGGATTGGGGGATTGAGGAGGCTACACATACCAGGGATTGTGGGGGCCACACATACCAGGGATTGTGGGATTGAGGGGGCCACACATATGATGATGGGGAAATTTTCCAGTAGTTGCTGCATTTCCCACCCTAGGCTTATACTCAAGTCAATAGGTTTTCCCATTTTTATGTGGTAAAATTAGGAGCCTCGGCTTATATTCGGGTCGGCTTATTTAAAATATATGGTATTTTAAAATCAGTGAGTACGTGGTGCCCATAATACTGCAGGAATGTGGTGTGCATTATACTATATGGGGGCTGCATTTTACCCTATGGGGTGTGTAATATACTGTATGGAGGACTATGGGGAGTGCATTATATTCTATGGAGGACCATGGGAAGTTCATTATACTATATGGAGGATTATGGGGGGCGCATTATACTATATGGAGGTTTATGGGGGGAGCATTATACTATATGGAGGATTATGGGGGCGCATTATACTATATGGAAGATTATTGGTGGTGCATTATACTATATGGAAGGCTATGTGGGGCCATTATAATATTTTGACGGCTATGTGGGGGGCCATTATACTGTATGAAAGCAATTATACAGTGTGAATGTTTGTGTGGGGTCATTATACTGTTTGGAGGGCTGTGTGGGGGCCATTATACTGTTTGGAGGGCTGTGTGGGGCCATGAGAGTGTATGGAGGGCTCTGTGGGGTTCACAGTTGGGGGATTATACTGTGTTAGGGTCACCATACTTTGCCGTGGGAGTTGAAGTGGGGTACAATAGGGTCATTATACTGTGCATGTGGAGGAATGTACCATAGGGGTATCATAATGTTTGGGGGGCACTTTTGTTGGCATCATACTTTATGGGGGCAATGAAGGAGGAATCTATGACTTCAGAAGGAGGTAAATTACTATGTAAAGGCTGGAAAGTTATGAGATCTGCTCTTCTGTGACACAGACAAATATTTATTTTTTGTAGGGGGGGGGGGGCAATTAGAGCTTCTGCTATGGGGCCCCATGACTTCTATGTACGCCCCTGCTTCTGATTAATTTTGTAACAGTGATAAATATTCCACGTTCTACCAATCGGTACAGGTCTCAGCGGTGGGATAACCACCTATCAGCAAGTTATCATTTATTCTGTTCGATAGATGATATCTTGTTTTAGCGGGACAATTAAGCCATGTCAACAACAATGGGTTTGTGTTAGGATACAATCAAGCTATTTGCAAACAGCCCAGACTTCATTCCCAAGGATTGAATTAGAATGCTGATTGCAAGCGAGATGGTCTCATCCAGAATTTGGTTCTGACCTCACAAAAGCCTTATGGCTGAATGGACTCAAATCCATACACACGATACAAATTTCATGGAAAGCCTTTCAAGAGTGGAGGCTCCTATAGCGGCAAGTCCATATTAATAGACATGATTTTGGAATCGGTAATCCAACAAGTTTATACAGCGGTGATGGTCAGGTGTCGGCACTCTTGGTAATAGTGTAGTGTATTTTGTGCAGTTTCCTGTTAATGTGTGCCATCTAGAGGATAGAAGATTAATTGTGCTTGGTAAGGGAAAAAAATAATCTTGTAGATATGTTACCTTTTATTTAACAAAAATAAAATAAATGTTACAAAGCAAGCTTTCCAGAGTACTGAGGTCTCTTCATAAGGCATGGTATGACAAAGCCTCTGAAAAAAAAAACATACAGTGATTACAAATATTTTTTTAAATAAAAATCTGGAATTTATTTTTCTAACTAAACGCATTCTCATATTTTCAAGCTTCCAAACATGATAGTATTTTTTGTTAATCATTTGATCTTACTGTACAGTAGTGGCCAAAGGTTTTGAAACTGACACAAACTTTGGTTCTCTCACAATTTGCTGCTTCAGTGTTTTTAGATCTTTTATCAGATGTTTCTCTGGTTACAGAAGTTACAATTATAAGTAGTGCATATGTTTTTACACTTATATTAACAAATACATCAAGTTTATACAAAGACTCAATACTTACAGTGTTGACCCTTATTTTTCAAGACTTAGGGTATGTGCACACGATGCAGAAATGAAGCAGAAAATTTCTGCATCATTTCTGCATCTCCCTGGCAGAAAAAACGCATGCAGATTGTGCATGCGTTTTTCCTGCAGAATACATGCGGATCCACATGCAGATTCACATGCGTTTCCGCATGCAGATTGACAAGCGCTTTCCAGGCGATGTTAGCATCACCTGGAAAGTGCTTGACAACTAGGTCACACTATATAAATCCATGCAAACAGCATGGATTTATATAGTGTGACCCGAGAGAGTGTATATACTTACCTCCGATGGCCCGCGCTGTCCTGCTCAATCTGTTCTCCCTCGCCGGCAACTTTGAATTGAAAGACCTGCCGACGTCAGCGTCACGTGACCCGTCACATGACTCTGACGTCACCGCAGGTCCTACAACTCACTGCAAGTGCCGGGAACCAAGCAGGAGCGCTGCGCGGGCCGACAGATGGTAAGAATACATTTATTTTTTATTTTATTCTTTTTTTACAGCTTTTTTAATGGTACCTGGGTGTGGATGAGACTCTCCTCTCCTCCACACTCGGGTACCATCCGCATATTAGAACGCGCCAATAACGCAAGTACAAATGCTGTCTTGCGGAATTGGCGCGTTCTAATGCAAGTCAATGGCGGCGAAATCGCCGCGTTTCCGCAAAATTAATTGACATGCTGCGGATTTTTGACCGCAGCGTTAACGCTGCGGAAAAATCCACATCATGGGCACAGCACATGCGGATTTCCATTGGGGAACATTGCTTCCCTTCTACCATGCGTTTTTCATGCGTTTCCGCGGCGTTTACGCAACTGCAAAAACGCCGCGGAAACGCATGAAATACGCATCGTGTGAACTCAGCCTTACAGTATATCACAAAAGTCAGTACACCCCTCACATTTTTGTAAATATTTTATTATGTCTTTTCATGGGACAACACTTGAGATATGACACTTTGATACAATGTAAAGTAGTCAGTGTACAGCTTGTATAACAGTGTAAATTTGGTGTGCCCTCTAAATAACATACAGCCATTAATGTCTAAACTGCTGACAACAAACATGAGTATACCCCTAAATGGAAATGGCCAAATTGTGCCCTGTTAGCCATTTTCCCTCCCTAGTGTCATGTGACTCATTAGTGTTACAAGGTCTGAGGTGTGTTAAAGGGAATCTGTCACCCCTGGGAGTTATCAGACCTCTACTATGGGCATACAGGTGATAGAAATGTAAATCTATACTTACCTGTATGGCCCATAGTAGAGGTCTGATTGCAGACAAAAGTGTTTTCATAAACTCCATCCTGCACAGGCTTGGCATCCGGAGGACGCCAAGAAATCCCCGCCTAACTGTTTATTTTTCCCCTAAATCCCCGCCTATGTGTGTATTTATCATATTCATATAGACGTGCACTGTGCCCCCTGACTTCCGGGCATGCGCAAAGCGCCGCTCACATGGAGCGCACTTTGCTTCCTTCCGGCCCGTCTCTCCGTTCACTGCGCCGCAGGAATCTATTGCGCAGATGCCGGGAAGTGACAGTGACTCCCCGGCGCCTGCACAATAGAACCCTGTGGCGCAGTGCACATAGAGACGAGGCCGTGAGGAAGCAAAGCACACTCTATTTGAGAGGCACTTTGCACATGCTGGGAAGTCAGGGGGCACAGTGCACATCACAGGGCCCTGTGATGTGCAGGGGAGGGGGAAAATATGGTAACTAAGCATATAGGCGAGGATTTTGGGGAATAATAAACAGATAAGCGCGGATTTCTTGGCATCCGGAGGACGCCAAGCCTGTGCAAAACGGAGTTTATAAAAACACTTTTCTCTGCAATCAAACCTCTACTGGCCATACAGGTATGTATAGATTTACTTTTCTATACCCAGTATGCCCATATTAGAGGTTTGATATCTCCCAGGAGGTGACAGATTTCCTTTAAATTTGGTGTTATCGCTTTTACACTCTCTCATACTGGTCACTGGAAGTTCAACATGGCACCTCATGGAAAAGAACTCTCTGAGGATCTGAAAAAACTGAAACTGAGCTGCAGTATGGTGGCCAAGACCATACAGCGGTTTAACAAGACAGGTTCCACTCAGAACTGTCCTCGCCATGGTCGACCAAAGAAGTTGAGTGCACGTGCTCAGCCTCGTATTAGGAGGTTGTCTTTTCAAAATAGATGTACGAGTGCTGCCAGCATTGCTGCAGAGGTTAAAGGGGTGGAGGGTCAGCCTGTCAGCGCTCAGACAATACACCGCACACTGCATCAAATTGGTCTGCATGGCTGTGGTCCCAGAAAGAAGTCTCTTCTAAAGATGATGCACAAGAAAGCCCACAAACCGTTTGCTGAAGACAAGTAGACTAAGGACATTGATTACTGGAACCATATCCTGTTGTCTGATGGGACCAAAATAAACTTATTTGGTTCAGATGGTGTCAAGCGTGTGTGGTGGCAACCAGGTGAGGAGCACAAAAAAAAGTGTGCCTTGCATACAGTTAAACATGCTGGTGTGAGTGTCATGGTTCGGGCTGCATGACTGGTGCCAGCTGTGCAGAACTACAGTTCATTGAGAGAACCATGAATACTAACATGTACTGTGACATTGTGAAGGGCACGATCCCTTCCCTTCAGACACTGGGCTGCAGGGCAGTATTCCAACATGATGACCCCAAACAAACCTCCAAGAAAACCACTGCCTTGCTCAAGAAACTGAGGGTAAAGGTACTGGAATAGCCAAACATGTCTCCAGACCTATACCCTATTGAGCATCTGTGGGGAATCTTCAAACGGAAGGTGGAGGAGTGCAAGGTTTCTAACATCCACCAGCTCTGTGATGTTGTTATGGAGGAGTGGAAGAGGATTCCAGTGGCAACCTGTGAAGCTCTAGTGAACTCCATGTCCAAGAGGGTTAAGGCAGTGCTTGAAAATAATGGTGGGCACACAAAATATTGACACTTTGGGCACAATTTGGCCATTTTCACTTAGGGGTGTACACACTTTTGTTGTCAGTGGTTTAGACATTAATGGCTGTGTGTTGAGACCCTATCACAGTGATCAAAACCAAAAAAATAGTAAATGAAATCCCCCTTTGTCACACCCACAGTTAGCTAAAAATTATAAAATAAAAAATATTTTTTTTTTCCATTCTATGCCATTAGGGTTAGGGTTAGGATTAGGGTTCTGTTAGGGTTAGGTTAGGATTAGGGTTGTATAAGGGTTAGGATTAAGTTTAGGATTAGGATTTGGATTAGGATTAGGGTTGTGTTAGGGTTAGGATTGTGTTGTGGCTAGGGTTGTGTTGGGGTTAGGGTTATGTTGGGGTTGGGGTTAGGGCTGTGTTGGGGTTGGGGTTAGGGTTGTCTTAGTGTTGGGGTTAAGGTTGTCTTGGGGTTGGGTTTAGGGTTGGGTTACTGTTGTGTTAGAGTTTGTGTTAGGGTTGTGTTAGCGTTGGAGTTAGGGTTGGGATTTTTTCAAAAGTAAAGAAAAAAAAATGATGACGATATGACGACTAGTGACATGCTCGAATCCCCACCCCACATGTTTCGTGGCTGTTATAAAGCCGAAAAAAACACGCGGGGATTGCCTGCCATACACGAGAAATCCCCGCATGTTTTTTTTTTTTGGGTGTCTAACAGCCGCAGAACATGTGGGGCGGAGACTCGAGCATCTCACTTGAGCACCCGCGATACTTGGTGCATACCCGAGTACCCGATGCAAACTGAAGTAGCGAACACTTGAGCTCAACACTAATGACAACATATTCAATATGACGACCTAATGTTATCAAATTCTGTGTCGTACCTCGGGGTTCAAAATGTTCACTATACCCCTTGATAAAATCCTTGAGGGGTGTAGTTTCCAAAATGGGGTCACATGTGGGGGGATTTCCACTGTTTAGGCACATCAGGGGCTCTCTAACCGCGACATGGCGTCAGCTCTTGATTCCAGCCAATTTTGCGTTCAAAAAGTCACACAGTGCTCTTTCCCTTCCTAGCACTGACGTGCGTCCAAACAGTGTTTTTTTCCCACATATGTATCGGCATACTCAGGAGAAATTGTGCAACAATTTTTGTAGTCCATTTTCTCCCCTTACCTTTGCGAAAATAAAAAAATGGGGCTAAAAGATCATTTTTGTGCAAAAAGTTGGATTTTTTTATTTTGACGGCTCTACGTTATAAACTTCTGTAAAGCACTTGGGGGTGCAAGGTGCTTACCACACATCCAGATAAGTTCCTTGAGGGGTTTACTTATGGGGGATTTCCACTGTTTAGGCACATCAGAGACTCTCCAAACGCGACATGGCGTTTGCTCTAGATTCCAGCCAATTTTGCGTTCAAAAAGTCAAACAGTGCTCCTTCTCCTCCGTGCCCTGTCGTACGTCCAAACAGTGATTTTCCCCCACTTATGGGGTATCGGCATGCTCAGGAGAATTTGCACAACTAGTTTTGGGGTCCATTTTCTCCTGTTACCTTAATAAAAAATTGGAATCTGGAGTAAAATTTTTGTGAAAAAAGTTAAATGTTCATTTTTTTCTTCCACGTTGCTTCAGTACTTCTTGAATGTGGTTTTGAGCACCTTGAGCATAGATTAGATCTCTTAGCAGCACTCTTCTATGAACACACAACCACAGGCTTTTCCTTCACAAGGACACATTAGTACACAGCATTCTTTATCCTGCATGGAGATGGAGGAGATGATCCATGTGACACAATTCCTTCCAATCCTTATCTTCCTGCCCGATAATACTCTGCACTGTTAGTTCAGGGAGTTTATCTGACCTGTGTTTAGTTTCTCTCCTGATCTGAATCCTGTTCTATTGCCTTCTGTCAGATCCAGATAACATACCACCTTTCTCTTTGTCTTCAGCCAGACTACAATAACAAGTTCCACACCATCCCCCTGGGGTTCTTCTAAAACACTCCTTGTCTCCTGTGACTGTATTAACCCCTCTAGTTGCTGGTTGCTTCTGAAGCACAACACTTCCTGTCTCCTGTGCTTGTGTTATTTGCAACAGTTGCTGGATGCTTTGCATGCAACAGCACTACTTCTGCATGTCACACTCTTCCCTCCTTTTTGAATGTCGTCCTCGAAATTCCTCTTAATTGGTCAATCTGACCAATTCTGAGACAGTGGTGAAAGCTTAGTAACTAAATACACTGCTTAAAAAAATAAAGGGAACACTTAAACAACAGAATATAACTCCAAGTAAATCAAACTTCTGTGAAATCAAACTGTCCACTTAGGAAGCAACACTGATTGACAATCAATTTCACATGCTGTTGTGCAAATGAAATAGACAATAGATGGAAATTATTGGCAATTATCAAGACACACTCAATAAAGGAGTGATTCTGCAGGTGGGGACCACAGACCACATCTCAGTACCAATGCTTTCTGGCTGATGTTTTGGTCACTTTTGAATGTTGGTTGTGCTTTCACACTAGTGGTAGCATGAGACGGACTCTACAACCCACAGAAGTTGCTCAGGTAGTGCAGCTCATCCAGGATGGCACATTAATGCGAGCTGTGGCAAGAAGGTTTGCTGTGTCTGTCAGCGTAGTGTCCAGAGGCTGTAGGCGCTACCAGGAGACAGGCCAGTACACCAGGAAACGTGGAGGGGGCCGTAGGAGGGCAACAACCCAGCAGCAGGACCGCTACCTCCGCCTTTGTGCAAGGAGGAACAGGAGAAGCTATGCCAGAGCCCTGCAAAATGACCTCCAGCAGGTCACAAAACACAAATGTGTATGTGTCTGTGACGTGCCCCCTGGGCTGTGGGGTACTCGGTGCCGGGCCGGTCATTGCTAGGGGAGATGTCACTGGCGGCGACTCGGTCTGTGACCTAGGGCGGTCAATAAAAGGGAAATATTATTTACAGGGGATTTATAGTTCTTGTCTAGAGTTTGTGACACCACCTGTGGTATGCGGCTAGAGAGAGCCGCACCTGCGGAGCAGGTCCTCTGGAGCTGATGTCAGTGCCGCAGAGTTGGTTTAGCTCTCCACAGGTAGAGTTTAGTTCCAGGGCAGTGTAGATGTTAAAGATGTTGCTGTGTAGTGCAGGGGGTGATGGCGCAGCAGCAATAATTGACAGAGACAGAGGAGTGCAGTCTTCCGGATTTACTCACTGTTCTTACTTGGTTCCTGGTTACAACTGCAGATCATAACTTCCCACGTCGTGCTGCGTTCACCGGGTTGGGGCTCAGCCAACCCTCAGGTACCTCCGGAGTACTTAACGGGACCCCCTTCTGTGTGTTCCTTCTGGCGATCTCCCTGCACCTCACACCTAGTGTCCCAATCCAGTGACAGCGGACCTTGCCGGGCGACATCTTGTCTGTCCCCTGGGTCCTCTATGGCCACCTTCTTGGTGAGACAGATGTGGCTTGTGGCTGCAGTACCTGAAATACTGCAGCCTCCGGTTTCTTAGCTGAATAATTGTACTTCCCACTAGTTAGGGGCCGGTCCCCTCTGCGACCCGATCCCTCCACCGCCTGGTAGACTCGGGCGTATGGGTGGCCTCCAGCACTGCCCGTACCCCTGGGATCTTCTTCTTTTACTCCTGGAGCCTTCTCTCTGCTCCCGTTCCTTCCTCCTCTCCTTCTCCTGGGCCTCCTTACTCAGGCCCGCGCTTTCCCTGAGCAGAGCTCCTGCTCTCAACTCTTCCTCTCACTCTCTCTCCTCAGACTCAGACCCTTCTAGATGGTTCCATCCCATTTTATATCACTTCTTTCAATGCTCCCCTGATCTTTTTCCTCCACCCACACCCACTACATGGTTCCCCCTAGTTTGGCTCCCCCCACTCCAGCCAGGGACAGGGCTCAGCAGGGAAACAACGCATCTTGCCCCTCCTGCTGGTCTGGAGTAGTGTAGTGTTGGATGCAGGTGTTAGGGTCCCGGGTAGTACTCCTTCCTTACCTGACAGTGAGACACCACACCTCTGGGTGAGATGCAGTACCTCTGTGGCGACTGAACCTGCAGGGGCGCAACATCTGGACAACCGGTTAGAAACCGACTCCATGAGGGTGGTATGAGGGCCCGACGTCCACAGATGGGGGTTGTGCTCACAGCCCAACACCGTGCAGGACGCTTGGCATTTGCCACAGAACACCAGGATTGGCAAAGTTGCCACTGGTGCCCTGTGCTCTTCACAGATGAAAGCAGGTTCACACTGAGCACATGTGACAGACGTGACAGAGTCTGGAGACGCCGTGGAGAGCAATCTGCTGCCTGCAACATCCTTCAGCATGACTGGTTTGGCAGTGGGTGAGTAATGGTGAGGGGTGGCATTTCTTTGGAGGGCCGCACAGCCTTCCATGTGCTCGCCAGAGGTGGCCTGACTGCCATTAGGTACCGAGATGAGATCCTCAGACCCCTTGTGAGACTATATGCTGGTGCGGTTGGCCCTGGGTTCCTCCTAATGCAGGATAATGCCAGACCTCATGTGGCTGGAGTGTGTCAGCAGTTCCTACAAGATGAAGGAATTGAAGCTATGGACTGGCCCGCCCGTTCCCCAGACCTGAATCCGATTGAGCACATCTGGGAAATCCTGTCTCGCTCCATCCACCAACATCACGTTGCACCACAGACAGTCCAGGAGTTGGCAGATGCTTTAGTCCAGGTCTGGGAGGAGATCCCACAGGAGACCATCCGCTACCTCATCAGGAGCATGCCCAGGCGTTGTAGGGAGGTCATACAGGCATGTGGAAGCCACACACAATACTGAGCCTCATTTTGACTTGTTTTAAGGACATTACATCAAAGTTGGATCAGCCTGTAGTGTGTTTTTCCATTTTAATTTTTGGGGTGACTCCAAATCCAGGCCTCCATTGGTTAATACATTTGATTTCCATTGATGATTTTTGTGTGATTTTGTTGTCAGCACATTCAACTTTGTACAGAACAAAGTATTCAATGAGAATATTTAATTCATTCAGATCTAGGATGTGTTATTTGAGTGTTCCCTTTATTTTTTTGAGCAGTGTATATAAATTTGTCATTGTCAAATTGGTATAACATTTATAAACATTGATAAGAACCTATTGTTACAACCTTTTTATTGTAGGACTCCTGTAAGAAATAAACAATTAAAACAAATAAAACAATCATCTCTTCCGCAGGAGCTTTTCGTACGTCTTCAACCAGCTCTCTCTCTCACTAGGCCAAAACAAGTCTTTCCACCAGGTAACATTGTCCATACTGTCTCTCGGTGGTGAATACCACTTAAGTGGGCTTACCTGGTCCACAGGCAGAGATACCTGTTTCCAGTCGACAGTCCTTGGCACTTGACTCGGTTCTCCAAGTGTCTCGTACGTCAGCATCATGGGCCTCCTCACTTCTCGAGTCGACATCCTCCTGGTGGGTTGTTCCTCAGATACCACGGGTTCTTCGGTTACAGGAGTTTCTTCTGCCACACTCATTTCTCGTACGTCCTCAGATGATCTTGAAACTGCCTCTGTAAGTTCCTGTACTTCTCTTGAATCGTCCGTTTCCACCTCGTCTGGTACTTCTACTACTCCTAAGCGTCAATCGGTCTCTTCAGTGACGGGTGTTCGATCATCAGATCTGAATTGGACTTCATATGTACTCCTTGATACAAACTCTGGAGCCTCGGGACTTAGTTCACTCTCTTGAGGATGGCATGTCCCTCTCCTTGCCGGTCCGAGAAACACAATGGTGTGCTCTTCCTCATCGGAACTTTCAAGGTCACTATCCACCACCGGAGTTTCAATCTGTGGTGGTCTCTTAGTCGATCTCGGTCGATGTCGGTCTGCTTCTGGGAAGTCTTGTTGTGGTGGGAGATAATCACAGGGTAGTGATAAATTCCGATGGACTATTCTGGTATTCTTATCCCCTCTTTCCAATCGGATTTCATACACTGGACTGTCATTGGCTTTCCTGTTTACAACCACATACACCTTGTCTTCCCAGTATGAACGAAGTTTTCCTGGACCACCTTTCTCACGTACGTTCTTGACTAGCACCTGGCTTCCCAATGCCAATTCTGCTCCATAAAATTTTTGATCATAGTACTCCTTACTCTTGCTCTGTCCTTGCGTAACCACTTTGGATTCTTATGTTGTATGCCTCTGCCATCCATTCCTTCCATTTCCAAACGTACTCTGGATATTTTCTGTAAGTCTCTGACACCGGAGTATCGAACATGATGTCGATTGGCAGTCTTGGCGATCGTCCATACAATAGGAAGAAGGGTGAGTAACCAGTTCCATTGCTCTTTGTACAGTTATAGGCATGTACCACTTTTGACAGAGAACTCTTCCAGTCTTTCTTTTTTCTTGTCAGCTGTTAAAGTGCCCAACATCGACAATAATGTCCGGTTAAAATGTTCCACTTGTCCATTACCCTCTGGGTGATAGGGCGTTGTGTGGGATCTCTGAATTCTACAGTACTTTCCTAGCTTGGCAAAGAGCTGGTTCTCAAATTCTCTTCCTTGGTCGTAGTGTAACCTCGTAGGGAACCCAAACCTCAAAGCAAAATCATTGAAGATCTTCTTTGCCGCTGTTTGACCAGCTTTATTGGTGGTGGCATATGCTTGGGCAAATCGAGTAAAATGGTCCATCACCACCAGTATGTATTCGTAACCACCCTTGCACATCTCGTGATGTAGAAAGTCTATTGAGCCCATCTCAAACGGATACATAGTTTGGATGTTGCCCATAGGTGCCTGGGTAGATGTGTTGGGACGTTTATCTTTCAGACACCCACACTCCCTGGTCAAGTACCTCTCAATATCTCTCTGCATGTACGGCCAGAAGAAACGTTCACAGATCAAGTTGGTTGTCCTTTCCACTCCCAGGTGTCCCATGTTTTCATGGAGTTGGTGACTCATTATCTCTCTCCCGTTTACTTGGAAACTAATTTTGGTCCACATAAAGTAGTATTCTACCAATTATCTGATCTTCCCGTTGTGCTCTATGGATTTTTCCTTTTGGTAGTTGTTGAATGGACAGGGGGGTCATCTTGTTCTCTTGCTTTTATGGTGGTTTCCACCGTCAATGGACAACACAATGGTGTGTCTTACTCTTGATAAGCTTGCACTGCTTCGGTAGTGCTCTCAATTGCTTGCAGACTGACCTCCTTCGAGCATTCTTGCATGAACTCCTCATGCTCTAGTGGCATTCTCAACAATCCATCAGCATCCGCATTGCATTTTCCTGGCCTGTACTTGATGCTGAAATTGAAGTCAGCTAGTTCAGCGACCCATCTCTGACCCGTTGCATTCAGTTTGGCTGTAGTGAGGACATAGGTCAAAGGGTTGTTGTCAGTGTATACCTCAAACTCTTTGCTGTAGTAGAGATAATCTCTAAATCGTTCACAGATAGCCCATTTCAATGCCAGGAACTCCAATTTTCCGGAATGTAGATGATAATTCTTCTCGGCGTCTGTCAACATTCTAGAACCGTAACCGATGACTCTCAATTTTCCATCTTGATGTTGATACAGGGCAGCTCCCAGTCCAACTTGAGAAGCCTCACAATGAAGGACAAATGGTAAGTTGAAATCAGGATATCCCAAAATGGGTGGTTTTACCATGCAGTCTACTAGTTTTTCCAATACCTCCTGATGGTCTGCTGTCCAGAGAATGGGCTGTTGAGACAAAACAGCGTTGTTTCTTTTATGCCCGGTCCTACCCGCGTTCTTCTTTTTCTCCGTGGGTGTTGTTGACTCTGTCCCCGCCCAAGAGGAGGTATAGCAGGGCGGCAATCCTGGAGAAGTTCCGAACGTAAGTACGATAGTAGGAGAGGAATCCTAAGATCTGCCTCAACTCCCCGACAGTAGAGGGCCGCTTGTCTTTTAAGGTCAGTACCGAAGCGATTTCTGCTGGGTCCATGGTATATCCTTCTCCGGACAGAATTTTCCCTAGAAATCGGACTTGCCTTCTGAACAGTTCACACTTCTTTGGGGTCAACTTAACTCCTTGTTGTTGATACCGCTGTAATACGGTCCTCACGTGTTCAACATGCTCCCGGAAGGTTTTGCTGTGTACCACATTGTCATTCAAGTACGGCTGGCAGATATTGTCCCTCAATCCTTCCAAACAGGTCTCCATGCTCCTCTGAAGTTCTGCTGGAGCTGAACTGAGCTCAAATGGTTTGTGAATCCACTCATATAACCCCCATGGTGTGATGAATGCTGTCAAGGGTCTACTGGACTCTTCAACAAACCCTTGATGGTATGCCTTACCCTGATCGAGGACAGAGAGCCAGGTATTTCCTGATTGGCTATCCAGCATAACTTGAATCTTTGGTATCGAGTGACAATCAGGTACTGACTTTCGGTTTAGTTCCTGGTAATCACAGCAGAGTCTCAACGTACCGTCCTTCTTCCTAACACAAACAATAGGAGAGGAATAAGACGACTTCGACTTTTGAACCCAACCTCTGTTGATTAGATCTTGTAAATACTCTTTCATGTCACGGTGTAATGGTTTCGGCACAGACATTTAACTTCTGGTTACTGGGGTCGTGTCTTTCAAATTGATTTTCAGTTGCAATGATGGGATACAGCCTATATCAAAGTCAACTTTAGAGAATACATGACACTCTTCTCTCAGCATCTGTTTTGCTATATCTTCAGCACACAAGTGTTCCAGGGATACTGGGGGATCCCAGGACCCTGAGGTGGGTTGTGCAATTTCCTCCCCTGGGCAACTCCTGTTCCTTGGTGGGGAGACTGAATTCACAGTAGACCCCTGGGCAGGTCTCACACTGGCTGGATATACTGTTTTAACGGTTTCAATGTGACCTAACACAGTCTTTGGATCCAGTCTAATTTTGTGTTTCATAGTATTCATCACCGGTACTGTCACTCGAGCAAACCCACCAGTAGGAATCGTAAGCACAGTCTCACCTTGAACTAGGCCTTCCGGAAGTTCTGAGGAGTCTTTTGGCACGAACAGTCTTTTCTGGACTTTTCTTCCCGGTTCTTCCCGGACTCCACACCTCACACCAACCATTTGGCTTGCAGGGATGATGGTTGGGCGCCAGCCTACCTTGACTTCTTTTAGGTCCATTGTATTCTGTGCTTTCTTTACTCTATGAATCACATTTTCCCCCATGGCGTTACGTAAGTGATGTGGCAATTGCATCCACCACCAGCGTCCCTGACTTGTGTTTCGTTATGACCTCACTGATTACATTATAACCCAGGATCGGATCCTCTGCCACGTTCTGATGACTGGTCACAAGAAAAGGTACCAAAAGCTCAATGGTGTTGCTGTTCTTCGTGACCCTCAGTTGGAAAGTCACTTCCACCCAGCCTATGAAAAGGATTTCGGTCTTGTTGACAGCTTTGCCGTGGAGTTCCACTGGTCCTAAGAGTTCTTTTAGTGACCGAAGGCAGGTATGTGGCAGGTAGTGCCTTCTCCATTCTTCATTTAAAAGGCTCGCTTGGGCTCCTGTGTCCCATAGTGCTTTTACCAGGAGTCCATCTAGCTGGCACTGTATAAAGCACCTTTCACCGATTAGGCTGATGAGGCTATCTTTACTTACCGAGGAATCCTCCTCCCAGGAGTACATTGTTTGACCTCCGCACTGGGCATTAAGTAACTGATGCCCCTGTCTCTCTTGCAGCTGTTGTAGACGGGAACACACTTGGGGATAGTACTGATGCAGCCGTTTTACCACATGTGCCGTTCAGGGGTTTGGTGAGATTTGGATTTGCTTCTGGGGCCTCCTCCATGTCGCGGTTACCAGTCGCCCCGCACTGGCAACCTACTGTCTTTTAACCCAAACGACCGTGAGCATTGGCTGTCCCTGGCATAATGTCCTTCCTCACCACATCTTAGACATTCAAGAGGAAGTGAGAGCTGCGGCTGGTTGCTCACTCCCTCTTGATTACTTATATGTCCAAAGGCAGGTAGAGTGAAGCTGGTGCTGATTGGGCGCAGGGCTCACGTGACATAACAACCTTATGTGAGCCTCAGGAACGTGAATACTAAAACCACTGGAACGGCGCCGTAATGGGAGGTGAGTATGGGTGTTTTTATTTTAACGGGGGCAACTGCAATGTGATCCTGAGATTTGGGCAGGATGTATGATTAGATACATGGCTCAGTGTACTGTATCACACATGATAGGATTAGATACATGTCTATGTCGACTATATCACACATTATAAGATTATTTGCACCTGGAGCAATTGTGGCGCCCTGCTGCGCATGGTGCCACAGAACCCAGAAGGGTGCATGGATGGACTTCTCCACAAGAGGCCCTCACACATTCACACACCTCCACCCTCCACCTCAGACCAGCAGAGGGAGCCCGTTAGGGATATATATAGAGAGGGTGGAGCCAGGCAGCTCAGTGAAGTTTAGTGTTCAGAGAGAGAGGAACACAGCTCAGAGTTGACCAGAGAGCGTGCTGATGCTCAGAGAGCAGTGAAGAGAGCAGCAAGCTGGCTGCTGTACTTAGGCGAGCCAAGGCCTACAGCACGTGTGAAGGCCTAGTGAGGGCCTTGAGTGGGCCGAAGGCGAGAGGAGAAGGAAGAAGTAGCAAAGGGGGCAGAGGAGCATACCAGGCTCAGCCCGATATATATATACCGGACACCGGGTCCGCGCCTACAGGGACATTTATACTCAGTAGGAACCACCGGAACCCCTGAAGGACTACAGGTCCCAGGTTCACCAAACGCTGACTACAGTACCAGGGCTAGGAGTCACGGAGGCCCCAGCATCCAGGGAGAGTGATCTCCAAAGAGAAGGCCCTACCACCAGGTCAGCAGGTGCCAAGAGAGACAGTAACCAAGGTAGGCCTAGCTCCAGGAGGTCAGAAGCTTAGAAAAAAAGCAACGGATCAGGAGGCCCTATACCCGCTCACTGGAGAGTGTCCAAAAGTGCGCCCTTCATCTGGAGTACCCTAAACCGTGCCTGCAGCATCACTAGTAAAGGTACTGAAGCTTACCCCCGTGTGAGTGTCCGTCTTTCCTCCGGGACAGTCCTGCTGTCTCTCCCCTGCACCACCATCCATTACACCCCACGCTGCCCTGGAGCTAGCTCTACCTGTGGAGAGCCACACCATCCCTGCTGCCGTAACACCAGCTCCAGAGGACTGCTCCGCAGAGGTGGCACCCCTTAGCCGCATTCCACAGATGGCGTCACGAACTGTCCAAATCCCCCATATCTATCCCCTTTTACTGACCGCCCTGGGTCACGGACCGGGCCAGCTACCGTGATATTCCCCAGCAACCAGGGGCCCGGCTGCCGAGTACCCCACGGCCCAGGGGGCGCGTCATGTTTTGGCGTCACGAAC
This sequence comes from Phyllobates terribilis, assembly GCF_046119375.1. Classification (NCBI taxonomy): domain Eukaryota; kingdom Metazoa; phylum Chordata; class Amphibia; order Anura; family Dendrobatidae; genus Phyllobates; species Phyllobates terribilis. The sequence continues at coordinate 159,322,649 of NW_027362761.1, forward strand.
AGGATTGCGTGCCCGTTGCCACCGGGTACTGTGCGCCTTTATTGAACTGAACTGTGTGTTAAACTGCGGTGAGGATCGCCGCCATTATCGCGCTGCAGCGCGGGAAGAAGAGGGGCGTAACCGCGGGAACCTGGGAGGCGTAACTGCTAAAGCGCGCGAAGCCTGAGACATGCCCCGCCCCTGACGTCGAACCAGAAAGCGTCAGGTCCTGGAAGGAGCCGAGAGGACGCTCTGATGTCAGACGCAAGCGACGCAAGGTCCTGGAAGAAGACCATCGCCCACGGAGCTGCGGCCTACCTGGTAAAGAAAGTAAAGAAGGTAGGCTCCGGTTCACTAGGGGAGCGCAACAATGGCCGATGACCAGAAAGCCGTTGGAGCATCGGTTAACGCTCCTGATGCCCAACCTGCACCCGGCGCTGCACAGGCCGGAGCGGCCGCTCCACCAGCAGGGGTTGTGACCCCGTTATTACCTATGGCTCTGCCGTATATCCCGGGAGCGAAGTGGCTCCCCCAGTATAACGGCAAACCGGACACCCTGTCCGGATTCAAGAGAAGAATATGCGGTGTGCTAGATATGTATTCTTTGACTGGCAAACAGAGAGCTGCTGTTGTGTTGGGACAATTGACTGGTGCCGCAGAGCGGGAAGTTGAAACCTGGCCATCCACAGACCAGGAATCGGTATCCATCATCTTTAAGAGACTGCAGACTGTGTTTGAAAACCGCACCGAGATGGATCTCCAGATGAGGTTCTACCACTGTGTCCAGAAAACTGAGGACAGTATCCGGTACTATGCCTGGCGCTTACAGGAAGCCCTGTGGGCCCTGAAACAGGTTAGTCCAGCCAGCATACAAAATGAAAATAAAATGCTGACGGAAAAGTTCATCCGGGGTTTGAGGTCCCAGGAGGAGAGCAGAACTGTACGGTGGTGGGCCTTAGATCATCCAGATGACACCTTTGACACCCTTAAGGACATGGCTATAAAGGGTCGGCAGCCCCTGGAAACAACAGATACTGCTGTCCAAAGTTACCAGGGTGGGGCCACCACAATGCCCGCAGCACTCACTGCTCCTTCACTAATGGCCAAAACAAGGATGCAAACAGTGCCCTCTAGCGAGCTGGACAGCCTACGCTCTGAAGTGCATCAGCTAAGTAAAACCCTGGCCACTGTCCTGAGCACCCTGCAGCTACAGGAGGAGCCCGAGCCGGAAGGAAGGATACTACTCGCCGACAGCCCTGAGGATGTCCCCTGGATGAGAAGAAGAAGGAGGACAACGCCACCCAGTAGGAGGAGAACGCCACCCCGGAGGAGGACAAAGCCACCCCATGGGAGGACCAACGACCAACGCCGCCCTCCAGGAGAATTCATCTGCTACCGCTGCCAGAAGGCAGGCCACACAGTGCGGAACTGTCCTTTAAACGAGCAAACCCTGGGGCCGAGGGCCGACACCCAGGAGTAAATCAAGCAGGCCCATCAAACTGGTACCATCGGTTCGTGGGAGGAAGACCTTTCCTGTCCATTGTGTTGGACGGCATCGCGACACCTGCCCTGCTGGACACTGGATCTCAGGTAACCATCATGCCAGATGTCCTCTACAAAAGGTTCTGGTCCATAGATGAGCTTCACCCGCCAGCTCCAAACCTTTCCGTGTATGCCTCCAATGGCCTTCCCCTTAACCTAGTCGGGATTAAGGATGTGGCAGTAAAGGTGGGAAGAGTGGAACTGAAGGACCAGGGACTAATTGTAGTAGAGACTAATCCTGATGATACAGACTTGTATATGGTACTTGGCACAAATATTGTCGGTAACTGTTTGGGAGAAGTGTTGTTTTTGCTCCAACAGATGGCCGACACTGCTAAGCCAGGGCAGAGGAGGGTTCTCCAGAAAGAGATCCGAGCCCTTATGTACCAGCAACAGGTAAAGCTATCAGGTGGTAAAATTGGTAATGTACGGGTGACAGACCCGATACCCATTGTGATCCCTCGATGAGTGAGATGCTGATTTGGTGTAGAGCAGCAATAGGTCTCAAAGGACGGAGCTACCAGGCGGTAGTAGAGCCTAATGAATAAAAAGAGCGGAACCTCTCCCCCACATCAGTTGGTTTCCGGTCCTTGAGGGGAAGATACATCAGAGAAGATTCAGTGCGCATGAAGAAGCCAGACTTGGCCAGGTCGCCTGGAAGAGCGGCTCTGTGACTGCAGTGCCGGAGTGGGTGTTCTGGAGGCACCACCACATGTCCAATGGGGGCTTTTCCAGGCATGCGGACGCGGTCGGCAGTGACCTTTCCATGTGTCAACTGGCCGCGCGCCGTCCCGTGGGAGAGGCGCCCTGTGATGACAAGTTCGCCGATGACTTGTGACTGGAAGTGGTTGTTTCACTTCCAGGGGGTCTGGAGGAGGCATCCACATGGAGGGAGAAGCTGTTTGGCTGGTTCCTCATTTAAATGAGGTTGAGACCACCAGAAAGCAGGTTTAGCTCTGGCTCTCCCTCCAGTGTGGCTGTAGAGGAACAGCAGCGTCAGAATCAGTGCAGCAGTGGCACAAGTGATAGAAGAAACACTGGAAGCAACAGTAAGGTCAGGCAGCGAAGAAGAGTGGATCAGGATGGATACACTGCCTTCAGGGGAGAATACTTGGGTGATTTGATCCCGTCTCCGAATTCAGTACCCCTACTAGCGGCTGAGTGGTCAGTGATTTTTGTGAAGGTTCAACCTAGTAATAAGGTCCGTTATCTTGTTAATTGCTAAGAAAGGCCTAAGGAGTGTAGAGCAAAGCTTAAAAATAAGGAGTGTGCTCATCGCAGAAAAGCATTACCCAGCTCGTGGCAGAAGGGTCTCTTAGGGGGATTCTGTTTGTGCTAGCCTCCTCCATTTCAGGCTGTCCCGCTACCTAGTTACTGTATGTTGTGAATACATCACTTGATTTATACTATGTTATTGCGCATACCCATGGATTTATTCTATATATTGTGTGAGGGACATGGGCTGAGTTATTATGTACCACCATTCTAAATGTGGAAATTGTTACCTATAGGTCTGTCCCCTTCCTTGGTGATGTACTTTGTGCTATAGAGAAAAGAGAGGGGTCGCTCACTGGTCTGTTCGGGTGCTCTGAAGAAAAGAGTAATCTCAATTGCAAAAAGAACTTCGGCACTCCACACACGAATATATAAGAAATATTGTATCTAGACTAATGTCACTTTGAAAAATGAAGGTTTTTTGCGCATAATTTGGCCAATTTATGTGTGCCCATCAACCACGACAAGGTACTTTGTGCTATAGTTATCAACTATAGGGCAGGTGGGGCTACATTAGTTATTTCTAGTGAGAACATTCGGGGCTATGCAGAACTTTACAATTTTATTGTCTGTTTTCTGTCTTTAGTGCACTAATCATAATGTGTATTTTAATAAGCTTCAAATAAATATTTGTTTTATCTGAGTCTATAATACTCCGTATTTTCCTCTGAATTTTCTAATCATACGAGAGATGCCTATCATTCTTTCCGATGATTCGCCCATATGGGAAGCATGAGGAGGGTTAAACACCCAGGAACAACCATTATTTGCCAAGAAGCCCTGGACTGGTGTTGAATTCAATTGTAATTCTCGACAGGCACCTACGAAGTTGGTTACACAATCAGATCTCAATTGCTTTAGTGGTCCTCTGTTGACGAGGAATCGTCTTAAGGCGTTGATGAAACTGGAAGAATCCATGGATTCTATCACTTCTATATGTATTGTACATTCATGCACGTGAACAACACTACCCATCATTTATTCTCTGCATGTCCACTTCAGGTTCTGCGTGCAGTGACTGCCCATGGGCCAAAAACATACAAACCAACATAGGTAGATGATGGCTCTGTGCTTGTCCTATGAGCAGGCAAATCAGACATTTGTTGCTGTTGCAGTTTCTCATTGTGTTTGCGACACTGAACAGAATGATGAATCAAATGAAAAATCTGTCTCTTTGCTCCCACAATCCAAAGGCCTGCAGCTCTTAAAGCACCTTCAATGAAATGTCTGTCTTGATGTTTGATCTTTTCGTGGTAATGTCGTATCAGTAGGGTGTGGTGATATGGTGACGGCCAGGAATAATTGGGGGATTATTTTTTGCATCCTCCAACTTGGCCTTGTTTAAATGACCACCGACCCTCAGTAAACCCTTCTTGTCAATTACTGGATTTAAGCCGACAATGGGGCTGTTTTTAGGAACATCTTGATTTTACATATACATTCCAGTTCCTTGTGAAAAACATTCTGCAGCACACTAAGCATCACAAACAGTTCACTCAGTGCAATGTCTCCTGCAGAGAGAGGCTTATGACTGATGTGTCAACCATAAAATCAGTGTTACTGTCCTTATTGCGTTAGCATTGTACAATGTGGACTAACCTTGAAATGGAGCGAACAAGCCTTGGCCAGCTGGAAAAGCGTTCAAATCGCCGAAAGTCCAAGCCAACCTTCTCTTTGGATTTGGTGATCAGGGTGCTGACATCAGGACGGATATCTGGATCAATGTCTGGATCCTGAAGTCTGAAACTATTTTCATGGGCAGTCCCTTCAAACTGGTCACGAAGGAACTCCGGTCCTGTTAACGAGGAAGAATTTGCAAAAGCACCAACAGACACTGGCCTAGTAGCAAGGTCATCTGGGTTAAGATGGGATGGAACATACTGCCATTGTTCAGGTTTAGAAGATTTCCTGATCCTTTCAACGCAGTTACTGACATAGACATAGAAGTGTTTTGTCTGGTAGTACAAGTGCTTCTCATTAAATTAGAATATCATCAAAAAGTTAACTTATTTCAGTTCTTCAATACAAAAAGTGAAACTCATATATTATATAGAGTCATTACAAACAGTGATCTATTTCAAGTGTTTATTTCTGTTAATGTTGATGATTATGGCTTACAGCCAACGAAAACACAAAAGTCATTATCTCAGTAAATTAGAATACTTTATAACAACAGCTTGAAAAATGTTTTTAAAATCCGAAATGTTCAGTAAATGGACTCAATACTTGGTCGGGGCTCCTTTTGCATGAATTACTGCATCAATGCAGCGTGGCATGGAGGCGATCAGCCTGTGGCACTGCTGAGGTGTTATGGAAGGCCAGGTTGCTTTGATAGCAGCCTTCACCTCGTCTGCATTGTTGGGATCTTCCTCTTGACAATACCTCATAGATTCCCTATGGGGTTAAGGTCAGGCGAGTTTGTTGGTCAATCAAGCACAGTGATACTGTTGTTTTTAAACCAGGTATTTGTATTTTTGGCAGTGTGGACAGGTGCCACGTCCTGCTGGAGAATGAAATTTCCATCTCCAAAAAGCTTGTCGGCAGAGGGAAGCATGAAGTGCTCTAAAATTTCCTGGTAGACGGCTGCGCTGACTTTGGTCTTGACAAAACACAGTGGACCTACACCAGCAGATGACATGGCTCCCCAAACCATCACTGATTGTGGAAACTTCACACTAGACCTCAAGCAGCTTGGATTGTGTTCCTCTCCACTCTTCCTCCAGACTCTGGGACCTTGATTTCCAAATGAAATGCAAAATTTACTTTAATCTGAAAACAACACCTTGGACCACTGAGCAACAGCCCAGGTCTTTTTCTCCTTGGCCCAGGTAAGACACTTCTGGCATTGTCTATTGGTCATGAGTGGCTTGACACAAGGAATACGACACTTGTAGCTCATGTCCTGGATACGTCTGTGTGTGGTGGCTCTTGAAGCAATGACTCCAGCAGCAGTCCACACCTTGTGAATCTCCCCCAAATTTTTGAATGGCCTTTTCTTAACAATCCTTTCAAGGCTGCGGTTATCCGGTTGCTTGTGCACCTTTTTCTACCACACTTTTTGCTTCCACTCAACTTTCCATTAATATGATTGATACAGCACTCTGTGAACAGCCTGCTTCTTTAGCAATGACCTTTTGTGGTTTACCCTCCTTGTGGAGTGTGTCAATGACTGCCTTGTGGACATCTGTCAAGTCAGCAGTCTTCCCCATGATTGTGGAGCCTACTGAAACAGACTAAGGGACTTTTTTAAATGCATCGAAAGCCCTTGCAGGTGTTTTTTGTTAATTATTCTAATTTACTGAGATAATGACCTTTGTGTTTTCATTGGCTTTAAGCCATAATCATTAACATTAACGGAAATAAACACTTGAAATAGATCGATCTGTTTGTAATGACTCTATATAATATATGAGTTTCACTTTTTGTATTGAAGAACTGAAATTCATTTTTGATGATATTCTAATTTAGTGAGAAGCACTTGTATATGTAACCCAGAACAACATTGCTGTCTGTGTAGAATCTTGAGTCATCCACATGAATAGCTAGTACGCTTTGCATGCAATCTCTACGGCCCCATAGAGTTCAAGTCTGGGTATGGTGTGCTCACGTTTAGGAGCCAATTTAGCCTTCTCAAATATAAATCCAACATGAGCTTCAAATAGACAACAGCTGCAATAGCTACAGTTGTGGTGACAGAAAATATGTGGGTTTCTTTCCTTTGACGCAAGGGATGCTGGAGTGTAACAATGTGATATGAGGATCCGATCCAAGGCACAAAGATATTCCCTCCAGGACCTTCACTTTAGTTGCTTGTCAGCAGGCAGTGGTGCATCCCAGTCCTTAATAGACTCTGAGATGTGTTTTAGCAGAAGCTTGCCTTGTATAGTGAGGGGTGCTACAAATCTGAGTGGATCATATAGGCTTTTCACCAGTGACAGAACCCCACATTTAGTAAATGTTTTTTCTGTACCACTAACCTGAAAGCTGAAAGAGTCCTTCAACAAGTTCCATCTCAAGCCCAGATGTCTCTGTACTGGTGGATTGTCTCAGCCTAGATTCAAGTCTCTGAACTCTGCAGCATAATCATTAGGTTGAAAGGACTTCATGACGACAGCACTGTTGGAGACAATTTTATACAATTTCAAATGAGCTTTAGAAAGCATACCTTACCGCTGTGGGCAGGGAGTTAAGACCATTGTCCATGTAGAAGTCCTTTTTCAACAAGCTGCTGGGTGTCCTTTCCATACTCCGATTCGCCATCTGAGGCAGTCTTACGTAGGCTGTATGTAGCAAATGCAGGAGAAGGACCACATGTGCAACTTCATGCAGCATTCTTCATTCTCTTGCAAGGGGGTTGCTGGCTCTGCGTGGTCATTGCAAAATGTCTTGTCCATAAAGGCTACAAAATGCTCATTTATTTCAGGCTTGTTTCTTAATGTTTTCTGCAGTGTGATGAACCTGGATAAAGCCTGTTCTCGGTTGTTAGGAAACTTGGCTCTTGCAGCCTTGAAGGATAAGCGGTCAGATTCATTCTTGAAGAATCCACTGTCCATTATTTTAATAAACTCTTTGTCTTCTATGTATCATGCATGTATGTGAGATGTCTCTGAGCGATTTGAGCACGGATCTCTGTGCAAGCAATGACGGATAGAATTTCTCGCTACCTTTTCCTCCTATGCTTGACCAGCTGCACATGGTAAATCCGGGAAAGACGATGAACTTTAACCAATTTTATTCACAGTACCTTAGTGAGGTGAGGGAAGATGTCATGGAAGATGAAGGGATGAAGATGAGGTAGCCTATGGAGGGTGGAGAATAGAGGTAACAAGAGAATCCTTTCTTTAGTCCTGATGCACGTGCTGCCAAGATGGCACTGACAAGCAGAAAGGATGTGAAGTAACAAGATAAGAGGAGTTGCAGAGAGAGGTATTATGGGAAATCACAGTAATAATACATGAACAACATGTTATAACAACGGCCAGTAGATGGCAGCAAAGTACAACAAACACTGTAAACATCATATCTATATATAATGAATAGTGATGAGCAAGTATGTTTTGTTAACCCTTTCGCCGAGTATGCTTGGGCGAGCACCGAGTAGTTACAGCTGCCCGGTGTTATGTTTGAATCACTCCCGTGTGCATGATTTGCGACTGTTTGACAGTTTTAATACATGTGAGGAATGTGTGAGGAATGTGAGCTGCCTCTGGAGCAGCAGTTAGTAAATAATGCAATTTTTTTTTACTTTTAAATTAGACAAGTCTGGATACTAAGAAAAAGTTAAATCTAGAAAACCCCTTTAAGTTAAAAACAATTCAACTGTACAAAACATCAAACACTAGATGGCGCCATTACATTATAATAAAAAAGTTTGTTAACTTTAATCCAATATCTTCACATAATTTCCTTTTCCTGCTGAATTTCAAGGTATTTTTATAGTTGTATGATGATTTTCCTTTAAGTGATTGTCCGGTCAGGGGTATATTGGCTTCTTGGTATACTGATGGGTCATCAATATCAGATTAGTAGGGCTCCAACACCTGACACCTTGGAGATTTTTAAATGAAAATAGATAGAAAAGCCATTTCTGCTAATGAATTTGTATATTTATCCAGCAAACCATTAAATATAGATGTATATTGTCAAATAGTGTTTGTAAAAAAAAAAAAAAGCACTTTTGCAATTTACTGCTTATCAGGTAGCCATCGTAAACACTTTAAATGGAGCCGCTGCATTCAATGAAGTGGCCTCTGCCAAGTCCTTTTCAATATAGGCACTGTTCTGCAGGACCAGGCAGCGGCCACTACACATTGAATGGAGCTGAACTTTACATCCCTGTGCAGCGTGTCATTCGGTGGACACTAAAGCTGGTACCAGCTGATCACAAGGGGTGTCTGACCCCCACTGGTTTGATATTGATGACCCATCTTATATTTAGATCATCAATATTTTGTAATCAGATAGATCTCTAATCAGGATTAAATCCTTCCATTTTGTACCTGGAAAACAAAAGCTGGTGTGCTACAGTTCATTTGTAAAATCAATGCCGGCCACAATGATTTTTTTCCTTTAGTAAAATTTTGACATGACCATGTAATGTTACATTACTATGTATGCAGCATCACTGAGGTCCAATAAAGTCGAAGGTCTATCTGAGACCAGTAGCAATGGGGGATAGAAACTTTTTTAAGTATATTGCTTTATTGTTTATTTATTTTTCACAGGTTTATTGCTTTTGATTAAATTTAAGATGCTCTCATGTGTTAATTAGAGAAGGTAGATGTTTATTTTGAATAGATTGTTTTGTATCACCAGCGTTAAAGCTGTTTTGCGTGCTTGGGTATCCTGGGGTTTTCCTGGCAATGATATGAGCAGAGCACAATTAGAGTCTGTGTAAACACAGAAACAGAAGCAAATAAAACATGACTTTGCAAATACTCCACAGAGTTGTCTACATGTCTACATATTTCAGTTCTGCAAAGCGGTAATGGAATATCCCTTAAACATGCAAAATCTGAAAATCCTTGTGTAAGTGTATTTAACCCATAATATCCACCTTCTCAGATGCATTTCTTCTTGAGGTCTAAAAAAGTTTAATTTGTGGGGGGGGGGGGCATATTTAGAACTGCAGGAAGGGTTAAAACATTTTTTTGCAATCAATTGGACTCTCACACAAATGATGTTGGTTGAACTTTCCTTTATTTGTGCTGGTGAGGAAACCAAACAAGTCTTAGGCCTCTTTCAGACGTCAGTGTTTTGAGTACGTGTGGTGTCCGTTTCCACACGTACTGGAGACACTGACACACATAGACCCAGGGTCTGTGCACATATCAGTGTGTTTTCACGGACCGTGTGTCCTTGTGCTCCACACGCTGACATGTCTGATTTTTACCCCCCGCACGGGACGCAAAACGTCCCACACTAATGACACACAGATGACACCAATGTGTCATCCGTGCGACACGTACCAGGGCCTGGGAATCAGTGTACAGTTAGCGCTGTTCCCACGCGCTGTGTGCTGAACGCGCCCTCATCATTGTCCCCTGCTGGCACTGCGATCAGCACCAGCAGGGGCCCATGAGGAAAGTAGTAGTCTGCTCCCGCTGTCTCAAACTGTATAAATAAGAATAAAATAAAAAATCCTTATACTCACCTGTCCTAAGTATCCCCCCGCTGTAATCCATGCGACCGCTCACGCCAAGGAGCCAGGGAGAATGACTTGCTGCAGCGAGCGGGCCAAGGACCTCTGATGAGCTCACTGAGCGTCACTGTCATTCACTGAGCGCAGCTTAACTTTATTCCTCCCAAGATCACGCAGGCTTTCAGTCATGGAGGCGCGGCCGGCGCTCAGTACATAGTTACTGCACCCTGGCACTGACTGACAACCGGCTCTGCAGTGCATCAGTGCAGCAGACATCCTATTCCTTTTGCATCTTCTCATGGCAATCAACAGAATAAGTCGGCACTCCATTTTCCTTGGTTCAATACCTTATTGGAAATCCATGTGCACAAATGACATATAGTGCAGTCTTCAATACATCTTACGTGTTTCGGAATATTATTCCTTAATCATAGATGTCTTACTCATACAAAAATGCCTGTTAAGGGTATGTTTGCACTAATCGTTTTTTCAGCATTTTTTTTCTGCAGCAAAACCTGATCTCTTGGCAGGAAGAAGCTGCAGCGAAAATTCAGGTTTTGGTTCGTTTTGGATTCGTTTTTTGGCGCGTTTTTCAGGATACCAAAGTTCAGCTTTGGTTCCACCACAGAAGCATGAACACAGGTCACCAATGGCAGTGCATTTACTTAGTTTCACACTTTGGTCTGCCATTGACTTGGTCAGGCATTGTTCAATTTCACACCTTTGTCAGCCACAGTTTGGATTAGTACAGTTTAATTAAATTAGTGATGTGTACAAAGTAAACATTGGCAGAGCAAGGTGTGAGATTGAACAATAAGTGGTCAGCCAATGTTTACTTTGTACATATCACTAATTTAATTAAACTGTTCTAATCCAAACTGCCATCTCAGGTGACCAAGACAAGGTGGTAAACTTGGGAAAATCACAAAAATAAATGAGTTTCACATACTACTGTACTTGCTTTTTTTCACTAAACATGCAGCAAAACTTGATGGCTATGCTCACATTAGGCATTTTTTCACCACCCATTACTTTCAATGAGTGAAAAAACGCTGAAAGAAGTAACATGCTTTATTGTGCAAAAACCATGCAAAGCAAAAAATACTGATGACACAAAAACCAATGTGTGTGCATGAGATTTCTGTAATCTCATAGACTTTGCTGGTACTGTAAAACGCAGCTGAAAATTTGCATTTAAAAACTATGCTGAAAAAACGCCTAGTGTGAACATACCCGAAAAGTTTTTTCAAACCATCCCGCATCTTCCACATACTCCAAAAACAAGATAATTAATTAGCAGGTGTGGTATGTGAATAGTTGTACAAGATTGTAATGCTTGGTTAGGCGGGGATCACAGGGCCGTCCACTCTCACACAAATATGAAATAGTCAACAATCAGTGTTATTTTGTGAGAGAGTATTGTATTTCTGAAGTTTTCCAACTAAAGGTGGAAACACTACATTTGCTTCTACGTTCCTAGAACACAAAGTAAAACAATGTGCAGTGTATAAAAAACAATTGTACATTCAGATCTACAGTGCTGGAAAATATGATTCACTGGAAGCAGAGAAAATGATTTCAAAGAGTCAAGTTCGGGAAATGGAATTGGACTGCTGATTTCTTTTAACAAACATTTGTAATTTAGAGGTGCTCTTTTGACCTATTCACATAGTGTAAAAGAAATTGCTAAACACAGCAAGTCCCTTCCTAAATAGGGAAGGTGTCCGAAGTTATGCAAAATCTTCCTAGAAATAATTTCTGTGCGAGAAATGTTGCTGTTTAGAATACTTTTGGTTTCTGTTTTACATTCTGCTTATTTAGTTTCCTGTTCAAGTTTTTTTTGTGTTAAATGTTACACGCACACCACTAGGTTCAGATAGGGCGAGATGGGTTTTATTAATTTGTTGGAATCCTGGGGGAACCGTTACTCAGGGCGACCATAGGCTGCAGCTTCTCTCAGGCACACGATAGATTCAATTGCTGACCAGACACATGTGACAAGAGTCTTCATAAACAGGTGAACAGTGGAGTTTAATCAAGTACGGCCAGTACCATTTAACTCTTTGAAGCAACAGGCTTCACCACAGTACAGTTTATTAAAGCAGGCACAGTAACGTCAGTCTTTTCAGTAGCATAATTCAGCACAGATCAGATCTCTTAGCAGCACACTTCTATGCATACACAACCACATGTTTCCTTCACAAAGAAGCAATAGAGCACAGCATTCTTTATCCTGCATGGAGATGGAGGGGGGGATTTGATGATGGAGATGATCCCTGTGACACGATTCCTTCCAGTCCTTATCTTTCTGCCCAATAATTCTCTGCACTGTTAGTTCAGGGAGTCTATCTGACCTGTGTTTAGCATCCCCCCTGACCTGAATTCTGTTCACTTGCCTTCTGTGAGATACAGATCACACACCACCTTTCTCTTCGGCTCCAGCCAGACTACAATAACAAGTTCCCCACAATCCCCCTGGGGCTCTGCTAAACACTCCCTGTGGCCTGTGACTGTGTTAACCCCTCTAGTTGCTGCATGCTTCTGAAGCACAGTACTTCCTGTCTCTTGTGACTGTGTTAACTCATAGTTGCTGGATGCTTTTGAAGCAACAGCACTAATTCTGCATGTCACATATACCTCATGATTTTTTACGAACACCTTTTTAAGTGGCGCATTTTACATGATTTTTTTTATAGATGTTGTAAAATTCAAGTGAGAAGCCTATGAAAAAACGCCCTACAACGGTGACAGATACGGTTAATCAGAGGCTGTAACAATCATATTGGAAGGAACATCATCACTGGATGCTGGGTTGTGCTAATACCAGCATTGAAGCCCTGGAGATGACTGCATTTTTTTTTCAAAGAAAAGGGAATTATGTGAAAGTGAAAATTCTTCAAAATTGTGTGTGGATCTGCACCTGGGGACATTTGCAATTTTGTTGTGGAAAGTTCCTGCATCAAATGTGCATAACAGAACAATGACATGCAAGTATAACAAATTGTACTACAAGCTAATAAAGGAATGAATGTTCAGGTTGTCTTGTGAGCTTGTAAATATTTTAAAAAAGTAAATTGAAAAACAATGTTGCATTTTTATGAAAAGTTTTCCCTGTCGACATTCGCATGTTCAGTATTTGGTCAGTGTTTTACATCAGTATTTGTAAGCCAAAACCAGGAGTGGAACAATCAGGGGAAAAGTATAATAGAAACACGTCACCACTTCTGTATTTATCACCCACTCCTGGTTTTGGCTTACAAATACTAATGTAAAATACTGATCATGTGAATGTGGCCTAAAACTTAGACTTGTAGTCTGTGGCCCCCATTCATCAAAGCGATTATGCAAGAAACATAGCATAAAATGCTTTGAAAAGTTGCACAACACGGAGTTCTGCAAAAATTTTGCGCCTTTTGACATTTCAATGTAGAAAAGTCCGCTCGTCAGTTTCATGACTGGCGTAAGATTTGTGCCGAGGCACACAGAGGCGCATATCATTTTTAAAAGGCATGAGCCTCTTAGTGAATCAGGAGCGTCTGAGTCCAACACGTCCCTTCATCAAGACTTGCGTGAACAACGCCGGTCTTTAATCTTGGCCTTAGTTTTAGACCTATTTATGAATCTGGCGCAAGCACATTCATAAATTTTACTCAGAACTTTTTTGTTAAGATTTTCTCAATAATTTGTATTGTGCACCAAAATTAATAATTGAAATTGTAGACAAAAAAAGTGAATAAAGCTCATAAAAGAAACATATGATAACTGTGTATATTTTCATACACTATGCTTCCTGTATACATGAAATATAGTGAAAAAAGTGGATAGAAACAAATGAATTCTCCTAAATATGGAAATTGCCATATGAAGAAAGTAAAGACGTGGAATTATTGAAATAACATATACAAATCTGGTACTGAACATAATAATAAATATATACAAGTATGCTTTAAGTATATTTTAATAAATCTGACAAATGAACAAACAGATACTGTGCATACAACAATTTGACCATTAGATCTCTGTTACCAGTACTTTGGGAACAATCAGTCCTGGATTGGGCACTGAACACTGAGCACTGAAGTACGAAGTGGGCCACCAGCCCCATATTTTGACCAAAGGCCCCTTTAAATCTTGGCCTCCGGCCTTTAAGATTCATGCATACATACAGTGTTCACGTGAGTCTGAGCATCAGAACATTTCTCTGTGGGCGAAGTTCACACTCTGCTCCATCCCCGGGGTACCCGACATGAGTCCCTATGGAACCTACTCCTCTGTGCGCCCAGCTCTGTACCCGCTGCTGCTTATCATCTTCCCCCATCTCCAGGATCTGGGTTAGTCCTGGCCACACCACTTTCAGCCCCCTATATGTATATATCACAGTCTCAGCCCCCTATGTGTTGTATACACCACAGTTTCTGTCCCTGTATGTATATGCCGCAGTCAGAACCCCCTATATGATTTATATAATGCAGTCTCAGCCCCCTACGTGATGTATACACCGCAGTCACATCCCTCTATATGTGTATACCGCAGTCTCAGCCTCCTATATCTATATTCCGTAGTCACAGCCCCCTATATGATGTATACACCACTGTCTCTGCCCCTATATGTATATACCACAGTGACTGCCCCTATATGATGTATATACCGCAGTCGCAGTCTCCTATATGATGTATATACCACAGTAACAGCCTCTTATATGATGTATATACCGTAGTCTCCATTATGATGTATATGCTGCAGTCAGTCTTCTATGTATATACTGCAGTCTCAGTTTCCTATGTGATATATATATATCGCAATCTCGTTTATGATATATATACTGACTGCAGTCACAGCCCCCTATATGATGCATACACTGCAGTCACAGCCCCTTATATGATGTATACACTGATGTATACATTGCAGTCAGTCTCCTACGTATATACTACAGTCTCAGCTTCCTATGTAATGTAGAAATCTCAGTCGCAGTCTCCTTTATGATGTACAGTATATACCACAGTCTTAGATCCTATGTGATGTATACACCGCAGTCACAGTCTCCTATGTATATACCGCAGTCACAGTCTTGTGACATGCAGAAGTAGTGCTGTTGCTTCAAAAGCATCCAGCAACTGTTACAAATAACACAAGCACAGGAGACAGGAAGTGTTGTGCTTCAGAAGCATCCAACAACAAGAGGGATTAACACAGTCACAGGAGACAGGGAGTGTTTTAGAAGAGCCCCAGGGGGATTGTGGGGAACTTGTTATTGTAGTCTGGCTGAAGCCGAAGAGAAAGATGGTGTGTTATCTGGATCTGACAGAAGGCAACTGAACAGGATTCAGATCAGGAGAGAAACTAAACACAGGTCAGATAAACTCCCTGAACTAACAGTGCAGAGTATTATCAGACAGGAAGATAAGGACAGGAATGAATTGTGCCACAGGAATCATCTCCCTCATCAAACCCTCCTCCCTCCATCTCCATGCAGGATAAAGAATGCTGTGTACTATTGTGTCCTTGTGAAGGAAAAGCCTGTGGTTGTGTATGCATAAAAGTGTGCTGCTAACAGATCTAATCTATGCTGAATTATGCTACTGAAGAGACTGTAATACTGTGCCTTGTGAATAAACTACTGTATTGTTACTGGAGTCAGTTGCTCAAGAAACTCAGACTGTACTGTAATGAAGATTGTTGCTGTAATATCCCTGAATTGCACTGGCCGTGCTTCTGATTAAATTCCACTGTTAAACTGTTGAAATAGACTCTTGTCAGATGTGTCTGTCAGCAATTGAATCTATCGTGTGCCTGAGAGAAGCTGCAGCCTATGGTCGCCCTGAGTAATGGTTCCCCCAGGATTCCAAAGAATTCATGAAACCAGTCTCGCCCTATCTGAACCTAGCGGTGTGCGTGTAACATTGGTGGCCCATACGGGGGAATCCTGAGGGGGAATTAGTGTGTAGAGGGAGAAGAGAAAAAGTCTCTGGAAAAACACAGCAGCACAGCACCTCAATTAAATTCTGCTACACCAGTTAAAGGGGACCAGCCCTAAAGAAAACTCACTAGCAGCAATGGATTTGAAAATACAAATGGACAGAATTATTGAGCTGCTTCTTCAGTTAACCTGTGAAGAATTGAGAACAGTAGCAGAACATATAAAGATGTCAGAAGAACAGATTTCTAAAGCACACAACCGCAGGCAACTGTTACCTGCCAATAACACAGTTTCTAACCAGGTTGAAGTTGGAGGATGGAGGGGTGGCACCAATTACCAAAAGTGGGAATCTCCGTCAGCAGACAGAACTACAGGAATTGAAAGAACAATTCAAAGCCCTAATCACAGCCCTGAAGGAATTGACCAAAACCTCTGAACGGGTGACAGACTCAGACAGAACCTTTACCCTGCTCAAGTTAGATAAATCAGGAAGACAGTCTTCTCTAACACCACAAATCACCATAAGGAAAGAATTCCAGATCCAGGGACAGATTGGAGAGTGTGAGCAGAAAGAGAAACTGTTTATATGAACTTGTTGCACCAGATCGATGCAGGCTTACAGAAAGGCTACTAGCCAGATGAGATCGTTGAGGAGGTGGTGAAAGCGATCAGCCCAGGACTGAACCTCCGTAGTATGCTAAAAATTAAGAGTCAATTGACCTTGCAACAGCTGATGATGATCTTAAAAGGGCACTATAAAAACCTGTCACAGAAAAATAATGAATCACCCCAAAGTTTCTTGTTCAGAGCAATTGAACTAAAGGATAGAGTGTTGTTAGCATCCAGAGATGTAGAAATGGAGGAGAAGTTTCATGCTGGACTAGTCCAGAAGAAGTTCTTGAGGTCATTGGGAACGGGGTTAATCAGCACAAGACATCAAGTTGCAGCTGAAACAGTACCTAGAAGATCCTGGTATTCTGGACGAAGTCCTAATTGAAAAAAATGAATGAGGCACCTAGTTTGGAATCAGAGAGCGAACAGAAGTTAAAGAAAGGCTCTGCTCCTAAAATCACCAAAATGAGTCAGCTAAAGTTGGAGACCCCCGGTGGCCAGTCCGAAGATCATCATGGAAACCCTCCAGTGCCACCTCCGAGAGGGAACCTTAAATCACTAACAAAAGGGAGAACCGCCAGCACTGACTGGGAGGAAGTAATAGGAGAACTGCGAGCCAAGTTGATTGAGGTGAAAAAGTTGATTTGTTCCAGGCCAGAACCTGTATCCCTCAGACCCAGGAGTGGGTTCCAAAACAGAAGATAACCGGCTTGTGAAGTATGCTGTTCATCAAATCAGAGTATGGTGTGTGTCCACTGTCTAAGATGTGGTGAGGAAGGACATTATGCCAAGGAATGCCAATGGTTACGGTCATTTGGGTTAAAAGACAGGAGGTTGCCAGTGCGGGGCGACTGGTAACCGCGACACGGAGGAGGCCCCAGAAGCAAATCAAAATCTCACCAAACCCCAGAACGGCGCATGAGGTAAAACGGCTGCGTCAGTACTATCCCCAAGTGTGTTCCAGTCTACAACAGCTGCAAGAGAGACAGGGACATCAGTTACTTAATGCCCAGTGCGGAGGTCAAACGATGTACTCCTGGGAGGAGAATTCCTCGGTCAGTAAAGATAGCCTCATCAGCCTAATAGGTGAGAGGTGCTTTATACAGTGCCAGTTATATGGACTGCTGGTAAAAGCACTGTGGGACACAGGAGCCCAAGCGAGCCTTTTAAATGAAGAATGGAGAAGGCGCTATCTGCCACATACCTGCCTTCGGTTGCTAAAAGAACTCTTAGGACCAGTGGAACTCCACGGCAAAGCTGTCAACCAGACCGAAATCCCTTTCATAGGGTGGGTGGAAGTGACTTTCCAGCTGAGGGCCACGAAGAACAACAATACCATTGAGTTTTTGGTACCTTTTCTCATGACCAGTGATCAGAAGGTGTCAGAGGATCCTATCCTGGGTTAAAATGTAATCAGTGAGGTCATCACAAAACACAAGTCAGGGATGCTGGTGGTGGATGCAATTGCCACATCACCTGCCATACCCAATGCCGTGGCGGAGACTGTAATTCATAGAGTAAAGAAAGCACAGAATACAATGGACCTAAAAGAAGTCAAGGTAGGCTGGCGCCCAACCATCATCCCTGCAAGTCAAATGGTGTGATGTGAGGTGTGGAATCCGGGTAGAACCGGGAAGAAAAGTCCAGAAAAGACTTGCCAAAAGACTCCTCAGAACTTGCGAAAGGCCTAGTTCAAGGTGAGACTGTGCTTACGATTCCTACTGGTGGGTTTGCTCGAGTGACAGTACCAGTGATGAATAGAACGAAACACAAAATTAGACTGGATCTAAAGACTGTGTTAGGTCACATTGAAGCCGTTAAAACGTATATCCAGCCAGTGTGAGACCAGCCCAGGGGTCTACCATGAATTCAGCCTCCCCACCAAGGAACAGGAGTTGCCCAGGGTAGGAAATTGCACGACCCACCTCAGGGTCCTGGGATCCCCTAGTATCCCTGGAACACTTGTGAGCTGAAGATATAGCAATAGCAAAACAGATGCTGAGAGAAGAGTGTCACGCATTCTCTAAAGATGACTCTGATATAGCCTGTATCCCGTCATTGCAATTGAAAATCAATTTGAAAGACACGACCCTAGTAACCAGAAGTTACATGTCTGTGCAGAAACCATTACACCGTGAAGTGAAAGAGTACTTACAAGATCTAATCAACAGAGGTTGGGTCCAAAACCCTAAGTCATCTTATTCCTCTCCTATTGTTTGTGTTATGAAGCAGGACGGTACGTTGAGATTCTGCTGTAATTACCAGGAACTAAACCGAAAGTCAGTACCTGATCGGCACCCGATACCAAAGATTCAAGATATGCTTGATAGCCTATCTGGAAGTACCTGGTTCTCTGTCCTCGATCAGGGTAAAGCATACCATCAAGGGTTTGTTGAAGAGTCCAGTAGACCCTTGACAGCATTCATCACACTGTGGGGGTTATATGAGTGGATCCGCATACCGTTTGGGCTCAGTTCAGCTCCACCACAATTTCAGAGGAGCACAGAGACCTGTTTGGAAGGATTGAGGAACGATATCTGCCAGCCATACTTGGATGACAATGTGGCTGTTAAAGGACGAGATTTTCCCTCCAAAAATATCAGTTATTAATGGGGGAACTCTCCTACACCTCTATTGAGGTCCGATATTAACTATTAACATCAAACTTGACTATTAATAATTAATATCCAGTAACGTTATCTGTGCCTTGTACTATATAACAACTGAGACAAAACCGCGTGCTAATAAAAGGTATTTATTACACAAAAGTCTACAGTTAATATACTACTATTTATCCCACTAACACAGTACACAATAATAATAATATACAATTCCCAATTACCTATTTTCCACCCATGTTTCCTAATCACTCATGAGGCCCACCCAACTATACTAACTTTCCCTATATATACAGTATACAGATACTAGGATATCAATATCTAGTAGCGTTAGTACAGGGTATGTAGGGCTAGTAAGTAACGAGTTACAGGGGAAGAGAGATACTCAGCCATGTGTTATGTCCATCTCTCCAACAGTCCAAAGAGAGCTAGCACATGAGTGCTCTGGGGTTTTGAATCCAGCACAGGAAATGATATATTATTCCCCGCCCACTGGCTAAGGTCTTTGTTCATGTCCAACCATACTCGCAAAACCTGTTTTAGTACATGGCTGGACATTTTGTTGATCCTGCCCCCAACAGCAGCAAACAGACTGAAACACATAAGGAGATGGGGGCCAATATATACATGTATACTTATCTGCAAACATGGCTAGCATGCAGATACATATATACATGTACAACCTAGGACACTTCCCTTTACAATCCCCCTGTTGTCGAGAACACGACAATGAAATTTGAGGGAAGTGTTGTACTAGGATATATTTGCCTATTCAAGCCCGATTTATAAGTTGTGACAGTTCAGGATGGAATGAAGTATAATACTGCACTTAGGTACCTAGACATCACCCACGTGGCCATCAGTTCTTCCCTGCCGTTCACCGTAATCTAACGTCTCCATCCATAGAAAACACCTGGCTTCTTTCTTGGTCTTTAATCAAAGTTTTTTTTTGTCATCAAAGTCTTTTTTTTATTTTTATTTTTTTTCGTCTCAGTCTTTCCTTGGTTCTGGCAATCTTCAGGCATCCGCCTATCCCAGAGCCATCATTCTACTGGTCAGACTCTGGACTGGCTTTCACCCTCACAGTCCATAGGTAGGCCAACATCATCTCGTGTACACCCCTCACCTTGCCAGACTTTCCGTTACTCTCCGACAGCTTGTTTCCGCTGGATTTTGAGTATGTCTGGCGTGATGAGACTGCTGGGTGTCACAGTCTGTAGTTGGGCCTCACAGCATTCTTTCAGCGTAGGCACGACTCCCTTCAGGGACGACTTTGCCTTTGCTCAGGGACGACTTTGCCTTTGCTCAGGAACGACTTTGCCTTTGCTCAGGAACGACTTTGCCTTTGCTCAGGAACGACTTTGCCTTTGCACAGGAACGACTTTGCTTTGCCTTTGCTCAGGAACAACTTTGCCTTTGCTCAGGAACAACTTTGAGTGTTGATTAAAGAAGATCGCTGAGGCGGTTCCTCCATGAATAGATACGCAGATCTTTACTAGGCTGGTCAGAATTTCTCGAGTAGGGAGTGATGTCACAATACCTAAGTAGACTGCGGGGAGAAACACCGTCTGATTCTAACAGACATTCAATCCATCCCTTACGAACTTCACAATAGCTAGGGTTGAAGTGGCAAATACCTTATAAAGTGAGGGGACCTGTCCCTAGAAAAACATAACTCTATTCCCCCATTCACACAGAACACACATTACAATTCCATTCCAAAATAAGCTTTTGGTTTGAATGCATATAGAGACTTGAGCTAAAATAGCATGTATTCTAACTGATCCATAAAACACATGCAGATCATTGACCCATGTGCAATTGGAGTTCACTACCGTCTGCAAATGCATGAACACCGTCACATGAACACTCTTACTGTGGACTGAGTATGTCCATGCACTTGTAGTTCTGCACTTACACCTAAAGTGTCTATATGCACACATATGGAATTTCAGTATACAGTAAAACTCAAATTTACATTAAATTATATATACACAATATATATTGGATTTGGGGTAAAGGACTGTGTTTGTCTTATATCCTTAACCCCCGTCTCTGGCTGAGCTCATGGTGCTCAGCATGACTTCTGTGCAGTTGGGCAGACAGTCTTTTGATCCTCCTGCAAATCAGAAACAGTCCAATATATAAGATTACGACCAGGAGGCAATGACTGGAAGAGGCTGCTTTGGGGCTTTATTACAGTCTCCTACTCGTGGCTGAAATATGAGAGGAGATGTTTCAGCTCTGTGACAAACACAAGAGGGGTCTTCTGGAGTCTCTCAGGGGTATCTGGGTGAAGGTCAAGACTTCTCTCAGGAGTGATACTGTAGGTGTTCTTCAGCACTATGCTCTGCTACATCGATACCTAAAATGGGATTAAGGGAACAATACGCTCCTGGGAGTTCTCCCGATGCAGTTATTCAACATCCTGACACTGGATAACCTCCCTTATTTTGATCTTCCCTGTCCCATCAAACTCCTGTTCCTTTAGGGTGACCTCCCCCTGTTAACCTTTCTTGAGCTGCCTAGCAAGTTCCTATTGCATAGGCAATGCCTTGACTCTCTTGAACCCCGCAAAATGAATGCAATTTTTCTTTAGTATGCTCCTAGTCAATTGCCTCTGTTTCCCATACAGACACCCCTTCCAGTTTTTCACAATACAAAAGAGTAACACACAGCCCTCGCAGCTACTTATTCTCCTATACATAGCTTCAAACAGACTACACAGAGACAAAGGCTCATCGTGTATAGTTGGCTTGAACTAATTCAGGATTTCTGGAGTAACATCCCAGTTTGCCAGCCTCATGCCTCATCATGAAACTGCCCATCCCTGGGTTTGGTACTCCCCGTTGCCACATACTACCAATTAAGATATGTAGGCAACCACAACCAGCTGGAACTTCAAGGCCTATGTGCACAATATATACCTGTCCACACCTTTCTACCTATCTTAGTCCATGCCGAAAAACCAGCTCACTCGTGGATATGGCTCTATTATGAAAGGGAAAATGTTAATACACTTAGGAAAACTAAACGTCAAACTAAGGTTCTCTGTTGTATCCTGCATAAAGATTTAAACAAAACCAGGTTATCCGTCCAAACTTCAAGGTCTAAGCACACAGTATAACACGACACTCCATCGTGTACGTCAGTTACCTGTCCATGCTTCTCTGCCTGTCTTAGCTCACGTAATACACCCTTTATTCAATCCAAAATGCACAGAAAACAAAAAAAACAAACCATTAACAAATTATCCGCCTGAACTTCAAGGCCTAGGTGCACAATATATACCTGTCCACACCTTTCTACCTATCTTAGTCCATGCCGAAAAACCAGCTCATCCACGGATGTGGCTCTATTACCAAATGAAAGCAAAAAAAATAAAATACACATTCCTGCGATCTGTGCTACTCCTAACCTTATGAATCCTATGGAAATACTGGAGCTAAAAATAAAAGTACCAGCAAATAAACCTCATTTACTTGACAGGGGGTCTGATAGAAAACAGAAAACAACCAGCATACTAACAAATCCTGTTATACATTGCATACACAGTGAGACTCCAATAAAGCCTTTCTGCCACCTGTCTGAGCCTCACAGGTCTAACAATATATTTAAACTGTAAAAGAACAAACCTAGTAACAACAGAACAGTAAAATAAACTAATAAGACAAAACAACTGTATACATATAGAACAGTACAGGTCTGTTAGAAACTCTGCTGATTGAGTTTAAATCAAGGCCTTACAGGGAGCAAAATTTACCCTTTCATCCCTTGCTTGCAGTCGGCCATTTTGACACATCTGCACATGGTGGGGCACAAGAGACTGAGAGAAAATACTATTTTGTCTCTGTAAATGTCTGCTCTACATGCTGGACTTCTCACAATTAATTCTCCAATGACAATTCCTTGCAATGTGTCCAAAGTGACCACATTGAAAACATTTAACAGAGCAATATTTCCTCCCTCTCCTTGTACCTGACAATTTGCAGTACCTGGCAATATGACCTGAGCCAGCACCGGCATAACATCTAATGGATGCCATGCTTGATGTAGGGCCCCTAACAGAACATACTTCCTTTGGTCTGGATATTTTAAACTGTTCCATCACTAGGGATGCACGTTTAACAATTTTTACGTTTGCATTTTCTCATTAATTTACACTTGTCGTTACATTTATTGATTGGATAAAAATTTGATGAAATATTGGACCCATCACTCCCCCCTTTTTGCCCTGCACAGGGCACAATTGGTAGAGAATCTGGCCTTGGTCTCAGAGACAAAGAGAAGGCCGGCACCATGTTTCAAAAATCATTGATGATATTTTGCAAATTTGTAATCAGTTGGGATCTAGTATCAAGATCAACACTCAACTGATTGATTATGGCATCACTAGCTGCTGCCTTGTCCTTAAAAGCTTTGATCTCAGCCTCAGACCGAGTCAGCTGTGCACCAATATCAAGACAATGATTTTTCATCTCAAGCAGTTGCGATTCAAGCATGCAGATCTGCTTATCTCTATCCATATCACATTTACCATTCTCTGCCAGTTGTGTCTGTAAGGCACAAACTCTCTGCAAATTTGTTACACAACACTGGCAGTGAAACTTTGGGGGATCTTCCTTACACAGTGAGTCCTCATATACGCAAATCAGTAAAGGGAAGTGTCCTAGGTTGTACATGTATATATGTATCTACATACTAGCCATGTTTGCAGATAAGTATACATGTATATATTTGCCCCCATCTCTTTATGTGTTTCAGTCTGTTTGCTGCTGTTGGGGGCAGGATCAACAAAATGTCCAGCCATGTACTAAAACAGGTTTTGCGAGTATGGTTGGACATGAACAAAGACCTTAGCCAGTGGGCGGGGAATAATACATCATTTCCTGTGCTGGATTCAAAACCCCAGAGGCCACATGTGCTATGCCCCTTTTGGACTCTTGGAGACCATGGACACAACACATGGCTGAGTATCTGTCTTCCCCTGTAACTCTTTACTTACTAGCCCTACATACCCTGTACTAACGCTACTAGATATTGATATCCTTGCATCTGTATACTGTATATATAGGGAAAGTTAGTATAGTTGGGTGGGCCTCATGAGTGATTAGGAAACATGGGTGGAAAATAGGTAATTGGGAATTGTATATTGTTATTATTATTGTGTACTGTGTTAGTGGGATAAATAGTAGTATATTAACTGTAGACTTTTGTGTAATAAATACCTTTTATTAGCACACGGTTTTGTCTCAGTTGGTATATAGCATAAGGCACAGATAACGTTACTGGATATTAATTATTAATAGTCAAGTTTGATGTTAATAGTTAATATCGGACCTCAATAGAGGTGTAGGAGAGTTCCCCCATTAATAACTGATATTTTTGGAGGGAAAATCTCGTCCTTTAACAATGGCGAGCCAGGCCCAACTGTTGATTTGGTTTTCGTGTTTCACTCTGTGAAGCACTGTGTCCGTGAGCTGATCAGGCAGGAGGGACGTGGACAGAGATAGCATTGATACACGATGAAGTGTTGTGCTATTCAGTGCGTTCGGTGCCCTGATAGTTCGGATGAGCGACGCAGCTCTTCAGCCTGAGTGATACACAGTACAAAATCCACAACAGAAGAACCCAATCTTTTGTTTTCTTTTAAATCTCGCCCTTTTAACAATGGTGAGTCAGGCCCAACTGTTGTGATTTTGTTTTTCGTGTTTTGCTCTGTGATTATCTGTGGTCATTGTCTGTGAACTGATCAGGCCAGGGGGACATGGACAGATTACATTGATACAGGGTGAACTGTTGTGTAATTCTGTGTGTTCAGAGCGCTGAAAGTTCAGACGAATGACACAGCTTTTCAGCATGAGCTGTACACGGGACAAAATCTATAACAGAGAACCCAATCTTTTGTTTTCTTCTGATTTTTAACATTTTTCTGTTTGCTTTACAATCTTTGAGCATTTGGGGTGATCTATACCAAGGCATTCTTCCAAAGAGGCATAGTCGTTCTCAAGAGAACGTCCAGCTGGTTAGGAAAAGGCGTTCCGGAGGTAAAAGGACCTTTTTCAAGCAGCACAGAAGGGACAAGGAGGATGACCGTGATGGCTCAAGGAAGAGTGAGT
This sequence comes from Phyllobates terribilis, assembly GCF_046119375.1. Lineage (NCBI taxonomy): Eukaryota > Metazoa > Chordata > Amphibia > Anura > Dendrobatidae > Phyllobates > Phyllobates terribilis. Next base: position 159,347,852 of record NW_027362761.1, read on the forward strand.
ATGTATTTATCCACCCTGAAATGCTTAGCAAAACACAGTAAATTTAACCCAGTGCACCCCAGTACACCCAAATCTGCAGAATTGCTGTGGTTTGCTCTATTGGAGCAAGCATGTGCTCATGATAGCATGTGTATAGACAGACGGTCTGTTTTGAATAAAACAAGCAAACGGCTCCACATGCTAGCAAAACTGATTTGTGTATATGAGGACTCATTGTGTAAGGAAGATCCCCCAAAGTTTCACTGCCACGTTGAGTAACAAATTTGCAGAGAGTTTGTGCCTTACAGACACAACTGGCAGAGAATAGTAAATGTGATATGGATAGAGATAAGCAGATCTGCATGCTAGAATCACAACTGCTTGAGATGAAAAATCATTGTCTTGATATTGGTGCACAGCTGACTCGGTCTGAGGCTGAGATCAAAGCTTTTAAGGACAAGGCAGCAGCTAGTGATGCCATAATCAATCAATTGAGTGTTGATCTTGATACTAGATCCCAACTGATTAAAAATTTGCAAAATATCATCAATGATTTTTCAAACATGGTGCCGGCCTTCTCTTTGTCTCTGAGACCAAGGCCGGATTCTCTACCAATTGTGCCCTGTGCAGGGCAAAAAGGGGGGAGTGATGGGTCCAATATTTCATCAAATTTTGATCCAATCAATAAATGTAATGACAAGTGTAAAATATTGAGAAAATACAAACGTAAAATTGTTAAAAGTGCATCCCTAGTGATGGAACAGTTTAAAATATCCAGACAAAAGGAAGTATGTTCTGTTAGGGGCCCTACATCAAGCATGGCATCCATTAGATGTTATGCCGGTGCTGGCTCAGGTCATATTGCCAGGTACTGCAAATTGTCAGGTACAAGGAGAGGGAGGAAATATTGCTCTGTTAAATGTTTTCAATGTGGTCACTTTGGACACATTGCAAAGAATTGTCATTGGAGAATTAATTGTGAGAAGTCCAGCATGGAGAACAAACATTTACAGAGACAAAATAGTATTTTCTCTCAGTCTCTTGTGCCCCACCATGTGCAGATGTGTCAAAATGGCCGACTGCAAGCAAGGGATGAAAGGATAAATTTTGCTCCCTGTAAGGCCTTGATTTAAACTCAATCAGCAGAGTTTCTAACAGACCTGTACTGTTCTATATGTATACAGTTGTTTTGTCTTATTAGTTTATTTTACTGTTCTGTTGTTTACTAGGTTTGTTCTTTTACAGTTTAAATATATTGTTAGACCTGTGAGGCTCAGACAGGTGGCAGAAAGGCTTTATAGGGGTCTCAATGTGTATGCAATGTATAACAGGATTTGTTAGTATGCTGGTTGTTTTCTGTTTTCTATCAGACCCCCTGTCAAGTAAATGAGGTTTATTTGCTGGTACTTTTATTTTTATCTCCAGTATTTCCATAGAATTCATAAGGTTAGGAGTAGCACAGATCGCAGGAATGTGTATTTTATTTTTTTTGCTTTCATTTGGTAATAGAGCCACATCCGTGGATGAGCTGTTTTTTCGGCATGGACTAAGATAGGTAGAAAGGTGTGGACAGGTATATATTGTGCACCTAGGCCTTGAAGTTCACGCGGATAATTTGTTAATGGTTTGTTTTTTTTTGTTTTCTGTGCATTTTGGATTGAATAAAGGGTGTATTACGTGAGCTAAGACAGGCAGAGAAGCATGGACAGGTAACGGACGTACACGATGGAGTGTCGTGTTATACTGTGTGCTTAGACCTTGAAGTTTGGACGGATAACCTGGTTTTGTTTAAATCTTGATGCAGGATACAACTTAAAACAGAGAACCTTAGTTTGACGTTTAGTTTTCCTAAGTGTATTAACATTTTTCCTTTGATAATAGAGCCATATCCATGAGTGAGCTGGTTTTTCGGCATGGACTAAGATAGGCAGAAAGGTGTGGATAGGTATATATTGTGCACCTAGGCCTTGAAGTTCCAGCTGGTTGTGGTTGCCTACATATCTTAATCGGTAGTATGTGGCAACGGGGAGTACCAAACCCAGGGATGGGCAGTTTCATGATGAGGCATGAGGCTGGCAAACTGGGATGTTACTCCAGAAATCCTGAATTAGTTCAAGCCAACTATACACGATGAGCCTTTGTCTCTGTGTAGTCTGTTTGAAGCTATGTATAGGAGAATAAGTAGCTGCGAGGGCTGTGTGTTACTCTTTTGTATTGTGAAAAACTGGAAGGGGTGTCTGTATGGGAAACAGAGGCAATTGACTAGGAGCATACTAAAGAAAAATTGCATTCATTTTGTGTGGTTCAAGAGAGTCAAGGCATTGCCTATGCAATAGGAACTTGCTAGGCAGCTCAAGAAAGGTTAACAGGGGGAGGTCACCCTGAAGGAACGGGAGTTTGATGGGACAAGGAAGATCAAAATAAGGGAGGTTATCCAGTGTCAGGATGTTGAATAACTGCACCGGGAGAACTCCCAGGAGTGTATTGTTCCCTTAATCCCATTTTAGGTATCGATGTAGCAGAGCATAGTGCTGAAGAACACCTATCACTCCTGAGAGAAGTCTTGACCTTCACCCAGATACCCCTGAGAGATGCCAGAAGACCCCTCTTGTGTTTGTCACAGAGCTGAAACATCTCCACTTTGATTTCAGCCATGAGGAGGAGACTGTAATAAAGCCCCAAAGCAGCCTCTTCCAATCATTGCCTTCTGGTCGTAATCTTATATATTGGACTGTTTCTGATTTGCAGGAGGATCAAAAGACTGTCTGCCCAACTGCACAGAAGTCAGGCTGAGCACCATGAGCTCAGCCAGAGACGGGGGTTAAGGACATAAGACAAACACAGTCCTTTACCCCAAATTCAATATATATTGTGTATATATAATATAATGTAAATTTATGAGTTTTACTGTATGCTGAAATTCCATATGTGTACATATAGACACTTTAGGTGTAAGTGCAGAACTACCTGTGCATGGACATAGTCAGTCCACAATAAGTGTGTTCATGTAACGGTGTTCATGCATTTGCAGCCGGTAGTTACTCCAATTGCACATGGGTCAATGATCTGCATGTGCTCTATGGATCAGTTAGAATACATGCTATTTTAGCTCAAGTCTCTATATGTATTCAAACCAAAAGCTTATTTTGGAATGGAATTGTAATGTGTGTGTGAATGGGGAAATAGAGTTAGGCTCTCTAGGGACAGGTCCCCTCACTTTATAAGGTATTTCCCACTTCAACCCTAGCTACTGTGAAGTTCATAAGGGATGGATTGAATGTCTGTTAGAATCAGACGGTGTTTCTCCCCGCAGTCTACTTAGGTATTGTGACATCACTCCCTACTCGAGAAATTCTGACCTGCCTAGTAAAGATCTGCGTATCTATTCATGGAGGAACCGCCTCAGCAATCTTCTTTAATCAACACTCAAAGTTGTTCCTGAGCAAAGGCAAAGTTGTTCCTGAGCAAAGGCAAAGCAAAGTTGTTCCTGAGCAAAGGCAAAGTCGTTCCTGAGCAAAGGCAAAGTCATTCCTGAGCAAAGGCAAAGTCATTCCTGAGCAAAGGCAAAGTCGTTCCTGAGCAAAGGCAAAGTCGTTCCTGAGCAGAGGCAAAGTCGTTCCTAAGCAGAGGCAAAGTCGTCCCTGAGCAAAGGCAAAGTCGTCCCTGAAGGGAGTCGTGCCTCCGCTGAAAGAATGCTGTGAGGCCCAACTACAGACTGTGACATCCAGCAGTCTCATCACGCCAGACATACTCAAAATCCAGCGGAAACAAGCTGTCGGAGAGTAATGGAAAGTCTGGCAAGGTGAGGGGTGTACACGAGATGATGTTGGCCGACCTATGGACTGTGAGGGTGAAAGCCAGTCCAGAGTCTGACCAGTAGAATGATGGCTCTGGGATAGGCGGATACCTGAAGATTGCCAGAACCAAGGAAAGACTGAGACGAAAATTAAAAAAAAAAAAAAAAAAAAGACTTTGTTGACAAAAAACAACAACTTTGATTAAAGACCAAGAAAGAAGCCAGGTGTTTTCTATGGATGGAGACGTTAGATTACGGTGAACGACAGGGAAGAACTGATGGCCACATGGGTGATGTCTAAATACCTAAGTGCAGAATTAGACTTTATTCTATCCTGAACTGTTACCAGTTATTTTGGGTTTGAGTAGGCAAATAAATCCCAGTACAACACTTCCCTCAAATTTCATTGTCGTGTTCTCGACAACAGGGAGATTGTAAAGGCAAGTGTCCTAGGTTGTACATGTATATATGTGACGCGCCCCCTGGGCCTCTGTTGTGCAGCGTTGCGCATGCGGGGAATACCCGGAGCCGGATCTGATAGGGGTAGTAGTCCTCGTGGCGGTGACCCGGTCCGTGCCCAGGGTGTCAAACCAAGTGGCAGAACTTAGAATAAGATGTTATATTGTTCGACTACGCCACCCGTTGATTGCGGCTATGAAGCCGCCGCTGCAGGGCAGACCGCTGAGGCCGGTGGTACGGGTGTGCAGCGTGGATAGTATCACCCCCAACGGGAGGGGTATGGCCTCAGGGCAGCGGACGTGGATGATGGGGATAGCAGAACTGCACGCAGGCACTAGGAACCACTCAGAGACGGTGCGGTGTAGTTCAGGGTCTTTACTGGTGGCAAAGGTAGACCCTCCCGGGAGTACTGGCTAGCGATCGGGGCCTGGTCAGTCTGTGAGCAGATAGGATCTCCCCCGGCCAGGCGGAGTTGTAGGCCTCCCCGACTTATTGTACTCTCCCTGGCTACCTTGCTAGAAGCGGGTAAAAGTAGCCCACGTCCCTGAGTGTACCGTGTGGTGCTCACCCGTATGGCCGGTGACTTGGGGCCTTCTGGTAGCCTCCGCTCCACAACGGCGGTGCTGGTCCCTTGCGTGTGACCGTGCCTTCGGGTTTCTTGGCCAGAGGACCTGAAATCCCCTGCCGGTCGGTTTCTGCTGCTGGGTATGGATCAGTCCCCACTGCCTCGGACTCTGTGTCCGGTGAGATCTCTTCAGTCAGGACGAGCTCTACAGCTTCCAGTCTCTGACCCCTTTTATCACTGCTCCCACATAGCTCCTGATCTTGCTCTCCCTGTATCTGCTCCACTCCAGACCAGACTGTGTCTCTGTCTGGGACTCCTCTTCTTCTCCTCTAACCCCGCCTCAGCCCCAGTTTATATCGGGGAAGTTCTTCCCCTCCCAGGACTGGGCAGGAAGTGTTGCATGCTTAGGGTTCCTGACCAGGAGACCTCCCACCTGCTCTCAGACGTAATATTGCTATTACTGTGGTAACCAGACCCCTGGGGTGCCACATTCCCCCCTAGTAAAATTTAGTACTCCGGGACTAAACATATTTTTGAAAACATAACAGGGTATAAACAGGAGCAATACAATAAGGGAAAACACGTTAGGGCGGTCACAGCGTGTCCGCAACCGGGTGCAGTTTTTGAAGCAATAAGGGTGTCCATTTCACCAAAGAACAGGGAGCCGTAACCAGGTGGGGGTCTGTCCTACCCCGAGTCTTTAGCAGTCTTAGTCCATTCCTGGGTTACGCTCCAAACATATATACAAAGAATTCCGGTTAATCCACAAAAGACACCTATAAAATAACTGGAAAAACATAATTATTTACAAGCAACAGTAAACAGGTAAATACCAATAAAACAGTCTGAACACTTTAGATCCTCCAACGTACTGGCAACTGGCCTCTAGTGGCCCTAGTAGACCTACGGAGCTTACTGACCGGTCCTAAGCTACAGGGTGTAGGAGCTGTCAAAGGTAAGCTGGGCAGCTGTCTACGGGTTCTTTGGCTCACTAGGGGCACGGCAGGCTCACTATAAGCAGAGGGTCGATTCTCCTGGTCTGCTTGTGTGGGGTCTTCTGCCTCCTGGACCGGCTGCTCTTCCAGCTCTACCTGTTTTTCCGTAGGCACTTGGGATGCTGGCTGGAGGAAGGTGAGGACGGGTACCACAACAGCGCCATTTACTTGTGTCCAAGACCGAGGGAAGTCTCCGAGTACAGTACTGACCATTTCTTCCCTTTCCTCTGCGGGTCGAGGGTTTTCTTGATCTTCTTCAGGGTTTCGTAGCTGCTCGGGACACTTCTTCAGGTGATCTCGGGAGACAATGGCTGTGGTTTCTCCTCCATCCTTACTGATTGTGCAGATTTTTGGGTTTTCATGGCTTGATGGCAGTACGGTGTACGGGTCCTTCTCCCACTGGTCGTCCAACTTGTGGAGCCGTCTCTTCCTTTTCAAGACCTGCTCTCCAGGTACCAGGGGAACAGCGGGAGCATACTGGTTGCAAGTCTTCTCCTGTCTTTCTCTTGCTTGACAGAGACTTCGCTCAACGCTCTCCTGTACTTTCCGGTACTGCTGCTGCCTCTCTGTGTCCCAGTCTGCTTCTGGTGAAGTGTCCTCGGGTGTCAGGACTCCCATATCCAGATCAACAGGCAGCTTACCAGGTCTTGCTCTCATTAGGTAAGCCGGGGTACAGTTGGTAGAACCTACAGGGATGTGGTTGTATAGGTCCACCAGATCAGGCAGTTTCTCAGGCCACAGACTGCATTCTTCCAGGGGCAACGTTTTCAGAAGGTCTATCACCACCTGGTTCATCTTCTCGCAGAGTCCATTGGTTTGCGGATGATAGGGTGTTGTTCTTATCTTCCGGCAGCCATACAGAGTGCAGAACTCCTGGAAGACTTCCGCTTCAAAGGCAGGTCCCTGGTCCGTCAGCACCTGCTCTGGGTATCCGTGTGGACGGCAGAAGTGCTGCTGAAAGGCTCTAGCTGCTGTTTGAGCCGTTAAGTCCTTGACGGGGACTACAACCAAGAACCGGGAGTAGTGATCCACGATGGTTAACGCATAGACGTAGCCACTTCTGCTGGGGGTCAGTTTTACATGATCCAAGGCTACCAGTTCCAACGGCTGCCTGGTGACGATGGACTGCAGGGGAGTCTTCTGACTGGCACGGTCCTTCCTTCTTAGGTTGCATGGGCCACAGTCTCTGCACCACCTCTCGATGGTTCCTCTCATGCCTACCCAGTGGAACCGCCCGCGCAGCAGGAACTCCAGCTTCTTCCATCCGAAGTGCCCAGCTCCGTCGTGGTATGACTCCAGTACCATAGCCGCGTCTCTTCTTGGCACCACTACTTGCCAGATCAGTTCATGCGTCCGGGAGTTAACCATTCTACGGCACAACTTCCCCTTGTAAAGGAACAGTCGACTCTTCTCAGCCCACAGTTGCTTGGTTTCCTCCGGAGCGTCTGGGTCAAGGCGAGCATCTGGCTGAGTCAGCATCTCCTTCACCAGTCGGACGGCGGGGTCACTGTCTTGCGTTTCCGCCCAGTTGTAATGAGGTAAGGGGTTGAACGTAGCGGATTGCTTACCCCTTACACGGTGAGAATACTGGGTATTCCCATGACGGTGGAACGCGGGGAGTTCAACTTCTTCCAGTTCCTCTGGATCTTCCCCTACGTCCGGTAGGTTTGGCATTCTGGACAAGGCATCCGCGTTGGTATTGGAGCGTCCTGCCCGGTATTTGATCGTGAATTCATAGTTGGACAGGCGGGCCATCCATCTCTGCTCCAGGGCACCGAGTCTTGCAGTGTCCAGGTGTGTCAACGGGTTGTTATCCGTGTACACGGTGAACCGGGAAGAGGCGAGGTAGTGCTTAAAGCGTTCGGTGACTGCCCACACCACTGCCAGGAACTCTAGCTTGAATGAGCTGTAATTCTCAGGGTTTCTTTCGGTGGGTCGCAGTTTTCGGCTGGCGTAAGCAATTACCCGTTCTCTCCCCTGCTGGATCTGGGACAGTACGGCTCCTAGCCCGATGTTACTTGCGTCGGTGTAGAGGATAAAGGGCTGGCTGTAATCAGGGTATGCCAGGATTTCATCCCCCGTGAGGGCCATCTTCAGCTGGCGGAAGGACTCTTCTTCCAGCTTCTCCCATCTGAAGGGCGGCTTCTGGTTCTTGGCCTTCCTGGACTGGCCTATCAGGAGGTCCTGCATAGGAGCTGCCTTTTTGGTGAAACCGGGAATGAATCTTCGGTAGTAGCCTACCAACCCGAGGAACTGCCGTACTTCCCTTACGCTGGAGGGTCTTGGCCATTCCTTAATCGCGGTGATCTTATCAGGGTCGGGAGCCACTCCGTCAGCACTCACCACGTGTCCCAGGTACTGCACTTTTGGTTTTAGCAGGTGACACTTCGACGGTTTCACCTTCAGACCGTATTTTGCCAGGGCTTCAAACACTTCCGCCAGGTGTTTCAGGTGGTCCTCGTAGGTTTTGGAATAAACTATAACATCGTCCAGGTACAGCAGGACCGTCTCAAAGTTCCGGTGTCCCAGACAGCATTCCATCAATCGTTGGAAGGTTCCTGGTGCGTTGCAGAGTCCGAACGGCATGCAGGTAAACTCGCTAAGTCCCATTGGGGTGGTGAATGCGGTCTTCTCCCGGTCCGCCTCTGCTACAGGAACCTGCCAGTACCCGCTAGTGAGATCCAAAGTGGAGAAGAAGTTAGCAGATTTTAAAGCAGCCAAAGACTCCTCTATCCTTGGTAAGGGGTACGCATCTTTGTGTGTGATACGGTTGATTTTCCGGTAGTCTACACACATTCTCATGGTGTTGTCTTTTTTTTTAACCAAGACTAGTGGAGCTGCCCAGGGGCTACAGCTATCCCTGATTACCCCAGCCTCCTTCATGTCTCTAAGCATCCCCTTGGCGTGTTGGTAGTGTGCAGGGGGTACGGGTCGGTATCTCTCCTTTATGGGAGGATGGTCTCCCGTGGGGATGTGGTGTTCTACCCCCTTTACTCGCCCGAAGTCTAACGGGTGTTTACTAAACACTCTCTCGTACTCTTGAACCACCCGATAGACTCCCTGTTTCTGGTGTGAGGGAGTGGAGTCAGTACCCAAATGTAGTTGCTGACACCAGTCCTCCATTTGTTGCTTAGAGCCGTTACCTTCCTCTGGTTGAGATGGAGGCAAGGGTTCCACGGCCTGTACAGAATTCTGGTTTATGGTGAACAATTTGGCTAGCGTGGCATACCGGGGCAGGTGTACTTCTCTCTCCCCGATATTTATGATGCAAACGGGCACCTTCCCATGGCGTACATCGACCACCCCCCGTGCTGTCAAAATGGTGGGCCTACTGTCTGAGTAGACTGGTTCCACCATTGCCTGGTAATCTCTACCTCTCAGACCAATAGCTGCCCGGCACCAAATCATCATTTCACTTTTCGGGGGCATGGCAATAGGGAAAGGGTCACACATTCTCACGCTACCAATCTCACCACCGGAGAGTTCCACCTGTTGCCGTCGCATCAGTGCCCGGATCTCTTTTTGGAGCACTCGCTGCTGGCCGGAACTGGCGTTCTTGGCAACCTGCTGTAAAATGAGAATCACCTCTGCAAGACAATTTTCAATCACATTAGTTCCTAGAGTTATCTTTGGGTGACTCTCGCGCTTGTCAATGTCCACAATGATCAGTCCCTGTGCTGCCAGTTCGACTTTACCAATTTTAATGGTCATCTCTTTAAATCCGATCTGTGGCACGGGCTGACCATTGCTGGCGATGATACTCAAGTCGTCGTCAGGGTAGCGGGTTATATCCGAGTCATTCCAGTACTGCTTGAAGAGCACGTACGGGATGGTGGTGACCTGTGACCCGGTGTCCAGTAGGGCATTCATAGGAATGCCATCCAGTACCACAGGCAAGACTGGACGTCCTCCCACGTATTTGTCACACCAGTTCGATGGGCCTGGTGATCTTATTCCTAGGGGTTGGCCCTCTACCCCAGGTTGTGCCAGTTTAAAGGACAGTACCTTGCCATATGTCCGGGTTGATTGCAGCGGCGGCAGATGGGTTGTCCGTCCTCGTTGTATCGGTCGCTGGGTTTTCCTCTGGCCGGTGGGGTCCTCCTTGGTCGGCGCCACGGGATGTCCTCCGGTCCGGATGCCAGCTGGATCTTCCCTGGAGTAGAAACCTGTAAAGACTGCACAGTTCGGGTTAGCGCAGCAACGCTTTTAGTTAGCTCTTGGACCTGATGGTGCAGGTCTGTAGCCGGGTCATTGTTTAAAGCCTGCGCATCAGCTCCCACAGGCCCTGCCGACAAGGGCGCCGTCTCCTGGTGGTAAGTGGTAGTAGGGCGTCTGTGGGTCACAGCGCCACCTGGTGCCGGTTCTCGGAGCACCCGGATGGCTCTGTCCTTGAACTGTGCAAAGTCCAGATGAGGGTCCTGTAAGGCCATTGCCCGCAACTGGGTTCGGTGGGCATTGCAATGTAGACCCTCTATAAATTGTTCAGTCAACAGCTTGTCTTCGTTTCCCACGCCGTCAGGGTCGGCCTGCTTAATGGCTCTCAGGGCCTCTTGTAGGTTTAGTGCATAGTCCCTTATATTCTCATGTGCTCGCTGCTTGCACCCGTAGAATCTAAGCTTGATCTCGGCTGAGGTACGGGTGTCAAAGGTGTCCTTCAGCCGGGCTAGTATCTCTGCGACAGTCCTCCTCCTCCCGAGTGGCCAGGACTTTACCTCCCTTTGGGCTGCCCCTGTTAATTGAGCCACCAGGATGCTCACTTTTTGCTCCTCTGTGAGGGGGTACACCTGGAAGAGGCTATCCAGCCTTTCTCTGAAGTCATTTAGGGTATGTGACTCCCCTGAGTACTGGGGTAGCCAGGCTGCCCCCGGGATATAGGGCATAGTGAAAGGCATGACCGCAGCAGCGGTGGCGCTGGCGGTGGCTGTGGCAGTGAAGCTCTCCTCTGTATCCGACATCCTCCTCCCCCCTAGTGGACCGTGGCCTACCTTGCGATGATCCTCTTCCGTAGGCCGCGGCTCCGCAGTGGATCGTCAGGGTTGAGGACCTTCCGTCGCGCTCCTGTGACGTCGGCGTCTGCTGGGCTCCTTCCAGGACCTTACGCAACGTCCGGACGTGAGGCGGAGCTTCAGTTCTCGCGCGCTTTCGGAGTCCACGCCCCTCTTCTTCCCGCGCGGCGTCCTCAAGATGGCGTCCAATGGCGGGAAAACTCCACGGATGGCGGGAAGAAGGCAGAAGATGGCGTCGGATGGCGGGAAAACTCCACGGATGGCGGGAAGAAGGCAGAAGATGGCGTCGGATGGCGGGAATCCTCACCACAGGTAAGTTTAACAGTCTCTTTTTTTTTTTTTTCAGGCACGCAGTACCCGGTGGTTGCGGGCACGGGATCCTGCCGACTATGCCAAAGTTGACGCGCCCCCTGGGCCTCTGTTGTGCAGCGTTGCGCATGCGGGGAATACCCGGAGCCGGATCTGATAGGGGTAGTAGTCCTCGTGGCGGTGACCCGGTCCGTGCCCAGGGTGTCAAACCAAGTGGCAGAACTTAGAATAAGATGTTATACTGTTCGACTACGCCACCCGTTGATTGCGGCTATGAAGCCGCCGCTGCAGGGCAGACCGCTGAGGCCGGTGGTACGGGTGTGCAGTGTGGATAGTATCACCCCCAACGGGAGGGGTATGGCCTCAGGGCAGCGGACGTGGATGATGGGGATAGCAGAATTGCACGCAGGCACTAGGAACCACTCAGAGACGGTGCGGTGTAGTTCAGGGTCTTTACTGGTGGCAAAGGTAGACCCTCCCGGGAGTACTGGCTAGCGATCGGGGCCTGGTCAGTCTGTGAGCAGATAGGATCTCCCCCGGCCAGGCGGAGTTGTAGGCCTCCCCGACTTATTGTACTCTCCCTGGCTACCTTGCTAGAAGCGGGTAAAAGTAGCCCACGTCCCTGAGTGTACCGTGTGGTGCTCATCCGTATGGCCGGTGACTCGGGGCCTTCTGGTAGCCTCCGCTCCACAACGGCGGTGCTGGTCCCTTGCGTGTGACCGTGCCTTCGGGTTTCTTGGCCAGAGGACCTGAAATCCCCTGCCGGTCGGTTTCTGCTGCTGGGTATGGATCAGTCCCCACTGCCTCGGACTCCGTGTCCGGTGAGATCTCTTCAGTCAGGACGAGCTCTACAGCTTCCAGTCTCTGACCCCTTTTATCACTGCTCCCACATAGCTCCTGATCTTGCTCTCCCTGTATCTGCTCCACTCCAGACCAGACTGTGTCTCTGTCTGGGACTCCTCTTCTTCTCCTCTAACCCTGCCTCAGCCCCAGTTTATATCGGGGAAGTTCTTCCCCTCCCAGGACTGGGCAGGAAGTGTTGCATGCTTAGGGTTCCTGACCAGGAGACCTCCCACCTGCTCTCAGACGTAATATTGCTATTACTGTGGTAACCAGACCCCTGGGGTGCCACATATGTATCTACATACTAGCCATGTTTGCAGATAAGTATACATGTATATATTGGCCCCCATCTCCTTATGTGTTTCAGTCTGTTTGCTGCTGTTGGGGGCAGGATCAACAAAATGTCCAGCCATGTATTAAAACAGGTTTTGCGAGTATGGTTGGACATGAACAAAGACCTTAGCCAGTGGGCGGGGAACAATACATCATTTCCTGTGCTGGATTTAAAACCCCAGAGCACTCATGTGCTGGTCTCTTTGCTCTTTTTGGACACTTGGAGAGGATGGACTCAACACATGGCTGAGTATCTCTCTTCCCCTGTAACTCTTTACTTATTAGCCCTACATACGCTGTACTAATCCTCCTAGATATTGATATCCTTGTATCTGTATATATATAGGGAAAGTTAGTATAGTTGGGTGGGCCGCATGAGTGATTAGGAAACATGGGTGGAAAATAGGTAATTGAGAATTGTATATTGTTATTATTATTGTGTACTGTGTTAGTGGGATAAATAGTAGTATATTAACTGTAGACTTTTGTGTAATAAATACCTTTTATTAGCACACGGTTTTGTCTCAGTTGGTGTATAGTATAAGGCACAGATAACGTTAGTGGATATTAATTATTAATTGTCAAGTTTGATGTTAATAGTTAATATCGGACCTCAATAGAGGTGTAGGAGAGTTCCCCCCATTAATTACTGATATTTGTGGTGGGAAACCTCGTCCTTTAACAGTGGCACACAGCAAAACCTTCTGGGAGCATGTTGAACACGCGAGGACCGTATCACAGCGGTATCAACAACACGGAGTTAAATTGACCCCAAAGAAGTGTGAACTGTTCAAAAGGCAAGTCCGATTTCTAGAGAAAATTGTGTCCGGAGCAGGATATACCATGGACCCAGCAGAAATCGCTCCGGTACTGGCCTTAAAAGACAAGCGGCCCTCTACTTTCGGGGAGTTGAGGCAGATCTTAGGATTCCTCTTCTACTATCGTACTTACGTTCAGAACTTCTCCAGGATTGCCACCCCGCTATACCTCCTCTTGGGGACGACGACAGAGTCAACAATACCTATGGAGAAAAAGAAGAACTCGGGTAGGACTGGGCTAAAAAGAAACAACGCAGTTTCGTACCAACAGCCCATTTTCTGAACAGCAGACCATCAGGAGGTATTGGAAGAACTAGTAGACTACATGGTAAAACCACCCATCTTGGGATATCCTGATTTCAACTTACCATTTGTTCTTCATTGTGACGCTTCTCAAGTTGGACTGGAAGCTGCCCTGTGTCAGAATCAAGATGGAAAATTGAGAGTCATAGGTTACGGTTCTAGAACGTTGACAGACGCCGAGAAGAATTACCATCTACATTCCGGAAAATTGGAGTTCCTGACGTTGAAATGGGCTATCTGTGAACGATTTAGAGATTATCTCTACTACAGAAGCAATTGAGAGCACTACCCAAGCAGTGCAAGCTTATCAAGAGGAAGACACACCATTGTGGTGTCCGTTGACAGTGGAAATCACCATAAAATCAAGAGAACAAGATCACCCCCAGTCTATTCAACAACTACCAAAAGGAAAAATCTGTAGAGCACAACGGGAAGATCAGATAATTGGTAGAATACTACTTTATGTGGACCAAAATCGGTTTCAAAGTAAACAGGAGAGAGATGAGTCACCAGCAGTATCTGTTTTAGTTAGAGAATGGACGAAGCTCTACCTCAGTGAAGATGGTATCCTGTATCGTAAAGGAGGACAAAACCGGCAGTTGGTACTACCCAGAGTATTCCGTAGGTTGGTCTTCAAAGAACTCCATGAAAACTTGGGACACCTGGGAGTGGAAAGGACAACCAACTTGATCCGTGAACGTTTCTTCTGGCTGCACATGCAGAGAGATATTGAGATGTACGTGACCAGGGAGTGTGGGTGTCTGAAAGATAAACATCCCAACACATCAACCCGGGCACCTATTGGCAACATCCAAACTACGTATCCATTTGAGATGGTCTCAATAGACTTTCTACATCTTAAGACGTGCAAGGGTGGTTACGGATACATATTGGTGGTGATGGACCATTTTACTCGATTTGCCCAAGCATATGCTGCCACCAATAAAGCTGGTTGAACAGCGGCAAAGAAGATATTCAATGATTTTGCTTTGGGTTCTCTACGAGGTTACACCACGACCAAGGAAGAGAATTTGAGAACCAGCTCTTTGCCAAGCTAGGAAAGTACTGTAGAATTCAGAGATCCCACACAACGCCCTATCACCCAGAGGGTAATGTACAATTGGAACATTTTAACCGGACATTATTATCGATGTTGCGCACTTTAACAGCTGATGAGAAGAAAGACTGGAAGAGTTCACTGTCAAAAGTGGTACATGCCTATAACTGTACAAAGAGTGATGCAACGGGTTACTCACCCTTCTTCCTATTGTATGGACGATCGCCAAGACCGCCAATCGACATCATGTTTGATACTCCAGTGTCAGAGACTTACAGAACGTATCCGGAGTACTTTCAGAAATGGAAGGAATGGCAGAGGCATACAACATAGTGTCCAAAGTGGTTACGCAAGGACAGAGCAAGGGTAAGGAGTACTATGATCAAAAATGTTATGGAGCAGAATTGGCACCAAGAAGCCGGGTGCTATTCAAGAACGTACATGAGAAAGGTGGTCCAGGAAAACGTCGTTCATGCTGGGAAGACAAGGTGTATGTGGTCTTAAAGAGGAAAGCCGATGACAGTCCACTGTATGAAATCCGATTGGGAAGAGGGGACAAGAAAACCAGAATAGTCCTTCAGAATTTATTACTACCCTGTGATTATCTCCCACCACAAGACTTCCCAGAAGCAGACCGACATCGACCGGGATCGACTAAGAGACCACCACAGATTGAAGCATCGGTGGTGGATAGTGACCTTGAAAGTTCCGATGAAGAAGAGGGCACCGTTGTATTTCTCGGACCGGCAAGGAGAGGGAAGTACCATTTTCAGGAGAGTGAACTAAGTCCCGAGGCTCCAGAGTTTGTACCAAGGAATACAGATGAAATCCAATTCAGATCTGATGTTCGAGCACCGGTCACTGGAGAGACCGATCGACGCTCAGGAGAAGTGAAATCACCAGACCGTGTGGAACCAGGCGATTCCGGAGAAGTACAGGAACTTACAGAGGCAGTTACAGGAGCATTTGAGGAAGCACGGGAAATGAGTGCGGTGGAAGAAACTCCTGTGACTGAAGAACGCGTGGTATCTGAGGAACAACTCACCAGGAGGATGTCGACTCGAGAAGGGAGGAGACCCATGATGCTGACGTATGAGACACTTGGTGAACCGATTCAAGTGCCAAGGACTGTTGACTGGAAACAGGTATCTCTGCCTACGGACCAGGTAAGCTTACTGGATTGGTATTCACCACCGAGAGGCAGTATGAAGATGCTGCCTGATGGACATACTTGTTTTCATGCTTTGATTTTTCCTTAAAAGACTTTGTAGAAACAAAGAATTGTTAAGGCCTAGTGAGAGAGAGAGCTGGTTGAAGATGTACGAAAAGCTCCAGCTGAAGAGACGCTGATTGTGTTAAAATTGTGTTAATTGTTTATTTCTTACAGGAGTCCTACAAGAAAAAGGTCATAGAATAGATTGTTATACATTTTTATAAATGTTATGCCAATTTGTATATAAAGTTATATACCACCACTGTCTCAGAATTGGTCAGATTGACCAATTAAGACGAATGTTGAGGACGACATTCAAAAAGAGGGAAGAGTGTGACATGCAGAAGTAGTGCTGTTGCTTCAAAAGCATCCAGAAACTGTTACAAATAACACAAGCACAAGAGACAGGAAGTGTTGTGCTTCAGAAGCATCCAGCAACTAGACGGGTTAACACAGTCACAGGAGACAGGGAGTGTTTTAGCAGAGCCCCAGGGGGATTGTGGGGAACTTGTTAATGTAGTCTGGTTGAAGCTGAAGAGAAAGGTGGTGTGCTATCTGGATCTGACAGAAGGCAACTGAACAGGATTCAGATCAGGAGAGAAACTAAACACAGGTCAGATAAACTCCCTGAACTAACAGTGCAGAGTATTATCAGGCAGGAAGATAATGACTGGAATGAATTGTGTCACAGGGATCATCTCCCTCATCAAACCCTCCCCCCTCCATCTCCATGCAGGATAAAGAATGCTGTGTACTACTGTGTCCTTGTGACGGAAACCTGTGGTTGTGTATGCATAGAAGTGTGCTGCTAAGAGATCTAATTTATGCTGAAAAAAAAATGTTCCCATTATAAAGAAGCGGGTCTCCTATAGTGGTAATGTCCATGCTGTGACTGCAAGTGCTGCCAAAATTTAAGAAAAACCCCACTAACAATTTAAAGACACATACAGCTGGGCCACAGTAACAAGTATTACATGTTCCCATTAGAAAGGAGAGGGTCTGCTATTCAGTTATAGGGTATGCAGTGAGTCCAACGGCTGCCAAAATTTAGGAAAAACCCCACTAACAATTTAAAGACACATAGAGCTGGGCCACAGTAACGACATGTTCCTGTAGCACCCTGAGGATTCGGCTGCTACAGGGGTATTGCACCTCAAGCCAGAGGTGTGATATTCCACTCCCGGGTAAGGATGGAGTGTGGAACTGAGCTCAGTTAGCTGCATACACTACATACATCCCATTTCCGAGGGACAGACCGATGGTACTCCCACTAGGTATATGTGCAGGTACGACAGTGTCTGTCCCTGGCTGGAGTGGGAGGGGGGTGGAACATCCCAGTAGTGTAGGGGCAGATAGGGGGAGCAGTCTGGGTAATGCTAGGAGCTCATTGGGTGCTGGTCACCTGAGCTCACACATAGAGGGAGTATATAAGGTGGGAACCATCTTAGATCAGGGTCAGTCAGTCAGTCTTTTGTAGAGAGGTCCAGGAGAGCCTGCAGAGAGAAGAGAGAGAGAGGAGAAGAGAAGGACCCAGAGGGGGAGAAGAAGGAACCCCAAGAACCCAGAATTAGAACAGAAGGGTGAAGGGTTGGCACGCAAGGGAACCGGATCCCAAATTAGTGGAGGAGAGAAACAACCCTCAGCTAAGAACCGGAGGCTGCGACATTACATGTGTAGCAGCCCCTCACTAAGTCCACTAAGAAGGCACACCAGGCATAGGGTCAGGGAACCCCGAAGAGGTGCACCCACCAAGAGGCCCGAGGGAGCCGGATATAAGTGGACCCCTGGTGAGGAAGGCCAGTAGAAAGGACAGTCAGAAAGGGAGCTCAGGACCACGCTCCAGAATTGCTTGGGGGTTGGCCGAGTCCAGGACCTGGTGGACGCAGCACGGCTCGGGCGGTCACTCAAGGCCAGAGTGACCACAAGAACAGCAGTAAGTAAAAACCCTGAACTGCACAGCCCGACTCTGAGTCTTTTTACCATCCACACTGCACCTCCACCACAACCACCATCCTCTACACCTGACCCCCTGAGGCTATACCCCTCCCGTTGGGGGTTATACTACCACAGCTGCACATCTACCATCAGCCTCAGCGGACCCTGCTGCAGCGGCGGCCTTTTGACCGCAAATCAACGGGTGGCGTAGTCGACACTAAGAACTAATAACATCTGTAAAGACTGCCACACACTGAGCTTGACACCCTGGGCACGGACCGGGTCACAGCCACTCGGAAACTACAACCGCCATCTGATCCGGCTCCGGGTATCCCCAAACAACACTGGCCCAGGGGGCGCGTCAACTTTGGCGTAGTCGGCAGGATAACGTGCCCGCAACAACCGGGTACTGCGTGCCTGAAGAAAAGTTCACCGTTACCTCAAAAAGAAGTCTCCCGCCGGTTCCGGAGGGTCCCCGCCAACGGACCCCATCACAGGTCGTTTCCCGCCGGTTGTCCGCCATTTGCAGCTTTTTCCCGCCATCCATGGAGTTTCCCGCCACTGGGAGACGATTCCCGCCATTTCCAAAGATTTCCCGCCTTGGAAGAGCGGACGCCATTATGGGCGTGCCAGAGGGTGGCAAAAGGCCACCTCCCATCGTGGGCCAGGTCGAAGAATGGCGCCAAAAGCGGAAACCGCGCCCACCAACAGAGACTGTGATGCTGGAAGTGTCCATCAGCGTGAGAGAACTGCCCCTGGAACTGACGATCACTAAGTTGCCCCGGGACCACCCTCAATGTGGGCGGAGACAGAACAAAAGAACGAAGATGGGTGCAGCCTGGAGGAGTCTGGAGAGAGCGCACCCGGAGACAAGAAGTCTGGAGAGGAGTCCAGAGAAAGCGTACCCGGAGATGGAGGGAGAGACAGGTAGCACCGACCCAGTGGTCAGGAGCCTGCTGCAAGCAACAACCCCACTAGGCTTAGTGGAGATCCTAGCACAGCTCCCCCGAGACCGGGAGTGTGCACAGACCGCGCTGGAGGGCCTCGCACGGAGGATGGCCCAGGTGCAGCAAGACACGCTGACGGAGTGGAGCCGTGAGATGGCCCAGCAGACCGGAACCCGTCAGCGGAGCACGCCGCCCGAGACGAGGAGACAGACCGCCTCTGAGGATGGCGCAGGAAGAATGAAGGCAGGAGACGGCGCGGAGAAGGGAGCTGAACGGACGGAGGCAGGTAAAGGGGACGTCTCTACCCCGAGCCGAGAAACCGTGTACCTGTCCCAGCTCCCCGTCGCAGAGCCCGAAATTCCCCCTGCCGTGCCCGTCGCTGCATCGTCACCGTGCCAGACTAGGCCTCAAGCGGAAGCCGCGGCCGCGACCCCTGTGACGTCACGTGCCTCAATCCTGAGCGCGGCGAAGCAGGAAATACCATCGGCCTGGTCGCAAGGTCTAGTACCTCCGGGCGCCGCAATTCCAACAGCGCCCCCTACCTCCGCGGAGCCACCGGCCTGGTCGCAAGGCCGAGTGCCCCCGGGCGCCGCAGTACCAACAGCGCCCTCTACCTCTGCCGAGCCACCGGCCTGGTCGCAAGGCCAGGAACACCCGGGCGCCGCCGTCTTCACGGTGCCCTTTACCTTTAGGGTGCCCCAGGCCTGGTCGCAAGGCCTGGTCAATCCGGGCGCCGCTTCCACCACCGCGCCCTCAACATCTAGAGTGCCACACCTGGGTGAAGACTTGTTTGCCCAGCACACGTGCCCGTATGGGCAGCCCTTTGTGTGGCCACCGGAGTACCACCATCCCCGACTCCGGAAAGAAAGACCCCTAGATGAGCCCCTGATTCCGGTTCCGAAGCCCGTTAAGATCACCCCGCTCCCGCTGGAAGAAGCGCAGTTCGAGTGGGACCCCACCGGAGGAGACCTCATGGGATTCACCCAAGAAACGCGGGCGGCCGCAGCTGAACGTGCGGAGTGCTGCCGGCAGCAGTTAGAGGTCTTCGACCGGGAGAGGAGAGAGAGGCGGGTCCGAGAGCAGCGGCTGCAGGAACAGAGCGCAGAGCAGAAGAGCCGAACCAGGAGGAGCCCCCGTGCAGCCCACGGTCCCCGTGCCACCGGGACTGTAATTAAATTCCAACTGCAGCACGGTTGGGGCTTCATAAGAGACCATCACTCCCCGGCGACGTCTTTGTCACCCGCAGAGACGTAGAAAGCCATCTGCCGGAGGGACACAGAGGTCGTGACCTATATGTAGGGGACGAGGTCACGTTCACCCGGCACAAGTGTGCCAAAGGACCCTACGCCCTCCATGTACATCGCCTGACGGAGGAGGAGCTGCGGTGTGAGGAGGAGCAAGAGGACCCGAACGGGTCTGAAGACAGAGAAGGAGCAGGAGGACGCCGTCATTAAAGTACGGTAAAGAGACTGTACATAGTTACCCGTCAGGGTATAAGAACTGTTACTGCTGCTAGTTAAAATATAGTCCCCGTTGGGACCAGCAAATTGAACTGAAACCCGTGTGTCCCTATTCCCACTGACCGAGGACTGAGAGCGGTCATTCCTTTCCTAATACCTGGCCGAGGACTGAGAGCGGCCATATTCCCCTTGTATATAGTTGCACTTTTTAAGGCGCCCCCTACTGGTTTTATAGGAAAGCTGTGTTACAAGAGACTGTCGCACTTTACCCGGTCACAAGTTGCACCGTGGCCGGAGGCACAAGAAAGTTTATGATATATATATAATGTTTTATATGTTAATGTTGTTATGAAAAAAAAAAAAATTGTATGTTTTTGGATGTTTATTCTCTTACAGCCCGAGGACGTGCTGTGATTTACCAGGGGGGAATGTAGCACCCTGAGGATTCGGCTGCTACAGGGGTAT
Organism: Phyllobates terribilis; assembly: GCF_046119375.1. Taxonomy (NCBI): domain Eukaryota; kingdom Metazoa; phylum Chordata; class Amphibia; order Anura; family Dendrobatidae; genus Phyllobates; species Phyllobates terribilis. The sequence continues at coordinate 159,368,335 of NW_027362761.1, forward strand.
TGCACCTCAAGCCAGAGGTGTGATATTCCACTCCCGGGTAAGGATGGAGTGTGGAACTGAGCTCAGTTAGCTGCATACACTACATACATCCCATTTCCGAGGGACAGACCGATGGTACTCCCACTAGGTATATGTGCAGGTACGACAGTGTCTGTCCCTGGCTGGAGTGGGAGGGGGGTGGAACATCCCAGTAGTGTAGGGGCAGATAGGGGGAGCAGTCTGGGTAATGCTAGGAGCTCATTGGGTGCTGGTCACCTGAGCTCACACATAGAGGGAGTATATAAGGTGGGAACCATCTTAGATCAGGGTCAGTCAGTCAGTCTTTTGTAGAGAGGTCCAGGAGAGCCTGCAGAGAGAAGAGAGAGAGAGGAGAAGAGAAGGACCCAGAGGGGGAGAAGAAGGAACCCCAAGAACCCAGAATTAGAACAGAAGGGTGAAGGGTTGGCACGCAAGGGAACCGGATCCCAAATTAGAGGAGGAGAGAAACAACCCTCAGCTAAGAACCGGAGGCTGCGACATTACATGTGGAGCAGCCCCTCACTAAGTCCACTAAGAAGGCACACCAGGCATAGGGTCAGGGAACCCCGAAGAGGTGCACCCACCAAGAGGCCCGAGGGAGCCGGATATAAGTGGACCCCTGGTGAGGAAAGCCAGTAGAAAGGACAGTCAGAAAGGGAGCTCAGGACCACGCTCCAGAATTGCTTGGGGGTTGGCCGAGTCCAGGACCTGGTGGACGCAGCACGGCTCGGGCGGTCACTCAAGGCCAGAGTGACCACAAGAACAGCAGTAAGTAAAAACCCTGAACTGCACAGCCCGACTCTGAGTCTTTTTACCATCCACACTGCACCTCCACCACAACCACCATCCTCTACACCTGACCCCCTGAGGCTATACCCCTCCCGTTGGGGGTTATACTACCACAGCTGCACATCTACCATCAGCCTCAGCGGACCCTGCTGCAGCGGCGGCCTTTTGACCGCAAATCAACGGGTGGCGTAGTCGACACTAAGAACTAATAACATCTGTAAAGACTGCCACACACTGAGCTTGACACCCTGGGCACGGACCGGGTCACAGCCACTCGGAGACTACAACCCCCATCTGATCCGGCTCCGGGTATCCCCAAACAACACTGGCCCAGGGGGCGCGTCATTCCCATTAGAAAGGAGAGGGTCTGCTATTCAGTTATAGGGTATGCAGTGAGTCCAATGGTTGCCAAAATTTAGGAAAAGCCCCACTAACAATTTAAAGACACATAGAAGTGGGCCTCAGTAACGACATATTCCCATTAGAAAGGAGAGGGTCTCCCATACTGCTTGCCTATGCAGTGACTGTAATGGCTGTCAAAAATTTGGAGGCACTCCAATGTCCCTTGCAAGAGACGTAAAGGTCAGAGGGCCTCCTGAAAACAATGTTCCCATTATTAGGAAGTGTGTCTCCCATACATATTCCCATTAGAAAGGAGAGGGTCTCCCATACTGTTTGCCTATGCAATGAAGCAACATCTACTAAAAATTTGGAGGAATGTCCCTTGCAAGAGACTTAGAGGTCGAAGAGCCTCCTGAAAACAATGTTCCCATTATTAGGAAGTGTGTCTCCCATACTGTTTGCCTATGCAAGCAACGTCTGCTAAAAATTTGGAGGAACTCCAATGCCCCTTGCAAGAGACTTAGAGGTTGAAGGGCCTCCTGAAAACAATGTTCCCATTATTAGGAAGTGTGTCTCCCATGCTGTTTGCTTATACAGTGAAGCAATGTCTGCTAAAAATTTGGAGGAACTCCAATGCCCCTTGCAAGAGACGTAGAGGTAGGAGGGCCTCCTGAAAACAATTGTGGGTTCAATAGTGGTGTACTGCGGTCCCCTAGTAATTGGGACAGGAAAGTTGAGCGACAAGATGTGAGTGTTTGTTGTGGCACAATTTCAGCTTGCCCACGGCCACATCCTCGGCCTCTGCATTCACCATCACCATCACGTCCACTTCCCCGTCCCTTGCCACGCACCTTGCCTATTTTTAATGGAGGACAATATTTTCCATGTACACAAAAGAAATTATTTTGGAATGCAGTTATATGTGATACGTCTGACAGAGAGCCACAATTTTAAATAGCAGGCCTGTAATTTACTAATATTATTCCACACAGAGACCTAGTGTGAATAGCTTGACCGACACACTGCAACAGAATGGAAATTGAAGAAATCGCTGATTTTGGAGCAGTCTTATAGGTGATATGTCTGACAGAGAACCACGGTTTTAAATAGCAGGCCTGTAATTTGCTAACACTATTCTTCATAGACATCTAGTGTGAATAGCTTGACCGACACACTGCAACGGAATGAAAATGGAAGAAATGTCTGATTTTGGAACAGTCTTATAGGTGATATGTCTGACAGAGAACCACGGCTTTAAAAAGCAGGCCTGTAATTTACTAATACTATTCTACACAGAGACCTAGTGTGAATAGCTTGACCGACACACTGCAATGAAAATGGAAGAAATGGCTCTCCTATAGTGGTAATGCCGACGTTGTGACTACAAGGCCTGACAAAATTTGGGAAAAACCGCACTACCAATTTAAAGACACATAGAGCAGGGCCACAGTAATGACATGTTCCCATTACAAAGGAGCGGTTCTGCTATACAGTTTTAGGGTATGCAGTGAGTTCAACGGTTGCCTAAATTAGGGAAAAACTCCAATACCAATTTAAAGACACATAGAGGTGGGCCTCAGTAACGACATGTTCCTATTACAAAAGGAGCAGCTCTGCTATACAGTTATAGGGTATGCAGTGAGTACAACGGCTGCCAAAAATTTGGAGGCACTCCAATGCCCCTTGGAAGAGACGTAGAGGGCCTCATGAAAAAATGTTCCCATTATTAGGAAGTGGGTCTCCCATAGTGTTTGCCTATGTAGTGAATGCCAAAAATTTGAAGGAACTCCAATGCCCCTTGCAAGACACGTAGAGGTCAGAGAGCCTCCTAAAAACAATGTTCCCATTATTAGGAAGTGGGTCTCCCATAGTGTTTGCCTATGCAGCAAAGCAACAGCTGCCAAATATTTGGAGGAACTCCAATGCCCCTTGCAAGACACGTAGAGGAGGTGATATGGTAGATTTGGTGGTGAATGATATGGTGATGGAGGATGAGAAGAAGGAGGAGGACAAGAGCAAATAGACAAAATCAGGAAGCGTATACCCATGTGTGGGTGTGAAGAGGTTCATGGGAATAGACCTCCCAAAAGAAGACACTGGATTTGAGTTTATGTTATGCTTGGGTGGTGTTGAGAAAGTCTGGCCCAATCCAGCCCTTGTTAATTTTTGTAAGAGTCAGTCTGTCAGCATTTTCAGTTGACAGGCGGATGCGCTTATCAGTTATAATTCCACCAGCGGCACTAAAAACCCGCTCTGACAAAACGCTAGCGGCACGGCAGGCCAGGACCTCCAAGGCGTAGAGAGCCAGTTCATGCCACGTGTGCAGCTTGGATACCCAATAATTATAAGGCACAGAGGAATCACGGAGGACATTGGTACGGTCGGCAAGATGCTCCCTCAGCATCTTCCCAAACTTTGCACTCCTTGTGAGATTTTCCCGCTCCTCAGGGCCTGTGCGATGGGAGGCTCTGAGAAAACTGTCCCAGAACTTTGACAGTGTTCCCCTGCCCCTGCTGGATTGGAGTTGTGTCTCTTTCGCCTGTACTCCTTGGTTGTCCAATGAACTGTGACCTCTGCCGCCAGCGTTTTCAGATGGGAATTTTTTTAATAATTCCACAACAAGGGCCTTCTCGTACTGCCCCATTTTAGTAGACCTGTCCGCCTCGGGGATAAGAGATAGAAAGTTCTCCATGTTGCGTGGGTCTAGAAGTGTCAACCAACCAGTAATGACTGTCACCCAAAATTTTGAGAACGCGGGGGGTCACGGGAAAGGCAGTGTAACATAAACTCAACCGTGCGTGCCAGACTGCTAACAGGCAAAACTTCCGTGTCCTCACCAAGAGGACGACTGACCATGCTCTCCTCCTCCTCTTCCCTGTCCTCAGGCCATCCACGCTGAACAGACGGTATGACAGTTGTGCAGGTAGTACCGTCTATAGCGCATGAAACTAGCTCCTCCTCCTCCTCTTCCTCATTGTCACCCAATCCACGTTGGGATGAGAAGAGGCTGGGCTGTGTGTAATCACCCTGTATGGTTCCTTGCTCCATCTCATCGTGCTCCGCCTGCAATGCATCCTCTTTTATTGTGAGCAGAGAGCGTTTCAGAAGACAGAGAAGCGGGATGGTGATGCTAATTATGGCATCATCGCTGCTCACCATCTTGGTGGAGTCCTCAAAGTTTTGGAGGATGATACATATGTCTGACATCCATGTCCACTCCTGAGGTCTTATGTGTGGAGTCTGAACTGAATACCGATGGCCTTGTTGATGCTGGTAGTCAACAACTGCCCTCTTCTGCTCACAAATCATTCCCAACATCTGCAATGTAGAGTTCCAACGGGGACATCACACACCAGTTGATGAGCCGTAAGCTGCAAACGCTGCTGAAACATGGCAAGGACGGCGGAAGCTGTAGGTGACTTTCTAAAATGGGCACACAGGTGGCGTACTTTGACAAGCAGATCTGTCAGCTCCGGGTAGGTTTTGAGAAACCGCTGAACCACGAGGTTAAGCACATGGGCCAGGCATGGTACGTGTGTGAGCTCGCCTCGCCTCAGAGCCGCCACCAGGCTCCAGCCATTGTCACACACGACCATGCCTGGCTGTAGGTTCAGTGGTGTCAGCCACAAATCTGCCTGCTCTTTCAGAGCTGTCCACAACTCTTCAGCATTGTGTGGTTTGTCACCTAAGCATATTAGCTTCAGCACAGCCTGTTGCCGCTTGGCCGAGGCAGTGCACCAGTGCTTCCAGCTTGTGACTGATTTGGTCATTTCAGAGATGGAGGCTGAAGAGGAGGAGGTGCAGGAGCTGTAGACTGTGGGGGCAACCCTGATTGACCCAGGGCCCACAATCCTCGGCGTCGGGAGGACGTGTTCTGTCCCAAAGTCCAATGGGTCCCCGCTTCCACTATGTTAACCCAGTGTGCCGTCAGCGAGATGTACGGTCCCTGCCCACAAGCACTTGTCTACGTGTCTGTGGTTAGGTGGACTTTCCCAGTAACTGCATTGTTGAAGACACGGCTAATGTTGTGGGACACGTGCTTGTGTAATGCGGGGACGGCACACTGGGAGAAATAGTGGCGGCTGGGGACCAAGTACCGAGGGACGGCTGCTTCCATCAGGTTGCGGAAAGCTTCTATCTCCACGAGCCTAAAAGGCAACATTTCAAGCGCAAGCAGTCGCGAAACGTGTGAATTTAGTAGTGTGGCCTGTGGAGCATTTGGCTGCATATTTGCGCTTGTGTTCCAAGGACTGGGGTAGGGACAACTGAACGCTGCGCTGGGACAAGGACGTGGACGTGCTTGCTGATGGTGCTTGTTGAGAGTTTGCAATGACAGGTGCAGGGCAGGAGGCATCTTCGCATGCGCCATGGACAGGGGATTGGCTTGCAAGCACAACAGCGGAAGAAGCAGTGGTGCCACCCGTAGACACTGTTCCTGGACCCTGGGGTTCGATCCACAAAGTCGGCTGCTTTGCTGCCATGTGCCTGATCTTGCTGGTGGTGGTCAGGCTGGTAGTTTTGCTACCCCTGCTGATGCTGACCTGGCAGGTGGTGCAAATGGCCTTTTTGGGGTTATCGGCGGAGTCTTTAAAAAACAACCAGACTAGGAAAGACCTAACAGTTGTACCGGCAACTTCCGTCGTGTTCATGTTACGGGGAACGGTTGCCCCCCTTCTGTCTGTGGCCACCACACTGCTTGTTCTTGCCTGATGTGGTGCTACGCCTCCCTCCCCCTGTGTGCTGCTGTCCTCGCTCTGCATGTTACCTTGTCAGGTTGGGTCAGTGACTTCATCGTCCACCACCTCATCTTCTACTTCCGCACCCTGGTCCTCCTCCTGACTTTCTGGCAATTGTGTCTCATCATCATCCACCTCTTGTGACAGTTTCCCACCATCTCCTTCATGTGACTGTGGCTGCTCAAATATTTGGGCATCGCTACATACGATCTCCTCTTGCCCCGCTTCAAGTGGACCGGGCGAGAGGCCCGAATCTATAAATGGAAGAGTGAACAGCTCTTCGGAGTGTCCAAGTGTGGGATCAGTTGTCTTCGGGCACTCGGCATGGTTGGAGGAAGGAGGATCAGGGTGAGGAATATACAGTCCAGACTCATGGCTACTGAGACTTGACCGTGTGGAAGACAGGGTGGTGGTGGTAGCTAAGTGACTGGAAGCATTAGCTGCTATCCAACCAATAACCTTTTCACACTGTTCTGTGTTCAATAGTGGTGTTCTGCGGTCCCCTATTAATTGGGACAGGAAGGTCGAGTGAGAAGATGTGGGTGTTTGTTGTGGCACAATTTCAGCTAGCCCACAGCCTCGGTCTCGTCCTCTGCATGCACCATCATCACCATCATGTCCACTTCCCTGTCCCTTGCCACGCGCCTTGCCCATTTTAAATGGAGGATAATATTTTCCACGTTAACTACAAATGGCTGGATTTGAACCGCAGTGATATGTGATACATGTGACGGAAAACCACAGTTTTAAATAGCTGGCCTGTAGGTAACTATTTTTAACAGTGGACTGGTGTCAATAACTTCGCTAACACACTACAACAACATTTAAATGGAGGCCAGAAATGGCAGAATTTTGAGCACACTTATATGTGATCCGTGTGACGGACAAACCACAGTTTTAAATAGCTGGCCTACTGTAGGTAACTATTTTTAACAGTGAACTGATGTCAATAACTTTTCTAACAGACTATAACAAAATTTAAATGGAGGCCAGATATGGCAGAATTTTGAGCGCACTTATTTGTGATCTGTGTGACAGACAAACCGCAGTTTTAAATAGCTGGCCTGTAGGTAACTATTTTTAACAGCAAACTGGTGTCAATAACTTCATTAACACACTGCAACAAAATTTAAATGGAGGCCAGAAATGTCAGAATTATGAGCGCACTTTGACAGTGTCACTGGTTTTATATGTGAGGGGAGGTATGTGTCACTCAGGATGCTCTCCTGTGTGGACTAAGACCTACTTTATTTTTCTGCCAGCATGTTATATGCTGGTAGGTTTACTCTGTTAAAGGGTGTGCGGTTTTAGGGGAATGGCAAAGAGGGCAGGACGCCATTCCCCATACCTCCCCTCAGGGTGTGGTTGAGCAATGTGTAAAAGCTCAGTCCTTTTTTTTTTTTCCCTTTGGAGTGTGGTCTGGAGAGGGAAGTCTCCAGACAGTGTTGTGGAAGCTGCAGAGCTTGTTACCTGGACTTTACCTGTGCAGTTTATGCTACCGAGAGCGGGCGGAACCCGCTCACCTATGAACTGAGCTATACTTTGTTTTGTTTTCCTGCGGAATCCTGCATGAGTTTATGCCAGATAATAAACCAGTAGAAAGGGAACCTGAGAACGTGTGTCCTGAGTCTGCCTCCGGGAGAGCCGAGCGAGTCGTCTTGCCACAGCACTTATATCTTATCCATGTGACGGACAAACCACAGTTTTAAATAGCTGGCCTGTAAGTAACTATTTTTAACAGCGAACTGGTGTCAATAACTTCACTAACACACTGCAACAAAATTTAAATGGAGGCCAGAAATGTCAGAATTTTGAGCGCACTTATATCTGATCCGTGTGACGGACAAAGCACAGTTTTAAATAGCTGGCCTGTAGGTAACTATTTTTAACAGTGAACTGGTGTCAATAACTTCACTAACACACTGCAACAAAATTTAAATGGAGATCAGAAATGGCAGAATTTAAAGCGCACTTACACTACCGTTCAAAAGTTTGGGGTCACCCAGACAATTTTGCATTTTCCTTGAAAATTCATACTTTTATTTATCAAATGAGTTCCAAAATGATTAGAAAATATAGTCCAGACATTGACAAGGTTAGAAATAATGATTTTTATTGGAAAGAATAATTTTCTCCTTCAAACTTTGCTTTAGTCAAAGAATGCTCCCTTTGCAGCAATTACAGCATTGCAGACCTTTGGCATTCTAGCTGTTAATTTGCTGAGGTAATGTAGAGAAATTTCACCCCATGCTTCCTGAAGCCCCTCCCACAAGTTGGATTGGCTTGATGGGCACTTTTTGCGTACCATACGGTCAAGCTGCTCCGACAACAACTCAATGGGGTTGAGATCTGGTGACTGCCTTGGCCACTCCATTACAGATAGAATACCAGCTGCCTGCTTCTTCCCTAAATAGTTGATGAATAATTTGGAGGTGTGCTTTGGGTCATTGTCCTGTTGTAGAATGAAATTGGCTCCAGTCAAGCGCTGTCCACAAGGTATGGCATGGCGTTGCAAAATGGAGTGATATCCTTCCTTATTCAAAATCCCAATTACATTGTACAAATCTCCCACTTTACCAACACCAAAGCAACCCCAGACCATCACATTACCTCCACCATACTTGACAGATGGCGTCAGGCATTCTTCCAGCATCTTTTCAGTTGTTCTGCGTCTCACAAATGTTCTTCTGTGTGATCCAAACACCTCAAACTTTGATTCGTCTGTCCATAAAACTTTTTTCCAATCTTCCTCTGTCCAATATCTGTGTTCTTTTGCCCATATTAATCTTTTCCTTTTATTAGCCAGTCTCAGATATGGCTTTTTCTTTGCCACTTTGCCCTGAAGGCCAGCATCCCGGAGTCGCCTCTTTACTGTAGACGTTGACACTACTACCAGGTTGTACTATTTAATGAAGCTGCCAGTTGAGGAGCTGTGAGGCGTTGATTTCTCAAACTAGAGACTCTAATGTACTTGTCTTGTTGCTCAGTTGTGCAGCGGGGCCTCCCACTTCTCTTTCTACTCTGGTTAGAGCCTGTTTGTGCTCTCCTCTGAAGGGAGTAGTACACACCGTTGTAGGAAATCTTCAGTTTCTTGGCAATTTTTAGCATGGAATAGCCTTCATTTCTAAGAACAAGAATAGACTGTCGAGTTTCACATGAAAGTTCTCTTTTTCTGGCCATTTAGAGAGTTTCATAGAACAAACAAATGTAATGCTCCAGATTCTCAACTAGCTCAAAGGAAGGTCAATTTTATAGCTTCTCAAATCAGCCAAACCATTTTCAGCTGGGCTAACATACTTGTGCAATGGTTTTCTATGGTTTTCTAAACATCCATTAGCCTTCTTACACAGTTAGCAAACACAATGTACCATTAAAACACTGGAGTGGTGGTTGTTGGAAATGGGCCTCTATACACCTATGTAGATATTGCAATAAAAACAAGACGTTTGCAGCTAGAATAGTCATTTACCACATTAACAATGCATAGAGTGTATTTCGAATTCATTTAATGTTAGCTTCATTGAAAAAAAAGTGCTTTTCTTTCAAAAATAATGAAATTTCTAAATGACCCCAAACTTTTGAACGGTAGTGTATTTGTTATCCGTGTGACGGACAAACCACAGTTTTAAATAGATGGATTTTTAGCGCTGTAATATGGAAAGGATCTGGCTGTTTCCTGCAGTGCCAACAAGCAAATGGAGCAGAAAAACGGGGTTCTCTGGATTGCTTTTTAAGCAAATAATCAGGATTAAGATCCAAAAAAATGTATTCCTGACCCCTGATACCTGGTGTTATGTTCTGCTACCAGAGCTAAGGAAAGAGAGGAGATCTGTCCCTACGATAGAACTCAGCTTAATCCCTACGATGTAACAGGGGACCTGATCCTGCGATCAGACCTGCTAAAGTCCTAAGCTAGTCTGTACGGAGACCTATAGATGTGGGGAAGGAATCCCTACAAGTACTAAGGACTGGGAGGAGTATGGGACACCTCCTAACAGAAATAGTAGCAGACAGATGAGCAAACAAAATATATAGAACATAGAGGTCAGTAGACCAAGCAAACTAACAGAGCAAGACACAGAGCACAGGCTAGCTAGAAAGTAGATATACAATGAAGTCCAGCAAAGCCAGAAGGGCGGAGCAGGATTAAATAGGCCAACAAGGTCATGTGACCAGCAAAGGAAAAAAAAACTAAGAGCAAGGTTCTAACAGTACCCCCCCTTCTAAGAGGATCCTCCGGATCCCCTAGGACCAGGCTTATCAGGAAATCTCCTGTGAAACGCTCTGATAAGTCTGGACGCGGAAACATCATCCGACCTCACCCAAGAGTTATCCTCGGGACCGAAACCTTTCCAGGCCACAAGATACTGCAAACTACCTCTATACCGTCTAGAGTTAAGGATGCGAGAAATTTCATATTCCCCGTCCTCCACCACCGGAGGAACAGAGGCAGAGGCGTCACAATCCGATACAACAGCTTTTTTCAACAGAGAGACATGAAATACCGGATTAATTCTCCAGGAGGTAGGAACCTCCAACCTAACAGCAGATTGGTTGACAACCTGAAGCACCTTAAAGGGCCCTACAAACTTGGGACCCAATTTCTTTGAAGGAATCCTCAACCGCAGATTCCTAGAGGACAACCAAACCATGTCACCAACAGCGAACAAAACCTCCTGTCGTTTCCTATCAAAGTAGTCTTTAGATTTTCTGTTGGCCTCCTGAAGATTACCACGCACATCCGTCCAAACTCTCTCCAAATCACCGGAAAAATTCTCCTCCTCAAGCACGGCAGATCCCAACTTGGAGAACGACCCAAACGACGGATGTCTCCCAGAACAACAAAAAAAAGGCGAACAACCAGCAGAAGAAGATGTATGATTGTTCAGAGCAAATTCAGCAAGTGGCAGAAACTCAGACCACCCCTCTTGATTGTCTGCCACAAAACAACGCAAGAACTGCTCAACATCCTGGTTTTTCCTTTCTGTCTGGCCATTAGATTCAGGATGATATCCGGACGAGAACGACAAATGAACTCCCAACCTATCACAAAAGGCACGCCAAAAACGAGCCACGAACTGAGGACCCCTATCAGAAACAATGTCAGTAGGAACACCATGAAGTCTGACAATTTCCTTGACAAAGGCCTTAGCGAGAGTTTTAGCGCAGGGCAGTTTGACGAAAGGAACCAAGTGACACATCTTGCTAAAACGGTCCACGACCACCCAGATGACAGTAAAACCCTCAGAGGGGGGAAGGTCAGTTATAAAGTCCATAGCCAAATGTGTCCAAGGAGCACTGGGAACCTCCAAAGGACAAAGCAACCCCGCAGCAGGAGTATGTGAGGACTTAGATCTAGCACATATAGTACATTGACGCACCCACTTAATGACTTCCTTCTGCCATCCAGGCCACCAAAAACTGCGACCCACCAGTCTCTTGGTCTCAGAGATTCCGGGATGACCTGCCAACCGAGATTCGTGACACTCAACAAACAAATCTCTCCTAAAGGTCCCAGGCACAAACAACCTCCCATGAGGAGTGTTAGAAGGGGCATTCTCCTGTGCTTTAAGAATCTCATTTTCCAAAACGGAGTCCAAAGCAGCTATCACAACACCTTCTTGTAAAATGTTCTCCTCTTTCTCAGCACCGACTATGGGAGAAAAACTGCGAGACAAGGCATCCGCCTTAACATTCTTAGTACCAGGGATGTAAGTAACGGAGAAATTAAACCGCGAGAAAAACAGTGCCCACATAGCCTGACGGGCATTCAGGCGCTTGGCAGCATCAAGATATATCAGATTTTTATGATCCGTAAGAACCTGAACGGGAAATTCCGCACCTTCCAAGAAGTGGCGCCAGTGTTCAAATGCGAGTTTAATAGCCAATAATTCCCGATTACCAATATCGTAATTCAGTTCAGTCTCCGAAATTTTTTTTGAAAAAAAGGCACAGGGATGTAATCCATCCCCGTTATCCTGAGACAATACTGCGCCAACCCCCACAGAGGAAGCATCAACCTCAACCAAAAACGGCCTAGTAACATCAGGCTGCATAAGGATGGGAGCAGAGGTGAACCTCTCCTTGAGATACACAAAAGCTTCAATGGCCTCAGAAGACCACTAAACCGTATCAGCACCTTTCCTGGTGAGATCAGTCAGAGGTTTGACAATACTAGAAAAATTTTTTATGAATTTTCTGTAGTAATTGGCGAAACCCAAAAACCTCTGTATCGATTTCAAACCAATAGGCCTAGGCCATTCCTGCACAGCCTGAACCTTAACCGGATCCATCTCAAAACCTTTGCTGGAGATAATGTAGCCCAAAAAACTAATTCTCTGTACAGCGAACTCACATTTCTCCAGCTTAGCAAAAAGCGAATTGTCCATTAATAACTGTAATACCTCACGCACGCTCCGCCAATGAGACTCCAGATCCGGCGAATAAATCAAAATGTCATCCAAATACACAACCACATTTTTGCCGATCAAAGGTCTAAGGATGTCATTAATCAGATTCTGAAAAAATGCAGGAGCATTAGTAACACCAAAAGGCATAACCAGATTCTCAAAATGACCCACAGGAGTGTTAAAAGCAGTCTTCCATTCGTCACCCTCCTTCATGCGCAACAGATTGTATGCCCCCTTAAGGTCAATTTTAGAGAACCACTTGGCCCCCATTAACTGGTTAAACAGATCAGGAATCAATGGCAGTGGGTAAGGATTGCGTACAGTAATTTTGTTAATCTCACGAAAATCCAGACAAGGACGTAAACCGCCGTCCTTTTTTTTTACAAAAAAAAATCCAACCGCCACAGGAGACTTAGAGGGCCTAATGTGACCGGCGGCCAAACTTGTCTGTATGTATTCCTCCAAAGCCTTCCTCTCAGGAATAGTAAGGTTAAATAAACGACTTTTAGGAAGAGTCGCTCCAGGGACAAATTCAATAGAACAATCATAGTCTCTATGGGGAGGCAAAACCTGCGAATCCTTCTCAGAAAAAACTCTCCAAAAATCCTGAATAGGAACAGGCAATTCTCCCCTATCCAAAGCTGCAATACGCCCGTTACAACACTTGTCATAACATTTATGGCTCCAGGATTTAATTTCACTGGTAGACCAATCCAGTACAGGATTGTGAAATTTTAACCAGGGCAATCCCAATATTACTGGAGAAGGCAAGTTATTCAACACTACCAAATCCAATTTCTCATGGTGAACACCAATAATAGTGAGAGGAAATTCACAGACCTTGAGAGTAATATTCTTCAAAGGGGAACCATCCACAGAAACCACAGCAATGGGGGATGATAAAGGTTCAGGTTTTAAATTGAGTCTTTCCACGAATCCCCCATCAATTACATTCAAAGTAGACCCGCAATCAACAAACACCCGAAATTCCATTAATTCTTTCTGAGCAATCGTGGAAGCAGCTAAAAATATACCCTTGGAATTTAAACAGGCAATACGGGCGTGACTGACCATTTTTTTTTCTTTCTTCATACGAAGCTCACAGCCTTTAATCAAATGACCAGATTTTCCGCAATAGAAACACAAGCCTTCAGAAAATCGATGGTCTTTTTCTTGAGAGCGAGGTGCCACCGATCCAATCTCCATCGGTTCACCACTGTTAGTACACACATTCTCATAACTAGAAACTGACATAGCAGAGGATTTGCTCTCATTAACCCTTGCACGCAGTCTTCTATCCACCCGTATAGCTAATTGCATAGCCTGTTGCAAATCTTCAGGTGTAGGATAAGCAATTAGCAGGTCTTTAACCCTTTCACTGAGCCCAGCAAGAAATAGACTTTTCAGAGCAGAATTGTTCCACCCTGTTTGAGTAGACCAACGACGGAAATGAGTACAATATTTTTCCACATTACCTGATCCCTGTTTTAAACGTCTCAACTCAGTCTCAGCTGATGCGACACGGTCAGGATCATCATATAATAGTCCCAAAGCAGAAAAAAAACTATCCACTGATCTGAAGCATGTATCACTAGGTTGCAAAGAAAAGGCCCACTCCTGAGGCTCTTTGCGCAAAAGTGACATTATGAACCCTATGCGCTGGGATTCATCCCCAGAGGACTTGGGTCTCAAACGAAAATACAATAAGCAAGCATTTTTAAATGAAAAAAATTCTCGGTGTTCACCAAAAAATAAATCCGGCAAACATACCTTAGGCTCCAAGAAATGTGCTCCAGGACAGTTACTCACGTGCTGACGGAGCTCGGCCACCTCCAGAGAGAGTCCCTGCAGGCGATGAACCAAATCCTGAACCGACACCATGATGGAACAGAAAAATCTTTCCTTAGAGAATTTGCTGGCTGGACTTACTGTTATGTTCTGCTACCAGAGCTAAGGAAAGAGAGGAGATCTGTCCCTACGATAGAACTCAGCTTAATCCCTACGATGTAACAGGGGACCTGATCCTGCGATCAGACCTGCTAAAGTCCTAAGCTAGTCTGTACGGAGACCTATAGATGTGGGGAAGGAATCCCTACAAGTACTAAGGACTGGGAGGAGTATGGGACACCTCCTAACAGAAATAGTAGCAGACAGATGAACAAACAAAATATATAGAACATAGAGGTCAGTAGACCAAGCAAACTAACAGAGCAAGACACAGAGCACAGGCTAGCTAGAAAGTAGATATACAATGAAGTCCAGCAAAGCCAGAAGGGCGGAGCAGGATTAAATAGGCCAACAAGGTCATGTGACCAGCAAAGGAAAAAAAACCTAAGAGCAAGGTTCTAACACCTGGGGCTATTTCTAGGAATATCTGTAAAAATACCAGCAGCAGACAGAACTGGAATGGACCCTCTTGCTATATGCACTGCAGTCTGCCACATACACTGCCTGCCTGCCTAGCACTGATATCTATGCAGCTGGATTAGTCCTCAGAAGGACTGTTAGTTGAGATGGATATGTGTATAATATATTGTGGTATACCTATACTAACTAAGAAACAAGCAAATCTCTCCCTAGCTCAGCAGCACCTCTCCCTACACTGCCTGATTCCAGAGTAGACTGTGACGAGCATGGCGGCGCCAGGTCTGATATAGACCTGATGACGCTGTGCGGCCAGCCAATCACTGAAATGCCACAACCAACATGGCTGCGGTGTTTGGCAGACAATCCCTGTGTAACGGGTCTGGGAGGCGGAACCTCTGAGCTACTATACAAGGGGGCGGTCCTTGTAAGGGAGCGGGTGGCAACCAGGGTAGACGGGCAGGCAGTCACAGCAGGTGACCGGGACAGTCTCTGAATGAGCGGACAGGAGGTCACAGCAAGTGACCGGGGCAGTCTCTGGATGAACGGGCAGGAGGTCACGGCAAGTGACTGGGGCAGTCTCTGGATGAACGGGCAGGAGGTCACGGCAAGTGACCGGGGCAGTCTCTGGGTAAAGGATTGGTACGACCTGTGGCGGCAGATGATAGACTCGAGCTCCCAGGTGAGCAGGCGAGAGTCTCTGGATAAACGGGTGGTCACAGCATGTGACGGCGGAGCCTCCAGGAAGACCAACAGACAGGTAGCAGATGAGCGCTCCCAGGTGAGTGGGCAGGAGTCTCTGGACAGGCGGGTGGTCACAGCACGTGACGGCAGAGCCTCCAGGTAGGCTAGCAGACAGGCAGCAGATGAGCGCTCCCAGGTGAGCGGGCAAGCTGGTCCTTAGACAGACTGACAGGAGTTGGAAGGCAGACCGTCGGACCTCAGGCAAGCAGGCAGGTAGAAGATGTGCGCTCCCAGGTGAGCGGACAAGCTCGTCCTTAGACAGACTGACAGGAGTTGGAAGGCAGACCGTCGGACCTCAGGCTAGCAGGCAGGTAGCAGGATAACAGGCAGGAATTAGACAGCAGACTGGCAGGAATCTGGCAGGTATCTGGCAGGTAACTGGCAACGGGACCTGAGGGCTGAAGCAGAGCAGTGAACAGTGCTACAACATTGCTCGGGCACCTCCATTTTGGAGGAGGTGCCTTTTATATGGGAGGTCCTCCGGCAATTGGCCGGGGACTCCTTAGGACGGCGCGCGCGGTACCTTTAAGAGAGGGGGAGCGCGCGCGCGCACGCCCTAAGCACACTGCCGGGGAAGGAGCGCGTGCCGGAAGCAGCGGGGAGAGAAGCGCTGGAGGACGCCGCGCCAGGAGCGGGGAGGTGAGAGGGACGGCGTCTCTGCCTAGAACGGGGCAGAGACGCCGATGCTACAGTACCCCCCCCCCTTTAGGCCCCCTCTTTTTTTGGCCAGAAAGAAATTTCTCAAGGAGAAGCGGGGCGTTGATGTTCTCCCTGGGTTCCCAAGTTCTCTCCTCAGGACCAAACCCCTTCCAATCTACCAGAAAAAAGGTTTTTCCTCTTACCCTCTTGGAGGCCAGAATACTCTCTACCTCAAAGATGTCATCAGCGGAAACCGGAGCAGGAGGGGCACCTGGATTTTTGGAAAAAAAGTTAAAGACAACGGGTTTGAGGAGAGATACGTGGAAGGAGTTGGGGATCCGTAGGGTGGCCGGGAGTTTTAATTTGTTGGCCACAGGGTTAATTTGCCTGAGGACTTCGAAGGGGCCGATGAATCGAGGACCCAACTTGTAGGAGGGTACTTTGAGCCGCACATGTTTGGATGAGAGCCAAACCTTGTCTCCCGGACGGAATTGGGGCGGATCCAGACGTCTCTTATCAGCATATCTCTTCATCCGCTCAGAGGAGAGAAGAAGAGCGGACCTGGTGCTCTCCCAAATAGTAGAAAATTCGCTGACAAGAGACTCCGTAGCAGGGTTGTCCACAGAAACGGAGACAGGAAGTGGAATCCGGGGATGTTGGCCACCAACTATAAAGAACGGGGATTTGGAAGAGGACTCGCTCTCATGGTTGTTATAAGAGAACTCGGCCCATGGTAGGAGATCCACCCAGTCCGAGTGGTGAGCATCAACGAAGTGCCGGAGGTAGCTGGTCAAGATCTGATTGATCCGCTCCACTTGACCATTGGACTGAGGGTGGTAAGCGGAGGAGAAATCCAGGGTAATGTCCAGCAGCTTACATGTGGCTCTCCAGAAGCGAGAGGTGAACTGAACCCCACGATCCAACACGATGTGGAGGGGCAGACCATGGAGACGGAAGATGTGGCGGATAAAGTCTTTAGCCAGCTCGGGTGCAGACGGAAGACCAGGCAGGGGAATGAAGTGGGCCATCTTAGAAAAACGGTCAGCGACAACCCAAATGACAGTACAACCGGCAGAAACTGGAAGGTCGGTGATAAAGTCCATAGCGATGTGTTGCCAAGGAGCAGCAGGTACGGGAAGGGGCAGGAGATGGCCGGCAGGTAGATGTCGGGGAACTTTGTTACCGGCACAGGAAGAACAGGCCGCGACGAAGTCTACCACGTCCTTACGCAGGGTAGGCCACCAGTAATGCCGGGTAATGAGTTGGAAGGTCTTCTTTTGGCCAGCATGGCCAGCTAGTTTAGAAGAATGTCCCCAGCGAAGAACCCTCTCCCGATCTGGCACAGCTACGAACGTCTTACCGGGTGGAAGACGAGTCAGATCCAAGGGGGCCACATTCATCACCTTGGAGGAGTCGATGATGTGCGTAGGTTCCTCCTCTTGATCGGAGGACAGGAAGGACCGGGACAAGGCATCAGCTTTGACGTTCTTGTCCGCCGGACGGAAATGAAGAATGAAGTCGAAGCGGGCAAAAAACAACGACCACCGGGCCTGGCGAGGATTGAGTCTCTGGGCATTTTGGAGATATGCCAGGTTTTTGTGATCCGTGTAGATAATTACCGGGTAGAGAGCCCCTTCAAGCAGATAGCGCCACTCTCCCAGTGCCAATTTGATGGCTAGCAATTCACGGTCTCCTATGGAGTAGTTGCGCTCCGACGAGGAGAAGATTTTGGAGAAGAAGCCGCACGTTACCATTCTCCCGGTAGAAGACTTCTGGGTGAGCACCGCTCCGGCTCCGGAGGAGGAGGCATCAACCTCCAGGTAGAATTGTTTATTACAGTCCGGACGGTTCAGGACGGGAGCAGAGGCGAAGGCTTTCTTTAGGGAAAGGAAGGCCTCCTCGGCTTCAGGCGACCATGTCCTGGGGTTAGCCCCCTTACGGGTAAGTGCAGATATGGGAGCAGTCCGAGACGAGAAGTGTGGGATGAAAAGACGATAGTAATTAGCGAAGCCCAGGAATCGCTGTATCGCCTTCAAACCTTCAGGATGAGGCCATTTTAGAACGGAAGAGAGCTTCTCGGGATCCATTTGCAGACCTGTTTGGGAGATGACATAGCCCAAGAACGGAAGGGAGGTCTGATCGAAGAGGCACTTCTCGTATTTGGCATAAAGGTGGTTCTGCCGAAGCCTAAGCAGGACCTGACGAACATCCCTCCGGTGTGTGGGGAGATCCGGAGAGAAGACCAAGATATCGTCCAGGTATACCACTACGCAGGAGTACAGGAGGTCACGGAAGATGTCGTTGACTAGTTCCTGAAAGACCGCGGGAGCATTGCAGAGACCGAAGGGCATCACAAGGTACTCGTAGTGACCGTCCCGGGTATTGAATGCCGTCTTCCACTCGTCTCCTTGACGGATACGGACCAAATTATACGCTCCTCGTAGATCCAGCTTGGAGAAGATCCTGGCGCCCTTGAGACTGTCAAACAATTCGGAGATGAGTGGCAGGGGATATTTGTTTTTTACCGTGATGAGATTGAGTTCTCTGTAGTCAATACAGGGACGTAGCGAGCCGTCTTTCTTTTTGACAAAGAAGAATCCGGCTCCAGCCGGGGAGGTAGATTTTCGGATAAATCCCCTAGCCAGATTCTCTTCAATGTATTCAGACATGGCTCGGGTCTCGGCTGCTGACAACGGGTAGATACGCCCACGGGGAGGAGTGGTGCCAGGTACCAGGTCGATCGGGCAATCGTATGGCCTATGGGGTGGCAACGTCTCAGCTTCCTTCTTACCGAAGACGTCCGCATAGGGCCAGTAGGGAGCCGGGAGACCAGGTAAGTTAGCTGGAGTAGGCTGAGGGCGAAGTGGACGGACCGGGACCAGGCAGGTCCTAGGGCAGTCAGGACCCCATCGGAGTACTTCACCGGACCGCCAGTTCAATACGGGTTCATGTGTCTGGAGCCAAGGTAGACCTAGCAACAGGGAGTGAGAAAGTCCGGACAGCACATGGAATGAGATCTCCTCAGAGTGCAGCATTCCCACCTGCAGGGTTATGGGTTCAGTGACGAGCAGGATGGTCTCCGAGAGAAGTCTTCCATCCACGGAGGCGACTGACAATGGTTCAGCCAGGGACTTGGTGGGAATATGGTATCTCTCTACCAGAGACTGGGAGATGAGGTTTCCAGCAGCTCCAGAATCCAGATGGGCGAGTTCAAAGAGACGGTTCTCTCCCCAAGCAATAGAGACCGGTAAGGTCAGAGACGGAGAGGGCTTACTTTTGTCTAGGACGACCTCTCCGAGTGGTCCTAGACACTGGCGTTTCCCGGCTTTTCCGGGCAGGAACGGATGAAGTGCTTCATACTGCCACAATAGAAACAGCTTCCCTCGGCTCGGCGAGATTCTCGGCGAGAACCGACCATCTTGGTCTGGTCGACCTGCATAGGCTCAGGAGAGTGTACCTGAGGAGAGACGGAGGGAGTGACGGGTTTCTGAAAAGTAGGAGCTAGACGTGGAAACCTCCTCTCACGGGTGACCTCTTTGGCACGCTCCTGGAACCGCAGGTCAATCCGGGTGGCAAGAGTTATTAGGTCATCGAGAGTGGTAGGAATGTCCCGACCGGCAAGTTCATCTTTAATACGGCCGGACAGACCCTCCCAGAAGACGGAAACCAGAGCGTCATTATCCCAGGCCAGCTCCGAGGCAAGGGTACGGAACCGTATGGCATATTGGCCCACGGTGAGACTTCCCTGACGGAGGCGTAGCAGAGATGATGCGGATGAGGTCCTCCGTCCGGGTTCGTCGAAGACTTTCCGGAAAGCCGTGAGAAAGGCAGGCAAGTCGGACACCAGGGGGTCTCCTCTCTCCCATAGAGGATTTAGCCAGGCCAGGGCCTCCCCGGTGAGATGGGACATAATGAAGGCAATTTTGGCCCGGTCGGAGTTAAACTGGTGAGACAGGAGTTCAAAGTGCAGGGTGCACTGATTTATGAAGCCCCGAGCCTGGGCGGAGTCGCCTCCGAAACGAGGAGGTGCAGAAAGCCGGGGTCCGGGGTAGGATACCATGTTATTAGTGGGCAGTGGAGCTGCCGGATTGCGAGTCATGGCACTGGCGGTGGTTGCAGGCAGAGCAGTCAGAGTGTCCAGGCGAGAATTGACATTCCGCAGGTGACCCAGGATGGACTCCTGTTGGGACCTCTGACGGGACAGTTCATGACACAGGTCCGAGAGCGAGGGAGCTTGGGTGCCACCGGGTTCCATGGCCCGAGCAAACTGTAACGGGTCTGGGAGGCGGAACCTCTGAGCTACTATACAAGGGGGCGGTCCTTGTAAGGGAGCGGGTGGCGACCAGGGTAGACGGGCAGGCAGTCACAGCAGGTGACCGGGACAGTCTCTGAATGAGCGGACAGGAGGTCACAGCAAGTGACCGGGGCAGTCTCTGGATGAACGGGCAGGAGGTCACGGCAAGTGACCGGGGCAGTCTCTGGATGAACGGGCAGGAGGTCACGGCAAGTGACCGGGGCAGTCTCTGGATGAATGGGCAGGAGGTCACGGCAAGTGACCGGGGCAGTCTCTGGGTAAAGGATTGGTACGACCTGTGGCGGCAGATGATAGACTTGAGCTCCCAGGTGAGCAGGCGAGAGTCTCTGGATAAACGGGTGGTCACAGCATGTGACGGCGGAGCCTCCAGGAAGACCAACAGACAGGTAGCAGATGAGCGCTCCCAGGTGAGCGGGCAGGAGTCTCTGGACAGGCGGGTGGTCACAGCACGTGACGGCAGAGCCTCCAGGTAGGCTAGCAGACAGGCAGCAGATGAGCGCTCCCAGGTGAGCGGGCAAGCTGGTCCTTAGACAGACTGACAGGAGTTGGAAGGCAGACCATCGGACCTCAGGCTAGCAGGCAGGTAGCAGGATAACAGGCAGGAATTAGACAGCAGACTGGCAGGAATCTGGCAGGTATCTGGCAGGTAACTGGCAACGGGACCTGAGGGCTGAAGCAGAGCAGTGAACAGTGCTACAACATTGCTCGGGCACCTCCATTTTGGAGGAGGTGCCTTTTATATGGGAGGTCCTCCGGCAATTGGCCGGGGACTCCTTAGGACGGCGCGCGCGGTCCCTTTAAGAGAGGGGGAGGGCGCCCTAAGCACACTGCCGGGGAAGGAGCGCGTGCCGGAAGCAGCGGGGAGAGAAGCGCTGGAGGACGCCGCGCCAGGAGCGGGGAGGTGAGAGGGACGGCGTCTCTGCCTAGAACGGGGCAGAGACGCCGATGCTACACCCTGCATGTTCATTGGCTCTCTAAAGAGCACCAAACATGCAGGGAGGGGACCCGAGCTCCCGCCGAACAACCCCAGAAATACTCGGCGAGCTCCGAGCATCTTGAGCACCGAGACACTCGGGCGAGTACCGAGCAGTAGCGAGCATGCTCACTCATCACTGTTCATTACATGAAGTGTTGTTCTTTTTGCATGTCAAAAAACTCAATTACAAATTTAGGATCAGAATCAAAGCTTTTCTGTACTATAAAAACACATTAAAACGCTGCTTCACATCTGCTCTGAAAATGCATCAAATAAGAGTAATGAAGGCAGCGAAAAATAAAATAATTAGGGAAGATTGTTATTGCATAGTGTGGGGCGGACAACTACAAGAAAATGTGCAGTAAAAACATAGTAATTACATTATGTGTGAACACAACCTCAGCGTTACATTTTTTAAAATTTTTATGGATTTAGAGAAAAAATGTAAGCAGACCTTTTGTTTAAGCCATTTACTGATCACCATAAATAATCTGTTCTCTGTTTGTGACAAGTACAGAGATGTCAAATATGTCTGCGTTATTTGCTAATTTGTGATATTTATTTTTTAAAAAGTGCTTTGATAATGCCATTATTGTAATTATTATTCACTATTTTTTAGTAATTTTAGAGAAAGAAAACAATCTCTAACTTTTATTTTACCTCTAGAATACAGGTACATAGAAATGCACTGGAATATAGGGATGCAGCTCTATGTACAGTACAGTGTGCCTGTAATGAAGAATACCAGTCACATTCAAAAAGAGAAAATTTTCCTAAACTTGGCATTGCAGCCTTTGGCTCATTGTGAGAACTGTTGATTGCTTTGCAAGAAGTTCGGCGTTTAAATTTCAGGGAAGACCACACTTCAAGAAAAATGAATAATGAGTACAGTAAATGAATGCAAGTATGTACAAAGTACAGGCAGATGCCAGTCTCTCCCCTGGCCCTGGAGTCGAAAGAGGAGAATGAGGAATTAATTACTGAGCAATGAAATCCTTGGTAACACATGCAGTAAGCCTGCACGGCAATGAAAATGGACAGACACAGATTGACCCCAGGGACAGGGGGCCATTTCCCCCAAATCAGGATTGTCCTGCAGGATCTGGATGATTGGGAGGTATGCAGTGTACAGAAAAACCTTGACAACGACTTAATGGTCAAATGGTTGGATGCACAGTATCTTTTTGTTCATTTGTTGGAATTATTAATACACACTACAGTGTTAGAGTTGTATTATCTATGAGGGGACAGAAGTCTTTCTCCTGGGCACATCAGTTTTCTTGCAGTAGCGTGGACTCACTTAAAAGATACAGATCTTTCTTCAGGCGTGTCCCGCAGTGAAGATGCTCTATACTTTCCAAAACAAGTCAATATGAAGGCTCAAAAGATGCCTGGATTAGCCCTGACAGCTTTTTGCTAGCATTTTTGCTTCAACACCGACTAGCAGTGACTTCATTGTCAAATGAAAATGCTAAATTGAATTGCTGTGAGAATCTTCAAAAAAAAACCTCCTGCAGTAACAAACATCACAAAAAAGTTCAGGAAATGACCTAAAAATGCTAAAAAAGATGCTCTGGAATACCAAGAAAAGCAGCATTTCTTGTAGAATATTCCTTTTGAATAACTCTGCAGGTTCGTCCACCTGAAAAAAATGTTGTGTGTACATATTATTACATAGTCAGCATCTGCCTCTGCAAGCCCGCTGCTGTTAACCTCTTAAATGTTGCTGTCAATCCCCTTAAACACGCAGTTGTGGATGGGACACGCTGTTACAAGTTCAGTTTGCCCCCTCCACATCGTGAATGTGGGGTACCGTTGGTTTGCTATGGCACCTGGAAGCCAGCTGAAGGTCTCTGTGCCTGCCATGACTGTACTTCTGTGAAGGCAATATATTTTATACTACATACTGATATTGCAGTATATAGTAAAAGCAAGCAAACGATCGCAGGTTCAACTGAAAAATAATGTAAAAAAGATGTTTTAACCTTTACCACCTTGGGATTTTCAGTCTTTGCGTTTTTGTTTTTTGCTCCCCTTCTTCCCAGAGCCATAACTTTTTTTATTTGTTCATCAGTATCGCCATGTGAGGGTTTGTTCTTTGTGGAACGAGTTGTACTGTTGACCGACACCATTGATTTTACCATATAGTGTACTGGAAAACGGGAAAAAAATTCCACGGGTAGTGAAATTGCAAAAAAATCTGCAATTTCACAACTGTTTTTTGGGTTTTTTATTTACCATGTTCACTAAATGCTAAAAATGACCTGCCATTATTATTCTCCAGGTCATTACGAGGTCGTAGATACCAAACATTTATAGGTTACTTTTTATTCAAGTGGTGAAAAAAAATCCAAATTTTGTAAAAAAAAAAAAAATGTCGCCATTTCCCCGGACCCATAGCGTTTCCATTTTTAGGGGTCTATGGCATGTTTAGGAATTATTTTTTGCGCGACAAGCTGACGTTTTTATTGATACCATTTTGGGGTACATACGATGTTTTGATTGCCTGTTATTGCATTTAATTGCAATGTTGCGGAAACCAAAATAGTGTAACTCTGGCGTTTTGATTTTTTTTCTCTTGTTACGCCGCTTACCAATCGGATTAATTGGGGGGGGTGTTTATGGGGTGGTGTTTTGTGGGGGTGTGTGTTTATATGTAAAATCATCCTTAAAACCCATCTTGCTTGAGAATATATGTGAATCTAATGAAAATGTAGAGTCCCTGTGGGTGGAGATAATGGGAGGGGGGAAAAAATAATGAATTACTGATAGGGATTTGTTATAAGTCTCCAAAAATAATGGAAGCAGCGGAGAATATTCGCAAATAGATGAAGCAGTGACTCAAGGAGAAGTCATTATTATGGGGGACTTTAACTACCCTCAAATACATTGGGGAACAGAAACCTGTAGTTCAAGCAAAGGTAATAGTTTTTTGACAACTATGAGAGACCTTTCACAACTGGTTCAGGACCCAACAAGAAGGGGGGCACTGCTAGACCTAATATTAACCAACAGACCAGACCGCATATCAAATATACGAGTTGGGGGTCACTTGGGTAATAGTGATCACAAAATAATAAGTTTTCATGCATCCTTTAATAACATGTGTAGTAGAGGGGTTACAAGGACACTAATCTTCAGGAAGGCAAATTTCCAACGGTTGAGAGATGATCTTAGTGCAATAAACTGGGACGATATCCTGAGACATAAAACTACACAAAGCAAATGGGAGACATTTATTAGAATCCTGAATAGGACCTGTGCACAATATATACCCTATAGGAATAAAAATGCTAGAAATAGGAGGAAACCACTATGGCTAAATAGAGCTGTAAGGGGTGCAATAAGTGACAAAAATAAAGCATTTAGAGAACTAAAGCAAGTTGGTATTGATGAGGCATTAAATAAATACAGAAAATTAAATAAATTCTGTAAAAACCAAATCAACGCAGCAAAGATTGAGACAGAGAGACTCATTGCCAGAGAAAGTAAAAATAATCCCAAAATATTCTTTAACTACATTAATAGTAAGAAACTAAAAAATGATAGTGTTGGCCCACTTAAAAATAGTCTGGGTGAAATGGTGGATGAGGATGATGCAAAAGCCAATATGCTAAATGATTTTTTTTCGACAGTATTTACACAAGAAAATCGCATGACAGAAAACATGATCAGTGATAACAAAAATTCTCCATTAAATGTTACTTGCTTAACCCAGCAGGAAGTACGGCGGCGTCTAAAAATCACTAAAGTTGACAAATCCCCAGACCCGGATGGGATACACCCGCGAGTACTGCAGGAATTAAGTAACATCATAGATAGACCATTATTTTTAATCTTTAAAGATTCCATAATAACAGGGTCTGTACCACAGGACTGGTGTATACCAAATGTGGTGCCAATATTCAAAAAGGGGACAAAAACTGAACTTGGAAATTATAGGCCAGTAAGCTTAACCTCTACTGTGGGTAAAATCCTGGAGGGTTTCCTAAGAGATGCTATACTAGAGTATCTGAAGAAGAATATGACTCGCCCCCTGGGCCGCGTGGGGAACCCGGAACCGGGCCTCTGGTGGGATGCTGGGGGTGGTAGTCTCAGTGTGGCGGTGACCCGGTCCGTGGCTCAGGGTGGTCAAACCAGTGGCAGTCTTAGTGTAATAACAAATGTCCGACTATGCCACCCGTGGATTGTGGTCAGTGGGGACAGCCGCTGCGCTGCAGACCGCTGAGGCTGATGCTGTTTGCGTAGCCGAGTATGGGATAACTCCCTACGGGAGAAGTATTGCCTCAGGGCAGCTAGTGTGGATGATGGGAGTGATGGTGTGAGCGTCCCAGTACTAATGGTGCTGGTGCGGCGATGAAACACAGAGATGTGTGGTGCAGTTCAGGGTCTTTACTGATGGTATAAAGCAGACCCTCCCGGGAGTACTGGTTAGCAGTAGAGGCCTGGTCAGTCTGTGAGCAAACAGGATCTCCCCTGGCCAGGCGGAGTTGTAGGCCTCCCCGTCTATCTGCACTCTTTCCTGGCTACCTTGCTGTAAGCGGTTACAAGTAGCCCACGTCCCTGAGTATACCGTGTGGTGCTCACTCGTATGGCTGGTGACTTGGGGCCTTCTGTTAGCCTCCGCTCCTGGATGGCGGCGCTGATCCCTTTCTTGTGACTGAGCCTCCGGGCTTCTATGGCCAGAGGACCTGGAATCCCCTGCCGGCTGGTTTCTGCTGCTGGGTGTATATCAGTCCCCACAGCCTCGGACTCCGGTGTCCGGTTGTAGCGTCCTCAGCCAGGGCGAGCTCTGCTCAGCTCCAGCCCCTGGTCTTCAGCTACTGTTCCTACAGAGCTCCTGCTGTATCTTTCCCTCTCCAAGCTCTAACTCTCTAATCCCGCCCCAGACCCAGTTTATAAGGGCAGATTCCTCCCCTCCCAGGTCTGGGCGGGCAGTGTTGCATGCTTAGGGCTCCTGACCAGAGAAACCTCCCACTTGCTCTCAGACATAATATTTCTATTACTGTGGCAACCAGACCCCTGGGGTGCCACATTCCCCCCTAGTAAATTTTAGTACTCCGGGACTAAACACATTTTTAAAGAAACATAAATACAAGGGTATAAACGATAATACAATAACATATTTACAAGAAGCTTTAGTTCTTTAAAGGTCACGGCGTGTCCGCAACTGGGTGTCCATATCACCCAAGGTGAAGTTTTAAGCGAAGTAGGGGACCTGCCCAAAGCAAACCCCTTGCGTTGGCCTTGGGCGTGGCTGCAAGGCTAAAGCTAGCTACTTTGGGCTGCAAGGAGGCCACGCCAGACAGGTTTTCTCTTCCGCGGCCATCTTCGCAAGAGGCACAATGTGCAACTATCTACAAAACTGTTCCGGTTATCCAGCGTCCATAACCTGTTAGTCCAAAGAACCCTGCAGGGTAACTGAGAAACATAATTAATAACAAGCAACAACAAAAACCATAAACATTTTCAAGAAACAGGTACATTTACAGTGCATTAGTTTATATTTTCCAGCGAGCGGGCATCTGACCTCTAGTGACTCTAGTGGACCTACGGAGCTCACTAACTGGTTCTGCACTACAGGGTGTAGGGCAGGTTGTGGGTAGGCTGGGCAGCTGTCTGCGCACTCTTTGGCTCACTAGGGGCACCGCAGGCTCACTACTAGCAGAGGGTTGATTCTCTTGGTCTGCTGGTATGGATTCTTCTGCCTCCTGGGCCGGCTGCTCTTCCAGCTCTACCTGATCTTCTGTAGGCACTTGAGAGGCTGGCTGGAGAAAGGTGAGGACGGGCACCACGATAGCGTTATTTACTTGTGTCCAGGACCGGGGAAAGTCTCCGAGTATGGTGCTGATCATTTCCTCCTTTTCCTCTACGGGTTGAGGGTCTTCCTGATCTTCATCCGTGCTTTGCAACTTCTCGGGGCACTTTTTCAGGTGGTCTCTGGAGACAGTGGCTGTGGTCTCTCCTCCATCCTTGCTGATGACATACACCTTTGGATTATAGTGGCTTGAGGGCAGTACGGTGTACGGGTCCTTTTCCCACTGGTCGTCCAACTTATGGAGCCGCCTTTTTCTTTTCAAGACCTGCTCTCCAGGTACCAGGGGAACAGCGGGAGCATGTTGGTTATAAGTCCTCTCCTGCCTTTCTCTTGATTGACAGAGACTTCGCTCGACGCTCTCCTGTACTTTCCGGTACTGCTGCTGCCGTTCTGTATCCCAGTCTGCCTCTGGCGAGGTGTCCTCAGGTGTCAGGACTCCCATATCCAGGTCAATAGGCAGCTTACCAGGTCTTGCTCTCATTAGGTAAGCCGGGGTACAGTTGGTGGAACCTACCGGGATGTGGTTGTACAGGTCCACCAGATCGGGCAGTTTCTCAGGCCACAGGCTGCGTTCTTCCAGGGGCAATGTTTTTAGCAGATCTATCACCACCTGGTTCATCTTCTCGCAGAGTCCATTGGTTTGCGGGTGATAGGGCGTTGTTCTTATCTTCTTGCAGCCATACAGGTTGCAGAACTCCTGGAAGACCTCTGCTTCGAAGGCTGGTCCTTGGTCTGTCAACACTTGCTCCGGGTACCCGTGTGGACGGCAGAAGTGCTGCTGGAAGGCTCTAGCTGCTGTTTGAGCCGTTAAGTCCTTGACGGGAACCACCACCAGGAACCGGGAGTAGTGATCTACGATTGTGAGGGCGTAGACATACCCAGATCTGCTCGGAGCCAGTTTCACATGGTCCAGGGCTACCAGTTCCAGTGGCTGTCTGGTGATGATGGGCTGCAGGGGAGTCTTCTGGCTGGCACGGTCCTTTCTTCTTAGGTTGCACGGGCCACAGTCTCTGCACCACCTCTCGATGGCTCCTCTCATGCCTACCCAGTAGAACCATTCACGCAACAAGTACTCCAGCTTCTTCCATCCAAAATGTCCTGCTCCGTTGTGGTATGCCTCCAGAACCATAGCCGCGTCTCTTCTTGGGACCACTACCTGCCAGGTCAACTTATGTGTTCGAGAGTTAACCATTCTTCGGCACAGCTTCTCCCTGTAGAGGAACAGCTTACTTTTCTCCTTCCACAGTTGCTTGGTCTCCTCTGGAGCGTCTGGGTCAAGACGGGCATCGGCCTGTGTCAGCATTTCCTTCACCAGACGGACTGCGGGATCACTGTCTTGCGTTTCCGCCCAGCTGTAGTGGGGCAAGGGATTGAACGTTACAGAGCACCTGTCCTTCACACGGTGGGAATACAGGGTAATCCCATGACGGTGGAACGCAGGGAGCTCGACTTCTTCCAGATCTTCTGGATCTTCCCCTACGTCCGGTAAGTTTGGCATTCTAGACAGGGCATCCGCGTTGGCATTTGAGCGTCCCACCCGGTATTTGATGGTGAATTCATAGTTGGACAGGCAGGCCATCCATCTCTGCTCCAGGGCACCGAGCCTTGCAGTGTCCAGGTGTGTCAACGGGTTGTTATCCGTGTACACAGTGAACTTGGAAGAGGCAAGGTAATGCTTGAAACGTTCGGTCACTGCCCACACCACTGCCAGGAATTCCAGCTTGAATGAGCTATAATTCTCAGGGTTCCTCTCCGTGGGCCGTAGCTTTCCGCTGGCGTAAGCGATTACCCGTTCTTTCTCCTGCTGGATCTGGGACAGTACGGCTCCTTGCCCGATGTTGCTTGCATCCGTGTGGAGGATAAAGGGCTGGCTGTAGTCAGGGTACGCCAGGATTTCATCCCCCGTGAGGGCCATCTTCAGCTGGCAGAAGGACTCCTCTTCCAGCTTTTCCCACCTGAAGGGCGGCTTCTGGTTTTTGGCTTTCTGAGATTGACCTATCAGGAGGTCCTGCATAGGGGCTGCCATTTTGGTGAAACCGGGAATGAATCTTCGGTAGTAGCCTACCAACCCGAGGAACTGCCGCACTTCCTTTATGCTGGAGGGTCTTGGCCAGTCTTTAATCACGGTGATCTTATCGGGGTCGGGAGCCACTCCGTCAGCACTCACCACGTGTCCCAGGTATAGCACCTTTGGTTTCAGGAGGTGACACTTGGAGGGTTTCACCTTTAGGCCGTAGCTTGCCAGGGCGTCAAATACTTCTGCCAGGTGTTTCAGGTGGTCCTCGTAAGTCTTGGAATAAACTATGACATCGTCCAGGTATAACAGGACCGTCTCGAAATTCCGGTGTCCCAGACAGCATTCCATCAACCGTTGGAAGGTTCCTGGTGCGTTGCAGAGCCCGAACGGCATACAGTTAAATTCGCTGAGACCCATCGGGGTGGTGAATGCGGTCTTCTCCCGGTCCGCCTCTGCTACAGGAACCTGCCAGTACCCGCTAGTGAGGTCCAAAGTAGAGAAGAAGTTAGCAGATTTTAATGCAGCTAAGGACTCTTCTATCCTTGGTAACGGGTACGCATCTTTGTGTGTGATACAGTTGACCTTCCTGTAGTCTACACACATTCTCATGGTGTTGTCTTTCTTTTTCACTAAGACTAGTGGAGCTGCCCAGGGGCTACAGCTGTCCCTAATTACCCCAGCCTCCTTCATGCCCTTTAACATCTCCTTGGCGTGCTGATAGTGTACAGGGGGTACGGGTCGGTATCTCTCCTTTATGGGAGGATGGTCTCCCGTGGGGATGTGATGTTCTACCCCCTTTACTCGCCCGAAGTCCAGCGGGTGTTTACTAAACACTCTCTCGTACTCTTGAACCACCCGATAGACTCCCTGTTTTTGGTGTGAGGGAGTGGAGTCAGTACCCAAATGCAGTTGCTGACACCAGTCCTCCATTGGTTTCTTAGAGCCGTTACCTTCCTCTGGTTGAGATGGAGGCAAGGGTTCCACGGCCTGTACAGAGTTCTGGTTTATGGTGAACAATTTGGCTAGCGTGGCATACCGTGGCAGGTATACTTCTCTCTCCCCGATATTTATGATGCGGACGGGCACCCTCCCATGACGTACATCGACCACCCTCCATGCTGTCAAAATGGTGGGCCTACTGTCTGAGTAGACGGGTTCTACCATTGCTTGGTAGTCTCTACCTCTTAGACCAATAGCTGCCCGGCACCAAATCATCATCTCACTTTTTGGGGGCATGGCAATAGGGAACGGGTGACACATTCTCATGCTACCTATCTCACCACCAGATAATTCCACTTGTTGCCGCTTCATCAGTGCCCGGATCTCTTTTTGGAGGACACGCTGCTGGCTGGAACTGGCGTTCTTGGCAACCTGTTGCAAAATAAGAATCACCTCCGCAAGACAGTTTTCGATTACGTTAGTACCTAGGGTTATTTTTGGGTGACTCTCGCGACGGTCAATGTCCACAATGATCAGTCCTTGTGCCGGCAGTTCAACTCTACCGACCTTGATGGTCACCTCTTTAATTCCTTTCTGTGGCACGGGCTGACCATTGCTGGCGATAATGCTCAGGTCGTCATCTGGGTAGCGGGTTATGTCCGAGCCATTCCAGTACCGCTTGAAGAGCACATACGGGATGGTGGTGACCTGTGACCCGGTGTCCAGTAGGGCACTCATAGGAATGCCGTCCAGTACCACAGGCAAGACCGGACGTCCCCCTACGTACTTGTCATGCCAGTTCGATGGGCCTGATGATCTTAGGCCTGGGGGTTGGCCCTCTACCCCAGGTTGTGCCCGTTTAAATGACAGTACCTTGCCATATGTCCGGGTTGATTGCAGCGGCGGCAGATGGGTCGTCCGTCCTCGTTGTACCGGTCGCTGGGTCTCCCTTTGGCCGGTGGGGTCCTCCTCAGTCGGCGCCACGGGACGTCCTCCGGTCCGGATGCCAGCTGGATCTTTCCTGGAGAAGAGACCTGTAAAAACTGCACAGTTTTGGTAAGCGCGGCAACACTCTTAGTCAGCTCTTGGACCTGATGGTGCAGGTCTGTAGCCGGGTTATTGTTCAAAGCCTGCGCATCAGCTCCCACAGGCCCTGCAGACAAGGGCTCGGCGTCCTGGTTATAAGTGATAGCAGGGCGCTTGTGGGTCACAGCGCCACCTGGTGCCGGTTCTCGGAGCACCCGGATGGCTCTGTCCTTGAACTGTGCAAAGTCCAGGTCAGGGTCCTGTAAGGCCATTGCCCGCAACTGGGTTAGGTGGGCATTGCACAGTAGACCCTCAATAAATTGTTCGGTCAACAGCTTGTCTTCATTTCCCACGCTGTCAGGGTCTGCCTGCTTAATGGCTCTCAGGGCCTCTTGTAGGTTTAAAGCATAGTCTCTTATACTTTCATGTGCCCGCTGTTTGCACCTGTAAAATCTGAGCTTTATTTCGGCTGAGGTTCGGGTATCAAATGTGTCTTTCAGCCGGGCTAGTATTTCTCTGACAGTCCTCTTCTTCCCAGGTGACCAGGACTTTACCTCCCTTTGGGCTGCCCCGATTAACTGGGCCACCCGGATGCTCACTTTTTGCTCTTCCGTGAGGGGGTATACCTGGAAGAGGCTATCCAGTTTTTCCCTAAAGTCACTTAGGGTATGTGACTCCCCTGAGTACTGGGGTAGCCAGGTTGCCCCCGGGATATAGGGCATGGTGAATGGCATGACCGCAGCAGCGGTTGCGCTGGCGGCCGGTGTGGCGGTGGAGCTCCCCTTGGTATCCGACATCCTTCTACCCCCCTAGTGGACCGTGGCCTACCTTGCGATGCTCTTCTTCCGTAGGCCGCGGCTCTGCAGTCAATCGTCGAGGTAGAGGACCTGGCGTCGCGCTCCGATGACGTCAGCGTCGCCCTTCCTCCCTTCCAGGACCTTGCGCAGCGTCAGTGCGTGGGGCGGAGCTTCGGATCTCGCGCGCTTTCGGCGTCCACGCCCCTCTTCTTCCCGTGCGGCGTCCCGAAGATGGCGTCTGATGGCGGGAAGCGGCTGCGGATGGCGGGAAGACGGCAGAAGATGGCGGGAAACGACCCAAGATGGCGTCCGATGGCGGGAAACGACTCCGGACGGCGGGAAACTTCGCCACAGGTAAGTACTAAAGTCTTTTTCAGGCACGCAGTACCCGGTGGTTGCGGGCACGAAATCCTGCCGACTACGCCAAAGTTGACTCGCCCCCTCGGCCGCGTGGGGAACCCGGAACCGGGCCTCTGGTGGGATGCTGGGGGTGGTAGTCTCAGTGTGGCGGCGACCCGGTCCGTGGCTCAGGGTGGTCAAACAAGTGGCAGTCTTAGTGTAATAACAAATGTCCGACTATGCCACCCGTGGATTGCGGTCAGTGGGGACCGCCGCTGCGCTGCAGACCGCTGAGGCTGATGTTGTTTGCGCAGCCGAGTATGGGATAACTCCCCATGGGAGAAGTATTGCCTCAGGGCAGCTAGTGTGGATGATGGGAGTGATGGTGTGAGCGTCCCAGTACTAATGGTGCTGGTGCGGCGATGAAACACAGAGACGTGTGGTGCAGTTCAGGGTCTTTACTAATGGTATAAAGCAGACCCTCCCGGGAGTACTGGTTAGCAGTAGAGGCCTGGTCAGTCTGTGAGCAAGCAGGATCTCCCCTGGCCAGGCGGAGTTGTAGGCCTCCCCGTCTATCTGCACTCTTTCCTGGCTACCTTGCTGTAAGCGGTTACAAGTAGCCTACGTCTCTGAGTATACCGTGTGGTGCTCACCCGTATGGCTGGTGACTTGGGGCCTTCTGTTAGCCTCCGCTCCTGGATGGCGGCGCTGATCCCTTTCTTGTGACTGAGCCTCCGGGCTTCTATGGCCAGAGGACCTGGAATCCCCTGCCGGCTGGTTTCTGCTGCTGGGTGTACATCAGTCCTCACAGCCTCGGACTCCGGTGTCTGGTTGTAGTGTCCTCAGCCAGGGCGAGCTCTGCTCAGCTCCAGCCCCTGGTCTTCAGCTACTGTTCCTACAGAGCTCCTGCTGTATCTTTCCCTCTCCAAGCTCTAACTCTCTAATCCTGCCCCAGACCCAGTTTATAAGGGCAGATTCCTCCCCTCCCAGGTCTGGGCGGGCAGTGTTGCATGCTTAGGGCTCCTGACCAGAGAAACCTCCCACTTGCTCTCAGACATAATATTTCTATTACTGTGGCAACCAGACCCCTGGGGTGCCACAAATACCCTCATAACCCAATATCAACATGGGTTTACGAGGGACCGTTCCTGTCAAACTAATCTGATCAGCTTTTATGAAGATGTAAGTTCCGGACTGGACCAAGGAAAAGCAGTGGATGTTGTGTATATGGACTTTTCAAAAGCTTTTGATACGGTTCCACACAAAAGGTTGATACATAAAATGAGAACAATGGGGATAGTGGAAAATATATGTAAGTGGGTTAAGAACTGACTCAGTGATAGGAATCAAAGAGTGGTTATTAATGGAACACACTCAGACTGGATCTCAGTTAACAGTGGGGTACCACAGGGGTCAGTATTGGGCCTGCTTCTTTTTAACATATTTATTAATGACCTTGTAGGGGGAATACAGAGTAGTATTTCAATATTTACAAATGACACTAAACTCTGCAGGGTAATCAATACAGAGGAGGACAATTTTATATTACAGGAGGATCTTTGTAAACTAGAAGCTTGGGCTAATAAATGGCAAATGAGCTTTAATGGGGATAAATGTAAGGTAATGCACTTGGGCAGAGGAAATAAAATGTATAATTATATGTTTAATTGTAAAACACTGGGCAAAACTGTCACTGAAAAAGACCTGGGTGTATTGGTGGAAGGTCACGTTTGGTGGCCAGTGTCAGGCAGCTTCTGCAAAGGCAAATAAAATAATGGGATGCATTAAAAGAGGCATAGATGCTCATGAGGAGAACATAATTTTACCTCTATACAAGTCACTAGTGCGACTACACTTAGAATACTGTGTACAGTTCTGGTCTCCGGTGTATAAGAAAGACATAGCTGAACTAGAGAGGGTGCAGAGAAGAGCGACCAAGGTTATTAGAGGAATGGGGGGTCTGCAATACCAAGACAGGTTATTACACTTGGGGTTATTTACTGTGGAAAAACGAAGGGGTGATCTTATTACTATGTACAAGTATATGAGGGGACAGTACAAAGACCTTTCTACTGATCTTTTTACTCTGAGGCCTGAGACGGGAGACAAGGGGGCATCTTCTACATCTGGAGGAAAGAAGGTTTAATCATAATCACAGACGCGGATTCTTTACTGTAAGAGCAGTGAGACTATGGAACTCTCTGCCGCATGATGTTGTAATGAGTGATTCACTGTTAAAATTTAAGAAGGGCATGGATGCCTTTCTTGAAAAGTATAATATTACAGGTTATATATATTAGAGTCCTTGATAGGGCGTTGATCCAGGGAACTAGTCTGATTGTCGTATGGAGTCGGGAAGGAATTTTTTTCCCCAATGTGGAGCTTGGTGTTTGCCACATGGTTTTTTTTTTCCTTCCTCTAGATCAACATGTTAGGCTATGGGTTGAACTAGATGGACTTAGTCTTCCTTCAGCCTTAAAAACTATGTTACTATGTTTTTTGTATTTTGGTAGGTTTGGGCGATTCTGAAAGGTGATACCAAATATGTGTATTTTTTTATTGTTTTATTTTGAATTGGGCTAAAGGGGGGTGATTTGAGCTTTTATATATATTTAAAAAAAACTATTTTTTTTTACTTTTCACTTGCTTATGTAGTCTCCTTAGGAGACTTGAATCTGCGATCATCCGAAGCTGTGCTTCAGCCCTGCTATGTGTAGCAAAAATTATCATCTGCTATGACTGCCCACATGGGGTCTCCGGCAGACCACTGCCTGTCATGCCAACCCATCGGTGCCCCGCCATCATGTGACAGAGGCGCCAATGGGCAGAGCTAGTGATGCGCTTCCCGAGCAGACATGGTTAATGCCGCTGTCAGAGATTGACAGTGGCATTTAACATCTTAACAGCCGCGGGTGGATCACAATTTCACCCGCTGCTGTTAGGGGTACATGTCAGCTGATCAGATCAGCTCTCATGTGCCTGAAAAGATGCAGGCTCAGTGCCGCAGCCCACATCAAAGAGGGGGAGGCGACCTATGGCGTATAGATATATGTCATAGGTCGTAAAGGGGTTAAAAAAATATAACAAAGTATACAAGTATAAAAATTGTAATTACATCCCTCTAAAAACAAGGAAATAAAAAAATGTTAAAACACGGTATTGCTGCCTCTGTAAAAGTCTGATCTATAAAAATATAAAATTAATTAGCCCAATCGGTAAATTATGTAAAAAGAAATAAAATAAATAAAATCCCACACAGCACCCCACTCATTATGGGAGCCCCCTACTTAGTATGGGACCCATCACTTAGTATAGGAGCCCCCCAATCAGAATAATGGCCCCCACAGACCCTCCACACAATATAATGGTCCCGACTCAGTATGATATACCCCACACAGAATGGGGACCCCCACAGCACACCACTCAGTATGAGCGCCCCCACTTAGTATTATGACTCCCACCAGCCCCCCACTCAGTATTATGGCCCCTACCAACACCACACTCATTATTATGGCCCCAATAACGCCCCACTCAGTATTATGATCCCTACCAATACCCCACTCATTATTATAGCCCCATTCATTATTATGGCCCCACTCAGTATTATGGCTCCCATCAGTTCCCCAATTGGTATGATTGAACCCCATGAGCCTCCCAATCAGTATTATTTGCCCTCACGAGCCCCCATTCAGTATGATTGGGCCCATAATTACTGACATTAAAGAAAAAACTTTCTGCTCTTTCTGGGATTTTTGGCCCAGTGGGCGGTCCGATCAGTGATTGACAACTATCTCTCTATGCACACATATACATAGACAGTTGTCACTTATAGGACCGCCCACTGGATCTAAAATCCCAGAAAGAACAGAGGATTAAGTGATTAAAACACAAGTTATGCAGAATCTTTTCTCACAAAACTATATATCAATCTGCCTAATTCCTCCTACTCTATAACATGGTACCTGCAGATCGGACGGCATTTTACTGGTGACAGGTTCCCTTTAATATACAAGCACACTATAATTGTTTACAATTTTTCTTGCATGTTTATTAAGGGAAGTGAAAGAGTAAACTATGGATGAAAATAAATGATGATATACTGTTGTTACTGCAGGGACTTTACAGTAAAATCATCAGGGTATTTTTTTTTAGAGAAATTAATTATTTTTTCTGTTATTTCACATTTTAATGATTTCATTTACATGGTAAACATTCAAAAATGAATCCACAAAGATTTTTTAGCATTTAAGTAATTTTTTTTCTTTCATTCTAAAAAATAATTGTATGACTCCAGTGCAGTGAATATTGGAATCCATGGCTCATGTCACACACTTTGCAAATTTTACTATTTTGACTAATCTCCCAAAACTACTTTGCAAGTAAATGTGCCTCTTCCCATTGACGTTATTAAAGGGTTATTCCTATCTTTAGACATTATGACCTTACCACTGGGTAGATGATAACTTGCTGATTGCTTGGGGTTTTACAGCTGGGGATCCCCACTAATCCCAAGAATGGGGCTCGGAAGTTCCCTATGTGAATGGAGCAGTGGCTGGACCTCCACACCTATGCTCCATTCATTCTTTTTGGGACTGCTGAGATAGTTGAGTATAGTGCTCTTTTTCCGGAAGATAAAATAATACAGTATATTCAGGATGATGATTGTGAATGAAATGGTTGAATAGTGATTGTAACATCATAAGGCCATGTTCAGTATTTTACATCAGTATGTGTAAGCCAAAACCAGGAGTGGAACAATCAGAGGAAAAGTATAATAGAAACTCGTCACCACTTCTGTATTTATCACCCACTCCTGGTTTTAGCTTACAAATACTGAGGTAAAATACTGATAAAATACTGAACGAGTGAAAGGGGCCTAAGAGTGAATATCAGTACATGGAAATTACTTAATTTGCCTTTAGTTCTGTTTGTATGGTTCGTCTCCTCGCCACTTTTGGTTCTGGTTGCTCATGGTGTCACGCTGTCTCTGCGTACTGGAGGTCAGGGGCCTAAGCTGACCCTAAGCTGGGGCCCTGACTAATCCTTCTACCTGGAGGTACTGTTAAAGGTACAGAGGTCCAGGCCGCCAGCGTAACCCCTACCTCCTGAGGATCCCTGCACCTCAGTAATCTAGTCCTGAGAAGGACCCCGATCACAACAATAGGGGACAGGAAATAATATGCCAACACTCTGTACTTAGACGAACGAGACAGTACAAGGGTCAAACCAAAAAACACCTTGCATACAAAAAATACTCACAACAACAGAGGGAACACCAACGGGAAAGGAGATAAATGATAAAGCGAGGAAGGGAAAAAAAATCACACCAAATATACTTAGCTCAGAACTCCAAAACACCACGATCCGCTCTGTATGTCTGTATGAAATGCTTTCACCGACACTTCCCTAACAGACCGGCAGGCATTTGAAGGAGTCCCACTACAGCAGCAATGATTGCAGCTGGGCGAGGCTGGACCTCGTCTAGCACAGAGAGAGAGAGAGTTAACTCCCTCACTGCCGAAAAACACAAAGCACCAAAAACTCAGCTGCGAGAAGTCAGGCTGTGTAATCGTGACGATCTTCATGGCGACACACCCGTGACAGTACCCCCCCCTTCTACGAGGGGCCTCCGGACCCTCAGGGCCAGGTTTATCCAGGTGAGTCGTGTGGAAGGCCCAAACTAATCGGTCTGCGTTAATATCCGACGCAGGAACCCACATCCTCTCCTCAGGACCATACCCCTTCCAATGAACCAGGTACTGAAGGGACCGGCGATTAAAGCGTGAATCGATGACCCTCGATACCTGGAACTCCAAGTTACCATTGACCACCACTGGAGGGGGAGGTAAAGGTGACGGTACCACCGGCGCCACATACCTCTTAAGCAACGATCTGTGGAACACGTTGTGAATTTTAAACGTAGGGGGGAGGTCAAGACGGAATGCCACCGGATTAATTGTAGAACTGATCCTGTACGGCCCGATGAACCCAATTTCCAGGAGGGAACCTTAAGTTTTATATTCCTGGTAGACAACCATACCCGATCGTTCACACTTAGGAGGAGAGTGTCTGGTCCGGACCTATCAGCCATACGTTTGTATCGGTTCCCCATAGTATTCAGATTATTCAGTACCCCTCTCCATACTGAAGCGAGTGATGAGGAAAATCGTTCCTCCTCAGGAACCCCCGAAGAGCCCCCCCTACTGAAAGTACAAAACTGGGGGTGAAAACCATATGCCCCAAAAAACGGGGACTTACCAGTGGACTTGCTCCGCCTATTATTAAGAGCAAACTCTGCCAGAGGTAAGAAAGAAGCCCAGTCCTCCTGGTTCTCTGACACAAAACACCGGAGATATGTCTCCAAGCTCTGGTTCATACGTTCCGTCTGACCATTGGTCTGAGGATGAAAAGCCGATGAGAACGATAAATGCATCCCCCGCCGTATACAAAACGCCTTCCAGAATTTGGACACAAACTGAGACCCCCGATCTGACACCACCTCGGAGGGTACCCCGTGAAGCCTCACAATCTCCCCAATGAACACCTGCGCAAGAGTTTTAGCATTAGGAAGAGCGATAAAATGTGCCATCTTGCTGAACCTGTCCACTACAACGAGTATGACCGTTTTACCCGAAGACGGCGGGAGGTCCGTAATAAAGTCCATAGACAGATGAGTCCAAGGACGCTCCGGGATCTTCAAAGGTAAGAGGGCCCAGACGGACGGGTATGTGAGGTCTTAGAGCGCGCACAAACCCCACAGGACGCAACAAAAGTTACCACCTCCTTATGTAAGTTAGGCCACCAAAACCGACGCGAGAGGAGATCCACAGTTGCTTTACTCCCCGGGTGTCCTGCCAAAGCTGAGTTATGGTGTGCCTCGATCACCTTTTGTCGCAACTGATCTGGAACAAACAGTCTCCCCGGAGGTCCAACAGGGGCGTCCCTCTGAGCCTCCAATACCTCCTCCTCAAGCTCAGAGCATACTGCCGAAACCACCACCCCCTCCTGAAGGATAGGAACCAGGTCGTCCGTATTCCCGGCTCCAGGGAAACTACGAGATAAGGCATCTGCCTTTACATTTTTTGACCCAGGACGATATGTAACGACAAAATTAAACCTGGTAAAAAACAATGACCACCTAGCTTGTCTGGAATTCAGACGTTTTGCGGACTCCAGATATAGCAGGTTCTTGTGATCGGTGATGACGGTGACCGGATGGACTGCCCCCTCTAAAAAATGGCGCCACTCCTCAAAAGCTAACTTAATGGCCAAGAGTTCCCTATTGCCGACATCGTAATTCCTCTCAGCGGACGACAATTTTTTAGAGAAAAAGGCGCACGGATGCCACTTACCAGGGGACGAACCTTGTGACAACACTGCTCCCACCCCTACCTCGGAAGCGTCTACCTCTACAATGAATGGCTGTGACGCATCAGGTTGAATAAGTATGGGTGCCGAGGCAAAACATTTTTTCAAGGAGGAGAATGCTTGACAAGCCTTGTCAGACCACCTAGAAAAATCCGTCCCCTTTTTAGTCATGTCTGTGAGAGGCTTAACCATGGAAGAGAAATTCCGAATGAACTTCCAGTAATAATTAGCAAACCCCAGGAAACGTTGTAGTGCCTTAAGATTCTCTGGCCGATCCCACTCAAGAACTGCCCGCACTTTCCCAGGGTCCATACGAAAACCGGACGCTGAAACCAGGAAGCCTAAAAACTGGAGTTCCTGTACGGCGAACACACACTTTTCCCATTTAGCATACAGTTTATTATCCCGCAAGATCTGTAACACCTGCCTAACGTGCTCCTGATGAGACACCAGATCCGGCGAGTAAATTAAGATATCATCCAGATATATGACAACAAACTGTCCCACCAGGCGGCGAAAAATGTCATTAACAAAGTGTTGGAACACCGCCGGGGCATTAGTCAGACCGAATGGCATGACAAGGTTCTCATAATGCCCCTCCGGAGTGTTAAACGCCGTCTTCCACTCATCCCCCTCCTTCATCCTAATCAGATTGTACGCCCCCCTGAGATCCAACTTAGAGAACCATTTGGCGCCCACGATCTGATTAAAGAGATCGGGAATAACTGGGAGCGGATACGGATCTCGGACCGTAATCCGATTAAGTTCACGGAAATCCAGGCAAGGGCGTAGGCCTCCATCTTTCTTCTTAACAAAGAAGAACCCCGCGGCCACCGGTGAAGATGAAGGTCTAATATGCCCCTTAGCCAGACTTTCTGAAATATAATCCTTCATGGCCTGCCTCTCAGGACCAGAAAGGTTATACAACCTAGCTTTAGGTAACTTGGCCTCAGGGAGCAGTTTTACAGAACAGTCATACTCGCGATGAGGAGGTAGTTCCTGACACCCTTTCTCCGAGAATACATCCTCAAAGTCCGCCAGAAATGGAGGCAAGACCCTAGGAGTAACCGCACCGATGACCGTATTCATGCAGTTTTTATTACAGAATTTACTCCATTGGCTTATCTCTCTGGATTGCCAATTAATAACCGGGTTATGCTTAGTTAACCAAGGAAGGCCCAACACTATAGGAGTAGGAAGACCCTCCAACACGTAGCAAGACAACAGTTCTTTATGTATCGCCCCCACTTGAAGTTTTACGTTATGCACAGCTTGCAAAAAACTTCCCTGACCGAGAGGCCTGGCATCGATCGAGAATATGGGGATGGGTTTAGCCAACTCACTCAATCGCATACCTTGAACCCGGGCAAACCGAGCGTCCACCAGATTAGCCCCGGCCCCACTATCCAGAAGAACAGATATCCTCTCAGTTCTCGTACCCACCACCACCTCCGCCGGTACGAGAAACTGAGACGAACCTAGGGACGAAAAACCTACTCCCAGATTGCCGTCCACCACACAACCTGGGATCAACAGTTTTCCGACGACTCTTCACTCTGCAAGGGACGGGATGGACACCCCCCAATAAAATGTCCCTTTCTCCCGCAGAAGAAACACCTTCCTGTCTTATGGCGCACCACCGGTCCCCTCCCCCGAAATGATGTCCCTCCTAATTGCATAGGCTCCTCTGGACTGACCAGGGGAACCACCATATGAGGGGACCTTGTAGGAGGTGGAGTCATTACAGGGGGTGGAGTTATCCCGCACCTCTCCCGAAGCCATCTGTCAATGCGAATAGCAAGGGCCATAGCGGCTTCCAGTGACGCGGGAGAGTCATACTGTGCCAACACATCCTTTAATTTGTCGGATAAACCTTGACAAAACTGGCTCCTAAGAGCCGGGTCATTCCACTGGGTGTCCGTGGCCCACCTACGGAACTCCGAACAGAATTCCTCCGCCGGACGATCTCCCTGCTGGATCCTACGTAACTTAGATTCAGCAAGGGAGATCCGATCCGGGTCATCATATACGAGACCCAGAGCTGCAAAAAACCTATCCACTGACTGGAGAGCCGGGGAGCCCGGGGGAAGAGAGAACGCCCAAGATTGTGGGTCCCCTTGTAGGAGCGAGATGACTATTCCCACCCTTTGTTCTTCACTCCCCGATGACCGATGCCGCAGCCAAAAGTACAACTTGCATGCCTCCCGGAAAACAAAAAACTTGTCCCGCCCCCCAGTGAACCTGTCAGGGAGAGCTACTTTAGGTTCTGGTCCGGCTTGCTCCTGGGGATATAAAACCTTAGACCTAACGTCCGCCAGGTCCATGGACAAACTCTGCAACTGCCGAGCTAGACTGGCTACTGGATCCATGGTAGCTGGAGAGAATCTTAGTTGGTCGGTGAAAATGTCACGCTGTCTCTGCGTACTGGAGGTCAGGGGCCTAAGCTGACCCTAAGCTGGGGCCCTGACTAATCCCTCTACCTGGAGGTACTGTTAAAGGTACAGAGGTCCAGGCCGCCAGCGTAACCCCTACCTCCTGAGGATCCCTGCACCTCAGTAATCTAGTCCTGAGAAGGACCCCGATCACAACAATAGGGGACAGGAAATAATATGCCAACACTCTGTACTTAGACGAACGAGACAGTACAAGGGTCAAACCAAAAACCACCTTGCATACAAAAACTACTCACAACAACAGAGGGAACACCAACGGGAAAGGAGATAAATGATAAAGCGAGGAAGGGAAAATCACACCAAATATACTTAGCTCAGAACTCCAAAACACCACGATCCGCTCTGTATGTCTGTATGAAATGCTTTCACCGACACTTCCCTAACAGACCGGCAGGCATTTGAAGGAGTCCCACTACAGCAGCATTGATTGCAGCTGGGCGAGGCTGGACCTCGTCTAGCACAGAGAGAGAGAGAGTTAACTCCCTCACTGCCGAAAAACACAAAGCACCAAAAACTCAGCTGCGAGAAGTCAGGCTGTGTAATTGTGACGATCTTCGTGGCGACACACCCGTGACACATGGACACTTGTGAAAGAGTAAACTATGGACGAAAATAAATGATGCTATACTGTTGTTACTGCAGGGACTTTACAGTAAAATCATCAGGACACCAATTCAAAGAATGCTTAGCGTTTCCAACAGGATGGCTGAATCACAGGGTAATGGTAGGCTTCCACCACCTCTGGGTATTGACATGTGCATACAGTAGTACAAATCTACAACTCTGTTCACACAACGTTTGTACGCTGTTTAGCAGCAGCCAATATTATGGAAAAAATAGGAGCATTTTAAGATAGAATCCAGCTGATTAAAAATACATAGTGACTTACTGTATCAGTTATGAACATTGGGCACTCTCTAGCTTTATTGCAGTCACATGCATTGCACATACTAACATGCTTTATTGTCACTGATTGCACGAAAATGTAGTAAATTATAACAACAAAAATTTAAAAACTACACAAAAATGGGCATACACCAAAATGTGTGACTTTTTAAGCCAGAAAACTGTTGCAAATAGCTTTAAGGGAATCTGTCATCAAGTTTTTGCTACCTAATCTGAGAGCTGCATAATGTAGGGACAGAGACCCTGATTCCAGTGATGTGTAATTTACTGGGCTGCTTAGTGTAGCTTTGATAAAATCACTGTTTTATTAGTAGGAGATTATCACTTGAGGACTAGTAAACCTGCTGCCGAGTAGCGCAACCATGCCTTCACCACTGATTGGCATCTTTCTGCCAATCAGTGGTATGGGTAGAGTTATTCAGATAACTGGTAGATCTGCAGCAGATAAAAGTTAGTGATATATCACAGTAAATCAGGGACTCTGCCCCTTTGTCATACTGCTCTCAGATGGGGTAGAAAAATCCTGCTGACAGATTCACTTTAATAAATCTCTCCCGATGTCTTCTTACTAGCAGCATTCCTTAAAGTGGTTTAGCTTTATCCTTTATTTCTTTAGTAATTTCATGTTATTAATTGAAGGTTTAGGCCTAATGCAAGCAGTCCTGTGCCCCAGTAACCCCAAGATACTGAAGTTGTGTTATCAAAGGAAAGTTGCAGAAATAACTACCAGAAATTAGTATAGATTTTTTTATTAAAATTCCAAAAATTCCACATAGAAGTATTTCAGCTGCAGTTATCGAGCCTGTAATTTCAGCCATTGATACCTTAACACTGTAATAAGTAGTGTATAGTGCGCAAAATGTCATTGGGGCACTGGAATTGGAATAGAAAGCTTGGTTTGGGGTTTCATAAGCAAATAAGCTTCAGCCATCAGGTCTGTAACTTCATTTACATCATTGTATCTCTTCTATGTTCTGGACCCACATCCAGGTTTGGCTTACAGATACTGTACTTTGCTATTTTCTGACAAAAATATTGCCATATGAAAGTGATCGCTATGATATTACCTAAACTGTATACTTTTAGCTTTTATTAGTTTCCAAAATAAGTCACAATACAGGTCCACCCACTTTTCTTTGATTTCAAGTGTTTTGTTCCAAATAACAATCTATGGGGACAATTCATCAAAGTGTTTATACCAGTTTTCTGGTGAAAGGCACTTTCAAAACTCGCACAATTTTTGCTCAACGTGAAGTGGGTGGAGAATGTTTAGGACGGAGTGTGTCAGCGCCCACCAGATTGACCAAAAGTTATTCCCTGATTGTAGTAACATTTCTTATGAGGTACACGCAAGATGAATTTAATGAATTTGACACATCTTACCCCACCATGCCCCATGTACAATTCCAGTTTTAATGAAATGTCCCCAATATACTTTAAATATTATTTAATGGTAACATTTCTGATGTTATACATACAGAAAAAAAGTTTATATTTTGATTTATTTTACAACATATAGTAGCTTTGTACATTTCTATTATGATGTACAATATAAAGTTATATTGTGTTTTTTTCTGGTTAGCCAATAAAGGTATCACTCTGAGAATACTTTTGTCATTTTTGGGCATAAAAGTATTTACATACAGTACAGACCAAAAGTTTGGACACACCTTCTCATTTAAAGATTTTTTTCTGTATTTTCATGACTATGAAAATTGTACATTCACACTGAAGGCATCAAAACTATGAATTAACACATGTGGAATTATATACTTAACAAAAAAGTGTGAAACAACTGAAAATATGTCTTATATTCTAGGCTCTTCAAAGTAGCCACCTGGGGGTGCTTTGCTGGTGACACTGTTGGGGATTTATTCAAAATTGAA
The DNA here is from genome assembly GCF_046119375.1 of Phyllobates terribilis. NCBI lineage: Eukaryota > Metazoa > Chordata > Amphibia > Anura > Dendrobatidae > Phyllobates > Phyllobates terribilis. Next base: position 159,413,217 of record NW_027362761.1, read on the forward strand.
GGAATACTGAACCAGCATGGCTACCACAGCATTTTGCAGTGGCATGCTATTCCATCCGGTTTGCGTTTAGTTGGACCATCATTTATTTTTCAACAGGACAATGACCCCAAACACACCTCCAGGCTGTGTAAGGGCTATTTGACCAAGAAGGAGAGTGATGGAGTGCTACGCCAGATGACCTGGTCTCCACAGTCACCAGACCTGAACCCAATCGAGATGGTTTGGGGTGAGCTGGACCGCAGAGTGAAGGCAAAAGGGCCAACAAGTGCTAAGCATCTCTGGGATCTCCTTCAAGATTGTTGGAAGACCATTTCCGGTGACTACCTCCTGAAGCTCATCAAGAGAATGCCAAGAGTGTGCAAAACAGTCATCAAAGCAAAAGGTGGCTACTTTGAAGAACCTAGAATATAAGACATATTTTCAGTTGTTTCACACTTTTTTGTTAAGTATATAATTCCACATGTGTTAATTCATAGTTTTGATGCCTTCAGTGTGAATGTACAATTTTCATAGTCATGAAAATACAGAAAAATCTTTAAATGAGAAGGTGTGTCCAAACTTTTGGTCTGTACTGTACATTTTTATTAAAATGCTTCTTTGGAGTTAATTGGGAGTACTAAATATTTTACATTTTGTTTCTGACTCTAGGTAACTTGGGTGTGTTGGAAAAGACCACTTTAACCACTTATCAACAAAGCCTTTTTTTCACCTTTCAGACAAAACCCCATTTTTTAAATTTTAGATTTACAAATATCTATTTTTCTACAGTCCTATTCAAATTTGAAATGACTTTGAGAGGCAAATGGATTAGAGACCCCCCAAAGTGATACAATTTTAAAAACTGCACTCCTTAAAGTTCTTAAAACTGTATTCAGGAAGTTTTTCAACCCTTCAAGTGCCTCGTAGGAATTATATGACCACATGTCAAACAATTTACCAGTTGGTGCAGTAGATTCTAAGAAAACCAACAGACTCCGCATTCATGATCTGCATGTTTTTGAGTCTGTGTATTTGAATAATTCATTGAAAGGGGGTGTGTTCAAAATAATATCAGTGTGGAGTTCAATTAATGAGGTCAATCATTCTGTGAAGAAACAGGGTGTGAATCAGGTAGCCCTTATTTAAGGGTGAAGCCAGCACATGTTGTACTTGCATTTCTCCTTGAAAGCCTGAGAAATACGAGTCGTTTGAGACATTGCTCTGAAGAACAGCATACTTTGATTAAAGAGTTGATTGGAGAGGGTAAAACTTATAAAGAAGTGCAGACAATGATAGGCTGTTAAGCTGAAATGATCTTCAACGCTTTAAAATGGAAAGCAAAACCAGAGAGACATGGAAGAAAACGGAAGACTACCATTCAAATGGATTGAAGAATAGCCAGAATGGCAAAGGCTCAGCCAATGATCAGCTCTAGGATGATCAAAGGCAGTGTCAAGTTACCTGTAAGTACTGTGACAGTTAAAAGACGCCTGTGTGAAGCTAATCTCTTAGCAAGAAGTCCCCGCAAAGTCCCACTGTTAAAATAATGACATGTACGGAAGCGGATACAATTTGCCAAAGAACACATCAACTGGCCTAAAGAGAAATGGAGAAACATTTTGTGGACTGATGAAAGTAAAATTGTTCTTTTTGGGTCCAAGGACCACAAACAGTTTCTCAGACGACCCCCAAACTTTGTATTCAAGCCACAGTATACTCTGAAGACAATGAAGCATGGTGGTGCAAGCATCATGATATGGGCATGTTTCTCTTATAATAATAATAATAATAATAATTTTTATTTATATAGCACCAATATATTCCTCAGCACTTTACAATTAAGCGGGGACATGTACAGACAATAAATTCAGTACAAGCTAAGACAGTTTAAACAGTTACGTTAGGAGTGAGGTCCCTGCTCGCAAGCTTACAATCTACAAGGGAATGGGGGAACACAATAGGTGAATAGTGCTTGTTATTTCAGGTCTAGCAATTAGAATAAATAGGGATTTTCATATAAGGCTGCATGATCCGGTCATCAGCCAGTATGTTCAAGTGCAATAATCAAGTATCGAGTGTAGTTATCATGTGCATGGAGGGTGTGGAGACAGATGAATAGTAGGGAACAGATTCTGAATAATATTTAGAAGGAGGGAACAGGGAAAAGTTAGTTTACTGAGTTGAAGCGGTAGGCTTGTTTAAAGAGATACGTTTTTAAAGCGTGTTTGAAGACGTGGGAGCTAGGCATCAGTCGGATTGTCTGGGGTAGTGCATTCCAGAGAACTGGTGCAGCACGAGAGAAGTCTTGGAGACGGAGGTGCGAGGTTCGGATGGTGCCGGACCTATTTACCGCATACCAGGGATCATGGACCAGTTTGCATATATTAAAATACTTGAAGAGGTCATGTTGCCTTACGCTGAAGAGGATATGCCCTTGAAATGGGTGTTTCAGCAAGACAAAGACCCTAAACACAACAGTAAACAAACAAAATATTGGTTCCAGTCCAACAAAATTGAGGTTATGGAGTGGCGAGCCCAATCCCCAGACTTTAAGCTGATAGAACAGTTGTGGGGTGACATCAAAAATGCCGTTTCTGAGGCAAAGCCAACAAATGCCCAAAAATTGTGGGATGTAGTAAAGTATCTAGGGGTAATATTTCTCCTTGCAGAGAGTGACATGTTAAGTACGTCAGGTGAGAAGACTTTTAATGCTGCAATGCTCCTCTGGGAAATAAGCAATTGTCTTTTCAGAGAGGAAGAGGACAGTGTGCAATGTTCCCAATGCATGGAAATAAAAACTGGTATAAAGATTTTGTGCCTAACTCTTGTTTTTGAACACACTGCTATTATTTTGAACACTACAGTAAGTGAAATTAAACTATTTGAATTTTGGATCGCATATTTGCAGACACCATTAGTGATGAGTGAGCGTGCTTGTTTAACCCTTTCACCGAGCATGCTCGGGTGCTTACCGAGTATCTTCGGCGTGCTCATATATTATGTTTGAGTCCCGGCGTCTACATGATTTACATCTATAAGACAGCCTCATCACATGTGAGGATTCCCTAACAAATAGGCAATCCCTGCATGTGTTGAGGCTGTCTTACAGCTGTAAATCAGGCAGATAATAATAATAAATAAAGCATTTTCTCCTGAATGTGGAAATACGTGCTCGAAAATTAATGTTTGGGTACACAATATAGCTCAGAATAGAACAAATGTTATTTGGCTTTTACAGTGCAACTTTGGCTAGAATAGTGTGTAGGTACCTTTTGCAAAGTCTCCTAGGTGCCAGAACCGCAAAAAAACCTCCAAGGTGATGGAATTTCAGAAACGACACTCCCTTGTGGAATTAATCAAGGGATGTAATGAACAAGTTTACATCATAGGGGTTTCACCAATTTCTTTACCATTACAATTGCTACACTAATAAGTAGGTTTAGCTCAAAATGTTTAATTTATACCATGGCTAATAAGAAAAAAAGTACCTGGTTAATTACTATACTATTTCTCCAATGTGCGGTAATACCCTCTTTATGGTCATACACTAATTTATGAGTATAGTCACCAATGTCCAAAATAAATCAATACTCTTCAAAGAGGATCAATATCTCAACACTATGTTGAGCCCAAGGACATCGGCTCAACAAACAAGAAGAGAATTCAATGCTATAAAAGCATTATTTTTATTGAAATATTTAAAATTCACAGATAACAATCAAAACAGGGAATGAATAAAAACCGTCAGCAAGACAGATCCATCAAGAATTGATAATGAGATCTAATTTATAGCAGCAAACAGTATCAGTTCGTAATACATAATATGCAGAATCCCTAACCCCCTTACCTAGAGAGCATTTAACCTCTATCAAAAGAGGAATGTGATGAAATCAAAATATCCTCTCACCCTTGATATAGCTAACGAACATAATATTGAATGCCTTTTTTAAGGAAGTATTTGAACATTATGCAAAGAGTTTAAAGATTATAAGTGCCTCTGTGTATATCCCTATATGCCCCACTTGTAAGGAGACAGCAAATTGAGACTGGAAGAGAAACAACAATGAATCTGGAGGATCTGGCACTATAATATGTCTCCAGTTAAATGCTGGTGTATACCTCTTTAAGAAAGATTTGTATGCTATCCAAAGTAAAGGAGGCTTAGGGTAATACCAGTAAGAACTTATGTATACATATATAAACAGCCTCACAAGGTGAAAAGACAGACTGCTAAATGCAAGAGGGTAGGGCTGCAAGGCATAGAGGAAACAGAGTTGTCAGAAAGTTATACTTACTACCATAGGCGGATTATAATGAGGGCAATCCGGGCGACCGCCCGGGGCCCCGAGCTGGCAGGGGGCCCGCGGCTCCAGGCGGGGTGTCTAATGCCGGATTGCCCTCATTATATGTGCGGGCCGCCGCGGCACATAGCGGTAGCAGTGGCGGGAGGGGGGGGCCCGGACCGCTCCCCCAGCAGCGGCCGCCGCTACTTCTTCATCGGCCGGGCCAGCACTGCAGCAGTTAACTTCCCTGTGCTGGCCAGGCCGCGTCACTGCTAGGAGACACGGCCCTGTGCGCGGCTGTGTCTCCTAGCTGTGACGTCACGCAGTGCGCCCCGGCCTGCAGTGCTGCACCAGAAAAGAGACAGAGCAGGCAGGAGGAATGGAGCCGGGGGATGGTGAGTGTGTGTGTATGTGTGTGTGGGCAGATGTGTGTGTGGGCAGGTGTGTGTGTGTGTTTGTGGGCAGGTGTGTGTGTGTGTGGGGGCAGGTGTGTGTGTGGGCAGGTGTGTGTGTGTGTGTGTAGGTGTGTGTGGGCAGGTGTGTGTTTGTGGGCAGGTGTGTGTGTGGGCAGGTGTGTGTGTATATATGTGTGTGTGTATATGTGTGTGTGTGTGTTTGTGGGCAGGTGTGTGTGTGTGTGTATATGTGTGTGTGTTTGTGGGCAGGTGTGTGTGTGGGCAGGTGTGTGTGTGTGTGTGTGTCTGTGTGGGCAGGTGTGTGTGTGTGTGTTTGTGGGCAGGTGTGTGTGTGTGTGTATATGTGTGTGTGTTTGTGGGCAGGTGTGTGTGTGGGCAGGTGTGTGTGTTTGTGGGCAGATGTGTGTGTGTGTGTGTGTGTGTGTGTGTGTGGGCAGGTGTGTGTGGGCAGGTGTGTGTGTATATATGTGTGTGTGTGTGTGTGTGTGTGGGCAGGTTAGAAAGTCTTGCCCTGTTGAACACTACACCTGACTTGAGGCCACCACCTCTTGGTTGTCCAATGTTCTTGCTTCTCTAGGGCTCTTCTCAGATATTCATTATACCAGCTCCCCAGAATACCAAAGCTAGGGTGGGTGACCGCGAGCCCTGGTGGTGGTCATAACTGCGGCCACCCAGGGGCAATACTCCATAACAACAATGCTCTGAGGTGGTGTAGGATGTAAGGACCTATTCACACTACATTCAGCGCTGCATTCAGGTCTTTACACAAGGCTTACAACTGAATCCCTGAAATTCAGGATTGTGCTGTCTGAAATGAGACATCTGAAAGCAGAGCAAATGGAGCCTAAAGATTCAGACTTTAGCCTCGGTTTGCCTTTGTTCAAATCAATGGCTATGTCAAGGCCCATCTGAATGCCATTTTTCAGGGATTTAGATAGAAGCCTGGAAAGAGGAGATGAATGCATTGCAAAATTCAGTGTGAATAGGCCCTTATATCTGGAGTCTTGATATTGATGCCACATGCATTTTACTTGTTTTTAACTTAAAAAAAAAATACACACACACAAATTATGCACACACACACACACACTATACATACACACACATTATACATGCTATACATACACACACTATACATACACACACACTATACATACACACACATTATACACACACACACTATACACACACACACTATACACACACACACACTATACATACACACACATTATACACACACACACACACTATACATACACACACACACTATACATACACACACACAGATGTGTGTGTGGGCAGGTGTGTGTGGGCAGGTGTGTGTGTGTGTGATGTCTGTCTGTTTGTGTGTGTGTGTGTGTGGGCAGATGTCATTGTGTGATGTCTGTTTGTATGTATTTTTGTGTTTCAAATGTGTTTATGCGTGTCTGTATATGTTTGTGTGTGTGTATGACTGCATGCGGCCTCCTGATGAGTATAGTTGGCGCCGTGCGGCCTCCTGATGTCTCTGGGGGGGGCGCCGTGCGGCCTCCCGCTGTGTATAGATGGCTACGTGCGGCCCCCCGCTGTGTATAGATGGCTACGTGCGGCCCCCCGCTGTGTATAGATGGCTACGTGCGGCCCCCCCGCTGTGTATAGACGGCACCGTGCGGCCTCCCGCTGTGTATAGATGGCTACGTGCGCCCCCCGCTGTGTATAGATGGCTACGTGCGGCCCCCCGCTGAGCATAGATGTCGCCGTGTGGCCTCCTGCTGTGTATAGATGGCTACGTGTGGTCTCCCGCTGAGTATAGATGGCGCTGTGCGGCCTCCATCTGTCTCTGGGGGGAGCGCCGTGCGGCATCTATACTCAGCAGGAGGCCGCACGTAGCCATCTATACACGTATACTCAGCAGGAGGCCGCACGTAGCCATCTATACGGTGCCATCTATACACAGCGGGAGGCCGCACGGCGCCATCTATACACAGCGGGAGGCCGCACGGCGCCATCTATACACTGCGGGAGTCTCAGTGCTTTGCAACAGCAGTCAATAAATTCTGCTTGACTAATTCTGAGCACCATAAAGTCTGGTTCGCTTCTAACCTGCTGTCTTCATTTTCAGCTTGCTGAATTCTAACTCATTTACTGTCATTCGAGACGATGCCTTTGCTGGTCTCTTTCACCTTGAATACCTGTAAGTGCTCCACTTAATGTCATATTTTTGATTCTGTTCTTCTTCATCTTTTGGCATGTGCAATTGTATGAGCAAGTATTCACATGAATTTATGACCTACTTAAACCTTGGAGGACCTTAAATTTTATTCAATCAAATTTTTTTCCAGTTTAAAACTATGGGACATATATGTGCCTTGGTCCTCAAAGGGTTTTTAAAGGGGCTGCAAACATAAATACGAAAAAAATAATTCAATTAGTGCTTTTTGTGTTCATTTAATTTTTATTTGAAGTCCATTTTTTTTATATACCTTGAAATTAAGCCCTACCCCATGGAATTAAGCCCTACCTACATGACATCTGAGAGCTACATGGATCCCGCTTGTGAGGTGCCTGTCCGTCACTACTATTCAGTTTTAGGGTCCACTCACTAAGCCATATATTCTCTCATGCAAGAGAATAGGGCCAATTATGCTAATGACACTCGGCTCAAACTCTGTCAGAGCTTCAACTGAGTGTGATCCGATTCTCTCGCAGCACAGATATGGAGAAGATGGAGAACTTAATTTCTCCATCTTCTCCATAGTCTCTGTGAGTGTTCATCGGACTGCACTTGGATGACATCCGAGTGCAGTCCAATGTTTTACGTGCACCCGTAGACTTGTATGGGTGCACATGGTCCGAATATCGAATGAGATTATTTTCTCATGCCAATAATCGCAGATCTGCACTGTCCCATAGTATAACATAGGGCCGAGTCCTATCCGATAAAACATCACATAGCATTCGGCCGTGTTATACGACAGTGTGAGCGAGCCCTTAGAGTCAAGGAATATTTACATGCAGATGATGATATTACTCTTCAAGTGTATATTTTTTTAGGCGAGTTCATAGTAAATGCTTTGCCTTTTTGACATGTGATTAACTAAAGAACAAGAAAGATTTAGGACCTCCCCTATACAGAAATGGAAAATAGTTTGGAGGACTTGCATGTCCTTTTTTATTTATTATGAGAAAATCATAAAAGATCCCGTTTTTTAACCATGCTGTGACTTTCTGCTGAGGGAGAGGGAGAGAGCTGCCCTATTCAGAGTCTGTAATAAGACCTGCTGACAAAAGTGTTGAAGATACAGTCTAATGTGAATGAACAATGAAAAAAAGTTAATTTCACAAATGGCTTGTATTTTTTTTAATACAAACTTTTTGTGTTTACAGCTCCTTTAAAGGGAATCTGTCATCAGGTTTTTGCCACCTAATCTGAAAGCAGCATAATGTAGGGTTAGAGGCACTGATTCCAGTAATGTGTCACTTACTGGGCTGCTTAGTGTTGTTTTGATAGAATCATTGATTTGTCAGAAGGTAATTATCACTAGATGACTAGTAAGTTCTGTAGGACCCCACCCCCATCACTGATCAGTAGATTTCTGTGTACACTGAGCATGGGCAGAAAGCTGCTAATCAGTGGTGTGGGCGGAGCTATACAGAGCTCAGCATTCAGAGAGCTGCTAGATCTGCAGCAGATAAAACGGTGATTTTCTCAAAATGACAACAAGCAGCTGAAAAAGTGACACATCGCTGGAATCAGGGTATCTGCCCCTATATTGTGCTGCTCTCAGATGGGGCAGCACAATTAATATTGTGCCAAATTAATTTCCCGTGAACTATCACATGATCTATCACAAGGGATCATGTGACATGTCACGTGATAAATCAGGTGTGTGTGGGGGGGCCCGCGCCTTCTAAACTGCCCGGGGCCCGTGCTACTCTTAATCCACCCCTGCTTACTACTGAGGATGGATCTGACTGCACGTGCACCCCGACGACGCCGTTTCGCCTGATGCTTCTTCCAAGGGGCGTTAACAACAAGAATGGGGGATGCTCCATAAATACCCACTGGTCTGGATCTGGCCAATCACGGGAACGTTGTCCCAGCCAACAAGCGGCACATGAAGCACTCAGCGGCCGCCCACATGTGGGTGCCGTGGGTGCGCATGCGCACTGACTGGGACAAAGAAGATGAAACGAATGTGGCTGCAACATACAGCAAGAGGTACAGAAGGGGAGGGATTTGAGGGAACCCAGGAAATAGTGCGAAAAAGCATAACAACAGCCCGAAAACACAAGAAAAGAAAATAAATAAAGGAGAAAAGAGTATAAATAATAAAAAATAATGAAAAATAATAAAAAATAAAGAATAAAATATAAGAGGGAATACAAAACGGGGCAATCACTATTCTACCAATATGCCACAACAATTGACCAAAAGGTCACTGTCAGGGAATGGCAAAAACCCACACAATAAAGAAACCCAAATTATCCATAACAAATGAATAAAACAACATAATGAACTAAATACAAACGCAATAAAGAGAATTCCCTCTTCCCTCCCCTATCCCAAACAATCCAATCCCATGTTCCCATTAATAATCACCCACAGGCTGATCAAATAATAACAGGAAAATCATGCCGCCCACCAACCATATACAACAACTAACATTCTTTGAAATATTTCAGATAAATGCATGGAGATTATGGAACCCAACAGAGTTCCCCAAATTCAAAAGTTCATGACTTGATTCTGCATATTATGTATTACGAACTGATACTGTTTGCTGCTATAAATTAGATCTCATTATCAATTCTTGATGGATCTGTCTTGCTGACGGTTTTTATTCATTCCCTGTTTTGATTGTTATCTGTGAATTTTAACCCCTTTCCGACCCAAGGCGTACTAATACTTATCTGTGCCCTGGGACTTATGGACCTGATACGTATTAGTACGCCCTATCTTTAAAGCGGCACCGCGACTGAAGTCGCGGTGATAAAATTAAAATTCCGGTGCCATCTTACCTTAGGGTAGATGGCGCCGGCATCTCGGGGGGTTGTGCCGCCCCCCCTGCACCCATGATCGCTGTGATTGGCTGTTCAATTCTGAACAGCCAATCACAGCATTTCTCACTGTTTCCGGCAATCAGATTGCCGGAAACAGTGCTGTGCAGCCTAGGATCGGTGCTCCTAAGAGCACCGATCCTAGGCTGTTGCCTAGTAACCCCAGCCCTCTCCTCAAACTGCTAGGATTGGTGCGATCGCCGATCAAATCGATCGCACCGATCACAGCGGGACCGCGCGGTAACAGGGCGGTCACGAGGCGGTGACCGGCTTGTGACCTGCCTGTCACCTCCCCATGACCCCCTGTGAAGTCATACAAGCCCCCAGCCAGCCCCCAGCCAGCTCTGATTGGAGCGATCGATGATGACATCGATCGCTCCAATCAGAGTACCTGAACACTGGTGACAGGGCGGTCACAGGGCGGTGACCGGCTTGTGACCTGCTTGTCACCTCCCTGTAACCCCCTGTGGTGCGTGCCCAGGCCCCAGCCATCTCTGATTGGTGCGATCGATGTCATCATCAATCACACCAATCAGAGTACCTGACCGGGAGGTGACTGGGTGGTGACCGGCCTGTGACCTGCCTGTCACCACCCTGTCACCCCCCTGTGACCGCCCTGCAGATCCTCACACTTGGTGAGGATTTCTACAGAGCGGTCACGTCTGATCACTCTGTGCTGGGCCTTGTAGTTCCACAATCTTCTGTGACACTACAAGACCTTTCTCCTACCTGCTCCAGTCGCTGCTGCTGCTCCGGCATCCCGCTGAGCTCTTCAGGCTGCTGGATCTTCAGCTTCGGCGTCCGGCTGCTGCCCAGGGTCCTGGATCTCTTGCTCCGGCATCCTGCTGAGCTCTTCAGGCTGCTGGATCTTCAGCTTCGGCGTTCGGCTGCTGTCCAGGGTCCTGGATCTCCTGCTCCTGTCTCCTGGGTCGTCGGTCTCCAGCTCCTTATCCTGCGGATCCTGCTCCTGAGCCTCTTCCAGAACCTGCTGCTGATCCTGCTGAAAGAAGAACAGAGAAGACTTTGGTAAGTGCATCTTTGTTCTCCCCTCATTCACCCCTCTCCCCCCCTCCTCCTCTCCCCCCCCTCCTTTTACCATTTTTTTTTTCGTGCGTCCTGCAGCGGCTGAGCACTGAGCAGTGTCTGCGTCACTGATCAAGGTCCGTGCTCGCTGCTTTTCTCGACTTTTCTTTTTTTCTTTTCTGTGTTCGCTGTTTTCACGACTTTTCTTTTTTTCTTTTCTGTGTTCGCTGTTTTCACGACTTTTCTTTTTTTCTTTTCTGTGTTCGCTGTTTTCATGACTTTTCTTTTTTTCTTTTTTTTTTTCTTTCTTTCTCTTCTTTCCCTTCTTTTTCTTGTCCCGGTCAATTCCACCGCCCCACACCTTTGCACCACATCCGCGCACACACCAAGCAGCTGCCGAGAGATGATTGATGACATAGGTCACCGATCCGCACTCGTGCTCGCTGTTTGAACCACCTACGGTAGTTCTTTTTTTTCTCTTTTTTTTTTTTCAGGAAAAAAAAGTTCACACCAAGCACACTGACACACACACACTCTAAATAAAGAACAGACACACACGCACTACATACACGGGAAAAAAAAAATGTCCGGCTCATCCCAAACTCGCTATTCAGCGGAGGAGGCATACTCCTTTGTTGCCTCCGACACTGAGACCGACAGCGAGGGTGAGGATCCCACATTTCTTTGCTTTTCTGATGCCTCATCGTCCTCCTCTTCCTACTCTTCTTCCTCCTCTTCTTCCTCAGGTTCTCCTGGACCGCCCCGCAGTCGTCGCAGGAGAGAAGATGTTCCAGCGCCACCCAATACTGACCCCATATGGACCTCGCCCCCCGAAAATTTTGAGCCATTGATTCCTGATTTCGTGGTGGAATCAGGAATCAAGTTTGACACCACCGGCCTCACAGAAATAGACTTTTTCAAAGTCTTTTTCTCTGAGGATTTTATAAACCTCATGGTGGGCCAAACTAATTTGTATGCTCATCCATTTTTGGAACAAAACCCCTCTTCATCATTTTCTAACTGGTCTCCTGTAGACGCAGTAGAAATGATGAAGCTTTGGGGCCTGGTCCTTCATATGGGGATCCTGAAAAAAACAGAGATTCGGCAATACTGGAGTGTTGACGTTTTGTATAACACTCCAGTGTTCCGAATGGTGATGATCCGGAAACGTTTTGAGGCCATCCACAAGTTCTTGCATTACCAAGATAATGCAAGGTGTCCTGCACGCGATGACCCGAACTTTGATCGTCTTTTCAAAGTTCGGCCGGTCATCGAGCACTTCAACAACAAGTTTGGTGAAGTGTACGTGCCCCAAAGGGACATCTGCGTGGATGAGTCCTTAATTGTTTTCAAGGGGCGGCTTGGATTCCAGCAGTACCTGCCCAGTAAAAGGTCCAGGTACGGGATCAAGCTGTATAAACATTGTGAGAGTACCTCAGGGTACACTCACAAGTTTAGAGTTTATGAAGGGAAGGACTCCCGGATTGAACCCCCTGAATGCCCCCCTGTTCTGGGAGTGAGTGGGAAAATTGTGTGGGACTTGGTGCACCCACTGCTGGATAAAGGTTATCACCTGTACGTGGATAACTTTTATAAAAGTATCCCACTCTTCAAGTCCCTCTCTGCGCGACATACCGCAGCTTGCGGTACTGTCCGCAAAAATCAGAAAGTCCTCCCAAAGACGCTAATTGGGCAGCTGCTCAGAAGGTGTGAGAGCAGAGCCCCATGTAGCGACCACCTGTTGGTGGTCAAGTACAAGAGGGATGTCCTTCTCTTGACTACCATACTTGGTGATGGCAGCACCCTCAGCACTGTAAGAGGTTCCACTACACAGGTCGCCAAACCAGACTGTGTAGTGGGGTACAACAAGTACATGGGGGGAGTTGATATCTCCGATCAAGTCCTCCAGCCGTACAGTGCTTTGAGAAAGGCCAAGGTATGGTATAAGAAGCTGGCCGTGCACATTGTTCAGATGGCAATGCACAACGCTTTCCTTCTGTCTCAATGTGTAGGCCAGACTTCTGCGTCGTATCTTCACTTTCAGGAGACAGTTATCAAGGCCCTGATATTTGGCAGTGGTGGCGGAGCGGGTCCCACTACTTATGGAACTGAAGGACCTCGAATTGTACCGGGCCAGCATTTCCCGGGGCAGATCCCTCACAGCGGAAAAAAGGGTAAGTCACAAAAGAAGTGCCGAGTGTGCTACCGAAGAGGAATACGCAAGGACACCATTTACCAATGTGACACCTGCCCCGACAAACCTGGCCTCTGCATGAAAGACTGCTTCAGAAGATACCATACCTCCATGGACTATTGGATTAATTTCTGACGTATGAGAACCCGACGAACACTACACAGCTGACGTAGTGTTCGTCAGGTTGTCATACTTCAGCTGTGTAGTGTTTGTCAGGTTGTAATACACAACTGGCATATAACACTACATTATAAAATTGACAAATCAGGAATCCGTTCCAAAAAGGGGGCACTTGTGGGGGAGCTCCAATGTTTAGGCACACAGGGGCTCTCCAAACGCGACATGGTTCCAATTTGTTAGCGGACACCATGTCGCGTTTGGAGAGCCCCTGTGTGCCTAAACGTTGGGGCTCCCCCACAATTGACCCCATTTTGGAAACTAGACCCCCCACGGCACCTATCTAGATGCATAGAGAGCACTTGGAACCCCCAGGTGCTTCACAAATTAATCCGTTAAAATAAAAAAGTGTTTTTTTTTCCACTTTTTCATTTTTACGAATCAATTTGTGAAGCACCTGGGGGTTCCAAGTGCTCACTATGCATCTAGATAGGTGCCTTGGGGGGTCTAGTTTCCAAAATGGGGTCACTTGTGGGGGAGCTCCAATGTTTAGGCACACAGGGGGTCTCCAAACGCGACATGGTGTCCGCTAACAAATTGGAACCATGTCGCGTTTGGAGAGCCCCTGTGTGCCTAAACGTTGGAGCTCCCCCACAATTGACCCCATTTTGGAAACTAGACCCCCCAAGGCACCTATCTAGATGCATAGTGAGCACTTGGAACCCCCAGGTGCTTCACAAATTAATCCGTAAAAATAAAAAAGTGTGCTTTTTTCCACTTTTTCATTTTTACGAATCAATTTGTGAAGCACCTGGGGGTTCCAAGTGCTCACTATGCATCTAGATAGGTGCCTTGGGGGGTCTAGTTTCCAAAATGGGGTCACTTGTGGGGGAGCTCCAATGTTTAGGCACACAGGGGCTCTCCAAACGCGACATGGTATCTGCTAACAATTTGAGCCGATTTTCCATTCAATTTGTTAGCGGACACCATGTCGCGTTTGGAGAGCCCCTGTGAGCCTAAACATTGGAGCTCCTCCACAAGTGACCCCATTTTGGAAACTAGACCCCCAAGGCACCTATCTAGATGCATAGTGAGCACTTGGTACCCCCAGGTGCTTCACAAATTAATCCGTAAAAATGAAAAAGTGGAAAAAAAAAACACTTTTTATTTTTTATGAATCAATTTGTGAAGCACCTGGGGGTTCCAAGTGCTCACTATGCATCTAGATAGGTGCCTTGGGTGGTCTAATTTCCAAAATGGGGTCACTTGTGGGGGAGCTCCAATGTTTAGGCACACAGGGGCTCTCCAAACGCGACATGGTGTCCGCTAACAATTTGAGCCGATTTTCCAATTCAATTTGTTAGCGGACACCATGTGGCGTTTGGAGAGCCCCTGTGAGCCTAAACATTGGAGCTCCCACACAAGTGACCCCATTTTGGAAACTAGACCCCCCAAGGCACCTATCTAGATGCATAGTGAGCACTTGGAACCCCCAGGTGCTTCACAAATTGATTCATAAAAATTAAAAAGTGTTTTTTTTTCCACTTTTTCATTTTTATGGATTAATTTGTGAAGCACCTGGGGGTTCCAAATGCCTACTATGCATCTAGATAGGTGCCTTGGGGGGTCTAGTTTCCAAAATGGGGTCACTTGTGGGGGAGCTCCAATGTTTAGGCACACAGGGGCTCTCCAAACGCAACATGGCGTCTGCTAATTATTCAAGCAAATTTTACAATCAAAAAGTCAAATGGCGCTCCTTCCCTTCTGAGCCCTGCCGTGCGCCCAAACAGTGGCTTTTCCCCACATATGGGGTATCTGCGTGCCCAGGGGAAATTGCACAACAAATTTTGGGGTCCATTTTTTCTTGTTACCCCTGCAAAAATAAAAAAAATTGGGTCTAAAGTAACATTTTTGTGAAAAAAGTTAAATGTACATTTTTTTCTTCCACATTCCAAAAATCCCTGTGAAGCACCTGAAGGGTTAATAGAGTTCTTGAATGTGGCTTTGAGCACCTTGAGGGGTGCAGTTTTTAGAATGGTGTCACTTTTGGGTATTTTCTGTCATAAATTACTGCAGTACATTCGCTTTAATGGGAGATAAAGTGCAGTATTTGGCAACAGTCATTAAGTAATATACAGAGTTTCTGTAATCCCCATGATTGTTTAGTTCTGGCCACTGCTGGAGCAGCTTGTACTTGATCGGTGGGTGTGCGGGTGTCAAACTCTCACCGACCTCATACTGATAAACTTTCTAGCGGATAGGTCATCAATCATCATACCCAGACAACCCTTTAATTGGGTTCTCCCCTCTACAGCAATGCTGTACAGTCATGGCCAAAAGTATTGAGAATGAGACAAATAGTAATTTTTCCAAAGTTTACTGCTTCATTTTTTGTAATGGCAATTTGCATATACTCCTGAATGTCAAAGAGTGGTCAGCTTAACAGCAATTACTGTACTTGCAAAGTCAATATTTGCCCAGAAAATGAACTTTAACCCCCAAAACACATTTCAACATCATTGCAGTCCTGCCTTAAAAGGAGCAGCTAACATCGTTTTAGTGATTGATCCATTAACACAGGTGTGGGTGTTGATCGCCAGCCCTGTCTTCATCAATCAGTCATGATTAAGTAAGAATGACATCACTGGACACTTTAAAAGGAGGCTGGTTCTTGGTATCATTGTTTCTCTTCAGTTAACCATGGTTATCTCTAAAGAAACACGTGCAGCCATCATTGCACTGCACAAAAATGGCCTAACAGGGAAGAGTATCGCAGCTACAAAGATTGCACCTCAGTCAACAATCTATCGCATCATCAAGAACTTCAAGGAGAGAGCTTCCATTGTTGTCAAAAAGGCTCCAGGGCGCCCAAGAAAGACCAGCAAGCGCCAGGACCGTATCTTAAAACTGTTTCAGCTGCGGGATCGGACTACCAGCAGTGCCGAGCTTGCTCAGGAATGGCAGCAGGCTGGTGTGAGTGCTTCTGCACGCACTGTGAGGCGGAGACTCTTTGAGCAAGGGCTGGTTTCAAGGAGGGCAGCAAAGAAGCCACTTTTCTCCAGTAAAAACATCAGGGACTGACTGATATTCTGCAAAAGGTACAGGGAGTGGACTGCTGAGGACTGGGGCAAAGTCATTTTCTCTGATGAATCCCCTTTTCGATTGTTTGGGACATCTGGAAAGCAGCTTATTCGGAGAAGAAGAGGTGAGCGCTACCACCAGTCTTGTCTCATGCCAACTGTAAAGCATCCTGAAACCATTCATGTGTGGGGTTGCTTCTCAGCCAAGGGAATCGGCTCACTCACAGTCTGGCCTAAAAACACAGCCATGAATAAAGAATGATACCAGAATGTCCTCCAAGAGCAACTTCTCCCAACCGTCCAAGAGCAGTTTGGCGCCCAATAATGCCTTTTCCAGCATGATGGAGCACCTTGCCATAAAGCAAAGGTGATAATTAAATGGCTCATGGAACAAAACATAGAGATTTTGGGTCCATGGCCTGGAAACTCCCCAGATCTTAATCCCATTGAGAACTTGTGGTCAATCATCAAGAGACGGGTGGACAAACAAAAACCAACAAATTCTGGCAAAATGCAAGCATTGATTATGCAAGAATGGACTGCTATCAGTCAGGATTTGGTCCAAAAGTTGATTGAGAGCATGCCAGGGAGAATTACAGAGGTCTTGAAGAAGAAGGGGCAACACTGCAAATATTGACTTGCTGCATTAACTCATTCTAACTGTCAATATAACCTATTGGTACTCATAATATGATTGCAATTATATTTCTGTATGTGATATAAACATCAGACAAACACTAATAAAAACCAGAGGCCAGCAGATCATGTGAAAATATAATTTTGGTGTCATTCTCAAAACTTTTGGCCATGACTGTACACGTTGACGTCATCTAGTTTGGGCACGCTGTGGGGCCATTTGTCTTTGGGAGCAGGGATTTTACTAGATTGTTTTTTTCTGAGCCTTGTTGCTTTTCCAGCGCTTTTGAGTTACTAGTAATGTGGAAAACCTCTTTATTTCCATTAACAAATCACAGATCTAAGTAGGAGTGTAGGGATTGTATTTTGCAGGATGAGTTGAAGTTTTTATTGGTACAATTTGATGGTACATAATATTTTGTAACAGTTTTTTATTCTGACTTTTGGGAGACAGAATTAACAAATAAACAGCAATTCAAGAATTGTATTATTTTTACCATTTTAAGCTGTTACAGTGCAGTAACAGTGATAAGATGACTTTATTCTTCCAACCAGAAGTGATGCCAGCATTATATAGTTTTATACAATTTGCTATTTGCACACACTTTTTTTTACACAAATTCTTCATATTATGAGAGCTATATTTTTTATTTTTCTGCCAAAAGACCCGTTTTGCTTGTATTTTTCAGGATGAGATTTTGATCACTTTGTTTACTATTTTTGGGTGTCAGAGTGAAGAAAAACCAACAATTCATGAATTATTTTATTTTTTTCACACCATTCCCCGTATGATAAAAGAGATAAGACAACACTCGGGTCAGTATGATTACAGTTTTTTTTAATGTTTTGCTATGTTTGCCAACTAAAAATAATTTTTTTACAAACAAAAATGTTTTTTTTTTCATCACTATATTCAGATAGCGATAACTATACAGTGCTCTGTGAGTGTTAAAGCACTTCTCATACCTCTGCCTCCCTGACTCTATTCCTTTGCCTAGCCCCACCTTCCTCTGCTTGACTGACAGCTTACTGGCAGTCTAGACAAGTCCTCCAGTCCTTTGTTTTTTTTCTTTTCTTCACATTCCAATATTAAGAACATACATTAAAGAGAACCCATAAGCTTCCCCAGGCCCCCAAACTGTCCACATGTATTTATTCAACCCTCAATATACTTTCAAACAAACCCATTTTGGCAGCTTATTGCTTTATAGCTCACCATAAAATCATTTTTAGAACGAAATGCTAATTAGTTAGGGACTAGTCATGGGGGCGTTGTTTACCTCAGACTAGTCACCCACTAATCATGTTATCACGCCCCTGTTGGGATGAGTGACATGATTTGCAAGAGCAGCATCACCGCAAGAGTAGGTGTACAGCATGTGTATACCCATCTATGATGAAATGGCAGGAAGACCCCGCAAAATCTCGCTGTTGCCACCACTTATGATGGATCCACACCCTGCCGCCCGCCTGACGTCACAATTACGTCAGACGAAGTACGATGTACGGATCTGCCCTTTGCACCAATGTGACATTCCACACCCCCCTGATGGACGCGTAAGGTCAGGTTGGTACAGTTGTGCACAGATACCCCCCTATCCACACGGGTACCGGAAGGCACCAGGGAGTGAGGAGAGGAGGCCCACTCAGTCACTGACGTGGCACCACACTTGCCCACAACCCTGACAGGTTGAGAGGCTCCATTCACTAGCTCCAGTGAAGCAGAGCCTGGTCGGCCTGGGAGAGCTGCCACCAGTTTCTATTTGATATAACGGACTTATATCGGGCTAGAAACCAGCCCGGTAGCTTGTTCGATGGACCGAACAGCAGGCGTAAGGTTCGTGGATCGAGATAAAAGAACAGCCCAAGGTTAAATTATATATTTAATCGCTGTTAAGGGCGCACAAGACAAACACTATATGCATAAGGGTTATACCTACAGAATGGTCAGAGTTGCAAGCACAATAGCATGGGTGCAAAAGATGTAAAACAGTTATTACAAGTCAATTACCGGTTAGATGGACGCTCTGGCTTTCGGGGGAAGGGCTGCCACATGGGAGGTTTGTGGGCCCTTTCTTTGTTATTGCAGGACTTTTCCCACATGACTTGACGTCACGACCCCCCAGGAAAAAGACAATGGACCTGGGGTGGCAGGATCTTTGAACCTCTCTGGGTCCCTCACCTTACGGCCCCCGGGCTGGACCTAGATCTCCACCCTTTGCCTCTCCCAGGTACAGATTCCCAAAAACTAAGATGGGCTATACCTCCTTACTGGATGATCCTAGAGAGCTGGTTTTGTTGTCATCGGATCCAGCCAGTACCCTGCTACTCGTGGAGACCAAACACAGTTGCCCTAGGGGCTTCTGAAAGGCTGTGCCACATATCTCCCTATCCTTGCTTGCTGGGCGGTGAAGAAAGGAATGGTGAGATTCTCCATTCTTTTAGGTTTCCAAAAATCTGGTTGGTTTATCACTCGGATGTATCCTATTCCCATATCTTGCTCTTGAATTATGCAGTTCACACAAAGGAGCACATGGCGTGGGGAAGGGACAAATCCTGTGCAGCTGCAGCTGCTGTGAGATTTGTCACCCCTCTGCTACTTCGCCCCTCCCTTCTGCTTCCTGCACAAGTATTCAAAAGTGTTGGATTGCACTGTACATGGAGATCTCTGTAACCCTGCCAAAGAGTGCACAGTGATTGACATGGGATTACTTTGACTATCTTCACACCATCTTCACCGCGTATTGCCAGGGAGGCAGAGATTCTCAGAGCTGGCTGATGTCACTCACACCCACAGGGGATTGATGTCATGATTAAAGGGGTGATTAGTCTAGCTAAAACAATGTCCCCATAACTAGTTACTCAAAAATTAGCATATCAAAGGTCAAGTTATAAAAACGATTTTATGGTGATAGACATAGAAATAAGGGTTGAATATAAATGTGGGGACGATTTGGAAAGCCTGGGGAAGCTGACAGGTTTTCATTAAAACAGATTATCATTAAAACGGATTATACAGCAATTCTGACAAAGATTTTCAAAATATACACACTAGTGTCATCAGTTCTTACATACAGTATCTATTTAATAATCTATGTAATTTGGATTAGGAAATATGGAGACAGATTCACTTTAAAGGGGTTTTCTGGGTGCACAGATTATTAAAACATTGTATAGCCTATGAAAAATGAAGAAATTTTGTAATTTACTTCCTGATTAAATACTGCTCTGTTCCTGAGCTGTCACATACATACTGTACAGTCTGTTCAAAGTGTAAGGAAATAGACATATTGCCCACGTTTCCCCCTTTAAGAACAAGTGTATTTTTGTGTTGTATAATGTGAATTGAGCTATGCGTTAATGAAGTTCATGATGTGTGTTGCTTGACAATAGGGAAAGTATGAGTTAATCATTGGGACTACCCATAGGGAGAAGGGCTTTGCTGAAGGGACAGAGGCAGTTTCATGTCAGAATGTCAGAAAGGGCCCAGATTGCTTAGAAAGAAGACCTAAGGTCTGATGTGAGCAATGCTGCATGATGTGTGTATCCCAGACGAGAGAGGAGACAGAGGATAGCGAGTTCTTAGAGAAGAGAAAGAGAGAGGAGTGACCGAAATAACAGAGTAATCAATCGGAGATGGGTCCTGTGTCAGGACGCCAGCTATCCGGCACAGAGTTTAAATGCAGAGAGGTGACAGGCCTAGACGGGACAGAGTACGTAAGACAAAGAGAGTGCCCTGGGAGAGAGTTCCAGGATGTCAGAGACAGACAAGATAAGTACCTGCCATACCCCTATAGGGGAAAGAAGACGTGGAACAGTGGGTTGAGAATAGGACTCTTGCTAAATGGACTGTAGTACTGAGCTGGGCGGTGGTGAAATAGAAAGGAATGTTGAAGATAGAGCATAAGTGAGTAGGGAGGAAAGAATTGGAACTGTGTGGAAAATACTCCCTATTGTAAAGGAAACGTTCATCAAATTGTGTACCCGCTATCTACTGGATATAATCCCCTCCAAGAAATCATTGAGTAAAAAGTTTATTATTGACTGGTGGTCTCCCTCATTCAACTGTCAAACATCTGGTCCTGGCCAACTAACGTCACTGGTTACATGTGGCCTGAAAGGGCCCGTAATGTGTCTTGGCGCAAGAGACGAGTACCTCGCCCACGGCTCTGAATGGTAATGTCATGGGAGGGTGACCGTTATCCAGCTTTAGAGGGAGAAAAGAAGAAAAGAACCCACAGAGGCTTTGCAGTCTCCATAGAGAAGTAGGGCCAGTTTTAGACAAAGTGGGGCTCTGGGCAAAAGTTTAAAGTTGGGCCTTTAATGTTCACATGTTGCCCTATCACTCTGAAACATTTCAGTAGTACTAACATGCACTGAGTTCAGACCATTAAATGAGAGTGATCGACAATATTGAAGTCGATCAGCGCTTGTTTACCGGCCTCTTTACGCAGCCTGACATGAATGATGGGGACAGAACAATCACTAATAGATCAATATGTCCCCAAACAGTATCATGTTATCCACAGCACTTCTGCAGGTTTCACTGGGCGATGTGCTGCTGAGAGCAATGATTTTTGTTCTACCATTAACAATCCAATGATCTGATAAATGAGCAGCGTTTTGCTCGTTCGTTGGGCGATTGCTGACATGTTTACACTTATTATTATTTATTTATGTTTAGCGTACTATTGATTCCATGGTGTTGTACATGAGAAGGGGTAACATACAAGATACAAATATAAAATATGGTAAACAAACTAACAATGACAGACTGGTACAGAAAGGAGAAAGCCCTGCCCTTGCAAGGTCATTGCAGGCTGTAAGCTTTCTTGAAGAGATGTGTTTTTAAGTTCCGTTTAAAGGTTTCGAGTGTGGCGGATAATCGGATGTGTTGAGGCACAGATCCCCAGAGGATAGGGAACACTCGGGAGAAGTCTTGGAGGTGATTGGGTGAGGAAAGTATGAGTGTAGAGGAGAGAAGGAGGCCTCAGGAGAACTGGAGGTTGCGTGTTGGAAAATATCGGGGGATTAGTTCGGAGATATACGGAGGAGACAAACTATGGACGGCTTCGTAGGTCAGAGTTAGCAGTTTGAACTGGATACATTGGGGAACTGGGAGCCAATGAAGGGATTGACAGAGGGGAGAAGCAGAGGAGTAGCGTGGAAGGAGATGGATTAGTCGAACAGCAGAGTTAAGGATGGACTGGAGAGGTGCAAGAGTGTTAGCAGGGAGGCCACAGAGAAGGATATTGCAGTAGTCGAGGTGGGAGATGATGATGAGGGCATGCACTAACATTTTAGCAGATTCCCAGTTGCCGGTACGTGTCAGACGGATGTCATCCATGTGTCATCAGTGTGGGACGTTTTGCGGCCCGAGCAGCGGGTAAAAAACGGACATGTCAGCATGTTTTGCCCACGGACACACGGTCCGTGGAAACACACTGACATGTGCACAGACCCATTCACCACACGTACCGGACACACTGACGTGTGAAAGAGCCCTTATGGTAAAACTGACCTGGTAATATGATTCTCCAAGTAAGTACGAGTACGTAGATACCAAACAACTATAGTTATTTTTTATCTAAGAGGTGTAAAAAAATCTGAAATTTGTAAAAAATAAATAAATTTGCTTTTGTCGCCATTTTCCAAGACCAATAATGTTTTCAGTTTTCGTGATATAGTGCTGTGTGAGTTCTTATTTTTTGCATCCTGAGCTGATGTTTTTACTGATATGATTTTGGGGTAGATACAATGTTTTGATCTCCCCTAATTGCATTTTATTGCAATGTTGCGGTGGCCAAAAAACCGTAATTCTGGCATTTTGATTTTTTTCTTGTTATGTCATTTATTGATCAGATTATTTACTTTATATTTTGATAGATAGGACTTTTACTAACGCAGCAATACCAAATATGTTTATTTTTTTTAAATTGTTTTAATGTTTTTATCAGGGTTGCTCCTGCTCCCTGGGCAATTGCCCACTTTTTCTCTCCCATCAACGCCGGCCCTGCAGAGAAGAATAGTAATATTATTGACTAGTGAGGTTAGTGACTAGTGAGTTTAGCCATAGGGGATTATGCCTGGCTTCCAAAGCACTACATTATATTATAATAAATTAATATCTTATATGCCTCATTGCTCCCCTACAGTACACCGAGCCTGTGTGGTTCTAGTATCAGCACTGCCACTAAATTCATTCTAGAGATGTAGAGGAAGAACTAGCAGGAAGTTCAGTATGTGAACAATAACGGATCACAGAGATGGCTGCAGGGGAGCGAAGAAAAGAAAAATAAAGGTAACAGGTTGGTTTAAGGATGCATTATAGGCACATCCATATGGGTATTTTTATGTCCAGAAAACCCCTTTACCAAAATATTTTGTTAAAGATAGTGATGGCTCAGATACATCATGATGTCAAAGAAAGCAATCCCATGGAAAGCACAGTATTTAGTACATTATCCTAAATGCATATAACGGTCCATGTAACAGTTCATGAATTCTTATTTCACAATGTTGAAGAACGATCACCTGCAAAAAAAAAAAAGAGGTTAGGCATTATTCTTCATATAATAATAAAAACAATAATGAAATGTTGGATTTAAACTTCTAATTTTTGGAAACCACAGTGACATGCACTAACATTTTTATTGATTAAAAGTTGAGAGAAGAGCAGATTTGAGAAATGCTTTTGAGTTGGAGGTGGCAGGAGGTAGTAAGGGCTTGAATTTGTAGCTTGAAGGATATGGTGGGAGTGCAGAGGGGATATGAGCGAGGTGGTGTAAAGATAATGAATTCCATTTTCTCCATGATAAGTTTAAGGAAGCAGGAGAAAAAGAATGTGGGTTTAGCTGTTAGTCTTTCTGGAATTCTGGACATTTATATAATAAACTGTCCCCTGCGGAGAACCCCAGTGCTCATCTCACCTTTGAAAACCTTGCAGTTAGTTTTCAAACCCTTTCTGACTTGATGTATTTGCACTTCACATGTCAGGTGGACCTCAGGAGGTGTGCCCACACCATACATAGTGGTGCTGGCTTTATTAGGCTGGGTTCACACCATGTTTTCACCATACATGGATATATTGGGGTGTCCATCTTACGCCCTGCTGATAGAGCCATTAACTTTAATGAAGCAGTTGTCTCACTTTGTGCGCTATCTGAACTCCTTTTCAGCAGTGTCCACCTTTTTGAGGTAGGCACAAAAACACAGTCAACCACGTTTTTTTTGACAACTTGAACAAGGTAGACAATGTGAAAATTAGATCTGACAGGGCACAGGACCACTCCATTTGCTTCATTAAATGTAAAGGCTCCATCATCGAATAAACCTAAATCCAATTTTTCAGAAGGAAGTACCAACAGAGCCATTGATGTGTGGCAAAAATGTGAGGTGAACATAGTCTTACGCAGCTGTCACCTGTAGCTACAATAATCAGAGGCAGCCCCAAATGCTGCAGTTTAATCCGTTAGATGTTGCGATCAATAACGACTACAGAATTGAAGTAATGAGATGGGCGGTGATGGCGTGGTGTTGACATCGGTTTCCGTTCTTGGAGAGCCACCTTCCTTTTTTACTAATATACAGGTGCTTCTCACAAAATTAGTATATCATCAAAAAGTTGATTTATTTCAGTTCTTCAATACAAAAAGTGAAATTCATATATTATATAGAGTCATTACAAACAGAGTGATCTATTTCAAGTGTTTATTTCAGTTAATGTGGATGATTATGGCTTACAGCCAATGAAAACACAAAAGTCATTATCTCAGTAAATTAGAATACTTTATAACAACAGCTTGAAAAATTATTTTAAAATCCGAAATGTTGGCCTACTGAAATGTATGTTCAGTAAATGCTCTCAATACTTGGTCGGGGATCCTTTTGTATCAATTACTGCATCAATGTGGCGTGGCATGGAGGCGATCAGCCTGTGGCACTGCTGAGGTGTTATGGAAGCCCAGGTTGCTGTGATAGCAGCCTTCAGC
Organism: Phyllobates terribilis; assembly: GCF_046119375.1. Classification (NCBI taxonomy): domain Eukaryota; kingdom Metazoa; phylum Chordata; class Amphibia; order Anura; family Dendrobatidae; genus Phyllobates; species Phyllobates terribilis. The sequence continues at coordinate 159,437,976 of NW_027362761.1, forward strand.
TCATCTGCATAGTTGGGTCTGATGTCTCTCATCTTCCTCTTGACAGTACCCCATAGATTCTCTATGGGGTTAAGGTCAGGCGAGTTTGCTGGCCAATCAAGCACAGTGATACTGTTGTTTTTAAACCAGGTATTGGTACTTTTGGCAGTGTGGACAGGTGCCAAGTCCTGCTGGAGAATGAAATTTCCATCTACAAAAAGCTTTCAGCAAAGGGAAGCATGAAGTGCTCTAAAATTTCCTGGTAGACGGCTGTGCTGACTTTGGTCTTGATAAAACACAGTGGACCTACACCAGCAGATGACATGGCTCCCCAAACCATCACTGATTGCGGAAACTTCACACTAGACCTCAAGCAGCTTGGATTGTGGCCTCTCTACTCTTCCTCCTGACTCTGGGACCTTGATTTCCAAATGAAATTCAAAATTTACTTTCATCTGAAAATAACACCTTGGACCACTGAGCAACAGTCCTGGTCTTTTTCTTCTTGGCCCAGGTAAGACGCTTCAGGCGTTGTCTATTGGTCATGAGAGGCTTGACACAAGGAATGTGACACTTGTAGCCCATGGCCTGGATACGTCTGTGTGTGGTTGCACTTGAAGCAATGACTCCAGCAGCAGTCCACTCCTTATGAATCTCCCCCAAATTTTTGAATGGCCTTTTCTTAACAATCGTTTCAAGGCTCCGGTTATCCCAATTGCTTGTTCACCTTTTTCTACCACACTTTTTCCTTCCACTCAACCTTCCATTAATATGCTTGGATACAGCACTCTGTAAACAGCCAGCTTCTTTAGCAATGACCTTTTGTGGCTTACCCTCCTTCTGGAGTGTGTCAATGACTGCCTTCTGGACATCTTTCCTACTGAAACAGACTAAGGGACCTTTTTAAACGCTTAGGAAGCCTTTTCAGGTTTTTTTGTTAATTATTCTAATTTACTGAGATAATGACTTTTGTGTTTTTATTGGCTGTAAGCCATAATCATCAAAATTAACAGAAATAAACACTTGAAATAGATCACTCTGTTTGTATTGACTCTATATAATATATGAGTTTCACTTTTTATATTGAAGAACTGAAATAAATTAACTTTTTGATGATATTCTAATTTTGTGAGAAGCACCTGTATATGCCTGGAGTTCACTGGGACGTCAGTTCCCCTGGGGTTCTGCCCTCTCATAGCTTCTGAGCCTGGAGTGCAGTTCACAAAATTGCCTTTCTGTACATCCTCCAGAGTGAGAGCTGTACTTTCCATCTGCTCTCCATGCTGATGATGAATACATGGGGATCCTGGACACGGGAACTCCCTCTATTCATATTTCTCTAACAGAACATAAGAAAATAGTTTGTAAAAAGTGAGCACCTCCTTTAAGTACTAAGACAAAATATATATTCCCTTTGTCTGCTTTTTACTCCCAAATTAAATACAAGGGGTTTGCCTCGTTGATAGTGCAAGTACATTTTGGCAAGCCTGACATTTTTTAATTTACCGGCGAACATCTAGAAAATGTACTAGAATTATATGGGTGGTTTTTACACTTTAAAAGATAATGAGGGGATAAAGTGTTTACACAAGAAATTGAGTAAAAATGTCAAAATTATGGCGCCCATCATCTGTATGCCATTATTTGAAACTTTTTAAGTTTTTTTTATCCGGCCTGATATACGCCTTGTTTGGGCAGTTTTTTTAATGAAATGTATGTAATTTTGCCTAAAAATTGATTTTGTAATTATTTAAGAATAATTCTTACTAACACAGCCCCAATCAGTCACAGCTGAGGGTTTGGCTTAGCTATTAAACTGAGGCAAACATATAGCATACACTATGCATCAGCACACTGCGATTAATGAGTACACGAACTCCGCTATTGCTGTGAACATTAAAAGTGTAAGGTACTTAGCGTTTTTTTGCTCAAAGATCGCAAAAGCCATCCAAACACACAGCAGCATAGCTACCGGGGGCAGAGGGGGCCGTCGCCCCCGGCCCCATCACATGAAGGGGCCCACCCGGAGCGACGGCCACTTCTATCATGAGGTGTGAGAGAGAGGGAGGGCAACAAAATGCCTGCTCCCCTGCCTGATGGAGACTCTGCACACTGGTAGCACAGTGGCCAGTGTGCAGAGCCTCTGTCCGTGCAGTGTACGGTGCTGTCTGACCTGATGAACTTCTTCCAGGCTACAAGTGCTGCCGTTTGTGTCTCCCTGTGCACAGCCCTCCTTACATTTAATTCAGACACTTACTGGTCCTGCCTGCAAACTTCATTGGTAAGTGAGGATGTCATTTATTAGATTAATTAAATTTAGGCTTTAGGCATGTCATGGTCACTGTGGGGTGAATGTGAGAGGATGGGGGTATTGTGGGGGAGAGGGGACAGGGCAATGGGGGCTGATTATTATACTTTTTTGTTATGAGATTATATGCACTCCATCACATGTAATAGTTGCTGCCTGGGGAGGCTGTAGATGGGGAGGTGGAGGGCTTTGCATACTTGCGATCTGGGTCTTTTATAAGTGTTAGTATGACAAGCCCCCATACAGTAACCATGAGCTGCATTGCACTTAAAGGAGTTTTCCCACGAACAAAAGTTCATTTTAATCAACGGCTGTGTCTGACCGTGTACGGAACATGGTCTGATCATACCACAGCTCCTGGGCAGGGGAGGAAGCAAAAGGCAATACAGACAATAATATTATAATAAGCTATTTATTATTATTATACAGTTATTAAAGGCTTGGGATAAATGTCTGCAGTCTCTCTATGTGACTGCAAACTGCTAAATCATGACAGGGTGTGCGCCTGCTGTCATGAGACCCCAATATCACTGGCGTTATCAGGCGGTCATACGACCATGTGTTTGCTATTTGCATGTGCCAACTAGAAAGTCTTGGCTTCTCTCAATAGAAGAGAATTGAAAGAAGTCGAAAAAGTGTAGTGGTCACATGACCGCCTGCTCACATCAGCGATGCAGGGTTCATTATTAGGGGGGGGGGGGGACTACTGTGGTGGATATTATGAAGTGTGAGGACCATCATACAGTGTGGGGGATACTGTGAGGACCAATAAACATTGTGGGGGTTACTGTGGGGGAGATTATAAACTGGGGCGCCATTATACAGTGTGGGTGCTACTGTGGGGGCCAATATACAGTGTGGGGGCCAACATAAAGTGTGAGGACTACTCTGGGGGTCATTATACTGTGTTTTGGGGAGCAGTTGGAACATCATTCTATATATAGGGGAACTCTTGGGGACATCATACTATATGTACGGGAGCTGTGGGCCCATCATACTGTGTATAAAGGAGCTGTGGGCCTACCATACTGTGTATAGGGGAGCTTTGGGGGTATTATACTGTGTATAGGGGAGCTTTGGGAGGCGTTATACTTTGTATAGTGGAGCTCTATCAGCATTACACTGTGTATATGGGAGCTGTGCGCCCATAATGCTGTGTATAGGCTGGCTTTGAGCTCATCATACTGTGTATTGGGGAGCAGTGGGGACATTATACGGTGTATAGGGGAACTGTGGGCTCATCATACTGTGTTTAGGGGAGCAGTGGGGGCATAGGGGCATTATACTGTGTATAGGGGAGCTGTGGGATTATCATACTGTGTATACGGGAGCTGTTGGGCATTATACTGTGTATAGGGAAGTTGTGGGCTCACAATACTGTGTATAGAGGAGCTGTACATGGGGCAAGTTAGGGGACAATATTAAATATTAAGTGTGCACTTAAACATTATTGTAATAGGGTCACTCAGCGTATTGTGACCATCAAAGTTGCATATGGGGTATTATTACTTTCTAGGGACAAAATGTGGAGGGCACTAGCACAGGTCATTAATATTTTCAAGCGGAAAATTTTAACATCTAGAGAGCACAAAGGAGGCGCTATTACTAGTGTTGAGCGAACATGCTCGACACTGCTCGGTACTCGCCCGAGCATCACGCTACTCGGGATGTTCGGCGAGCACCGAGCATTTCCGGGTTACTCGGGCGGGAGCTCGGGTCTCCGCCCTGCATGTTTGGCGCTCTTTACAGAGCCAATGAACATGCAGGGATTGCCAGCCAGTCACTGTAATGCCGCAGCCATGTTGTTTGTGGGCATTACAGTGATTGGCTGGCCGCACAGCGTCACCTCGAGTATGTAAAACCGGGCGCCGCCATCTTGGACACAGTCGCTCCGGATCAGACAGTGTAGGGACAGCGCTGCTGATTTAGGGAGAGATATATCCTGCAAAATAGTTAGTGTAGGGTCTGTAAAGGCTGCCAGATCAAACAAACAGTCCTTCTCAGGACTAATATCCATCCCAGGTATATCAGGCAGGCAGGCAGGCAGGCTGTATAGGAGACGCAGTGGTTATACCAGCAAACGCTGCATTACAGTCCTGTGTGCTGCTCCTGTTGCTGAAATTGCTGGACTTAGCTCCAGGTCCCGGGGGCCAGGAAAAATCCTTTTTTTTTATCTAAATCCTCTTTTTTTTTTCCTCCTTCACAATGTACAAATACCCATCTTATTAACCTTTTGGTGCCCCCCCCCCCCCAAAAAAAAAAAAAAAAGTGTGCCTCTGATTTTTCAGACACAAATATATCTGTTGAAAATAGTCTGGTGTAGGCCAGAGAAATAGAAGTGTGGTTTTGCAGTTCTATGGGCCATTTGTATCTAAAAAAAACAGTTTGAGTGTGTCGCTCACTGTTCAGCCGCAAATATATATATATTTTAAAAAGCCTGGTATACACCAGTAAATTATAACTGTGGTTTTGCTGTTCCACAGTAAAAAATCTCTATTATTCAGGTTTTTGTAGTTTTTTCTGTAAAGAAAAACAGTAGTGTCTCCTGACTGTTGTGACACAAAAATATATGTGTTGAAAATAGTCTTGCGTAGGCCCGACATCCCAGTGTGGTTTCGCAGTTCCACGGGTCAAATCGCTGTACTATCCAGTTTTGGGCCTTTGGTATCTAAAAAAAAAAGCAGTTTGAGTATGTCGCTCACTGTTCAGCCGCAAATATCTCTATTTAAAAAAGTGTGGTATACCCCAGTAAACAATAACTGTGGCTTTCCTCTTCTACGGTTCTAATCTACTCTTTATTACCCTTTTTCCATTGATAGTGCAAGTGTAAGCTATTTTACTTAATTTACAATGGGCAAGGCGCGTGGCAAGGGACGTGGAAGTGGACGTTCTGGTGATGGTTCGTGCAGAGGACGGGGCCGTGGCCAAGGTGAAAATGTGCCACAGCCAACAGCCACATCTTCTTGCTCCCACTTCTTGACCGAATTACTAGGGAAGCACAGAACAACACCAGTATTGAGAACTGATCAGTGTGAACAGGTTATTAATTGGATAGCAGACAATACTTCCAGTTACCTGGGCACCACCACCTCCGGTCTGTCTTCCACACGGTCAACTCTTAGTAGCCGTGAGTCTCGACCGCATACTCCTCCTCACCCTGATGCTCCTTCCTCCCACCATGCCGAGTGTCGTCAGACAGCAAGTGATCCCACACTTGGACACTCTGAAGAGCTGTTCACTGGTCCATTTCCATATTTGGGCCCCTCGCCTGATACGCTTGAAGTGGTGGAAGAGGAGATCCCATGTTGCGATGCCCAAATATTTGAACAGCCACAGGAAGTCGACGTTGGCAATCTGTCACAAGAGGTGGACGATGACGAGACACAATTGCCAGGAAGTGAGGAGGAGGATCGTGGTGCGCAAGTGGAAGAGGAGGAGGTGGTGGATGATCTAGTAACTGACCCAACGTGGAAGGCGGACATGCAGAGTGAGGCCAGCAGCACACAGGGGGAGGGAGGCAGAGTACCCCAACAGGCAGGAAGAAGCAGTGTGGTGGCCGCAGACAGAAGGCAGGCAACCGTTCCCCGTAACACCAACACGAGGGACGTTGCCAGTACAAGCGGTAGGTCTTCCAGAGTCTGGAATTTTTTTAAAGACTCTGCTGATAACCCCAAAAAGGCCATATGTTCCACCTGCCATGCCAGCATCAGCAGGGGTGACAAAACTACCAGCCTGACCACCACCAGCATGATCAGGCACATGGCAGCAAAGCACCCGACTTTGTGGGGCGAAACCCAGGGTCCACGACCAGTGTCAGCGGGTGTCACCACTGCTTCTTCCACTGTTGTGCGTGCAATAGAACCCCCTGTTGTGTGTGCAAGGCAATCCCCTGTCCATACTGCATGTAAAGATGCCCCCTCCTCTCAGTCTTCACTTGTTATGGCAGTTTCTCAAGAAACAGCATCAACGTCCACGTCCCACCGCAGCGTTCATTTGTCCATATCCCAGACCTTTGAACGAAAGCGGAAATTCGCAGCTAGCGCCCCACAGGCCACAGTCCTAAATTCGCACATTTCACGACTGCTTACATTGGAAATGCTGCCTTTTAGGCTGGTGGAGACGGAATCCTTCCGCAATCTTATGGCGGTGGCCGTCCCTCGGTACTCGGTCCCCAGCCGACACTATTTTGCCCGATGTGCCATCCCCGCACTACACAAGCACGTGTCCCAAAGCATCTGCCGTGCCCTCAACAACGCAGTTACTGGGAGAGTCCACCTGACAATGGACACGTGGACAAGTGCTTGTGGCCAGGGACGGTACATCTCTGACGGCACACTGGGTAAACATAGTGGAAGCCGGGACCCAGTCAGACCTTGGGACGGAACACATCCTCCCCACACCGAGGATTGCGGGCCCTATGTCAGTCAGAGGTGCCCCCACAGTGTACAGCTCCTGCGCCTCCTCCTCCTCATGTTCAGCCTCCATCTCAGATATCACCACATCAGTTACAGGCTGGAAGCATTGCAGTACTGCCTCCGCCAAGCGGCAACAGGCTGTGCTGAAACTCATAAGCTTAGGTGATAAACCTCACACTGCTTGTGAGTTGTGGACAGCTGTGAAAGAGCAGGCAGATCTGAGGCTGAGACCGCTGAACCTACATCCCGGCATGGTCGTGTGTGACAATGGCCGTAACCTGGTGGCGGCTCTGAGGCGAGGTGAGATCACACACGTACCATGCCTGGCTCATGTGCTTAACCTCGTGGTTCAGCGGTTTCTTAAATCGTACCCCGAGTTGCCAGATCTGCTCGTGAAAGTACGCCGCCTGTCAGCTCATTTTCGCAAGTCGGCTACTTGCTGTGTTGCAGCAGCGTTTGCAGCTTCCGGCACACCGACTGGTGTGTGATGTCCCCACACGTTGGAACTCTACCCTCCACATGTTGCAAAGGATTTGTGAGCAGAAGAGAGCAGTTGTGGAGTACCAGCTGCAACAAGGCCGTCGATATTCAGGTCAGACTCCACACATAAGACCTCAGGAGTGGACCTGGATGTCTGACATATGTACCATCCTGACAAACTTTGAGGAGGCCACCAAGATGGTGAGTGGCGATGACGCCATCATTAGTGTCAGCATCCCACTTGTCTGTCTTTTGCAACGCTCTCTGCAGAGAATTAAAGAGGAGGCATTGCAGCCAGAGTATGATGAGATGGATCAAGAAGCCGTAGCGGGCGATTACACACAGCCCAGCCTCATCTCATCCCAACGTGCATTGGGGGACAATGAGGGAGAGGAGGAGGAGGAGGAAGAACAGGAGCTGCTATCATGCGTTGTAGACGGTAGTACCTGTACAAGTGTCATACCGTCGGTTCAGCGTGGGTGGCCTGAGGACAGGGGGGAGGAGGAAGAGGAGGAGGAGGAGAGCATGGTCCGTCGTCATCTTGGTGAGGACACGGAAATCTTGCCCGTTACCAGTCTGGCACGCATGGCTGACTTTATGTTACGCTGCCTTAACCGTGACCCTCGCGTTGTCAAAATGTTGGGTGACAGTCATTACTGGTTGGTGACACTTGTAGACCCCCGCTACAAGGAGAACTTTCACTCTCTTATTCCTGAGGTGGAGAGGTCTACAAAAATGGGGCAATACCAGAAGGCCCTTGCTGCAGAACTCTTAAAAAAATTCCCATCTGAACACGCTAGCGGCAGAGGTCACAGTTCGTTGCCCAACCAAGGCGTACAGGCGAGAGAGATGCAACTTCAATCCAGCAGAGGCAGGGGAACACTGTCAACGTTCTGGGACAGTTTTCTGACACCCGCCCAGCTTACAGGCCCTGAGGCGCGGGGTACTCTCACAAGGAGTGGAAAGTTTCAAAAGATGGTGAGGGAGGACCTTGCCGATCGTACCAGCGTCCTCCGTGATTCCTCTGTGCCTTTTAATTATTGGGTATCCAAGCTGGACACTTGGAATGAACTCGCTCTGTACGCCTTGGAGGTCCTGGCTTGCCCTGCCGCTAGCGTGTTATCGGAGCGTGTTTTTAGTGCCGCTGGGGGAATTATAACTGATAAGCGCACTCGCCTGTTAACTGACAATGCTGACAAGCTGACCCTTATCAAAATGAACAAGGGCTGGATTGGGCCAGACTTGTCATCACCACCAAATGACAGCAGAGTAACATAAAGTCAAATCCACTGTGTTATTTCGGGAGGTGTATTCACATGCACCGCTTCACACCCACACATGGGTATACGCTTCCTCGTTTCGGCTGTTTAATCTTGTTCTCCTTATCCTCAGCCTCCACCACCACTATACCACCAGGGTGCCAGCATTGCAAGTTACTCCGTCCTAATTTTTGGCAGCTTTTGCTGGGAAAGCATAAGCAAATACTATGGGACCCCCACTCCCCAATAATGGGACTTATGTTTGTAATATGCTGTACTGCATGGCTCTTGTAAGGGGCATTGCAAGTTGCTCCGTCCTAATTTTTGGCAGCTTTTGCTTGCAAGGCATAAGCAAATACTATGGGACACCCACTCCCCAATAATGGGACTTATGTTTGTAATATGCTGTACTGCATGTGACGCGCCCCCTGGGCCGTGTGTACACGTGTGTGGGATACCCGGTGCCGGGTCTCTGGGGTCTGTAGTCTCCGTGGCGGTGACCCGGTCCCGTGGCTCAGGCTGGTCAAACCAGTGGCAATCTTTCTTAGGTTTTGAGGTTAATTGTCCGACTGCGCCACCCGTGGATTGCGGTCAGGGAGTACCACCGCTGCGAGGCAGACCGCTGAGGCTGGTGTTGTGTGCGCAGCATAAAATGGGATAACTCCCCTCTGGAGGAGTATAGCCTCAGGGCAGTGAGTGTGGATGATGGGGGTGATGGTGCACGAGCGCAGCAGGAATGACTCAGAGTCTTTGCAGTGCAGTTCAGGGTCTTTACTGATGATTATAAGGTAGACCCTCCCGGGAGTACTGGCTAGCATAAGAGGCCTGGTCAGTCTGTGAGCAAGCAGGAGTTCCCCTGGCCAGGTGGAGTTGTAGGCCTCCCCGTCTGTCTGCACTCTTCCTGGCTACCTTGCTGTAAGCAGGTAGAAGTAGCCCACGTCCCTGAGTGTACCGTGTAGTGCTCACCCGTATGGCTGGTGACTTGGGGCCTTCTGTTAGCCTCCGCTCCACGGCGGCGGTGCTGGTCCCTTGCTTGTGACTGAGTCTCCGGGCTTCTATGGCCAGAGGACCTGAAATCCCCTGCTGGCTGGTTTCTGCTGCTGGATATACAAGTCCTCACAGCTTCGGACTCCTGTGTCCGGTTCCTATTGTCTTCTGCCAGGGCGAGCTCTGCTCAGCTTCCAGCCCCTCGTCTTTAGCTCCTAGCTCCTACAGAGCTCCTTGCTGTTACTTTCCCTTGCTCTCATTCTGACTCTGACTGTTCTCTGACTCACTCAACCCCACCCCAGATCCAGTTTATAAGGGCAGAATTCTCCCCTCCCAGGACTGGGGCAGGAGGATGTTGCATGTTTAAGGGATCCTGACCAGGAAACCTCCCACTTGCTCTCCGACGTAATCTCTATTACTGTGGTGACCAGACCCCTGGGGTGCCACACATGGCTCTTGTAAGGGGCATTGCAGTACCTCATAATTTTTGGAAAGCATTCCATTCACTGCTTAGGCCAACAGTGCACAGGAGACCCAGTTGCTATAAATGGAAAAAAAGGTTTAGTTAAGGCCCTCTGACCTCCATGTCATTTCCAAGGGGCATTGGAGTGCCTCGAAATTTTTGGTAGGCATTGCACTCACTGTATGCCCTATAACTGTGTAGCCGAACCGCTCCTTTTGTTACAGAAACATATCCTACAAGACATATCTGGTTGACTGGCCTGATATTGATGTGAATGGTCCCCGTTCCTCCTGCTCTTTCTCCTTTGCCACTACCTCATCCATCATTTATCACCTGAAGCTTTGTTTTAATGGGAGTCATAGAACTTGGATAGTAGCAGGAAAACATCCAGCAATCCTCGGAGGAGGTGGGATATGCGCCAAAATGCTGACCTCCTCAGGCCTAGCCGCTACTACATACATGCGCTTGCATTACAACAAAACAAAGCAGATGCTAACTTCTATCATCCTCATCATGCTCCTCACCTCGGCACTCTCAACTCCCCTGATGGAGAAGCCAGGGCCCACCGGAGGAGTTCGATAGTCCGGTGGGCTCGGCCAATGCTGCCCTAAAGCAGGCCAGGCTAAGAAAAGTGTGAGAATGGTTACCGGTACAAATAGGGGTGGCTGGGGACCGAGTATGGACACCCGGCTACCCCCTGGAGGCTGGGGAGCAAGCGGGGACACCCGGCCACCAGGCGGCTGGGGACTGAGTATGGATACCAGGCCGCCGACACAGCCATGGCGTGGTGGCCAGATTCCGCCTCCACATGCCTAAAAGGCCCAATTTAAAGTGCAAGCAAGCAAGCAGTATGGTATTGCAGCCTGGGGGTGGGTGGGTGGCAGGCTGCATACTTGCGCTTGCATTGCAAGGAATGGGAGAGGTACAATTGAACACTGCCCTGGGACAAGGACTTGAATTGGGATAGTTGCAAGTCTGCAACGACAGGTGCAAGGTGGGAGGCATCTTCGCATGTACCATGAACAGGGGTTTGGCATGCACACACTACAGCGGAATAGGCTCTCCTTCCCACTAAATGCACTGGGGAGGGCACAGGTAATGTTTTGGTATACGCGCTTAATCTTATGTATAAGGCACACCAGGACAAATAGGGGCGGCTGGGGACTGAGTATGGATACCTCGCTGCCGAAGCAGCCATGAGGTAGTGGCCAGCTTCGGCCTCCTCTAAACTAAAAGGCCCCATTTCAAATGCAAGCTAGCAGTATGAATTGCAGTCTGGGGGTGGGTGGGTGGCAGGCTGCACACTTACACATGCATTAAAAGAAAACATAGCAGATGCTAACTTCTGTCATCATCATCATGCTCCTCACCTTGGCACTCTCAACTCCACCGATGGAGAAGTCAGGGCCCACCGGAGGAGTCTGCTTCTCTGGTGGGCTCGTGCAATGCTGCCTAAAGCAGGCCGGGCTAAGAAAAGTGTGTGGGGGGATGTTCCAAGGAGAAATGTGGGCGGCTGGGGACCGTTTATGGACACCCGACTGCCCCCAGGCGGCTGGGGACCGTGTGGACACTCGGCCGCGGGGCGGCTGGGGACTGAGTATGGACACCCGGCCGCCGGGCGGCTGGGGACTGAGTATGGATTCCAGGCCGCCAACACAGCCATGACGTGGTGGCCAGATTCCGTCTCCACATGCCTAAAAGGCCCAATTTCAAGTTCAAGCAAGCAAGCAGTATGGTATTGCAGCCTGGGGGTGGGTGGGTGGCAGGCTGCATACTTGCGCTTGTATTGCAAGGAATGGGGGAGGTACAATTGAACACTGCCCTGGGACTAGAACTTGCATGAGATAGTTGCAAGTCTGCATCTTCTGATGCGGCAAGGATCACTTATGATGGGCACACTTTTAGACAGTGACCTGGGAGTCAGAGATGCTTCCAGGGGTCTTCCCCATGCTGTTCCCATGTCTTTTCAGCACTTTGTGCATGTGTCACACAGCACATGGCCAGATAAGGTTGTAAAATGTTAAAATGACATTTCCCGGTGAATGCATTTGTCATAGTTGAAAGCAATACAAAAGTGCAAAAACGCATAAAAAATGCTACTTGTGAACATAGCCGAAGGTGTGGAGGAGTATTTTTGTTTTTGGTCATTTATTTTAACTTATACACAAGTCTTTTCCCTGGAAAGGATGTTCCTTAACATATTTCACAGGAAAAAAGTTTCACTTTCGTTTTATTGTGAGCCTGTAAAAGTGTCTTAATACCTCTGACCACGTTGTTGACAGCAGTGACCTGGGGGTCAGAAATGCTTCATGGGGCGATCCCCATGCTGTCCCCATGTCATTTGAGCACTGTCACTATCGTTTTGGGCACTTGTTAGGCTTTTAAAAGACTGCCGGGGGTGCCACCGCAAAAATGCTCGAGTCTCCCATAGACTAACATTGGGCTCGTTGCTCGGGTCGAGCACCCGAGTATCAAGGCGAGCTCGGCCCGAGCTTCGAGCACCCGAGCATTTTAGTGCTCGCTCAACACTAGCTATTACTATGTAACGGACACAGTGGTGGGCATTACTATGTGGGGCAGTAAGAAGAGCACTGTTATTGTGCCACGCAGTACATGCAGTAATAGGGACACACACAGCAGCAGCGGCTCAGCATTGGGGTATCAGCAGAATGAGGCGTTTGTGCAGGTTGGGAGTAGATGGTGACGGGCTGGAAATGTGAGAAGTTAAATGTGTTTTTGTTGTAATATCTGCAGACAAGTCCTGGCTGGAGAAGTTGTCATGTTGGTCTGGGCCAGATGGAAAAGATGGGAAAAGTGAACGATTCCATAAATCAGAATGTCAGCTGTAAGTTACCATCTATAACTGTATTGTAATCTGTAATTTCTTATATGTTCTGCAGGACTGGTATCTACCACTATATGTCATGATATGGCAATAATATCAGTGCTGGTCTTTGTATAGAGATAAATTTTCAATAACTGGACGGTCATCTGCTGAGGTTCCCCTGTACCACAATCAGGGTGCGCCACCATAGTTGTAATCAGGGTTACCTAGTTAGGGGCCCAATCAGATGTTTTGCCCCTTCCTGAGCTGAACCCCTAGCTACGCCTCTGCAACAATGTCAAGATGTACCTAAATATGGACCCTATTACTAATGTCCTACCTCTCCATGTGCCAAACCAGACCTCATCTGAATGGTGAGTGAAAGAAAACCAGTTGTAGCTTGTAATTAAAACCTTTTCTGGGAAAGATGTATAAATAACGTTGCTGAGTTACAACCCCCAAAGTATATTACAAAAAAAAAATAGCGCCCGCACACCTTTAGTATTAAATTAATGTACAGGCGCACAAATACGCTACATGGCCAATATACAAACACATACATACACTATATGTCAGCACAGTGTAACTAATGAATACATGAACTCCACTATTGCTGTAAGGCTGTGTGCCCACGATGCGTTTTTTAAGCGTTTCCGCAGCGGCAATTCCGCTTAAAAAACGCTTGGTAGAAGGCCTGCCATGTCCCCCAATGATAATCCACATGAGCTGTGCACATGCTGCGGAAATTTCCGCTGCGGATTATCATTGCGGAAAAATCCGCAGCACTACTAATTATTTTACGGAAGCGCTGCGTTTTCGTCGCCATTGACTTGCATTGGAACACATGTAATCCGCATCACTGGATCTGTACATGTGGATTATATGCGTTTCAATGTGCGGATGGTACCCGGGTTTGGAGAAGAGTTACATAGTACCTGTAAAAAAAAGAATAAAATAAAAAATAAACATTATACTTACCTTCTGATGGCCCCCGGTGTCTTTGTCCTGGATTGCCGGCAGATCAGGGTGGACTCAAGGACCTGCCATGATGTCATTTAGTCACGTGACGGGTCACGCGACCGCTGACTTCGGCAGGTCCTTTAGTCTACCGCAAGCTGCCGGCAAGCCAAGACAAGGACACCGGGGGCCATCAGAAGGTAAGTATATATTTATTTTTTATTTTTTACCATTCTTTTACGGTCACACTATATAAATCCATGCCGTTTGCATGGATTTATATAGTGTGACCAAGTTGACAAGCACTTTCCAAGTGATGCTAAAATCGCTTGGAAAGCGCTTGACAACCCGCATGCAGAAATGCATGTGAAAAACGCTTCACATCCGCATGTCCCTGGCAGGAAAACGCATGTACAATCCGCATGTACAATCCGCATGTACAATCCGCATGCGTTTTTTCTGCCAGGGAGATGCAGAAATGCTCAGGAAAAAATCCGGAGCATTTCTGCATCGTGGGCACATAGCGTAAATGTTAAAAAAGCAAAGTACTTCGATAGCATTTTTTGTATATTGGCCACATAGCCACTCGCCCTGCTCTCTTGCCAATTCCGCCAAACTAATGCCCACAGAAGCTTGATTGACATCCCTACAATGTGTTCTCTGCCTCATCCCGGTGCTCCAAATCCTTCTCAGGTACAGTATAAACAAGCAGTGATCAGTGAACAATTAGGGAATAACCTTCAATGTAGCATTAGTGTCTAGGGGTTGCAAAAAGGAAGCACTATTACTTTCTAGGGTTGATATAGGGATCATTATTAATATTTTCACATGTTTACTTGTCTACGGGGAACAAAAAGGGCACAATTAATTTTTAAATGGTACAGTGGTAGGCATTATTATTAATATGTAGAACACTAAGAGGAGCACTATTAGGCTATGTTCACACGTTGCGTTTTTGATACCTTTTTTCCGCAGACAAAATCTGCTCTCTTGGCAGTAAAGAAGCTGCTTCAAAAACGAAGGTTTTCCTGAATTTTTGTTGTGTTTTTTGTGCTGTTTTTGCTGGATTTTTGGTGCGTTTTTTACAGCGTTTTTGTCAGGATACATTTGCCTCTTGTGCATGCTCATAAAGTTTCGAAAGAAAAAATAACGTGATTCAACTTCCTCAGGTTTTGGCATGAAAAACGTAGCAAAACCTTATAACTGTGTTTCTGCAGCGTTTTTTGCACTACCGATTGCTTTCAATGGGTGAAAAACGCTGCAAACACACTAAAAGCAGTGACATGCTGCATTTTGCAAAAACCAAGGTATTTCACAAAATACTGAGGACAAAAAAAACAAGCTGTGTGCATGAGATTTCTGAAATCTCATAGACTTTGCTGATAATGTAAAACGCAGCTGAAAATTTGCATAAAAAATGCATAAAAAATCTATGTTCACACGTTGCGTTTTTGCTGCACTTTTTTATGCAAATGTATATAAATTAAAAGTTGATTTTACAGTACCAGCAAAAGCTATGAGATTTCAGAAACCCCATGCACACATATTGTTTTGTTTTCCTGACTGAATTGGAAAACTGCTGCATTTTTGCAAGTTGCAGCATTTCACTTCTTTCAGCATTTTCTCACCCATTGAAAGCAATGAGTAAAGCAAAAACGCAGCTAAAAATGCATTTATCAGATTTGCTGTGTTTTAGTGGAAAAAAAGCATGTACAGCAGTATGTGAAACTGTCACGCTGTCTCAGCGTACAGGGGGGTCAGGGGCCTGAGCTGACCCTAGACGGGGGCCCTGACTAATCCCTCAACCTGGAGGTACTGTTAATGGTACAGAGGTCCAGGCCGCCAGCATAACCCTAAACTCCTGAATATCCCTGAACCTAAGTAATCTAGTCCTGAGAAGGACCCCGATCACAACAATGGGGAACAGGATAAAAAAATGCCCAAAACACAGTACTAGACAAACGAGACAGTACAAGGGGAAAACCAAAAACCACCTTGCATACAAAAACTAACACCACAATTGCAGAGGGAACAACAACAGGTTAGGAGATAAATGATAAAGGGAGGAAGGGAACAAACCACACCGCATACTCCTCGCTCCGAACTCCTCGCTCCGAACTCCTCGCTCCGAACTCCTCGCTCCGAACTCTGAACTCTGAACTCTGAACTCTGAACTCCGAACTCCGAACTCCGAACTCTGAACTCTGAACTCTGAACTCCGAACTCTGAACTCCGAACTCTGAACTCTGAACTCCGAACTCCACCAAACAACGATCCACTCTGAAGGTCTGCAAGAAATGCTTTCACCGACAACTTCCCTATCAGACCAGCAGGTATTTGAAGGAATCCCAGTACTGCAGCATTAACTGCAGCTGGGCGAGGCTGAGCATCGTCAAGCACAGAGAGAGAGAATTAACTCCCTCACAACCAAAAAACACAAAACACCAAAAACTCAGCTGCGAGAAGTCAGGCTGTGTAGTCGCGACGATCTTCGTGACGACACACCCATGACAGTACCCCCCCCCCCTCTACGAGGGGCCTCCGGACCCTCAGGGCCAGGTTTATCCGGGTGAGTCGTGTGGAAGGCCCGAATTAACCGGTCTGCGTTAATATCTGATGCAGGAACCCACATTCTCTCCTCAGGACCATACCCTTTCCAATGAACCAGGTACTGAAGGGACCGGCGACTAAAACGTGAATCGATGACTTTCGATACCTGAAACTCCAAATTTCCATTGATCACCACTGGGGGAGGAGGTAAAGGTGATGGTATCATTGGCACCACATACCTCTTAAGCAAAGATCTGTGGAACACGTTATGAATTTTAAATGTAAGGGGGAGGTCAAGACGGAATGCCACCGGATTAATTATAGAACTGATCCTGTACGGCCCGATGAACCTGGGACCCAGTTTCCAGGAGGGAACCTTGAGTTTTATATTCTTGGTAGACAACCATACTCGATCGTTCACACTTAGGTCTGGACCAGACACTCTCCTCCTATCAGCCATACGTTTGTATCGGTTCCCCATAGTACTCAGATTATTCAGTACCCCATACTGAAGTGAGTGATGACGAAAATCGTTCCTCTGCAGGAACCCCCGAAGAGCCCCCTCTACTGAAAGTACAAAACTGGGGGTAAAAACCATATGCCCCAAAAAACGGGGACTTACCAGTGGATTCGCTCCGCCTATTATTAAGAGCAAACTCCGCCAGAGGTAAGAAAGAAGCCTAGTCCTCCTGGTTCTCTGACACAAAACACCGGAGATATGTCTCCAAACTCTGGTTCAGACGTTCCGTCTGACCATTGGTCTGAGGATGAAAAGCCGATGAGAACGATAAATGCATCCCCCGCCGAGTACAAAAAGCCTTCCAGAATTTGGACACAAACTGAGACCCCCGATCCGACACCACATCGGAGGGTACCCCGTGAAGCCTCACAATCTCTCCAATGAACACCTGCGCAAGAGTTTTAGCATTAGGAAGAGCAGGAAGAGTGATAAAATGTGCCATCTTGCTGAACCTGTCTACTACAACGAGTATGACCGTTTTACCCGAGGACGGCGGGAGATCCGTAATAAAGTCCATAGACAGATGAGTCCAAGGACGCTCCGGGATCTTCAAAGGTAGGAGGGCCCCAGACGGACGGGTATGTGGGGTCTTAGAGCGCGCACAAACCCCACAGGACGCAACAAAAGTTACCACCTCCTTATGTAAGTTAGGCCACCAAAACCGACGCGAGAGGAGATCCACAGTTGCTTTACTCCCTGGGTGTCCTGCCAAAGCTGAGTTATGGTGTGCCTCGATCACCTTTTGTCGTAGCTGATCTCGAACAAACAGTCTCCCTGGAGGTCCAACAGGGTCGTCCCCCTGAGCCTCCAATACCTCCTCCTCAAGCTCAGAGCGTACTGCCGACACCACCACCCCCTCTTGAAGGATAGGAACCGGATCATCCGTATTCCCGGCCCCAGGAAAACTACGAGATAAGGCATCCGCCTTCACATTTTTTGACCCAGGACGATATGTAACGACAAAATTAAACCTGGTAAAAAACAACGACCACCTGCGGACTCCAGATAAAGCAGGTTCTTGTGATCAGTGATGACG
Organism: Phyllobates terribilis; assembly: GCF_046119375.1. NCBI lineage: Eukaryota > Metazoa > Chordata > Amphibia > Anura > Dendrobatidae > Phyllobates > Phyllobates terribilis. The sequence continues at coordinate 159,455,754 of NW_027362761.1, forward strand.
GTGACCGGATGGACTGCCTCCTCCAAAAAATGGCGCCACTCCTCAAAAGCTAACTTAATAGCCAAGAGTTCCCTATTGCCGACATCGTAATTCCTCTCAGCGGACGACAATTTTTTTGAGAAAAAAGCGCACGGACGCCACTTACCAGGGGACGAACCTTGTGACAAAACTGCTCCCACCCCTACCTCAGAAGCGTCTACCTCTACAATGAACGGCTGTGACGCATCAGGTTGAATGAGTATGGGTGTTGAGGCAAAACATTTTTTCAAGGAGGAGAATGCTTGACAAGCCTTGTCAGACCACCTAGAAAAATCCGTCCCCTTTTTTGTCATGTCTGTGAGAGGTTTAACCATGGATGAGAAATTACGAATGAATTTCCGGTAATAATTAGCAAACCCCAGGAAACGTTGTAGTGCCTTAAGATTCTCTGGCAGATCCCACTCAAGAACTGCCCGCACTTTCCCTGGGTCCATACGAAAACCGGATGCTGACACCAGGAAACCTAAAAACTGGAGTTCCTGTACGGCGAACACACACTTCTCCCATTTGGCGTACAGTTTATTATCCCGCAAGATCTGTAACACCTGCCTAACATGCTCCTGATGAGACACAAGATCAGGCAAGTAAATTAAGATGTCATCCAGATATATGACCACAAACTGACCCACCAGGCGGCGAAAAATGTCATTAACAAAGTGTTGGAACACCGCCGGGGCATTAGTCAGGCCGAATGGCATGACAAGGTTCTCATAATGCCCCTCCGGAGTGTTAAACGCCGTCTTCCACTCATCCCCCTCCTTTATCCTAATCAGATTGTACGCCCCCCTGAGATCCAACTTAGAGAACCATTTGGCGCCCACGATCTGATTAAAGAGATCGGGGATAAGTGGGAGTGGATACGGATCTCGGACCGTAATCCGATTAAGTTCACGGAAATCCAGGCAAGGGCGTAGGCCTCCATCTTTCTTCTTCACAAAGAAGAACCCCGCAGCCACCGGGGAAGATGAAGGTCTAATATGCCCCTTAGCCAGACTCTCAGAAATATAATCCTTCATGGCCTGCCTCTCCGGACCAGATAGGTTATACAACCTAGATTTAGGTAACTTGGCCCCAGGGAGCAATTTTACAGAACAGTCATACACGCGATGAGGAGGTAGTTACTGACACCCTTTCTCCGAGAATACATCCTCAAAGTCCGCCAGAAATGGAGGTAAGACCCTAGGAGTGACAGCACCGATGACCGTATTCATGCAGTTTTTATTACAGAATTCACTCCATTGGCTTATCTGCCTGGATTGCCAATTAATAACCTGATTATGCTTAGTTAACCAAGGAAGGCCCAACACAATAGGAGTGGGAAGACCCTCCAACACATAACAAGACAACAGTTCTTTATGTATCGCCCCCACTTGAAGATTTATGTTATGCGCCACTTGCAAAAAACTTCCCTGACCGAGAGGCCTGGCGTCGATCGAAAATATGGGGATGGGTTTAGCCAACATATTCAATAGCATACCTTGAACCCGGGCAAACCGAGCGTCCACCAGATTAGCCCCGGCCCCACTATCTAGAAGAACAGATATCCTCTCAGTTCTCGTACCCACCACTACCTCCGCCGGTACGAGAAACTGAGACGAACCTAGGGACGAAATACCTACTCCCAGATTGCCGTCCACCACACAACCTGGGATCAATAGTTTTCCAACGACTCTTTACTCTGCAAAGGACGGGATGGACACCCCCCAACAAAATGTCCCTTTCTCCCGCAGAAGAAGCACCTTCCAGTCTTGTGGTGCACCGCCGGTCCCCTCCCCCGGAAAGATGTCCCTCCTAACTGCATAGGCTCCTCTGGACTGACCAGGGGAACCTCCATATGAGGGGACCTTGTAGGAGGTGGAGTCATCCCAGGGGGCGGAGTTATCCCGCACCTCTCCCGAAGCCGTCTGTCAGTGCGAATAGCAAGGGCCATAGCGGCTTCCAGTGAGGCGGGAGGGTCATACTGTGCCAACACATCCTTTAATTTGTCAGATAACCCTTGACAAAACTGGCTCCTAAGAGCCGGGTCATTCCACTGGGTGTCCGTGGCCCACCTACGGAACTCCGAACAGAATTCCTCCGCCGGACAATCTCCCTGGTGGATCCTACGTAACTTAGATTCAGCAAGGGAGATCCGATTTGGATCATCATATACGAGTCCCAGAGCAGCGAAAAACCTATCCACTGACTGGAGAGCCGGGGAGCCCGGGGGAAGAGAGAACGCCCAAGATTGTGGGTCCCCTTGTAGGAGCGAGATGACAATTCCCACCCTTTGCTCCTCACTCCCCGATGACCGAGGCCGCAGCTGAAAGTACAACTTGCATGCCTCCCGTAAAACAAAAAACTTGTCCCGCTCCCCAGTGAACCTGTCAGGGAGAGCTACTTTAAGTTCTGGTCCGGCTTGCTCCAGAGGACTCAAAACCTTGGACCTAACGTCCGCCAACTCCATGGACAAACTCTGCAACTGCCGAGCTAGACTGGCTACTGGATCCATGGTGGTTGGAAAAAATTTTTTTTTTTTTTTTTTGTCGGTCGGTGAAAATGTCACGCTGTCTCAGCGTACAGGGGGGTCAGGGGCCTGAGCTGACCCTAGACGGGGGCCCTGACTAATCCCTCAACCTGGAGGTACTGTTAATGGTACAGAGGTCCAGGCCGCCAGCGTAACCCTAAACTCCTGAATATCCCTGAACCTAAGTAATCTAGTCCTGAGAAGGACCCCGATCACAACAATGGGGAACAGGATAGAAAATGCCCAAAACACAGTACTAGACAAACGAGACAGTACAAGGGGAAAACCAAAAACCACCTTGCATACAAAAACTAACACCACAATTACAGAGGGAACAACAACAGGTTAGGAGATAAATGATAAAGGGAGGAAGGGAACAAACCACACCGCATACTCCTCGCTCCGAACTTCGAACTCCACCAAACAACGATCCACTCTGAAGGTCTGCAAGAAATGCTTTCACCGACAACTTCCCTATCAGACCAGCAGGTATTTGAAGGAATCCCAATACTGCAGCATTAACTGCAGCTGGGCGAGGCTGAGCCTCGTCAAGCACAGAGAGAGAGAGAATTAACTCCCTCACAACCAAAAAACACAAAACACCAAAAACTCAGCTGCGAGAAGTCAGGCTGTGTAGTCGCGACGATCTTCGTGACGACACACCCATGACAGAAACCCATTTATTTTTGTGATTTTTCCCAAGTTTAATCAATAATGTCTTGGTATGGTCACCTGAGATGGCAGTTAGAATTAGTATAGTTTAATTAAATTAGTGATGCATGCAAAGTAATCATTGGCTAACCAAGGTGTGAGATTGAACAATGCCTATGACCAACCTAGGTGTGAAATTGAGCAATGCTGAGCAACTCAATGGCTGAACAAAGTGTGAAAGTAAACAGTGTCCTACAAACTCAATGCTCTGCCAATGTCTTAGGTAAACTATTCCAGACCAATTCACCTCACCCAGCTGTTACATTTGTAATGTGTATTTTTTCATGAACATATGTCTTGCATTGGGACCTGTGTTCATGCTTCTGTGGTGGAAGCAAAGCTAAACTTTGGGATCCTGAACAATGCCATAAAAATGCAGCAAAACCTGCTTTTTGTAAGCAGCTTCTTTACTGCCAAGAAAGCAGGTTTTAACTGCAGAAGAAAAAACGCAGCAATAATGCAACATGTGAACATAGCCTAACTGTTTTGGGGCACTAAAAAGATCACTATTACTCTGTCAGGTGTAAAACATGGAGATTTTATTGTGTTCTGCACTATTATTGCCTGGGATGCACTATAGGGCACTGTTGCTTCGCACTATTATATTTTTGGGTATTTATTGCCAATAGTGATGAGCGAGCACTAAAATGCTCGGGTACTCGTTGCTCGGGTCGAGCAAATTGGAATACTCGGGTGCTCGACCCGAGCAACGAGCCCAGTGTAGGTCTATGGGAAACTCGAGCATTTTTCAGACGGCTCCCCCCGGCGGTCTGCAGAGGGCCTAAAAATTGCCCAAATCGATGGGAACAGTGCTCAAATGACATGGGAACAGCATGGGGAAGACCCCTGGAAGCATCTCTGACTCCTAGATCACTGCTGTCAACAACGTGGTCAGAGTATTATGCCACTTTTACGGACTCACAATAAAACATACAAAAACGAAACCAAAATGGATTTTCCTAAGAAATATGTTAAGGAACATCCTTTCCAGGGTAATGACTTGTATATAAGGCAAAATAAATAACCAAAAACAAAAATACTCCTCCACACCTTGGGCTATGTTCACACGTAGCGTTTTTGATGCGTTTTTGCACTTTTGCATTGCTTTCAACCAAGACAAATGCATTCACCAGGAAATGTAATTTTAACATTTTGCAACCTTATCTGGCCATGTGCTGTGTGACACATCATCAGACACATGCATACAGTGCTGAAAAGACATGGGTACAGCATGGGGAAGACCTCTGGAAGAATCTCTGACTCCCAGGTCACTGCCTAAAAGTGTGCCCATCATAAGTGATCCTTGGCGCATGAGAAGATGCCTCCCGCCATGCACCTGTCGTTGCAGACTTGAAACAATCACCGTCCACGTCCTTGTCCCACTGCAGCATTCAGTTGTCTCTACCCCATTCCTTGGAATGCAAGCGCAAGTATGCAGGCAGCCACCCACCCACCCACAGGCTGCAATACTATACTGCCAAATTTTTGACAGCTGCTTGCACTTGAAATGTGGCCTTTTAGGCTCGTGGAGGCGGAAGCTTTTCATAACCTCATGCTGGCGGCGGCCGGGTGTCCATACTCGGTCCCCAGCCGCCACTACATTTCCCGGTATCGCCTCCGCCTTCCACAAGCACGGGTCCCACAACATTACTCATGCCCTCCCCAGTGCACTTACTGGGAACGACCACCTAAACACAAACACGTGGCCAGGTGAATGTGGCCAGGGATGGTACGGAGCCAGTCCACACCTTTTTTTGCTAAGAGTTGTATTTAGCTCGGTGAAAGGACTGGCATTGAGGGAAACCGTATGTACCCTGCGTGTCATTTCTCCCAGGAAGTCCTGTAATGCAGCTTGTTGCAGAAGCAATGGCAGCCCGTCCAACATCAACTCGCATCTGTCAGTGGTGCTTTGACACACACACATCTTTCTTTGCGCATTTAATTTCTTGAATACAGAGTTGGACAATGGCCTGTTCTGTATGCGTTTTGAGAAATAACATGCATAAGCATGGCTGATCCACATTAAAAAAGCAGCCATAGAGTGTCCGGGAACCTTCCCCCACACTTTTCTTAGCCAGGGCTGCTTTTCGGCAAGGTTGGACGGGCCTACCAGAGAACCGGAGACTCCTCCGGTGGGCCCTGGCTTCTCCTTCAGGAGAGTTCATAGTGCCGAGGTGAGGCCATGATGATGATAGAGGCCACCATCTGCTTAGTTTTCTGTTACTTGGAATGCAAGTGTAAGTACGCAGCCAGCCACCCACCCACAAGCCGCAACACTAAACTACCAGATTTCTGGGCAGCTCTTTGCACTTGAAATATGGCCTTTTAGGCTCATGGAGGCGGAAGCTTTTCACAACCTCATGCCGGCGGCGGCCGGGTGTCCATCCTCGGTCCCCAGCTGCCACTATATTTGCCGGTATCGCCTCCACCTTCCACAAGCATGGGTCCCATAACATTACCCGTGCCCTCCCCATTGCACTTACTGGGAAGGACCGCCTAATCACAAACACGTGGACAGGTGAATGTGGCCAGGGACGGTACGGAGCCAGTCCACAACTTTTTTTGCTGAGAGTTGTATTTAGCTCGGTGAAAGGACTGGCATAGAGGGAAACCGTATCTACTCTGCCTGTCATTTCTCCCAGGAAGTCCTCTAAAGCTGCTTGCACTTGAAATGTGGCCTGAACATTACTGCTGGTACTTTTCTGTGGGAATTTGCTTGCCTCCTACCAGACTGGAATATTTCCAGCAAACTATGGTACGACGCCATGGTATTAGCACTGCCCCCAGTACCAGTAGCGAAGCCATCCCCAATTTCCTTCTCAGGAATTTTATTTGGTAGACTGAGTGGCTGCCCAAATACATTTTCTCACAAAGCAGCTGAAGATAGAGTGGCAGTAGGTGTAAGTTTCTCCAGCCTGTTAGATATTAGAGGGTGAACGGCAGCACATTGGATCAGTGGTTAGCACTGAAGCCTTGCAGCGCTGCGATCCTGGGTTCAAATCCCAGCAAGGACAACATCTGCAAGGACTTTGTATGTTCTCCCCGTGTTTGCGTGTGTTTCCTCCTCAGTAAAAAAGCAGCCATAGAGTGTCCGGGAACCTTCCCACACACTTTTCTTAGCCAGGACTGCTTCTCGGCAGGGTTGGACGGTCCCACCAGAGAATCCTCTGGTGTGCCTTGGCTTCTACCTCAGGAGAGTTCATGATAGTGCTAACTTTGCAGCTGCTATGGGGCTCTTGAGCGGGTGAGAAAGGTTAGCCCTCAGAATCAAATCCTCTGGTGGGCACAATGTTTTTCAATCTGAAACTGCTTCTCAGTGGGAGTTGTATTTCACCACAGCCATATTCTTTAGATCGGTGAAAGGACTGGCATAGAGGGAAACCGTGGCTGTCATTTCTCCGTTACCAGGTTCCACCCATTGTCACACACGACCATGCCTGGCTGTATGTTCAGCAGTGAGAGCCACAGATCAGGCTGCTGTGTTACAGCTTTCAACAACTCTGCGGCGCTGAGCGGTTTGTCAATTAAGCATTAAGTATGTTATCTTCAGCACAGCCTGTTGCCGCTTGGCCAAGGCAGTGCTGCAGTGCTGTCAGCTTGTGACTGATGTGGTCATTTCGGAGATGGAGGAGGAGGTGCATGAGCTGAACAATGTGATTACATTGAGGTTAAATTGGTGACGTTGTTTTTTATACTAAAGAAAGATCCTATTGTTTTGTTTTTTTTACGTTATTTTTTAAGACAAATGCATTCACCGAGAAATGTCATTTTAACATTTTACAACCTTATCTGGCAATGTCGTGTGTGACACATCATCAGACACATCCTGTTTTATTTATGATGGAGGGACTCTGAAAGTCATAAAGCCTATTTTTATAGGGACATCAGACAGCCCTTACTATTCTTAAAAGGCCAGCAGTCGGCCCTAGCTATTGTTAGAGAGCCATCAGCCGGCTATGCTTTGTTGTTCCCATTATTAACAAGTGGGTCTCCTATACTGTTATTGCGTATCCAGTGACTGCAAGGGCTGCCAAAAATTTGGATGCAACCCAATACCCCTTTGAAGAGACATAGAGGAGGGTCTCAGTAAAAAAAAATGTTCCCATTATAAAGGAGCTGGTCTCCTATAGTGGTAATGCCCATGCTGTGACTGCAAGGGCTGCCAAAATTTGGGAAAAACCCCACTAAGAATTTAAAGACACATAGAGCAGGGCCACAGTAACAAGGTACAACATGTTCCCATTAGAAAGGAGAGGGTCTGCTATACAGTTATAGGGTATGCAGTGAGTCCAACGGCTGACCAATTTTAGGAAAAACCCCACTAAGAATTTAAAGACACACAGAGCAGGGCCACAGTAACAAGGTACGACATGTTCCCATTAGAAAGGAGAGGGTCTGCTATACAGTTATAGGGTATGCAGTGAGTCCAATGGCTGACCAATTTTAGGAAAAACCCCACTAAGAATTTAAAGACACACAGAGCAGGGCCACAGTAATAAGTACGACACGTTCCATTAGAAAGGAGAGAGTCTGCTATACAGTTATAGGGTATGCAGTGAGTCCAACGGCTGACCAATTTTAGGAAAAACCACACTAAGAATTTAAAGACACATAGAGCAGGGCCACAGTAACGACAAATTCCTATTAGAAAGGAGAGAGTCTCCCACAGTGTTGGCCTATGCAGTGAATGCAAGGGCTGCCAAAAATTTGGAGGCACTTCAATGACCTTCGGAAGAGATGTGGAGGAGGGCCTCATAAAAAAATGTCCCCATTAGAAAGGAGCGGGCCTCCTGTACTTGCACTAAGTGTATGGGCTGACAAACTTTTAGCCAAAATCAGGAAGCGTATACCCATGTGTGGGTGTGAAAAGGTGCAGGGGAATACACCTCCCAAGAAAAGACACTGGATTTGAGTTTATGTTACGCTGCTATCATTCGGTGGTGTTGAGAAGTCTGGCCCAATCCAGCCCTTGTTTATTTTTATAAGAGTCAGCCTGTCAGCATTTTCAGTTGACAGGCGGATGCGCTTATCAGTTATAATTCCACCAGCGGCACTAAAAACCCACTCTGATAAAACGCTGGCGGCAGGGCAGGCCAGGACCTCCAAGGCATAGAGAGCCAGTTCATTCCACGTATCCAGCTTGGATACCCAATAATTATAAGGCACAGAGGAATCACGGAGGACGTTGGTACGGTCGGCAAGGTACTCCCTCAGCAACTTCCCAAACTTCCTCAGGGCCTGTGCGATGGGAGGGTCTGAGAAAACTCTCCCAGAACTTTGACAGTTTTTCCCCTGCCTCTGCTGGATTGAAGTTGTGTCTCTGTCGCATGTACTCCTTTTTTGTCCAACGAAGTGTGCCCCAGCGTTTTCAGATAGGAATTTTTTTAATAGTTCCGCAACAAGGGCCTTCTGGTACTGCCCCATTTTTGTACACCTGTCCGCCTCAGGAATAATAGATATAAAGTTCTCCTTGTAGCGTGGGTCTAGAAGTGTCACCAACCAGTAATGACTGTCACCCAAAATTTTGAGAATGCGAGGGTCATAGGAAAGGCAGCGTAATATAAACTCAGCCATGCGTGCTAGACTACTAACAGGCAAGACTTCGGTGTCCTCACCAAGAGGATGACTGACCATGCTCTCCTCCTCCTCTCTGTCCTCTGGCCATCCACGCTGAACAGACGGTATGACAGCTGTGCAGGTAGTACCGTCTATAGTACATGAAACTAGCTCCTGTCCTTCCTCCTCCTCCTCCTCTTCCTCATTGTCACCCAATCCATGTTGAGATGAGATGAGGCTTGGCTGTGTGTAATCACCCTGTATGGTTCCTTGCTCCATCTCATCGTGCTCCGCCTGCAATGCATCCTCTTTGATTGTGAGCAGAGAGCGTTTCAGAAGACAGAGAAGCGGGATGGTGACGCTAATTATGGCGTCATCGCCGCTCACCATCTTGGTGGAGTCCTCAAAGTTTTGGAGGATGGTACATATGTCTGACATCCATGTCCACTCCTGAGGTCTTATGTGTGGAGTCTGAACTGAATACTGACGGCCTTGTTGATGCTGGTAGTCAACAACTGCCTTCTTCTGTCTACAAATCCTTCCCAACATCTGCAGTGTAGAGTTGCAACGCGTGGGGACATCACACACCAGTCTGTGAGCCGGAAGCTGCAAACGCTGCTGAAACACGGCAAGGGCTGCGGAACCTGTAGCTGACTTTCTAAAATGGGCACACAGGCGGCGTACTTTAACAAGCCGATCCAGCAGCTCCGGGTAGGATTTGAGAAACCGCTGAACCACGAGGTTAAGCAGATGGACCAGGCATGGTACGTGTGTGAGCTCACCTCGCCTCAGAGCCGCCACCAGGTTCCGGCCATTGTCACACACGACCATGCCTGGCAGGAGATTCAGCGGTGTGAGCCACAAATCTGCCTGCTCTTTCAGAGCTGTCCACAACTCTTCAGCATTGTGCGTTTTTTCACCTAAGCATATTAGCTTCAGCACAGCCTGCTGCCGCTTGGCCGAGGCAGTGCTGCAGTGCTTCCAGCTTGTGACTGATGTGGTCATTTCGGAGATGGAGGCTGAAGAGGAGGAGGAGGCTGAGAAGGATGAGGTGCAGGAGCTGTAGACCGTGGGGGCAACCATGATTGACCTAGGGCCCGCAATCCTTGGTGTCGGGAGGACCCAAGGTCGGGAGGACCCAAGGTCCGACTGGGTCCCGGCTTCCAGTATGTTAACCCAGTGTGCCGTCAGCGAGATGTACCATCCCTGCCCACAAGCACTTGTCCACGTGTCCGTGGTTAGGTGGACTTTACCGGTAACTGCGTTGTTGAGAGCACGGCTAATGTTTTGGGACACATGCTTGTGTAATGCGGGCACGGCACACCAAGAGAAATATTGGCAGCTGGGGACCGAGTACCGAGGGATGGCCGCCGCCACCAGGTTGCGGAATGCTTCCGTCTCCACGAGCCTAAAAGGCAACATTTCGAGCGCAAGCAGTTGTGAAATGTAAGAATTTAGTAGTGTGGCCTGTGGGGCGTTGGCTGCATATTTGAGCTTGCATTTCAAGGACTGGGGGATGGACAACTGAACGCTGCGCTGGGACAAGGACATGGACGTTCGTCCTGATGCTGCTACTTGAGAGTGTGCAACGACAGGTTGCAGGAGGCATCTTCGCATGCACCATGGACAGGGGATTGGCTTGCATGCACAACAGCGGAAGAAGCAATGGTGTCACCCGCAGATACTGTTACTGGACCCTGGGGTTCAGCCCACAAAGTCGGGTGCTTTGCTGCCATGTGCCTGATCATGCTGGTGGTGGTCAGGCTGGTCGTTTTGCCACCCCTGCTGATGCTGGCCTGGCAGGTGGTGCAAATGGCCTTTTTGGGGTTATCGGCAGAGTATTTAAAAAACACCCAGACTCGGGAAGACCTAACAGTTGTACTGGAAACTTCCTTCGTGTTGGTGTTACGGGGAACGGTTGCCTGCCTTCTGTCTGCAGTCACCACACTGCTTCTTCCTGCCTGTTGGGGTGCTCTGCCTCCCTCCCCCTGTGTGCTGCTGTCCTCGCTCTGCATGTCCTCCTGCCAGGTTGGGTCAGTTACTATATCATCCACCACCTCGTCTTCCACTTCCGCACACTGGTCCTCCTCCTGACTTTCTGGCAATTGTGTCTCATCCTCGTCCACCTCTTGTGACACTTTCCCACCATCGCCTTCGTGTGACCGTGGCTGCTCAAATATTTGGGCATTGCTACACGCGATCTCCTCTTGACCCGCTTCAAGTGGACCGGGCGAGAGGCCCGAATCTATAAATGGAAAAGTGAACAGCTCTTCAGAGTGTCCAAGTGTGGGATCAGTTGTCTCTGGGTACTCGGCATGGTGGGAGGAAGGAGGATCAGGGTGAGGAATATGCGGTCCAGACTCACGGCTACTGAGACTTGACCGTGTGGAAGACAGGGTGGTGGTGGTGGTGGCTAAGTGACTGGAAGCATTATCCGCTAACCAACCAACAACCTTTTGACACTGCTCTGGGTTCAATAGTGGTGTGCTGCGGTCCCCAAGAAATTGGGACAGGAAGGTCAGGCGAGAAGATGAGGGTGTTTGTTGTGGCACAATTTCGGCTTGCCCACGGCCTTGTCCTCGGCCTCTGCATGCACCATTACCATCACGTCCAATTCCCTGTTCCTTGCCACGTGCCTTGCCCATTTTAAATGGAGGACAGTATCTTCCACGCTCACTACAAATGACTGAGTTTGGAGCGAACTTATATGTGATCCGTGTGACAGAGAAAACAGAGTTTTAAATACCTGGCCTGTAGGTAAGTAGTTTGAATAGCAAACTGCGGTGAATTGCTTCACTGACACACTAAAGGAAATTTTTAATGGAGGCCAGAAATGACAGTATTTTCTGACAACGTATATGTGATCCGTGTGACGGAGAAAACAGAGTTCTAAATACCTGGCCTGTAGGTAAGTAGTTTGAACAGCAAACTGCGGAGAATTGCTTCACTGACACACTAAAGGAAATTTTTAATGGAGGCCAGAAATGGCAGTATTTTCTGACAACGTATATGTGATCCGTTTGACGGAGAAAACACAGTTTTAAATAGCTGGATTTCTTGCACTCTAATATGGAAAGGACCTGGCTGTATTCTGCAGTGCCAATAAGCAAATGGCGCAGAAAAAACGGTGTTCTCTGGATTGCTTTTTAAGCAAATAATGAGGATTAAGATCCAAAGAAAAGTATTCCTGGCCCCTGAGACCTGGGCCTTTGTAGAGAAATATCTAACAGCAGCAGCAGGCAGAATTGGAATGGAGCCCCTTGTGCTATATGCACTGCAGTCTGCTATATACCCTGCCTGCCTGCCTATACACCCTGCTTGCCTGATATCTCTGCAGATGGATTAGTCCTCAGAAGGACTGTTTGTTAAGATGGATATGTGTAATGTACGGTTTTTCTCCCTACACTACCTAATACACAATCAAATCTCTCACTGACTCAGCAGCACGTCTCCCTACACTGTCTGATCCGGAGTAACTGTGACGAGCATGGCGGTGCCAGGTCTGATATAGACCTGATGACGCTGTGCGGCCAGCCAATCACTGTAATGCCCACAACCAACATGGCTACGGCATTACAGTGCATGGCAGGCAATCCCTGCATGTTCATTGGCTCTCTAAAGAGCGCCAAACATGCAGGGAGGGGACCCGAGTTCCCGCCCGAGCAACTCGTAAATACTCGGCGAGCGCCGAGCATCTCGAGCAGTGAGATACTCGGGCGAGCACCGAGCAGTGGCGAGCATGCTCGCTCATCACTAATTGCCAGGCATTTTTTTTTTCAGATGTAGTGTCTGGCAGTATTTTTGGGGTGTAATTAAAGGAATGACAACATAATTTCTGGAGTACTGTATGTTGGGGCACAGTGCAGGTGCATTGGTAGGGTAAATTGAGGTAGAATCAGACACAGGGGGTAGCAGCAGAATAAGGAGTATGTATAGGAAATGACAAACGTGTCTGTGTTGCAAACTCGGGATAAAAATACAAGTTATGGCCAGGCCAGATGGAAAATATGTGAAAAGTGAATGTCTCAAATCAGAAAAGACATTGCCTGTGGGTTATTGAATTTAACTGTATTGCAGTCACTTATATGGACTGCAGAAGTGACTATATGGTCATTGTATGGTGGTAATATAGCTCTTAGTCTCTTAGAAGTGTTTTTTTTATTCAATAACATCATAATTGCTGAAGTGCCCTATTATAGTTAGGGCACGCAGGTTTGTAAGCATGCATTATCTGGGTTGTGAGCCCGCTCAGATGTGTTTCACCTCCCATGGAACTCCTAATTAGGCGGCGTGCCCACGTTGCGTATTACAAAGCGTATATGCTGCGGAATTTCTGCAGCGTAAACGCTTGTAAAACGCGTGTATATCCGCACCCCATGGTCCCCAATGGCATTCCGCAATGTCAATGCCCATGCTGCCGATTTTTCCGCAGCGTATATGCTGCGGTCAAAAATCCGCAGCATGTTCATTAATTTTACGGAAGCGCAGCGGAATCAATGTGCGGATGGTACCCAAGTCTGGATGAGAGGAGACTCTCATCCAGACCTGGGTGCCAAAGAACCTGTAAAAAAAAGAATAAAATAAAGTTTATACTTATCTTCTGATGTTTTCCCTCCGTCGCGCTGTTGTGTGAAGGACCTACCACGTCATTGAGTCATGTGACCCATCACATGACTCAATGACTTCACCGCAGGTCCTGCACACAACAGCGTGAGCCGCTCAAGACTCCGGACGGGGCAGAGAATGCATCGGAAGGTGAGTATAAACTTTATTTTTTTATTTTTTACCATTCTGATTCTTTTTTTTAACTATTACTTGGTCACACTATATAAATCCATAGCCTAACACACTTAGCCTAACACCGCTGATTCATTTTATTACAACCACTTTTACAGTAAAACGGTGTTATTTTACCTTATCTCGTGAATTAGTTTCTAATAAAAATGCACTTTACTGTATTCAAGGTCTTTCGAGCAGTTAAAAAAATCCTCCGGAATCCTCCTTCTCCACCATACTTAGAGTGTCTGTCTATAGATATGTTCTGATACCTGTGTACCAGGCAGCATGGGGAAGTACAGTATAAACACTAAGACACTGCAAGTGTGGTGGATAAGGAGGATTCTGGAGGATAATTCTGATCTGCCTAAAGACTGTAGATGCGCTAAAGTACATTTAATTGGTTTTTGAGATAGAAAATTGTTTGGACAGTCTTTTCAATTTAACCTTATATCTAAGGTTTCTGGACTTAAACTCTATAGCGCCACCTATTGGATGCAGCAATCCTACAAGTCACAATCAACCCTTTAACGAGTCATGCAATATGACTTAGGATAAGAGTGATGGACTAATTTCCTGTTTCTTGGCTGAATTAGTTTATCTGCATGTTATCAATTCTAATAACAGACAATGACTCACTGTCTTTAATTCTAAAATTTACTAGCAGCGCTTGCAATACATGTCTTCATTTACAAGAAAGAGCAAGCAAAGAAGAAACTGAAAGGGCAGATTCTATTTCAAGTTGACTCACTATGTCTCATGTTAGTAGCTGACTACATACTGAACATTGTCTGTCTTACACACCTTTCTCAGGAATCCCGGGCGCTGCTTTCTTTACCTTGGTCCACTGCCCCCTGCTCCATGCATGATTTTGCAGGTTGCCCAGCATGGCTCAATGATATCTTCTCCCAAATCCTATTTAAGGCCCACTAGGACACATACCGGTGTTTTAGGATTGAGACTCTAGTATTCCATGTTTGTTGTGCTCCATTATATGTACTGTATTTTTCGGACTATTAGACACATCGGACCATAAGACGCACCCCAAAGTTTGGGATCTTGGCAGCCATTTTCCTGAGGCCCATGGCTTCAGGAAGATGGCCACCGGAGGCGGCGCGTGCACGGTTGAGATCTCGGCTGGGCTGAGATCCCAGTCTGCGCATGCAGCCCACGACTTCAGGGAAATGGCCGCCGGGAAAGCTCTGCCTGACCGCCGATACCGGGCCCGCAGCATCGCACCGCTTCTTCTACTGTTGGGTTCCTGAGGGAGGGACCCTGCGATCCCACTCCACCACCACCGCAACTCCTCGGTAAGCTACATTCGGACCATAAGATTCACCTCCCATTTTCCTCCAAATTTGGGGAAAAAAAGTGTGTCCTATGGTCCACAAAAAACGGTACTAACTATGTTTTCAACTTGCACCCACCCCTGCTGAGTTCCACTCCATCTGCCTGACTGCTCCTATCTTGGACTATATTCCAGATACTCCAAATCATCGATTACACATGTCCTCTAGGAAGCTGCACTAGAGCCTAGAGTCCGTATCCCCCCACACTCCTCTTGACCAGAGGCTTACCAGCTTCACCTCACAAGGTGAGCCTTATAGAATCCTAAGACCATGGATACCAAAGGTGCAGTAACCACAACACAGCTGTCATGGGTTACGGATGATCTGTCTCTATTGGTGGTGCAACTTGCTGGTAGCCAGCGTGACCTTGTCTAGGCTGTGCAAAACATCTCAGTCCACATGGATGCTCTACTTCAGATTCCTGCAGCTTCACCACCAGCTTTTCAACACCGGCCACAGCCTAATTCTCACCTGCAACACTCAGACTGAGAAACAGCTCAACATTTTCCTACTCCTGCATGTTTTACTAGCGATCCTAAGGCATGCCAGTGTTTCATGAGCCAATGTACTGTGCACTTTGAGCTTTGTCCTCAGCAGTTTTTTTCTGACAGGTCCAAAGTGACATTTTTTCTTTATTGTGTGGAGAAGCCATAGCATGGGCTGTGCCATTGTGTGAGTGGGATGACCCTATGATGCATTCTCTAACATCCTTTCTAACTACATTTCGCAAGGATAAACCAAGTCGCGTTCACTCAGCTGCTGATTGCATACTGCAGTTAAAACAAGGGATTAACTCAGTGGGCCATTATGCCATTTAGTTCCATACCCTGTATGCTGAATTAACCTGGAACAATGACGCTCTCCTGGCTGACTTCTACGCCGGTCTGTTCAGTCATGTCAATGATGAACTTGCGAGTAGAGATTTGCCTTCTTCACTTAACGATTTGGTTTCCCTTGCTGCTCATGTGGAATTATGTTCTAAAGAACAATTTAGGGAAAAACTCTGAATTATCGTGTCTCACTTCCAAGAACATCTTCAAATTCCGAACACTCATGGGGAATTCTGAAGAGACAAGATGAGTATCACTCTCCATCCAGCATCCAGACTCTAAAAGAGGTCGCTTTTGAAGAATAGAAAAAGATAGACGTTGCAATATGTCACCAACTTGTTCATTCCATATCTAAAACACTTGGTGCTGTCCTTAAAAATCATGGAGGTCATACAAAATACTAGATGTAGTACTTTTTGATGTTGGGTGTATTAATTTTTTACATCAACTAATTTGAGTAAAACTGAAGATTTTGTAATGAAAGTTATATTATTAACCTTACTTTCATGTTATGGGTTAAAAAATGTTCTATGATACTCAGTCTTGTCAAAATTTTAGAAATTGTTGCTGTATTCAGTGAGATATTGATTAAAATCTTACTTTTCAAAGGGGTGTACTCATTTGTGCTGAGCAGTGTGTATGTATATATATACAGTACAGACCAAAAGTTTGGACACACCTTCTCATTTAAAGATTTTCCTGTATTTTCATGACTATGAAAATTGTACATTCACACTGAATGCATCAAAACTATGAATTAACACATGTGGAATTATATCCTTTACAAAAAAGTATGAAACAACTGAAAATATGTCTTATATTCTAGGTTCTTCAAAGTAACCACCTTTTACTTTGATGACTGCTTTGCACACTCTTGGCATTCTCTTGATGAGCTTCAAGAGGTAGTCACCGGAAATGGTCTTCACTTCACAGGTGTGCCCTGTCAGGTTTAATAAGTGGGATTTCTTGCCTTATAAATGGGGTTGGGACCATTAGTTGTGTTGTGCAGAAGTCAGGGGGATACACAGCTGATAGTCCTACTGAATAGACTGTTAGAATTTGTATTATGGCAAGAAAAAAGCAGCTAAGTAAAGAAAAACGAGTGGGCATCATTACTTTAAGAAATGAAGGTCAGTCAGTCCGAAAAATTGGGCAAACTTTGAAAGTGTCCCCAAGTGCAGTTGCAAAAACCATCAAGCACTACAAAGAAACTGGCTCACATGAGGACCGCCCCAGGAAAGGAAGACCAAGAGTCACCTCTGCTTCTGAGGATAAGTTTATCCGAGTCACCAGCCTCAGAAATCGCAGGTTAACAGCAGCTCAGATTAGAGACTAGGTCAATGCCACACAGAGTTCTAGCAGCAGACACATCTCTACAACAACTGTTAAGAGGAGACTTTGCGCAGCAGGCCTTCATGGTAAAATAGCTGCTAGGAAACCACTGCTAAGGACAGGCAACAAGCAGAAGAGACTTGTTTGGGCTAAAGAACACAAGGAATGGACATTAGACCAGTGGAAATCTGTGCTTTGGTCTGATGAGTCCAAATTTAAGATCTTTGGTTCCAACCACCGTGTCTTTGTGCGACGCAGAAAAGGTGAACGGATGGACTCTACATGCCTGGTTCCCACCGTGAAGCATGGAGGAGGAGGTGTGATGGTGTGGGTGTAAGTTGGGCGTATCAGGGCCGCTTTTTACGAGCAGTCATAAGAGACGGGTGGGATTGGCTGCTCACATATCCCCACCCCAGGGCGTGTGTATAAAATAGAGACCGATGGGGGCGTGGCCTGCACGTTGAGCTGAGAAGATGTGCCTCACATCAGCTCCTGCATTCTGCCTTCACTAGGGGCATTTGGTCAAACCAAATCTTTGGAAAAAGGACTCCCAGTAACTTCCAGACCCTCTACAGTCGTGTGGGAGTGAGAGGAAAAGACCCCACAGCCCATAAACAAAGAAAGGGCTATATTTCAATCTGAGGCCTGGCGCCGCGGACGCTGGCGCCGGCATGGACTACTTTTTTCCCTCACACAGCTCCGGCTCAAGCACTCTGCTCTCCTTCCCGCCCTCGTTACTGAAACTTCCAACCCACCTACCATCTGTGGAGAAGCCGTGGAGTGGGGCCTGAGCGGCGCCCGGGGTCTGCGGAGGTGAGGAGACCGTGGAGCCGGGTGGTCCCAGGGTGAGTGGTGCGGGTGTCGGCGGCGGCTCGGCGGAGGGTTCTGGTCGTGGCTGCGATGGCCTTGCTGTGGTTGTTCATCCACCCCTAGATGCGCCGGGTGGCTTGGGATGGGAGGCACTACCATGGAGAACGGTGCCCGGACCTGCGGCGACGTTTGGTCCCTGGAGACCCGGTGAGAGTTCGTGATGGCAAGGCGGAGGGATATGCCCACAAGAGCCGCTGCCATTTTATAAATCACCCTCCATAAGCAGCCACATAGTGCTGTGACCCCTGGATGTCAGAGCCATCAGCCCATACAACAAGGAAAGCTAATATTCCACAGACATAATCAAAAACTGACACCCTTAAAGCACTCCACATCTATTTTGATCTAATCAGTGACTCATAGGAGACCCTTGGGAGGCAGACAAATAGGCTGCATTTTAATAGAGCCTCCTGGTTATAGAAATTGTTTTTTCCATCTCCTCACCAGAGATACAAAAACCGGGACAAGGGCATTTAACATCAGCCCAGCTCTGAGGAAACACCAGGGTCAACAGGCGCAGGTAGCGCCATACACAAAGCAACAGAAACATCATTAATAGAAACCTTATAATATTGCTTCAGTCAATCATTCTACTAAAACAACATACATTCCTTTATGTAATCTACTATTTAAAGCTTCTTGGCTGACTGCCTTGCAGAGACTCATGTGATTATCAAAACTTAAGTGACGTGGCCACCTTTTACACAGAACCTCAATTAGAACTCTACATACCATGGATAAATTTGTGGGGAAAAACAACAAAGGAGGTAGAACCTCGACACGCTCTCAAAACGCTAATTCTCCCACAAAACTGTCAAACGAGGTAACCAAAGATGACCCACAACCCTTAGCCCAAGCCATAATGGACCGTGCCAGAAATTGACAGCAGGCTGACGGCCTTTCAGGCATCATTAGAGGGGATCATTTCACAAGTCAATACTTAAGGGTCACGCCTCGCAGAGGCAGAACAGAGAGTCTCTGACCTAGAAGATGCAGTAAAGGACATTACAGATAGGCTGGCAACCAAAGAAAGAGAGACCTCTTTCCTTCTAGAAAAAGTCGACGACCTTGAAAATAGATCAAGTCGCAACAATCTGAGCTTGGTAGGCCTCCCTGAGTCTATCCCAGCGTCTGATCTCATTAATATCACCTCAGCATGGCTCCCTAAAGCATTGAACTTGAATCCAACACTAAAGGAGGTTATGATAGAAAGAGCTCATCGTGTATGGCCACTGAGGAATGGAGAAAAGGACAGACCTAGGCCGGTCATTTTCAAGGTTCTAGACTTTCAAGACAAACTACGAATACTATCAGCCTTCAGGAAGAAACGAAAGCTAATCTACAACAACAACAAACTCCTTCTCTTTCAGGACTATTCTGCAGCCCTAGCGACGAGGCGCAAAGCCTTTAATCCAGCATGCAGAATCTTGGTGGAGAACAATATTCAGTTTGGCTTACAGTATCCGGCTATTCTACGTTTCACCATATCTGGAAAGGATTGGTCCTTTGATGATCCAACAAAGGCCCTGATCTATCTACGCACAGAAATCCAATCTTCACCTTGTGGTCTAGGTGATACTTGAACATTTAGAGTTACATTGTTTATCTATTTCATTCCTTTTATTCTATTGTGACGTCACTGATTTCCCTTTTTTCCTAGGCAGTGGCTAAGCCCACATATACCTAGCATTATTGAAATGTTATATCTGTTCATAGTACTCTCCTTAAGTAATGTTAGTTTTTGGGAGAATTTTTTAATGTTGGGAGGGAGGGAGGGTCTCTGCATGCTCCTACATAGATTACAGGTCTTAAAAGCTCTAGCACGTACTCGCTGGGATAAGTGGAGAGCTTGAACACAAATCTTACTAACTTCATGGTTATTTCCAAGTCTGGGGATAGGTTAAAGGCGCACACAGCTAATCCAGAGATATTCACAACACAAGCTATTCATTCAGTGGTGTTCTTGGAATATCAATGGGCTTAACTCTCCTGTTAAAAGGAAAAAAATATTGAATTATTTACAACGCACAAATTTCCATGTTATTTTTTTGCAGGAAACACACTGGATAAAGGATAACCATCCTTCTCTATTCAGCAAAAAATATATACTACGTGCAGAAGCCTCTTATAAGAAAAAACAAAGAGGAGTAGCCATACTCTTTAACAAAAATATCAATCATGAGATTTTGGATGTGTTAGCAGATCCTCAAGAAAGATTTTTATTGGTTAAAGTTATTATTGAGTAAATAACCTATTGTCTGGTTAATATATCCGCACCGAATGTTCATGATACCTTAGTGGATAGATCAAATCCCCATCCTACACAACAGTCATCGCAGAGTGGTTACATTAAGTCATTATTGAATCAGCTGGGACTGATAGACATCTGGAGACTACAACACCCACTGGAAAGAGACTACTCACATTATTCCCATGTACATAACTCCCACACCAGAATAGACTGCTGGCTGTTGGGCACATCTATGTTACCACTAGTGCTTCAATCGGATATTCTAAATATTCATATTTCAGACCATGCCCCGATAATTTTCAGCTCACACTTAATCTGCCCAATAAAAAGAGAGAGAAGTTGGAGATTTCCCGCCTACTTATATAAATAAGAGGATTTTAAGACATTTCTACAAGCCTCCTGGGACATCTATAAAAGCGATAACAAGGAATAGAGTCAAAATGCTTCCTTGTTCTGGGCTGCATCCAAAGCTGTGATAAGGGGACAAGTTATTTCTTATATAAGCAATAAAAGGAAGAAATTGATGGAAAAAAACTATAGAAACACAGAAACTACTAACACAAACATACAAAAACTTCAAATCCAATAATACTCCCACTAACAAATTTTTTTTTCTAGAGGCAAAAGAAATAGCAGACACCTTGGCACATGAAAGTGCATTACACAATTTAGATTACCAAAAACACAAATACTTTAAATGGGGAAACAAACCAGGACGTTCGCTTGTGTCCCTCACCAAACCCTTCAGAACGCAAACTAGAATAAACAAAATCCGTAAAAAAAGTGGTCAGCTAGTATTCAAAAATGAAGAGATAGTAGATGAGTTCAGGACATTTTTTAGCTCTTTATACAAGAAGGGAAGAGAAGAAACCGATGAAAGCTCATGCTTTCTTCAAAGCAATGTCACCCCTACACTCACGGAAGAACATAGAACAATACTAAATAGTCCTATTACCCCAACAGAAGTGTTACAAACCATTAACACCTTACATATATCCAAAGCTCCAGGACCGGATGGTTTTGGAAATGAACACTACAAAACACTCGGAACTACAATAAGTTCACATCTATGCGAGGTATTCAATGGAATAATAAAGAACGGTGAACTACCTGATAGGTTCAATGAGGCTAATATCATTATACTACCCAAACCAGGCAAAGATCTCTTACAGGTTAACAGCTGTAGACCAATATCGCTACTCAACTCTGATTTTAAAATCTTTACAAAAATTCTAGCAAATAGGGTTCAACAGATAATCCCTGATTTAATATCACCACATCAAACGGGATTTGTTCATGGGATATCCATTACATATAATATCAGAATAGCAATAGGGGCGATATCCTCAAGCAGAGTAAACGGTCACAAACAAAGCATTGTAGTGAGCCTTGATGCAGACAAGGCTTTTGAACGCGTTTCCTGGTCCTATCTACATAAATTGTTAGAAATCCGCAACTTTGGTCCACAATTCTGCGAACCTGTTAAACAAATATATAAAAATCCTACATCCCGACTCTACATAAACCACACATTTTCTGATCACTTCCAAATACAGCGTGGCACAAGGCAGGGATGCCCATTGTCCCCACTATTATTCAATCTAGCATTAGATCCTCTCTTAAGAACCTTACAAAACTCATCTACCTTCCAAGGTTTTACAGTGGGTAATTCATTGGTTAAGTTATTAGCCGTCGCAGATGACATATTGTTATTCATTTCCATCCCGACCCAAGCCATCCCAGCCATAATGAAGATAATAGACCTGTTTGGGACTGATACCGGTTTTAAAGTAAATTATAATAAATCAGAGGCTTTGGCACTGTTTCGCTCGAGTAGAATATCAGACGAATCCTTCCCTTTCCAGTGGAGTGTGGAATCCATTAAATATTTAGGTATGCGTCTTCCAGCAGTTCCTGACAAATTATATTCTATTAACATTAAACCACTTATTGCATCATTGGCCAGCACCCTAAATTCATGGAAACACTTTTCACTGTCCCAAAGTTTTTATACCTATTTCAAACCCTTCCATTGCTATTGACACAATCAGACCAAAATTTTTTAAATGCAACATTTAGGAAATTCATATGGGGTGAAAAAGGTAGAACACGCATAGGCTTACTCAAGCTGCAATTACCTAGGAGAGAGGGAGGAATTAATTTTCCAGATATTGGGAGATACAATCTAGCAGCAAATTTCAGATATATAGTAGACTGGATTCGCAGGACCTCCCACTTTGCTAATGTGCAATTAGAACAGCAGCTGAGCCCCCGGGTCTCGCTAACCCCCCTGATTCACTTGAGAAATGATGAAATTCCTGATGATATCAAAGAACACCCAGTCCTGTGGCAAACTATTTTGACATGGAGGAAGATGAGAAAAATTTGTGGAGGATCGGGGATTACTTCTCCTTTTCAGCCATTCCTAGGTAATCTGAATTTTATGAATAATCACCCATCTACACATTATGTATCTTTGGCGGAACAAGGTTGCACCATGGCGGCCGATATGCTAGATCAAAATTTCTCTCTAATATCATTAACAACAGCGGCACAACGTTTCCCTTCTTTCAGACAGAGCCCCTTCCTTTTCCTCCCGGCACGTAGCTTAGCCCAAAAATACATTAGTGGTAGAAAAGAAACTGCTCAGATGAATAATATGGAGATTTTTCTTAAAACTTCGAGACTACAAATTGCATCAACAAGCAACATTTACTCTATACTACGCCAACGTTGGTCCTGGGAGGGGAAGAACACTGAGCCTTCCAAATGGGAAAGAGATATCCCAGGGTTTTTTATCCCTTACAATAGTTATACAGATATGGCTCTGTTGATCCTCCATAGGACTTACATAACTCCAGCTAAACAGGCTAAAATGACACCTACAACACCATATACATGCTCAAAATGTGGAATACCCAACACAGGCATACTTCATCACCTTTGGAGCTGCTCAAAGATACAGGATTTGTGGCATGAAACCCACATAAAAATACAAAATACTCTTCATATTACTTTTCCACTTACACCACAATGGGCAATCTTTAATTTACTAGAAGAGGACCAGAAATCTTTACCCAAACATATAAAAGCAGTTTTGGTAATATGGGCATCAGCGGTCAGGAAAAGCATTCTACATAACTGGTTGAACCCGAACATACCACCCCAATCGCTGACTAAAATAATGTTCTTATTCAAAATGGAGTGGCTGGAAACATTAACTGATAAAGAAAGATTAACAGGAAGATTTCTCACGACTTGGTCTTTCCTTGTTCCCACTCTGTCTCCAACCGTTAGGGGCAGTTTGAGAACCCAACTAAAAGACACCAAATAGTATCTCCTTAAATGCATTATAGGTTGTGTCCCTATTCAGTAGACTCTAGTTCTTCTGTTATTTTTTTCTTCATTTTTTGTTGTTTTCATCTGGGGAGAGCATGCAGAGGGGGTGGGTGGGAGAAGGGGGGGAGTTAATAAAAATAATAATCAAAGCTTGAATTTAAAATATAAATTCTTGATGTACCATGTCATTCACACATTAAGAGGAATATAAAAGCTATAACAAGAAACAATTTGTAATTTATGACATGTAATTGAATTGAATTTATTTGTACTGTTTGAAAATAAAAAAAGTTTGAAAAAAATAGAGACCGAGTGTCTCATTCAGTGTTTGTGCTAAAAGACAGTGACCGTGAGTGGGCGAACCCGCCATATTGTATGGACTGTTTATTTTCTGTTTTGTTACACTGTGCCGGACAAGGCTGTCTTATGTATACAATATATGTGACCTTGTTATTCTCTAGGGTGGAGATCATCGTGACAAGACGAGTTGTGGCTGGGAGATGTCGACATGAAGGTCTGACCAGATGGAGAAGAAGCAGCAGAAACCGACTCTGATCAGATGAGACGTCAGCGGTAAGTGCCTGGATGTAAATATTATTCTGTATCTGCACTCTGTGACTTGGAGTGATAATGTTATCGGTAAAATCCCTTAGGCTGCATTCTCACATTTGTGTGAAATGTCTGTGTGCTGCCAGATTTTTTTATTAGACAGCACAAGGACTTGTAGAGTTTTATAGATCCATTCACACATCCGTGAATATCACGGATCTGAGAATGAGATCTGTGATGGTCAGAGAATGTCCTGTTCTGATTGGATTTTGAGGATTAGAATAGAACATGCTCAATGAGTCTGTAAAACAGGGCAGCACACCGACACTGCATACGGATACAGGAATGTAGCCGTATTATGTATAGCACAGTCCCTTAGTATATAGATTATGTAAGGTATATACAGTACAGACCAAAAGTTTAGACACACCTTCTCATTTAAAGATTTTTCTGTATTTTCATGACTATGAAAATTGTACATTCACACTGAAGGCATCAAAACTATGAATTAACAGATGTGGAATCATATACTTAACAAAAAAGTATGAAACAACTGAAAATATGTCTTATATTCTAGGTTCTTCAAAGTAGCCACCTTTTGCTTTGATGACTGCTTTGCACACTCTTGCCATTCTCTAGATGAGCTTCAAGTGGTTGTCACCGGAAATGGTCTTCCAACAATCTTGAAGGAGTTCCCAGAGATGCTTAGCACTTGTTAGCCCTTTTACCTTCACTCTGTGGTCAAGCTCACCCCAAACCATCTCGATTGGGTTGAGGTCTGGTGACTGTGGAGGCCAGGTCATCTGGCGTAGCACCCCATCACTCTCCTTCTTGGTCAAATAGCCCTTACACAACTTGGAGGTGTGTTTGGGGTCATTGTCCTGTTGAAAAATAAATGATGGTCCAACTAATCGCAAACCGGATGGAATAGCATGCCACTGCAAGATGCTGTGGTAGCCATGCTGGTTCAGTACGTCTTCAATTTTGAATAAATCCCCAACAGTGTCACCAGCAAAGCACCCCCACACCATCACACTTCCTCCTCCATGCTTCACGGTGGGAACCAGGCATGTAGAGTCCATCCGTTCACCTTTTCTGCGTTGCACAAAGACACGGTGGTTGGAACCAAAGATCTCAAATTTGGACTCATCAGACCAAAGCACAGATTTCCACTGGTCTAATGTCCATTCCTTGTGTTCTTTAGCCCAAACAAGTCTCTTCTGCTTGTTGCCTGTCCTTAGCAGTGGTTTCCAAGCAGCTATTTTACCATGAAGGCCTGCTGCACAAAGTCTCCTCTTAACAGTTGTTGTAGAGATGTGTCTGCTGCTAGAACTCTGTGTGGCATTGACCTGGTCTCTAATCTGAGCTGCTGTTAACCTGCGATTTCTGAGGCTGGTGACTCGGATTAACTTATCCTCAGAAGCAGAGGTGACTCTTGGTCTTCCTTTCCTGGGGCGGTCCTCATGTGAGCCAATTTCTTTGTAGTGCTTGATGGTTTTTGCAACTGTACTTGGGGACACTTTCAAAGTTTGCCCAATTTTTCGGACTGACTGACCTTCATTTCTTAAAGCAATGATGCCCACTTGTTTTTCTTTACTTAGCTTCTTTTTTCTTGCCATAATACAAATTCTAACAGTCTATTCAGTAGGACTATCAGCTGTGTATCCCCCTGACTTCTGCACAACACAACTGATGGTCCCAGCCCCATTTATAAGGCAAGAAATCCCACTTATTAAACCTGACAGGGCACACCTGTGAAGTGAAAACCATTTCCAGTGACTACCTCTTGAAGCTCATCAAGAGAATGTGTGGCGCCCCTGAGGGTTCAGTCACCACAGAGGTACTGCACCTCACCCCGAGGTGTGGAGTCTCCCTTCTCTCAGGTAAGGTGGGAGTGCTGCACGGAACCCCAAACACCTGCATCCAACACTACACTGCTCCAGGCCGGCTGGAGGGGCAACATGCAGAGCGCAGCTGCTGAGCCCTGTCCCTGGCTGGAGTGGGGGGAACCAAAGGTAGGGGGAACCAGTAGTGGGTGTGGGTGGAGGAAGTAGTTAGAGGAAGTGTAACGGGTCTGGGAGGCGGAACCTCTGAGCAACTTATACAAGGGGGCGGTCCTTGTAAGGAAGCGGGTGGCGACCAGGGAAGACAGGCAGGCAGTCACAGCAGGTGACCGGGACAGTCTCTGGGTAAACGGGCAGGAGGTCACGGCAAGTGACCGGGACAGTCTCTGGGTAAACGGGCAGGAGGTCACAGCAAGTGACCGGGACAGTCTCTGGGTAAACGGGCAGGAGGTCACGGCAAGTGACCGGGACAGTCTCTGGGTAAACGGGCAGGAGGTCACAGCAAGTGACCGGGACAGTCTCTGGGTAAACGGGCAGGAGGTCACAGCAAGTGACCGGGACAGTCTCTGGGTAAACGGGCAGGTACGACCTGTGATGGCTGAGCCTCCAGGTAGGCTAGCAGGCAGATGGCAGATGAGTGCTCTCAGGTGAGCAGGCGAGAGTCTCTGGATAAGCAGGTGGTCACAGCATGTGACGGCGGAGCCTCCAGGTAGGCTAACAGGCAGGTAGCAGATGAGCGCTCCCAGGTGAGCGGGCAAGAGTCTCTGGACTGGCAGGTGGTCACAGCACGTGACGGCGGAGCCTCCAGGTAGGCTAACAGGCAGGTAGCAGATGAGCGCTCCCAGGTGAGCGGGCAAGAGTCTATGGACTGGCAGGTGGTCACAGCACGTGACGGCGGAGCCTCCAGGTAGGCTAACAGGCAGGTAGCAGATGAGCGCTCCCAGGTGAGCGGGTTAGCTGGTCCATAGACAGACTGACAGGAGTAGGAAGGCAGACCGTCGGACCTCAGGCTAGCAAGCAGGTAAGCGGATAGCAGGCAGGAATCAGACAGCAATCTGGCAGGAAACTGGCAGGTAACTGACAGGTAACTGGAAACGGGACCTGAGGGCTGAAGCAGAGTAGTGAACAGTGCAACAACATTGCTCGGGCACCTCCATTTTGGAGGAGGTGCCTTATATATGGAGGGATCCTCCGGCCATTGGCCGGGGACTCCTTAGGGCGACGCGCGCGGCCCCTTTAAGAGAGGGGGAGCGCGCGCGCGCGCGCCCTAAGCACAGTGACCGGGGGAGAGCGGGCGCTGCAAGCAGAGCGGGAGGAAGCCGCCGGGCACGGAGCAGAGAGGTGAGGGGTACAGCGTCCCTGCCTAGCAGGAGGCAGGGACGCCGACGCTACAGTACCCCCCCCTTTAGGCCCCCCCTTTTTTAGGCCAGACAGAAATTTAGCAAGGATGAGAGGGGCATGGATGTTCTCCCGGGGCTCCCATGTTCTCTCCTCAGGACCAAACCCCTTCCAATTCACTAGAAAAAAGGTCTTTCCTCTTACCCTTTTGGTGGCCAGAATGTTCTCTACCTCAAACTCGTCTTCAGCAGAAACCGGAGCAGGAGGCGTACTTGTAGACTTGGAAAAGGAGTTAAGTACCACGGGTTTGAGAAGAGATACATGGAAGGAGTTAGAGATCCGTAAGTTGGCCGGGAGTTTCAATTTATAGGCCACCGGGTTGATCTGTTTGATAACCTCCAGTGGGCCGATGAACCGAGGCCCTAACTTATAGGAAGGAATCTTGAGCCGGACATATTTGGATGAGAGCCAGACTTTATCTCCGGGACGAAATTGTGGGGAATCCAGGCGTTTTTTGTCGGCGTGTCTCTTCATCCGCTCGGACGACTGAAGGAGTGCGGATCGGGTACTCTCCCAAATGGAGGAAAATTTGCTAACGAGAGATTCCGCGGCCGGGTTGTCCACAGAGGTGGAGACAGGAAAAGGGATCCGAGGATGCTGACCGAAGACTACAAAAAACGGGGATTTAGAAGAAGATTCGCTCTCGTGATTGTTGTAAGAGAACTCGGCCCATGGTAGGAGATCCACCCATTCTGAATGGTGGGCATTAACGAAGTGCCGAAGGTAACTGGTCAAATTCTGATTGATCCGCTCCACTTGACCATTGGACTGTGGGTGGTAAACGGAGGAGAAGTCCAGGGTGACGTCGAGCAGTTTACATGTGGCTCTCCAGAAGCGTGAGGTGAACTGAACCCCACGATCCGACACGATGTGGAGAGGCAGACCATGGAGACGGAAGATGTGGCGGATAAAGTCTTTAGCTAGCTCGGGAGCAGACGGGAGGCCTGGCAGGGGAATAAAATGAGCCATTTTGGAAAAGCGGTCAGCGACCATCCAAATGACCGTACAACCGGCAGAGACGGGGAGATCTGTTATGAAGTCCATAGCTATATGTTGCCACGGGGCAGCAGGCACAGGCAGAGGAAGAAGGCGGCCGGCAGGCAGGTGTCTCGGAACTTTGTTGCGGGCGCAGGACACACAGGCAGAAACAAAGTCAATTACATCCTTGTGCAGGGTAGGCCACCAGTAGTGCCGGGTAATAAGCTGGAGGGTCTTTTTCTGACCGGCGTGCCCAGCTAGCTTAGACGAGTGACCCCAGTGTAGAATCTTCTCCCGATCGGACTCCGTTACGAACGTCTTACCGGGAGGGAGACGATTTAAGCCCACGGGGGCCACCTGCATTACTCTGGCGGGATCGATGATGTGTTTAGGCTCCTCCTCAAGATCAGACACCAGAAAGGATCGGGACAGGGCGTCAGCTTTGATGTTTTTGTCAGCCGGACGAAAATGAAGAATGAAATCAAAGCGGGCAAAAAACAAAGACCACCGGGCTTGGCGCGGGTTAAGTCTCTGGGCGCTCTGGAGATATGCCAAGTTCTTGTGGTCAGTGTAAATTATTGCCGGGTGGAGAGCCCCCTCGAGCAGGTAACGCCACTCCTCCAGTGCCATCTTAATGGCCAACAATTCTCGGTCTCCTATAGAATAATTGCGCTCAGAAGAGGAGAAAAGTTTGGAGAAAAAGCCGCAGGTTACCTTTCTTCCGGAAGAAGATTTTTGGGTAAGTACCGCCCCAGCTCCGGAGGAGGAGGCGTCAACTTCTAGGAAGAACTGTTTGTTGCCGTCCGGACGATGCAGCACCGAGGCGGAGAGGAAGGCCTGTTTTAAGGAAAGAAATGCCTCCTCTGCTTCGGGCGGCCATTCTCTGGGGTTCGTACCTTTACGGGTGAGAGCAGAGATAGGGGCGGTCCGGGAAGAGAAGTGCGGTATGAACAGGCGGTAATAGTTGGCGAAGCCCAGGAACCGCTGAATAGCCTTCAACCCCTCTGGTCGGGGCCACTTCTGGATGGCAGACAGTTTCTCAGGATCCATTTGTAGACCTGTCTGAGAGATTATGTAGCCCAGAAATGGAAGAGAGGTCTGCTCAAAGATGCACTTCTCATATTTAGCGTAGAGGTGGTTCTGCCTGAGCCTGAGCAGGACCTGACGAACATCCCTCCGGTGAGTAGGAAGATCCGGAGAGAAGACCAAGATATCGTCCAGGTACACCACCACGCAGGAGTAGAGAAGATCACGGAAGATGTCATTGACCAACTCTTGAAAGACAGCAGGAGCATTACAGAGACCGAAGGGCATCACAAGGTACTCATAGTGGCCGTCCCGGGTATTGAATGTCGTCTTCCACTCATCCCCCTGACGGATACGGACCAGGTTATACGCCCCACGGAGATCCAGTTTGGTGAAGATTCTAGCCCCCCTCAGACGGTCAAATAATTCAGGAATAAGCGGAAGGGGGTATTTATTCTTCACAGTAATCTGGTTTAGGCCTCTATAGTCTATACATGGACGGAGTGAGCCGTCCTTCTTTTTGACAAAGAAGAAGCCTGCTCCCGCCGGGGAGCTAGATTTCCGGATAAATCCCCGGGCCAGGTTCTCCTCAATATATTCAGACATGGACCGGGTTTCAGCAGCAGACAAAGGGTAGATTCGCCCACGGGGAGGAGTAGAGCCGGGCATCAGGTCGATTGGGCAGTCGTATGGTCTATGAGGAGGTAAAGTCTCTGCCTCTTTTTTATTGAAGACATCCGCATAAGACCAATAGGGAACCGGAAGACCGGGCAGATTGGCTGGGGTAGGAGAAGGACGGGCAGGACGAACGGGAACTAGACAAGTCTTATGGCAGTCCTGTCCCCAGCGAAGGACCTCTCCGGTCTGCCAGTCAAGCACGGGTGCATGTTTCTGGAGCCAAGGCAGGCCAAGCAATAGTGCGTGAGAGAGTCCAGGCAGAACATGAAAGGAGATGCTCTCAGAATGCAGCATTCCCACCTGTAGAGTCAGAGATTCGGTGATGAGTTGGATGGGATGTGGTAAGAGACCCCCATCCACGGCGGCGACAGATAAAGGTACGGCCAGAGGTTTGGTGGGAATGTGGTATTTTTCTACCAGGGATTGAGAGATGAGATTTCCAGCAGCTCCAGAGTCAAGTTGAGCCAGTTCAAAATAGCGGTTCTCTCCGCAGAAGATAGAAACAGACAGCATCAGGGATGGAGAGGGTTTACTTTTGTCTAGGGCGACCTCTCTGAGCGATCCTAGACACAGGCGTTTCCCGACCTCTCAGGGCAGGAACGGATCCGGTGCTCCTTACTGCCACAGTAGAAACAGCTCCCCTCGGCACAACGTAAGTCTTGACGGGTCTTGACCATCTTGGTCTGGTCGACCTGCATAGGCTCAGGTGAGTGTGCCTGGGGAGTAACAGAGGGAGTGACGGGTCTCTGGAAGGTAGGGACTAGACGTGGAATCCTCCTCTCACGGGTGACCTCCCTAGCGCGCTCCTGGAACCGGATGTCAATCCGGGTGGCAAGTGTAATCAAGTCGTCGAGAGTGGTAGGAATGTCCCGACTGGCGAGTTCATCTTTAATACGGCCGGACAGACCCTCCCAGAAGACGGACACCAGGGCGTCGTTATCCTAGGCCAGCTCCGAAGCAAGGGTACGGAACCGTATGGCATATTGGACCACGGTGAGACTCCCTTGACGGAGGCGTAGCAGAGATGAGGCGGATGAGGTCTTCCGTCCGGGTTCGTCGAAGACCTTCCGGAAAGCCGTGAGAAAGGCTGGCAGGTCGGACACCAGAGGGTCTCCTCTCTCCCATAGAGGATTTAGCCAAGCCAGTGCCTCTCCCGTGAGATGGGACATGATGAAGGCTACTTTGGCCCGGTCAGAATTAAACTGGTGGGACTGGTGTTCAAAGTGCAGGGTGCACTGGTTAATGAAGCCCCGAGCTTGAGCGGAGTCGCCTCCGAAGCGAGGAGGTGCAGAAAGCCGGATTCCAGAGCAGGATACTATGGTATTGGTGGGCAGCGGAGCAGCCGGGCTGCGAGTCATGACACTAGCGGTGGTTGCTGGTGGAGCAGTCAAAGTGTCCAGGCGAGTATTGACATTCCGCAGGTGACCCAGGATGGACTCCTGTTGGGACCTCTGTCGGGACAGTTCATGACAAAGGTCCGAGAGCGAGGGAGCTTGGGTGCCACCGGGTTCCATGGCCCGAGCAAACTGTAACGGGTCTGGGAGGCGGAACCTCTGAGCAACTTATACAAGGGGGCGGTCCTTGTAAGGAAGCGGGTGGCGACCAGGGAAGACAGGCAGGCAGTCACAGCAGGTGACCGGGACAGTCTCTTGGTAAACGGGCAGGAGGTCACGGCAAGTGACCGGGACAGTCTCTGGGTAAACGGGCAGGAGGTCACAGCAAGTGACCGGGACAGTCTCTGGGTAAACGGGCAGGAGGTCACGGCAAGTGACCGGGACAGTCTCTGGGTAAACGGGCAGGAGGTCACAGCAAGTGACCGGGACAGTCTCTGGGTAAATGGGCAGGAGGTCACAGCAAGTGACCGGGACAGTCTCTGGGTAAACGGGCAGGTACGACCTGTGACGGCTGAGCCTCCAGGTAGGCTAGCAGGCAGATGGCAGATGAGTGCTCCCAGGTGAGCAGGCGAGAGTCTCTGGATAAGCAGGTGGTCACAGCATGTGACGGCAGAGCCTCCAGGTAGGCTAACAGGCAGGTAGCAGATGAGCGCTCCCAGGTGAGCGGGCAAGAGTCTCTGGACTGGCAGCTGGTCACGGCACGTGACGGCGGAGCCTCCAGGTAGGCTAACAGGCAGGTAGCAGATGAGCGCTCCCAGGTGAGCGGGCAAGAGTCTCTGGACTGGCAGGTGGTCACAGCACGTGACGGCGGAGCCTCCAGGTAGGCTAATAGGCAGGTAGCAGATGAGCGCTCCCAGGTGAGCGGGCAAGAGTCTCTGGACTGGCAGGTGGTCACAGCACGTGACGGCGGAGCCTCCAGGTAGGCTAACAGGCAGGTAGCAGATGAGCGCTCCCAGGTGAGCGGGTTAGCTGGTCCATAGACAGACTGACAGGAGTAGGAAGGCAGACCGTCGGACCTCAGGCTAGCAAGCAGGTAAGCGGATAGCAGGCAGGAATTAGACAGCAATCTGGCAGGAAACTGGCAGGTAACTGACAGGTAACTGGAAACGGGACCTGAGGGCTGAAGCAGAGTAGTGAACAGTGCAACAACATTGCTCGGGCACCTCCATTTTGGAGGAGGTGTCTTATATATGGAGGGATCCTCCGGCCATTGGCCGGGGACTCCTTAGGGCGACGCGCGCGGCCCCTTTAAGAGAGGGGGAGCGCGCGCGCGCCCTAAGCACAGTGACCGGGGGAGAGCGGGCGCTGCAAGCAGAGCGGGAGGAAGCCGCCGGGCACGGAGCAGAGAGGTGAGGGGAACAGCGTCCCTGCCTAGCAGGAGGCAGGGACGCCGACGCTACAGGAAGCACTTGTAGAAGGAGATATAAATAGGGAAGCCATCTTAGAGAGTGTGTTCAGTCAGAGGAGGAGAGTGAGAGGAGCAGAGCCTCTGCAGGAGCTCTGCTCCAGAGGCGGGCCTAGCCAGTGAGGCCCAAGTCTGAAGAGAACAGTTAGTTCAGAGTCAGGGAAAGGTTCAGAATAACAGCTCGGGACAGTTCAGAAGAACAGTCCGGGAGCAGAGTCTCATTAGGAGATCTGCTCCACAGTTAGGGCCAGGTCAGAAGGCCCCAGAGGGGAGCAGGGAGTAGGCTCCGTTCTACAGAAAGGATCCCAGGGGGTACGGCGTGTGCAGGACGGCACCCGCACGCCCCGCATCTGTCAGAAGACAGAGGGATCGCTGCGGCATTCTAATCCCCCAGGAGGGTCAAGTAGGTCCCGGATCCGACGTACAGGAAGGACTCCAGAGCACCCGAGCGGGATTGAGAGTGGGCAGCGCAGAGCAGGAGGGAGGAGGACCAGAGTAAAGACGGTCAAAATAGGAACACGAGAAAGTGGGGTTCTGCCAGGTATTCCCAAGTTGCCTGAGGAAGGATTGAACCTCTGCCCGGTGAACGCAGCGCGATGCGGGAGGCCTTTACCTGTATAGTGCACCTGTGAAGTGTCTAAAGAACTGTGAGTAAAATCTTGGATGACTGCACTGCACTGCCTCCGTCCATTCTTCATTGGCGCTATCGTTCCCCCTGCACTTCAACGCTCAGCCCAACCACCACTCCATCTTACACTGCCCTGAGGCCTGCTCCACCTGTGGGGAGCCGTCCCATCACTTGCTGCCCTAACATCCGCCTCAGAGGACTGTTGCAGCGCTGGTGATCCTCACCAGACACCACAGGTGACGTCACAAAACTTTCTAAAAATAACCCCTTTTTGCACTGACCGCCCTGGGTCACGGACCGGGCCAGCCACCGTGATATCCCCTGCCAACCGGCGTCCAGAGGCCCGACTGCCGAGTACCCCACGGCCCTGGGGGCGCGTCAAATGCCAAGAGTGTGCAAAGCAGTCATCAAAGCAAAAGGTGGCTACTTTGAAGAACCTAGAATATAAGACATATTTTCAGTAGTTTCTCACTTTCTTGTTAAGTATATAATTCCACATGTGTTTATTAGTGTTGAGCGAGTATGTTCTATTAACCCTTTCGCCGAGTATGCTCAGGCGAGCTCCGAGTATTTATAGCTGCTCGGTGATATGGTTGAATCACTCCCGTGTGCATGATTTGCAACTGTTTGACAGCTTTATTACATGTGAGGAATGTGTAAGAAATAGACATTCCTCACATGTAATAAAGCTGTCAAACAGGCGCAAATCATGCACACGGGAGCGATTCAACCATATCACCGAGCAGCTGTAACTACTCGGAGCTCGGCCCGAGCATACTCGCCGAAAGGGTTAACAGAACATACTTGCTCAACACTAGTGTTAATTCATAGTTTTGATGTCTTCAGTGTGAATGTACAATTTTCATAGCCATGAAAATACAGAAAAATCTTTAAATGAGAAGGTGTGTCCAAACTTTTGGTCTGTACTGTATATATATGTGTGGCTATATATAATAATGTATGTAAAGTGCTGCGGAATATGTTAGCACTATATAAAAATAAAGATTATTATAAATATATCTGTAGCTTTGTCGCAATAAAAGGAGAGGGGCCCATACACATTTCTTGCACAGGGGCCCCAAGCTGTCAGTGTCCACCCCTGATTTCACGGCATGTATGCCAGATGTTCATCATGTATATGGTTTAAGCAGAGTAGTGTGGACAACCCCTTCTAAAAAGAGACATTTCGGTTTTCTTACTTAAATGAATGTAATTGGGGCTAAAAATCATTTTTGCAATTTGTTTTCATTAAAACATTTTCACCGTTTGCCTGCCCTGATACAACATATATTACCCATCTGAGTTCTGTGCTCAAAGCCCTATTGCAAGCGTGTAACCTAGATCTTAGATTAGATATGGACTGCTTTTAAAATTCCATACCTGCATGCACTTCTGAATATTACGCTACGACCTAAAAACTATAAACGACTCTGACATAGTCATATGCTTCTATCCATACTGTTGTGTGTAAACATGTCGACCATACCAGCATCTACAACTGCTTCTAAAGCTTCCTCCTTCACTAGGTCAGCTTATCAGGTCATATGCGTCTGTGACATGCTTATTTAGCTTTGTATATTTACAAGGTATCATTTATTAGCATCTTGAAAAGTCTTAAAATAAGGCCTCATTCATGTGAGAAAAATGGTCATCTGAATGAGGCCGAATACTTGACGGTTACTGAAATGGAAACAAATATGCACATAGGGTGATACCTTAAAAACATAGAAGAAATGAGTGGGTGTGTGCTCACCTATGAGGGTTGTGACAGGTACAGCTACTTTAAAAGGGTGTAAATACAAGCTGCTGCTGCTCCGTGTGTAAGGGAATAATCCTCAGCAGATAATTGACATAGATAAAGAAATATTCACGAGTGGATAGTTGCACTGTTTGTTGTCAGTCAGTGCCGGGGCACGGTTACAGCAAACGCTCACTATGCACTATGCACTGAAGCCGTGCCGGCCCATCACTATGACTCGAAGCCCGAGGTGGCCGGAAGAAGTAAAGTTCATTTCCTCCTGGCAGCGAGGCTCTCAGTGAGAGCACCGAACAGCTTCAGAACACCATCAACCTGCAGATCAACCCTATATCTGCAGAATAATAATGTTTTTTTTACATGACAGGTTCCCTTTAACAGTCGTAATTAGAGCTTGCTCTGGCCGCTCTTGTTACAGGCAGATGATGGTCATGTAATACAGTCGGCATTCGCCATGTGCAAAGCCTGCTCAGCTCCTGAGCCTGCTCCATATATCTAGCAGCAACCTGTGATGAAAATGTATGTCATAGATCATTAAGTGCTTAATCAGGCATAAAAATAATCGTTATGGGCAGCATAAACAGTGTAAGCAGGTTATGTGCTCCCAAAATTATGATATGCTATTCACACAGAATGAATTAGTGATCATTCTCCGTGCATAGAATTATGGTTGGCCTGTCTAAACTGTCCATTAAATGATTGTTGATCAGGTTTTATGTAATCGGCGAGTGTTTATTGGCTAAAGGCCACGGCCCCACTATCAGTGAGGAACAATCAGACAAAAAGGTATAATAGAAACAAGTGCACCAATTCTGCATTTATCACCCACTCCTGGTTTTGGCTCCCACTCCTGAGAAAAAATACTGAATACTGACCAAATACTGATAGAGGGGCCGTGGCCTAAATCAGCACTTCTAAGTCCAGTACTTAGTGTAGCTGAGCACTCAGGTGTTTTAAGCAATGAGAGAGGAGAAAGCCACTGACAGACACCTCTGGCAGCATCATATCCCTCCTGAAAACAAAATGACGTCTGGGAGAGGAGGATTGGGTAGCGAACTATCGTTCTCCTAGACATATTCTGTTGGGGGAGAGTCAGGAAGCCTTTCATACACATCCCATGGCAGACTGGTCCCATCAAAATTGGCGATTTCAGCCAACTTTCATCTAATGGCAGACCCGGACCTTTAGGAGGGGAGTACACGGCATTAACATGCATGTGCTCTTCCCCTAAAGGGTTAAATGGCGGGAATAGGTTTTCCCGCCTATGGTTTCCTGCCAGTTAGGCATGGGGGCTAGAGGTCAGGATTGGCTGGCGATTCGACCAGTAGTAGGGTGTCACGGGTGAAGATTGTTCTTCTCCCCCCTGCGACACCTGCTAATAGGTTAAGCTAATTGTAAACAATAAATACATGGGGGGGACAAATTAGTTGGCAGCGCCGGTGAACGTGTCAGTCCTCAGCGCTGTTATAGGAAAGTGCTGTCATACCTTTTAAAAGGAAAAGTGTGGAGGCCGCTTTGGAGGAGCTCCGCAATCGAATGAGCGAGGAGGGGGCCCACGCATGTCTTCATCGCTGCCTGGAGGGATTGATGGAGGATGTTCCTGGCCCAAGCGCGGCCGTGAGACTGAGGAGAGGACCAGAAGTTCGGGAGGAGCCAGCAGCAGCAGACGCACCGGAAGCTCCGATATCGTCATCCGGTGGCACGGGCATGCACACCGGAGTCAGGAGTAAGAGGAAGAGGATCCTGAACTCCCCATCACTGGTACGCATGCAGAGGACCCACAGGAGACGGAGAGGACGCAGAGGTGTGGCGGACACCTCACCGGATGGCAGGACCAGGCTGGCCTCAGTTGACCACCGGCTGGAGGGATTCGTTGCTGGTCCTGAGGCTGTCAGTCAGGAAGCTAGAGAACCCGCAGCAACGGATTTCTTCAGGTGCAACCAGACCCAGGACCTTACAGCTGAGGGTGGTGAGTATAGCCCGCCTGTCGCACAGCACATGTTAGAACAGCTATAACATGTGTTATCATCCCTTAGGGATTTGTTGCAACCCCCTGCTGATGTTTCTAGGTCAGCTAGCCAGTGCTCTAGGGCCACAGGTGTAGCCGAAGTTTGGCGACACCTGGATAGTGGCCCGGAGACTGGCGGGGGAGAGCAAGAGTCTGTAGCAACCCCATTAGCATCAGGTGCTAAGGGGATGGGTGAGGACTGCTACAAAGAAGTTCTTGTATGTTCAGTTTCGCCCTTGGGGTACCACTTGCCCATAGCGGTTAAAGAGAAGATTTGGCATAATGAGTTCATAGATATCCTGTCTTTACTCCCAGCCTCTAAGGAATTTTTGGCGAGGTTGGAGAAAGATGAGGATAGATGCAGGCTGATACCAAGGTCTCTTAATAATTGGCTGCAGGCCTTTTGTATTTACGCTAGTGTTATGGGCGAGAGGTTTTCCGGCAAGTGTTCTGGTCTTTTCCAGCACGTAGAAATAGTATTAGAAGCTTATAAAAATTTTGGTAACTTGAGTTGGTATTTTTATGACGAAAATTTTCGGCAGAAGCTGGCAATATATCCATCCTTTAGATGGGAAGTGAAGGATGTGGGTTTATGGCTTAATTTAATGCAGCCAAATAAACCTAATAATGTGCAGCGTTCTGTCAAGCTACTTTTAGGAAAGGTACCTGTTTCGCGTTTAATGAGGCACAATGTAAGTGGCCGAATACGTGTAAATATAGACACAAGTGTTCCTTTTGTGGAAGGTTGCACTCTATGTCCAGATATTTTAAGAAAGCAAGTTTGTCAGGGCAACCTTCCACAAAAGAATACTTTAATAAAGGCATTGACTCCAGTAAATCTGGAGAAAATGCGGCCATGGCTAGAGCGGTACCCAACCCGCAAGATGGAAAGATTAATAATTGAAGGGTTCTCAGATGGGTTTAGGATTCCCCAATACTCAGGGGAAGGATGTATATGAGTTAAAAACTTAAAATCTGTGGAGCTGCACCCAGAGGTGGTAGAGAAGATATTGATGAAGGAATTAGCAGAGGGACGAGTGGCTGGTCCCTTTAAGGAGCAGCCATTTGCAAATTTTCGTCTTTCACCTCTGGGCGTAGTGCCAAAAAAGGAGCCAAATTCTTTTAGATTGATACAGCACTTGTCATACTCATATGGTTCTTCACTGAATGATAGCATTGACAATAGTTTAATTTCTGTCACATCTACATCATTTGATAAGGCGACTGAGATAGTCAGGAGTTTTGGGCCCAGGGCATTAATGGCCAAGGCCGATATTGAATCAGCCTTTAGATTGTTGCCAATACATCCCAGCGGCTTTAGTTCTCTAGGTTTTCAGTTTAACGGTTGATTTTATGTAGATGCATGTTTGCCTATGGGATGTTCGATGTCTTGTTTTTACTTTGAGGCGTTTTCATCTTTTAATGAATGGGTTATGGCGCTGCAGTGCATGAGAGGCGGTATAGCGCATTATTTAGATGATTTTTTATTTGTAGGTCCTCGTGATTCAGTGGTGCGTGTGGAGCTTCTTACTACCTTTCAGTTAATTTGTAATCAGTTTGGTATCCCGCTGGCGAAGGAAAAGACAGTTTGTCCAACTAATTGTTTAGAGTATTTGGGTATAGTGATTGATACAGATAGAGGTGAGTTAGCAAAGATTGTTAAATGTAGGGAGACATTGTTAGCGGTAATGGGTAGGAAGAAGGTGACAGTGAAGGAAGTGGAGTTGTTGGTAGCGCGGTTGGCATTTGCGTCCAGAATAATGCCAATGGGCAGGGTATTTTGTAGGCATTTAGCAATGCATATTGCAGGGATCAGGAACCCGAGTTTTCATGTTTGGGTAACCAGAGGGGTAAAGAAGGACTTGAAAATTTGGTTGGAGTTCTTGGAATCGTTTAATGGTTAGCCTCTGTGACTTCAGCCTTTTATCAAGGAGGAGGAGTTGAATCTGTGTAGGGATATGACCCCAGTGCTAGGTTTTGGTGTTTTTTGGGATGGGAAGTGGTGTGCGTGCAAATGGCATGAGGTGTGGTGGAGAAATGGGGTGTTGAATAATTTAGTTTTATTAGAATTGTTTACTATTCTTGTGGTGGTAGTGGTCTGGGATAGGCAGCTAGCGAATAGGAATATCATCATTAAATCTAGCAGGAAGGGTGTAGTTTTTGATGTGAATTGTTTATCAAATAAATGTGGTTTGGTCGTTAAGATTCTTAGACATTTAGTACTTTTATGTTTAAAATGGAACATTTGGCTGAAAGCAATACAGGTGGATAATAATTGTGCTCCAGTGGCTGTATCGCTTTCTCATTTTCAGTTCGAGAGGTTCTTCAGGCTCGCCCCAAGCACCCAAGAAAGGGGAGTGGATTGTCCAGAGTACCTCTGGACAATCCACTCCCTATCCTATTTGGTCAGGATAATGGAGCTGTTGCAGCAATCTATGGCTGGTTCAACTTGGAAAGGTTATCTGGCAGCCTGGGCTTCATGGGCTAAATTTTGTAGTATTAAGAAGCTGGATGCTAGTAGGGGTTCAGAACAGACCGTGCTATTTTTCACAATATCTCTTTTTGACAAAGGGCTCGCATATTCCACAATATCGAAAACATTGTCCGGCGTATCATTTTTCATGAAGATTATTAGTCAGCGGGCATGTAATGATTATTTTTTGATCAAACAGGTGTTAACGAAATCATTTTATGGCGTAAAAATTGTATTTTCAGAGATTGTACCCAGATTGGTGTGGGTGAAGTCTGTGGATTTAAAATTTTGCGACAAAATATGTAAGAGGGTGAATAGGTCTATGAGTAAATTTATGCCATCTATTGAAGGTTTCTCGTTTCGGCACGTTGACTTGGAGGGAGGTTTGCAGGCCTATTCAGGAGCGATTGGATCCACCTGTCTGACATAGGTAATGACATTTTTAACCTGGATTTACAAGCCATGGTAGAAATGGCCCTGGGTGGGGCAGGGCCATACTTGCCTGTTTAATTCAGGCAAGATGGCCGGGTGGGGTTAGTCATACGGGGAACCGAACGGACAGTAAGGCTATGTACCCACAATGCAGAAATGCTCCGGATTTTTCCTGAGTATTTCTGCATCTCCCTAGCAGAAAAAACGCATGTGGATTTTACATGTGTTTTTTCTGCCAGGGACAAGCGTTTGTCAAGCGTTTTTAGCATGCGATTTCACATGCTTTTGTCAAGCACTTTTCCAAGCGATTTTAGCATCACTTGGAAAAGTACTTGAAAGTTGGTTACACAATATAAATCCATGCAACCGGCAAGGATTTATATTGTGTGACCAACATAATGTTAAAAAAAAAAGAATTAGAACTTAAAAAATAAAAAATAACCTTATACTCACCTTTCCGGCGGTCTCGGTCTGCTCCCGCCGTCGCTGCTGGCTCCGTGGCGGGTACCGGTAATGTAAAAGGACCTTCCATGACGTCAGCGGTCATGTGACAGGTCACGCGACCACAGACGTCAGCGGTCGCGTGATCTGTCACATGACCGCTGATTTCATGGAAGGTCCTTTTACATTACTGGTACCCACCACGGAGCCAGCAGCGAAGCTGGGAGCAGAGTCGAGGCCATCGGAAGGTGAGTATAAGGTTATTTTTTATTTTAATTCTTTTTTTACTTACAGGTACTATGGTACCCAGGTCTGGAGGAGAGTCTCCTCTTCTCCAGACCCGGGTACCATCCACACATTGAATCGCATAATATCCGAATGTGTACATGTAGTCATGCGGATATTATGCGATCCAATACAAGTCAATGGCGACGATTTTGCCGCGATTCCGCACATTTAATGGTAGTGCTGCGTTTTTTTCCGCAGTGGAAATTTCTGCAGCATGTGCACAGCACATGCGGATTATCATTGGGAAACATGGGAGACCTATTAACAAGCGTTTCTAATGCGTTTCCGCGGCGGAAATGCCGCCGCGGAAACAAATTTAATCCGCATTGTGGGCACACAGCCTTAGTTATATGAAAGGTAAACGGGCTTGAGCTTTGGCTAAGCAGCATTTGGTTGTAGTTATTTTATTACTTTAAGTTTTTGGTTTTCTACATGTATTAAATGATTGTTTAATAAAGGCCGTGGCCAATTAATTTTTTCCATCAATTCAACGTGTTTCTGTGTGTTTTATGCATTGTAATGCCATGTGTATGGATGCCATAAGAAACCTGCTATGTGTGTCTTCTCTGCATGTTTCCGTACACAGGTCACTAGTATCAGTAATATAATTCTCCGTTACCATTGGATCACTGTTATCAGTTGGGTGGGTGTCCTATCGGGACAAATCCTGCTCAGAATGCAACCATTCAATTGTTCTCTGTCAATTCTCGGACTCCTACTTTTCAGATGACCACTCATTTCCTAAGTTATTATTTTTGCTTTCAGGTCACCAGTTCCAATGTTTTATACATAGAAAAAAAGTGAAAATGCACATATTGTCTCACCTGTACTTTCTGTGCCTGTCATTCCATTGCTTCTGTATAGAATGAATCAGTGTTTTGTGCAACATTGTGACAAGAAACTATTTTATTTCCTTTAAAATGATGAAATCCTTTTGTCATGTTCTTATGAAATTATGTAATTTAAATGTTAAGTGACAAAGGGGATTTCTAAGAAAACAATTCAT
This sequence comes from Phyllobates terribilis, assembly GCF_046119375.1. Classification (NCBI taxonomy): domain Eukaryota; kingdom Metazoa; phylum Chordata; class Amphibia; order Anura; family Dendrobatidae; genus Phyllobates; species Phyllobates terribilis. Next base: position 159,497,617 of record NW_027362761.1, read on the forward strand.
GGCCTATTCTTATTCTTTTTATTATTTTAATAGCTATACAATAATAATGTTTAGCTATAAGATTTTTTTTCAGTTAAAATTATCACCTACTTTTATTTGAAAGGATTATATGTCTATGTTCACATAGCATTTTAGCAAATCTTCAGTGGCTCCATCGGGGCTTACACCCCAAGCCTTGCAAAATGGGATTTGGGCGTATGCACTGATGGGGCCATTGACTATAATGATGCAGACGGAGTCTCAGTATGCTAGTCGGACATCATTTTTGGCCATATATGCTCAGTTGAGGCGGGCAGCAAGACGTAGTCAACCGAACACCAAATAGTAATACAGTTGGGATTTTTATGCCTTGGGTATATACAATACCTTTTTTCTTGAAGCACTTTTTTTTAAATAGAATCACCATTACTACAATTAAAATCACAAGAAATCCAATTATAGCTGCTATGAGCGATATATGCAATGTCTGATGTTGATGACGAGAATCTAAGGAAAATAACAAAAAATAAATTAGCTGTAGGTAAGGCTTTACCAATCACAATATAATAATTTTATTAAAGTTCAGTAAAATTATAAAGCTCCAGTAAATATTCTAAAGTTAATATGCGGAGTAATTGCTAAATATGTGTCACGGGTGAGTCAGGTGTAATAGACAGTCGCTCTGGATCTAGCAGTAGAAGGTCACTGCGCTTGGCATTGCAGACATCTTCTTAATCCTTATTCCTTTAAGACCCAGCGGCAACCTCCCTCCTGCTGCTGATTGACACACCCTTGCATGGGAGTTAAAAGCCCTCAGTTTGCTTCAGGCAATCGCCGGTGATACTTTTATGTTCTTTTGTGCATGCTAGTCTTTCCCACACCTTGCGTGACACTATCACCGGCCGTGCATAAATAAAGGGGAAAAAAAGCAAAAAACTGACATGTGGTTTTATTTGTGTGTGGTTTTATTTTTCGGGTGTGTTTTTTTTTTCTTTCTCTCTTGGTTCATGGATTCTTTTGCAGAGCTGGCAGAGCAGCTGCGCAGGCTGTCTCTGCACGTGACTGACCTCCGCTATGAGATTCAGCAGCAGCAACAGCAGCTGCAGGTCCCTAATGTTGGGGTCTCTGCGGGTAGAGCAGTCCAGCTTGAACCCAAGGTTGCCCTCCCAGACAGGTTTTCAGTAGGTCGAGACAAGTTTTTTGTGTTCAAGGAAGCTTGAAAACTGTATTTGAAACTTCGTCCTTACTCCTCTGGAGGTGAGGAGCAGCGAGTAGTGATTGTGATCTCACTACTGCAAGGAGATCCTCAATCCTGGGCTTTCTCTTTGAGGCAGGATTCGGTTTGTCTCCAATCTGTGGAGGGTTTTTTCGGGGCTCTAGCCCTCATCTATGATGACCCTGACCGAATCTCCTTGGCTGAGTCCAGGCTGTGTTGCCTTCAGCAGGGAAATCGGTCAGTAGAGACGTATAGCTCCATAATCCGCAGATGGGCAACTGATACAAAATGGAATAACCCGGCTTTCAGAAGCCAATTTTGTCAGGGCCCTACTGAAAGGTTGAAAGATGCTTTGGCAATGTATGAAACCCCACAGTCCTTGGAGGCTGCCATTTCTTTGGCCAGACGTGTTGATAGACGCCTTCGGGATAAGTGGGTGAGACCACCTTCTCCGGAGCCCTCTTTTCATGGTAATGCCCCTTTGCCGGGGGAGTGGTCTGGGGGTGAACCAGTACTGGAGGAGGTGGAAGAACCCATGCAGTTAGGGGGTGTCTCTGCATCGTACGTTTCCCCTGAGATCCACAATAAAAAGGGCGTGTTTTTTTTGTGGAAAAAAGGGACATTTTATTTGGGCCTGTCCCTCAATTCCTAAGCAAAAAGAGACCCGATTAACCCTTGGTAGTCTGGAGCTGGATAATCAAGGGGTGCATTTATCATAATCCTGCAGTTCTTGGTTTGTCCTGACAGCAGAGGTGGTGCTAGAGAGCAAGACTGAGAAAATGTCTGTGTTTGTTGACAGCGGAGCTGGAATCAGCATGGCTGATGCTGAGTTTGTGAAAACTCATGGTCTTGCTTGCTGTACTTTATCTAAGACCATTCCCATCTTTGCCATCGACTCAGCGCCACTTGCACAGAAAACTCTAACTCAGATTGTACATAATGTAAGACTGAGAATGGGATCAGTTCATTGTGAGATAATCCCTTGCTATGTCCTGGATGGTCTTCCCACTCCAATTGTACTTGGTCTACCCTGGTTAGTGAAACATAATCCATTGATGGATTGGCAATCCAGAGAGATCATTGAGTGGGCAGATTACTGCCATGAGAACTGTTTAAACATTTCCCTTTCTACAGTCTCTACAGAGACCTTACCTGCATTTTTATCTGGTTTTGAGGACGTTTTTTCTGAGAGAGGGTGTCAGGATTTGCCTCCTCATCATGCGTATGACTGTCCTATTAACCTAACCCCCAGAGCAAAACTACCAAAGTCCAGACTGTAAAATCTTTTTGGCCCTGAGAGACAAGCCAAGAAGGATTTCATTGCGAAAAGTCTGGAAAAAGGACATATCAGTTCCTCATCTTCGCCCGTGGCGGCAAGGTTCTTCTTCGTGAAGAAAAAAGATGGCGGTCTACTTCCCTGTTTAGATTTCTGGGAAGTAAATCAAATTACCATCCGAGATCCATACCCTCTTCCTCTGATTTCAGATTTGTTCAGCCAGGTTGTTGGAGCTAAGGTGTTTTTCAAGTTGGATTTAAGAGGAGCTGGTTAGAATCAGAGAGGGGGATGAATGGAAAACAGCGTTCAATACCCCTGAAGGGCATTTCGAGAGTTTGGTTATGCCTTTCGGTTTGACCAATGCACCTGCGGTGTTCCAACATTTCATTAATGATATTTTCCATCATTTGGTGGGCAGGTTTGTGATGGTTTATCTGGAGGATATTTTGGTTTACTCACCTAGTTTTGAGACACATCGGGGACATGTTAAACTAGTGCTTCAGATATTAAGGGATAACAAGCTATATGCCAAACTAAAAAAGTGTGTTTTCGCCGTCTATGAGGTGCAGTTTTTGGGGTACCTGTTGTCATCTTTGGGTTTTCGGATGGATCCAGAGAAGATCCATGCAGTCCTTTATTGGAACCATCCCAAGAACCTGAAGGCTCTACAGCATTTCCTGGGCTTTACTCATTTTTACCGTAAATTTATCCAAAATTATTCGGTAATTGTGAAACCCCTCACTGACATGACAAGGAAGGGGTCTGATCTTTCTAAATGGTCAGATGCTGCCCTGTAGGCTTTTTCCTCTCTAAAGAGCTGTTTTGCCACTGCACCTATACTCAATCAACCCGATGTTTCTCAATCTTTTGTCACAGAAGTTGATGCATTGGAGGTGGGGGTTGGGGCTGTGTTTTCTCAGTGTTCGTCCCCTGGTAAATGGCATCCATGTGCTTTCTTTTCTAAGAAATTATCTTTGGCTGAGAGAAATTATGACGTGGGTAAAAGAGAACTTTTGGCGATTAAATTGGAATTTGAAAAATGGCGACATTGGGTGGAGGGGACTGTCCATCCTATTACTGTTGTCACAGACCATAAGAACCTGTCATATCTTCAATCGGCTAAACGTCTTAACCCTAGGCAAACTAGATGGTCCCTGTTGGTTACTAGGTTCAATTTTGTTGTCACTTTCCATCCAGGGGTCAAAAACATCAAGTCTGATGCTTTGTCCCTGAGCTTCCCTGGTGGTGGTGACCATGAGAACCCTGCCCCAATTTTGCAGAAGGGGGTAGTCATTTCGACATTGTAGCGTGAACTGGAGGGTGAGGTGTTGGAGGCTGAGATGGATGCCCCTGCCTCCTAGCCTTCAGGAAGGTTGTTTGTATCATCTAATCTGCACCTCAAAGTAATTAGGGAACATCACAACTCTGTGCTTGCTGATCATCCAGGTGGTAAGGCAACCGCGGACCTCCTTTCTCATCGTTTTTGGTGGCCGGGGTTGCATCGGGATGTGATTGAACACATGCCTGCTTGTAGTATTTGCTCGTGTTCTAAAGTATCGCATACCCGTCCATCTGGTACTCTTCTTCCACTACCTATTCCTAGCAGGCCATGGACACACTTGTCCATGGATTTTATTACTGACCTACCGGTATCTGCAGGCGAAACTGTGGTTTTGGTGGTTGTAAATAGGTTCAGTAAAACTTCCGAATGCCAAAACTCTTGCTCAGGCGTTTATAAGTGAGATCGTGAAGCTTCACGGGGTTCCCTCCGATGTGGTGTCAGATTGGGGGACGCAGTTTTTTTCCAAGTTCTGGAAAGCTTTCTGTTCTCGACTGGGGGTGCAACTGTCCTTTTCCTCTGCCTTCCATCCTCAGTCAAATGGGCAGACCGAATGCATTAACCAGAATCTGGAGACTTACCTCAGGTGTTTTGTCTCCGAAAACCTGGAGGATTGGGCATTGTAAGGCAGCGCTAGTCATCATAATGGGGGATACTCGCTGCACCGGGTCAATTAAGGCACATAAGCAATGTCCTTCCGATAATTCACAATGCAGTTTATTATTTCGTCATAAACCGCTAATCACACAATCCATCTTAGTATACGCCCGGCATGTTTACACCTATCACCTCCGGGAGCTTCTCAAGTGGCAGACCGGCATATTACACACATCACAATTCGGGAGCCTTTCCAGCGACAGATACGTCCACTTGACTCCCGTTATAGCCCTCGGCTAGGCAACAACATAAATGTTCATATAACGCAGCGTTTTTACCTTTAGCGGGTTTTTGCTGCTACAGTCCGTTTATTCCGCCACCACTGTGGCTTTGCGGCTTTCCCAGGTGAGGGTCTCTAGCTGTCGTCCCCTCGTAGGCTACTGGTATGTCTTCCACACTTGACATCCAGCCTGCGCCTTTCAGGGTTCTTCACTAAGCCGGCTCTCCCTCAAAGGCCACTGACATCCACGCACAGGATCCAGACTCGGCCTTTCAGGCTGCCAGGCTTCACTCTCGGCCTCACTAGGCCTCTCACAAACGGTGTCCCACACACACAGAGCACAGGCCTCACGCCTCTCTCACTGAACACACCTGTCTCCAATTACCGGGGTTTATATATCCTGTGCACACATACACCCATACTGACAGGACCTTGCTGATGTCACAGTCATGTGATCAGTCAGCTGTGTGTATAGGTCCTGTGTGCTGTCCCAGTCATGTGTACAGACCTTTACTGTGCATACAGGACCTATGTGATGTCACAGTCATGTGACCAGTCAGTTAAAGGGGAAGGTACATGGTCAGGTAAAACACATCCTGGACCATTTACAGTAATGCTAGCAAGCTGCTGCATTACAGCATCTTACTTACAGAATTTGCTATCATCGTCAAGAATCTACTGGCAGGTCACCGTTCTTTGGTGGATATGGTTTCCATCCACAGTTTGGTACTCTTAGTGGTGGAGGGGCTTCAGGAGTTCCTGAGGAGGAACGTTTTGCTTCGTCACTCTTCTCTGTGTGGTGAGGGGTTCTGAGTAATTTGAAGATCATGGGAGACAGGTACAAACATATGGCTGAGAGGAAACGCTCGCCAGGTCCGGACCTGAGTGTGAATGACTTTGTTTGGTTGTCTACCAGGAATATAAAGTTGAAGGTTTCATCCTGAAAGCTGAGACCTAGATTTATTGGTACCTATAAAATAACCGATGTCATTAACCCAGCAGCGTTTCGTCTTGAGCTACCTCAGGCCCTTAAGATCCACAATGTCTTCCACAGGTCTCTGGCTGCTCAAGAAATATGTAGCACCTCTTGAGTCCTCTCCCCTACCGCTGCCTCCAATCATGGTTGATGTTAAATTTGAGTTTCAGATTTCGAGGATTGTAGATTCTCGTCTCCAGCGTCGTTCCCTACAGTACTTGGTGCACTGGAAGTGTTATGGTCCAGAGGAAAGGATGTGGGTTTCAGCATCAGAGGTGAATGCCCCCAGGTTGGTTCTTGCATTTCACACCTCTTATCCTGAGAAACCTGGTCCTGAGTGTCCGGAGGCCACTCGTAGAAGGGGTGTACTGTCATGGGTGTGTCAGGTGTAATAGATAGTTGCTCTGGATCTAGCTGTAGAAGGTCACTGCACTTCACATTGCAGACACCTTCTTAATCCTTATTCCTTTAAGACCCAGCGACAACCTCCCTCCTGCTGCTGATAGACACACCCTTGCATGGGAGTTAAAAACCCTCAGTTTGCTTCAGGCAATCGCCGGTGATACTTCTATGTTCTTTTGTGCATGCTTGGAGCACTAGCTGTTGGCTAGCTTCTTCTCTGGTGCCCTTGGAGGACAATTGGCGTTACTCCTCTGGTGTCTGCTCAAGCTAAGTTATCCCCATTGTTTGTCTACCTTGTTGCCTTTAGTTTGTAGTGGGGCCTGACCAGTGCTCACCCTGTCCCCTCCCTATCTAGGGCCAAGCTCTAGGGATATACAGGGTTTAGAGTCCTGCTCGGCGATTGGTGTGGAACCAATATAGTGACAGTAGGGTAGGCAGGGTGTTATTAGATCAGCCTATGGGTCTCCACTCCCCCTTTCTCTAGTGTTTGCGCTTCCTCTCCCTCTTCTCTTTGTGTTGCACTTAGTCTTTACCACACATTGCGTGACAATGTGGTAAGCAATTTAGTAGAATCTAATGGTGCCTGGCATGCTAAATGTCAGTTCTAGCCTTTCTGCTGTCTGAGTATTAAATAGTGCCCAATTTTCCCAGCCAAATGATTGGGAAAGATGGATAGGTGTGCACAGACTGCCCTGTGTCAAGATTGTGAGTGAAATCAGTGAAATGCCAATGTGTACACATTAACATAATGATTAGTAGGTATATGTTTAGAGTTAGATAATGTGACAGCAGAAAAACACATTGGTGAGAGATCCTGACTACATGTCCATTTACCTGACAATTTGACAGTAGCAGACTGAAAAATAAGCAATAAAATAGGTGCATCATATTCCAGAGGCTTTTTATTAAAACCAGTGTAGAAAAAAGCCAGAATTCAAAGGAAACTGCAGGAATACACATACTTCATGGCTTGGCATGATACCAATAATGATATTCATGCTTGTCTGAGGAATGTTCTGCCAAGCTTAATGCACTTGAGCATGCAAAGATCCCTTTGCAATTGTAGACTAATGACGTCTCAGATGTGATCAATGGAAAACAAGACCGGAAACACTGCAGCCACGGTAGCAGGTTTAGGCCATGCAGTCTGCTCACAGTGGCACGAGTGACATGCAGCCTGGTGTTGTGTGGAAAACAGCTCCTGGGTGGGACACAATGGTTATATCACTGGTTCCATAACCAAATCAAAATAACGTCGGGCTGTTATTGTACCTGGAATTAAGACTAGAGGGGTCCAGCAATTGTACATTATGCCACCCCACACGATAATCCAGGGAGTAGGTCTGGTATCACTTTTTCTTGTGAAGGCATCTTCATGGCATTGCCACATGGTCTCATCAGATCAGAACAATGGTGCTTAGTAGTGTTGAGTGAACATGCTCGACACTGCTCGGTACTCGCCCGAGCATCACGCTACTCGGGATGTTCGGCGAGCACCGAGCATTTCCGGGTTACTCGGGCGGGAGCTCGGGTCTCCGCTCTGCATGTTTGGCGCTCTTTACAGAGCCAATGAACATGCAGGGATTGCCAGCCAGTCACTGTAATACCGCAGCCATGTTGGTTGTGGGCATTACATTGATTGGCTGGCCACACAGCGTCACCTCAAGTATTTAAAACCGGGCGCCGCCATTTTGGACACAGACGGCTGGGATCAGACAGTGTAGGGACAGCGCTGCTGATTTAGGGAGAGATATATACTGCGAAATAGTTAGTGTAGGGTCTGTAAAGGCTGCCAGATCAAACAAACAGTCCTTCTCAAGACTACTATCCATCCCAGATATCAGGCAGGCAGGCAGGCTGTATAGGAGACTGCATTACAGTCCTGTGTGCTCCTGTTGCTGAAATTGCTGGACTTAGCTCCAGGTCTCGGGGGCCAGGAAAAATCTTTTTTTTTCATCTAAATCCTGTACAAATACCCATCTTATTAACCTTCTTGTGTCCCCCCCCAAAAAAAAGTGTGTCTGTGACAGTTCAGACACAAATATATTTTTTTAAAAGAGTCTGGTGTAGGCCCGAGAAATAGAACTGTGGTTTTGCAGTTCCACGGGTCAAATCTCTGTATTATCCTGCTTTTGGCATTTTTTGCCGTAAAGAAAAACAGTAATAGTGTCTCCTGATTGTTCAGACACCAATATATCTGTTTAAAAGAGTCTGGTATACACCAGTAAATTATAACTGTGGTTTTTCCGTTCCACGGTAAAAAATCTCTATTATCCTGCTTTTGGCATTTTTTGCCATAAAAAAAATGTAATAGTGTCTCCCTGATTGTTCAGACAGAAAATATATTTGCTGAAAATAGTCTGGTGTAGGCCAGAGAAACAGAAGTGTGGTTTTGCAGTTCCACGGTTCAAACCTCTGTATTATTCACTTTTGGGCCATTTTTACCTAAAAAAAAACAGTTTGAGTGTGTCGCTCACCGTTCAGCCGCAAATATATCTATTTAAAAAAGTCTGGTATACACCAGTAAATTATAACTGTGGTTTTGCCGTTCCACGGTGAAAAATCTCTATTATCCTGCTTTTGGCATTTTTGGCCGTAAAGAAAAACAGTAATAGTGTCTCCTTATTGTTCAGACACAAATATATCTGTTGAAACTAGTCTGGTGTGGGCCCGAGAAATAGAACTGTTGTTTTGCAGTTCCACGGGTCAAATCTCTATATTATCCTGCTTTTGGCATTTTTTGCCGTAAAGAAAAACAGTAATAGTGTCTCCTGATTGTTCAGACACAAATATATCTGTTTAAAAGAGTCTGGTATACACCAGTAAGTTATAACTGTGGTTTTGCCGTCCCACGGTAAAAAATCTCTATTATCCAGCTTTTGGTATTTTTTTCCGTAAAGAAAAACAGTAATAGTGTCTCCTGATTGTTCAGACACCAATATATCTGTTTAAAAGAGTCTGGTATACACCAGTAAATTATAACTGTGGTTTTTCCGTTCCACCGTAAAAAATCTCTATTATCCTGCTTTTGGCATTTTTTGCCGTAAAATTTTTTTTTTTATAGTGTCTCCCTGATTGTTCAGACACAAATATATTTGTTGAAAATAGTCTGGTGTAGGTCAGAGAAATAGAAGTGTGGTTTTGCAGTTCCACGGTTCAAACCTCTGTATTATCCACTTTTGGGCCATTTTTACCTAAAAAAACAGTTTGAGTGTGTCGCTCACTGTTCAGCCGCAAATATATCAATTTAAAAAGTCTGGTATACACCAGTAAATTATAACTGTGGTTTTGCCGTTCCATGGTAAAAAATCTCTATTATCCAGCTTTTGGTATTTTTTCCGTAAAGAAAAACAGTAATAGTGTCTCCTGATTGTTCAGACACCAATATATCTGTTTAAAAGAGTCTGGTAAAAAACAGTAAATTATAACTGTGGTTTTGCCGTTCCACGGTGAAAAATCTCTATTATCCTGCTTTTGGCATTTTTGGCCGTAAAGAAAAACAGTAATAGTGTCTCCTTATTGTTCAGACACAAATATATCTGTTGAAACTAGTCTGGTGTGGGCCCGAGAAATAAAACTGTTGTTTTGCAGTTCCACGGGTCAAATCTCTGTATTATCCTGCTTTTGGCATTTTTTGCCGTAAAGAAAAACAGTAATAGTGTCTCCTGATTGTTCAGACACCAATATATCTGTTTAAAAGAGTCTGGTATACACCAGTAAGTTATAACTGTGGTTTTGCCGTCCCACGGTAAAAAATCTCTATTATCCAGCTTTTGGTATTTTTTCCGTAAAGAAAAACAGTAATAGTGTCTCCTGATTGTTCAGACACCAATATATCTGTTTAAAAGAGTCTGGTATACACCAGTAAATTATAACTGTGGTTTTTCCGTTCCACCGTAAAAAATCTCTTTTATCCTGCTTTTGGCATTTTTTGCCGTAAAATTTTTTTTTTGATAGTGTCTCCCTGATTGTTCAGACACAAATATATTTGTTGAAAATAGTCTGGTGTAGGTCAGAGAAATAGAAGTGTGGTTTTGCAGTTCCACGGTTCAAACCTCTGTATTATCCACTTTTGGGCCATTTTTACCTAAAAAAAAACAGTTTGAGTGTGTCGCTCACTGTTCAGCCGCAAATATATCGATTTAAAAAAGTCTGGTATACACCAGTAAATTATAACTGTGGTTTTGCCATTCAATGGTAAAAAATCTCTATTATCCAGCTTTTGGTATTTTTTCCATAAAGAAAAACAGTAATAGTGTCTCCTGATTGTTCAGACACCAATATATCTGTTTAAAAGAGTCTGGTATAAATCAGTAAATTATAACTGTGGTTTTGCCGTTCCACGGTGAAAAATCTCTATTATCCTGCTTTTGGCATTTTTTGCCGTAATGAAAAACAGTAATAGTGTCTCTTGATTGTTCAGACACAAATATATCTGTTGAAAATAGTCTGGTGTAGGCCCGAGAAATAGAACTGTGGTTTTGCAGTTCCACGGGTCAAATCTCTGTATTATCCTGCTTTTGGCATTTTTTGCCGTAAAGAAAAACAGTAATAGTGTCTCCTGATTGTTCAGACACCAATATATCTGTTTAAAAGAGTCTGGTAAACACCAGTAAATTATAACTGTGGTTTTTCCGTTCCACGATAAAAAATCTCTATTATCCTGCTTTTGACATTTTTTGCCGTAAAAAAAAAATGTAATAGTGTCTCCCTGATTGTTCAGACACAAATATATTTGTTGAAAATAGTCTGGTGTAGGCCAGAGAAATAGAAGTGTGGTTTTGCAGTTCCACGGTTCAAACCTCTGTATTATCCACTTTTGGGCCATTTTTACCTAAAAAAAAAACAGTTTGAGTGTGTCGCTCACTGTTCAGCCGCAAATATATCTATTTAAAATTGTCTGGTATACCCCAGTAAACAATAACTGTGGTTTTGCCATTCCACGGTAAAAAATCTCTATTATTCAGATTTTGGTATTTTTTCCGTAAAGAAAAACAGTAATAGTTTCTCCCTGATTGTTCAGATTGTTTAAAAGAGTCGGGTGTAGGCCAGAGAAATAGAACTGTGGTTTTCCTCTTCCACAGTTCTAATCTACTTTTCATTACCCTTTTTCCATTGATAGTGCGAGTGTAAGCTATTTTACTTCCTTTACAATGGGCAAGGCGCGTGGCGAGGGACATGGAACTGGACGTTCTGGTGATGGTGCGTGCAGAGGACGGGGCCGTGGCCAAGGTGAAAATGTGCCACAACCAACAGCCACATCTTCTCGCTCCCACTTCTTGACCGAATTACTAGGGAAGCACAGAACAACACCAGTATTGCGAACTGATTAGGGTTAACAGGTTAATGATTGGATAGCAGATAATACTTCCAGTTACCTGGGCACCACCACCTCTGGTCTGTCTTCGACACGGTCAAATCTTAGTAGCCGTGAGTCTCGACCGCATACTCCTCCTCACCCTGATGCTCCTTCCTCCCACCATGCCGAGTGTCATCAGACAGCAACTGATCCCACACTTGGACACTCTGAAGAGCTGTTCACTGGTCCATTTCCAGATTTGTGCCCCTCGCCTGCTCCGCTTGAAGTGGTGAAGAGGAGATCTCATGCAGCGATGCCCAAATATTTGAACAGCCACGGCCACAGGAAGTCGACGCTGGCAATTTGTCACAAGAGGTGGACGATGACAAGACACAATTGCCAGGAGGTGAGGAGGAGGATCATGGTGCACAAGTGGAAGAGGAGGAGGTGGTGGATGATCTAGTAACTGACCCAACGTGGCAGGAGGACATGCAGAGCGAGGCCAGCAGCACACAGGGTGAGGGAGGTAAAGTACCCCAACAGGCAGGAAGAAGCAGTGTGGTGGCCGCACACAGAAGGCAGGCAACAGTTCCCCGTAACACCAACACGAGGGACGTTGCCAGTACAACCTGTAGGTCTTCCAGAGTCTGGATTTTTTTTAAAGACTCTGCTGATAACCCCAAAAAGGCCGTTTGTACCACCTGCCATGCCAGCATCAGCAGGGGTGACAAAACTACCAGCCTGACCACCACCAGCATGATCAGGCACATGGCAGCAAAGCACCCGACTTTGTGAGGTGAACCCCAGGGTCCACGACCAGTGTCAGCGGGTGTCACCACTGCTTCTTCCGCTGTTGTGCGTGCAATAGAACTGTAACATACCTGGCGGCGTCCTTGCATGGTGGTCCATCTCCCACTGTGCAAGAGGGCGCACTTGATCTCCTGTCCAGAATGTCTCTCTGGCTTCCCTCCATGCTGTCTGTTTGTGTCTGTTTCTGCTGCTTAAGGGCGGCGCCCGATCACTTCCTGCCTTTTGTACCTGCTGTGGGTCACACCCCTTGTGCGTCCTCAGCCTATTGCTGTCTGTCACTTGGTATATAGCTCAGCAGCTCCCTTCTATCCCTGCCTGAGCATAGTGTTTCCTTCAGTGTGTGCTTGCACTCTGAAGGTGCCAGGTCCCGTCTCTTGTCTCCTGCTTTTTGTATCAGTTCCCGTGTCTGAACTGAGTCCTGTATGTCTCCTGCTTTGCGGTATCAGCTCCCGTGTCTGAACTGAGTCCTTTCTGTGTTCTCTTGTCTGTCCTGTCTGAACACGCTCCTAGCCTGTTCCTCCTGCCTTCTAGGGGCCGATTACCTAGACCCGTTCCTGTATCTTGTCTGACCTGTCTGAACTCGCTCCTAGCCTGTTCCTCTCGCCTTCTAGTGGCCGATTTCCTAGACCCGCTCCTGTGTCTGGTCTGTCCTGTCTGAACACGCTCCTTGCCTGTTCGTTCCGCCTTCTAGTGGCCGATTTCCTAGACCCGCTCCTGTGTCTGGTCTGTCCTGTCTGAACACGCTCCTTGCCTGTTCGTTCCGCCTCTCTGGGGGCCGTATTCCCAGACCCGCTCCTGTATCCCTCTGCAGTGTCGGTCTCCTCCGTACACTCAGTTCCAGTCTGAACTCTCTCCTGTCCTTTACCTGTTTTGCCTCTATGTCCGTTCCCTTCCTTTTTCTGCAGAGTCTGAACTCGTACCTAACTCCTGCTTGTTGTCTCTGCAAGTACTGTGTGAGTATCTGGCTCTGTCTTTCCCTTCCTGTCTGTTCCGTGTGAACAGAGCCCTGTCCTCCCTGCTCAGCCTTGTCTGCACTCTAGCTGTGCTTGCCTGTAACCCTCTGCCTGTATTGTTCCTGAGTCCCGGTGTGTACTGGGTCCTATCCCGCCTGTGTTCCTACCTGCTAGTGCCTCCCTGTCTGCACACTAGCTGTGCTTGCCTTTACCCCCCTGCCTGCATACCCGCCTGCCTGCATACCAGTCGTGCCTGCCTATACCCACCAGTCTGTGTGCCAGCCTACCAGCCTGTTCCTGTATTCCCCTGTGTGGGTCAACAGCCGTGTCCGGGGTCTGTCCTGGAGTAGCACCTGGTCCCTCTGCTCGGTTCCTCCTTGGTGCACTGGCGTCGTATGCCGTCGTGTGACCCTGGTCGGATCGGGTGAATACTTAGTCACGCCCCTCCAGGCATTCACTCTCCGGCACGGTCCAGTGGAATCACTACCAATCACACGCACACGCCGCTTAGCCCGGGCGTGTGCATAACAGCATGCTCAGGCCATGGTTCCCGTTGAGCCCCACGGCCTTCGCTCTTTGAGAAGTTTTTCCAGCGAATACATGCATTAAAATAAATAAATAATTTTTTTTCCCCCTTTAGCTGAGTTCCAGGCGAATTACGCACCCGTCCAGATGGATCTATCAGCTCTCGTTCCTGCGGATCCGCCACGTTACTATGGGGATCCAAGACAGTGTCGTGCATTTGTGGAGCAATGCATGCTACACTTTAAGGCCTACCCTCTCTATTTTCCTTCCGATTGGGCTAAAGTGGCCTTTATGATTGACTACCTAGCGGGTGATGCCTTGAAATGGGTCACCCCCCTATGGGAAGCATGGGATCCTGTCATCCTTGACCTGCAGGCCTTCCTGGTGGCCTTTCGTATGGTCTTTGAGGACCCTAACTCTGAAGCCCCTGCTGAAGCTTCACTTCCCAATATCCCGGAGCAGCCCCGACGGGTAATGTGTGTGGGTAGCGCAATAGTCCTCCAGCCCAATGAGACTACTGCCCACCCAGAATCCTCACAGGGTGACTACGCTTTCCGGAATACTTCTCTCAACCTCAAGAGGCAGTCCAGACGTGCTAGACTTAGAGGCAAGCCGTCACGCCAGGGTCTGTCCTCCCTGAGACCTCCTGACCCCAACCTTGAAGTCCCTACTGAAGCTTCACCTCCCTGTATCCCGGAGAAACCCCAATGGGTAATGTGCGTGGGTAGTGCACCAGTTCTCCTGGCTGAAGAGACTTCTGCCCATCCAGACTCCACACAGGAGAACTTCCTGCACCCGGCATCAGATGCTTCTCTCTCTTTAACCGGTGTGCATGTCCAAGGATGCTCCAAAGCTGTGGTTACCTCAGAGTCTGTGCACCTCTACTACCTGGCGGAGGATCCCCTGTTGCCTCCTGAACCCTCCGGGATACCACTCGATGACAAATGGAGAGAGACTTCTCTACACCTGGTACTCAATACTTTGTCCGCTTCGTCCTGTGAGCCTGACAATGGGTACCCCAAAGTGGTAGTTACCTCCGAGTCTCTACACCCCTCCGACCAGGCGGATGATCTCCAGTTGTCTCCTGAACCCTTCGGGGTGCTACCTGGTAGCGAAAGGACAGAGACTCTCCTATACTCTGTACCTGATACCTCGCTCGCTTCGTCCAGTGAGTCCAACTTAGTGTACTCCGAAGCAGAGGTTACTCCTGAGTCTCTACACCCCTCCGACCAGGCGGAGGACCTCCAGTTGTGTTCAGAATCCTTCGGGGTGCCACCTGGTGGTGAATGGACAGAGACTTTCCTATATCCTGGATCTGATACCTCGCTTGCTTCGTCCAGTGAGTCCGACCTAGTGTACTCTGAAGCAGAGGTTACCCGTGAGTCTCTACACCCCTCTGACCAGGCGGAGGACCGCCAGCTGTCTCCAGAACCCTTCGGGGTGCCACCTGGTGGTGAATGGACAGAGACTTTCCTATACTCGGTACCCGATACCTCGCCTGCTTCCTCCAGTGAGTCCGACCTAGTGTACTCTGAAGCAGAGGTTACCCGTGAGTCTCTACACCCCTCTGACCAGGCGGAGGACCGCCAGCTGTCTCCAGAACCCTTCGGGGTGCCACCTGGTGGTGAATGGACAGAGACTTTCCTATACTCGGTACCCGATACCTCGCCTGCTTCCTCCAGTGAGTCCGACCTAGTGTACTCTGAAGCAGTTGTTTTCTCTGAGCCTCTGCACTCTTCTGACCCGGCGGAGGACCTCCAGTTGTTTCCTGAATCCTCCGGGATACCACCAGATAACAAAGAGACAGTGACTTTTCCTCATTATGTACCTGATAACCCGTCTATTTCTTCCTGTGAGCTTGACAAGATGTACCTCGAAGCAGAGATTACCCTTAAGTCTCTGTCCCCCTCCAACCCAGTGAACGACTGGCCCTCGAATTCCCTGCGGAAGATTCTGGCAGGCCTGAAGAAGAGGGGGCGTAAGGGGGGAGGTACTGTAACATACCTGGCGGCGTCCTTGCATGGTGGTCCATCTCCCACTGTGCAAGAGGGCGCACTTGATCTCCTGTCCAGAATGTCTCTCTGGCTTCCCTCCATGCTGTCTGTTTGTGTCTGTTTCTGCTGCTTAAGGGCGGCGCCCGATCACTTCCTGCCTTTTGTACCTGCTGTGGGTCACACCCCTTGTGCGTCCTCAGCCTATTGCTGTCTGTCACTTGGTATATAGCTCAGCAGCTCCCTTCTATCCCTGCCTGAGCATAGTGTTTCCTTCAGTGTGTGCTTGCACTCTGAAGGTGCCAGGTCCCGTCTCTTGTCTCCTGCTTTTTGTATCAGTTCCCGTGTCTGAACTGAGTCCTGTATGTCTCCTGCTTTGCGGTATCAGCTCCCGTGTCTGAACTGAGTCCTTTCTGTGTTCTCTTGTCTGTCCTGTCTGAACACGCTCCTAGCCTGTTCCTCCTGCCTTCTAGGGGCCGATTACCTAGACCCGTTCCTGTATCTTGTCTGACCTGTCTGAACTCGCTCCTAGCCTGTTCCTCTCGCCTTCTAGTGGCCGATTTCCTAGACCCGCTCCTGTGTCTGGTCTGTCCTGTCTGAACACGCTCCTTGCCTGTTCGTTCCGCCTTTTAGTGGCCGATTTCCTAGACCCGCTCCTGTGTCTGGTCTGTCCTGTCTGAACACGCTCCTTGCCTGTTCGTTCCGCCTTCTAGTGGCCGATTTCCTAGACCCGCTCCTGTGTCTGGTCTGTCCTGTCTGAACACGCTCCTTGCCTGTTCGTTCCGCCTCTCTGGGGGCCGTATTCCCAGACCCGCTCCTGTATCCCTCTGCAGTGTCGGTCTCCTCCGTACACTCAGTTCCAGTCTGAACTCTCTCCTGTCCTTTACCTGTTTTGCCTCTATGTCCGTTCCCTTCCTTTTTCTGCAGAGTCTGAACTCGTACCTAACTCCTGCTTGTTGTCTCTGCAAGTACTGTGTGAGTATCTGGCTCTGTCTTTCCCTTCCTGTCTGTTCCGTGTGAACAGAGCCCTGTCCTCCCTGCTCAGCCTTGTCTGCACTCTAGCTGTGCTTGCCTGTAACCCTCTGCCTGTATTGTTCCTGAGTCCCGGTGTGTACTGGGTCCTATCCCGCCTGTGTTCCTACCTGCTAGTGCCTCCCTGTCTGCACACTAGCTGTGCTTGCCTTTACCCCCCTGCCTGCATACCCGCCTGCCTGCATACCAGTCGTGCCTGCCTATACCCACCAGTCTGTGTGCCAGCCTACCAGCCTGTTCCTGTATTCCCCTGTGTGGGTCAACAGCCGTGTCCGGGGTCTGTCCTGGAGTAGCACCTGGTCCCTCTGCTCGGTTCCTCCTTGGTGCACTGGCGTCGTATGCCGTCGTGCGACCCTGGTCGGATCGGGTGAATACTTAGTCACGCCCCTCCAGGCATTCACTCTCCGGCACGGTCCAGTGGAATCACTACCAATCACACGCACACGCCGCTTAGCCCGGGCGTGTGCATAACAAGAACCCCCTGTTGTGTGTGCAAGGCAATCCCCTGTCCATACTGCATGCAAAGATGTCCCCTCCTCTCAGTCTTCACTTGTTATGGCAGTTTCTCAAGAAACAGCATCAACATCCACGTCCCACCGCAGCGTTCAATTGTCCATATCCCAGACCTTTGAACGAAAGCGCAAATTCGCAGCCAACGCCCCACAGGCCACAGTCCTAAATTCGCACATTTCACGACTGCTTGCGTTGGAAATGCTGCCTTTTAGGCTGGTGGAGACGGAATCCTTCCACAACCTTATGGCGGTGGCCGTCCCTCGGTACTCTGTCCCCAGCCGACACTATTTTGCCCGGTGTGCCATCCCTGCACTACACAAGCATGTGTCCCAAAACATCTGCCGTGCCCTCAACAACGCAGTTACTGGGAGAGTCCACCTGACAACGGACACGTGGACAAGTGCTTGTGGCCATGGACGGTACATCTCCCTGACGGCACACTGGGTAAACATAGTGGAAGCCGGGACCCAGTCGGACCTTGGGACGGAACACATCCTCCCCACACCGAGGATTGCGGGCCCTATGTCAGTCAGAGTTGCCCCCACACTGTACAGCTCCTGCGCATCATCCTCCTCCTCCTCCTCATGTTCAGCCCCCATCTCAGATATCACCACATCAGTTACAAGCTGGAAGCACTGCAGTACTGCCTCCGCCAAGCGGCAACAGGCTGTGCTGAAACTCATAAGCTTAGGTGAGAAACCTCACATTGCTTGTGAGTTGTGGACAGCTGTGAAAGAGCAGGCCGATCTGTGGCTGAGACCGCTGAACCTACATCCAGGCATGGTCGTGTGTGACAATGGCCGTAACCTGATGTCGGCTCTGAGGCAAGACGAGATCACACACGTACCATGCCTGGCTCATGTGCTTAACCTCGTGGTTCAGCGGTTTCTTAAATCGTACCCCGAGTTGCCAGATCTGCTCGTCAAAGTACGCTGCCTGTCAGCTCATTTTCGCAAGTCGGCTAAAGCTTCCGCCGCCCTTGCTGTGTTGCAGCAGCGTTTGCAGCTTCCGTCACACCGACTGGTGTTTGATGTCCCCACACGTTGGAACTCTACCCTCTATATGATGCAAAGGATTTGTGAGCAGAAGAGAGCAGTTGTGGAGTACCAGCTGCAACAAGGCCATCAATATTCAGGTCAGACTCCACACAAGACCTCAGGAGTGGACCTGGATGTCTGACATATGTACCATCTTGACAAACTTTGAGGAGTCCACCAAGATGGTGAGTGGCGATGACGCCATCATTAGCATCAGCATTCCACTTGTCTGTCTTTTGCAACGCTCTCTGCAGAGAATTAAAGAGGAAGCATTGCAGCCAGAGTATGATGAGATGGATCAAGAAGCCGTAGCGGTCGATTACACACAGCCCAGCCTCATCTCATCCCAACGTGCATTGGGGGACAATGAGGGAGAAGAGGAGGAGGGAGAACAAGAGCTTGTATCATGCGCTGTAGACGGTAGTACCTGTACAACTGTCATACCGTCGGTTCAGCAAGGGGTCTGCCAGAGGACAGGGGAAAGGAGGAGGAGGAGGAGAGCATGGTCAGTTGTCATCTTGGTGAGGACACGGAAGTCTTGCCCGTTACCAGTCTGGCACACATGGCTGACTTTATGTTACGCTGCCTTAACCGTGACCCTCGCGTTGTCAAAATGTTGGGTGACAGTCATTACTGGTTGGTGACACTTTTAGACCCTGGCTGCAAGGAGAACTTTCACTCTCTTATTCCTGAGGTGGAGATGTCTACAAAAATGCGGCAGTACCAGAAGGCCCTTGCTGCAGAACTGTTAAAAAAATTCCCATCTGAACACGCTAGCGGCAGAGGTCACAGTTCATTGCCCAACCAAGGTGTATATGCGAGAGAGACGCAACTCCAATCCAGCAGAGGCAGCGGAACACTGTCAACATTCTGGGACAGTTTTCTCAGACCCTCCCTTCAGACAGACCCTGAGGGTACTCTCACAAGGAGTGGAAAGTTTCAAAAGATGGTGAGGGAGTACCTTGCCGACCGTACCAGCGTCCTCCGTGATTCCTCTGTGAATTTTAATTATTGGTTATCCAAGCTGGACACTCCGAATGAACTCGCTCTGTACGCCTTGGAGGTCCTGGCCTGCCCTGCTGCTAGCGTGTTATCAGAGCGTGCTTTTAGTGCCGCTGGGGGAATTATAACTGATAAGCGCACTCACCTGTCAACTGACAATGCTGACAAGCTGACCCTTATCAAAATGAACAAGGGCTGGATTGGGCCAGACTTCTCATCACCACCAAATGACAGCAGAGTAACATAAAGTCAAATCCACTGTGTTATTTCGGGAGGTGTATTCACATGCACCGCTTCACACCCACACATGGGTATACGCTTCCTCATTTCGGCTGTTTTATGCTCTTCTCCTTATCCTCAGCCTCCACCACCACTATACCACCAGGGTGACCGTGGTTCGTGTTGCCATTATTGAAAATTCCTCCGTCCTTATTTTTGTCAGCTTTTGCTTGGAAGGCATAAGCAAAGACTGTGGGAGACCCACTCCCCAAAAATGGGAAAAATATTTTTAAGATGCTGTACTGTATGGATCTTGTAAGGGGCATTAAAACCGTCTTGTTAAGCTACTGCGACCTCCACCACTTTTCCAAGGGGCATTAAAACCGTTTTGTTAAGCTACTGCGACCTCCACGTCTCTTCCGAGGGGCATTAAAAGCGTCTTGTTAAGCTACTGGGACCTCCACGTCTCTTTCAAGGGGCATTAAAACCGTCTTGTTAAGCTACTGTGACCTCCACCACTTTTCCAAGGTGCATTCAAACCGTCTTCTTAAGCTACTGTGACCTCCACCACTTTTCCAAGGGGCATTTAAACCGTCTTGTTAAGCTACTGTGACCTCCACGTCTCTTCCGAGGGGCATTAAAACCGTCTTGTTAAGCTACTGGGACCTCCACGTCTCGTCTGAGGGGCATTAAAAGAGTCTTGTTAAACCACTCTGAACTCCACAGCTCTTCCAAGGGGCATTGAAATGTTGTTTTTAATTAACTCTAACCTCCACGATTCTTCGAACGGGCATTGCATTTCCTCCTAATTTTTGGCAGCTTTTGCTTGGAAGGCATGAGCAAAGACTATGGGAGACCCACTCCCCAATAATGGGAATAATGTTTGTAATATGCTGTACTACATGGCTCTTGTAAGGGGCATTGCAAGTTCCTCCATCCTAATTTTTGGCAGCTTTTGCTTGGAAGGCATAAGCAAAGACTATGGGAGACCCACTCCCCAATAATGGGAATAATATTTGTAATATGCTGTACTGCATGGCTCTTGTAAAGGGCATTGCAAGTTCCTCTGTCCTAATTTTTGGCAGCTTTTGCTTGGAAGGCATAAGCAAAGACTATGGGAGACCCACTCCCCAATAATGGGAATAATGTTTGTAATATGCTGTACTGCATGGCTCTTGTAAGGGGCATTGCAAGTTCCTCCGTCCTAATTTTTGGCAGCTTTTGCTTGGAAGGCATAAGCAAAGACTATGGGAGACCCACTCCCCAATAATGGGAATAATGTTTTTAAGATGCTGTACTGTATGGCTCTTGTAAGGGGCATTAAAACCGTCTTGTTAAGCTACTGCGACCTCCACCACTTTTCCAAGGGGCATTCAAACCATCTTGTTAAGCTACTGTGACCGCCACCACTTTTTCAAGGGGTATTAAAACCGTCTTGTTAAGCTACTGCGACCTCCACGTCTCTTCCTAGGGGCATTAAAACCGTCTTGTTAAGCTACTGTGACCTCCACCACTTTTCCAAGGGGCATTCAAACCGTCTTGCTAAGCTACTGTAACCTCCACCACTTTTCCAAGGGGCAATAAAACCGTCTTGTTAAGCTACTGCGACCTCCACGACTCTTCCAACGGCATTGCATTTCCTCCTAATTTTAGTCAGCTTTTGCTTTTCAGTGCATAGGCGAACACTAAGGGAGACCCACTCCCCAATAATAGGTAGAAGGTTTTTAGTACGCTGTAATCCACGTCTGTTTCAAGGGCCATTGCAGTTCCTCATAATTTTTGGAAAGCCTTCCATTCACTGCTTAGGCCAACAGTGCACAGGAGACCCAGTTGCTATAAATGGAAAAAATGGTTTAGTTAAGGCCCTCTGACCTCCATGTCACTTCCAAGGGGCATTGGAGTGCCTCTAAATTTTTGGTAGGCATTGCACTCACTGTATGCCCTATAACTGTGTAGCCGAACCGCTCCTTTTGGTACAGAAACATATCGTTGACTGGCCTGACATTGATGTGAATGGTCCCTGTTCCTCCTACTCTTCCTCCTTTGCCACCACCTCATCCATCATTTATCACCTGAAGCTTTGTTTTAACGGGAGTCAAAGAACTGGGATAGTAGCAGGAAAACATCCAGCAATCCTCATACATGCGCTTGAATTCCAAGAAAACAAAGCAGATGCTAACTTCTATCATCAGGTGACAGGTGTGGGAAGGTGACAGGAGAAATAGGGGCGGCTGGGGACCGTTTATGGACCCCCGGCCGCCCCCAGGTGGCTGGGGACCGTGTGTGGACACCCGACCGCAGGGCGGATGGGGACCGAGTATGGACACCCGGCCGCCCCCTGGCGGCTGGGGACCGAGTGTGGACTCCCGGACGCCGGGCGGCTGAGGACTGAGTATGGATACCAGGCCACCGAAGCATACATGAGGTAGTGGCCAGCTTCGGCCTCCTCCAAACTAAAAGGCCCCATTTCAAGTGCAAGCTAGCAGTATGGCATTGCAGCCTGGGGGTGGGTGGGTGGCAGGCTGCACACTTACGCTTGCATTAAAAGAAAACAAAGCAGATGCTAACTTCTATCATCATCATCATACTCCTCACCTTGGCACTCTCAACTCCCCTGATGGAGAAGCCAGGGCCCACTGGAGGAGTCTGGTTCTCTGGTGGGCTCATCCAATGCTGCCCTAAAGTAGGCCAGGCTAAGAAAAGTGTGTGGAAAGGTGAAAGGAGAAATAGGGGCGGCTGGGGACCGTTTATGGACACCCGGCCGCCGGGCGGCTGGGGACTGAGTATGGATACCAGGCCGCCGAAGCATCCATGAGGTAGTGGCCAGCTTCGGCCTCCTCCAAACTAAAAGGCCCCATTTCAAGTGCAAGCTAGCAGTATGGCATTGCAGCCTGGGGGTGGGTGGGTGTCAGGCTGCACACTTACGCTTGCATTAAAAGAAAACAAAGCAGATGCTAACTTCTATCATCATCATCATGCTCCTCACCTTGGCACTCTCAACTCCCCTGATGGAGAAGTCAGGGCCCACCGGAGGAGTCTGGTTCTCTGGTGGGCTCATCCAATGCTGCCCTAAAGCAGGCCTGGCTAAGAAAAGTGTGTGGGAAGGTGACAGGAGAAATAGGGGCGGCTGGGGACCGTTTATGAACACCCGGCCGCCCCCAGGTGGCTGGGGACCGTGTGTGGACACCCGACCGCAGGGCGGCTGGGGACCGAGTGTGGACACCCGGCCGCCGGGCGGCTGGGGACTGAGTATGGATACCAGGCCGCCGAAGCATCCATGAGGTAGTGGCCAGCTTCGGCCTCCTCCAAAGTAAAAGGCCTCATTTCAAGTGCAAGCTAGCAGTATGGCATTGCAGCCTGGGGGTGGGTGGGTGGCAGGCTGCACACTTACGCTTGCATTAAAATAAAACAAAGCAGATGCTAACTTCTATCATCATCATCATGCTCCTCACCTTGGCACTCTCAACTCCCCTGATGGAGAAGCCAGGGCCCACCGGAGGAGTCTGGTTCTCTGGTGGGCTTGTCCAATGCCGCCCTAAAGCAGGCCAGGTTAAGAAAAGTGTGTGGGAAGGTGACAGGAGAAATAAGGGTGGCTGTGGGCCGTTCATGGACACCCGGCCGCCGGGCGGCTGGGGACTGAGTATGGATACCTCACTGCCGAAACAGCCATGAGGTAGTGGCCAGCTTCGGCCTCCTCCAAACTGAAAGGCCCCATTTCAAGTGAAAGCTAGCAGTATGGTATTGCAGCCTGCGGGTGGGTAGGTGGTTGGTTGCATATTTGCGCTTGCATTGCAAGGAATGGGGGAGGTACAATTGAACACTGCCCTGGGACAAGGACTTGCACGGGGATAGTTGCAAGTCTGCATCTTCTGATGCGTCAAGGATCACTTCTGATGGGCACACTTTTAGGCTGTGACCTGGGAGTCAGAGATGCTTCCAGGGGTCTTCCCCATGCTGTTCCCATGTCTTTTCAGCACTGTATGCATGTGTCACACAGCACATGGCCAGATAAGGTTGTAAAATGTTAAAATGACATTTCCCGGTGAATGCATATGTCACGGTTGAAAGCAATACAAAAGTGCAAAAACGCATGAAAAATCCTACTTGTGAACATAGCCCAAGGTGTGGAGGAGTATTTTTGTTTTTGGTTATTTATTTTACCTTATACACAAGTCTTTACCCTGGAAAGGAAATTTCACAGGAAAAGCGTTTCAGTTTCGTTTTTGAACGTTTTATTGTGAGCCCGTAAAAGTGGTTTAATACCTCTGACCACGTTGTTGACAGCAGTGACCTGGGGGTCAGAAATGCTTCCAGGGGCGATCCCCATGCTGCCCCCATGTCTTTTGAGCACTGTCACTATCGTTTTGGGCACTTTTTAGGCTTTCTACAGACTGCCGGGGGTGCCACCGCAAAAATGCTCGGGTCTCCCATAGACTAACATTGGGCTCGTTGCTCGGGTCGAGCACCCGAGTATCACGGTGAACTCGGCCCGAGCACCCGAGCATTTTAGTGCTCGCTCAACACTAGTGCTGAGTAATACTTTCTGTACGCAAAGTGAAATTAGATGTCACATGCCAAGCCTAAGGCATCAGTATTTCCACAAATCATCAGAAGGTGGTTATACGACATTGGGCTGCAAGACTTCCAGCTACAGGTGTTCCAGTGACTTTAAACCACTGCTCTCAAGGCTATCATGGTGCAGAACAAGACTGCAATGGAGGCTGAAATGGAGGGCTATCCTCCTAAGTGTTAATAGCCAGAGATCGGTCTGGAGACCACATCGGCAGCGCTCTGAAGAGGCCTTCACAAGGGAAAGTGAGAGTGTCCCAAGTTTTTCAACACAATATCAGACCATGTATTGCTCATGCTACCATGGCCTGTAGTGTTTCCGAACTTGTCTCCCATTGAGCACATCGGGGACATCAATGGTCGGCAATTGCAAAGGGAGCTGCCAGCTTACATGCGAAAGTGCATTAAGCGTGGCAGACAACCACTAATAACCTCAATGATAGCAGAAAAGGTGTGTAGTACGTGTATTTCTGCACTTAGTGCTCATATTTGATACTGAATAAATAGAGATGTTTTTAAAACTGGGTTAAAATGGCAGCTGACCGGCTTACAAGGGGCCTGAACATACGTCTGGAACGTAGGTCTGTGTGTGGTCGACAAAGGATCTTGATTATGTTGCACAGCCTCTGCTAGAGGCTGCCAATGAAGTTGTTCACTCCATGCTGAAGGTTTATGGACGTGTAATAAACTTTCCTGCTTGCACAGAGAAATTTAGTGCCTGTGTGAACAATACCAAGCTGCCTGAAGCGAGTGATCTCTTACAATGTGGATGTAATGTAGTGTGAGCATTAATATACTCATCTAACACCACTTTCTCTGGTGTCCAGTGTCGTTCTTCTACTTTCCTAAATGACATTACGACTCTACAGACTCCTCCGGGTCACACTTTGGTCTGCGTGACCTGGAAATGGCTTTTAGAATGTAAGCCTAGGGAGCATCATAGCGAAGCTCATGGGAGTTATGTTATAAAAGAGACTTCCGGCTCATTCATAGAGTGTAGAATGAGCCTGCAGGTCTCATTTGCAGTGACGTCACTGAGAAGAGCAGAAGACTGGCGCTGGACTGGAGCAGCAGTAGGTGAGTATATTAGCACACTCAGACTATATTACATGCACGTACACACACATTTAAACAATAAAAATGTTAGTGGGAGTGCTTCTTTAAATGACAGAGATATTTTTTTTATCTGTTATTGCAGTGTGTCTGTGTATTACTGTGTTCTTCCCTTGTGATCTCTATGACAAAAAATGCTCATCACCATGTGATAACTGACTCCTATCTATTGTGGTATTTTTACTATGGGGCAACGATAAGTACAAATTGATATATATCATTACTGTGATAATATGTAACACCAATGTCACAAAAACAAGGAAACTACGGCTTTTAATGCTAGAAAGATTTCCCCTGGTCAAGTACGGTAATTACTTGCATGTGTTTCCTGCATTTGGATGACCTTTTCTAAGGCTGAATGTTAGTCTACGTTCACATTGAATACTCTCCTAAAGATTATTATTGCCAAGTATTATGCAAAGCAAATAAGATTACATCATCATTGTGATCATTCTATTCCTCTAAGAAACGTGTTTGCCGATCGCATAGCTATAGAAACTACCAGGAAGTTTCAATCAGAAATAT
Source organism: Phyllobates terribilis (assembly GCF_046119375.1). Taxonomy (NCBI): domain Eukaryota; kingdom Metazoa; phylum Chordata; class Amphibia; order Anura; family Dendrobatidae; genus Phyllobates; species Phyllobates terribilis. Next base: position 159,523,270 of record NW_027362761.1, read on the forward strand.
CATTGCTCTATAATGCTTCTAATAAAAACAATCCTTTATTAAATTTCCAGTAGAAAAAAATTACAGCATGTTGGCAATCAGACAAAACTATAAAAGCTAGCAGGAAGACAATAGCTTGAAAATAACATGAGAAGCCACAAACCTATTACAATAGTGACAACTGAGAAATATATTAAGAAGGTCATGTTGCTGGTATATGAGTTATGCAGGGGTGCTCAGTTTAACATGCTTATTGTTATTTCTAACTTTTTTTGACTGTTTTAAATTCGACCAAAACCCAAAAACCAAAGACCCGATCTGCACCTATACTTTCCCACCATTAAAAAAGACCTGTCACCAGGTCAAAAAGGTTCAGGTTTTGTATTTATTTTATTCCCTCTGCTCCCCTGAGTATTATGCTCTTTTCTTTAAATCCACCATATTTTTTAGTGCTAAGTCTTATGATGATAACGAAGGGGGTGTGATTCATAAGATAATAATGCAGAAAAGTCTAAAGATACCCCCCAGAGAATCATACAAGCACCACCCTCTTAGTAAAGACCATAAAATACAGCACTAAATAAAAAAAGTGCTTATCTCTGTAACCATATCGCGTATTTTAATGAAGAAACAAGCAGAATACTCAGAACCAATTGGAATAAAAAGCTTGCAACATCGCTAACCTAAATCATCTAAAATAAACATAGCTGGTACAGGAAATCCTCTGGTGGTTGTCAAGGAGGAAGTAATTTATTAGTCTAACCATAAATAAAGAAATATAAGCCTTGAAAACAATTTGTTACATTAAATGTACATTACTAGAAATTGCTATTATTTTAGGTAGTTAATATACTGTTATACTACTGGTAGATACAAAGATTGAATAAATATCTCCTTCAGTTATTATTAGGCGATAAATTGTTTATAACTATAATAATAGGTTAAAGCTTTGAAAAAAACAACTACCGGTATATTTACTCCTTTGTTTTATCCCAGGTTACTACTTTACCCAATTACCCATTTATTCTTTTTCCCTAATAAAGAATTTTGCTGTCCTGCTTATACCTTCTCCCGATAGCCTTCCCATCCCTATAAATAAGATACTTTTTAAGTATAATAAAAAGATTAAGATACGGTATATCCAAGAAAAGTAATGATGAATATATTATGCTTATGTTTAGGGTTTATTTGTTGTAAAACTTAAAAAAACAAAAAAGAACAAATAAACAATACTGTAATTTATTGAAACAAAAAGCAGAATAAAAAATGGCCATTTTTTGACTTGGTCTGCAGTTCTTTTTTTAACTGCATTTTAATATTCTTGCTGTCCTCTTATGAGCCCCACACGCACCAATGCTGGGTGCGGTTGCACACCACAGTCTTTGCACACCATATATACGATAAATAATGATCGGTTATTATTCAGTCTTAGAAGCAACAGACAGACCAACGTGATGTTTGCTTTGAAAACAGGAAATCAATGGTTTTGATTATCATGATTCTCACACCCTGCCAATATCCTGAATATGAGAGCACATTCAGTTCAAATCTATTACCCTGCAGGAAGCCTTCGGCTTCCTGCACGGCAACAGTTAACAGCCGCCAACCAATCAGAGGCCAGCAGCTGACGTTGGCACGCACGTAGCCGGTGTACGACGTCAGTGCCATGCGTTGGCACATCCGCATCTCAAATGGATGAGGAAGAGGACGTCGCTGGACCGCGGACAGGTAAAGCCGCAATATGGTGGCAAGATGGAGCCACACGGGGGCAGGATGGAGACACACGGGGGCAGGATGGAGACACACGGGGGCAGAGCAGAGCCACAGGTGTGGACGGGAAGCGGAGCGGGGCAGAGCAGGGCCGCAGGTGCGGACGGGAAGCGAAGCGGGGCAGAGCTGGAGGTGCAGACAAGAAGTGGAGCAGGGCAGAGCAGAGCAGAGCCGCAGGTGCCGACAGGAAGCGGAGCGGGGCAGAGCAGGGCTGCAGGTGCGGACAGGAAGCGGGGCAGGGCAGAGCAGAGACGCAGGTGTGGACGGAAAGTGGAGCAGGGCAGAGCAGAGCTGCAGGTGCGGACGGGAAGCGGAGCAGGGCAGAGCAGAGCCGCAGGCGCGGATGGGAAGCGGAGCAGGGTAGAGCAGAGCAGAGCCGCAGGTGCGGACAGGAAGTGGAGCAGGGCAGAGCAGAGCCGCAGGTATGGAGGGAAGTGGAGCAGGGTAGAGCAGAGCAGAGCCACAAGTGCGGACAGGAAGCGGAGCAGGGCAGAGCAGAACCGCAGGCGTGGATGGGAAGCGGAGCGGGGCAGAGCAGAGCCGCAGGTGCAGACGGACAGGAAGCGGAGCAGAGCAGACCAGAGCCGCAGGTGTGGACGGACGGGAAGCGGAGCAGGGCAGAGCAGAGCAGAGCCGCAGGTGCGGACAGGAAGCGGAGCAGGGCAGAGCAGAGCAGCAGGTGCGGATGGGAAGCGGAGCAGGGTAGAGCAGAGCAGAGCCGCAGGTGCGGACAGGAAGTGGAGCAGGGCAGAGCAGAGCCGTAGGTGAGGACAGGAAGCGGAGCAGGGTAGAGCAGAGCAGAGCCGCAGGTGCGGACGGGAAGTGGAGCAGGGCAGAGCAGAGCGGCAGGTGCGGTCAGTCGGGAATGCCGCAGGAGCGGACAGACAGGACAGGGCTCTGTTCACATGGACAGACAGGGACAGGAAAGCACAGGAAGATAGCTAGAACACAGGAGGGAGATAGGGAGGCAGGGAAACGGGAAAGCAGAGCCAGATACACACAAGGTACTTGCTATGAAGTAGGGAGTGGACACAGAACTCACAAACAGAAGTACAGAGACAATGAGTAGGAGTTAGGTATAGGTTCAGGCACTGCAGGAAAAGGGAAGGATCAGACAGAGACCAACAGGTAATGGGCTAGGACAGTTCAGACAGGAACGAGCCTGGGCATTCAGCCCCTATGGTGGCGGAAATAGACTACAAGTCACAGATACAGGTAACGGACCTGGGTACTCAGCCCCCTGGGTGACAGAACAGGAAAGATACAGGACACAGGTACAGGCTTGGGTACTCAGCCCCCAGGGTGGCAGAAACAGGCAAGATTCAGGACAGGACCTGGCAACTCACAGTTGCATGGAACACACTGTAAGAAACTGTTGCTCAGGCACCTCCCACTGGGTGGAGGAGGTTTAAGTATCCAATGACTCACAGCAATAGGCTGGGGACGCATTAGGACTGCGCACACTGTAACTTTAAGAATCAGGACGTTCCAGCGCCGCCGCCCTAAGCCAGCAAACAAGAGACATGCACACAGCAAGTAGAGGAGCATAGTGCGCAGCCTGGACTGAGAGGTAAGTTGGCGGTCTTGCATGGTGGGAGATGGTAAGCCATGCCAGCACGCCGCCAGGGATGTTCCAGGTACTATATGGTCTGGTCATGGTGTTGTGGTATTTGTTATTGTATGTGGTATTATTCTGGTGGTAATATGTAGTCCGGCCATGGTGTGATGGTATTTGTCCCTTGTATGTGGTATTATTGGTCATTTTAAAAAATGTACAGTATGTGACTCATTCCCTTAAAGAAGTTGTCCACTACTTTTTTCGATTGCTCCAATGTATTTATCCTGTGATTATAAGTCTTTTTGTAATTATCTTTGGTAGTCTTTATTGCCTGTGAGAGGCGCTATCCTTGGCCGCTCACAGGCATCACATGACTCCTGGCGGCAGCCGACTCTTTCTTCTGCTGATGTCATGACAAGTGAGGCATGACATCAGTGACGCGCTCCCCGCGGTGGATACTGGGCTCTGGGCGGGGTTACCCCACCCTTCACATCCAGCATCCACTGCTCGCTTTCCCTCTCCTCATTCATTGGGAAAGCGCGCGGTGGATGCAGGGTGTCATGCATGGGGTAACCCCGCCCAGAGCCCAGCATCCACCGTGGGGAGCTCGTCACTGATGTCACGGCTCACTTGACGTTACTTTGTAATAATAATAAGTTCCACAATTGGATGTGTTTAAATTAAATGTTCCTGTGCTGAGATAATCTTATAAATATGCCCCTGCTGTGTACTGTGTAATGGTCGTGTCTGACAGTGCAGGAACATGGTCTGATCATGTTCCCCAAAATGGACCCCAAAATTTGTTGTGCAATTTCTCTAGAGCATGTGAGTACCCCATATGTGGGGGGAAACCACTGTTTGGGAACACGGCAGAATTCGGTAGGGAAGGAGCGCCATTTGACTTTTTGAATGTAAAATTTGCTTGAATAATAAGCGGACGCCATGTTGCGTTTGGAGAGCCCCTGATGTGCCTAAACAGTGGAAACCGCCCACAACTGACCCCATTTTGGAAACTAGACCCCTCAGGGAACCTCCTCCAAAATGGAGGTGCCTGTGCAAGATTGTTGTTTGTGTGCTAACACTCTCCTCAGTCCTCAGATTTCCATGCCCGCCAGCCTGTCTATCAGCCGTGCCGGCCAGCCTGTCTGTCTGTCGTGCCTGCCAGCCTGTCTATCAGTCGTGCCCGCCAGCCTGTCTATCAGCCGTGCCCGCCAGCCTGTCTATAAGCCGTACCCGCCTGCCTGTCTATCGGCCGTGCCTGTCTTCCCGCATCAACTGCCCGTCTACCGGCCGTGCTAATCTGCTGTGCCTGTCGGCCTCGGCCATCAGTCTTGTGGGAGTCGCCTGCTCTCACAAGGTCGGTCCCAGAGTGGCACCTGGTTCACTTTCCCGGTCCCTCCTTGGTTCATGGAGTTGACTAAGCCGCCGTGTGGCCAGGGTCGGTCCGCGTAGGCACTTAGTTACGCCCCTCTGGTCCCTCCTTGTCTCACAGCACATAGGTTCCACCACCCGGATCCGTAACAGCAGGCAATTCAAGCATGCTTTTTTTGGCTGTATGACAGCCGGGAAACATGTGGGGCAAAGACTCGAGCATGTCACTCAAGCACCCGCGATTCTCGGTGCATACTCGAGCACCCGATGAAAACTCAAGTAGCGAGCACTTGCGCTCAACGCTAGTCGCCATATAGTCATCATTTTTTTTTCTTTATTTTTGAAAAAATCTCAACACCAACACAACCCTAACCCCAACCCTAACACCAACCCTAACACAACCCTAACCATAACCCTCACCCTAGCACAGCCCTAACCCTAGCACAACCCGAGCCCTAGCGTAACCCTAACCCTAGCATAACCCTAACCCGATCGTAACCCTATTGGTAACCCTAACCCTAGCACAACCCTAACTCTAGCACAACCTTAACCCTAGCACAACCCTAACCCTAGCACAACCCTAACCGTAACCCTAAACCTAGCACAACCCAAACCCTAGCACAACCCTAACCGTAACCCTAACCCTAGCACAACCCTAACTCTAGCACAACCTTAACCCTAGCACAACCCTAACCCGAGCACAACCCAAACCCTAGCACAACCCTAACCCCTGCACAACCCTAACTGTAACCCTAGCACACCCCTAACCGTAACCCTAACCCTAGCACAACCCTAACCCTAGCACAACCCTAACCGTAGCACAACCCTAACCTTAGAGTTAATTTTTTATGCCTTTCCTTGTTCAGTATAAGTGATTAGATGACTTTATTCTTCGGGACAGCGATACCAGAATGATATCGGTTTTTTATCTTTGGCAGCTGTCACACACTAAAAGACTGGTTTTTTGCAAAGACTAGTTTTTGCAATCATTTTTCCATATTTCGGCCGACAGAGTCATGTAAGGGCTTGTTTTTTGCAGGACAAGTTGACGATTTTATTGGTACCATTTTCAGTCTTGCAATATTTTTTGATTGCTTTCTATTCCTATTTTTGGGAGGCAAAATAAACAAAACCAACAATTCAGGAATTGTTTTTTTGTTTTGTTTTTTATGCCGTTCCGCGTGTGGTAAAATTGATAAGGCAGCGTTATTCTTCGGGTCAGTACGTTTACAGCGATACTACATTTATATAGTTTTTTTATGTTTTAGCGCTTTTACACAATAAAAACTATTTGATAGAAAAAATAATTTTTTTGCATTGCTTTATTCTAAAAGCTATAACTTTTTTATTTTTTGGCTGATGGAGCTGTATGGTGGCTTTTTTTTTTTGCTGGACAAGATGTCGTTTTCAGCGGTACCATTTTATTTACATTCGTCTTTTTGATCGCATTTTATTTTTTATCGTTTTTTGCTTGTTTTTTTTTTCTTACCGTGTTCACTAAAGGAGTTAACTAGTGAGACAGTTTTATAGGTCAGGTCGTTCCGGACGTGGCAATACCAAATATGTGTACTTTTATTGTTGTTATTTTTTTTTTTTCAGAATAATATTTATCTATGGGTACAGTATATTTTTATTTTTTTTGGATTATTTTTTCATTTTTTTTTTTATATTTGTACAATTTTTTTTTTTTTTTTTTTTACCTTTTGACACTTTTTTTTACTTTTACACTTTGTCCCACTATGGGACTTTAATCCCTGTGCTATGCAGGCTGTCAGCCCTTGCAGACACAAGTTAGATAGATCGTGCTCTGAGCACGATCTACCTAACTTCCTGGTGCCATGACGACATCATGACGACATCGTGTCACCATGACAACGATCGGGACCCTGCTCACAGAGCGCGGAGTCTCCGGTCCAAGGTAAGAGGGGCGCTCTTCGATCACAGCATTTCGGGGGTTAATATGCCGGGAGCGGTGCGGGACCGCTCCTGGCACGTAGTACCGGATGTCAGCTGTTAGAATCAGCTGACACCCGGTGGTGATTGGGCCCATACAGCCTCTGTGAGGGTGCGATCGCCAGGGCGTAATAATCCATACCTGGTCCATAAGACCCAGGGCGCAGGTACGTATTATTACGCCGACGTCAGAAAGGGGTTAAATCAACCTATGTCAATAGTATGGGATGCACCTACTCAAACACTAACACAAAATCCCACAGACTGTGGTCACAACAACTGATGTAATTACTATGCCACTATTTGTAAAAGCAAACTTTATTTAACACTTATTAAAAACAGCAAGAACGTACATAGTGATAATAAATATCAAGATTGTCTCAAGGACAACACTAGGTAAATGTTAGAGGAATGGTAAGATACAAAATATCATGTGATAGATGGGATTTTGGCCCACTCCTCCATACAGATCTTCACTAGATCTTTCAGGTTTCGGGGCTGTCGCTGGGCAACATTGAGTTTCAGCTCTCTCCAAAAGATTTTCTATTGGGTTCAGGTCTGGAGACCGGCTAGGCCACTCCAGGACCTTGAAATGCTTCTTACAGAGCCACTCCTTAGTTGCCCTAGCTGTGTGTTTCGGGTCATTGTCATGCTGGAAGACCCAGCCACGACCCATCTTCAATGCTCTTACTGAGGGAAGGAGGTTGTTGGCCAAAATCTTGCGATACATGACCCCATTCATCCTACCTTCAATATGGTGCAGTAGTCCTGACCCCTTTTCAGACTAGCAGCCCCAAAGTATGATGTTTCCGCCACCATGCTTCACGGTTGGGACGGTGTTCTTGGGGTTATATTCATCCTTCTTCTTCCTCCAAACACGGTGAGTGGAGTTGATACTAAAAAGTTCTATTTTGGTCTCATCTGACCACATGACCACGTAATCCTGTTTGCCGTGCAGGATTTTAATCCATGATGGCGTAGTGTGTTACTAACGGTAATGTTTAAGACTGTAGTCCCAGCTTTCTTCAGGTCATTGACCAGGTCCTCCCATGTAGTTCTGTGCTGATTCCTGACCTTTCTCAGAATAATCCGTACCACACGAGGTGAGATTTTGCATGGAGCCCCAGACCGAGGAAGGTTGACAGTCATCTTGTGTTTCTTCCATTGTCTAATAATTGTGCCAACAGTTGTTGCCTTCTCACCCAGCTGCTTGCCTATTGTCCTGTAGCACATCTCAGCCTTGTGCAGGTCTACAATTTTGTCTCTGGTGTCCTTAGACAGCTCTTTGGTCTTGGCTATGGTAGAGAGGTTGGAGTGTGATTGACTGAGTGTGTGGACAGGTGTCTTTTATACAGGTAACGAGTTCAAACAGGTGCAACTAATACTGGTAATGAGTGCAGAGTAGGAGGATTTCTTAAAGAAAAACTAGTAGGTCTGTGAGAGCCAGAATTCTTGCTGGTTGGTAGGTGATCAAATACTTATTTCATGCAATAAAACGCAATTTAATTATTTAAAAATCATACAATGTGATTTTCTGTTTTTTTTTTTCAGATTCTGTCTGTCACAGTTGAAGAGTACCTACGATAAAAATTACAGACCTCTCCATGCTTTGTAGGTGGGAATACTTGCAAAATTGGCAGTATATCAAATATTTATGTAATGCACACGCCCGGGCTGAGCGGCGTGTGCGTGTATATGTAGTGATTCCACTGTGCCATGAACCGGAGAGTGCCTGGAGGGGCGTAACTAAGTATCTGCCCGATCCGACCAAGGTCGCACGACGGCATGCGATGCCAGTGCACCAGGGAGGAACCGGGCAGAGGGACCAGGGTCTACTCCAGGTCAGACTCCGGACACAGCTGTTGACCCACACAGGGGAATACTGGAACAGGCAGGTTAGGCTGGCACACCGACTTGTGAGTATAGGCAGACATGGCTGGAATACAGACGGGTGGAAGCTGGTAAGCACGACTGGTATGCAGGCAGGAAGGTACTGGCAGGTACGACAGGTTGGAGCACCGAGTGGATAGGACCCAGTACAGACTGGGACTCAGGAACAGAACCGCAGACGCGGTGGACAAACAGCAGAGTGAGGCCGCCCAGAGCGGCGAGCAAGAGCAGAACAAGACGAGACCGCCTGGAGCGGTGAGCGAGAGAAGAGCAGGACAAGGCCGCTTGGAGCGGTGAGCGAGAGAGGAGCAGGACGAGACTGCCGAAGCAGCGAGCAAAGGGTCGGAGCAGAGCGAGACTGCCGGAGCAGCGAGCAAAGGGTCAGAGCAGAGCGAGACTGCCGGAGCAGCGAGCAAAGGGTCAGAGCAGAGTGAGACTGCCGGAGCAGCGAGCAAAGGGTCAGAGCAGAGCGAGACTGCCGGAGCAGCGAGCAAAGGGTCAAAGCAGAGCGAGACTGCCGGAGCAGCAAGCAAAGGGTCAGAGCAGAGCGAAACTGCCAGAGCAGCGAGCAAAGGGTCAGAGCAGAGCGAGACTGCCGGAGCAGCGAGCAAAGGGTCAGAGCTGAGCGAGACTGCCAGAGCAGTGAGCAAAGGGTCAGAGCGGAGCAAGACTGCCGGAGCAGTGAGCAAAGGGTCAGAGCGGAGCAGGACTGCCGGAGCAGTGAGCAAGGCAGAGCAGGCTAGAACTGCCGGAGCGGTGAGCAAGGCAGAGCAGAGGGGACAGGGCTCTGTTCACACGGAACAGACTGGAAGGGAAAGGCAGAACCAGGTACACACAGGATACTTGCAATGAAGTAGCGAGTGGACTCTAAACTCACAAACGGGAGTACAGAGACAATGAATAGGAGATAGGTACGGGATCAGATTCTGCAGGAAAAGGGAAGGTACGGACAAAGAGAAAAACAGGTAATAGGCTAGGAGAGTATACAGACAAGAACAGACACAGCAGCAAGATACAGGAGCGAGTCTAGGTATGCGGCCCCTAGAAGGCGGAACGAAAAGGCTAGGAGCGTGTTCAGACAGGAACAGGCAAGATACAGGAATGGGTCTAGGTATGCGGCCCCTAGAAGGCGGAAAGAACAGGCTAGGAGCGTGTTCACACTGGCCTGGAAATACAGCCTCCAGGATAGGCAGAAGACAACAGGCTAGAAGATAGTTCAGACAGGACACAGTTCAGACACGGGAACTGATACCGCAAAGCAGGAAACATAGACAGGACCTGCCACATCAGTGACCGGAAACCAACTGACAGAACACAATGCTCAGGCAGGGTTTCTTGGGAGGAGCTGGGTTAAATACCAGATGACAGACAGCAATAGGCTGAGGACGCACAAGGGGTGTGCCCGCAGCAGGTACAAGAAACAGGAAGTGATCGGGCGCAGCCCTTAAGCAGCAGAAACAGAGGCAAACAGACAGCATGGAGGGAAGCCAGGCTAGCAGACTGGACTGGAGATCAAGTGCGCGCTCTTGCACAGTGGGAGATGGACCACTATGCAAGGACGCCACCAGGTATGTTACAGTACCCCCCCCTTATGCCCCCTCTTCTTCAGGCCTGCCAGAATGTTCCGCAGGGAATTCGAGGGCCAATCCTTCACTTCAAGGAGATCACTTCCACTGTCCACAGGAGAAACTGGTCTCATCTGGGTAGCTAGGATGCTACCTCCTATCCAGCCATCCTCAGCAACAGACGAAACGGGTGGAGTACCAGGAACAGCACACAAGGAAGTCTCTCTCCACTTATTATCAGGTAGCACCCCAGCAGTGAGCAAGGCAGAGCAGGCTGGAACCGCCGGAGCGGTGAGCAAGGCAGAGCAGAGGGGACAGGGCTCTGTTCACACGGAACAGACTGGAAGGGAAAGGCAGAACTCACAAACGGGAGTACAGAGACAATGAGTAGGAGATAGGTAAGGGATCAGATTATGTTACAATTTATTTTCTCCACTGTAGATGCAAGAGTTAAGAGATGATCATTGTACACCTGCACAAGTGAGAAGGCTTAGCCAGTGCTGTCAGAGCCCCGATGCGCGTTTCACCCTGCTTCCTCAGGTGGCATGTGTAAAATTGTAAACTGTAACCTGTAATGATTAGGTAACAGAGGCGTAATAACTGCGGTCGCAGGATGAGGGACATATATATCAGGATGGAGGGCATATATATATCCCAGGATGAGCAACCTATATAGCAGGATGGAGGATATATATATATTAGGATAGGAGGGGGCCCCGGTCCAAATCTTGCACCGGGGCCCATCGGACTCTAGGTAGGCCACTGTTAGGTGACAAATGTTAACTGAGGAAAAAGTTCATATGTGGATTTTCTGTTTGCTGCAGTAAAGATTGTGAAAATAGTGGGGAATTTAAACTAAAGTATAGTACTTGAAAAACTGGAAATTCCCTCTAACATATTGAAAACAGAAGAGTATTCTGAGAATGTTTAGTAATCTTACCATTCCTGTGTGGGTATGTGTTTAATCCATCATTAAGAATGTCTGTGTGTCCTGCAATTAAGAAAGTTTCATTACATTAATTTATAGTAAAAATTAAAACAATGCTTGTAAACTCTGTAGAATTATATGTACAGATAGATAAAATTCACACATTTTCATTTCTATTCTGACAGACATAGAAGTATCGGTGTTTGCACTTTAAGTATGATCTCATGTGTTGTACAACTATCAGTAAACACATTGCATAATACTGTACTAACCCATTAACATTTTATAAGAAATCGCATACAGTATTCTGTCTGGGGTTCATGCACAGTTTGAATCTGTCCCAGTGGCCATCCTGCTCTTTCTGGGAATCTGAATTAACATCTCTGATCCTTGGGGTCAGCTGCTACTGCTGGACGCCGCCCTGGAGTGGCACCTGGCAGCTACCTGTCGCACAAACCTAACCTCATCACTAGAGGCTCCAGTGAACACCAAAGAAGCAGCTTAGTTGCGCCCCTCCAGGGTAAGTCCGGTCCGTGGCACAGTGGGTCCACGAACCACGTACGCCACCTGCGGGCATGACAAAGTCCCCTTTGAATGCCACTTCACTGACTTACTGTAGATGAAGAGAACAGATATGGATGAATGTCATTTGCTTTATTATAGCTGTTAATGTCCCTCCCCTTACTCAGGGGTAGTCCAACAGAAAGTCATTCAATTTGCTACTCAGACCCCACATGGTTCTAGAATAATTATGGGATACTTTAATAACACCATGGATATGTCTCTCAACAAATTAATTAGAAATCATAAAAATGTTGCCATAGGCCTTAAGCCCTAGATTTATGGCATCTCCATAATCCAACAACAGACTGTACTCTTAATAATAATAATAATAATAATAACAATAATTTTTATTTATATAGCGCCAACATATTCCGTAGCACTTTACAATTAATTTACAATTTTGCTATTCATCTGTTCATTGTTCCCTTTCCTCTGTTAATTTGCTCCTGGATAACCCTGCGGCCGCGCTTCAAATTCAAATTCATAGTTTGGATTACTTACCTTGAGGGCTATCAGATCGCGCACCACTTAGAGTAATTCTCAAGATAATACCAGATCATCGACGCTTCCAACAATATGGCGTTTCAACCCATATTGGATAAAACAGTTGCCTATAATGAGTTCTATCCCTGACCATTGTTAATGAGGGGACGGCTTCTGCACTTACTATATGGAATACTATGAAAGCATACCTGAGGCAACATCTGATAAAGGAGGTCAATGGCTTCAAACACTCATCTAGGGAGATGCTAAAAGTTCTTGACAAAGACGTGCAGATAGCAAAATAAAATTAGATTCATGACTTGACAGTAGGGAGTAAGATTAGGCTACAAGATTTGCAACAGAAGCTCAATCAACACATGCTAACCGTAGCTGACAACAAACACTTCTTTCAGAAACAAAGATTCCATTAAGATGGGGAATAGGCTGAGCATTTGTTAGCGATCATCACAAGACTTCAACAGTATAGATGAGCAGATCGATCCGTGGAGCATCGAGTTCAAGTCGAATTTCCTTAAATTCATGGTTTCCTCCTAATTTGAACATTTTGAGATTTGATTTGCAGTTTGCAAAAACCCCAACATTTCCCACGCAGCTGAACATCACAGTGCAGGCTAATGTCATTTGGCATTGCCACGTGGGCTTCCCCATAATGCCGTGGAGCTATGACATCTCAAGGATACCTTGTACAGTGGTGGGTAGTACCTAGGCCATCAGCTATGGAGCTATGAAGGCGGCGTTATCTTCCAGGCAGAATTCGTCCTATAGCCTGGAAGAGGTCATTTACATATAGGAAAACATGGATTTCTCTGGAATAAGAGATCAGATTGCAGATATCATTTTTATTAATCTTCTTATGATCTACATGCCCATATAGGCGGCTTAGGATGGTTGATCCTACTGACAGATTCCCTTTAAAGAGTTCTTCACATCCCTATATGATTCTAAGGTTCACTCCACACAGGAAAACCTTGATAGTTAGTCTTCCTAAGCTATCACAGGAGGAGGCTCAGTTACTGGTGGGTCCCATTTCACTGGAGGAGATACTAATACATATAGCACATGAGGAGTGATTTCTTTACAGTACAAATGTCTATTGGAGACTACCCTTCAAAAGAGTATAGTAGTCGTAACCATGGATCCTGTAATGCCTGCACATGAGGAAAGAGACATAGTGAATCAGAAAAACTATACTACATTTCTAATTGGAGGTATTTGCTAATATTATTATTATTACACCTGCTACATATTGGGATAGGATCTTGGAGATGGGAATACCCCTTTAAAGATAAATGGCAAAAAGATTTGGCCTTTTTAAGTGATAACTAGGTCGAAGTTTTACAAGGTACTCCAAAAGTCTCAGTGAAGCCCACAGGCTCTCCCAAATTTATCTCATACACATATAGTTTATTATACACCATTGCTTTTATTCAAGATGGGCTATAATAGTGAATCAAAATGTGTTGACCTGCTACATGCATTGGTATTGAATGATCTGATAGATCAGATTAACACAGTACATGAATGCCACCTGACACTAGATCTCTTAGTACTGATACTTGGTTATAATTTTGAGTCTAAGGTATCGGATAGCCATGAGCCCAAAAACATATTGCATAGCATTGGCAGGACCCAGAAACACCTAATGTAGCAAAATAATGTCTCTAAAATCAATAATGACGATATGGAAAATTTGTGAATTCTTTCCGCGCTGCTGATTATTGAAGACGTCAGTTACCAAGAATTATAATATGACAACCCATGGATCCGCAGCAGCTGAACAACATTCAAAATGCATAAATCTACGGATCAGGTCAGAATAATCTGATAATTATTTTAATTGTTTGTCGGATAGGGCCCTATTTGTGCTACTTTCTTCCCAGTTTTTTACCTAAAATCAATAATATCAGCCAACATGAAAAATTTGTAGATACAAAAAGAGGTATGCTACAGAAATTTGAGAATTTGGGGGGACCCTGCCTGGACACTCTATCTGATACAAATAGTCACTGACCTATGGCTCTTCTCTTCCTTACTTTTGATAAGAAATGACGCTCACTTCTTAAAGTGGTAACTTTTTAACATTTGTTTCATAAACTTTTATTGTCCCCATTAACATTAACACTAAGATGATCCCTGCAGTGGGAAACTCCTCAACTTCCAAGGACAAAGTACTTATCCTGATCTATGAAGATTCATATGCTATGTGCTAAAAGACTGATGGTTGCATTTTTGTTTATTTCTTAACAGGCGTGGGTGGGAGGGGGCTTATTTTTTTAAATCTGTTTTATATACTGTATGTTATTATATTATTTCTATCAAACCTTAATAAAAAAAATCTGTCTAAAAAATAACAGATAGTTATACCATACAAAATCATTAATAAATAACACTTAAGTGGTGCTACCTATACGAATAGGTCCATAATCTTAAAAAAAAGCCAGAATAAAAAGAATGAAAATACAGAACTCACCACCGATGTATTTCAATCACAAATATTGCTTTACTGCTGCAAACATGGTCATTGGTCACAAACATGGCCAGCTGTAGCCACTTACGTCCTTATCTCATGAACATGCTTGCTGCAATAAAGTGATGTTTGTTATTTAAATACATTGATGGGAAGTTTGTACTTTTTTTCTTTCTTCTGGTTTTCTTGTTGAAGATTAAGCAGATTATCCTGAGGATAGCACTGTATAGTACTGTAGTTATACCTGTCAGTGTCACTTTCACATACAGCTCTTTAGGACCAGCTAGGCTTCCATAGATGGCTGAACCAAAGGCCATTGTCAAGCTTCTGGGTGCCATGTCAACCAACGGCACCACACAATCATGTCATGAGTGCTGAAGGGGAACAGAGGGAGCCCCTACTCTCTGTTAGCTATCTAGATGCTGCTATTGCTATTGCAGTTTGTGGTTCTTGAGTTTCTAAGGTGGGTGCATGGTTTCTATAGGTTCTTTTTATTCAGTGCAACTAGAAGAACATAAATCAAAAGCCCAACAATAATTGTTATAATAATTCTTCATTAGCTAGCTAGTAACGCCATCAAATGTCAAGTAGCAGTCCCTATATAAGATCAAACCAAAACAAGGTCAAACAGTTGTCAAGGACTAACGCCAGCTCTAAAAACATTGCAGTATAAAAAAAGCAATTACAAAGCAGCTATGAATGGCCTTTCAAATTACAATGTTTGTTAAAGGAAACCTATTACCCAAAAAAACGCTATTAACCTGCAGATATGGGGTTAATCTGCAGGTTAATAGCGCTACTAACCTATCGGGACACCTGCACGTAGCGGAACGCTGCGCGGAGAAATTAACTTTATTCTCCCCGGCGGCATTCGGGTTTCAGACACATGGGCGGCGCCGGCGTGGGTTCTGTAACCGCACCGCCGACCCTGACTGACACTGCCTCTGCATTGGGTTGGCTGTCAGTCAAGGCTGGGGGAGCGGTTACAGCCTCCCCCCTGTGACTGAAACCCAAACACTGCCCAGGAGAATAAAGCTAATCTGCAGATTAACCCCATATCTGCAGGTTAATAGCGTTTATTCTGACAGGTTCCCTTTAAGCACCATTTCAGGAATTAAAAAAAGGTCTCATCGTACCCATCTGAAAAAAAGCCAAACCATGTGATGGTCAAAAAAGCCCAAATTCACTGTATAAATCATGTGCTTACAAATAAGATATTTTTTGACCCCTGCCCAGCTGGCAAAGCCTTTTTCTCTTTACTCTTGCAACAACAAAGCTAGAAGGAATCGTACATACAGTATGTCTCGAGAATTCACATGTATTCACCTAGACAAGAAAATATTACCGTAATTTATTTTCTTGTTCCGTTATATATGGTGTTTGCTTAAGTATACTTAAAAGAAGCCTTACACAGCCATGTGCAGGGTGTGTCTGGACTAGGTTTGTACCCATGGCGGTACACATTGTAAATTATCTTCAATGGAAAATGCTAAGCAAGAAATATAAATGAACTTACCTTTCTAAACATATATGAAAATTACATTATGACCTTATGTACAGATACTGTAATATATATTTGGTGAAATGGGAAATCTTATATTGCATGCATTAAATTGCCCTTTAGCTTTTCCTATAGTAGATTAATATATTCCCAGAAAGTACCTGAATGTTCCAGTGAAGCTTCTGTCTTCTCATTAAGTGCTTTGTTCCAGAATACACAATGGTAGGAGTCAGTCACGTTCATGCCTTTGATAGTGCTTGTTATTTTATAAAAGCCATCTGTAGTCTGAGTGTGTGAAGTATTTACTGGAGAACTTACATTAACTCCATTTTTTTCCCAGTATACCTCTGCCTTAGGAAAACCTAATGATTCACATGTCAAAGATAATTCGTTGTCTTCTGATATATGAGAAGAAGTCACAATTTTACTGTAAGACGCTGTAATGAAAATAATGAAAAAAAAATCATGTTTAATGTAAATACACATAGTTACAGAGTTAATAAGGTTTAAAAAAGACACAAACCCATTAGGAACAACCTATAATGCTACTGTGTTAATCCAGAGGAAAGGAATATCCAAAAAATATTTTCCTTATATTTGGGGAAAAAATCCTTCCTATTCCAAATATAGTAATTAAATCCAATGAATCAATGTCCTCTTGAATGCAAAGATACTTGGCAAAATGTAGATAGATTAGATTTTTATTTTGGCAATCCAAGGATCGTAGTGGAACCCTTCTTGAGCACCTGATTCTCTCTACAGGAGTGCCGTATACCTATCACTATTCTTAAATGTTTGATTAGACTTCTACAGATCAAGTCTATGTCAAAATCGTTAATAAGTTAATGGCATTCTGGTAGACAAATAAATGTAAATAGTAAAAGAATAGCAATTTCAAAACAGAGTCCACAAGACTTTCAACCAATCCAAAGGATAGGCCATCAATATACCAATTCCAGGGAGCCTCTTTAAACCCTTCCCATGGTAGCCAATTTTAGTTTCTGCACCTTCATTATTTCCTCCTTTATTTCCAAGACCCATAACCTTTTGATTTTTCCATCAACACAGCCATATATGTTAATGTGTGTGTGTATATATATATATATATATATATATATATATATATATATATATATATATATATACACAGTGGGTATGGAAAGTTTCAGACCCCTTTAAATTTTCCACTCTTTGTTTCATTGCAGCCATTTGGTAAATTCTAAAAAGTTCATTTTTTTCTCATTAAAGTACACTCTGCACCCCATCTTGACTGAAAAAGAACAGAAATGTAGAAATTTTTGCTAATTTATTAAAAAAGAAAAACTGAAATTTCACATGGTCATAAGTATTCAGACCCTTTGCTCAGTATTGAGTAGAAGCACCCTTTTGAGCTAGTACAGCTATGAGTCTTCTTGGGAATGATGCAACTAGTCTGAGGTCCAGAGCACTCTGGAAGAGGTTTTCATACAGGATATCTCTGTACTTGGCCGCATTTATGTTTCCTTCAATTGCAACCAGTGGGGATTTATTCAAAATTGAAGGCATACTGAACCAGCATGGCTACCACAGAATCTTGCAGTGGCATGCTATTCCATCCGGTTTGCGTTTAGTTGGACCATCATTTATTTTTCAACAGGACAATGACCCCAAACACACCTCCAGGCTGCGTAAGGGCTATTTGACCAAGAAGGAGAGTGATGGGGTGCTACGCCAGATGACCTGGCCTCCACAGTCACCAGACCTGAACCCAATCGTGATGGTTTGGGGTGACCTGGACCGCAGAGTGAAGGCAAAAGGGCCAACAAGTGCCAAGCATCTCTGGGAACTCCTTCAAGATTGCTGGAAGACCATTTCCGGTGACTACCTCTTGAAGCTCATCAAGAGAATGCCAAGAGTGTGCAAAGCAGTCATCAAAGCAAAAGGCGGCTACTTTGAAGAACCTAGAATATAAGACATATTTTCAGTTGTTTCACACTTTTTTGTTAAATATATAATTCCACATGTGTTAATTCATAGTTTTGATGCCTTCAGTGTGAATGTACAATTTTCATAGTCATGAAAATACAGAAAAATCTTTAAATGAGAAGGTGTGTCCAAACTTTTGGTCTGTACTGTATATATACGTCACACGTCAATAATTAATGTTTGTATATTTACAAAGTTGTAAGGTTTTTGAGCATTAGCTAACAAGCAAACAAACAATTGTTCAGTCATCAGCAATCTAAGGTATATGGCCAGATTTACAAACTAACCTTGGACATTAAGCATGATGGCCTTGAAATCAGATCCAGCAAGATGTAAAACACATAGATATTTTCCTGCATCAGTGAGCTTCACTTCTTCAATTTGCAGAACAGCCATCCCATTTTTTAGCTTTCGGGTCATCAAACTTGCTCTTCCTTTATACATATTATCCTGGCTTAAAACATCTTCTCTTCCATTGTTAAACATTGTTACTTGACTTGGTTTATGGTCCTGTGGTGGTACATGTTGCCAGGAAACTGTAAGTTTGTTAAGGTCATCTTCTTCCGTAACTGGAAATTTACAGACCATTTGTACAGTGTCCCCATATCTTGCAGTGTAAGTTAAATGTGGAGCTGTCACTACAAATAATGCTATATTGAATAAAAACAAACATATCATTATCTCTAGAGTATTTAGCAGTCTACATTGGTTACATAATTACATTGTTTTGAGAAAAAATCCTAAGGCATAACAAACATCAAAGAGCAGGGAATAGGTTTTATTAAAAACATGAAAGAAAAATGCAGCCATTGTTACCAATACCTGGTACCATTATATAGGGAGGTGGCAGCAAAGATGCAAAGTACTGATGGACAACCATTCACACACCTACCATCCATTGTATTTTGCACCTGTGCTGCTCCCTCCACCTTTATCCAGGGGGTCTACTGAATCTTGCAGGTATTGGTAAGTATGGCTGTTCTATTCTATGATTTTTTCTATCTTTTTGCTTTTAATTTTAGTGTAAGAATTTTAATATGCAAATTGCCTCTTCAGAGAGGAAGAAGACTTGAACTCTATTGTGCCACCTGTTGGAAGCAGCAGTGTAGGAATTTGAAAGAAAAAGAGGACTCTGGATTGTGAGTTTGTGCATTTTGGCCAATAAATCAATTATGACCTCATGAATTTTTTTCTTTGCAGGATCAGGCCCTGTGGTATAGGCTTGGGGAATTGGGGTGTCTGTCATTGTGAGCTGAACTTAGAGTGCTGGGTAGCCCGCCTGATATAATTGTATAGACATGACCAACAGTCTGTAAGTCGGCATGGTGCCCTACACGTATATGTGTAACAAGTCTTATCCATGTGTATTTGTAATACCAAGCAACTCTTCCCCCATAGATAAGCGTGTGCGTGGCTGCTTATTATTTTCCACCTGTGTTTCCTCCACCTTTTATCATTGGGATCTAGTGTACCCTATAGTGCATTAGTAATGTGACCAACTATTGGTAAACATAGCTGTTTTTTTCTGGATTTATGTCGTTTTGCTGTGAATATGCAGAAACAGTTGTGCAGCAGAATGTTTGCACCAATGGAGGGGGGTTATAATATATCAATTTAGAAATGCACACTCAATGTTAGCGGAAATTAGTAGTTATTGAAGTGAAGGCTTCTCTATAGCAGCCTAATTTCTTAAGGCTGTGTGCCCACGATGCGTTTTTTAAGTGTTTCCGCAGCGGCAAAAACACTGCAGAAACGCTTAAAAAGCGCATGGTAGAAGGCCTGCCATGTTCCCCAATGATAATCCGCATGTGCTGTGCACATGCTGCGGACATTTCCGCTGCGGATTATCATTGTGGAAAAAAACGCAGCACTACTAATTATTTTGTGCAAGTGCTGCGTTTTCGCCGCCATTGACTTGCATTAGATTGCATGGATTCCGCATCACTGTATATGGAGATGCACATTCCATGCGTTCCAATGTGCGGATGGTACCCAGGTCTAGAGGAGAGGAGACTCCCCTCCGGACCCGGGTACCATAGAACCTGTGAAAAAAAGAATAAAATAAAAAATAAAGATTATATTTACCTTCTGACGACCCCGCGGTGCGCTCCTCCTTGCATGCCGGCGGATCGCGATGGACTGGAGGACCTGCGCTGACGTCATAGTCATGTGACGGGTCAAGCGACGCTGACGTCGGCAGGTCCTTCAGTGTACCACGATCTGCCGGCAGCCAGGACGCAGCGAAGCAAGACTGCGGGGGCCATCGGAAGATAAGTATAGATTTATTTTTTTTATTTTTTAAACATTCTTTACGGTCACAGTATATAAATCCATGCTGTTTGCATGGATTTATATAGTGTGACCAAGTTGACAAGCACTTTCCAAGTGATGCTAAAATCGCTTGGAAAGCGCTTGTCAACCCGCATGCGGAAATGCATGTGAAGAACGCTTCACGTCCGCTTGTCCCTGGCAGGAAAAACACATGTACAATCTGCATGTACAATCCGCATGCGTTTTTTTCTGCCAGGGAGATGCAGAAACGCTCAGGAAAAATCCGGAGCATTTCTGCATCGTGGGCACGTAGCCTTACAGCCACAATACATGACAACCCCTGCTGTTGAGATCACACTTTTATGGCATGTCTTACTGATGTCATAATAACGATTCTGTGAAAAACCCTTTTGCCTTCAGCCCACATACACCCTTATGTAAGAAATGTTGTCAAGCATATGTGATACTTTCACAGTCTACAAAAACACTGTGTATGTTTTTCTAAAGGTTAGTCACAAAGAGAAAGAACAGATTATTCACAGATAATTTTCCACTGGAATCATCAGGTGAAATAGAAACCTAAGAAAGTACTTATAGGTTTCCTCTGCCCCCGGGGACATGAAATGTGTTGTTTGCTCATTAAAATGACTGAGACTAAACAACTAGGACTGTGACTTTTTGACCATTTTTTATAAACAGATTTAAAAGGCACCTGTCATGTCAAAAAATACTATTAACCTGCAGGTATAGGGTTAATCTGCAGGTTTATGGCGTTCTAAAGCCATGCGGCTGTAGTCATAGAGGTATGGCTTCAGTCACCGCTCAGTACATAGTGTAAGGCGGCGGTGTTCACACCGTGCAGTAACTGAGGCAGTGACCCAAGCAAGTCCATCATAAACAGCTTTTATTTCAGAAACTCACGGGTTAACAGAAAGTCCTCCGGTTCGCAGCCGGGTTAACAGAAGTTCATACACAATGGTTGCCATGGGCAAAGGCCGCGCCGGGCCGCTCAGAGCCTTCCCAGGTGTGGGTTCAGCTATACACTGTCCTGCCGAGTTTTCCTGCTATCCTCCTAGCAGGTCCCAACACTGAACAACACTAATCCTTAGTGCAGGGTTTTTAAAGGACCTGTGGCAAACCCGGGTTGGAAGGAGGAGGCCCCCCACTGCCTTCCTGTAGCCTCCTTCAAGAAATGAAGGCCCGGCCGGGTTTTACTTAATCTGCCTTAGCCAGATAGCCTGACCAGGTCAATGCTCACCTTCATTCCAACATTGCAGCCGTAGCTGTGTCTGTGACTGCAATGCACTCCAATGGATTTAATAGGTCTCTGTACACATTCTGGGGGATATACAGTCATGGCCAAAAGTATTGAGAATGAGACAAATAGTAATTTTTCAAAGTTTACTGCTTCATTTTTTGTAATGGCAATTTGCATATACTCCTGAATGTCAAAGAGTGATCAGCTTAACAGCAATTACTGTACTTGCAAAGTCAATATTTGCCCAGAAAATGAACTTTAACCCCCAAAACACATTTCAACATCATTGCAGTCCTGCCTTAAAAGGAGCAGCTAACATCGTTTTAGTGATTGATCCATTAACACAGGTGTGGGTGTTGATGAGGACAGGGCTGGCGATCAATCAGTCATGATTAAGTAAGAATGACATCACTGGACATTTTAAAAGGAGGCTGGTTCTTGGTATCATTGTTTCTCTTCAGTTAACCATGGTTATCTCTAAAGAAACACGTGCAGCCATCATTGCACTGCACAAAAATGGCCTAACAGGGAAGAGTATCGCAGCTACAAAGATTGCACCTCAGTCAACAATCTATCGCATCATCAAGAACTTCAAGGAGAGAGCTTCCATTGTTGTCAAAAAGGCTCCAGGGCACCCAAGAAAGACCAGCAAGCGCCAGGACCATATCTTAAAACTGTTTCAGCTGCGGGATCGGACTACCAGCAGTGACGAGCTTGCTCAGGAATGGCAGCAGGCTGGTGTGAGTGCTTCTGCACGCACTGTGAGGCGGAGACTCTTTGAGCAAGGGCTGGTTTCAAGGAGGGCAGCAAAGAAGCCACTTCTCTCCAGAAAAAACATCAGGGACAGACTGATATTCTGCAAAAGGTACAGGGAGTGGACTGCTGAGGACTGGGGCAAAGTCATTTTCTCTGATGAATCCCCTTTTCGATTGTTTGGGACATCTGGAAAACAGCTTATTCGGAGAAGAAGAGGTGAGCGCTACCACCAGTCTTGTCTCATGCCAACTGTAAAGCATCCTGAAACCATTCATGTGTGGGGTTGCTTCTCAGCCAAGGGAATCGGCTCACTCACAGTCTTGCCTAAAAACACAGCCATGAATAAAGAATGGTACCAGAATGTCCTCCAAGAGCAACTTCTCTCAACCGTCCAAGAGCAGTTTGGCGCCCAACAATGCCTTTTCCAGCATGTTGGAGCACCTTGCCATAAAGCAAAGGTGATAACTAAATGGCTCATGGAACAAAACATAGAGATTTTATGTCCATGGCCTGGAAACTCCCCAGATCTTAATCCCATTGAGAACTTGTGGTCAATCATCAAGAGACGGGTGGACAAACAAAAACCAACAAATTCTGGCAAAATGCAAGCATTGATTATGCAAGAATGGACTGCTATCAGTCAGGATTTGGTCCAAAAGTTGATTGAGAGCATGCCAGGGAGAATTACAGAGGTCTTGAAGAAGAAGGGGCAACACTGCAAATATTGACTTGCTGCATTAACTCTTTCTAACTGTCAATATAACCTATTGGTACTCATAATATGATTGCAATTATATTTCTGTATGTGATATAAACATCAGACAAACACTAATAAAAACCAGAGGCCAGCAGATCATGTGAAAATATAATTTTGGTGTCATTCTCAAAACTTTTGGCCATGACTGTATAACGTCCCTCGTATACGATCTCGGTCACTGCCTCACAATAGTGAGTGGTGGCTGTAACCACATTCCTAGCACCGACTGACAGCTGGTTTTGTAATTGTGCACTGCAGAGCTGGCTGTCAGTCTATGCCAGGGCGTGGTTACAGCCACCATTCACAATGTAGTAAGCGCATCAGCCACACCTCTATGACTGAAAACTAGAGGCTACCGGGGAAGTATAAAGTTTATTTCCTATTGGCAGCAGAGCTCTCAGTGCGGTGGCCACACGGCTTTAAAACTCTATTAACCTGCAGTTTAAAACCATATCTGCAGGTTAAAGAAGCACGCCTCCTCCCATCAAAGTTTTTATCCTCTTAATATATTGCAATCAGCATATTATATAACACTGTGTACTTACAATTGCTCATTTTGCCTTTCTTTCAAAATTCTTTTTATTAGGGGAATTCTTACAGTATAGGGGACAATGGGTCAGGAAAGGGATGCAGGGAAAGGAAAGGCAACCAAATAAAGGAAAAAAGAAAATGGAGTAGGGAGGAAGAGGAGAGGGAAAAAAAAAGGAAATGAAGATCATCTTAACATAGTTGCACCACAACGTTAACATACCAAGTGCAAAAATAACATAGAATGAAGTATAGATTAAAAGAATTCTGGCAAAGTAATAAAACATCATATAAAGAGACTTCTCTTGCTTGGAGGAAAAATTGCATTCCAAGAGGACCATTTGGAATTATGTTTAGGTAGAGAGTTATTCCTTAAAGCTAAGGAGGTTTCAAAGACTTTATGGGAGAACATAATATCAATTATGTCGGAAATACAGGGAATATCAGAAACAGAAAAACTATGTAAAGAAACTTGTCTAATTTTTTGAGGGAGGTCATCTGCTTCCAGAGAAAGGAGAGCCAATTGGGGAGAAATTTTACAAGAGATTCATTGATTTTATTCAATAGTAAAGAGACATCTCTCCTTAGTATCAAAAGTTTTGGACATTCCCAGAATATGTGAAGAAGATTGCCTCTTTGACCACAATTCCTCCAGCACAAATCGGATATTTTGTCTTTCAATTCTTCTTCTCTTTTCCATTAGGTCTATGACATCCCGTGATTAAAAACTGACTAGCTGAGTCCTTCTAAGCTCTATGTAGAAACAGGAGGTCAATTACACCTGTATGAGTCATGAGTCACTGCAAAAGTCCCTGACAGGAGGAGGAGGGAGCAGCTGGGTCAGGAATTGAATAGGGGAATGATAAATGCAGGTACAAGTGACTTCCTGTTTCTACATAGAGCAGAGAAAAGAAAAGAATTAGCTTAGTAGAAAAGCAAAATGAGCAATTGTAAGTACATAGTGCCAAATAATATGATGACAGCACTATATTAAGAGGATAAAACGTTTGATGGGAGAGCTGCTTTAATAGCATTTTGGGGACATGACAGGCTCCCTTTAACTGCAGAACAAATGATGATGTTGAAATTTGATGGAACAATGAGGTCAAAAAGAGGTTTAAAGATTTAAAGGTTCACTTACCTAAAATTGATTGAAAAGCCAAAATAATCAGGAGGAAAAGCGTAATACACAACATTGTTTATATGGACCAAGAAACCTCAGTAGACACATACAGCTCCAACCTGTTGAAATAGGTAGAAAAAGACTAAAGGTAATGTTTTTATTTTGTTGTGTTGTGATATTAGCTGACATTTATTTATTGCACCAAATTTATCAAAATGGCGCATACAGTTCGTGAATTTTGTTCAAAGTAAAAAATGGGCATTTTTTTGTGTCATTAACCATTTTTGCGACTTTTTGAAATGGAACTTTTTGCTTGACATGCATAAAATTACTCAAGAGGGTTACTGGAGTGGAATTGGCCAAATTTTAAAACTTTTTAAAAAGTTGCAAATAATCACCCAAAAACATCTGGAAATGCTAAACTCCACCCACAAAGCAGAAAAACAAGAAAAAGCAGGTCAGGGCATAAGAAACAGACTTCAAGAAAGGTGCAAATAGAATAATGAATTGGGGGAAAACAAAAAAAAATTCAAAACACACAAAATTAGACAAGAAAACAGGCTCAAAGGGAATGATGAATCGAGGTCATAGATCTTTTTTTTACACTAGTGAAAAATACATTCAGGCATCCTAATAGAATTATTCCTATTTATAGATTACAATCTTGATTATCATGATTGTCAGGCAAACATTTTTATGGCTCATGGATTCGCCAGAGCTTATTGCACAGAGCTGGAATGACAGTTCTCATGTGATGCACTGGAAAGTGGGAAAAAAATCCAAGTGGGTTGAAGTTGCAAAAAAAGTGCAATTTCATAATTTTTGGGGGTGAAGAGGATTTACACATGTGGTCAAAATTGTTGGTACCCCTCGTTTAATGAAAGAAAAACCCACAATGCTCACAGAATAACCTGAATCTGACAAAAGTAATAATAAATTAAAAATCTATGGAAATTAACAAATTAAAGTCAGACATTGCTTTTCAACCCTGCTTCCACAGAATTTAAAAAAAATTAAGCTCATGAAATAGGCCTGGACAGAAATGATGGTACCCCTGAAAATAATGTGACAAAAGGGACATATTAAATCAAGTTGTGTCCACTAATTAGCATCACAGGTGTCTACAATCTTTTAATCAGTCAGTGGGCCTGTATATAGGGCTACAGATACTCACTGTGCTGTTTGATGGCATGGTGTGTACCACACTCAACATGGACGAGAGGAAGCAAAGGAAAGAGTTGTCTCAGGAGATTAGAAAGAAAATTATAGACAAGTGTGGCGCCCCTGAGGGTTCGGTCACCACAGAGGTACTGCATCTCACCCAGAGGTGTGGTATCTCCCTCTCAGGTAAGGAAGGAGTACAGCCCGGGACCCTAACACCAGCATCCAACACTACACTACTCCAGACCAGCTGGAAGGGCAAGATGTGTCGCGCTTCCTGCTGAGCCCTGTCCCTGGCTGGAGTGGGGGGAACCAAAGTAGGGGGAACCATGTAGTGGGTGTGGGTGGAGAAAGTAAATCAGGGGAGCACTTGTTAGGAGTAGTATAAAGAGGGAAGCCATCTTGGGAGTGTGAGCAGTCTGAGAGGAGAAGTAGAGGGAGCAGGAGCTCTGTAGGAGCTCTGCTCAGGAGTAGTGTTGAGCCACCCCCGTAGTGTTCGAGTTCGGTTCGGTTCGTCGAACACCCGTGTGTTCGCCGAACTGTTCGTCGAACACCTTCGAACACCGTTAAAACCAATGGCAGGCAAACAAAAACACATAGAAACACATAGAAAACACCTTCAAAGGTGTCCAAAAGCTGACAAACTGCTCAGAAGACACAACTAACACATGGAAAAGTGACAAGTACATATAGTCATGCGAAAAGAAAAGAGGTGGAGGAGTAAAAGGAGGGGGAGACACAGATATAGGCATGTCATGCCCTTCTAAAATCCAAAAAGTGAGAAGCCGAGACGGCCAGTCCGCTCCTGCCCGTGCCACCTCCGTGTCGCCGGGTTTGTGCCAGAGCCGCGGTGAACCCTGACGGCCAGCCCCCCTCTCCCAATACTGGTGCCTGTCCGCTGGTGGGTCGAGAGAGCCCCCCTGTGGTGGAGGCAGCTCTAAGCTTTTTAATTTAAATTGTCCCTCTAATTTGAATGAATACACTTTAAATCCATTTACAAGGATCTATTGGAGGGCAAGTCTCATGCCAGCAGCCGCGTAATTCCAGCTCCAGTAGCGTCCACTAAAGCTGCTGCAGTTAAAAAGCTTTTATAAGGATCGAGCTCGGCTGTCCACCGCAAGGCATCCTAGTGCCAGTCCCAGCCCCTATGCCTTGGGGTGCCTCCTGATGCTCTACACTAAGTATCCCGTGGTCCCGAAGCATTTCCTTTGAAAAAATTAAGTGTCCAAACTACAGGTGGTGTAGCTTGCTTAACAGCCGGGATAATCCGCTGACTAGCAGACACTGCTACTAGGCACAAAGTATTTCCTGGGCTAGATGCAGTTAAAAATTTGTAAGTAGATACTCTCGTTGGATGCTGAGAAAGCATTCCATAGAGTCTCCTGGCACGCCATATATGATTCTCTTAAAAAGCTTGGGGTAGGGGTCTAGGGGACCCTTTTATAGCCAAAATCACGGCCCTGTATCACAATACGTCACCTAGGCTGAAGATAAATGGAACTGTAGCACCGAGGGCTCGGTTGCTACAGACGTATTGCACCTCACCCAGAGGTGTGATATCTCACTCTCAGATAAGGATGGAGTGTGGATCAGGACCCGACACCTGCATGCATTACACCACATTGCCATGGGGCAGGGCGACCAATATGCCCCTGAGATGGGCACGACAGTCCCTGTCCCTGGCTGGAGTGGGGGGAGGGAACACTGAGGAAGGGGAACCCTGCAGTGCAGGAGCAGGGAGGAAGCAGTTCCTGGGTGCATTGAGAAGGGAGTATAAAAGGTGGGCACCATCTTAGTTCAGTGCAGAGAAGTCTGAGCAGAAGTGGCAGGGAGCAGGGGCTCTGCATGAGCTCTGCTCCGGAGGCGGGCCTAGTAACAGAGGCCCAGGCCTGCAAGAGGGAGAAGGAAGGAAGAGGAGCGGAGAAGGCTCCAGGAACGAGGAATGAAGGGATCCCAGGGGTGCGGACGGGCGAGTCGCCACCGCACGCCCGAATCCACCTGCGTGGAGGGGTCAGGCCAAAGGGGGAGACCGGTTCCCGAACTAGTGGAGGCAGGAAACGACCCTCAGCTAGAAACCGGAGGCTCTGACATTTTATGTGGCGCAGCCCCTTGCTCCACCCGCTAGGAAGGCACCACATAGGGTCAGGGAAACTGGCGCCAAGTTTACCAAGAGGAGGCCCGAGGCAGCCGGACAGAAGTGTTGGTAAGAAAGGCCAGACAAAGGACACACAAAGGGGGTCCTGTGAAGCGCTCCAAAGTTATCTGGGAGTTGTCTGAGCCCCTCACCTGGTGAGCACAGTACGACGTGGGCAGCCGTTACCTGCAGACGTGGTCTGGATAATAAGAACTGTGAGTAAAGGCCCTGAACTGCATCACTGACTCCGTGTCGTTACTGCTGCTGCCCTGCACCATCACCCCCATCCTCCGCATACACTGCCCTGAGGCTATACTCCTCCCGTGGGGAGTTATGCTACGCTCTGCTGCACCCACAACACCAGCCTTAGCGGTCTGCCCTGTAGCGGCGGTTCACTCTGACCGCAATCCACGGGTGGCGTAGTCGGACATTTAAACATCAAAACCACATAAATAGTTCCGCCACTGGTTTGACCGCCCTGAGCCACGGAACCGGATCGCCGCCACGAAGACTACAACCACCAGCATCCACCAAAAAGGGTCCGGCTCCGGGTGTCCCAAGGCCCAGGGGGTGCGTCAGAACATTTTCATCACCTTTCACAATCAACAATGGGACAAGGCAGGGATGTCCTCTGTCCCCTCTCTTATACATCCTAGTGACGGAGCACCTGCTCTCATCAATTCGCCATAACCCCAATATTAGGTGGATTGAGGTGGGAGGCACCGAGTACAAGTGCTCTCTATTTGCTGATGATGTCCTAGTATATATCACTCAATCACATATATCCATCCCTGCTGTTATGGCTGAAATAGATCACTTTGTTACATGGTAAAATTTTAAAATCAATGCAGCGAAGTCTGAGGCCCTCGATGTCTCCCTCCCTAAATCCATATAGGATTCCATCCAGTCCAACTTTCCCTTTGCCTGGCCCTCACAGGGTATCAAATACTTAGGAATTCCTATTCATAGAGACCTCTCCCATCTATGTTATCTTAATTTTGGGCCCTTTATTGAACAATTCCATACAGACCACGGTTGGCAAGTTAGAACTGTAAGATTCACTACGTGAACCACTGGTGTTTTGTGGAAAAGCACATGTACACCGCGTTCCAAATTATTATGCAAAAAGTGTTTAGGAGTGATAAGGGAAGAATTTGTATGTTTGTCAGTTAAACTCATTGATGGTGATGTGTGTCAGGGCTCTTTATATCACTGTAAGCAATTGCAGACACCTGTGCTAATTAGTTTGGCAGGTGTGTCCAATGAAAGGCAAGACTACTTAAGAAGGCTCTCTCACATTATTAAGCAGCCTACATTTTCTGCCAAAATGGGAAAGAAAAAGGATGTGTCGGCTGCTGAGAAGCAACAAATTGTGGAGTGTTTAGGTCAAGGCATGACTACAATCAACATTGTGCGATGATCAGGATGAAGTGTCTTGGCAATCAAGAAGTATGTAGCTGATTCACAGTATATACGTGTGCGTGCTGATAAGGGCAAATTGAGGACTCTTTCCTACAGGCAATTACGTCAGGTTGAAAGAGCAGCGGCAAAAAAGCCTTGTCATAGCAGCAGACAAGTTTTTGAAGCTGCTTGTGCCTCCAACGTCCCCCGAACAACAAGATGCAGGGTCCTTCAGAGGTTTGCAGCTGTGCATACGCCATCCTGTCGACCTCCTCTATCCACTTCACACAAGCAGAAACAGCTCCAGTGGGCCAAACATTACATGAAGACTGATTTCAAAACTGTTTTGTTCACGGATGAGTGCCGTGCAGCGCTCGATGGTCCAGATGAATGGAGTGGAGGATGGCTGGTTGATGGACACCCCACGCAAACACGGCTACAGCGCCAACAAGGAGGAGGTGGAGTAATGTTTTGGGCTGGAATCATGGGGAGAGAGATTGTCGGCCCCTTTAGGATCCCTGAAGGCGCTAAAGATGAACTGCATAATGTATGTGGATTTTCTCAAACAGCACTTCCTGCCATGGTTCAAGAAGAAGAACCGTGTATTTCACAGCAAGATCATTTTTCTGCATGATAATGCACCATCTCATGCTGCACATAAAACATCTGCATCTCTGGCTGATATGGGCATAAAAGGGGACAAACTTATGGTGTGACCCCCATGCTCCCCTGACCTCTACCCCATTCAGAACCTTTGGAGCATCATTAAAAGGAGTGTCTATGATGGCGGGAGGCAGTTCACATCTAAGCAACAGCTCTGGGAGGGTATTCTGTCCTCATGCAA
This sequence comes from Phyllobates terribilis, assembly GCF_046119375.1. Classification (NCBI taxonomy): domain Eukaryota; kingdom Metazoa; phylum Chordata; class Amphibia; order Anura; family Dendrobatidae; genus Phyllobates; species Phyllobates terribilis. The sequence goes on from NW_027362761.1 coordinate 159,553,518, forward strand.
AACAATTGAAGCAGAAACCATCCAAAACCTGACAAATTCAATGGACGAGAGAGTTCAGAAGCTCCTTTCGAACAAGGGGTCCTATGTGAAAATGTAACATCACCTAGAATAAAGTTTTGAGTTGAAAACTGTTTGATTTCAGTTTCTAACAACCTGCTAATGCTTATAATTTCAAAAATGACCATTTTTTTGGTCTTTATTAAAATGAAAAGGTTGATCGAAAAGTTTGGGGGATCTAAGAGTGTGGCAACCCAGTAGTCATGATTACTTCGAATTCTGACAATATGAGGGTCATGCTGCAGGTAGTGCAGCAAGAAGGCACTTATGTGTCTTGCGCATCTCGGAGCCCCAAAATTATTTTCCGGGCTAGATGCAGCTAAAAATTATTTTTAATTTTAAATCTGGTGAAGCTTATTATAGATGGCCTAATAGGATCAGTGCTGCACACTGCTACAAAGCCCAAATTATTTTCCAGTCAAGATACAGATAAACATGATTAGTAATTTGAAAGCTTAAAACGGTTGGTAGGGTGATTTTAACCAATCATCAAGCTTTTACTCTCCCCAGGATGACACAGGGGTAGAAAAGTCGTTTCGGATCCATGATTTGTTCATCTTTATGAACGTGAGTCTGTCTACATTATCAGTGGAGAGCCGCGTGCGCTTATCTGTCAGCACACCACCAGCAGCGCTGAACACACGTTCAGACAGAACGCTGGCTGCGGGGCATGACAAGATCTCCAAGGCGTAAGTGGCTAGCTCCGGCCATTTATCCAGATTGGAAGCCCAAAAAGAGCAAGGGTCCAGTGACACAGTCGTGGCTTCAATGTTTACTTGGAGATACTCCTGTACCATCGTCTCTAGGCGTTGACTATGTGTCAGACTTCTTGTCTCCTGTGGCCTTGCAAAGGATGGGCTAAAAAAGTGGTGAAATGATTCCGCAAAATTGATGTTACCAGCAGATACTGTGGTTCTGTTACGGTTTGAGTGCTGAACACTTGACGGTCCCACGGTTGGCAAGTTGGAACTGTGAGATTCACTACGTGCACCACTGGTATTTTGTGGAAAAGCACATGTAAGATTCTGCAACAGTCTCTGCTGATACTCCTGCATGCGTGCATCCCTTTCTATGGCAGGAATAATTTCTGCAAATTTACTTTTGTACCGGGGATCTAACAGTGTGGCAACCCAGTAGTCAGGATTATTTCTAATTCTCACAATTCGAGGGTCATGTTGCAGGTAGTGCAGCAAGAAGGCACTCATGTGTGTTGCGCATCCAGGAGCACCAAGTCCCTGTTGTGTTGGTGGCGAGGTAACAATCATGCTTCCTTCCTCTGTCCTCTCCCCCCAACCTCGCACAACAGAAATGTGATCAAGGTCTCCCTCATCTGATGAGTCTTCCATCAGTTCGTCCTCCACTTCTTCCTGGGCTCCTGCACCTTCCTCACTAGTTTGGCTGCTACCATGCGCCCTGGTAAAATCATCTCCCCCACCCTCACATGCCTGCCGCCCTGGTGCTGCCGACCGTCTGGACCTTGCAGATGTTAGCCCTTCCGCATACAACTCCTCCTCCTCTACTTCCTCCACCTCCTCTTGTGCCACCACCTGACTCCGAATTCTGTTTAACATGTGCTCCAGCATGTAAATCACCGGAATAGTCATGCTGATAATGGCATCGTCAGCACTAAACATCTTCGTCGCCATTTCAAAACTGTGCAGAAGGGTGCATAGGTCCCTGATCTGAGACCACTCCTCCAGCGTGATTTGCCCCACCTCTGAATCTCGTTGGCCCAGGCTATACGTCAGAACGTATTGCACCAGGGCTTGTCGGTGCTGCCACAGTCGCTGCAACATGTGCAGAGTTGAATTCCACCGGATAGGCACATCGCATTTTAGCCGGTGAAGTGGCAGGCCCAACGACTTCTGTAGAGATGTAAGTCGCTGAGCTGCGGGATGCGAACGGCGGAAGTGAGCACACAGCGACCGTGCCCTCTGCAGAAGGCCATCTAGTCTGGGATAGTGGGCTAAAAATTGCTGGACAACCAGGTTCAACACGTGAGCCATACAAGGCACGTGTGTGACATTGCCCCGGCGAAGGGCCGCACCCAGGTTTGCAGCATTGTCGCACACGGCCTTCCCTGGTTTCAGGTCCAGTGGAGACAACCATTCATGAAATTGGTTCTCCAGAGCTGACCACAACTCCTCAGCTGTGTGACTCACATTTCCCAGACATTTCAATGTAAAAACCGCCTGATGACGTTGAGCCCTACTGCCAGCATAGTAAGGAGGTGTGCAGGATCCCTTCTGCGCAGTTAGAAAGCTTGTGGCATGACCAGACAGGCTTTGGGTGCAGGTGGAAGACCGAGAGGAGGTTGAGGAGGCAGAAGCAGTGGAGGAAAAATGACATAAAGAGGATTGACGCACAACTCGTGGGGACGGCAAGACTTGGACAGCAGCCCCTTGTCCTGCTGTCACCATAGTTACCCAGTGCCCAGTCAGCGACATGTAACGCCCCTGTCCATGCCTACTCGTCCAAGTGTCTGTGGTGAAATGCACCCTGTCACACACAGAGTTTCTCAAAGAAGCGGTGATGTTGTGTGCGACATGCTGGTGGAGCGCAGGCACACCTTTCTTTGAGAAGTAGTGCCGACTGGGCATCTGGTACTGGGGCACTGCGACGGACATAAGGTCTCGAAAATCCTCTGTGTCCACCAGGCGGAAAGGCAGCATTTCTGTAGCCAAGAGCTTGCAGATGGTGAAATTCAACCTCTTAGCTTTCTCATGGCTAGGAGGAAATGGTCTTTTACTTGTCCACATCTGAGGGACCGAGGGCTGGCTATTGTGCTTAGACGGGGTTGATAAGGGTGTCCCCGGCAAACTGCCGGTCTGTGAGGAAGATGCAGGCGGACATGTTAGGTTGCCTTGATCCAAAGGTGGTGCTATCGATGTCGGACAGCGCTCAAGACCAGCTGGTGTTACCACCTCCAAAGAAAATGATGACCTGCCAATCACGCTGGCTGTTGCGGGTAAAGAGGTGGCAGGTCTGCGCCCCAAAACAGGTGTGACTGCTGTCCCCCCAGTCACAGAGGATGAAGAGGCCGCGGATGCACAAGATATGGCAGACGGTGGTTGGCCCGGCCGGCTAGACCGCATTGTAGCACACTGAGCTTCCCACTGCAACTTATGCTTCGTGTCCATGTGCCGGTTCATGCATGAAGTACTCAAACTATGTATTTTTTGGCCTCTACTTAGCTTTTGCTGACAAATGTTACAGATAACACAAGTTGGGTCATCTTTATCGATCTGAAAAAATGCCCAGGCTATGCAAGGCTTAGCACCCATGCGACCTGAAGAGCCACCACGACTTGTGGTGAGAGGCAGAGTTGTGTTTGAGGATGCAGTTGTTGACGTGCTTCCAGTACTACGTCTCTGTCCAGGAAGGCGCAACCTGACCTCGTCGTCACTAGCATCTTCCTCCACCTCCTCTGCTGACCTCATCTCTTGGCTGACTGTGGGTTGACAGTAAGTGGGATCTCCGACCTCATCATCATCACCCTGTGCGTTATCACACCCGTCGTCCTCAGAGCCAACCTGTTCCTGCCCTGACAAAAAACTAAAGTTGTCGCTCCAATCAGGTATTTGAGTCTTATCATCGTCTTCCTCATTGTCTCCACCAACAGGAGTTACAGTTTGGGAATGAGGGTCTACATTATGGTCAGAACCTTCTGCGTCTGGTCCTGGATCCGACTCATAAAGATTCTGGGCATCAGTGCAGATCATTTCCTCGTCTGGATTCACAGAAGCGCTGGAGTCGACCTCTGATTCCCAGGCTATAGTATGAGTAAACAGCTCTGCAGACTCAACCATCTGTTCTACCTCATACTCAGACGGGCAGCTGGAGATTTGGGAGCTGTGAGGAAGCAAGTGCGATTTGGGTGACACCTTTGAGGACTGGAGTATTTGTGATGTTGAAGTTGATGTGGAGGAGAGCCCACTTAAAGGAGCACTTGATATCCGTTGAAGCACCTGCTGTTTTTGTGCCTCATCTGGAATTTGTAGCGATTGGCGTGGCCGTAAGAAAGGGATCTTATCACATTGTCCGCTAAAAGAAGTAGACATTTTAGTTTGGCTGGAAGATGGTCTTTCTTCTGCACCTACCCCACGGACACAACCTTTTTTCCCCTTCCCAACACGCCTATTCCCCTTTCCACCAGCAGCAGGCCTTTTTCCACTCATTTTGGTAGTTAACTAATTCACAACTCTGGAGTTGTTTGCACAAAAAAACAATGGATGGTAACCGAGCAGAGCTGAGTGGCCAAACTGTGGTATTAGGCCAAAACTATTGGCTGGGTTAGATGCAGAAAAAAATTATTTTTAATTTGCAACCTGATGGAGGTCAGTATAGATGGACTAATAGACCAAGTCCCACACACCGCTAGAAGCCCAAATATTTTTTCAGAGCTAGATGCAGAAAATTTTTTTATTCAATTTGCAACCTGATGGAGGTCAGTATAGATGGACTAATAGACCAAGTCCCACACACTGCTAGAAGCCCAAATATTTTTTCAGAGCTAGATGCAGAAAAAAATTATTTTTAATTTGCAACCTGATGGTGGTCAGTATAGATGGACTAATAGACCAAGTCCCACACACCGCTAGAAGCCCAAATATTTTTTCAGAGCTAGATGCAGAAAAAAATTATTTTTAATTTGCAACCTGATGGAGGTCAGTATAGATGGACTAATAGACCAAGTCCCACACACCGCTAGAAGCCCAAATATTTTTTCAGAGCTAGATGCAGAAAAAAATTATATTCAATTTGCAACCTGCTGGAGGTCAGTATAGAAGGACTAATAGAACAAGTCCCACACACTGCTAGAAGCCCAAATATTTTTTCAGAGCTAAATGAAGAAAAAAATTATTTTTAATTTGCAACCTGATGGAGGTCAGTATAGATGGACTAATAGACCAAGTCCCACACACTGCTAGAAGCCCAAATATTTTTTCAGAGCTAGATGCAGAAAAAAATTATTTTTAATTTGCAACCTGATGGAGGTCAGTATAGATGGACTAATAGACCAAGTCCCACACACTGCTAGAAGCCCAAATATTTTTTCAGAGCTAGATGCAGAAAAAAATTATTTTTAATTTGCAACCTGATGGAGGTCAGTATAGATGGACTAATAGACCAAGTCCCACACACCGCTAGAAGCCCAAATATTTTTTCAGAGCTAGATGCAGAAAAAAATTATATTCAATTTGCAACCTGCTGGACGTCAGTATAGAAGGACTAATAGAACAAGTCCCACACACTGCTAGAAGCCCAAATATTTTTTCAGAGCTAAATGAAGAAAAAAATTATTTTTAATTTGCAACCTGATGGAGGTCAGTATAGATGGACTAATAGACCAAGTCCCACACACTGCTAGAAGCCCAAATATTTTTTCAGAGCTAGATGCAGAAAAAAATTATTTTTAATTTGCAACCTGATGGAGGTCAGTATAGATGGACTAATAGACCAAGTCCCACACACCGCTAGAAGCCCAAATATTTTTTCAGAGCTAGATGCAGAAAATTTTTTTATTCAATTTGCAACCTGATGGAGGTCAGTATAGATGGACTAATAGACCAAGTCCCACACACTGCTAGAAGCCCAAATATTTTTTCAGAGCTAGATGCAGAAAAAAATTATTTTTAATTTGCAACCTGATGGAGGTCAGTATAGATGGACTAATAGACCAAGTCCCACACACTGCTAGAAGCCCAAATATTTTTTCAGAGCTAGATGCAGAAAAAAATTATTTTTAATTTGCAACCTGATGGAGGTCAGTATAGATGGACTAATAGAACAAGTCCCACACGCTGCTAGAAGCCCAAATATTTTTTCAGAGATAAATGAAGAAAAAAAATATTTTTAATTTGCAACCTGATGGAGGTCAGTATAGATGGACTAATAGACCAAGTCCCACACACTGCTAGAAGCCCAAATATTTTTTCAGAGCTAGATGCAGAAAAAAATTATTTTTAATTTGCAACCTGATGGAGGTCAGTATAGATGGACTAATAGACCAAGTCCCACACACTGCTAGAAGCCCAAATATTTTTTCAGAGCTAGATGCAGAAAAAAATTATTTTTAATTTGCAACCTGATGGAGGTCAGTATAGATGGACTAATAGACCAAGTCCCACACACTGCTAGAAGCCCAAATATTTTTTCAGAGCTAGATGCAGAAAAAAATTATTTTTAATTTGCAACCTGATGGAGGTCAGTATAGATGGACTAATAGACCAAGTCCCACACACCGCTAGAAGCCCAAATATTTTTTCAGAGCTAGATGCAGAAAAAAATTATATTCAATTTGCAACCTGCTGGACGTCAGTATAGAAGGACTAATAGAACAAGTCCCACACACTGCTAGAAGCCCAAATATTTTTTCAGAGCTAAATGAAGAAAAAAATTATTTTTAATTTGCAACCTGATGGAGGTCAGTATAGATGGACTAATAGACCAAGTCCCACACACTGCTAGAAGCCCAAATATTTTTTCAGAGCTAGATGCAGAAAAAAATTATTTTTAATTTGCAACCTGATGGAGGTCAGTATAGATGGACTAATAGACCAAGTCCCACACACCGCTAGAAGCCCAAATATTTTTTCAGAGCTAGATGCAGAAAATTTTTTTATTCAATTTGCAACCTGATGGAGGTCAGTATAGATGGACTAATAGACCAAGTCCCACACACTGCTAGAAGCCCAAATATTTTTTCAGAGCTAGATGCAGAAAAAAATTATTTTTAATTTGCAACCTGATGGAGGTCAGTATAGATGGACTAATAGACCAAGTCCCACACACTGCTAGAAGCCCAAATATTTTTTCAGAGCTAGATGCAGAAAAAAATTATTTTTAATTTGCAACCTGATGGAGGTCAGTATAGATGGACTAATAGAACAAGTCCCACACGCTGCTAGAAGCCCAAATATTTTTTCAGAGATAAATGAAGAAAAAAAATATTTTTAATTTGCAACCTGATGGAGGTCAGTATAGATGGACTAATAGACCAAGTCCCACACACTGCTAGAAGCCCAAATATTTTTTCAGAGCTAGATGCAGAAAAAAAATATTTTTAATTTGCAACCTGATGGAGGTCAGTATAGATGGACTAATAGACCAAGTCCCACACACCGCTAGAAGCCCAAATATTTTTTCAGAGCTAGATGCAGAAAAAAATTATATTCAATTTGCAACCTGCTGGAGGTCAGTATAGAAGGACTAATAGAACAAGTCCCACACACTGCTAGAAGCCCAAATATTTTTTCAGAGCTAAATGAAGAAAAAAATTATTTTTAATTTGCAACCTGATGGAGGTCAGTATAGATGGACTAATAGACCAAGTCCCACACACTGCTAGAAGCCCAAATATTTTTTCAGAGCTAGATGCAGAAAAAAATTATATTCAGTTTGCAACCTGATGGAGGTCAGTATAGATGGACTAATAGAATGATGCTATGCCCAAAAGATTTTACTTCACTAGGTGCAGTAAAAAAATTGGTATTCTATACACAGGTGGTATATCTTGCAACACAGATAGGCTACTCCACTGACTAACACACTCTGCAATAGGCCAAAAAGGATTAGCTTTGCTAGATTCAGCCAAATGCTGTGAAAAAAACTTGCACAGCACTGGCACAGACCTGCCTGGCAAAAACTGATAGGAACTGATGTAACCTAGTCCTGAAAAGGACTCCAATTACAATTAGTCTTTACTCCCACAATCTATCTATTTAAGAGCACAGACCTGCCTGATAAAAGTCGTAGGAAATGCTGTAACCTAGTCCTTAAAAGGACTGCAATCACAACTATTCCCTACTCCCAAGCTATCTGTATATTTGTGCGAAAATTGGCTTGAAATTAACAAGGTATAGCGCACACAGCAACAGCGGTGCCGTCTAACACGCAGCTGCAGCAGTGAGAAAATGGTGGCGACGGGGAAAATGGCTTGGTCTTATAGGGCAAGGACATGTGACATACACTGCCAATCACACATGCCCTTGCTTGTGTGAAAAAAAGCACTTCGCTCCGTGTGTGCGCTGCTGATAGGCTGACAGATTGCACCTCCCCACTGCAAATGCGGGAAAGAGAAAAAAAAATGGAGATCTTCATTGTTCCTGCAGAGATCCATCCCCTGCCCCTCCCCCCGCCCCGCTGTACACTCAAACTGCGTATTAACATTAATTTTCATCATTACTGAGAAAAAATCCAGTTATGATTTTGGTGCACGAACAGTTATCGAACATAACCTCGAACAGCCGAATTTTTCTCAAATTGTTCGTGTTCGCCGACCGGCTCGAACACCGCCCAAAACAGCTCGAATTTGAGATTGGCGAACAGTTCGAGTAGAACAACGCTCATCTCTACTCAGGAGGAGGGCCTAGAGAGAGGCCCAGGACAGACTGAGGAGGAGAGGAGCAGGAGAAAGGCTCCAGGAACGTAGAAGGGACCCCAGGGGTACGGGCAGTGCTGGAGGCCACCCGTACGCCCGAATCTGCCAGGAGATGGAGGGGTCAGGTCGCACAGAAGGGACCGGTCCCTAAACTAGCAGAGTTCTTTAAGCCTCAACTAGGAAACCGGAGGCTGCAGTATTTCAAGTACTGCAGCCACAAGCCACATCTGTCTCACCAAGAAGGTGGCCATAGAGGACCCAGGGGACAGAGAAGACATCGCCTGACAAGGCCCGCGGTCACTGGATTGGGACACTAGGTGTGAGGTGCAGGGAGACGGCCAGAAGGAACACACAGAAGGGGGTCCCGCTATGTACTCTGGAGGTACCTGAGGGTTGGCTGAACCCCTCCCTGAGTAGGCACAGGACGACGTGGGAGGTTACCCTGGCCCTGGTAACTTGGAGTCTGAAAACCGTAAAACCCTGAAGACTGCACCCCACTGTCTCTGTCAGTTATTGCTGCTGTGCCATTACTCCCTGCACCACACTGCACCCCGAGTGCTACTTCATGACAACAACATCTACACTGCCCTGGAGCTAAGCTCTACCTGTGGATAGCTAAACCAACTCTGCTGCATTAACAGCAGCTCCAGAGGACCTGCTCTGCAGCGGCGACTCCCTTTAGCCGCATACCACAGGTGGCCTCACGAACTGTATATAAAAACTTTAATTCCCCTGTAAATATTCCCCTTTTGATTGACCGCCCTGGGTCATAGACCGGGTCACCGCCACTGTGACATCTCCCCTAGCAATGACCAGCACCGAGTACCCCACGGCCCAGGGGGCACGTCACAAGCATGTTAAAGGTGAAGGTTATAAGACCATCTCCAAGCAGCTTGACGTTCCTATGACTACAGTTGCACATATTATCCCGAAACTTAAGATCCATGGGACTGTAGACAACCTCTCTGGACGTGGCCGCAGGAGGAAAATTGATGACAAATCAAAGAGACGGATAATAAGAATGGTAACAAAAACGCCCAGGAGAACTTCTAAAGAGATTAAAGGTAAACTTCAAGCTCAAGGAACATCAGTTTCAGATCGCACCATCCGTCATTGTTTGATCCAAAGTGGACTTCATGGGAGACGACCAAGGAGAACACCATTGTTGAAAAAAATCATAAAAAAGCCAGACTGGAATTTGCCAAACTACATGTTAACAAGCCACAAAGCTTCTGGGAGAATGTCCTATGGACAGATGAGACAAAAATGGAAGTTTTTAGCAAGGCACATCAGCTCTATGTTCACAGATGGAAAAATGAAGCATATCAAGAAAAGAACACTGTCCCTACTGTGAAACATGGAGGAGGCTCTGTTATGTTCTGCGGCTGCTTTGCTTTATCTGGCACAGGGTGTCTTGAATCTGTGCAGGGTACAATGAAATCTCAAGACTATCAAGGGATTCTAGAGAGAAATGTGCTGCCCAGTGTCAGAAAGCTTGGTCTCAGTCGCAGGTCATGGGTCTTGCAACAGGATAATGACCCAAAACACACAGTTAAAAACACCCAAGAATGGCTAAAAGGAAAACATTGGACTACTCTGAAGTGGCCTTCTATGAGCCCTGACCTAAATCCTATTGAGCATCTTTGGAAAGAGCTGAAATATGCCGTCTGGAAAAGGCAACCTTCAAACACGAGACAACTGGAGCAGTTTGCTCATGAGGAATGGGTCAAAATACCTGTCGAGACGTGCAGAAGTCTCATTGACAGTTACAGGAATCATTTGATTGCAGTGATTGCCAAAAAAGGTTGTTCAACAAAGTTAAGAGTACCATCATTTCTGTCCAGGCCTATTTCATGAGTTAAATTTTTTTTAAAAAATTCTGTGGAAGCAGGGTTGAAAAGCAATGTCTGACTTTCATTTGTTCATTTTCATAGATTTTTAATTTATTATTACTTTTGTCAGATTCAAGTTATTTCTGTGACCATTGTGTGTTTTTCTTTCATTAAACGAGGGGTACCAACAATTTTGACCACGTGTGTATTTACCATGTTCACTATGTAGTAAAACTGATCTGATAATACAGTATGATTCTCCAGGTCAGTACGAGTTCGCAGATACCAGACATGTATAGTTTTTTTGTTTTTTTTGTATTTAAGTGTTAAAATTTTTTTGGGAGATTTGTAAAAAACAAAACAAAAACAAAACTTTGCTTGTGTCGCCATTTTCCGAGACCCGTAACACTTTACATTTTGGGGATGTAGTGCTGTGTGATGGTTTATTTTTTGTGCCCTGAGTTGATGTTTTTACTGATGTTTTGATCACCTTTTATTTCATTTTATTGCCTGGCTGAGGTGGTCAAAAACCCATAATTCTGGTATTTTGATTTTTTTTCCCATTACGCCGTTTACCAATCGGATTCATTTACTTAATATTTTGATAGATTGGACTTTTACAAACTCAGTTATACCAAATATGTGTTTTGTTTTTTCTATTGTTATATTTGTAATGAGGCAAAAAAGGGGTGATTTTAACTTCTGTGCTTTTTATATTTTTTTCATATTTTATAAACTTTTTTTAACTTTTTTCTGTACTTAATAGTCCCATTAGGAGACTTGAAGCTGTGATCGTCTGATCACTTGTGCTATACATGGCAGTGCATCAGCACTGCTATGTATAGTGAAAATCCCGATCTTCTATGAATGTTAGCTAAATGCGGGCTTTCACAGGAGAATCTGAAACGCTATAATATGTACACATTAAATATATGAAATTGGAACTGCATTAATGCTGTAGAAAACATGTTAAAAATGTAGGTACTTAGCGCACAAATTGGCCAATTCGTGTGAGCCCAATAGCCAACGACAAGGCGTACACCATTGTTGGGACCCTAAACCTAACATGATGCCTTTCCCAGGCTGAAAGCCTACAATGATTTGAGCAGATAGGGTCAAGCTCTATTTAAAACCGCCTTAGGCTGATGGGAGGAGTGCTCAGTCAGAAGACGTATGCTACAATTATCAAAAAACAGAAAAAGACAAGTATGAACAGGTGCAAGCTAAGAGAGCCACTCTATATAATTAACAAATTAAAGCCACACTCTGAAATGCTATAACATGTACACATTGAATATATGAAATTGGAATTGCATTACTGCTGTAGAAAACAGTAGACTGAGTCTGAGTGTCTGCTTCCAGCATACGCCCGAAAATGCTGCACGTCAGAGCACACGTTGACTCTGTTGGTACCATTATAGTCTATGGCCCCATCGGCGCATACACCCGAATCCCGTTTTGTGGGGGGATTTGGATGCAAGCCCCGACAGGACCAACGAACGTGGGCAAAAACGCTGAATGAAAGGAACTTAGGTCTTTAGAGTGTGGGAAACCCATGTAAGCACTGGGAGAACATACAAAGTCCTTGCAGATATTGTCCTCAGTGAGATGTGACTGATGATATCACACTCACTGGCATCTCACACACATATAGTATATCACAGATCTGGTCAGCTACATCACATCTATAATATAACCGGGGATGCGTGTCTCTGTCTGAAGCCTCGATAGACTGCACATGCGTGACGCGCAGTCTGGCTCCAGAGAGAAGCACGCATCCAGCCGTTACAGGTAAGAGGAGTATATGGCGCCGGAGATCGCGGTATGCGTAGACACTGAACGTATACCGCAATCTCCGGCGCCATACTTACATACTTACCTGACCGGGAGGAGCGTTGCCGCGGCGCCACTCTTCGCTGGAGACCGGGGGCGGAGTGAAGGCGTTGGACCGGCGCGTGCGCATTGAACTATCCGGCGCCATTTTACTGAAGACACATTTACAGTGTGTCTTAAGCAAAATGGCGCTGGACAGCGCGGTGCTCCAGCGCCACACTCCTCCCCCGGCCTCCGGCAGAAGAGGACGCAGCAGCGCTGGAGCACAGGGAAGAAAGGTGAGTATAACTATTTATTTTTTTGTATGTGTGTACAGTGTGAAAGGGATGAGGGGGCCATACATAACAGGATTGTGGGGTGAGGGGTACCACACATACCAGGATTGGGGGTGAGGGGTACCACGCATACCAGGATTTGGGGTGAGGGGTACCACACATACCAGGATTGGGGGGTGAGGGGTACCACACATACCAGGATTGGGGGTGAGGGGTACCATGCATGCCAGGATTGGGCGGTGAGGGGTGCCACACATACCAGGATTGGGGGTGAGGAGTACCATGCATACCAGGATTGGGGGGTGAGGGGTACCACACATACCAGGATTGGGGGGTGAGGGGTACCACACATACCAGGATTGGGGGTGAGGGGTACCACGCATACCAGGATTGGGCGGTGAGGGGTGCCACACATACCAGGATTGGGGGTGAGGGGTACCACGCATACCAGGATTGGGGGGTGAGGGGTGCCACGCATACCAGGATTGGGGGGTGAGGGGTGCCACACATACCAGGATTGGGGGGTGAGGGGTAACACGCATACCAGGATTGGGGATGAGGGATGGAGTGCCATGCATACCGGGATGAGGGATGGGGTACCATGCATACCAGGATGAGGGATACCATACACACCAGGATAGTGATGAGGGGTAACACGCATACCGGGATTGGGGGTGAGGGGTGCCAAGCATAACGGGATTGGGGGTGAGGGGTGCCACACATACAAGGATTGGGGATGAAGGGTGCCATGCATACCGGGATTGGGGATGAGGGGTGCCACACATACAAGGATTGGGGATGAGGGGTGCCACGCATACCGGGATTGGGGATGAGGGGTGCCACGCATACCGGGATTGGGGATGAGGGATGGAGTGCCATGCATACCGGGATGAGGGATGGAGTACCATGCATACCAGGATGAGGGATACCATACACACCAGGATAGTGATGAGGGGTGCCACGCGTACCAGGATAGGGATGAGGGGTGCCACGCATACCGGGATTGGGGGTGAGGAGTGCCATGCATACTGGGATTGGGGGTGAGGGGTGCCACGTTAACTGGGATTGGGGGTGAGGGGTGCCACACATACCGGTATTGGGGATGAGGGGTGCCATGCATACCGGGATTGGGGATGAGGGGTGCCACGCATACCGGGATTGGGAATGAGGGATGGGGTGCCATGCATACCAGGATGAGGGATACCATACACACCAGGATAGGGATGAGGGATGGGGTACCATGCATACCAGGATGAGGGATACTGTAACATACCTGGCGGCGTCCTTGCATAGTGGTCCATCTCCCACTGTGCAAGAGCGCGCACTTGATCTCCAGTCCAGTCTGCTAGCCTGGCTTCCCTCCATGCTGTCTGTTTGCCTCTGTTTCTGCTTCTTAAGGGTGGCGCCCGATCACTTCCTGTTTCTTGTACCTGCTGCGGGCACACCCCTTGTGCGTCCTCAGCCTATTGCTGTCTGTCATCTGGTATTTAACCCAGCTCCTCCCAAGAAACCCTGCCTGAGCATTGTGTTCTGTCAATTGGCTTCTGGTCACTGATATGCCAGGTCCCGTTTATGTTTCCTGCCTTCGGTATCAGTTCCCGTGTCTGAACTGTGTCCTGTCTGTATTATCTTCTAGCCTGTTGTCTTCTGCCTATCCTGGAGGCTGTATTTCCAGGCCTGTGTGAACACGCTCCTAGCCTGTTCTTTCCGCCTTCTAGGGGCCGCATACCTAGACCCGTTCCTGTATCTTGCCTGTTCCTGTCTGAACACGCTCCTAGCCTGTTCGTTCCGCCTTCTAGGGGCCGCATACCTAGACCCGCTCCTGTATCTTGCTGCTGTGTCTGTTCTTGTCTGTATACTCTCCTAGCCTGTTTCCTGTTTTTCTCTATGTCCGTACCTTCCCTTTTTCTGCAGAGTCTGAACTCGTACCTAACTCCTGCTCATTGTCACTGTACTTCCGTTTGTGAGTTTGTGGTCCACTCGCTGCTTCACTGCACGTACCCTGTGGGTATCTGGTTCTGCCTTTCCCTTCCTGTCTGTTCCGTGTGAACAGAGCCCTGTCCCTCCTGCTCTGCCTTGCTCACCACTCCGGCGGTTCTAGCCTGCTCAGCCTTGCTCACTGCTCCGGCAGTCCTGCTCCGCTCTGACTCTTTGCTCGCTGCTCCCGCGGTCTCGCTCTGCTCTGACCCTTTGCTCGCTGCTCCGGCAGTCTCGCTTTGCTCTGACCCTTTGCTCGCTGCTCCGGCAGTCTCGCTCTGCTCTGACCCTTTGCTCGCTGCTCCGGCAGTCTCGCTCTGCTCTGACCCTTTGCTCGCTGCTCCGGCAGTCTTGCTCTGCTCTGACCCTTTGCTCGCTGCTCCGGCAGTCTCGCTCTGCTCTGACCCTTTGCTCGCTGCTCCGGCAGTCTCGCTCTGCTTTGACCCTTTGCTTGCTGCTCCGGCAGTCTCGCTCTGTTCTGACCCTTTGCTCGCTGCTCCGGCAGTCTCGCTCTGCTCTGACCCTTTGCTCGCTGCTCCGGCAGTCTCGCTCTGCTCTGACCCTTTGCTCGCTGCTCCGGCAGTCTCGCTCTGCTCCGACCCTTTGCTCGCTGCTTAGGCAGTCTCGTCCTGCTCCTCTCTCGCTCACCGCTCCAAGCGGCCTTGTCCTGCTCTTCTCTCGCTCACCGCTCCAGGCGGTCTCGTCTTGTTCTGCTCTTGCTCGCCGCTCTGGGCGGCCTCACTCTGCTGTTTGTCCACCGCGTCTGCGGTTCTGTTCCTGAGTCCCAGTCTGTACTGGGTCCTATTCACTCGGTGCTCCAACCTGTCGTACCTGCCAGTACCTCCCTGCCTGCATACCAGTCGTGCTTACCAGCATCCACCCGTCTGTATTCCAGCCGTGTCTGCCTATACTCACAAGTCGGTGTGCCAGCCTAACCTGCCTGTTCCAGTATTCCCCTGTGTGGGTCAACAGCCGTGTCCGGGGTCTGACCAGGAGTAGCACCTGGTCCCTCTGCCCGGTTCCTCCCTGGTGCACTGGCGTCGTATGCCGTCGTGCGACCTTGGTCGGATCGGGCAGATACTTAGTTACGCCCCTCCAGGCACTCTCCGGTTCATGGCGCAGTGGAATCACTACATACACACGCACACGCCACTCAGCCCGGGCGTGTGCATTACAGATACCATACACACCAGGATAAGGATGAGGGGTGCCACGCATACCGGGATTGGGGGTGAGGGGTGCCACGCATACCGGGATTGGGGGTGAGGGGTGCCACGCATACCGGGATGAGGGGTGCCACGCATACCGAGATTGGGGGTGAGGGGTGCCACGCATACTGGGATTGGGAGTGAAGGATAGGGTGCCATGCATACCAGGATGAGGGATACCATACACACCAGGATAGGGATGAGGGGTGCCACGTATACCAGGATTGGGGGTGAGGGGTGCCACACATACCATGATTGGGGGTGAGGGGTGCCACGCATACCAGGATTGGGGGCGAGGGGTGCCACGCATACCAGGATTGCGGGTGAGGGGTGCCACGCATACCAGGATTGGGGTGAGGGGTACCACGCATACCAGGATTGGGGGTGAGGGGTACCACGCATACCAGGATTGGATGGTGGGGACAGGATGGGGGCAGCACAAATACAAGGAGGGGGGCAGCACATACCAGCATGGGAAACCATATACCAATAAAAATGCTCGCCACCCGGGCGTAGAACGGGTTCAATGGCTAGTACATAATATAATGGCATTGGTATGGCAATACTGAACATACCTAATCATAAGATGTAATACTACCTAGCAATAGCAGTCATGTCAATTCACCCTATGATTTAATAGGGAGTCACCCTGTTTTCAATGTCCCACACCCGATCACCCTGTGAGATATAACCATCACCCTTTTTCTGGGTTCTCACAGGTAAAAAATAATAATAAAATAATATAATAATAATAATACATGTCAGTGCAGGGTGCTAACAGTGAAGGGAAGAACCAACATAGCAGCAGAACTCTGCAGTGACTGAGTGCAGGTGCTGACCTAGTGCAGGGGCGTCAGTCAGGGAAAAGTGGAACCTTTCTGACATGGAAGCCTTTGCACAGCGGACATGGACATAGACATGGGGTTCTCTCCTATTTTTGCTGTGAGCTACCACTCGTGTGAGGAGCTTTGAGGAGCTCTCCCAGGTTGACATCTCTGTAATAGTGCATGGCTGACAGTAGACAGCAGGCATAACACAATACATTACAGGCATATAATCACTCTTATTTGGCGACAGTATTGCATTTGCACATTAATAAGGTAAAGTAGATAACCAGTTGGTATATCTATTGCATCAGTACCAACCCACACAGATATGGCAATCTTAGTCAGCCCAACATAACAGTGGAGTTCATGCAGATTAAAGACCTACATTTTGTAAGAGGGTGTCGGAGTCCATTTTCAACCCCCTTATATTATAGCAGTATTGTTCAGTGATTAGTCATCTTTTACATGGAATAATGGCTTACAGCTGAAAAGTATCTGACTCTGCAATTCATCTGTCTGTAAACAAACACTTAATGGCTGATTTACCAGGGAATTTCCAAACACTTCCTCTTGAAATATTCAACAGCTAAGGAGCTTTCAATAAAGTCACAATGGTCTTAACACATTCAATTTTGACACTGCAAGCAAAATTGTTATAGAGAAACCATCACGTGAAAATACAAAACTTTGTAATGTATGTTATCAGAGAAATCTGAAATCTCCTCCAGGATTGATTATTTATTCTCAATTCACTGGTAATATCTGTATCTAGTGAAGACAGATTTTCCTGTCACTGAGATAGGAGATGACAGTTGGTGCTCATAAGATTCTATGGAGAAGAGTTGGGAGGAGCTAGCGGCAGACACAGACATTCTACCTGCAAGTTCTCCTGAAACAACAGCTACATTGTTTGACGCTTAGACATTTTGTCAGTGACCCCATAAAATGCTGGAAATAGTTTCACGCCTCGATTCATCAAACAGTTTTTGTCAGAATTCTGTCAAACTGTTTGGAAAGTGACACAAATTGGGCAGAGCTTAGCTGGAGGAGTGTAGCTGAGTGGAGCAGAAAAACGAATCAGAATTTACAATATAAAAGGGGCATAAATTACCAGACACCACCTGATATATACTCTAAATTCATTTCAAGGAGCATGCTTCTTAATGAATTTGGTGCCTCTTACTCCCAGGTACCCGTCAGTAAGGCCACGGCCCCACTATCAGTATTTGGTCAGTATTCGGTCAGTATTTTTTTTTCAGGAGTGGGAGCCAAAACCAGATGAGGAACAATCAGATAAAAGGTATAATAGAAACAAGTCACCAATTCCGCATTTATCACCCACTCCTGGTTTTGGCTCCCACTCCTGAGAAAAAATACTGACCAGATACTGATAGTCGGGCTTTGGCCTTAGACTGACAGTGCTAAATGCCTGTGTTCATGAATCAGGGCCTGTCTTTCAAATCAATGGGGAAGGCTTAAGAGAAAAAGAGAAACTGCGTAAAAGAAAAAATTGTGTGCTACACTGTAATTGGTTGCTATAGGCAAAATAAGTCAGTTTTGATCATTTAGGCCCAATATGTTAATGTACCTTTAATTCACTATCCTTGAACTATTATAAGGAATTCTTTTATAAGCGCATTACAGAAATAATAACAATATGAGGCCTAATAGACCAACCTCAGTGATAGGGGAAATCAGCAATAATAAGAATGAATGAATATGTTAAGATGCCCCTAAAATGTATTTTACGACCTTATGAGGGGACATAGCTTGTGAAATAAATAAAAAAGCAAGAGTAAAAAATAAACTACCCCCTACAGAAAACAGAATGCAATTTAAAATGTTTTTGAGAGGCCCTTTATGGTCATAAATTAAGAAATAAAAATTAGACAAATACTTCCTATTTTTCTTTACATTTTCCCCCAATATCATCAAAAAAAAAAAAAAGCATGACATAAAAGTTAAGCTGCATGTATCGTGGAGAAAAAAAAAAAGAGAAACATTTTTTTAATCTCCAGGTGATATTTTTATTAGTTTTAAGTGCTCTGAAAAAATTGTCTCCTAGGGCGCAGTCAGACAGCTGTATAAATCAGAGCGAGATCGGAACACTGTGCACGGACTGGCCGGCGGCTCTCCTGACCTAAGCATCACACCTGCATAGAAATACTGTACATGAAGATGTCACTCTCATGTAGGGCGAGCCACTGGCCAGTCCGTGCACTGCGTTACGATCTCACTCCGATTTATAAGGCAGTCTGACTGCGCCCTTAAACAGGTTAAAGAAGTACTCTCATCAAAGTTCTTACCTTCTTAATATATTGCAATCACCATATTAAAAAGCACTGTGTATTTACAATTGCTCATTTTGCCTTTCTACCCAGCTAATTCTTGTTTTCTCTGCTCTATGTAAAAACAGGAAGTCTCTTGTCCCTGCATTTATCATCCCCCTCTTCAACTCCTGACCCAGCTGCTCCCTCCTCCTCCCCCTGCCAGAGACTTTTGCAGTGACTTATGACTCATGCAGGGAAAATAGACTTCCTGCTTCTACATATAGTTCAGAAGGATTTAGCTAGTCAGTTTTTAATTACATGATGTCTCATAGACCTCATGGAAAAGAGAAGAATTATTTGGGTAGAAAGGCAAATGAGCAATTGTAAGTACACAGTGCTATAAAATGTGATGACTGCAATACATTAATATATATTGCAATATATTAGGATAAAAACTTTGTTGGGAATGCTTCTTTAACTCTTACCGGGGTACAGTGTTGGACTGTTACGGCAAAGGCCCACCAGTAACATTCACTCTATGGGCCCAATGTTCAGTTACATACAAATATTACGTTACCCTCATTCACAAATTTACCTATGCTTCTGACGCGCCCCCTGGGCCATATTCTTTATGGGAATATCCGGAGCCGGATCAGATGGGGGTTGTAGTCTTCCGAGTGGCTGTGACCCGGTCCGTGCCCAGGGTGTCAAACTCAGTTGTATGTGGCAGTCCTACAGATGTTACCAAGTTCTTAATGTCGACTACGCCACCCGTTGTATTGCGGTCACTGTGGCCGCCGCTGCAGCAGGGTCCGCTGAGGCTGGTGGTGTAGGTGCAGCTTTGGTGATATAACCCCCAACGGGTGGGGTATAGCCTCAGGGGGATCAGGTGCAGAGGATGGGAGTTGTGGTGATGCAGTGTAGACGGCAATCAGAGACAGAGTCGGGTTATGCAGTTTAGGATGTTTACTCACTGCTGATGTTCTGGTCACTCCAGCTTCGAGTGACCTCCCGAGCCGTGCTGCGTCCACCAGGTTCTGGATCCAGCCAACCCCCAAATAAGTCCGGAGCGTGACCCTGAGCTCTCCTTCTGTCCTTTCTCCTGGCCGTCCCCACCAGGGATCCACCTAGGTCCAGCTCCCTCGGGCCTTCTGTTGGGAAACCCTTGGCCTTGGGTTCCCAGACCCTACTCGTGGTTTGCCTTCAGGGTGGATGTGGTGGGTGACCGTGGCAAACGCTGCCCACGGCCTCCGGTCTCTGGCTGGGGAGTGTTTTTGCCCCCACCAGCTTGGGTTCCGGTACCCAGTGCCGACTCTTCACCCGGGGATTTAAGTTGGGTTCTTGGAGTCCTTTTCTTCTGTTTCCCCCCACTGGGTCTCTCTTTCTCCTCTCTCACTCTGGGTCTCTCTTCTCCTCTGCTCGCTGACTTTCTCTCTGCAACTGACCCTGTTCTTAGTTGGTGCCCACCTTATATACACCCTCTATGTGTGAGCTCAGGTGACCAGCACCCAATGAGCTCCTATCTTTACCCAGGCTGCTCCCCCTATCTGCCCCTACACTACTTGGGATGTACCACCCCCCTCCCACTCCAGCCAGGAACAGACTCGGTCGTACCTGCACATTTCTAAGTGGGAGTACCGTCGGTCTGCTCCTCGGAAATGGGATGTGTGTAGTGCATGCAGCCTACCGAGCTCAGTTCCACACTCCTTCCTTACTCGGGAGTGGAATATCACACCTCTGGGTTGAGGTGCAATACCCCTGTAGCAGCCGAATCCTCAGGGTGCTACATTCCCCCCTGGTAAATCACAGCACGTCCTCGGGCTGTAAGACAAAAACATCACATAACATGCAAAATTTTTCATAAACATATAAAATATATAAAACATTATATATATAAAACTTTCTCGTCGCCTCTGGCTCCTCCTCCGGTCACTGTGCAACGTGTGACCGGGTACAGTGCGACAGTCTTTCTAGAAAAATGGTTTTCCTATAAAACCGGTAGGGGGCGCTTTAGGAAGCGCAACTATGTACAAGGGTATGGCCGCTCTCAGTCCTCGGCCAGGTAAGGAGGGAAAGGGAATGGCTGCTCACAGTCCTCAGCCTGTGGGATCAAGGGTAAACGGGTGAACAGTTCACATCAGCTGGTCCCAACGGGGACTATATTTGCAGTAACAGTTTCTTTATACCCCGATCGGGTAACTATTTACAGCACCTGCTCCGCTGTACTCAACAGCGTCTTCCTCCTGCTCCTTCTTTGGGGATCTCAGCTTCAGACCCGTCCGGATCCTCTTGCTCTTCCTCCTCACATCGCAGCTCCTCCTCTGTCAGGCGATGCACATGGAGGGCGTAAGGTCCTTTGGCACACTTGTGCCGGGTAAAGGTGACCTCGTCCCCGATATAAAGGTCACGACCTCTGTGCCCCTCCGGCAGATGGGACTCCACATCTCTGCGCGTGACAAAGACGTCGCCGGGGGTGTTGTGGTCTCTGATGAAGCCCCACCCATGCTGCATATTGAACTTAATTACAGTCCCGGTGGTGCGGGGACTGTGCGCTGCACGGGGATCCCTCCTGGTTCGGCTCTTCTGCTCGGCGCTCCTTATTTGGGCCTGTTGTTCCCGGACCCGCCTCTCTCTCCACTCCCTCGCAAACTCCTCGAGCTGCTGTCGGCAACACTCAGCACGCTCCGCTGCAGCTGCCCTGGTTTCCTGAGTGAACCCCATTAGGTCTTCTCCGGTGGGGTCCCACTCAAATTGGGTCTCTTCAAGCGGGGGCGAGATCCTTATCACGGGCTTCGGAGCCGGAATCAGGGGTGCACACATGGCCCCAACTCTCCTCTGGTGCTCCAGTTCATAATATCTCTGGGGCCAGATGAAAGGCTGCCCGTCCGGCCACGTGTGCTGGGCAAACAAGTCCTCTCCCAGACGCGGCACCCTTGGTTTTACGGGTGCGGGCGCGGTGGTGGTGGCGCCCGGGTTGCCCAGGCCTTGCGGCCAGGCCTGAGGCACCTGGAAGGTGAAGGGCACCGTTAGGACGGCGGCGCCCTGGGCTACCTGGCCTTGCGGCCAGGCCGGAGGCTCCGCGGAGGTAGGGGGCGCTGTTGGTGCTGCGACGCCCGGGAATTCTAGGCCCTGCGACCAGGCTGGTGTCACTTCCTGTTTTGCCACGCTCGGGGTCGGTGCGCGTGGCGTCACAGGGGTCGCGGCGGCTTCCGGTTGGGGCCTAGTCTGCGTCGGTGACATGGCGTTTTCGGGCACAGCAGGGGGACTTTCGGGCTCTGCGACGGGGAGCTGGGGCAGGTAAGCGGTGTCCTGGTTTGGGGTATAGACGTCCCCTTTACCTGCCTCCATGCGTTCGGCTCCCTTCTCGGCGCCGTCTCCGGCCTTGGGTCCTCCCGCGCCGTCCTCAGAGGCGGTCTGTCTCCTCATCTTGGCTGGCGTGCTCCGGGTCTTGGTTTGCTGGGCCATCTCTCGGCTCCACTCCGCCAATGTCTCTCGCTGTACCCGGGCCATCCTCCGTGCGAGGCCCTCCAGGGCAGTCTGTGCACACTCCCGGTCTCGGGGGAGTTGTGCAAGGACCTCCACTAGGCCTAGTGGGGTCGTGGTTTCCAGCAGGCTCCTGACCAACGGGTCGGTGCTGCTCTGCTCTTCTTCCAGCAGGCTCCTGGCCAGCGGGCCGGTGCTGCTCTGCTCTCTCGCCATCTCCGGGTGAGCTTCTCTGCTACTCTTCTCCAGGCTTCCTGCCTCCGGGTGCGCTCGCTCCAGACTGCTCCAGGCGGCACCCATCTTCGTTCTTTTCTTTCGTCTCCTCCCACTTCGAGGGCGGTCCCGGGGCCACTGGGTGACTGTCAGCTCCAGGGGCGGTTCTTTCACGCTGACAGACACCTCTAGCATCACAGTCTCTGTTGGTGGGGGCGGTTTCCACTTTTGGCGCCATTTTCGGTCCTGGCCCACGATGGGAGGTGGCCTCTCGCCACCCTCTGGCACGCCCATAATGGCGTCCGCTCTTCCAAGGCGGGAAACCTTTGGAAATGGCGGGAATCGCTTCCCAGTGGCGGGAAACTCTGCAGATGGCGGGAAAACGCTGTTAATGGCGGACAACCGGCTGGAATCGACTGGTGATGGGGTCCGATGGCGGGGACCCTCCGGAACCGGCAGGAGACTTCTTCTTGAGGTAAACTTGCACTTTCCTTCAGGCACGCAGTGCCCGGGTGTTGCGGGCACGTAATCCTGCCGACTACGCCAAAGTTGACGCGCCCCCTGGGCCATATTCTTTATGGGAATATCCGGAGCCGGATCAGATGGGGGTTGTAGTCTTCCGAGTGGCTGTGACCCGGTCCGTGCCCAGGGTGTCAAACTCAGTTGTATGTGGCAGTCCTACAGATGTTACTAAGTTCTTAATGTCGACTACGCCACCCGTTGTATTGCGGTCACTGTGGCCGCCGCTGCAGCAGGGTCCGCTGAGGCTGGTGGTGTAGGTGCAGCTTTGGTGATATAACCCCCAACGGGTGGGGTATAGCCTCAGGGGGATCAGGTGCAGAGGATGGGAGTTGTGGTGATGCAGTGTAGACGGCAATCAGAGACAGAGTCGGGTTATGCAGTTTAGGATGTTTACTCACTGCTGATGTTCTGGTCACTCCAGCTTCGAGTGACCTCCCGAGCCGTGCTGCGTCCACCAGGTTCTGGATCCAGCCAACCCCCAAATAAGTCCGGAGCGTGACCCTGAGCTCTCCTTCTGTCCTTTCTCCTGGCCGTCCCCACCACGGATCCACCTAGGTCCAGCTCCCTCGGGCCTTCTGTTGGGAAACCCTTGGCCTTGGGTTCCCAGACCCTACTCGTGGTTTGCCTTCAGGGTGGATGTGGTGGGTGACCGTGGCAAACGCTGCCCATGGCCTCCGGTCTCTGGCTGGGGAGTGTTTTTGCCCCCACCAGCTTGGGTTCCGGTACCCAGTGCCGACTCTTCACCCGGGGATTTAAGTTGGGTTCTTGGAGTCCTTTTCTTCTGTTTCCCCCCACTGGGTCTCTCTTTCTCCTCTCACTCTGGGTCTCTCTTCTCCTCTGCTCGCTGACTTTCTCTCTGCAACTGACCCTGTTCTTAGTTGGTGCCCACCTTATATACACCCTCTATGTGTGAGCTCAGGTGACCAGCACCCAATGAGCTCCTATCTTTACCCAGGCTGCTCCCCCTATCTGCCCCTACACTACTTGGGATGTACCACCCCCCTCCCACTCCAGCCAGGAACAGACTCGGTCGTACCTGCACATTTCTAAGTGGGAGTACCGTCGGTCTGCTCCTCGGAAATGGGATGTGTGTAGTGCATGCAGCCTACCGAGCTCAGTTCCACACTCCTTCCTTACTCGGGAGTGGAATATCACACCTCTGGGTTGAGGTGCAATACCCCTGTAGCAGCCGAATCCTCAGGGTGCTACACTTCTCTATATTAATAAGCTAGGTAGTTTGTTGGGTTAATGATGAGAAGTTGCTTTTGTGTATATAGAGAATCAAATATATTGGGCTAACTGCTGCTCATGTTAGGAGATAAGCGGCCTGCTCCTGCACAGTGCCCCATAGGGACAGTCACCCTATGCTAGAGTTTTTCTGATTGCAGCCATTTCAGAGAAGCCCTGCTCTCAATCACCACAGGGCTCCCATGTGAAGTAAAGGGTTATTTCCACAATGGAAACATTTGTTTTTTACAATGTACAGTATCTGTGTGATTATTGTTAATTTAGTACAAGCCCAATATAAAGTTGTAGTAATGTTTGTATTTTTTATTCTTATGATAGTTCTAAATGTGTTTTTCTTTTGTACGTTAATGGCTGCGTTTTCGAGAAGACCCTTCCTTAGGGAAGAAAGATTGCTGTGAGTTCAAAGAAGCCCGAAATGATCTGATGTCCGGAATCCGGTGAAGAGTTAATAAATCCGGCAGGATGGATTAGCCCCTGAAGTATGTGCACAGGAACATTTTGTAACGGGTCTGGGAGGCGGAACCTCTGAGCTACTATACAAGGGGGCGGTCCTTGTAAGGGAGCGGGTGGCGACCAGGGAAGATGGGCTGGAAGTCTCAGCAGGTGAACGGGACAGTCTCTGAGTGAACGGGCTGGAGGTCACGGCAAGTGACCGGGGCAGTCTCTAGGTATAGGGTTGGTACGACCTGTGGCGGCTGAAGATAGACGTGAGCTCCCAGGTGAGCAGGCGAGAGTCTCTGGATGAACGGGTGGTCACAGCATGTGACGGCGGAGCCTCCAGGAAGACCAGCGGACAGGCGACAGATGAGCGCTCCCAGGTGAGCGGGCAGAAGTCTCTGGACAGGCGGGTGGTCACAGCACGTGACGGCAGAGCCTCCGGGTAGGCAAGCAGACTGGTAGCAGATGAGCGCTCCCAGGTGAGCGGGCAGGAGTCACTGGACAGGCAGGTGGTCACAGCACGTGACGGCGGAGCCTCCAGGTAGGCTAGCAGGCAGGTAGCAGATGTGCGCTCCCAGGTGAGCGGGCAAGGTGGTCCATAGACAGACTGACAGGAGTTGGAAGGCAGACCGTCGGACCACAGGCAAGCAGGCAGGTAGCTGATGTGCGCTCCCAGGTGAGCGGGCAGGCTGGTCCTTAGACAGACTGACAGGATTAGTAAGGCAGACCGTCGGACCTCAGACTAGCAGGCAGGTAGCAAGTAATCAGGCAGGAATCTGGCAGGTAACTGGCAGGTAACTGGCAACGGGACCTGAGGGCTGAAGCACAGGTGAGACACAGGTGCAAACAACATTGCTCGGGCACCTCCATTTTGGAGGAGGTGCCTTATATATGGTAAAGTCCTCCGGCCATTGGCCGGGGACTCCTTAGGACGGCGCGCGCGGCCCCTTTAAGAGGGAGGGAGAGCGTGCGCGCGCGCCCTAAGCACAGTGGCCGGGAAGGAGCGCGCGCTGCCAGCAGAGCGGGAGAGGGACGCCGGGCACGGAGCAGAGCGGTGAGGGGAACAGCGTCCCTGCCTAGCAGAGGGCAGGGACGCCGGCACTACAGTACCCCCCCCTTTAGGCCCCCCCTTTTTTAGGCCAGAGAGAAATTTAGCTAGGATGAGAGGGGCATGGATGTTCTCCCGGGGCTCCCACGTTCTCTCCTCAGGACCAAACCCCTTCCAATCTACCAGAAAAAAGGTCTTTCCTCTTACCCTTTTGGTAGCAAGAATGTTCTCTACCTCAAACTCGTCCTCAGCGGAAACCGGAGCAGGAGGCGTACCTGTAGACTTGGAAAAAGAGTTAAGCACCACGGGTTTGAGGAGAGATACATGGAAGGAGTTAGGGATCCGTAAGTTGGCCGGGAGTTTCAATTTATAGGCCACCGGGTTGATCTGACTGATGACCTCCAGAGGACCGATGAACCGAGGCCCTAACTTGTAAGAAGGTATCTTGAGTCGAACATATTTAGATGAGAGCCAGACCTTATCTCCTGGACGAAATTGTGGAGGATCCAGGCGTTTTTTGTCAGCGTGTCTTTTCATACGCTCGGATGACAGAAGGAGTGCGGACCGGGTACTCTCCCATATGGAGGAAAATTTGCTAACGAGAGATTCCGCAGCCGGGTTGTCCACAGAGGTGGAGACAGGAAAAGGAATCCGAGGATGCTGACCGAAAACTACAAAAAACGGGGATTTGGAGGAGGATTCGCTCTCGTGATTATTATAAGAGAACTCGGCCCATGGTAGGAGATCCACCCAGTCAGAATGGTGGGCATTAACGAAGTGCCGGAGGTAACTGGTCAGGTTCTGATTGATCCGCTCCACTTGACCATTGGACTGTGGGTGGTAAGCGGAGGAGAAGTCCAGGGTGACGTCTAGTAGTTTACAAGTGGCTCTCCAGAAACGTGAGGTGAACTGTACCCCACGATCCGACACGATGTGGAGGGGCAGGCCATGAAGACGGAAGATATGGCGGATAAAGTCTTTAGCCAGCTCGGGTGCAGACGGGAGGCCTGGCAGGGGAATAAAGTGAGCCATCTTGGAAAAGCGGTCAGCGACCACCCAAATGACCGTATAACCGACAGAGACGGGGAGATCAGTTATGAAGTCCATAGCAATATGCTGCCAGGGGGCAGCAGGCACAGGAAGCGGAAGGAGGCGTCCGGCTGGCAGATGTCTCGGGACTTTGTTGCGGGCGCAGGACACACAGGCAGAAACAAAGTCTATTACGTCCTTGTGCAGGGTAGGCCACCAATAGTGCCGGGCAATAAGCTGGAGGGTCTTTTTCTGACCGGCGTGGCCAGCTAGCTTAGACGAATGGCCCCAGTGTAGGATCTTCTCCCGATCAGGTACTGAAACAAACGTCTTACCGGGAGGGAGACGATTTAGACTCACGGGAGCCACCTGCATTACTCTGGCGGGATCGATGATATGTTTAGGTTCTTCCTCGAGATCGGACACCAGAAAGGATCGGGACAAGGCGTCTGCTTTGACGTTTTTGTCAGCCGGGCGAAAATGAAGAACAAAATCAAAGCGAGCAAAAAACAAGGACCACCGGGCTTGGCGCGGGTTAAGTCTCTGGGCATGCTGGAGGTAAGCCAAGTTCTTGTGGTCAGTGTAAATTATTACCGGATGAAGAGCCCCCTCGATTAGGTAACGCCACTCCTCCAACGCCAGCTTGATGGCCAATAACTCTCGGTCTCCTATGGAATAGTTGCGCTCAGAAGAGGAGATGAGTTTGGAGAAGAAGCCACAAGTTACCATTCTCCCGGAAGATGATTTTTGAGTAAGTACCGCTCCGGCTCCAGAGGAGGAGGCGTCAACTTCCAGGAAGAACTGCTTGTTGCCGTCCGGGCGATGCAGCACCGGGGCGGAAGAGAAGGCCTGTTTTAGGGAAAGAAAGGCCTCCTCTGCTTCGGGCGGCCACTCTTTGGGATTAGTACCCTTACGGGTGAGCGCGGAAATTGGGGCAGTCCGGGAAGAGAAGTGTGGTATGAAGAGGCGGTAGTAGTTGGCGAAGCCCAGGAATCGCTGAATGGCCTTCAACCCCTCCGGTCGGGGCCATTTCTCGATGGCAGACAGTTTCTCAGGATCCATTTGTAGGCCGGTCTGAGAGATAATGTAGCCCAGAAATGGAAGCGAGGTCTGCTCAAAGAGGCACTTCTCATATTTAGCGTAGAGATGGTTCTGCCTGAGCCTGAGCAGGACCTGACGAACGTCCCTCCGGTGAGTCTGGAGATCCGGAGAGAAGACCAAGATGTCGTCCAGGTACACCACTACGCAGGAGTAGAGAAGGTCCCGGAAGATGTCATTGACCAACTCTTGAAAGACGGCAGGAGCGTTACAGAGGCCAACGGGCATTGCCAGATATTCATAGTGGCCGTCCCGGGTATTGAATGCCGTCTTCCATTCATCCCCCTGACGGATACGAACCAGGTTGTACGCCCCACGGAGGTCTAGTTTGGTGAAGATTCTAGCCCCCCTCAGACGATCAAATAACTCCGGAATGAGCGGAAGGGGGTACTTATTCTTCACCGTGATCTGGTTAAGGCCTCTATAGTCTATACAGGGACGGAGAGAGCCGTCCTTCTTTTTGACGAAAAAGAAGCCTGCTCCCGCCGGGGAGGTAGATTTCCGGATGAATCCCCTGGCCAAATTCTCCTCAATATATTCGGACATCGAGCGGGTCTCAGCAGCGGATAATGGATAAATACGCCCACGGGGAGGAGAAGTACCAGGTAACAAGTCGATAGGGCAGTCGTATGGTCTATGAGGGGGTAGTGTCTCTGCTTCCTTTTTATTAAAGACATCAGCATAAGACCAATAAGGGATCGGAAGTCCAGGTAGATTAGCTGGAGTAGGAGAAGGATGGACGGGATGGACGGGAACCAGACAGGTCTTATGGCAGCCCTGTCCCCAGCGAAGGACTTCTCCGGTCTGCCAGTCAAGAACGGGTGCATGTCTCTGGAGCCAAGGTAGACCCAGCAGGAGGGCGTGAGAGAGTCCAGGCAGAACATGGAAGGAGATACTTTCAGAATGCAGCATTCCCACCTGCAGAGTAATGGATTCGGTGATGAGTTGGATGGGGCGTGGTAAGAGCCCCCCATCCACGGCAGCAACAGACAAGGGTACAGCCAGAGGTTTGGTGGGGATGCGGTATTTCTCTACCAGGGACTGTGAGATAAGATTCCCGGCTGCTCCAGAGTCAAGTTGGGCTAGTTCGAAATAACGGTTCTCCCCGTAGACGATTGAAACTGACAACAGCAGGGATGGAGAGGATTTATTCTTGTCTAGGTGGACCTCTCTGAGCAAACCTAGACACAGGCGTTTCCCGACCTCTCCGGGCAGGCACGGATCCGGTGCTCCTTACTGCCACAGTAGAAGCAGGTCCCCTCGGCACGGCGTAAGTCCTGACGGGTCTTGACCATCTTGGTCTGGTCGACCTGCATAGGCTCAGGAGAGTGTACCTGGTAAGAGACAGAAGGAGTGACGGGTTTCTGAAAAGTAGGAGCTAGACGTGGTAACCTCCTCTCACGGGTGACCTCTTTGGCACGCTCCTGGAACCGTAGGTCAATCCGGGTGGCAAGAGTTATTAAATCATCGAGAGTGGTAGGAATGTCCCGACCGGCAAGCTCATCTTTAATACGGCCGGACAGACCCTCCCAGAAGACGGAAACCAGAGCGTCGTTATCCCAGGCCAGCTCCGAGGCAAGGGTACGGAACCGTATGGCATATTGGCCCACGGTGAGACTTTCCTGACGGAGGCGTAGCAGAGATGATGCGGATGAGGTCTTCCGTCCGGGTTCGTCGAAGACTTTCCGGAAAGCCGTGAGAAAAGCAGGCAAGTTGGATACCAGGGGGTCTCCTCTCTCCCATAGAGGATTTAGCCAGGCCAGGGCCTCCCCGGTGAGATGGGACATGATGAATGCAATTTTGGCCCGGTCGGAGTTAAACTGGTGAGATAATAGTTCAAAGTGCAGGGTGCACTGATTTATGAAGCCCCGAGCCTGGGCGGAGTCGCCTCCGAAGCGAGGAGGTGCAGAAAGCCGGGGTCCGGGGTAAGATACCATGGTATTAGTGGGCAGTGGAGCTGCCGGATTGCGAGACATGGCACTGGAGGAGGTTGCTGGTGGAGCAGTCAGAGTGTCCAGGCGAGTATTGACATTCCGCAGGTGACCCAGAATGGACTCCTGTTGGGACCTTTGACGGGACAGTTCATGACACAGGTCCGAGAGCGAGGGAGCTTGGGTGCCACCGGGTTCCATGGCCCGAGCAAACTGTAACGGGTCTGGGAGGCGGAACCTCTGAGCTACTATACAAGGGGGCGGTCCTTGTAAGGGAGCGGGTGGCGACCAGGGAAGATGGGCTGGAAGTCTCAGCAGGTGAACGGGACAGTCTCTGAGTGAACGGGACAGTCTCTGAGTGAACGGGCTGGAGGTCACGGCAAGTGACCGGGGCAGTCTCTAGGTATAGGGTTGGTACGACCTGTGGCGGCTGAAGATAGACGTGAGCTCCCAGGTGAGCAGGCGAGAGTCTCTGGATGAACGGGTGGTCACAGCATGTGACGGCGGAGCCTCCAGGAAGACCAGCGGACAGGCGACAGATGAGCGCTCCCAGGTGAGAGGGCAGAAGTCTCTGGACAGGCGGGTGGTCACAGCACGTGACGGCAGAGCCTCCGGGTAGGCAAGCAGACTGGTAGCAGATGAGCGCTCCCAGGTGAGCGGGCAGGAGTCACTGGACAGGCAGGTGGTCACAGCACGTGACGGCGGAGCCTCCAGGTAGGCTAGCAGGCAGGTAGCAGATGTGCGCTCCCAGGTGAGCGGGCAAGCTGGTCCATAGACAGACTGACAGGAGTTGGAAGGCAGACCGTCGGACCACAGGCAAGCAGGCAGGTAGCTGATGTGCGCTCCCAGGTGAGCGGGCAGGCTGGTCCTTAGACAGACTGACAGGATTAGTAAGGCAGACCGTCGGACCTCAGACTAGCAGGCAGGTAGCAAGTAATCAGGCAGGAATCTGGCAGGTAACTGGCAGGTAACTGGCAACGGGACCTGAGGGCTGAAGCACAGGTGAGACACAGGTGCAAACAACATTGCTCGGGCACCTCCATTTTGGAGGAGGTGCCTTATATATGGTAAAGTCCTCCGGCCATTGGCCGGGGACTCCTTAGGACGGCGCGCGCGGCCCCTTTAAGAGGGAGGGAGAGCGCGCGCGCCCTAAGCACAGTGGCCGGGAAGGAGCGCGCGCTGCCAGCAGAGCGGGAGAGGGACGCCGGGCACGGAGTAGAGCGGTGAGGGGAACAGCGTCCCTGCCTAGCAGAGGGCAGGGACGCCGGCACTACACATTTCCTATCTTTTTGAATCACAAAAGGAAGGGATTGTGGGAAATCAGGATCCATTTTGTCTTCTTAGTCCTAATTTTATACTCTAATTCTATCACGTAGCTTCTCCACAAACCCCCCCACATACACACATTCAAAGTGCCTGAGAAACTGGATCAAACCCAATCCCCTAGACACATCTATGTCTACATCCCAGAAAATAGTTGCTTGCTTTTTGGCACAGAGCATTCTCTGTTCAGGGGTGAATATATCTCGCTCCCGCATTCTATTAAAGCAGAATATCTCGCTGAACACTATTATATGTGTCTTTTTTTTGATTCTCCAAGCTCATTTACTGCAATACATCTAATCTTGCCTTGCACATCAACTCCAGTGGGCCCCTTTGTGCCCACACCCTTTAAAGAATGGAACAACATCAGCCATGTGCCGATCAGGGCCACCATCAGGGCAGTACCTTAATGGTGTATGGGTCCCAATGAGAAGAAGCAAGGATAGGGGGCTTCTGCTCACTGGGCCACAGGGACAGGATTCGGTCGGTTCAGTAACTGAACGGTAAGGAGAAACTTTTTGCTTATTTATTGTACTTAAAGCAGACATATGGGGCCAGGATGGAGACACATAGGGAAAGGGTGGAAGAACATATGGGGCCAGGATGGAGACATATGGGGGCAGGATGGGAGAACATATGGAGGCAGGATGGAGACACATGGGGCCAGGATGGGAGAAAATATGGAAGCAGGATGGGAGAACATATGGAGTCAGGATGGGAGAAAATATGGAAGCAGGATGGGAGAACATATGGAGCCAGGATGGGAGAACATATGTGGACAGGATGGAGACACATGGGGCAAGGATGGGAGAAACTATGGGGGCAGGATGGGAAAACATATGGGGACAGGATGGGAGAACATATGGGGGCAGGATGGAGACATATTGGGCCAGGATGGGAGAACATATGGGGGCAAGATGAAGACACCTTGGGCCAGGATGGGAGAACATATGGGGGCAGGATGGAGACACATGGGGGCAGGATGGAGACACATGAGGCCATAATGGGAGAACATATGGGGGCAGGATGGGAGAACATATGGGGGCAGGGTGGGAGAACATATGGGGCCAGGATGATCAAACTTCTGCAGGCAGAATGAAGACACATGGGGCCAGGATGGGAGAACATATGATGGCAGGATGGAGACATATGGGGCCAGGATGGAAGAACATATGGGGGTAGAATGGAGACATATGGGGCCAGGATGAAAGAACATATGGGAGCAGGATGAAGACACATGGGGCCAGGATGGGAGAACATATGGGGGGTAGGATGGAGACACATGGGGCCAGGATGGGAGAACATATGGGGCCAGGATGGGACAACATATTGGGGCAGGATGGGAGAACATAAGGGGCCAGGATAATCAAACTTCTGTGGGCAGGACGACGACACATGGGGCCAGGATGGGAGAACATATTGGGGCAGGATGGAGACATATGGGGCCAGGATGGAAGAACATATGGGGGCAGGATAGAAACATATGGGGCCAGGATGAAAAAACATATGTGGGCAGAATGAAGACACATGGGGCCATTATGGGTGAAATTATGGGGACAGGATGAAGACACATGGTGCCAGAATGGGAGAACATATGGGGGCAGGATGGAGACAAATGGGGCCAGGATCGGAGATCATATGGGGGCAGTGTTATGATCTGCAACAAGTACTAAGGAAAGATAGGGGAAAGCTGTCCCTACAGTAAGACTAAGCTGAATCCCTACGATGTAGCGGGCTGACTGTTCCTAGCGAACAGACCCGCCTTAGTCCTCGGCTAGTCTGAACAAAGACCTATAGCATAAGAGGAGGAGTCCCTAAAAGAACTAAGGACTGGGACAAAAATGGGACACCTCCTAAACAGAGAAGTTGTTGCAGAACACAAAAAGACAAACTGACAAAAAGGTACTAGAGGTCCCACAAGGACCAAGCGAACTGACAGAGAAAGGCACCAAAGCACCTGGCTAGAGAAACAGTCAAACACTGAAGTCCAGCACAGCCAAAAGGGCGGAGCTGGAATATAAAGGCAGATGGTCACGTGACCGCAAAACACAAGATGGAAAGAACAAACAGGAGGGTTCTAACAGTACCCCCTCTTTTATGAGGATCCTCCAGGCCCAGGCATATTGGAAACCTCTTGTGGAAAGCTTTAACAAGCCTAGGAGCAGAGACATCATCCGTCCTTACCCAGGAGTTGTCTTCGGGACCGAAACCCTTCCAGGAGACAAGATACTGTAATCTCCCTCTATGCAATCTAGAATTAAAGATACGAGAAATTTCATATTCACCTTCTTCCACCACAGGAGGAACTGTGACAGTGGCGTCCCTATCTGATACATCAGCCTTTTTCAACAAGGAAACATGAAACAGGATTAATCTTCCAGGAAGTAGGGACATCCAACCTAACAGCAGACGGGTTAACAACCTGAAGCACTTTAAATGGACCCACAAACTTAGGACCCAGTGTTTTAGAGGGAATCCTCAAATGCAGGTTCTTTGAGGACAACCAAACCATGTCACCCACAGTAAACAAAACCTCCTTACGCTTCCTGTCAAAATACTTCTTGGACTTCTTGTTAGCCTCTTGAAGGTTGCAATGTACATTAGTCCAAACTCTCTCCAAATCACCGGAAAAATTCTCCTCCTCCAGCACCGCCAACCCCAATTTGGAGAACGAACCAAAAGACGGATGTCTCCCTGTACAACAAAAAAAATGGAGAACACCCAGCAGAGGAGGATGTATGATTATTAAGAGCAAATTTTGCGAGAGGCAGAAACTCAGACTACACCTCTTGATTGTCCTCCACAAAACAACGCAAAAACTGTTCAACATCCTGGTTCTTTCTTTCAGTCTGTCCATTAGACTCAGGATGATAACCAGATGAAAATGACAAATGGACTCCCAACCTGTCACAAAAAGCACGCCAAAAGGGAGCCACAAACTGAGGTCCTCTATTAGAAACAATATCCGTGGGAACGCCATGGAGCTTGACAATCTCCTTAACAAACGCCTTAGCGAGTGTCTTGGTGCAGGGCAACTTAATGAATGGAACCAAATGACACATCTTACTAAAACGGTCCACGACCACCCAGATGACAGTAAAACCCTCGGACACAGGAAGATCAGTAATAAAATCCATGGTGAGATGCGTCCAAGGCGCACTAGGAACCTCCAGAGGGCAAAGCAACCCCACAGCAGGAGTATGTGAAGCCTTTGACCTAGCACACACAGTACATTGACGCACCCACTTGATGACTTCCTTCTGCCATCCAGGCCACCAAAAACTGTGACTGATAAGTCTCTTAACCTCTGAAATTCCTGGATGACCTGCCAACCGAGACTCATGACACGCCACAAACAAATCTCTCCTAAAGGCTCTAGGCACGAACAACCTCCCATGGGGAGTGTTAGATGGAGCATCATCTTGAGCTTTCAGAATCCCATTCTCCAAAACGGAGTCCAATGCCGCCACCACAACTCCTTTCTGTAAAATTCTCTCCTCCTCCTCTGCACCGACCGTAGGAGAGAAGCTGCGAGATAAAGCATCGGCTTTAATATTCTTAGTACCAGGGATATAGGTAACAGAAAAATGAAACTGAGAAAAAAAAAGTGCCCACCTAGCTTGACGGGCATTCAAGCGCTTGGCAGCATCCATATAGATCAAATTTTTATGATCTGTGAAAACCTGAATAGGAAATCTAGCGCCTTCCAAAAAATGACGCCAATGTTCAAACGCGAGTTTAATAGCCAGCAACTCCCGATTTCCAACACCATAATTCAGTTCGGTTTCCGAATTTTTTTTCGAAAAGAAGGCACAAGGATGTACTCCATCCTTGTTCTCCTGAGACAAAACTGCTCCGACCCCCACCGATGAAGCATCAACCTCGACCAAAAAAGGCTTGGTCTCATCAGGCTGCATAAGGATAGGGGCAGAACTGAACCTCTCTTTGAGATACTCAAACGCTTCAATGGCCTCAGTAGTCCACTGGGCCGTACTCGCACCTTTCCTGGTGAGATCGGTTAGAGGTTTAACAATTACAGAAAAATTCTTAATGAATTTCATGTAATAATTGGCATAACCCAAAAATCTCTGTATAGATTTCAAACCAATAGGCCTAGGCCATTCCTGCACAGCCTGAACCTTCACAGGGTCCATCTCAAAGCCCTCGCTGGAGACAATGTAGCCCAAAAAACTAATTTTCTGCACAGCGAACTCACATTTCTCCAGCTTAGCAAAGAGTGAATTATCACTCAATAACTGCAAAACTTCACGTACACTCTGCCAATGGGACTCCAGATCTGGCGAATAAATCAAAATGTCAATCAAATACACAACGACATTCTTACCAATCAAATGTCTCAGGATGTCATTAATAAGGTTCTGAAAAAATGCTGGTGCATTGGTAAGACCAAAAGGCATCACCAGATTCTGAAAATGACCTACCGGAGTGTTAAAAGCAGTTTTCCATTCATCACTCTCCTTCACTCGTAGCAAATTGTATGCCCCCTGGAGATCAATTTTAGAGAACCACTTGGCCCCCACCAACTGGTTAAACAAGTCAGGAATTAACGGTAATGGTTAGGAATTGAGTACGGTAATCTTATTAATTTCACGAAAATCCAGACATGGACGTAAACCCCCGTCCTTTTTTTTAACAAAGAAAAATCCAACTGCCACAGGCGACTTAGAAGGTCTAATGTGACCAGCAGCCAGGCCTTTCTTTCAGGAATAGTCAGATTAAACAAGCGACTCTTGGGAAGAGTAGCTCCAGGAACAAACTCAATGGCGCAATCATAATCCCTATGAGGAGGTAAAACTTGCGACTCCTCCTCTGAAAAAACCCTCCAAAAATCTTGAATAGGTACAGGTAATTCCCCTTTTTCCACAGCCGCAATGCGACCATTACAACATTTATCATAGCACTTCGGACCTCAAAACTTAATCACATTAGTAGACCAGTCCAGCAAAGGATTGTGCAGTTTTAACCAAGGTAATCCTAGAACGACCGGAGAGGGTAAATTATCTAATACAACCAAGTCCAAAATTTCTTGGTGAACTCCATTGATAGTGAGGTAGTGAGGGGAAATGCAGCAACCTTATGAGTAATACATTTCAAGGGAGTGTTATCAATTGCAATCATAGGTAATGACAAAGGTTTGGATTTCAATTTAAGGTTTTCCAAAAACCCTTTGTCAATCACGTTAAGTGTTGAACCACAATCCACAAACACCTGAAATTCAATCAAATTTTCCTGCAAAGTAGTACTCTCAGAAAGAAATACTCCTGCAGAGCGTAAACAAGCTATACGGGCGTAACTGACTTTTTTTTTTCTTTACTTAAACAAAGCTCACAATACTTAATCGAATGGTCAGCTTTACCACAATAAAGACACAATCCCTCGGCGAACCTCCAGTCTCTTTCCTGAGAGCGGAGTGACATCGCCCCAACCTCCATCGGTTCTCCGCCGTCAGAGCAGATTTTCTGGGGACTAGGACCTGACATTACAGGAGTCTTTACCTCATTCACCCTGGATCTCAGTCTTCTGTCCACACGAACAGCTAATTGCATGGCATCCTGCAGAGTCTGAGGTGAGGGGAATGCAATTAGCAGATCCTTAACCCTTTCACTCAGACCAGCAAGAAATAAACATTTCAGCGCAGGATCTTTCCATTTGACTTCTGAAGCCCATCTCCTGAAGTGTGTGCAATAATTTTCAACATCACCTGACCCCTGATTCAAACGCCTGAGTTCTGCCTCAGCAGATGAGATTCTATCAGGATCGTCATATAATAGCCCCATAGCAGAAAAAAATTCTTCTACAGACCTTAAACACGGATCATTAGGTTGGAGAGAAAAGGCCCACCCCTTGGGTTCATTGCGCAAAAGTGACATAATAAAACCAATGCGCTGTGATTCATTCCCAGAGGACCTTGGTCTCAAACGAAAATATAACAAACAAGCATTTTTAAAGGAAAAAAAATCTTGCTGTTTACCATAATAAACATCAGGCAGTCCTACCTTGAGTTCCACAAAATGCGCTCCAGAACAGCTACTCACGTGTTGCTGGAGCTCGGCCACCTCAAGAGACAATCCCTGCAGGCGTTGAGCCAAATCCTGGACGGAAACCATACTGATCCCCGAATTTCTTTCCTTTTAGTTTTTTGGGCTGGACTTACTGTTATGATCTGCAACAAGTACTAAGGAAAGATAGGGGAAAGCTGTCCCTACATTAAGACTAAGCTGAATCCCTACGATGTAGCGGGCTGACTGTTCCTAGCGAACAGACCCGCCTTAGTCCTCGGCTAGTCTGAACGAAGACCTATAGCATAAGGGGAGGAGTCCCTAAAAGAACTAAGGACTGGGACAAAAATGGGACACCTCCTAAATAGTGTTGAGCCACCCCCGTAGTGTTCGAGTTCGGTTCGGTTCGTCGAACACCCGTGTGTTCGCCGAACTGTTCGTCGAACTGTTCGTCGAACACCTTCGAACACCGTTAAAACCAATGGCAGGCAAACAAAAACACATAGAAACACATAGAAAACACCTTCAAAGGTGTCCAAAAGCTGACAAACTGCTCAGAAGACATAACTAACACATGGAAAAGTGACAAGTACATATAGTCATGCGAAAATAAAAGAGGTGGAGGAGTAAAAGGAGGGGGAGACACAGATATAGGCATGTCATGCCCTTCTAAAATCCAAAAAGTGAGAAGCCGACACGGCCAGTCCGCTCCTGCCCGTGCCACCTCCGTGTCGCCGGGTTTGTGCCAGAGCCGCGGTGAACCCTGACGGCCAGCCCCCCTCTCCCAATACTGGTGCCTGTCCGCTGGTGGGTCGAGCGAGCCCCCCTGTGGTGGAGGCAGCTCTAAGCTTTTTAATTTAAATTGTCTCTCTAATTTGAATGAATACACTTTAAATCCATTTACAAGGATCTATTGGAGGGCAAGTCTCATGCCAGCAGCCGCAGTAATTCCAGCTCCAGTAGCGTCCACTAAAGCTGCTGCAGTTAAAAAGCTTTTATAAGGATCGAGCTCGGCTGTCCACCGCAAGGCATCCTACTGCCAGTCCCAGCCCCTATGCCTTGGGGTGCCTCCTGATGCTCTTCACTAAGTATCCCATGGTCCCGAAGCATTTCCTTTGAAAAAATTAAGTGTCTAAACTACAGGTGGTGCAGCTTGCTTAACAGCCGGGATAATCCGCTCACTAGCAGACACTGCTACTAGGCACAAAGTATTTCCTGGGCTAGATGCAGTTAAAAATTTGTAATTAGATACTCTCGTTGGATGCTGAGAAAGCATTCCATAGAGTCTCCTGGCACGCCATATATGATTCTCTTAAAAAGCTTGGGGTAGGGGTCTAGGGGACCCTTTTATAGCCAAAATCACGGCCCTGTATCGCAATACGTCACCTAGGCTGAAGATAAATGGAACTGTAGCACCTTGAGGGCTCGGTTGCTACAGACGTATTGCACCTCACCCAGAGGTGTGATATCTCACTCTCAGGTAAGGATGGAGTGTGGATCAGGACCCGACACCTGCATGCATTACACCACATTGCCGTGGGGCAGGGCGACCAATATGCCCCTGAGATGGGCACGACAGTCCCTGTCCTTGGCTGGAGTGGGGGGAGGGAACACTGAGGAAGGGGAACCCTGTAGTGCAGGAGCAGCGAGGAAGCAGTTCCTGGGTGCATTGAGAAGGGAGTATAAAAGGTGGGCACCATCTTAGTTCAGTGCAGAGAAGTCTGAGCAGAAGTGGCAGGGAGCAGGGGCTCTGCATGAGCTCTGCTCCGGAGGCGGGCCTAGTAACAGAGGCCCAAGCCTGGAAGAGGGAGAAGGAAGGAAGAGGAGCGGAGAAGGCTCCAGGAACGAGGAATGAAGGGATCCCAGGGGTGCGGACGGGCGAGTCGCCACCGCACGCCCAAATCCACCTGCGTGGAGGGGTCAGGCCAAAGGGGGAGACCGGTCCCCGAACTAGTGGAGGCAGGAAACGACCCTCAGCTAGAAACCGGAGGCTCTGACATTTTATGTGGCGCAGCCCCTCGCTACACCCGCTAGGAAGGCACCACATAGGGTCAGGGAAACTGGCGCCAAGTTTACCAAGAGGAGGCCCGAGGCAGCCGGACAGAAGTGTTGGTAAGAAAGGCCAGACAAAGGACACACAAAGGGGGTCCTGTGAAGTGCTCCAAAGTTATCTGGGAGTTGTCTGAGCCCCTCACCTGGTGAGCACAGTACGACGTGGACAGCCGTTACCTGCAGACGTGGTCTGGATAATAAGAACTGTGAGTAAAGGCCCTGAACTGCATCACTGACTCCGTGTCGTTACTGCTGCTGCCCTGCACCATCACCCCCATCCTCCGCATACACTGCCCTGAGGCTATACTCCTCCCGTGGGGAGTTATGCTACGCTCTGCTGCACCCACAACACCAGCCTCAGTGGTCTGCCCTGTAGCGGCGGTTCACTCTGACCGCAATCCACAGGTGGCGTAGTCGGACATTTAAACATGAAAACCACATAAATAGTTCCGCCACTGGTTTGACCGCCCTGAGCCACGGAACTGGGTCGCCGCCACGAAGACTACAACCACCAGCATCCACCAAAAAGGGTCCGGCTCCGGGTGTCCCAAGGCCCAGGGGGTGCGTCAGAACATTTTCATCACCTTTCACAATCACCAATGGGACAAGGCAGTGATGTCCTCTGTCCCCTCTCTTATACATCCTAGTGACGGAGCACCTGCTCTCATCAATTCGCCATAACCCCAATATTAGGTGGATTGAGGTGGGAGGCACCGAGTACAAGTGCTCTCTATTTGCTGATGATGTCCTAGTATATATCACTCAATCACATATATCCATCCATGCTGTTATGGCTGAAATAGATCACTTTGTTACATGGTAAAATTTTAAAATCAATGCAGCGAAGTCTGAGGCCCTCGATGTCTCCCTCCCCAAATCCATATAGGATTCCATCCAGTCCAACTTTCCCTTTGCCTGGCCCTCACAGGGTATCAAATACTTAGGAATTCCTATTCATAGAGACCTCTCCCATCTATGTTATCTTAATTTTGGGCCCTTTATTGAACAACTCCATACAGACCACGGTTGGCAAGTTAGAACTGTAAGATTCACTACGTGAACCACTGGTGTTTTGTGGAAAAGCACATGTACACTGCGTTCCAAATTATTATACAAAAAGTGTTTAGGAGTGATAAGGGAAGAATTTGTTTGTTTGTCAGTTAAACTCATTGATGGTGATGTGTGTCAGGGCTCTTTATATCACTGTAAGCAATTGCAGACACCTGTGCTAATTAGTTTGGCAGGTGTGTCCAATGAAAGGCAAGACTACTTAAGAAGGCTCTCTCACATTATTAAGCAGCCTACATTTTCTGCCAAAATGGGAAAGAAAAAGGATGTGTCGGCTGCTGAGAAGCAACAAATTGTGGAGTGTTTAGGTCAAGGCATGACTACAATCAACATTGTGCGATGATCAGGATGAAGTGTCTTGGCAATCAAGAAGTATGTAGCTGATTCACAGTACACACGTGTGCGTGCTGATAAGGGCAAATTGAGGACTCTTTCCTACAGGCAATTACGTCAGGTTGAAAGAGCAGCGGCAAAAAAGCCTTGTCATAGCAGAAGACAAGTTTTTGAAGCTGCTTGTGCCTCCAACGTCCCCCGAACAACAAGATGCAGGGTCCTTCAGAGGTTTGCAGCTGTGCATGCGCCATCCTGTCGACCTCCTCTATCCACTTCACACAAGCAGAAACGGCTCCAGTGGGCCAAACATTACATGAAGACTGATTTCAAAACTGTTTTGTTCACGGATGAGTGCCGTGCAGCGCTCGATGGTCCAGATGGATGGAGTGGAGGATGGCTGGTTGATGGACACCCCACGCAAACACGGCTACAGCGCCAACAAGGAGGAGGTGGAGTAATGTTTTGGGCTGGAATCATGGGGATAGAGATTGTCGGCCCCTT
Organism: Phyllobates terribilis; assembly: GCF_046119375.1. NCBI lineage: Eukaryota > Metazoa > Chordata > Amphibia > Anura > Dendrobatidae > Phyllobates > Phyllobates terribilis. The sequence goes on from NW_027362761.1 coordinate 159,594,487, forward strand.
TAGGATCCCTGAAGGCGCTAAAGATGAACTCCATAATGTATGTGGATTTTCTCAAACAGCACTTCCTGCCATGGTTCAAGAAGAAGAACCGTGTATTTCACAGCAAGATCATTTTTCTGCATGATAATGCACCATCTCATGCTGCACATAAAACATCTGCATCTCTGGCTGATATGGGCATAAAAGGGGACAAACTTATGGTGTGACCCCCATGCTCCCCTGACCTCTACCCCATTCAGAACCTTTGGAGCATCATTAAAAGGAGTGTCTATGATGGCGGGAGGCAGTTCACATCTAAGCAACAGCTCTGGGAGGGTATTCTGTCCTCATGCAAAACAATTGAAGCAGAAACCATCCAAAACCTGACAAATTCAATGGACGAGAGAGTTCAGAAGCTCCTTTCGAACAAGGGGTCCTATGTGAAAATGTAACATCACCTAGAATAAAGTTTTGAGTTGAAAACTGTTTGATTTCAGTTTCTAACAACCTGCTAATGCTTATAATTTCAAAAATGACCATTTTTTTGGTCTTTATTAAAATGAAAAGGTTGATCGAAAAGTTTGGGGATCTAAGAGTGTGGCAACCCAGTAGTCATGATTACTTCGAATTCTGACAATATGAGGGTCATGCTGCAGGTAGTGCAGCAAGAAGGCACTTATGTGCCTTGCGCATCTCGGAGCCCCAAAATCATTTTCCGGGCTAGATGCAGCTAAAAATTATTTTTAATTTTAAATCTGGTGAAGCTTTAGTATAGATGGCCTAATAGGATCAGTGCTGCACACTGCTACAAAGCCCAAATTATTTTCCAGTCAAGATACAGATAAACATGATTAGTAATTTGAAAGCTTAAAACGGTTGGTAGGGTGATTTTAACCAATCATCAAGCTTTTACTCTCCCCAGGATGACACAGGGGTAGAAAAGTCGTTTCGGATCCATGATTTGTTCATCTTTATGAACGTGAGTCTGTCTACATTATCAGTGGAGAGCCGCGTGCGCTTATCTGTCAGCACACCACCAGCAGCGCTGAACACACGTTCAGACATAACGCTGGCTGCGGGGCATGACAAGATCTCCAAGGCGTAAGTGGCTAGCTCCGGCCATTTATCCAGATTGGAAGCCCAAAAAGAGCAAGGGTCCAGTGACACAGTCGTGGCTTCAATGTTTACTTGGAGATACTCCTGTACCATCGTCTCTAGGCTTTGACTATGTGTCAGACTTCTTGTCTCCTGTGGCCTTGCAAAGGATGGGCTAAAAAAGTGGTGAAATGATTCCGCAAAATTGATGTTACCAGCAGATACTGTGGTTCTGTTACAGTTTGAGTGCTGAACACTTGACGGTCCCACGGTTGGCAAGTTGGAACTGTGAGATTCACTACGTGCACCACTGGTATTTTGTGGAAAAGCACATGTAAGATTCTGCAACAGTCTCTGCTGATACTCCTGCATGCGTGCATCCCTTTCTATGGCAGGAATAATTTCGGCAAATTTACTTTTGTACCGGGGATCTAACAGTGTGGCAACCCAGTAGTCAGGATTATTTCTAATTCTCACAATTCGAGGGTCATGTTGCAGGTAGTGCAGCAAGAAGGCACTCATGTGTGTTGCGCATCCAGGAGCACCAAGTCCCTGTTGTGTTGGTGGCGAGGTAACAATCATGCTTCCTTCCTCTGTCCTCTCCCCCCAACCTCGCACAACAGAAATGTGATCAAGGTCTCCCTCATCTGATGAGTCTTCCATCAGTTCGTCCTCCACTTCTTCCTGGGCTCCTGCACCTTCCTCACTAGTTTGGCTGCTACCATGCGCCCTGGTAAAACCATCTCCCCCACCCTCACATGCCTGCCGCCTTGGTGCTGCCGACCGTCTGGACCTTGCAGATGTTAGCCCTTCCGCATACAACTCCTCCTCCTCTACTTCCTCCACCTCCTCTTGTGCCACCACCTGACTCCGAATTCTGTTTAACATGTGCTCCAGCATGTAAATCACCGGAATAGTCATGCTGATAATGGCATCGTCAGCACTAAACATCTTCGTCGCCATTTCAAAACTGTGCAGAAGGGTGCATAGGTCCCTGATCTGAGACCACTCCTCCAGCGTGATTTGCCCCACCTCTGAATCTCGTTGGCCCAGGCTATACGTCAGAACGTATTGCACCAGGGCTTGTCGGTGCTGCCACAGTCGCTGCAACATGTGCAGAGTTGAATTCCACCGGGTAGGCACATCGCATTTTAGCCGGTGAAGTGGCAGGCCCAACGACTTCTGTAGAGATGTAAGTCGCTGAGCTGCGGGATGCGAACGGCGGAAGTGAGCACACAGCGACCGTGCCCTCTGCAGAAGGCCATCTAGTCTGGGATAGTGGGCTAAAAATTGCTGGACAACCAGGTTCAACACGTGAGCCATACAAGGCACGTGTGTGACATTGCCCCGGCGAAGGGCCGCACCCAGGTTTGCAGCATTGTCGCACACGGCCTTCCCTGGTTTCAGGTCCAGTGGAGACAACCATTCATGAAATTGGTTCTCCAGAGCTGACCACAACTCCTCAGCTGTGTGACTCACATTTCCCAGACATTTCAATGTAAAAACCGCCTGATGACGTTGAGCCCTACTGCCAGCATAGTAAGGAGGTGTGCAGGATCCCTTCTGCGCAGTTAGAAAGCTTGTGGCATGACCAGACAGGCTTTGGGTGCAGGTGGAAGACCGAGAGGAGGTTGAGGAGGCAGAAGCAGTGGAGGAACTTTGACATAAAGAGGATTGACGCACAACTCGTGGGGACGGCAAGACTTGGACAGCAGCCCCTTGTCCTGCTGTCACCATAGTTACCCAGTGCCCAGTCAGCGACATGTAACGCCCCTGTCCATGCCTACTCGTCCAAGTGTCTGTGGTGAAATGCACCCTGTCACACACAGAGTTTCTCAAAGAAGCGGTGATGTTGTGTGCGACATGCTGGTGGAGCGCAGGCACACCTTTCTTTGAGAAGTAGTGCCGACTGGGCATCTGGTACTGGGGCACTGCGACGGACATAAGGTCTCGAAAATCCTCTGTGTCCACCAGGCGGAAAGGCAGCATTTCTGTAGCCAAGAGCTTGCAGATGGTGAAATTCAACCTCTTAGCTTTCTCATGGCTAGGAGGAAATGGTCTTTTACTTGTCCACATCTGAGGGACCGAGGGCTGGCTATTGTGCTTAGACGGGGTTGATAAGGGTGTCCCCGGCAAACTGCCGGTCTGTGAGGAAGATGCAGGCGGACATGTTAGGTTGCCTTGATCCAAAGGTGGTGCTATCGATGTCGGACAGCGCTCAACACCAGCTGGTGTTACCACCTCCAAAGAAAATGATGACCTGCCAATCACGCTGGCTGTTGCGGGTAAAGAGGTGGCAGGTCTGCGCCCCAAAACAGGTGTGACTGCTGTCCCCCCAGTCACAGAGGATGAAGAGGCCGCGGATGCACAAGATATGGCAGACGGTGATTGGCCCGGCCGGCTAGGCCGCATTGTAGCACACTGAGCTTCCCACTGCAACTTATGCTTCATGTCCATGTGCCGGTTCATGCATGAAGTACTCAAACTATGTATTTTTTGGCCTCTACTTAGCTTTTGCTGACAAATGTTACAGATAACACGAGTTGGGTCATCTTTATCGATCTGAAAAAATGCCCAGGCTATGCAAGGCTTAGCACCCATGCGACCTGAAGAGCCACCACGAATTGTGGTGAGAGGCAGAGTTGTGTTTGAGGATGCAGTTGTTGACGTGCTTCCAGTACTACGTCTCTGTCCAGGAAGGCGCAACCTGACCTCGTCGTCACTAGCATCTTCCTCCACCTCCTCTGCTGACCTCATCTCTTGGCTGACTGTGGGTTGACAGTAAGTGGGATCTCCGACCTCATCATCATCACCCTGTGCGTTATCACACCCGTCGTCCTCAGAGCCAACCTGTTCCTGCCCTGACAAAAAACTAAAGTTGTCGCTCCAATCAGGTATTTGAGTCTTATCATCGTCTTCCTCATTGTCTCCACCAACAGGAGTTACAGTTTGGGAATGAGGGTCTACATTATGGTCAGAACCTTCTGCGTCTGGTCCTGGATCCGACTCATAAAGATTCTGGGCATCAGTGCAGATCATTTCCTCGTCTGGATTCACAGAAGCGCTGGAGTCGACCTCTGATTCCCAGGCTATAGTATGAGTAAACAGCTCTGCAGACTCAACCATCTGTTCTACCTCATACTCAGACGGGCAGCTGGAGATTTGGGAGCTGTGAGGAAGCAAGTGCGATTTGGGTGACACCTTTGAGGACTGGAGTATTTGTGATGTTGAAGTTGATGTGGAGGAGAGCCCACTTAAAGGAGCACTTGATATCCGTTGAAGCACCTGCTGTTTTTGTGCCTCATCTGGAATTTGTAGCGATTGGCGTGGCCGTAAGAAAGGGATCTTATCACATTGTCCGCTAAAAGAAGTAGACATTTTAGTTTGGCTGGAAGATGGTCTTTCTTCTGCAGATGTTACTGTTGCTTTAACACCTACCCCACGGACACAACCTTTTTTCCCCTTCCCAACACGCCTATTCCCCTTTCCACCAGCAGCAGGCCTTTTTCCACTCATTTTGGTGGTTAACTAATTCACAACTCTGGAGTTGTTTGCACAAAAAAACAATGGATGGTAACCGAGCAGAGCTGAGTGGCCAAACTGTGGTATTAGGCCAAAACTATTGGCTGGGTTAGATGCAGAAAAAAATTATTTTGAATTTGCAACCTGATGGAGGTCAGTATAGATGGACTAATACAAATAGTCCCACACACTGCTAGAAGCCCAAATATTTTTTCAGAGGTACTGTAGATGCAGATAAAAATTATTTTTAATTTGCAACCTGATGGAGGTCAGTTTAGATGGACTAATAGACCAAGTCCCACACACTGCTAGAAGCCCAAATATTTTTTCAGAGCTAGATGCAGAAAAAAATTATTTTTAATTTGCAACCTGATGGAGGTCAGTATAGATGGACTAATAGACCAAGTCCCACACACCGCTAGAAGCCCAAATATTTTTTCAGAGCTAGATGCAGAAAAAAAATATTTTTAATTTGCAACCTGATGGAGGTCAGTATAGATGGACTAATAGACCAAGTCCCACACACTGCTAGAAGCCCAAATATTTTTTCAGAGCTAGATGCAGAAAAAAATTATTTTTAATTTGCAACCTGATGGAGGTCAGTATAGATGGACTAATAGACCAAGTCCCACACACCGCTAGAAGCCCAACTATTTTTTCAGAGCTAGATGCAGAAAAAAATTATATTCAATTTGCAACCTGCTGGAGGTCAGTATAGAAGGACTAATAGAACAAGTCCCACACACTGCTAGAAGCCCAAATATTTTTTCAGAGCTAAATGAAGAAAAAAATTATTTTTAATTTGCAACCTGATGGAGGTCAGTATAGATGGACTAATAGACCAAGTCCCACACACTGCTAGAAGCCCAAATATTTTTTCAGAGCTAGATGCAGAAAAAAATTATTTTTAATTTGCAACCTGATGGAGGTCAGTATAGATGGACTAATAGACCAAGTCCCACACACTGCTAGAAGCCCAAATATTTTTTCAGAGCTAGATGCAGAAAAAAATTATTTTTAATTTGCAACCTGATGGAGGTCAGTATAGATGGACTAATAGACCAAGTCCCACACACTGCTAGAAGCCCAAATATTTTTTCAGAGCTAGATGCAGAAAAAAATTATTTTTAATTTGCAACCTGATGGAGGTCAGTATAGATGGACTAATAGACCAAGTCCCACACACCGCTAGAAGCCCAACTATTTTTTCAGAGCTAGATGCAGAAAAAAATTATATTCAATTTGCAACCTGCTGGAGGTCAGTATAGAAGGACTAATATACCAAGTCCCACACACTGCTAGAAGCCCAAATATTTTTTCAGAGCTAGATGCAGAAAAAAATTATTTTTAATTTGCAACCTGATGGAGGTCAGTATAGATGGACTAATAGACCAAGTCCCACACACCGCTAGAAGCCCAACTATTTTTTCAGAGCTAGATGCAGAAAAAAATTATATTCAATTTGCAACCTGCTGGAGGTCAGTATAGAAGGACTAATAGAACAAGTCCCACACACTGCTAGAAGCCCAAATATTTTTTCAGAGCTAAATGAAGAAAAAAATTATTTTTAATTTGCAACCTGATGGAGGTCAGTATAGATGGACTAATAGACCAAGTCCCACACACCGCTAGAAGCCCAAATATTTTTTCAGAGCTAGATGCAGAAAAAAATTATTTTTAATTTGCAACCTGATGGAGGTCAGTATAGATGGACTAATAGACCAAGTCCCACACACTGCTAGAAGCCCAAATATTTTTTCAGAGCTAGATGCAGAAAAAAATTATTTTTAATTTGCAACCTGATGGAGGTCAGTATAGATGGACTAACAGACCAAGTCCCACACACCGCTAGAAGCCCAACTATTTTTTCAGAGCTAGATGCAGAAAAAAATTATATTCAATTTGCAACCTGCTGGAGGTCAGTATAGAAGGACTAATAGAACAAGTCCCACACACTGCTAGAAGCCCAAATATTTTTTCAGAGCTAAATGAAGAAAAAAATTATTTTTAATTTGCAACCTGATGGAGGTCAGTATAGATGGACTAATAGACCAAGTCCCAGACACTGCTAGAAGCCCAAATATTTTTTCAGAGCTAGATGCAGAAAAAAATTATATTCAGTTTGCAACCTGATGGAGGTCAGTATAGATGGACTAATAGAATGATGCTATGCCCAAAAGATTTTACTTCACTAGGTGCAGTAAAAAAATTGGTATTCTATACACAGGTGTTATATCTTGCAACACAGATAGGCTACTCCACTGACTAACACACTCTGCAATAGGCCAAAAAGGATTAGCTTTGCTAGATTCAGCCAAATGCTGTGAAAAAAACTTGCACAGCACTGGCACAGACCTGCCTGGCAAAAACTGATAGGAACTCATGTAACCTAGTCCTGAAAAGGACTCCAATTACAATTAGTCTTTACTCCCACAATCTATCTATTTAAGAGCACAGACCTGCCTGATAAAAGTCGTATGGAAAATGCTGTAACCTAGTCCTTAAAAGGACTGCAATCACAACTATTCCCTACTCCCAAGCTATCTGTATATTTGTGTGAAAATTGGCTTGAAATTAACAAGGTATAGCGCACACAGCAACAGCGGTGCCGTCTAACACGCAGCTGCAGCAGTGAGAAAATGGTGGCGACGGGGAAAATGGCTTGGTCTTATAGGGCAAGGACATGTGACATACACTGCCAATGACACATGCCCTTGCTTGTGTGAAAAAAAGCACTTCGCTCCGTGTGTGCGCTGCTGATAGGCTGACAGATTGCACCTCCCCACTGCAAATGCGGGAAAGAGAAAAAAAAATGGAGATCTTCATTGTTCCTGCAGAGATCCATCCCCTGCCCCTCCCCCCACCCCGCTGTACACTCAAACTGCGTATTAACATTAATTTTCATCATTACTGAGAAAAAATCCAGTTATGATTTTGGTGCACGAACAGTTATCGAACATAACCTCGAACAGCCGAATTTTTCTCAAATTGTTCGTGTTCGCCGAACGGCTCGAACACCGCCCAAAACAGCTCGAATTTGAGATTGGCGAACAGTTCGAGTAGAACAACGCTCATCTCTACTCCTAAACAGAGAAGTTGTTGCAGAACACAAAAAGACAAACTGACAAAAAGGTACTAGAGGTCCCAGAAGGACCAAGCGAACTGACAGAGAAAGGCACCGAAGCACCTGGCTAGAGAAACAGTCAAACACTGAAGTCCAGCACAGCCAAAAGGGCGGAGCTGGAATATAAAGGCAGATGGTCACGTGACCGCAAAACACAAGATGGAAAAAACAAACAGGAGGGTTCTAACAGGCAGGATAGGAGAACATATGAGGGCAGGATGAAGACACATGGGGCCAGGATGGGAGAACATAAGGGGGCAGGATGAGGACACATAGGGCAAGGATGGGAGAACATATGGGGGCAAGATGGAGACATAACTGGCCAGGATGGGAGAACATAAGGCGGCAGCATGGGAGATCATATGAGGCAGGATGAAGACACATGGAGGCCAGGAATAAGATACATGAGGGCCAGCAATGAGACACATGGGAGCCAGCAATGAGACACATGGGGCCAGGAATGAGACACATGGGCAGAGGTGTATCTAGATTTTCTGGCACCCGGTGCAAGAATTCAGTTTGGCGCTCCCCCTCCCCTCAAGCACATATGCGATTTGCACACTTACAGTCATGTGACGATGAGCTGCTCTCCCTAATTCTCTCAATGTTCAGTGAAAAACTGAGAGAAGCAGGAAGAGAAGCTAGTTGCCAAATGCTGTAAGATTGGAAATCGCATTTGAGTGAAGTGGCCATGTGATGACTGCTGGAACCAGCAAGCTGAGCTGAATCCTGACAGTGAGTATATATTACACACTGTTAGGATTGGCATGCTACAGGACTTCATTTTATAATTAAAGGGCTCGTCTCGTCACAGTTTGAGATGAAAGTCTGCAGTGACTCTATGTGACTGCAGGCTTCTGAATTCTATCAGCGCATGCACTGCACACTTATAGGATTCTCCCTTGCACAAGTATGTAATTTGTATACTTCTGGCCACATTCAGACTAGACGTGCCCGGCCTCACTCAATTAAGTTTCATTGAGTGAGGCCACACATGTCTAGTTGACACATGACCACATGTATGCAAATCGCCGGCACGAGAGAATACTGACAGCATGCAGTGCGCACTGTGAGAATTCAGAAGCCTGCAGTCATATAAAATGACTGCAGACTCATCACAAACTTGGACAACCTCTTTAATGCTCCTAACAAAAATAAAATATGAGAATTAGTCAGTTTCACAAAAAAAATATTTACTTCCAGGTACCTTATAGTTGACGTTGTGTCTGGAGTAGTTCTCTTTCTTTTCTTCTTCATCTTGTTCAGACTCCATGATTACTTTTCTCATCCACAACCCATGTCTGCAGACTTCCATCTTCTTTCTCCTGCTGCAGCACATCCCCACATGATGCCCTTAAAGATAGCAGTATCATTATAATGCTACTGAATCAAAATATCTGCCCTACACTGAGCCCCTGAATAAATAATTGCCCCTCACTATATTCCCTGCACACAGTTTGAACCCCCACTGTCCCTCTTATGGTACATGCCCTCCACACTGCCCTCTCCTTTTCATACTGGGCCCCCCCTTCACACTATCCTCTCACACTGTGTCCCCCCTATAGGGTCCAGACTCTACTCTGTACCCCCTCATCACACTCCTCAATATACTATCCCCTCCTGACTGTGCCTTACACTGTCCCCCCATGCTACCCCCCCACACTACTCGGTCTCTATTCTGTGCCCACTCACACTTTTCTCCCCCCATAGTGTCTCCTCGCACTATTCCCCTCAATAGTTTCCTCATATGTTTCCCCCTCCCTCCTCATACATTTACCCATTCACTTTCCATACTGCCCCCTCACACATGACCACGAATCTTCATACTGTGTCCACACACATCCTATCACTCTCGCTCCCCATACTGTGTATGCATACATTTTCCCCTTGCTCTTCTTACTGTATCTGCACCCATCCCCCCACTCACCATATTGTGTCAGCACCCATCCCCCCATACATGCCCCCATCTTACCCCTTGTTCCTCATATTGTGTCTTCAAATTTCTCCCACTCCCCATAGTGTGTCTGCATCTGTCCCTTCTTTGCTCCCCAAACTTGTGTCCTCAAATCATCCCCCGTTACACTAAATCTCCCCCACACAGTAAATACACCCCCACACAGTAAATACACCTCCACACAGTAAATACCCCCACACAGTAATACACCCCCCACACAGTAAATAACCCCCCACAGTAAATACACCCTCACACCGTAAATACACCCCCCACACGAAGTAAATACCCCCACAGTAAATACTACCCCCAGGCTGTAAATACTCCCCACACACACAGTAAATACACCCCCCCACACACACACAGTAAATACACCTCCACAAAGTAAATACCTCCACACATGAAGTAAATACTCACACACACGCAGTAAATATCCCCCCGCAGTAAGTAACCCTCCAGGCAGTAAATAACCCACCCAGGCAGTAAATATCCCCCAGGCAGTAAATACCCCCCCACACACAGTAAATACACCCCCACACAGTAAATACACCCTCCACACAGTAAATACAGCCCCCACACAGTAAATACCCCCCACTCAGTAAATACCCCCACAAATGCAGTAAATACCTCCCCTCGCAGTAAATAACCCACACAGGCAGTAAATACCCCCCAGGCAGTAAATAGGGGGGTATACTCGGCGAAAGGGTTAACAGAACATACTCGCTCAACACTAGTGATAACTTATTGCTCAGTTGGGGTTCGACTGCTGAGACCTGCATCTATATGCAGAATGGAGATTTATTATTCCTGATAAGGTACATTTATCCCCACTAGAATGGCAGTACAAATGCTCAACAACCTCTCCATTCCCTATAAGGCGGCCGAGACCTGAGCTCAACTTTTTCCTGGCAGCCCCATAGAGAATAAATGGCGTGGTAGTCAAGCATTCGCGCTGTCGCTCCTTTCTAATGGGCATAATAGTGCCCTGTCGTAGATAAAAATTGGCCATTCTGCCGACTGGTGCGAGTTCAAGCAGTCAGTACTCCACCGATGAATATGTTATCACTTATCAAGTGGATAACTGTTAACTTGTTTTAACAAGACAACCCCTCTAAGGCCCATTCATACAACCTGAAACTCTTGATGGGCTGTATGGGAGTTAAAGGGGTTAGTTTAAGGGGTTCTCCACAAAAAATAGCTAAAGAAAATGTAATTAGATATTTCCTAAATACTGTTAATTAGCAAATCACAATGGATTTCTCTAGGGAGGTAATCACTATAAAATTAAAATTGTCAACACTTTGTTACACTGACAGAAACCTTTCCTAGAATGTTAACAGGACAGGTGCCTGTGAGCATATGCGGTAGGAAGCTTCATGCGCAGCTCTCAGTGGATATTCTGATCTAATACTGGAGATACCAGGGGTGCTGAGGTAAGAAGAGACTGCTCACACTGCTGTCCATACTGTCTTTCTGATCTAATACTTGAGATACCAGGTCTGCTAACGTAAGAAGAGGCTGCTCGCGCTGCAATCTACTTTGTCTTTCTGATTTAAAACTGGAGATGCCAAGGGTGGTGAGGTAAGAGGAGGTTGCTCACACTGCAATACACCTTGTTTTATGATCTAATACTGGATATACCCATGGATGCTGAGGAAAGAACAGGTTGCTCACATTGCAGTCCACCCTATCTTTCTGATATAATACAGGAGATGCCAGGGATGCTGAGGTAAGAACAGGCTGCTCACACTGCAGTCTGCCCTGTCTTTCAGATCTAATACAGGAGATACCAGGTGTGCTGGGTTAAGAAGAGGTTGTTCATACTGCTGTCCTCCCTGTCACTCTGATCTAATACTGGATATACCAGGAGTGCTAATGTGGTGCCCTGACACTGAGGTAAGAAGTAGCACCTCACATTTTTGTCCTCCCTCTTTTTCTGATCTAATACTGGAGATAATAGGAGTGGTGAGGTAAGAAGAGGCTGCTCACCCTGCTGTCCATCCTGTCTTTCTGACTGACAAAACATTTTATAGATTATCTCCAGGTCACAGCACACACATCAGATCATCATAATAGTATAACAGAAAAAAAAAAAGTCTGGAGAACCCATTTAATGACAAAATGTATTCACTTTACTAGAAAAAATACCACAGGCACTATGCATACTTTAAGGGCCGTCAAATCTCTCACTGGGGACGATTATGCAAATACTCTCTGATCAAACTCTGTCCGAGTGTCAGTGCACTGTGCTCCGATTCTCTCAAATGAAAGAATCACAGCACAGGTGCGGAGTAGACGGAGAAAGTAATTTCTCCATCTTCTCCATTGCCTGTGTCCGCGATAATCGCACTGCACTCGGACCGAGCCGTGTGAGCCGAATCTAGCAGTCACTCGCAGCATGCTGAGATTGTTTTCTCATGCTGAATTGGCATGAGATAATAATCGCAGATCTGAGCTGCCCGTAGAATAGCACTGGACTGAGTGCTATCCCATAAAACATCGCATAGCACTCGGCCGTATTATATGCTCATGTGAGCGAGCCCTAATAATGAAACTGGGATCCCTTTACTTACAACCCCTCCAGAATGAAAAATGACTAAATGAGTCACAAGGTTTCAGATTTCAGCAATATAAAAAAAACTTTTTACTGAGGCTCTTGATACTGACCCAGTTAAAAGGAATATGTCATTTTTGACCTACTTTACCAGAAAAAGTACCACCCTAGATGATATGTTAAAATCTTCAAAATATAACCTACATGTGTATTATTCAGTAAATCTAAAGGAAATAACAGAAAAGCTTAAATATCTGGGATTTACATAGATTTTTCAAGACATTGGTAGAACATTTCTTAGTTACCTAATACATAGAAATTGACTCAACTATGTTTAACCAAAATAGGTCACCAGTAGCATATGGTAATTTGAAACCTAATGTAAGATCTGTAGGAGGGCCCGCCACCTACCATGCTCTTTTTTTGTATTGGTGTTTTCTTATGAGGCAGAAGGATATGATACCGGGGCCTAGCTGCTATTAGAACATGTTCAAATGTCCAGTTCACCACTGCGCTGTATGCAGGATGCATGGATGTGTGTAAGACACTCAAATATTGGATACAGGAAGGTAGGCTCCAGAATCCAGCAATATATGCAAACTTCATGAAGTTCCTGTAAAATCCACAAACAGGATCAACAGAGATGGTAACGCGTTTCAGGCATTCTGGTCCTCAGTCATAGCATGATATCTACAACCTCTATGGTTATTGCTCTATAAAGTTATTTTTCAATAGCTGTAAATTCCAAAAACAAACTATATAACTTTGCTATTACTGTAATCGAACTGACCTACAGCCTAAAGTCATTTTTACAGCACAGTGAAAGCAGCCAAAATGAAACCTTAACAACAAATGGTCAAATTGTATGTTTTTCATAATTTCCCCCACCTATAGGTTTTTTTTCCATTTTCATTACTTCATATGGCAAAATGAATAGTGTCACTCCTGTAGCTATCTCGCCAGAAAAATATGAAACAAAATACGGTATGTTTTTTACATTGGATTCCTGTAGGTAAAAGAGCTTTCCTTATGTATGCACTTAGAAGAAGGAAAATGCAGCATGAAAAGAGCTTTATTTTGACCTGTGATAATATCACGATATTCCTATCTAAAGAATGTAGACAGGAATTTTATGGAATTTTATGGAACCTGCTGGTAACCAAGAAGATAATGTTCATATGAAAATGAAGGAAATGGTTCATCTGCTCCTTTCCTGAACCTTTGGCATTTCTGATAATCTTCTTTTAAGCATAAATCTTATTTTGCATTAAAAGCTAGTCCAGAGTTCCTTGTGAGAAATTGGTCCATACTCCATCTCTATATACAGTTGAAATCAGAAGTTTACATACACTATATAAAAAGACACATATGCATGTTTTTCTCAATATCTGACATGAAATCAGAATAAACCTTTCCCGTTTTAGGTCAATTAGGATTACCATCATTTTTAATATTTGCCAAATGCCAGAATCATGAGAAAGAGAATGTTTTAAGGCATTTTTATTACTTACTGCAAAGTCAAAAGTTTACATACATTTCATTAGTATTTGGTACCATTGCCCTTAAACTGAATGACTTGGGTCCAACGTTTGGGATATCCTTCCACAAGCTTCTCACAATAGTTGGCCGGAATTTGGGCCCATTCCTCCTGACAAAACTGGTGTAACTGATCCAGGTTTGTAGGTCGCCTTGCTCGCACCTGCCTTTTCAGCTTTGCCCATAAATTTTCAACAGGATTGAGATCAGGGCTTTGTGATGGCCACTACAAAACATTGACTTTGTTATCCTTAAGCCACCTTGTTCCCATTTTGGCAGTATGCTTTGGGTCATTGTCCATTTGGAAGACCCATTTCCGCCCAAGCTTTAACTTCCTGCCTGATTTCTTGAGATGTTGCTTCAGTTTTTCCACATAATCTTCTTTTCTCATGATGCCATCTATTTTGTGAAGTGCACCAGTCCCTACTGCAGCAAAACAACCCCACAACATGACGCTGCCACCCCCCGTGTTTCACAGTTGGGATAGTGTTCTTAGACTTCCAAGTTTCTCCCTTGTTCCTCCAAATGTAACGATGGTCATCATGCCCAAAAATATCAATTTTAGCTTCATCAGACCACAGGACATGTCTCCGAAAATTAAGATCTTTGTTCCTGAGTGCATTTGCAAACATTAATCTGGCTTTTTCATGTTTCTTTTGAAGTAATGGCTTCTTCCTGGCAGAGTGGTCTTTCAGCCCATGTTGATACAATACTCACTGTGGATATTGACACAATCTTACCAGTTTCCGCCATCATCTTCACAAGGTCTTTTGCTTTTGTCCTTGGGTTGATCTGCACATGTCAGACCAAAGCAGGTTCATCTCTGGGACACAGAACCTGTCTCCTTCCTGAGTGGTATGATGGCTGAACATTCTCTTCTTGTTTGTACTTGCATATAATTGTTTGTACAGATGAACGAGGCACCTTCAGGTATCTTGAACTTGTACCCAAGGACGAGCCAGACTTGTGCAAGTCCACAATTCTCTTCCTGATATCTTAGCTGATTTCTTTAGACTTTCCCATGATGGCACACAAAGAAGCAGTGTGTTTCAGGTGTGTATTAAATACATCCACAGGTGAGTCTCTAATTAACTCAGATGTTGCCAAAAAAACTATTAGAAGCTTCCAAACACATGACATCATCATATGGGCAGTCCAGACTTGTTTAAAGGCATAGTAATCTTAGCGTATGTAAACCTTTGACTTTGCAGTAAGCAATAAAAATGCCTTAAACCATTCTCTCTCACTCATTATTCTGGCATTTGGCAAATATTAAAAATTATGGTAATCCCAATTGACCTAAAATGGGAAAGGTTTATTCTGATTTTATGTCAGATATTGAGAAAAACATGCATATGTGAAACTTTATATAGTGTATGTAAACTTCTGGTTTCAACTGTATATGTAAAGTCCCTAATTTCACATGCAAGATTTGCATTGCACATCTTTTCATTTTTCTCATACAATATTGATTATTTAAACATCTTCTCTTCTTGGAAACAAGTATTATAAGTAAGGAGTCATCAGCTTGTCACAATAGACATGTTTAAAGTGATAAACCCCAGTTGCATGACTGGTCCCAAACCTAGTGACAGAGATCAAAACGTCTTCTGGTATTGGGAATGTTTTTAGAAGTAAAGGTAGTGGTATGACTGTCGGCGCTTGTCCCTCAATAGAAATTATACCTTTTTTGTAAAGGTCCAATGTGCCAGTCATGACAAATCTAATGAAGAAACCATATTCAAATTGGGCTGCAAAAGAAATGGGAAAGTGTCAGTGCACTGGCACTGCTTTTTCCCCCGATACACTTCCGGGCTGATTTGGATATTGTTTCTAGTCTTGATTTCTCATGACTGGCATATTTAATCTCTACAAAAATGTATTGGAGATCTACATAGCCATACTACTACTTCCATATGAAAAAATGTGCCAACAGGTTCCATTTGATCCACATTTTAGGTTTAACCCCTTCACCCCCAAGCGATTTTCTTTTTCGTTTTTTCCTCCCCTCCTTCCAAGAGCCAAGAACTTTTTATTTTTCCATCAATATAGCCGTATGAGGGCTTGTTTTTTTGCAGGACGAGTTGTACTTTTGAATGACATCATTGATCTTACCATATAGTGTACTGGAAAACGGAAAAAAAAATTCCAAATGTGGTGAAATTGCAAAAAAAAGTGCAATTCCATAATTGTTTTTTGGGTTTTTTATTTACCATGTTCACTATATGGTAAAACTGACCTGGCAATATGATCCTCCAGGTCAGTACGAGTACGCAGATATGAAACATGTATAGTTTATTATTTATTTAAGTGGTGAAAAAATTTTTGAAAATTTGTATGAAAAAAAGTTTTTGCGTTTGTCGCCATTTTCCAAGACCCGTAACGTTCTAATTTTTCGGGATCTGGGGCTGGGTGAGGGCTTACTTACGTTGCAGCTTGAGCTGACATTTTTATTGATACCATTTTGGGGTAGATACAACGTTTTGATTGCCTATTATTGCATTTTATTGCAATATTGCGATGGCCAAAAAACTATAATTCTGGCGTTTTGATTTTTATTCTCGTTACGCCGTTTACCGTTTGGACTAATTTATTTTATATTTTGATAGATTGGACATTTCTGAATCCAGCAATACCAAATATGTGTAATTTTTATTGTTTTATTTTTAATGGGGTAAAATGGGGGTGATTTGAACTTTTGTGTTTTTTGGTTTTTTTTTTATATTTTTTTAAAACTTTTTTTTCACTTTTTACTTTGTTTAATAGTCCCCTTAAGAGACTTGAAGCAGCGATTGACCAATTGCTTGTGCTACGTATTGCAGAAACATCGATCTCCTATGAATGCCGGACACACGCCAGCGTTCACAGGAGATTCACAATGACAGGCACAGGGGTCTTCTGCAGACCCCCGGCTGTCATGACAACCCATTGGTGCCCCACGATCAAGTGACAGGGGTGCCAATGGGTGAGATTTGTGGTGTGCTTCCAGCCAGCGCTTGTTGAATGCCGATGTCAGTGATTGACAGTGGATCTCAGAACCACCCGCAGCTGTTAGAGGCACTTGATGGCTGATTAAATCAGTCATCATAAGCAGGGAAAGATGCGGGCTCAGCGCCGGAGACCGCATCAAAAACAGGGACTGGACCGATTACATATATATGCGTTATCGATCGTGAAGGGGTTAAAGTCTATCTGATACTGTTTGCTGAAATAAGCAAACTAGGACAAACGAGGCCAAAGCCATTGTATCTAGCAGAATAAATACAGCTTTCATCCTTTAAAGGGGTACTCTGGGTAGATAAAAGTGTAGACAGTGTAGACTAACACTAGACAGTCTTAAAGCACATAACCATAAAAAACCTACCTGTCTTTCTTGACTTGCATCATATCTATTAAGCCATTAAGCCTGATAAATATGTCCCATTATATCTCTGCGGATATTCAGTATTGTTCTACATAGTAGTAGATAGAACCAGGAAGATTGGTCCCTCAGGAACTGTCTAAATGTTAGTAACATCATCAATAATACAATTATCTATCTATTTGATCTATCCATTCTCTCTCTCTCCTCTTAATAATGCCATATAGTAGAAAAATCTTACCTGACGATGTTCGTTCACTGCAGATAGCACTGGGATTTCTTGTAGAGAGGTTTCAGTTTGTATTTTCACTTTCTTTCTCAGCTGATAATACTATGGGTTATGGGCGACTTTCACAATTGTCAGCTTTACAAGAGGCTGCACAGTAAGGCTATGTTCACATGTAATACCCCAACGTTGGGAATTACACTAATGTTTTGAAAATATTATGTGCTTTGCCTCCTTAATCTGTAATTTTTATGCATTGATGTTCGCTAAGTTCTCTATTATTGTGTGTGTTACATTAAGAAGTGTCAGCAGCACTTTATACGCTATAGAGTTCACAGCACTAGGTAGTTAGTTAAAGGGAATCTGTCAGCAGTTTTTTTTTACCTCACCTAAGAGCAGCATAATGTAGGGAATGAGACCCTGATTCCGGCAATGGGTTGCTTAGTTTACTGGGTGCAGCAGTTGTGATACAATCAAGAGTTTTCTCTGCTGTAGATGTAGCAGAGCTCAGAAAGCTAACCCAACCACACCACTTATTAGCAGCATTCTATGTACATTGTATAGTGACAGTAAGCTGCTAAACAGTGGTGGGGGCGTGGATGGACAAGGGGGCACATGGGCAGCTAGTCTGGCAGTGATAATCCCCTGCTGATAAAACACTGATTGTATTGAAACAACATTACACAGCCTAAAAAGTGACACATCACTGAAATCTGTGTCTCATCCCCTATATCATGCTGCCCTTAGATTACATGGCAAAAACCTGATGACAAATTCCCTTTAAGTTCCAGAGTGATGGGAGGACTAAGGGTTACAAAAGCTCCAGTCACTGGCTTTTGAGCTAGAAAGCAGTAAGGATCAACAAACTAGCAAGTTGGCTAAAAAGACAGGAGCGCTATCTGAAAAAATATGGTACAGAATTGCCTGTTTACCCCTCAAAGAGGAAGATAATTGGTCCTAACCCTAGTGGCACCCAGCTGTGTAAGATGCGGAGAAGCCACTGTGGGAATGCACAGGAAGATAATAGTGGGAGTGATATGGCACTACATGAAATGAAGATCAGCAAGGTAAACTGGGATTCTGGAGGCCCACTAGGGTGTTGCAATACTATATGCATAGCTCCCAACCATCCCGGTTTTGGTGGGACTGTCCCGACACAGCTGTTCTCACGACTTCTATATTCACCTCTCTGAGTTTTTCATCGCTCCATAGCTCCTTCTCCTTGGGGGTGGGGCTGATCATCTCTTCTCGGTGTATAAATTAAATATTCACATCCTGTCCCTCCTGTTATCAAGTTTCACCCAGAACTCAAACTCACATCACAGTGTGACAGCTTGCATACCAAAGCTCACAGGCTGTTGCTCTAACCACTGAGCTACAGCCCATAACAACAAAGATAGGAGAATTTGGTTATCTTGAGCTCTATATTGCATTGTATATAACAATGTATTTTTATGGTGCCTGTATACTGAGGTGAAGAAAAAGATTTATTTTTTTCCTATAAGGAAGGTTCACGATCAGGAAGAGCAGCGTTTTAGACACAGCTCACCTGTGTGTTCAGTGAACACATGCGGATTTACCTGCATGATTAGAACGCAGCGACAATATGCTGCGTCCAAAGATCTGCTGTTCCTGATCATGGAAACGTTGCCTAAAAGTAGTACAAATAATAAGCAGTTACATTTTTTTTATTTTTAGGAGTCTACCCAGGGCTTGAATCCACAACCTGCACATTCCAGATAGATGGGAGCATTAGAGCCACAAGCTCTAGTGATGTAATGAGAAGAATTTTGTTTACTTGATCATAAGTGCATGATCTGCCTTTAGGCTGATTGTACTGATAGAAATACATTGCTGTTTTCTATGTATGCATTTTTAAGAGAATAAGAGATTTTTTCATCTTATAAAATTACTAAAAATATAATAATGAAAAACACTTGATAATGAAAAAAATATTGTAATTTTTACTGCGTTTAATTTTAAATAATGAACATCACAAATCAGCACATAACACTGACATATTTGGTATTCCTGTAATCATAACAACCTGCACAACACAGCGATCAGATTATTTACGGCAATGAAATAAAAAATTTAATGAAACAGTAATGCTGAGACCATGTTCACATGTAGCATAAATGCTGCGTTCTTTCAGCTGCTTTTTTTCTGCGGTTGTCTGCACCACACAACGCAGTAACAATCTTCTCTGATTATTGTGTGTTTGCTGCATTTCTTTTATGCGTTTTCCCCCTTATTTGATGCGATTTTGGTGCATATATGAAGCAGAGTTTTTAATGCTTTTTTAATAGTACAGAAAAATTTGATTCTGTGCTTAAAAATACAACAGCGTTTTTTTTCTTCATGAGTTTTTTTTTCCGAAGAAGCCTATAGAGAAAAAATGCACCAAAACCACAGAGTTCGGCAGCATCTTTAGACCACAGAGGGCGGAGATTTCATGGAATCACATCCACTTTACTTGGACATTTAGACCGTGATCTCATGTAGCGTAAATGCTGCGTATTTTCTGCAGGTTTTTTTGCACAAAAATTATGTTGTGTTTAACTGTCGAAGCAAAGTGGATGTGATTTCATGAGAACTCCGCCTGCTATTAGAATTCAACAAACAGTATTTTACATTATTTAAAAGTTCGTATTTATCTATACGCTTGTCTCTCCACCTGTTTATACAGCTGTTTTTCCTTTCTCTTTTCTTTCCTTGCCTTTCCCATTCCTTTTCTTCCCCTTCTACCTCTTAAATGCTTTATATATAAAGTATATTATATTTGCATTGTGACCCCTTTCCCTTGTCTATCCTGTACATACCAGTCTTTTTCATTTTCCTTCTATCCCCTTAATTTTTTCTTTTTCCTTTTTTCCCATTTTCCTTAATAAACCATATTTTTCCTTCCCCCTTCTCATCCTTAATCCTTTCCACCCATTATTTTGCCTATATCTTTCATCCCTTTAAATTTAGCTTTTATGTTTTTATTTTGTTCTTGATTGCTTCTATATTACTGTGTATTTACAATATGCCTCCCCCTTTTTCTTTATCCCATTTATGTAAAAAATCCTTAATAATAACTACTTTAACAAAAAAGTTGCCCGCTGTGTGCCCAAGAATGCTGATGAACTGTGCGGTTTTGGTGCTTTTTTCTCTCTAGATGCTTCTATGTGGAGCCTAAAAAAAACGCAGATAATTTATTAAGTGCAGAATCAAAGCTTTTCTTTACTACAAAAAACACACTAAAAACGCGGCTTCACATCTGCACCAGAAAAGCATCAAATAAGGGGGAGAAGATTGTTATTGTGGAGTTTGGTGCGGACATCTGCTGAAAAACACAGTATTTCTGCAATGTGTGAACACGGCCTTACAGGCACAAAAAAAGCCAGATGTCATATAGTGAAGCTACATAATGATGAGAAAGTTCTGGCGGCTCCGACTGTGAATGAGAAACAAAAAATAATCCACAAGTCCCAACTAGAGATGAGCAGGACACACAGATGACGTCGCCTTGTCCTGGGTGATCAAAAGCTGCACTGGTGACGCCGGATGGTTAGAGATTCGCGGCCTCCCCTCCAGCCGCCCGGTACCACTGACCTGGACGCTGGACCAGAGACCCATGAATCCTTTCGCTCATCTCTAATCCCAATTGTCCCGGATACAATGGACAGTCCCGGATTTGGGTCTGCACCCTGCAGTCTCAAACATCTGCTGAATGTCCCTCACTGCCCGCACCCCTCTGACAACTCCTCCTGCCGGGGAAGAAAGATAATGGCAAGTGGGCGTGGATTGGGGTGTGGACAGAGGCGTGGCCAAAATTTGCCGTGGCACGGTTAGTGTGCCGCATCATATGTCCCTCTTTCTGTTCTTCAAAAGTTGGGAGCTATGCTGTATGGAGGGCAAGACTTGGGGAAAGTGTGTTGTTCAGTCTTCCAGTGTTAAATACAGATTCTAAGGACTGTCATGGAACATACTGCGCAGTACTCCCTGCTTATTCCCAGTTAAGAATAATATAAAAAATGTGCAACTGAAGCAATAATATGAAAAACACATGATAAATAGATTAAATACAATTTTATTGAATAATACAAATTAAAACATGAATATAGCACTAGCCAGTAGGTGGCACCACACAACAACAAAAAGGGGGAAGGTATGGGCAGAGAGGGTATGATCAGCATCCCTTAGTGGAATGTTCATTAAATTCTAAGACCCAGGGTCTCCAGTGAGAGCTTCCACCCATCCACTATAAAAATACATATGGCTAAAAGACCATCAAGGATGCAAAATTGAAACAAATAATATTATTACCCTGAAGTGTAGTGCCGAAGCCCCAATGCGCGTTTTCACATTCTAGAAAAACCTAACCCTAAGGGTATGCACACATAGCGGTGTTTATCCTGAAGCGTCTTTTTGGACGTCTTCTGCAGTGGCTTTGCCCCGGCATCTTTTTTATATTCTATATATAAAATAATGGCGATTTCCAAGCAGAAGCCGCCAGAACATTGGTCAGATCACATCTTTTAGATTTGGCTTTTGAAGGCTGAAACAAATACAAGAAGCAAGAACAGACGGAACATACTGTTTTCACATTGCAGTGTATATGTTCATTCTTTTTTAGCTTCTTTTCAGATAGTTTCTAGGTGGAATCCGTCTGAAAAAAAATGTTGTGTGCATATACACTTACTGTAAAAATATTTTTATTTGTCCATCCATTATATATATATATTTATTTTTTAGAAAGGTGAACATGAACTGCCACCTTCTGGCTGCATGACATAAAGCACATGAGTTAAAGAGGGAGAGCTCTAGAGGAAAAATTCTGAGTGAGGCAGTGAAAGATTGTCACTAGATACATGGCAGAGATTGAAAAAAACTGTGTAAAGTAACGCAATGTTGACATGGTTTCGGTGAGGGAGACAGAGACCCGGACAAAAAAAAAATACAAAAATTGACTTATATTTATTAGTTTGGTTATTCTATAGTCTTTAAAGGGAACCTGACATCAGATTCATGCTGGCCGAACCACAATCAGTACGAATCAGACACTGGCTGCCAGGGGCTAGCTGGCAAATTTTGGCTTGGGAGCAAGCACACAGCAGTGACCCGTGAGCAGGGGTCCTTCCTTATTGTATTAACAGCATGAAATTCACCATTGAGTGGGCTAAATACTTTGGACTCTATACAGAAACATCCTCACCAAAGATCTGACACTCATTGCACAGAACTAGTACTAGAACCAAGTTAAGTACATAGCAATAGTAAAAGAACCAAGTTTACTACACAGATGTGGTACCAAAACCAATCTTAGGGTATGAACATGACATCTTTTTCTATAAAGGCAGCAGTAACAGATCCAATCTTACTACAAGGATGCAATAACAGAACCAATTTATACAAAAAAGTAGACTTGGGCAAACTGTGGTCCACATGCCACATCTTGCCCTTTGACTGTTCCTGTCCGATACAAGGGACAGCCAAAATGCTGGAGAACAAAGGGCCTTATCCTGTATAAGATTTGTGCCACTTTTTAAGTTGTCTTTTTTATTTATTTTTTATTTTACCTCTGCAACTTTGCACATTAAATGCTTTAGATGGATTCATGAAATGCATCTTTTACCAAATGTCACAGTTTTTTGGCTCATCTTACTCCAGTCCTTGCCTTGAGTAAGGTTTCAGATGGAGTTTTTAATTTGGTTCATTTTTAAGACAAGTGTGTGGCTTTTAAAAGGATTTGCTAGTTTTTCCACTATAAAAGTTGCAAAAAAATTCATAAATAAACAGCATTTTTGATTTTGCACCACATACATAAACCATGTGCGCCATTTTGTAGAATTTGGCGCAAAAAACTTCAGCAAATACCACAAAGTGAAAAAAGAAAAGTGACTTCAATAAATCGCAAAAGATTAATCAAAACCATGATCATATGACTTCTAAAAACCAATCAGCTGTTCATACAAACAAACCTCATTAGAACATCAATATGTTCCCTTTTCAAACCAAATCCATAACCGGCAAGCAACAAGGGTGTATTATTATTATTTATTTATATAGCACCACTGACTCCATCGAGCTGTACATGAGGAAAGGGTTTCATCCAAAATACAGATATCACTTACATGATAGACTGGTACAGAGGGAAGAGGACCCTGCCCTTGCGGGCTTACATCCTATCGATGTACTAGTCAATATAGTAAAACCTTTATTATGTAGACAATTATCAATACATCGACAACAATAACTACAGAGAGAAACCTAAAGGATCTTATTGGTGATGCACTGCAGACACGTAAAGCATATCCCCACCATATCCACAATCACACATAGGATTGATACCAATTTACATGAAAAGTTACCATAATAAAAAATCACCCCATGTGCACATGTTGCAGTTTTGGCACGTTTTTTTTGCCATGAGAAACACAGCATTTTACTGTTCCAGCAGAGTTAATAAGATGTTTGAAATCTCATGCACACGCTACTTATTTTTTCCGTGTAGATCTGAAGGATTTTCATAACTGAACCCTGTCAATTTCAGCATTTCTGCAGCATTTTTCACCCATTCTAATGACTGGGAAAAACAGATCTAAAATGCGCATTTTTTCTGCAGCATTTTTCCTGCCAAGAGACATTTTTTGATGCAGAATGTCTGCACCAAATACTTAACATGTGCCCTAATGCTGTTTTTAACAGGTGTATTTATGGCAATATACGCATACTCTGATTACACAATTGCTGAAACAAGTCTATACTTATAAATTAATATAAAAGTGCAAATAAATATAATCAATTTGATAGGGTATTTAGATTCATTAATTTATAAAAAAAAAAAATCAAAGTGCTAAGGGCTCTTTCACACGTCCTGATATTTCCGGTACTGGAGATATTCGTGTTCATGTGCACCTGTGTGCCGCCCGTGTGCCACATCAGGATCACACGTACCGGTGACTGAGAATCAGCGGTACAGTTAGTGCTGTTCCCAAGTGCCGGGTGTTGAACGCTGCCCTCATCAGAGTTCCCTGTTGGCGCTGCGATCAGCACCAGCAGGGTTTGCGCTGCGATCAGCACCAGTAGGGACAATGATGAGAGTAGTAGTGTCTGTTCCCGAAGTGTCCAAAATAAGAATAAAATAAAAAAAAAACTTATACTCACCTGTCCTAAGTGTCCCCCGCTTTAATCCATGCCACCGATCACGCCGAGGAGCTGGGGAGAATGACTCCTGCAGCGAGCGGGCCCCGGAGCTGCGCTCAGCGAGCGATGTCCTGTCACTCACTGAGCTCAGAACAGCTGCAGCGAATCATTCTCCCTGGCTCCTCGACATGATTGGTCGCATGGATTACAATGGGGAACACTTAGGACAGGTGAGTATAAGGTTTTTTTTTTATTTTATTCTTATTTTTACAGTTATACACTGCAGGAGCAGACACTACTACTCTCATTATTGTCCCTGCTGGTGCTGATCGCAGCGCCAACAGGAAACAATGATGAGTGCAGAATTCAGCACCCGGCGCTTGGGAACAGCGCTAACTGTACACTGATTCCCAGGCGCCGGTATGTCACACGGATGACACACGGATATGTATTTGTAAGCTAAAATCAGGAGTGGAACAATCAGAAAAAGAAGTATTATAGAAACATGTCACCACTTATGCATTTTAACCCACTTTTGACTCAAAAATATCTGGTGTAAAACAGTGACCAAATACTGAACCTGTGAATGTGGGCTAAACCAAAGGCTACTATAGAAAGCAGCTATGAACAAGAATATGAAAATACAGGTAAAGTTTTGATCTTGATGGATGTGAAGTCTGGGAAGCAAGGCAATGCCGGTCTAAAAAATTAACACTATCGGTGATTGTAGATCTGCTGTCCTGGGAATAATTTTTATGTGTTTGAAGTGTAAGGGCGATAATAACCATATGCCCTTAGGTTTTGACCTGCAAATATTTTTGTGGATTTATTGATTATTGTATACATCAGTGCTTTTCATACTTAGTGAGGTACAGCTAAAGAGTCAATTTTTCTGGAATTATAATTTACATAGTACTTTTGAGACATAACAAGCCATGGGGCAACAGCATCTTCATTCTGGCTGATTGATCTTGGAGATTTGGGTGGGCTAGTATCTCAGCTTTCTGTTTATCACCGAAAGATAGCCCAGACTGTGTGTGATCTCTCAGCACATACGGACGTACAAGGACAGTTCTCATCTGCATCATCTCCAGTCTCGCAACTATTACAACAAATAGTTTCTTTGTTGGAAATCAATCCCTGGGAATCTTCCCTTCTGCTACCAACCACCACCACTCGATTTGATGAGAATACTAAGGCTTGCTGGGGCTTTGTCAACTTATCTACTATACACTTTAAAATTTGTCTGCAACAGTTCTATTTTGACAGTGCCAGTGTTATGACTGTCAAAACACATTCACACAGGTAACGTACAAACCAGGAAGACAAATTCCTGAACCTGACAGGTCATTGTTTAGTTTAGAAAAAAGCCCTTCTCTGACCCTGGTCTGTCCCTGCCTGACTGCAGAGGTTTGCACTCTAAGATAACGGAATGGCGCCCTCACTCGACGGCGGCTTACCCTGAATGTCCTTAGCAGCTCCAAGGATCGCTAGAATAGCAATTCCCTAAGGAATAAAGGAATCACACACAAAACAACTGCAACCAACACAACCTATAGCTAAGTGAATGAATCCAACAAAGTCTATCACCAGCAAGAAACACCAGTAGGGTAAGGTATGTAAAGCTGCACCCACAAGGTGATAGGACAGACAAACAGAGTAAATGAAAAACACCTGTTGCCCAAAAACTTACAGAAACAAACATAACAGAACTAAAACACTCAAAGAAAAGGTAAATCTGCTGTGGCTCAGAGACGCCGACCACAGAACCAAGGGTTCAAATCCAGAGGCATGACAGCCAGTATGACATATTGTTTTTGCTGCTTTGTGGAGAAACATTGACCTGGGCTGCACCTCTGTGGAAATGACGATCCTGTTACATACTCTCTTCTGTTCTTCATCTCAGTCTTACACCAGTTGTTTGAAGAGGCAGGTCTGTTCTTGTATGAGCATGTGACGCGTTTTAAGTGCCCTGTAGGGGATTTCAAGCCCAGTCAAATATTAGAAATGAAAAAATATGTGGATATGCTGTAAGAGGTTCCGTGTTGAACACTTCTGGGAGAGGCTTTAAAAGAGTCTCCCAGTTCTAGCCCCAAGCACTGCCTTGCTTTACTTCCTCGGCCATTTCAGCCTTCTCTCTTGTGTGTCTGGTTACCACGGCAACCTGACACACACCTATGAAGTCATTTTACCAGGTTATTTAACCTGGCTCAGGTGGTGGGGTGGATCCGGAATATTCATTGGCTTTTTGTCACTATTTTGTACTGCAACCTACTTTTTATCTTAACTCTGCTATTTTTTAGATTCTGAACTGCTACATTACTCTTGATCGAAACATTGCTGCTATATACTGTGGTTTTGGCACTGCTACGCAGACTCTGCTGTTACAATTCTACTACACCATTGTTCCAGTACAGCTATATTCCCATACAACTTCTGCTACATAGTGGTGACAAATCTGCTACATCGTTATATCAACTCTGCTACTCAGTTGTACCTTCTCTCCTATATTGTGGTACTACTCTGTTGCTCAGTGGTACAAACTCTGTTTGTCCAGCTCTGCTTAATCATTCACTGATGATCCTGCGCTGCTATATCAATCATTACTGTTCTAGCCCTGCTACATTAGGGTAGTTGAGCGAAAACGGCAGTGGTGTCCATGCGCTGTCAACTATGTCACAATGGAACAGATGTTGAAGAAACAGACTATAAAAACAACGTTGCATCAATTCCTTCTTCAGGTTATACACAGAGGGGTCACTTCTCCCCTTATATAGGGGTAGGTCGTGACGTTTATGTAATTATTCAATTAAGACAAAACACAAAAAAACTATAAATCCATAAAATTTCCATCTAAAATATTTCTATAAAAGGACACATTGATTGGATCCATATCTATAATGGAATTTAATTTCCTAGGAAAATATTTTTATTCCTTAACTCACGTTCTCAATTGTGCCGCACACAACTCATTCTGGTGAGCGGTTCACATCCTATCACCTCCCCAATCACCTTGCAGTTTTACATAGGGAGCTCTCCGTTTCTCTTTTTTCTGGGCCCTGCTACATTGGCATGGCATTTTCTCCACAGTGGTCTCACTCCTCTATTCTGTTCTAATGCTCTAGTGCCACTTGTCCATGCTGCTCAAGAACTGCTCTTCCAGACTAGCAGCTTTGAGACTCGACCTCACGACATGTAATATCACATCTTTAGATGGCTGCAGCTATAGCAACATAATTAATAAATGTTGTGCTTATTTTATACAAAATTCAGGAGACATAAATAAACAAATTGAGTATGATATACAGAGTGGGGGGAAAATCATAATCTATAGAGAGTGAATCATAAGGATTCAAAATACTCCATATTAGGCTTAACAACTCTTCTTTCCCTTTCCGAGGCTCAAAGGTTGTCGCAATTATATTTGATTCACAGAAAATATAGAACTCATAAATTTCTACATCGGATTGGTGTATAATATACATATTCATATATACACAGTGGGGAAAATAAGTATTTGATCCCTTGCTGTTTTTGTAAGTTTGCCCACTGACAAACACATGAACAGTCTATAATTTTAAGGGTAGGTTAATTTTAACATTGAGAGATAGAATATCCCCAAAAAAATCAAGAAAATCACATTGTATAAATTAGATATATATTTTTTTTTTTGCATTGTGCAGTGAGAAATAAGTATTTGATCACTCTGGCAAACAACACTTAATACTTGGTGGCAAAACCCTTGTTGGCAAGCACAGCAGTCAGACGTTTTTTGTAGTTGATGATGAGGTTTGCACACATGTCAGGAGGAATTTTGGTCCACTCCTCTTTGCAGATCATCTCTAAATCATTAAGATTTTGAGGCTGTCACTTGGGAACTTGGAGCTTCAACTTCCTCCATAAGTTTTCTATGGGATTAAGGTCTGGAGACTGGCTAGGCCACTCCATGACCTTACTGTGCTTCTTTTTGAGCCACTCCTTTGTTGCCTTGGCTGTATGTTTTGGGTCATTGTCTTGCTGGAAGACCCAGCCATGACCCATCTTCAATGCGCTTACTGAGGGAAAGAGGTTGCTGGCCAAAATCTTCCCTTCAGTACGGTGCAGTTATCATGTCCCCTTTGCAGAAAAGCACCCCCAAAGTATAATGTTTCCCCACCATGCTTCACGGTTGGGACGATGTTCTTAGGGTTGTACGCATCCTTCTTCTTCCTCCAAACACGGCGAGTTGAGTTAATGCCAAAGAGCTCAATTTTTGTCTCATCTGACAACAGCACCTTCTCCCAATACCTCACAGAATAATCCAGGTGTTCACTGGCAAACTTCAGACGGGTCTGCACATGTGACTTTTTGAGCAGGGGGACTTTGCGGGCACTGCAGGATTTTAAAACTTTAAGGAATAATGTGTTACCAATGGTTTTCTTGGTGACTGTGGTCCCAGCTGCCTGGAAATCCCCCCGTGTAGTTTTAGGCTGATCTCTCATCTTCCTCATGATCAAGGATAGCCCACGAGGTGAGATTTCGCATGGTGCCCCAGATAGATGTCGATTGACAGTCATTTTGTATTTCTTCCATTTTCTTACTATTGCAACAACAGTTGTCTCCTTCTCACCCAGCGTCTTACTTATGGTTTTGTAGCCCATTCCAGCTTTGTGCAGGTCTATGATCTTGTCCCAGACATCATTAGAAAGCTCTTTGGTCTTGCCCATGTTGTAGAGGTTAGAGTCTGACTGATTAATTGAGTCTGTGAACAGGAGTCTTTTATACAGACTGACAGGTGACTATGTAAGACAGCTGTCTTTAATGTAGGTAATGAGTTGATTAGGAATGTCTAACTGGTCTGTAGGAGCCAGAACTCATAATGGTTTGTTTGGGATCAAATACTTATTTCTCACTGCAAAATGCAAATAAATATATCTAATTTATACAATGTGATTTTCTTGATTTTTTTGGGGATATTCTATCTCTCAATGTTAAAATTAACCTACCCTTAAAATTATAGACTGTTCATGTCTTAGTCAGTGGGCAAACTTACAAAAACAGCAAGGGATCAAATACTTATTTCCCCCACTGCATATATACACACCGGTATATAAAACAGAAGAACATTGAAGTGTAAATAAAGTATCACTAGGTTTGCTTGAAAATCATTGAAGACAAGATAATGATATGTAAGAGTCATAATGCAAATGGGTAAAAATACATGACATGTAATATCATAACTATAAATGTTATATACATAAACTACAAATGTTATATACATAGACTACCTGGAAACAAGTCTAAATAGTACAAAGTACATGTGCGCTGCAATACTCAACGCTGCAACATACACAGGAGTAATGTATATTGAATCAAAACAAGAAGCATGGAGAGAGTCGGTACAAATGATAAGAAAAAGGGAACAACCACTGAGAAAAATGCACACCCGACGTGCGTTTCACCAAACCGCTTCAGCTGCGGACTCACAGTCTGTGTTGTTTGTCTGGTCTTTAATGCTATTTTATTATTTATTATTGTTCCCTTAAAAAATGTTTTTAAAAATGTCAAATGTATCTGTATCTGTGCCCGAGGGTAATTTCACAATGGCATTTAGAAGGATTTGTCCCGCGCATCCCCCCTACTCTGGAACTCTCTACCTCAACACATCAGACTCTCGCCTACCGTGGAAACCTTCAAAAGAAACCTGAAGACCCACCTCTTCTGACAAGCCTACAACCTGCAGTAACCCTCGCTCCACCATACCGCTGCACAAACAGCTGTACCCTCACCTATCCCTTGTAGAATGTGAGCCCTCGTGGGCAGGGTGCTCTCTCCTCCTGTACCAGTCGCTGACTCGTTCTGTTAAGATTATTGTAAGTGTTTTTTGCTATGTATACCCCCTTTTTTACATGTTAAGAGCCATGGAATAAATGGCGCTATAATAATAATAAATAATAATAACAATAATAGTATGAAAATATGGATAAAGAAATAATGACTTAAGTGAAAATATTACAAAAATATGTATTTATTATACAAAAATAAAACTTTATGATAATTGTTACACATTTCATAAAGTGCATTGTAGATGTATTATACAACCAAACTTATATTCACTTATTGATTTCAGGAATTGATGTAAGAATAAATTGCAGAGTAGAAAATATAATCCGTACGCCTATTTGAGTTCCACCAAACGCACAGCTCTTTGAATGCTAAAAATTGTTTTAATGGAAAATCTTTAACGGAAAATGTTAACGGATTTGACATTCGAGTTTCATAGATTTTTTTTTGTGATTTTTGGTAAATCAAGTGCACATGTACACAACTAAATTAGACTCCATAAAAGGTTGGAATCATAAGGAGCTATGATATTACTCCTAAAGAGGTCTTTGGGGCCATACTGTACCTTTTGTAGTTCTCCAATTTCATACAGAATCCAACAACAAAAAATGCTATGTCAAACTGGATAAAGGAAAAAACAGGATCAGGATCAGCACACCAGCTGGATGGTTCTAAAAGCACCAGACGACCATTTATTGATGTGGGACACACAGAGAAGAACGTAATGCCGGATCCCGGGTAGTAGAATATGATGAGAGGAAAGGATATCCAGCAGCACTTAGCAGAGGAAGAAAACTTGTGAACTTTGTTTGCTCATTTTTAAAACATAAGGATCCATGCCATGGACTACGCAGGTTCTTACGCATGCGCTACAGTTTGTAGGCTGTGCACCCTTCTGTATAATAATATGTAAATAAAGTTTTTGTTCTCCGATGGCACTGAATAACCTTTCCTTTCATCATAGGTTATATTGGATGCATTAGAACCACTTTCTACTATTTAAATATTGTCATGCAGAGGTGCCATACGACTACACACGGAGCAGCTAAAGCTCTGTACCTGCCGAAACATGTAGCATATTCCACGATAAGTGTAGGAAAAAAAAACGTATTAAACTTGACAACAGAATAAAAGTAGTGAGAATTTCTCTTAGCAGATATCATGGGACATCACATGTATTGATCCTTTCTTTAAATAATCTTTTATAATCTCAGATTTTTCAGGATACAAGAAATGTAATCAGCTACTCCTATAGACAAGTCTTCTGCTGTGCCACATGTGCTTCAATCCAAGCTTGAAGAACTGGAAGGTATTGTCAACAAAGTTAACTGAAGGTTCTACTAAAGACTTCTAAAAATGATAAACTATAGATGATGGTGGACTCTAAATACTTCCTGTTTTTTTTTTAATTATTATTGTTGACAGGTAAATATATACCAAAGCATAATTCCAATTTCTGGACCTATCAAACAGTCACAATTGCGTAAACATTCTACTCGTATAAAGTGCACATAAAATATTCTCCATTCTTCTTCACCAGTAGTTGCATCATCAGGAACTGCTCAGGAGTCTTGTGACTGTGTTTTCCACATCTGTAAAAATGAAATTGAACACATTATGAACTCAATCAGTTAGATACAGTTTATAATTTTCAAACTATTTGCAATAAAAGTCTTACAGGCAAAGTACAGTTTATTTAGAGACGTGAACTTGCCATTAACTAAGCTCTGCTCAACACTGAACTACAAAGTGCATATTCATTCAAGCCTAGGGTCACATACTAATCCCCTACATATCCAGAACAATACTGGATTATAATAGGCTTATAAATTACAAAAATTGAGGACTGTTCCCATTGAACCCCACTGTTATGAGTTGAATGTTCCAGGACTAAGATATCCTTTATTGATAGCTATGGATAATTGTTGACACAGTGGTGATACCACTAAAGTTATGCTATTACTATCCTAATATCATTATTATGTACCATAACTATGTGATATATTATGAATTACGTTATGTTGTGCTATACAGTATATGTTGCGTACTGCCGTGTCCAACCCCAATTCCAAAAAAGGTGGGATGCTGTGTAATATGTAAAGAAAACAAGAATGCAATGATTTGGAAATCTCTTATAGCTAGTGATGAGCCAGCGTGTTCTGTTAACCCTTTCACCGAGCATGCTCGGGTGCTCGCCAAGTTTTTACGGCGTGTCCATGATTTGAGACTGTTTGACAGCTTTAATACATGTGAGGAATGCCTGTTTGCTTTAATACATGCTTGGCGAAAGAGTTAACAGAACACGCTCGCTCATCACTACTTATAGCCAATATATTTTATTCAAAACTGAATATATAACACAGATCAGAAGATGAGAGTTAGACATTATTCCATCTAATTTGAAAAAATTAACTCATTTAGAATTTGATGGCAGCAACACATCTCAAAAAAGTGTTCACAAAAGGTAGGAAGGGTAAGTGGCACTAATGAAATGCAGCTGAAGTGTCAACTTTTAACTAAGTGTACATGACTGTGTACAAAAAAAACATGTTAGAGAGGCAGTCTTTCAGATGCAAAGATGGTCAGGGGTTCACCAATCTGTGAACAGCTTTGCGTAAAAATTCTGAAACAATTTCAGAAAAAAATGTTCTTCAAGGTAAAATTGCAAAAACTTTGAATATCCCACCATCTACTGTACATAATATCAAGGGGCCTATTGATGGGTAGTTTCATGCACTTTTCAGTTCGATACACATTTTAATGCCATGATATTATTTATTATCATCATTTAGTATATGTAATGCTGCAAATGAGCTGCAAAAAAATGTGACAAATGTGCAAGCAATGCAAGTGAATGGTAATTTAAGACCCATTGAATTATTTGCTAAGTACACCCCAGGACAAGAAATACTAATGAATGCCAATGAGTAGCAGTGGTGTAGTATGAGGTGCTGATAATTAGGAGTGAGTAAAGGTAATGAATTGCTGGTGACATGGCTGGATAAAGGACAGCGTGGAGTCAGCTTATGCCTGTGTTTGATGAAAACTACCACACTAGGAACAGCAGGAAAACTCTTGCCTGAGTGTAACGAACTGAAAGGCAGTAACAATGTGGGTAAGTCAAAAAAGTACTCAAGTTCCCAGATAACCTACTAAACAGTATTGCTGCCAAGAGAGATGACCAAAAGAGAGGCTGTGAAAAGCACTCTAAGGGTGTGCAACATTGAGAATGACACATAGAATAAACCAGATTAGAGGAGAAGCAGCTGAAGACATTGCCAGCAGGCTGAGACACGTGTCTGTAAAGTCTCACAGTTATCAGCCGGCTGTTCTTCTATCTGTGCTTCCCTGTGAATAGTTGTTGAACAGCCTTCTGCATTTGCCTGCATTCCTTCAGCCACCCCTAAATGGGGAACAATTCTACCACCAAGGGTTACAACATCCTACAATAATATTTATAGGGGTACTCCACCAAATAACCCACTTTTCACGATCATATTTTCTGATTGGTGCCATTTGTGTTGAGAGAACTTAGATATATCTTATATCAATTAACATGATTATACTCTTAACACTTCTCAAATATTATCATAAAGCTAAGGATGGCATCGGTAAATTCTGCTCCTGTTTAAGAGACAGTCCATAGCAAGTACCCTCAGTCACTTCTTGATTATCTAGTGGGAGGCACTGAATATTCCTAAAGTTCTCTGGCCACTTCCAACCATAAATTCTTCTAATTATCACTAGACACCTTCAAAGGTTTTGTGAAAACTTGTGGATCAGAGCTGTTTTGCTGATATGTGGAGGACTTACTGTACATAATATGAGGCAGCTGGTCTATGCTATGGCTGATCAGTGTATAATCCTGAAATGCAGAGTGTAAAGCCCCCGTCTCACATAGCGAGATTGCTGCTGTGTCACGGTTTTGGTGGCGCAACAGCGACCTCACCA
This sequence comes from Phyllobates terribilis, assembly GCF_046119375.1. NCBI lineage: Eukaryota > Metazoa > Chordata > Amphibia > Anura > Dendrobatidae > Phyllobates > Phyllobates terribilis. Next base: position 159,628,740 of record NW_027362761.1, read on the forward strand.
GTGATGTCGCTATGTATGACACTTTGCAGCGATCAGGCCCCTGCTGTGAGGTCGCTGATCGCTGCAAAGTGTCCTGGACCATTTTTTGGTCGTTGCCCCCCCGCTGGTCAGCACACATCGCTGTGTGTGACCAGCGGGAGCAGCGATCAGGCTGGTAACCATGATAAACATCGGGTTACTAGGGGCACACGCGCACCCATCATGGTTACGAGCCTGCTAAAGTGAGCGGTAACCTCCCGCTCACTGTAGCAGAGTGGTAACCATGATAAACAACGGGTTACTAGGTGCGCGTGTGCCCCTGGTAGCCCAATGTTTATCATGGTTACCAGCCTGCTCCTGCTTCAGCAGGCTGGCAACTGGAGCAGGACATCGTGGAAAGATTCTTTCCACGATGTCGCTGCTCCCCTGATCGTTGGTGAGCCTGCCTGTTTGACAGCTCACCAGCGACCACATAGCGACGCAGCAACGAACCCTGACAGGTCGTATCGTTGTCGGGATCGTTGCAGCGTCACTAAGTGTGACGGGGCCTTAAAACACTTTTTCCAGCATTTCTGGCTCACAAAGGGAGGATCACAAAAACGTTCCTGCTCCCCCTTCTTTATATTCATTTACCGTACTTGCTTGTACAAAGATCTCAGTGTACAGTAAATTTGTCCCTGCCTTCCCATTGAAAGAGCAAAATGGACAGAAATTGAAAAGAAGCATGGGTCATTAGGTGTTTCTAGAGAATATGCAGATCTCTCCATGATTCCTGGCTCAATCAACTGCACTTGAAGTTGTGAAATGGTCAAACATTGAACCAAGAGAGAAGTTTATATATGTTAATTATACCAGGTTACATACATAATGTGAAAGAAAGACATTTTATTTACCAACAATTGTGTTCTCAGATATGTTTCCAAAATGTTTGCTAGAATATTTGCTTGTCGCTAATGTATTATCGTTGATGCTGAGAGTCTCATTTTTACATATGCTTTTGTTGAAACCGGTCTTCTGATGAACTCTTTTGTACTGTCCTATAGAAAGTCAAATACCAAGAAACGGATCAAAACTAGACTCAGTTTTGTGAAGTACTAACATTTGATTTGGCAAATAAATAATAAAAATAAGTAGTAAAATCAATTGGAGTTGTAAATTATGAGCAATGTGACACAGAGCAAAAACTGATGATGGTGACATCTTTACAATTATATATATTTTTTTGTTCCAGTGTATTGAAAATCAAAAAAAAAGAAGCAACTTTACAAATTAATTTCTGTAAAAAGTATCCTATTGTTCTGAGTCTACAGCTCTTAAGCAGAAATATATATTTCCATAGTTACAAACTACAAGCAAATTCTGTGTACCCTTATCCTGCTGTAACATACAGTATCCCTACATCAGTCTGCATATACTTTCTAACCAACTAAATATATGTTGGCAAAAAAGGAGAGGGCCGATGTAATGCCCCATAACTGCAGGGTCAGGGTGCAGAGTGTTTCTGGCCTGTTATCATGGAGTCACAAACATCTGCATAGGAGTTTTAGACGCATAGGCCCCAATTCATAAAGGTGTTTACACCAGAATTCTGGAGTAAAAAAGCCTTCAAATGTCCCAATTTTTTTGTGCACAAAAATTTGTCAACGAATGATCGACTAATGTATGACTCATGCTTAAAAACGTAAGATGTCAAAAACAAAAGAGAAACCAATACCTCATCACAAAGCTCTCCGGTCGCCCCCTACTTGTTGCTCGCCTCTGCTGCTTTGCAATGTCGACCTTACAACGCACAGTGTCCTCCTAAGCCTCTATGCGGCCAGAATTCCTGACCTATACCTATAGTGAAGAGGTTGGGAATACTGCATGCGATGGTGAAAAGAAGTGGACCGGTCAACGAGCAACAAGCAGAGGGGCAGCCGGAGAGAGGAGTAGTGAGGTGAGCATTTTTTTTTTTAAACCATTTGCCAGCCCTTTAGCATTCCGAAAAATGATGGCCAGCTGGCTACCATTTTGCTGAATTAGCCTGGAGCAAATTACAAAGAAATCTGTTTTTTGGAGAATACGGATTTTTGTAAAATTTTAGTAGAATTCAATTCCACTCAAAAAAATTCACCCATCTCTAGTAATAACCTTTCCTTATGCTATCCAAAAACAAAAAAATGTTGCTGGCGTTTCTCTAAAAAAGAATTTGTCACCAGGTTTTTGCTACTTAATCTGAGGGCATCATAATGTAGGTGAAGAGATCCTGACTCCAGTGATGTTTCACTTACAAGGCTGCTTAGTGTAGATTATTTAAAATCAGTCCTCTGTCAGTCAGAGATTATCACTAGAGGACTACTTGGCCTGCTGCCATGTAGTCCAATCACGCCCCCAGCACTGATTGGAAGCTTTCTGCCTATGCACAGTGTACACAGAAAGCTGTCAATCAGTGGTGTGGGTGGGGTTATACACAGCTCAGAATTTGGAGAACTGGTAGATATGCAGCAGATAAAAGTTTGTAATCAAAACTGCTACAGCCAATAAAGTAAGTTGGTGGAATCAGGATTTCTGCCCCTGCATCATGCTGCTCCTGTATGGGGTAGCAAAAATCTGGTGACAGATTCCCTTTAAATTATATACCTATTGCAATGTATTTACAAATTCAACTTAAGAACAAACCTAGGACTCTTGATCGCAACCTCCAAACTGCCTGTATAGCCTTCTATCCAACTGTTATCGACTATAAAAAACAACAACTTTTCAAATGATTACCCAGGGAATTGATATGACTGCTATGTGAAGCCAGAAATAACTGAGAAGGATTAATATTGATGGTTGTGTTTTCTCTTGTCATCTATGTAATTAACCCCTTCACTACGTTGGACAAAGCTAGTGTCCCTGCCTTTGATGTGGGCTTGTATGCCAAGCCCACATCTTTCCCCACACTTGTTGGCAGATTTAATCAGCCATCAAGTGAATATAACAGCTGTGGGTGGAGCAGTGGTCCGCTCGCGACTGTTAACCAGTTAAATCCCACTGTTAATCAAGGACAGCTGGATTTAACACACGCCAGCCAGAAGCGCGTCACCCAGCTTGCCCCTCAGTGCCCCTGCCACGTGAGGGGGGCGCCAATGGGTTGTCATGACAGCCGGGTGTCTGCTAATGACCCCTATGCCATTACGATACTCCTGTGAATGTCGGCTCGTGGCTGGCATTCATAGTACAGTAGATTGTGATTTCTGCTATACATAGCAGGGCACATAGCAGGGTATAGCACAAGCGATCGGACGATCGCAGCTTCAAGTCTCCTAAGGGGACTATTGAAGACAGTAAAAAGTAAAAAAAAGTTTTTAAAAATATGACCAAAAAAAACACAAAATCACCCCCGATTAAAAATAAAACAAATGAAAAATACACATATTTGGTATTGTTGCGTTTAGAAATGTCTGATCTATCAAAACATAAAATAAATTAATCCGATCAGTAAACTGGGTAATGAGAAAAAAAATCAAAACGCCAGAATTATTTTTCTTTTGCTGCTACAATACCACAATAAAATGCAATAAGAGCTGATCAAAACATGTTATCTACCCCCAAATGGCATCAATAAAAATGTCAGCTCAGGGAGCAAAAAATAATCCCTCACACAGCCCCAGATCCCAAAAAATGGAAACGGAAAATGGCAACAAAAACAAATTTTTTGTTTTTACAAAATTACCAATTTTTTTTCACCACTTAAATACTTGTACTTGTACTGTCCTGGAGCATCATATTGCCAGGCCATTTTTACCAAGTAGTGAACATGGTAAATAAAAAAAACAATTATGGCATTGCACTTTTTTTGCAATTTCAATGCACTTGAATTTTTTTTTCCCATTTTCCAGTACTCTATACAGTATGATAAAATGGATGGTGTTGTTCAAATGTACAAGTCGTTCCGCAAAAAACAAGCCTTCGTATGGCTATATGGCCAGAAAAATAAAAAAGTTATGGCTCATAGAAGAAGGGGAGGAAAAAACTGAAAATCGTCAGGTAGTGAAGTATGCCTTTTTGGGGCATATATAAATATTAGACAGGGATCTGTGCCTGATAGACAATTTAGAACTGGTACAAAAAGCAGTTCTCCCTCAAGAGGATGTAGCTTGGCAATCACCCATTGATTTCACTATACAGTGGGTACGGAAAGTATTCAGACCCCTTTCAATTTTTCATTCTTTGTTTCGTTGCAGCCATTTGGTAAATTCTAAAAAGTTCATTTTTTTTCTCATTAATGTACACTCTGCACCCCATCTTGACTGGAAAAAACAGAAATGTAGAAATTTTTGCAAATTTATTAAAAAAAAACTGAAATATCACATGGTCATAAGTATTCAGACCCTTTGCTCAGTATTGAGTAGAAGCACCCTTTTGAGCTAGTACAGCCATGAGTCTTCTTGGGAATGATGCAACAAGTTTTTCACAACTGGATTTGGGGATCCTCTGCCATTCTTCCTTGCAGATCCTCTCCAGTTCCGTCAGTTGAATGGTGAACGTTGGTGGACAGCCATTTTCAGGTCTCTCCAGAGATGCTCAGTTGGGTTTAGGTCAGGGCTCTGGCTGGGCCAGTCAAGAATGGTCACAGACTTGTTCTGAAGCCACTCCTTTGTTATTTTAGCTGTGTGCTTAGGGTCACCTTTGGCCAGGTCTGAGGTCCAGAGCACTCTGGAAGAGGTTTTCATCCAGGATATCTCTGTACTTGGCCGCATTCATGTTTCCTTCAATTGCAACCAGTCGTCCTGTCCCTGCAGCTGAAAAACACCCCCATAGCATGATGCTGCCACCACAATGTTTCACTGTTGGGATTGTATTGGGCAGGTGATGAGCAGTGCCTGTTTTTTTCCACACATACCACTTACAATTATCAACAAAAAGTTCTCCCTTCATCTCATCAGACCAGAGAATCTTATTTCTCATAGTCTGGGAGTCCTTCATGTGTTTTTGAGCAAACTCTATGCGGGCTTTTATATGCCTTGCACTCAGGAGAGGCTTCTGTCGGACCACTCTGCCATAAAGGCCCGACTGGTGGAGGGCTGTAGTGATAGTTGACTTTGTTGAACTTTCTCCCATCTCCCTACTGCATCTCTGGAGCTCAGCCACAGTGATCTTGGGGTTCTTCTTTACCTCTCTTCACCAAGGCTCTTCTTCCATGATTGCTCAGTTTGGCTGGATGGCCAGGTCTAGGAAGACTTCTGGTGGTCCCAAACTTCTTCCATTTAAGGATTATGGAGGCCACTGTGCTCTTAGGAACCTTGAGTACTGCAGAAATTCTTTTGTAACCTTGGCCAGATCTGTGCCTTGCCACAATTCTGTCTCTGAGCTCCTTGGGCAGTTCCTTTGAGCTCATTATTCTCATTTGGTCTGACATGCACTGTGAGCTGTGAGGTCTTATATAGGCAGGTGTGTGCCTTTCCAAATCATGTCCTATCACTTTTATTAAACACAGCTGGACTCCAATGAAGGAGTAGAACCATCTCAAGGAGGATCACAAGGAAATGGACAGCATGTGACTTAAATATGAGTGTCTGAGCAAAGGGTCTGAATACTTATGACCATGTGATAGTTCAGTTTTTCTTTTTTAATAAATTTGAAAAAAGTCTACATTTCTGTTTTTTCAGTCAAGATAGGGTGCAAAGTGTACATTAGTGAGAAAAAAATATGAACTTTTTAGAATTTACCAAATGGCTGCAATGAAACAAAGAGTGAAAAATTTAAAGGGGTCTGAATACTTTCCGTACCCACTCTATAATGAATTTAATCATTTTACTGATTAACTTTGTATTATTTAAATTGTGTTTTGGGAGGGGAGCACTTCATAATCAGAATGCTTTATGGGTATTTTAGGGTTAATGTAGGGGTCTGCACAAGTTTTGAAGAAATATAAACAAGAAATACAAAGAATAGGGGAACGAACAATTTTACAAATTTTGGTTCCCTATATGTCAAACTAGAGAGAAACACTTATCTATGCAAAAAATTGAAGTTGACTTACCATAGCCTACTGCCAAGCTAACAACTATTACAATCAATATTGCCAAACTGACAAATGAAAGCTTCCATTCTTGAGATTTCTCATTTTTTACAGGTTCTGAAAAAAAAATTAGATAAAAATAACTAAAAAAATAGAATAAACAATGCCATTAACACTATACAGTATTTGGCCATTTATACAATACCGCATTATTTTGCATTGAGAAGTGTTTGGCATTGACAAGTGGTCATTTGAACACCTCAGTGTTTAAGGTGTGAAGGGGGTTAAGTACCTGCTGATGCTATTGTCAAAATTCAATACTTAAAGGAAACTTATCTCCCGTTTTCCCTATTTAAGCTGTAACCACCACCTTTTCGTCACATCTCAAAAAGCATTCCTGTGACATCTCCCCCAGCGTTCCAGACCAATTCCCCCACATTCCTAAAAAAATGACTTTTATTATTGTCCCATGCTCTGTGCTAATCGGCACAGTTTAGTCCAATGGCTGTTTCTGGACTGTGCCCGGCTTCTCCTCTGTCCCTGCAATCATCATTCTCCTGTCTTGATTGACATGGCTGACATCTCCTATGTCATCTACACAGTCTATTCAAATCTCCCTCCTGCACAGTAGAGAACAGGAGCTGCGCAGACTCTGGGGATGACGTCAACCTTGTCAATCAAGACAGGAGGACGGCGATTACAGAGACAGAGGAGGCACCAGGCACAGTCCAGAGATACCCCATAGGACCAGACAGCACTGAATAGCAGAAAGCACAGGACTATTATAAAAGTTATTTTATAAGGTATGCAGGATAGATAGGCTCTTATGAAGAAGGAATGGTGGTTATAACTTATACTGTATAGGGAAAACCTGGCCACAGGTTCCTTTTAAAAGAACATTACATACTGTATATATATTTGAGCATAATACCTCTACATGTTATGGTGCTAGCTCAATAACATATTGGTAAGTATTCATTATTACTCGGTGCTGTTCACTGTAAGCTGTGTAGCTATATGGCCTCGTGGATCATAAGCTTTTCTTGGTCAGAAAGTGTCCCCCTGAGCTCCCTCCTTAGTGATCAAGAAGAGTGCTCAATGTTTTTTTCCAGAGAACGGGTAAGGCTATGTGCACACGATGCAGAAATGAAGCAGAAAATTTCTGCATCATTTCTGCATCTCCCTGGCAGAAAAAACGCATGCAGATTGTGCATGCGTTTTTCCTGCAGAATACATGCGGATCCACATGCAGATTCACATGCGTTTCCGCATGCAGATTCACAAGCGCTTTCCAGGCGATGTTAGCATCACCTGGAAAGTGCTTGATAACTAGGTCACACTATATAAATCCATGCAAACAGCATGGATTTATACAGTGTGAACCGAGAGAGTGTATATACTTACCTCCGATGGCCCGCGCTGTCCTGCTCAATCTGTTCTCCCTCGCCGGCAACTTTGAATTGAAAGACCTGCCGACGTCAGCGTCACGTGACCCGTCACATGACTCTGACGTCACCGCAGGTCCTACAACTCACTGCAAGTGCCGGGAACCAAGCGGGAGCGCTGCGCGGCCGACAGAAGGTAAGAATACATTTATTTTTTATTTTATTCTTCTTTTACAGGTTTTTTAATGGTACCTGGGTGTGGATGAGACTCTCCTCTCCTCCACACCCGGGTACCATCCGCACATTAGAACGCACCAATTACGCAAGTACAAATGCTGTCTTGCGGAATTGGCGCGTTCTAATGCAAGTCAATGGCGGCGAAATCGCCGCGTTTCCGCAAAATTAATTGACATGCTGCGGATTTTTGACCGCAGCGTTAACGCTGCGGAAAAATCCGCATCATGGGCACAGCACATGCGGATTTCCATTGGGGAACATTGCTTCCCTTCTACCATGCGTTTTTCATGCGTTTCCGCGGCGTTTACGCAACTGCAAAAACGCCGCGGAAACGCATGAAATACTCATCGTGTGAACACAGCCTTAATGAGCTATGAATATGCACTTAAGGCACATTATCTATAATGCCTTCCATTTGGGATTTTTAAGCCTCACTTAATCGACAGAGAAGCAATATTTCTAGAATAACTCAATTTTCATATGAAATTCAAGTAAGAAAACTGCATGGCTTCATATGAAACTAAAGGTATAGGCCCTATGCACTTTTATGGGAACCCTGGATTTGTACAAAACAATTGTAATGCTGTCATCAGCCTAATCAATAAGAAAGAGAAAAACTTAATAATCTATATAAATAAAAATGTAAATGTTCGTTTGTTCAAAATCTTAAATCTCTGAAAGTTCTTCACCGATTGCTTTGAAATTTTGACACAACGTTGCATTCGAATACACACGTTTTTATATACCTACTATGTTTTTATATACCTGCTGTTGGACGTAAAATCAACAGCGAGAGGGGGGTGTTACGAGCTCAGTCCCAGGCTGACTCTCCCTGGCCGCCCGGCATTCTCCCCCCCCTTAGTGACATCTCATTCATAAACCCTTCTTCCTCTCCTTCATTCGCCCCAGCCGCTGCCTGTGCTCTGCTACTTTCGTGTCCACCGTGGGGGTTAGGGGAAGGGGAATGACGAGACCATCTGTTTGAGGCCGAAAAGACGCTGCTGCTCATCACCACCACCGCCTGAGAGGCGACTGCCTCTGCCCTTCGGCACCGCTGCTGCAGCTTCTTCTTCTCCAGCAGGTGAGTCTTATTTCCGACTGCGCAACAACAAGCGGGGGAGGGAAGGAGAGAGGGAGGCTGCACGGAGAGGCGCAGGCCGTGGCCTCCACTCTGGGCGCTGAGCTGGGCCCGAGCCTTGCAGCAGTGGGCGGATAGTGAGCGAGTGCAAATCCCACTGCACCCCCGGCAGAACCGGTGCTGTGATCAGGCCAGTACAGGCCCTGGACATGTCAAGCGCATCACCTCCTCCTCCTCTGCCACCGCCTTCCTTCATCTCTGCGCCCCCTCCTGTCACATTCCCTCTGTACTAGGGAATTGCATAACTAGCAATCCCTGACATGACCGGCTCCATTGTGACACCTGACAGCAAGTACCAACCTCTTTAGTGACCTGTGCAGAGTACAGGTCTGCAGGGGTCACAGGGTACAGGCTGCTACCATGCCTGTCTGATAGGCACAACTATCAACAGCGCCAGCATTGCCCTATCAGATATATATCTATATAAATAAAAACGTAAGTATTTCTGTTGGACGTAAAAGCAACATATGCTATACTAAATATTTTACGATTCCATTTCAATGTTTCCGATTTACCATCCATTTACGATTTACAAATTTTCAATTTTACGATTCCATTTCAATGTTTCCGATTTACCATCCATTTACGATTTACAAATTTCCAATTTTACGATTCCATTTCAATGTTTCAGATTTTGCTTCTCACATGGACAATTATATGTTGCGTGTTCTAGAGTCGGCAAACCAGACAATCTCTATATCTACACAGACAATGGAACAACAAATAATATTGTATACCCACAAGCATTGTGAAATTAAATATTATAGAAACGTGCGCTTTCTCTTTTCTTTCTTTTCCATTTAACCAGACTGAGCTACAGCAACGCATAGCCAGGTACAGCTAGTTAAAAATAAAAGAAATAAGAGGGTGTACATACAGGCTAGCTATTTAGCTGTTGAGAATTACAGAAAACTGTGGTTACCTGATACGGTAAAAGTGAGAGATGTTTCATTATGATTTATTTCGTTCCAGAAGGTACAAGTGAGTGTTGTACTAGATGTTCCTGGGATTCTGACTACACTGGTGACATTGAACAATCTGTCAGCAGTTAGCGTGTAGCTGATGTTCTGGACCACAGTGAGATTCTCTTTGTCTACCACCCAAGTGACATTGGCCTTTGGAAATCCAAATGATTGACAGGAAACTTCCCGGACTGTCTCTCCAGAGGAATTAACCACATCTCTGACTTGTGTTGTTATGTTCTTGTATGGTGCTAAGGAAAAAGAGGATTTTATTATACTATTGGATGCTGAGAAAAATATAATGAACTGGGTCTTATTTGAGCCTTATTTGGAAACTTAGATCAATGAATTATGAGGTATGGCATGAATTCTACATTTACAGGTGTATTTTTAAAGGGAACCTGTCATGTAAAAAAAATGCTGTTAATCTGCAGGTTAATAGCATTCTGAAGCTGCCCGGCCACTGCACTGAGAGCCCTGCTGCCAGGAGGAAATCAACTTTATTCCTCCCGGAAACCTCTGGCTTTCAGTCAGGTGGGCCAAAGCGGCTTCAGTCACCTATCATTGCATAGTAAGCAGAGGCTGTAACCACGCCCCTGCACGGACTGACAGCCGAATCAATATTAGAGCCGGCTGTCAGTCAGTGCCAGGGGTGCGGTTACAGCCACCGTTCACTATGCACTAAGCTGTGCCTGAAGCCGCGCCGGCACACCCTAATGACTGAAAACCTGATGCTGCCAAGAAGAATAAAGTTAATTTCCTCCCTGCATAAGGGCTCTCAGAATGGGTGCCAGGCAGATTCAGGACGCTATTAACCTGCAGATTAAGCCCATATCTACAGGTTAATAGCGGGTTTTTTTTTTTACATGAAATGTTCCCATTAAGTTAATAAATTGTTTTAATTAGATAGCTAGAATGAAAATAAGCAGGTTAGCAATTGACTTGCTCTTTATATATGCTGTCATTCTCCTGCAATGACAGCTTTTATCTTACATAGTGTACAGCTCTTGCCATGGTGCTTGACCACTAGTGCCTACCAAGACCCTGGACTTGTGTGCAGGAGTTACATTCCAGGAGAGGAGTTAACTCTTAACATACCAGTCAGCTCTCTCTAGCCCATTGATTTCTATACATTCACCACCCTCCCCCTCCCTCTCATCTCCTGACCAAGCTACTCTTATCAGTTCTATGTAATCACAACCTCCTGGCACTCAGCATCATGGCTCTCAGTGTCCTGAGCTGTATGCTTGTTTAAATGAAATGCACTGTTATCTCTACATGCAAATACAGTGATAACAGTGCATACTCCAGAACAAACCACTGCCAATTTTCGTGGAACTAGCCAAAACTGCTGTGAAAACACTACAGGTCGCAAAATGTTTGAGCAACTTCATGTTGTGCAAAAAAATCTGAGTCTTTTGAATGTGTTTTACGCCAGAATTTTAGAGTAAACACAATTATAAAACAGGGCCAAAGTGTTTGCCAAAAGGAGCAGTATACATCAGTGTACCTTATTTTGTTTTCGACTGTACTGAATAGTTGTCCAAGGTTTCAATACAACAGGTACAAATTGTCATTTCCGTGTACATTATAGAGACATAATGGAAAAGCAATTACCTTGCACGTCCAATTTTATCACTTTATAGTCTGATCCGTGGGAAGATATAATGCACAAATATTGACCTACATCAGTCATCTTTACTTTACTAATGTGAAGAATGGCCCTGCCCTTGTGCAGTTCATTCGATAACAGCTTTATGCGGGCACTGTAATTCTTGTCTTGCAATATTTCAATATCCTTGCCATTTATATGCTTTACCACTTCTACAGCGTCCAATTTATCTCTGCTGTGCTTCCATAAAACGTTCAACTTTTCAACATCTGTTCCCATGTCCAATGAAAATTGACATTCCATGGAAACATTATTTCCATACACTGCAATATAATGGGACTTTTTGGCCGCCACTGTAAATAACCCTGAAATGTAAAAACACATATGTCAGGAAACAGTGATGAAGTGATAAGTACTGTGTCATTTCCTATTCTAAGCGGTTAACAAATACTGACTTTAACCATGTGATACCCAACACATGGCTGCATTTTGCATTTTGGTAGCAGTATTACACTCCAACTTTGCATGATTGTAAAGAATCAAAGTTAAGCTGCCAAGGAACACTAACCCATTAAAATGAACCTAAAATGTTGGGGTAAGTTCATATTACATTTGGGCAAAACAGCTAAGTTATATATGTTACACGCATGCTGCTAGGTTCAGATAGGGGCGAGACAGGTTACAAGAATTCTTTGGAATCCTGGGGGAACCGTTACTCAGGGCGACCATAGACCATGTGCTGCAGCTTCTCTCAGGCACACAGGGATATTGACCCTCAGGCACAGACACGTAGGTTGTTTCACTTGCTGACCAGACACACTTGACAAGAGTCCTCATAGACGGTAGAGCAGTAGCATTTAATAAGAAGCCAAGTTAAGTCTTATGAGCAACAGGCTCCTGTGACAAACAGTACAGTTTCCTTAGCAGCACAGCAGTTCATAGTCTTCTCAGTAGTACAGGACAGCACAGTTCTAATGCAAAGGCACATTAATGAACACAGCATTCTTTACAGCACAGTGAGATGGAGGAGGGGGGGAGGGTTTGCTGAGGGAGATTATCCCTGAGACACATTTCTTACAGTCCTTATCTTTCTGCTTGACAATACTCTGCACTGCTAGTTCAGGAACTCTACCTGACCTGTGCTTAGCTTCACTCCTGACTTGAATCCTATTCACTTGCAGGGGCGCTTCTGTCAAATGCAGAACACACACACCACCTTTCTCTTTGGCTCCAGCCAGACAGTAAACAACTTCCCCACAATCCCCTTGGGGCTCTGCTAAAACACTCCCCTTCTCCTGTGACTGTGTTAACCCCTCTAGTTGCTGGATGCTTCTGGAGCACAACACTTCCTGTCTCATGTACTTGTGTTACTTCTAATAGTTGCTGAATGCTTTTAAAGCAACAGCACTACTTCTGCATGTCACACTCTGCAACAGCACTACTTTTGCATGTCACACTCTGCAACAGCACTACTTTTGCATGTCACATATATATTTGCAGACAACTCCATTAAAGGGAATCTGTCACCAGGTTTTTACTACCCCTATCTGAGCAGCATGATGTAGGGGCAGAGAACTTGATTCCAGCGACATGTCACTTACTGAGCTGCTTACTTTAGTTTTTATAAAATCCCTGTTTTCTCTGCTGAAGATCTACCAGTTCTATGAGTGCTGAGCCCTGTATAACCCCGTCCACACCACTGATATGGCAGATGTCATTTTACCATATGAAAGATTCAAATTTCCCAGTGAGAGAAGGCTCCCAAGGGGGATAGGGGGCTCTTATAGAGCAAATCGACAGGTAGTGTCATTGTGGATCAATTCGTCTTAGAGCAAAAAGTATACTGTGAAAGGGGATGAAATTGTGTGTTTCTGAGCACTTTATTAGCCTTGACAACGGAAACAGGGTCTTAATAAATCTAAACAACTAAAACAAATAATTTTTATATGCAAATTATATATGCCTAATATAGATAATATAGATTAAAAAGTGATTGGATGAAAAAAAACAAGATACCAATTGGAAAAGTAATGACACAAAGAGTATGTGTAAATTGGTAATTAATAAGGGAACTACGGTGTATCGCACTCATATAATCATATGTTTGTATTATATTTTAATTAGTCTCTAACAATTAGCAGACAGTATAAGACTATGTGCCCACGATGCAGAAATGCTCAGGATTTTTTCCTGAGCATTTCTGCATCTCCCTGGCAGAAAAAAACGCAAGCGGATTGTACATGCGGATTGTACATGCGGATTGTACATGCCTTTTTCCTGCCAGGGACAAGCGGATGTGAAGCGTTCTTCACTTGCATTTCCGCATGCGGGTTGTCAAGCGCTTTCCAAGCGATTTTAGCATCACTTGGAAAGTGCTTGTCAACTTGGTCACACTATATAAATCCATGCAAACGGCATGGATTTATATAGTGTGACCGTAAAAGAATGGTAAAAAATAAAAAAATAAATATATACTTACCTTCTGATGGCCCGAGCTGTCTTGATTCCCTAAGTCCTGGCTGCCGGCAGCGGTAGAGTGAAGGACCTGCCGACGTCAGCGTCGCGTGACCTGTCACATGACTCTGACGTCAGCGCAGGTCCTTCATTCCATCGCAAACTGCTGCCAAGCAAGGAGGAGCGCAGCGCGGGCCGCCAGAAGGTAAGTATATATTTATTTTTTATTTTATTCTTTTTTTTACAGTTTTCAATGGTACCCAGGTCCGGAGGAGAGTCTCCTCTCCTCTAGCCTGGGTAACATCCGCACATTAGAACGCATGGAATGCGCATCTACTTATGCAGTGATGCGTAATCCATGCGATTTAATGCAAGTCAATGGCGGCGAAAACGCAGCACTTCCGCAAAATAATTGGTAGTGCTGCGTTTTTTTCCGCAATGATAATCCGCAGCGGAAATTTCCGCAGCATGTGCACAGCACATGCGGATTATCATTGGGGAACATAGCAGGCCTTCTACCATGCGTTTTTTAAGCGTTTCTGCAACGTTTTTGTCACTGCGGAAACGCTTAAAAAATGCATCGTGGGCACACAGCCTAACACAAAATTACTTTGTCTCAAGGTATGAATTAGGCAAAACTGTCATGTTATTAAAGGTTTTATTCAATGTAAACTAAAGCTCTGTTCACATGTAATGTTTTCTTTTGTGCTATATACAGTACAGACCAAAAGTTTGGACACACCTTCTCATTTAAAGATTTTTCTGTATTTTCCTGAGTATGAAAATTGTACATTCACACTGAAGGCATCAAAACTATGAATTAACACATGTGGAATTATATACTTAACAAAAAAGTGTGAAACAACTGAAAATATGTCTTATATTCTAGGTTCTTCAAAGTAGCCACCTTTTGCTTTGATGACTGCTTTGCACACTCTTGGCATTCTCTTGATGAGCTTCAAGAGGTAGTCACCGGAAATGGTTTTCACTTCACAGGTGTGCCCTGTCAGGTTTAATAAGTGGGATTTCTTGCCTTATAAATGGGGTTGGGACCATGAGTTGTGTTGTGCAGAAGTCTGGTGGATACACAGCTGATAGTCCTACTGAATAGACTGTTAGAATTTGTATTATGGCAAGAAAAAGGCAGCTAAGTAAAGAAAAACGAGTGGCCATCATTACTTTAAGAAATGAAGGTCAGTCAGTGCAAAAAATTGGGAAAACTTTGAAAGTGTCCAAAAGTGCAGTTGCAAAAACCATCAAGCGCTACAAAGAAACTGGCTCACATGAGGACTGCCCCAGGAAAGGAAGACCAAGAGTCACCTCTGCTTCTGAGGATAAGTTTATCCAAGTCACCAGCCTCAGAAATCGCAGGTTAACAGCAGCTCAGATTAGAGACCAGGTCAATGCCACACAGAGTTCTAGTAGCAGACACATCTCTACAACAACTGTTAAGAGGAGACTTTGTGCAGCAGGCCTTCATGGTAAAATAGCTGCTAGGAAACCACTGCTAAGGACAGGCAACAAGCAGAAGAGACTTGTTTGGGCTAAAGAACACAAGGAATGGACATTAGACCAGTGGAAATCTGTGTTTTGGTCTGATGAGTCCAAATTTGAGATCTTTGGTTCCAACCACCGTGTCTTTGTGCGACGCAGAAAAGGTGAACGTATGGACTCTACATGCCTGGTTACCACCGTGAAGCATAGAGGAGGAGGTGTGATGGTGTGGGGGTTCTTTGCTGGTGACACTGTTGGGGATTTATTCAAAATTGAAGGCATGCTGAACCAGCATGGCTACCACAGCATCTTGCAGCGGCATGCTATTCCATCCGGTTTGCGTTTAGTTGGACCATCATTTATTTTTCAACAGGACAATGACCTCAAACACACCTCCAGGCTGTGAAAGGGCTATTTGACCAAGAAAGAGAGTGATGGGGTGCTACGCCAGATGACCTGGCCTCCACAGTCACCAGACCTGAACCCAATCGAGATGGTTTGGGGTGAGCTGGACTGCAGAGTGAAGGCAAAAGGGTCAACAAGTGCTAAGCATCTCTGGGAACTCCTTCAAGATTGTTGGAAGACCATTTCTGGTGACTACCTCTTGAAGCTCATCAAGAGAATGCCAAGAGTGTGCAAAGCAGTCATCAAAGCAAAAGGTGGCTACTTTGAAGAACCTAGAATATAAGACATATTTTCAGTTGTTTCACACTTTTTTGTTAAGTATGTAATTCCACATGTGTTAATTCATAGTTTTGATGCCTTTAGTGTGAATGTACAATTTTCATAGTCATGAAAATACAGAAAAATCTTTAAATGAGAAGCTGTGTCCAAACTTTTGGTCTGTACTGTATATGGATTATATCCCATTGTATCTCCCAGGGAAGGCTGCAGCATATTTGATACACATAAAGTTTCATCAAAGGTAACCAAACAATGTTGGTGAATACCAGCCTAGTGGTTTCCAAAAGAACACTGTTTTGGCTTATGTTCTGCTGGATACCTCTCCCTTCTCCATCAGTGCACCCAGGGCCGGCGTTAGGCTAAGTGGTGCCCTGTGCAAAATTGCTCTTCCGTGACCCTCTCGTAATTGCTTTACTTAGCACATATTTGTGGACATTTCTGTACGTGAGAGAATCCAGGCGTATGGAGCTGTGGTCTACTTTACTTCCGGCTGACTTGAGACCTGCAAACAGCTAAACATTCAGGTGACAGGTGTGAGGATTAAGAAGTCTGCAGTGAATGACTGCAGACTTCCAACACAAACCTGGACAACCCTTTTAACGTATTAACAGCAAAGTGGTTATACAGTAGAAATAAATAGAAAGCCTATCACATTAATTTTGAGTGATTTTTAGGCATTTTTTGGAAGCGGACATACACAAAAGGACTCCTTAATCATCATGTAATTCTCTATAGTTCTAATCATTATTTTTCACAGATAAAACATGTACCCATTATAGCCTGTAGCATGCTCACATATAGACTTTTCATCCAATTTGTGGATCAAACTCATCCATTTATGTAAAAAAACAGCATTCGGTAACCATCTATTTGTATTCTGTATTTGTCTTTACTGTTTAATAATTAAATTAAAAAATTTTTTGTATGTGAGAAAAAAAAAAGATGGCACACTATTGTAGATCTCTCAGTTTTTTCTCATTCGTAAAATATGGTCATCTAAATGAGGTCTTACTGTGCAGCGTGATTGACATTGTTTATTGTAATTCTGTCATTGTGTTCATGAACAAGAAGTCTTAAAAGGGTTGAACCTAGTTTTTAAGTCATCATCGGAGATAAGTTCCCAATTGCTGGGGGCCCAGCCACTGAGACCCCCACCAATCCTAAGAATAGGGCACTTAAGGGCCCCAGCTGAATGAAGTGGAGGTCAGGCATGAGCATCTCTGCTCAATTTATTTGTAGTGGAACTTCCAAAGACCAGTCGATTGTTGCGCTCTGTTATCTCCAGTGGTTCGATTGCTAATGAATGGAGTGCATACTTGACAGACAGCCATTCCCGGGATTGGTGGAGGTCTCAGAGATCAAACACCCAGTGATTGGGAAGCTATCACCTATCCTTTTTATAAGGGATATTGTTCAAACTTTAATCCTCATCATACACATTGGTTAGCTGTCAGATAAGATCATTTAGTCGATGGCTAACTCTCCTGAGTTCCTGTCACGAGTGTGTCAGAAGTGACAGACAGTCGCCCTGCAGTTGGTTGCAGGAGATCTCTATGTTTGGCATTACAGACACCTTCTTAGAGGCTGTCTCTCTCTTCCCACACCTATTGTTTTGGGTATTCCTTGGCTTGTTAAACATAATCCGTTAGTGGATTGGCAAAGCCGGGGAGGTTATTGAATGGGGAGATTACTGCCATGAGAACTGTTTAGATATTTCTCTTGCTACTGTCTGTATGGAAATTTTACCGGCTTTTCTGTCTGGTTTTGAGGACGTTTTTTCTGAGAGGGTGTGTCAAGATTTGCCTCCTCATCATGCATATGACTGTCCTATTAACCTGACCCCTGGAGCTAAACTACTGAAGTCCAGACTGTATAATCTTTCTGGCCCTGAGAGACAAGCCATGAAGTATTTCACTGCGGAAAGTCTTCATCTGATTTCTGATTTGTTCAGCCAGGGTGTATTCTTCAAGTTGGATTTAAGAGGAGCCTACAATCTGGTTAGAATCAGAGAAGGGGACGAATGGAAAACAGTGTTCAATACCCCTGAAGGGCATTTTGAGAGTCTGGTTATGCCTTTCGGTTTGACCAGTGCACCTGCAGTATTCCAGTATTTCATAAATTATATTTTCCATCATTTGATGGGTAGGTTTGTGGTGGTCTATCTGGACGATATTTTGGTTTATGCACTTAATTTTGAGACACATCAGGGGCATGTTAAGCAGGTGCTCCATATATTAAGGGATAACAAACTTTATGCAAAACTGGAAAAATGTGTTTTCGCTGTTCAGGAGGTGCAGTTTTTGGGGTACTTGTCATCTTCGGGTTTTTGGATGGATCCGGAGAAGATCCGTGCAGTCCTTTATTTGGACTGTCCCAAGAACCTGAGGGCTCTACAACGTTTTCTGGGCTTTACTAATTTTTACCGGAAATTCATCCAAAATTACTCTGTAATTGTGAAACCCCTTACTGACATGACTAAGAAGGGGTATGATTTTTCCAAACGTTCGGATGCCTCCCTCCAGGCTTTTTCTTCCTTAAAGAATCATTTTGCCACTGCACCTATACGCAGTCAGCCCGATGTTTCCCAACCCTTTATTGTGGAGGTTGATGCATCGAATGTCGGGGTTGTGGCTGTGTTGTCTCAGGGTCCGTCCCCTGGTAAATGGAGTCCATGGGCCTTCTTTTCTAAAAAATTGTCTTCGGCTGAGAGAAATTATGAAGTGGGTAATAGGGAACTTTTGGCGATCAAATTGGCATTCGTAGAATGGCGACATTGGTTGGAGGGGGCTGTCCATTCTATTACTGTTATTACTGACCATAAGAACCTGTTATATCTCCAGTCAGCTAAACATCTCAACCCTAGGCAAGCCAAATGGTCCCTGTTTTTTACTAGGTTCAATTTTGTTGTCACTTTTCGTCTAAGGCTGAAAAATGTCAAGACTGATGCTCTGTCCCAGAGCTTCCTTGGCAGTGGTGACCATGAGAACCCAGCCCCGATATTACAGAAAGGGGTAGTCATTTTGGCATTGTATCCTGAACTGGAGGGTGAAATGTTGGAGGCTCAGGGGGACGCCCCTGACTCCTGCCCTTCAGGAAGGTTATTTGTACCATCTAATCTGCCCCGCAAAGTAATTAAGGAACATCATAACTCTGTGCTTGCTGGGCATCCAGGTGGTAAGGCAACCGCAGACCTCCTCTCTCGTCATTTTTGGTGACCAAGTTGCATCAGGATGTAATTGAACATGTATCTGCTTGTAGTATTTGCGAGCGTTCTAAGGTTTTGCATACCCGCCGGTCTGGTACTCTTCTTCTGCTACCTATTCCTAGTAGGCCATAGACACACTTTATTTCCGACCTACCGGTTTCTGCAGGCGAAACGGTGGTTTTGTAGATAGGTTCAGTAAAATGGTTCACTTCGTTGAATTACCTGCACTTCCTAATGCCAAGACAATTGCTCAGGTGTTCATAAATGAGATTGTGAAGCTTCACGGGATTCCCTCTTATGTGGTGTCAGATTGGGGGACCCAGTTTGTTTCCAAGTTCTGGAAGGCATTCTGTTCTCGACTGGGGTGCCTCTGTACTTTTCCTCTGCCTTCCACCCTCAGTCGAACGGACAGACCGAGTGTGTTGGACAGACCCAGTGTGCAGAATTTGGAGACCTACCTCAGGTGTTTCGTCTCTGAAAATAAGGAGGATTGGGCATCCTACTTACCGCTGGCAGAATTTGCCATTAAAAATCATCGTCAATCCACTGGCAGGTCACCATTCTTCGGTAAATACGGTTATCACCCACAGTTTGGTACCTTTAGTGGGGGAGCAGCTTCAGGAGTTCCTGAGGAGGAACGGTTTGCTTTGTCGCTCTCCTCAGTATGGCAGGGTGTTTTGAATAATTTAAAGATCATAGGAGACAGGTATAAACGTGTGCCTGACACAAAATGCTTGCTAGGTCCGGACCTGAATGTGAATGATTGTGTGGTTGTCTACCAGAAGTATAAGATTGAAAGTTCCTTCTTGGAAGCTGGGACCTAGGTTTATTGGTCCTTATAAAATAACCACCATCATTAACCCATCAGCGTTTTGTCTTGAACTTCCTCAGGCCCGTAAGGTCCACAACGTGTTTCACAGGTCCTTACTCAAGAAGTATGTGGAACCTCTTGAGCCCTCACCTCTACCACCGCCCCCAGTAATGGTTGATGGTAATCAGGAGTTCCAGATTTCGAGGATTGTAGATTCTCATCTCCAACGTCGCTCTCTACAATACTTGGTGCACTGGAAGGGTTATGCTCCAGAGGAGAGGATGTGGGTTTCAGCATCAGAGGTGAACGCTCCCAGGTTGGTTCGTTCATTCCACACCTCTTATCCTGAGAAACCCGGTCCTGAGTGTCTGAAGGCAACTCGTAGAGGAGGGGGTACTGTCATGGGTGTGTCAGAAGTGACAGACAGTCGCCCTGCAGTTGGTTGCAGGATATCTCTATGTTTGGCATTACAGACACCTTCTTAGAGGCTGTCTCTCTAGGACCCAGAGGCTATCTTCCTCTGGCTAATTAACACACTGGCCTGGGTGTATAAATACCTGCTGTCTGCTAGAGGGAGGTGCCGGCGGTACCCACATTACCCCTTGTGAAGGCTAGGAGCAAGTGTTTTACTTCTTCCTCTCTGGGGCTATGAGGACGGGTGTTCATCTCTCTGAAGTTGACTAAAGCTAAGCTATCTTCCCTTGTTTGTTCCCCCTTGTTGTCTTTAGTTGTCAGTGGGGATCGACTAGCGCTCATCCCCCTCCCTTCCCTAGCCAGGGCCTAACGCCAAGGAAAGACAGGGTGAGGTTAGTGTGCGGCGATTGGTGAAAAACCAATATAGGGAAGTTAGTGGAGACAGGGTGATATTAGATCAGTCTAGGAGGTCTCCATTTCCCCCTTTTCCTAGTGTCTGGGCTCCCTTTCCCTCTTCCCTTTGTGTTGCACTAAGTCTTTCCCACACCTTGCGTGACAGTTCCCCATACACAGGAACGCTCAGCTTGGCTATGCACTATTGTTTTCTCCGTGAGAGAGACACTGTCAGACTCCTCTGTTCCCTCCGGACTCTTCTGCCAGCAGCATATCGCCTGAAGAACAAAAGGATCAGCCATTGATAATCTGATGTGCTCAACCCTTCTCCCCTTCTCTGGAAGGCCCCAATACACATAAACACAGTTGGCTGATCTAATATGTATGGGAACCTTAGAAAATTGTGTCACAAACCAAATTTTTTCTTTTTTTAACAGAGTTCTGAAATGTTTTTTTACACCCCTTAGATCGCAGTCATAAGCCTCTTATTTAGCCAATCAGATCTCATGCTTTGCACTGACAAGGAGCAATATCC
The DNA here is from genome assembly GCF_046119375.1 of Phyllobates terribilis. Taxonomy (NCBI): domain Eukaryota; kingdom Metazoa; phylum Chordata; class Amphibia; order Anura; family Dendrobatidae; genus Phyllobates; species Phyllobates terribilis. Next base: position 159,650,029 of record NW_027362761.1, read on the forward strand.
TGAAACAACGTGTCTGCAAATTGAGATTCTGCTCTGGCTTTTATCCTCAGTCATACGGCAAGGTTCATAAAAAGGTCGATATTGACTTTTAGGATTGCTACTTCCAATAGGTGGCACATTGCCACCTTCCTCTCTGAAGAGGCAATTTGCATATTTAATATTTCAAAGAAGCATTGCATGGCTGTTATTTGCTTTTTTTCAACAACATTAAACAACTGAATGAACATCGTCCGAGCCCGGTGATTCCATAATTTTTGCCAGGGGTTGTATATTAAGCTGCAAATATTCCAGCTGTTAAATCTGCACAGAAAATCCACTGTGTATTTTGTGTGTCACTGTGTATCCTTTACCCGTATATGTCACATGGAATGTATAGTTGATATACATACCGTATATAATATGTACAATAAGATATGCAAAAATATTACTTATATCATCTGCTGCAAGCGCCTCTGCTCCTTTCATTGCCTATGGGGCTGCTGGAAATAGCCAAACAAAGAGCTCAGCTATCTCTGGCAGTTCCATAGATGCCGGGATGTGCATTCTTAACCTCCATTGCACTTGGACAGGGCTTTTCAGTGCCTCGTTCTTGGGATCGCTGGGGTTTCCTTCAGATATTTGTATGTTGTTCCCTATTTTGTTGCTAGAAGATAACTATGACTCATTTTCTTGGGAATCCATTTTAAAGGGATTTTCCAGTTTAAGAAAACCCTTTCCCCAGTTTGTTTCAAAGCAACAAACTGCTCTTTACTCACCCTGTCTGGGTCAAGGAGTCAAAGAAACTAACTGTTACTGTCTACAGCACTGACAACAAATTGACAACTTTTCAGTAAATCAGTGAACTCAGTGGCTTTGCCTGAGCAGATGACATGAGAAGCTGAGCTCGCAGGATTTTTCTATGACGTTAAAGCTTTGGACTCAGAGCTGGACTCGGTGAAAGTGAGTAAAGCTCAGTTTGTTGTTTTAAAACAAACTGCTCCTCAATACATTCATTTTTTTTAAACATTTTAAATCAAACTTGTCAGAAGGATTTTATACCTCAAATGAATGGCATGAAGCTTTCATACTGATTAATTCCGTATCTTGATTACAGAAGTCCATTTTACAGTTTTTGAGAAATGCAGCTATGAAGTTGTGTGCAAATGAGTGCATGTCCCACCCCAAAGCACTTGCAGCTCTCCTGCCTCCTTCCCTATTCCATGCCCGTGGTCAGCTTCCTAAGTGTGACCGATAGGTCACGCTTGTCTCAGTGTCCTGCCTCGCCTGACCAACATCTTTCGCCAGTGCCTTCAGGACCTGGGTCTGGCGACGTCATATGAACATTACTATGCAGATACTACCTCATGCACTGACGGCACTGGCAGGAAAGCTCGGTACAGTGAGGCAGGTCACTGAAACAAGATTTCAACGATGGATTTCTTCAAAACGCCATTAATTTGGGGTATAAAATAATAGCTTCCCTTTAAAGGGAACCTGTAACCACTTTTTTCCCATATAATGTAAGACCAGCACCTATAAACCCTCATATACAGAATTCTAGAATGCTGTATATATGTCCTCAATGTGCTCTGCATAACACACAATAAAGGTTTTTATTACACTCACCTAAGGCGCAGTCCGATGGGCATCGCTGGTCTTGATCTGGTGCCTCCTCTCTTTTTGCGATCGCCATCCTCCTTGCTCATGCACACAGTGTCCTCCAGCTCGTTCCCGCGCAGGAGCATTTCTCTCTGCTCTGCCGAGAGCAATGCAAGGTACTGTAATGTGCATGCATGGGGAAAGGCCAAAGAGCACCGGCACATGCGCACTTGGCAGGGTACAAAGAAGTGCGCGTCATCCACACAAAGCAAGAAGGAGGACGGTGATTGCAAAAAGAGAGGAGGCACCGGATCTGTTCTGTATTCTGTACAAAGTCATGTATGTATTACATGCATTTTTAGTGCATTTTAGCAGCAAAATTTCTTCATCTCATTCAAGTCTACGGGAAAAATTTGCAAATAAAATGCATATTTAACACAAGAGAAATTCAATTCTTGTGGATTTCAAAAGCACAAAGAAGGTCAATTTACATGAACCCCTTTACCCCCGAAGGTGGTTTGCACGTTAATGACCAAGCCAATTTTTACAATTCTGACCACTGTTACTTTATGAGGTAATAACTCTGGAACGCTTCAATGGATCCCACTGATTCTGAGAATGTTTTTTCGTGACATATTGTACTTCATGATAGTCATAAAATTTCTTCGATATGACTTGCGTTTATTTGTGAAAAAATCAGAAATTTGGCAAAAATTTTGAACATTTCGCAATTTTCAAAATTTGAATTTTCATGCCCTTAAATCAGAAAGATATGTCACACAAAATAGTTGATAAATAACATTTCTCACATGTCTATTTTACATCAGCACAGTTTTGGAACCATCTTTTTTTTGGTTAGGAAGCTATAAGGGTTAAAAGTTGACCAGCGATTTCTCATTTTTCCAACAAAATTTACAAAACCATTTTTTTAGGGACGACATCACATTAGAAGTGACTTTGAGGGGCCTTTATGACAGAAAATACCCCAAATTGATACCATTCTAAAAACCACACCCCTCAATGTGCTCAAAACCACATTCAAGAAGTTTATTAACCCTTCAGGTGCTTCACAGGAATTTTTGGAATGTGGAAGAAAAAAGTTAACATTTAACTTTTTTCACAAAAAATGTTACTTTTGACCCACATTTTTTTATTATGGTAACCGTAAAAAATGTACCCCAAAATTTATTGTGCAATTTCTCCTGAGTAAGCTGATACCCCATATGTGGGAGAAAACCACTGTTTGGGCGCACGGCAGGGTTCAGAAGGGAAGGAGCGCCATTTGACTTTTTGAATGTCAAATTTGGTAGAATAATTACGCCATGTCATGTTTGGAGAGCCCCTGATGTGCCTAAACAGTGGAAACCCCCCACAAGTGACACCATTTTGGAAACTAGAACCACCAGGGAACTTATCTAGATGTGTAGTGAGCACCTTGAACCAGGGCCGGAGTCAGCACCCAGGGCCCTGAGCAGGAGGGGGGGCACCCCGGTGTGCTATGGGGCCCGTGAGTGGAGGCGTGCGGTGCCAGCGCCCGCGGGTAGGCCCCCCACCCACTAGCTCTGGCACAATACTCAACTCTCCTCGTGCCTCCGCAGGTCCTGTCTCTTCTGTGCCTCCTGACTGTGACGTCTCAGGTCAGAGGGCACGATGACGTCTTTCCACCGTGCCCTCTGCTGAGCAGTCACAGCGCAGAGAGCGGGAAGATGGCAACACTGAGGAGCCCTGAGCAGAGCAGCAGCAGAGGTGAGGAGAGGTGAGTATTTGATTTTTTTTTTTATATATGGAGGCATGGGGCATTATATAGGCCCATCCTACATGGAACATTTATATGGGGCCATCCTGCATGGAACATTTATATGGGGCCCATCATGCATGGAACATTTATATGGGGCCCATCCAGCATGGAACATTTATATGGGGCCCATCCTGTATGGAACATTTATATGGGGCCAATCCTGCATGGAACATTTACATGGGGCCCATACAGCATGGAACATTTATATGGGGCCATCCTGCATGGAACATTTATATGGTGCCCATGCAGCATGGAACATTTATATGGGGCCATCCTGCATGGAACATTTATATGGGGCCCATTCTGCATGGAACATTTATATGGGGCCCATCCTGCATGGAACATTTATATGGGGACCATCCATCCTGCATAGAACATTTATATGGGGCCCATCCTGCATGGAACATTTATATGGGGACCATCCATCCTGCATGGAACATTTATATGGGGCCCATCCTGAATGGAACATTTATATGGGGCCCATACTGCATGGAACATTTATATGGGGCCATCCTGCATGGAACATTTATATGGGGCCCATGCAGCATGGAACATTTATATGGGGCCCATGCAGCATGGAACATTTATATGGGGCCCATATAGCATGGAACATTTATATGGGGCCATCCTGCATGAAACATTTATATGGGGCCCATACAGCATGGAACATTTATATGGGGCCCACACAGCATGGAACACTTATATGGGGCCCATACAGCATATAGCATTATATGGGGGCCAGTATTTTGCATGGAGCATTATATGGGGGCCAGTATTCTGCATGGAGCATTATATGGGGGCCAGTATTCTGCATGGAGCATTATATGGGGGCCAGTATTCTGCATGGAGCATTATATGGGGGCCAGTATACTGCAAGGAGCATTATATAGGGGACAATAATCTGTATGGAGCATTATATGGGGGCCAGTATTCTGTATGCAGCATTATATGGGTTCCAATATTCTGTATGGAGTATTATATGGGGGCCAGTATCCTGTATGGAGAATTATAAGGGGGCCAGTATACTGTATGGAGCATTATATGGGGGCCAGTATCCTGTATGGAGCATTATATGGGAGCCAGTATTCTGTATGGAGCATTATATGGGGGCCAGTATTCTGTATGGAGCAATATATGGGGCCCATAATACTGTACGGAGCAATATATGGGGCCCATTATTCTGTATAGAGCATTATATGGGGTCCATTATTCTGTATGGTACATTATATGGGGGCCAATATTCTGTATGGTGAATTATATGGGGGCCAGTATTCTGTATGGAGCATTATATGGTCCATTATTCTGTATGGAGCAATATATGGGGCCCATAATACTGTATGGAGGACTAAGCGGTGCCCACAATACTGTATGGAGGACTATATGGTGCCCATAGTTCTGTATGGAGGACTATGTGGTCCCCATAATACAGTATGGAGGACTATGTGGTGCCCACAATACTGTATGGAGGACTATACTGTCCGGTTTGCACTGTGCGCTGCGAGGATTCGCCGGTTTCTGAGCTATTGTAGAATTTACAATAGATATCACTCATGTAACGTAAAAAGTAAGTGAAATCTTCGGCATTATGCCATAAATATATTTCTCTGCTGTATCTTTGCGCCATGAATTGTGATATGTGTTAAAGGGGCCCACTGAGACTCTTCCGCCCGGGGCCCACGAACACTTGGAGCCGGCCCCGCCTTGAACCCCCAGGTGCTTCACAGAAGTTTATAACATTCAGTCGTAAAAATAAAATTTTCACAATTTTCCCACAAAAATGTTTTTCAGCCTCCAATTTTGCATTTTCATAAGGGGAACAGGAGAAATTGCACCATGCAATTTGTTGTGCAATTCCTCCTGAGCTGATACCCCATATGTGGGGAAAAAACACTGTTTGGGCGCACGGCACCGCGCACTGATGTATGGCAGCGGGCACAGAAGTGTGGCGGAATCCACTGAAGAGGCGGTCACTTCTCCATCACCGCACCGAAACAGGACCTCATCAGGGGACAACAATGAGAAAGTTGTGGTAAGTGACCACAGTGTTGGCCCCTGATGACATCCTGTTTCAGGAGGGGTGATAAAAGCTGAAGAAACGACAGATGGACCATCCTCCTGTGACGTCCTGTTTGAGACTCCCCTCAAACAAAACGTCTCAGGAAGTAAAGTAAAAAAAAAAAAACGATATAGGGATTAGCAGGCTAGGGAAAATGGTAGGGAGTTTTATTTTTTTTAATAAAACAAATTACAAAAGTGGTTAGGGTTTAAAGATAGATATTTATAAAGGACATTATAGTTATCAGACCACTCTTTAAGTGATTGTACGAGGAAAAAGTGGAAAGGGAAAGACTGCAGTGGCACTGGGATGATGCTGTTTAAAACCTCAAAATGACCACTGCATGTTAACACAGCCTTAGATCTGCAATTGGCTGTGGGAAAAGGCCTGATCTTGAGCCTACAGGATGTGCTTGGTCAGCCTGACAGGATTTTGGAGGCACAGACTGTGGCATCAGCATCGGCAGCTGATTATGGAATCACACAAAATCTGTACCACAATCAGCTGCTAATGCTGCAACCACAGTCCGTTGTCCCAGAAAACCCCTTTATTAAAGCAGAACTACCTCTTCAGAGAGCAAGAGGACTAGAACTCTAGTGCTACCTATTGGAAGTAGCAATCCTATTATGGAAAGGCTCATTAAAAGGTTGATATTGACTTTTAGGATTGCTACTTCCAATAGCTGGTACTAGAGGTCTAGTCCTCTTCCTCTCTGAAGAGGCAATTTGCATCTTTAGTTTCCCAGAGGAGCATGCATGGCCTATAAGTTTCCTCAATCTGACATGCCAGGCCTGGCTTGTCACTCTCCACAAGGAGAAATGTTACGCCTTAGCTTATAGCACCACTCAAATATATTACTGTGGTCAGGGAACTTAACATTTGTGATACCATTCTGTCGATGAAATAAAAATCACCACAGTTGTGCTTTAAATATTAGCTTTGTGATGTATACAGATTCCAATGAGTAGAAAAGAAACAACTGCTTACCACTTATAATGGTGCAACACTTCCATAAAAGAACAGCAAACAGAAAATTACTTTGTGCAGCCATCTGGAGCCTAAGCTACAAAGACAATAACACAGTGCAGGCTGTCAGAGATTCCACATGACCAAGCATTGTACATAGTAACTATAAGCTTTCATTACACATTTGGACAGTAAAATAAGAAAAATCAATTTAATATATCAATTCAGACTTATGAACGTTACTGAGATAGGGCACCATCCAGAGATAAGTGCTGTATCAAAGTAGGAGATTAAAGTTTAATTCCAGTAAAAAATAAAATCTTCACAGTGGTCTTCTGGGTGTATTAGTGCAGCAAGCAGCATCAGAAGAAAGGAGACAGAGAAGAGAATGCACCCGGCTCTGCGGCCATCATCTTCTCTTTATATTTTCAACTATTCGGCTATGTGCTAATGATCAGGAAATAGCAGCATTTTGGACGTAGCATATTTTCGCTGCGTCCAAAACGCTGCGTTCAATCACGCAGTTAAATCCGCATGTGTTCATTGAACAATGCAGAGTTACTGCATCCAATACATTCTATTAATTCAATATGTTCATAAAAAAAGAAAGATAATGCTAGACACTTCAATAACTATAGAACATCATATATCAGCAACAGCAAATGAAATAAATAGCTGTCCTGATAAGAAGAGATTCCATCTCAAATTTAAAAATATATAATCTTTATTAATGATATAAAAATAAAACATTAAAAAACAGGGCAGAAAAACCTCCAGAAAAAAGGGGAGGGAACACAAACCCAATTAACAATAGTATGTGGAAAATATATAAGTATACCCACAAATTATGTACATATAGCATCAGTCCAATGCTGAAAAGTTTAAATACATAGTTAATTGCACAAGAATTAGCCTAAACAAGGAATAACCAATCCATATAAAGTAAAGTGAAGTTGCATCACTCATGCCCAGCTACAGAGGGCTGTACTGGTATACCACTAGGTTAATAGGAGATGTACTATATATTGAATAGATGTGCAAAGTATTTTAGCTAATATGGGATATACTAAACACTGTACAAAATACCAATAGATATGCCAATACCAAACACGTGACCATCATTTGACAAGTGTACTCAATGAAGTAAGAAGGTATATTACCAATATGATCTGAATCGTCTGTAAAGGCAGACAAGGGTAGTGTCCTCCCCTCACCCCGACGCCATTTTGCCTCTGCTTCTTCCGGGGGCATGTCTCAAATGCAGGGGAACCCGTGGTATATGTATATTTATTCCACCAATAGGACAGTGCCATGTCACGGAGCTTATTTGCATAATCTGGTGCATCGTGCACTGTTCCTGCCCCTTCTTGCTAATGGGACTTACGAGACAGAGCATGCTGAACCGCATGCTGGGACGCATCAAGGTCAGCTAATCTCGCACTCCTGGAAGTCGTGAGGGAACACGTCAGTGTGCATGCGCACAGCAAATGAAAGTGCCACAGGCAGAATTTATGCTCTGAAAGAGGACTTGCGGTCACTCTTTGGTATTATGTACTATACTAGGGATGTCAAACTCAAATACACAGAGGGCCAAATTTCAAAACTAGGACAAAGTCATGGGCTAACCTTGATATTTATTTAAAAAAAAAAACTTAATATTTGATGGGGTCACAGAGGAGCATATCTCACAACTTTGCATCTCTTACAGAGTAATTTTCCTCCTATTGAAGCCCCTATATTGCCCTTTCATTGCCCCTATAAGGTATGATGACAACAAAAGTGCCCCCAAACACAGTATGATACCCCCACAGTGAATTCCTCCGCAGTACCCTCCACACATATGGTATTATGACTCTACTGTACCCCCCACTCCCCACCTCAACTCCCCTGGAAAAGTATGGTGACTCTAACACAGTATGATGCCCCAACTGTGATCCCCATACAGCCTCCCACACAGTATAATTGACCCCACATAGTCCTCCATTCAGAATAATGGCCCGCATAGTGCTCCGTACAGAATAATGGTCCCACATATGGCGTCGAGGGCCAAATATAATCACCCTGAGTGCCAAATTTGTCCCACGACCAAGAGTTTGGCATATGTGTAAATGTAATATACAGGTGCTTCTCACAAAATTAGAATATCATCAAAAATGTAATTTATTTCAGTTCTTCAATACAAAAAGTGAAACTCATATATTATATAGAGTCGTTACAAACAGAGTGATCTATTTCAAGTGTTTATTTCTGTTAATGTTGATGATTGTGGATTACAGCCAATAAAAACAAATAAGTCATTATCTCAGTAAATTTGAATAATTTACAAAAAACACCTGCAAAGGCTTCCTAAGTATTTAAAAAGGTCCCTTCGTCTGTTTCAGAAGGCTCCACAATCATGGGGAAGACTGCTGACTTGATAGATGTCGAGAAGACAGTCATTGACACACTCCACAAGGAGGGTAAGCCACAAAAGGTCATTGCTAAAGAAGCTGGCTGTTCACAGAGTGCTGTATCCAAGCATATTAATGGAAAGTTGAGTGGAAGGAAAAAGTGTGGTAGAAAAAGGAGCACAAGCAACTGGGATAACCGCAGCCTTGAAAGGATTGTTAAGAAAAGGACATTCAAAAATTTGGGGGAGATTCACAAAGAGTGGACTGCTGCTGAAATAAAAAATTGCTTCAAGAGCCACCACACACAGACGTATCCAGGACATGGGCTACAAGTGTCGCATTCCTTGTGTCAAGCCACTCATGACCAATAGACAACGCCTGAAGCGTCTTACCTGGGCCAAGGAGAAAAAGACCTGGACTGTCGCTCAGTGGTCCAAGGTGTTGTTTTCAGATGAAAGTAAATTTTGCATTTCATTTGGAATTCAAGGTCCCAGAGTCTGGAGGAAGAGTGGAGAGGCACACAATCCAAGCTGCTTGAGGTCTAGTGTGAAGTTTCCACAATCAGTGATGGTTTGGGGAGCCATGTCATCTGCTGGTGTAGGTCCACTGTATTTTATCAAGACCAAAGTCAGCACAGCCGTCTACCAGGAAATTTTAGAGCACTTCATGCTTCCCTCTGCCAACAAGCTTTTTGGAGATGGAAATTTCATTCTCCAGCAGGACTTGGCTCCTGTCCACACTGCCAAAAGTACCAATACCTGGTTTAAAAACAACAGTATCACTGTGCTTGATTGGCCAACAAACTCGCCTGACCTTAACCCCAAAGAGAATCTATGGGGTATTGTCAAAAGGAAGATGAGAGACACCAGACCCAACAATGCAGACGAGCTGAAGACTGCTATCAAAGCAACCTGGGCTTCCATAACACCTCAGCAGTGCCACAGGCTGATCGCCTCCATGCCACGCCGCATTGATGCAGTAATTGATGCAAAAGGAGCCCCAACCAAGTATTGAGAGCATTTACTGAATATACATTTCAGTAGGCCAACATTTTGGATTTTAAAAACATTTTTCAAGCTGGTGTTAATAATAATAACAATTATAATCTTTATTTTTATATAGCACCAACATATTCTCCAGTGCTTAACATACATTATCATCGCTGTCCCCATTGGGGCTCACAATCTAAATTCCCTATCAGTATGTCTTTGGAGTGTGGGAGGAAACCAGAAAACCCAGAAGAATCCCATGCAAACACGGGGAGCACATACAAACTCCTAGCAGATGTTGTCCTGGGTGGGATTCGAGCCCAGGACCCCAGCGCTGCAATGCTATCCACTGAGCCACCATGCTGCCCCATGTTATAAATTATTCTAATTTACTGAGATAAAGACTTTTGTGTTTTCTTCGGCTGTAAGCCATAATCATCAACATTAACAGAAATAAACACTTGAAATAGATCACTCTGTTTGTAATGACTCTATATAATGTATGAGTTTCACTTTTTGAACTGAAATAAATTACATTTTTAAGGATATTCTAATTTTGTGAGAAGCACCTGTATATATAATTAAACTATAATGGTTAATAAGTCTAAAGGGATATCAAGATCCTAGTTATATTGATTTAAAGTGCATACAGTGACCATGGAAACATCTTGTGATACCAATGTGGGTAGCCTAAATGTAGGCTAGTCTTAAATATACAATATAATAGATTGGCAGTGTTTATTCGAAAACAAGCTACAAGGTGCATTGATTAATAACTGTTAAAGTACAGTACAGTACTACAGACCAAAAGTTTGGACACACCTCATTTAAAGATTTTTCTGTATTTTCATAACTTTGAAAATTGTACATTCACACTGAAGGCATCAAAACTATGAATTAACACATGTGGAATTATATACTTAACAAAAAAGTGTGAAACTATTGAAAATATGTCTTATATTCTAGGTTCTTCAAAGTAGCCACCTTTTGCTTTGATGACTGCTTTGCACACTCTTGGCATTCTCTTGATGAGCTTCAAGAGGTAGTCACCGGAAATGGTTTTCACTTCACAGGTGTGCCCTGTCAGGTTTAATAAGTAGGATTTCTTGCCTTATAAATGGGGTTGGGACCATCAGTTGTGTTGTGCAGAAGTCAGGTGGATACACAGCTGATAATCATACTGAATAGACTGTTAGAATATGTATTATGGCAAGAAAAAAGCAGCTAAGTAAAGAAAAACGTGTGGCCATCATTACTTTAAGAAATGAAGGTCAGTCAGTCCGAAAAATTGGGCAAACTTTGAAAATGTCCCCAAGTGCAGTTGCAAAAAGCCATCAAGCGCTACAAAGAAACTGGCTCACATGAGGACCGCCCCAGGAAAAGAAGACCAAGAGTCACCTCCGCTTCTGAGGATAAGTTTATCCGAGTCACCAGCCGCAGAAATCGCAGGTTAACAGCAGCTCAGATTAGAGACCTGGTCAATGCCACACAGAGTTCTAGCAGCAGACACATCTCTACAACAACTGTTAAGAGGAGACTTTGTGCAGCAGGCCTTCATGGTAAAATAGCTGTTAGGAAACCACTGCTAAGGACAGGCAACATGCAGAAGAGACTTTTTTTGGGCTAAAGAACACAAGGAATGGATATTAGACCAGTGGAAATCTGTGCTTTGGTCTGATGAGTCCAAATTTGAGATCTTTGGTTCCATCCACCGTGTCTTTGTGCGACGCAGAAAAGGTGAACGGATGGACTCTACATGCCTGGTTCCCACCGTGAAGCATGGAGGAGGAGGTGTGATGGTGTAGAGGTGCTTAACTGGTGACAGTGTTGGGGATTTATTCAAAATTGAAGGCATACTGAACCAGCATGGCTACCACAGCATCTTGCAGCGGCATGCTATTCCATCCGGTTTGCGTTTAGTTGGACCATCATTTATTTTTCAACAGGACAATGACCCCTAACACATCTCAAGGCTGTGTAAGGGCTACAGTTATATGAAAAAGTTTGGGCACCCCAATTAAACTTAAGCTTAATGTTTTATAAAAATTGGTGTTTTTGCAACAGCTATTTCAGTTTGATATATGTAATAACTGTTGGACACAGTAATGTTTCTGCCTTGAAATGAGGTTTATTGTACTAACAGAAAATGTGCAATCTGCATTCAAACTAAATTTGACAGGTGCATAAGTATGGGCACCTCACCAGAAAAGTGACATTAATATTTAGTAGATCCTCCTTTTGCAAAAATAACAGCCTCTAGTCGCTTCCTGTAGCTTTTAATGAGTTCCTGGATCCTGGATGAAGGTATTTTTGACCATTCCTCTTTACAAAACAATTCCAGTTCAGTTTGATGGTCGCTGAGCATGGACAGCCCTCTTCAAATGATCCCACAGATGTTCAATGATATTCAGGTCTGAGGACTGGGATGACTATTCCAGAACATTGTAATTGTTCCTCTGCATGAATGCCTGAGTAGATTTGGAGCGGTGTTTCAGATCATTGTCTTGCTGAAAGATCCATCCCCTGCGTAACTTCAACTTTATCACTGATTCTTGAACATTATTGTCAAGAATCTGCTGATACTGAGTGGAATCCATGCGTCCCTCAACTTTAACAAGATTCCCGGTGCCGGCATTGGCCACACAGCCCCAAAGCATGATGGAACCTCCACCAAATTTTACTGTGGGTAGCAAGTGTTTTTCTTGGAATGCTGTTTTTTTTGCCGCCATGCATAACGCCTTTTTGTATAACCAAACAACTCAATCTTGGTTTCATCAGTCCACAGGACCTTCTTCCAAAAAGAAATTGGCTTCTCCAAATGTGCTTTTGCATACCTCAGCCGACTCTGTTTGTGGCGTGCTTGCAGAAACGGCTTCTTTCGCATCACTCTCCCATACAGCTTCTCCTTGTGCAAAGTGCGTTGTATAGTTGACCGATGCACAGTGACACCATCTGCAGCAAGTTGATGCTGCAGCTCTCTGGAGGTGGTCTGAGGATTGTCCTTGACTGATCTCACCATTCTTCTTCTCTGCCTTTCTGATGTTTTTCTTGGCCTGCCACTTCTGACCTTAACAAGAACTGTCCCTGTGTTCTTCCATTTCCTGGCTATGTTTCTCACAGTGGAAACTGACAGGTTAAATCTCTGAGACTGCTTTTTGTATCCTTCCCCTGAACAACTATGTTGAATAATCTTTGTTTTCAGATCATTTGACAATTGTTTTGAGGAGCCCATGATGCCACTCTTCAGAGGAGATTAAAACAGGAGAACAACTTGCAAGTGGCCACTTTAAGTAGCTTTTCTCATGATTGCATACACCTGGCTATGAAGTTCAAAGCTCAATGAGGTTACAAAACCAAAAAAAGTGCTTTAGTAAGTCAGTAAAAAGTAGGTAGGAGTATTTAAAACAATAAAATTATAAGGGTGCCCATACTTATGCACCTGTCAAATTTTGTTTGAATGCAGATTGCACATTTTCTGTTAGTACAATAAACCTCTTTTCAAGGCAGAAACATTACTGTGTCCAACAGTTATTACATATATCAAACTGAAATAGCTGTTGCAAAAACACCAATTTTAAGAAAACATTAAGCTTAAGATTAATAGGGGTGCCCAAACTTTTTCATATAACTGTATTTGACTAATAAGGAGAGTGATGGAGTGCTACGCCAGATGACCTGGCCTCCACAGTCACCAGACCTGAACCCAATCGAGATGGTTTGTGGTGAGCTGGACCGCAGAGTGAAGGCAAAAGGGCCAACAAGTGCTAAGCATCTCTGGGAACTCCTTCAAGATTGTTGGAAGACCATTTCCTGTGACTACCTCTTGAAGCTCATCAAGAGAATGCCAAGAATGTGCAAAGCAGTCATCAAAGCAAAAGGTGGCTACTTTGAAGAACCTAGAATATAAGACATATTTTCAGTTGTTTCACACTTTTTTGTTAAGTATATAATTCCACATGTGTTAATTCATAGTTTTGATGCCTCCAGTGTGAATGTACAATTTTCATAGTTATGAAAATACAGAAAAATCTTTAAATGAGAAGGTGTGTCCAAACTTTTGGTCTGTACTGTATATGCAGCGGTATCAAGAGCCATTCTACAGGCCCATGAGGAAGCCACCTTTGTGGCGACACGCATCGGCATCTTTTCCTGCCTTATCCATCTGACCACTTTTGGGTTTCGGACCAAAATATTACATGCACCAGATATGATCGATTGGTGAGAGTGGCCACTGTTGTTGTCTGACCAGCACGTGGTCTGGAACGTGGCTGACTTTACATTTTATAAGTCATTTAGGTGTTGTGTTCTATATTGAGTCTGGGATGTTTTATACATATTTATATGTTTTTATTTGGGCTATCTGCAAATAGGTTTCTACGACTTTTTTTTTTTATTGTGGATTACTTGTTAACATGGACCTATTTTTTTCCAGTTCAATTATGTTATTCCACTTCGTGCATAGGATGGTAGTGTCATAAGTGCATGCATTTGCTTTTGCACATGTTCTATTCTTTGACATCATATATAGCTATATACACCAGGTATAGCTGTGCATCCTCTCAATTGGTCCTATCAACCCTTTGGTGATATGTTATCATGCATCACATTTTTTATATTGAGTGTGTCATTTGTTAGGCAGGTTACAGCTCTATTGTGGGTTGCTGTGTCATGTGTTTCTTATTTTTAAATATTTTTAAGATTTGTTTGTGGCTCTTATGTACCACTTTTTTCTCTATTGATTTATCGGTTGTCTGACATGCTACAGGCTGATCCCAGCTATCTGGTGGTGCACTCCGTTTCTCTCTGTTGTACCCCAAGTCTATTTATGCACATCTGCACAGCTGGACATCCCTTTGCCTACCCCTTCATATTCTATACTGTGTGGCTGCTGCCTCTGCTGATAGAAAGCCACACATCTCCTGCCTGTCCAATGTCTTCTATAGCTATACTGCACTGCTGCTGCTGGTTTGTCGGCCCTACACAGCTTGAGATCTACTTCGCTGTATAGTATATTCTATACTGTCGGTTGTTTCTGCTACTGCCACTGATGATAAATAATCACACACATCTCCTCCTTGTTCATTGTGTTGTATAATTATACTGTACTGCTGCTGAAAACCCTGCCCTGTACATGGTAAATTAACCTGAAAATGCTCCCAAAAAAGGTATAATTTTTGCACAGCTTTTTAAGACGCCACTTTTAAAACAGCAAACTGGATGCTGTCCCCATAAAAAAAGGATTATTTTTGGATGGTTTTACGCACCTACCCCAGTCCATTCGATTTTCTTGTGTGCCACGTCTCGCTTTGCAAGTAGCCTGGTGTACTCCCATGTGTTGTATTTCCTAAGCCTATACAGTGGGGAAAATAAGTATTTGATACCCTGATGATTTTGCAAGTTTTCCCATCTACAAAGAATGGTGAGGTCTATCATTTTTTATCGTAGGTACACTTCAACTGTGACAGACAGAATTGGAAAATAAAAACCAGAAAATCAAATTGGTCCCCCTGCTCATGACAGCATATGTCCAGGCTCGTTGGAAGTTCACCAATGACCATCTGGATGATCCAGAGAAGGCATGGGAGAAGGTCATGTGGTCAGATGAGACCAAAATAGAACTTTTTGGTATCAACCCACTCGCCGTGTTTGGAGGAAGAAGAAGGATGAGTACAACCCCAAGAACACTGTCCTAACCGTGAATCAAGGTGGGAGAAACATCATACTTTGTGGGTGCTTTCTGTAAAGGGGACAGGACGACTGCACTGTATTGAAGAGAGGATGGATAGGGTCATCTATCGCGAGATTTTGGCCAACAACCTCCTTCCCTCAGTAAGAGCATTGAAGATAGGACGTGGCTGGGTCTTCCAGCATGACAATGACCCGAAACACACAGCCAGGGCAACTAAGGGAGTGGCTCTGTAAGAAGCATTTCAAGGTCCTGGAGTCGCCTAGTCAGTCTCCAGACCTGAACCCAACAGAAAATCTTTGGAGGGAACTGAAACTCAATGTTGCCCAGTGACACCCCCGAAACCTAAAAGATCTGGAGAAGATCTGTATGGAAGATTGTGCCAAAATCCCTGCTGCTGTGTGTGCAAACTTGTTCAAGAACTCCAGGAAACGTCTGACCTCTGTAATTGCAAACAAAAGTTTCTGTAACAAATATTTAGTTCTGTTTTTCTTTTGTATCAAATACTTATTTCATGCTATAAAATGCAAATTTATTATGTAAAAATCATACAATGTGATTGTCTGGATTGTTTTTAGATTCTGTCTCTCACAGTTGAAATGTACCTACGATAAAAATTACAGAACTCTCCATTCTTTGTAGGTGGGAAAACTTGCAAAATCGGCAGTGTATCAAATACTTATTTTCCCCACTGTATAAGGCCTTCAAAGACACACCACACACATGAGTCTTGGCATTGCATTAAGACTTTCTAGTAATGCTTTTAGTTTGTCTGTACACTGTTCCTGTCCACAGGCTTCAGGCTGTCTCCTGGTCACCTGTGGTTTCCAGTCCCTGAGTTACTTGTCTACGGATTCCTGTAACCCTGCTACCTGCCAGTGGTATTAAAGACTTCACCTGCTTGTCTGCAGTTTCCAGTAACCTTCCTGTTATGATCTGCAACAAGTACTAAGGAAAGAAAGGGGAAAGCTATTCCTACTGTAAGACTAAGCTGAATCCCTACGATGTAGCGGGCTGCCTGCTCCTTGCGAACAGACCCGCCTTAGTCCTCGGCTAGTCTGAACGAAGACCTATAGCATAAAGGAAGGGGTCCCTAAAAGAACTAAGGACTGGAACAAAAATGGGACACCTCCTAAACAGAGAAGGTTATTGCAGAACACAAAAAGATAAACTGACAAAAGGGTACTAGAGGTCCCAGAAGGACCAAGCAAAATGACAGAGATAGGCACAGAAGCACCTGGCTAGCAAAACAGTCAAAGAACACTGAAGTCCAGCAAAGCCAAAAGGGCGGAGCTGGAATATAAAGGCAGATGGTCACGTGACCGCAAAACACAAGATGGAAAAAACAAACAGGAGGGTTCTAACAGTACCCCCTCTTTTATGAGGATCCTCCAGATCCTCCAGACCCAGGCCTATCCGGAAACCTCTTGTGGAAAGCTCTAACAAGCCTAGGAGCAGAGACAACATCCACCCTTACCCAGGAGTTATCTTCGGGACCGAAACCCTTCCAGGAGACGAGATACTGTAATCTCCCTCTATGCCATCTAGAATTCAAGATACGAGAAATTTCATATTCGCCGTCTTCCACCACAGGAGGAACTGTGACAGTGGCATCCCTATCTGATATATCAGCCTTTTTCAACAAGGAAACATGAAACACAGGATTAATCTTCCAGGAAGTAGGGACATCCAACCTAACCGCAGACGGGTTAACAACCTGAAGCACTTTAAATGGACCCACAAACTTAGGACCCAGTTTTTTAGAGGGAATCCTCAACTGCAAGTTCCTTGAGGACAACCAAACCATGTCACCTACTGTAAACAAAACCACCTTACGTTTCCTGTCAAAATACTTCTTGGACTTCTTGTTAGCCTCTTCTACAAAAACTTCTACATCCTGGTTCTTTCTTTCAGTCTGTTCATTAGACTCAGGATGGTACCCAGACGAAAATGACAAATGGACTCCCAACCTGTCACAAAAAGCACGCCAAAAGGGAGCCACAAACTGAGGTCCTCTATCAGAAACAATACCCGTGGGAAAGCCATGAAGCTTGACAATCTCCTTAACAAACGCTTTAGCGAGTGTCTTGGTGCAGGGCAACTTAATGAATGGAACCAAATGACACATCTTACTAAAACGGTCCACGACCACCCAGATGACAGTAAAACCCTCGGACACGGGCAGATCAGTAATAAAATCCATTGTGAGATGCGTCCAAGGCGCACTAGGAACCTCCAGAGGGCAAAGCAACCCCGCAGCAGGAGTATGTGAAGCCTTTGACCTAGCACACACAGTACATTGACGCACCCACTTGATGACTTCTTTCTGCCATCCAGGCCACCAAAAACTGCGACTGATAAGTCTCTTAGTCTCAGAAATTCCTGGATGACCTGCCAACCGAGACTCATGACATTCCACAAACAAATCTCTCCTAAAGGTTCTAGGCACGAACAACCTCCCATGGGGAGTGTTAGATGGAGCATCATCTTGAGCTTTCAGAATCCCATTTTCCAAAACGGAGTCCAATGCCGCCACCACAACTCCTTTCTGTAAAATGCTCTCCTCCTCCTCGGCACTGACCGTAGGAGAGAAGCTGCAAGATAAAGCATCGGCTTTAACATTCTTAGTACCAGGGATATAGGTAACAGAAAAATGAAACCGAGAAAAAAAAAGTACCCACCTAGCTTGACGGGCATTCAAGCGCTTGGTAGCATCCAGATAGATCAAATTCTTATGATCTGTGAAAACCTGAATAGGAAATCTAGCGCCTTCCGAAAAATGACGCCAAGGTTCAAAAGCAAGTTTAATAGCCAGCAACTCCCGATTTCCAACATCATAATTCAGTTCGGTTTCAGAAATTTTTTTCGAAAACAAGGCACAAGGATGTACTCCATCCCTGTTCTCCTGAGACAAAACTGCTCCGACCCCCACCGATGAAGCATCGACCTCGACCAAAAAAGGCTTGGTCTCATCAGGCTGCATAAGGATAGGGGCAGAACTGAACCTCTCTTTGAGATACTCAAAAGCTTCAATGGCCTCAGTAGTCCACTGGACCGTATTCGCACCTTTCCTGGTGAGATCGGTTAGAGGCTTAACAATTACAGAAAAATTCTTAATGAATTTCCTGTAATAATTGGCAAAACGCCAAAATCTCTGTATAGATTTCAAACAATAGACCTAGGCCATTCCTGCACAGCATGAACCTTCACCGGGTCCATCTCAAAGCCCTCACTGGAGACAATGTAGCCCACAAAACTAATTTTCTGCACAGCGAACTCACATTTCTCCAGCTTAGCAAAGAGTGAATTATCACTCAATAACTGCAAAACTTCACGTACACTCTGCCAATGGGACTCCAGATCTGGAGAATAAATCAAAATGTCATCTAAATACACAACCACATTCTTACCAATCAAAGGTCTCAGGATGTCATTAATAAGGTTCTGAAAAAATGCAGGTGCATTGGTAAGACCAAAAGGCATCACCAGATTCTCAAAATGACCTACCGGAGTGTTAAAAGCAGTTTTCCATTCATCACCCTCCTTCACTCGTAACAAATGGTATGCCCCCCGGAGATCAATCTTAGAGAACCACTTGGCCCCCACTAACTGGTTAAACAAGTCAGGAATTAATGGCAATGGGTAGGAATTGCGTACGGTAATCTTATTAATTTCATGAAAATCCAGACATGGATGTAAACCCCTGTCCTTTTTTTTAACAAAGAAAAATCCAACTGCCACAGGCGACTTAGAAGGTCTAATGTGACCAGCAGCCAGGCTAGTCTGTATGTACTCCTCCAAGGCCTTTCTTTCAGGGATAGTCAGATTAAACAAGCGACTCTTGGGAAGAGTAGCTCCCGGAACAAACTCAATGGCGCAATCATAATCCCTATGAGGAGGTAAAACTTGCGACTCCTCCTCTGAAAAAACCCTCCAAAAATCTTGAATAGGTATAGGTAATTCCCCTTTTTCCACAGCCGCAATGCGACCATTACAACATTTATCATAGCACTTCTGACTCCAAGACTTTATCATATTAGTAGACCAGTCCAGCAAAGGATTGTGCAGTTTTAACCAAGGCAATCCTAGAACGACTGGAGAGGGTAAATTATCTAATACAACAAAGTCCAAAATTTCTTTGTGAAGTCCATTGATAGTGAGGGGAAATGCAGCAACCTTGTGAGTAATACATTTCAAGGGAGTGTTATCAATTGCAATCACAGAAATAGGTGATGACAAAGGTTTGGATTTCAATTTAAGTTTTTCCAAAAATCCTTTATCAATCACATTAAGTGTTGAACCACAATCCACAATTACCTGAAATTCAATCAAATTTTCCTGCAAAGTAGTACTCCCTGAAAGAAATACTCCTGCAGAGCGTAAACAAGCTATATGGGCGTACCTGACCTTTTTTTTTTTCTTTACTTAAACGAAGCTCACAATACTTAATCAAATGGTCAGCTTTACCACAATAAAGACACAATCCCTCGGCGAACCTCCGGTCTCTTTCCTGAGAGCGGAGTGACATCGCCCAACCTCCATCGGTTCTCCGCCGTCTGAGCAGATTTTCTAGGGACTAGGACCTAGCATTACAGGAGTCTTTACCTCATTCTGCCTGGATCTCAGCCTCCTATCCACACGAACAGCTAATTGCATGGCATCCTGCAGAGTCTCAGGTGCGGGGAATGCAATAAGCAAATCCTTAATCCTTTCACTCAGACCAGCAAGAAATAGACATTTCAGAGCAGGATCATTCCATTTGACTTCTTAAGCCCATCTTCTAAAGTGTGTGCAATAATTTTCAACATCACCTGAACCCTGATTCAAACGCCTGAGTTCTGCCTCAGCAGATGAGATCCGATCAGGATCGTCATATAATAGACCCATAGCAGAAAAAATTCTTCTACCGACCTTATGCATGGATCATTAGGTTGGAGAGAAAAGGCCCACCCTTGTGGTTCATTGTGCAAAAGTGACATAATAAAACCAATGCGCTGTGATTCATTCCCCGAGGACCTTGGTCTCAAACAAAAATATAACAAACAAGCATTTTTAAAGGAAAAAAAATCTTGCTGTTTACCATGAAAAACATCTGGCAGTCCTACCTTGGGTTCCACAAAATGCGCTCCAGAACAGCTACTCATGTGTTGCTGGAGCTCGGCCACCTCCAGAGAAAATCCCTGCAAGTGTCGAGCCAAATCTTGGATGGAAGCCATACTGATCCCCGAATTTCTTTCCTTTTAGTTTTTTTTTGGGCTAGACTTACTGTTATGATCTGCAACAAGTACTAAGGAAAGAAAGGGGAAAGCTATCCCTACAGTAAGACTAAGCTGAATGCCTACGATGTAGCGGGCTGCCTGTTCCTAGCGAACAGACCTGCCTTAGTCCTCGGCTAGTCTGAACGAAGACCTATAGCATAAAGGAAGGGGTCCCTAAAAGAACTAAGGACTGGAACAAAAATGGGACACCTCCTAAACAGAGAAGGTTGTTGCAGAACACAAAAAGATAAACTGACAAAAAGGTACTAGAGGTCCCAGAAGGACCAAGCAAAACGACAGAGATAGGCACAGAAGCACCTGGCTAGCAAAACAGTCAAACAACACTGAAGTCCAGCAAAGCCAAAAGGGCGGAGCTGGAATATAAAGGCAGATGGTCACGTGACCGCAAAACACAAGATGGAAAAAACAAACAGGAGGGTTCTAACACTTGCTACCTGTCAGTGGAGGACTTTACCTGCTTGTCTGCCGCTTCCAGTAACCCTGCTACCTTCTAGTTGTATTCAGGATTTCACCTGCTTGTCTGTGGTTTCCACTAATCTTGCTACCTGTCAGTGGAGGACTTCTCCTGATTGTCTGCGGTTTCCAGTAATCTTGCTGCCTGCCAATGTTTTTGCCGTAATTTTTGAAAATCGTCGCAATTGCCGTGCCGTGTCTGCAACGTGTAAACACAGTCATAGCCATCCAACAGCAACAAGGTGACCTCATTGGATGAACCCTAACTCTTATTGACTGAATTCTCTATGTGCTTAATAAAGCCTCAAATGAACTGGCTTAGAGATAATTGTATTATATTAATTTAATGGTATAGGAATACTGACATTGCTCTATATTTTGCTAAACTAGAGCGAGTCTGAAAAAAAAACTGGTCTCAAATGCCTTTGGTAAAAATACCGCAATATATTTCAGCAATATTTGAGTGCAATTATTTCTGCTAAGGATATTCCAAGAAGTTATTAGGGTAAAAAATGTCTTCTGTGAGATAGTCTATTCATAGCTATATGATATGATGGACACCAAGGCACACAGATTTTTAGCAACTGGAAGTATACATTGATCAGACTACCCCCATAGAAAGTAATACCAGGATACTGCCACACATAATCAGTGCCAATCCCATAAACAATTGTGTCAGCACAGAACCCTATAAAAACAGTGCTAACAGAGATCACCCCAATACATGGTGCCAGAAGACTGGTAAATAACTAATGTCATAGTGGCTGATACAAACAGTGTAATCATACCAGCAGATGTCCCCTAATAAACTAAATTTTCAACAGAATGCAGCATAATATATATATATATATACTGTATAAATATGTATATATATATATATATATATATATATAAAAGAGAGAAAGCAAATGTGTGTGTTAAGTTATTTTGTCCACTTACCCAGAAGACTACAGCCACTGTGAATTCATAGCCTGCTCTGTACTGTTGTGTTCTTCCTCCAGCATAACATTTAAATATGCACAAGGAGGAAGTGATATATTTTTTAGGCAACATTACAGTATGACTATGGGGAAAATCTACTTAGTTTACTGCTTTTGAAAGGGAGAAAAATATGGCTTTTCCACTTTTTGTTAACTCCTCATTAAAACTTCACTTCCTGTAAACGTTCCAATTCTTTTACTTCACCTGGTCAGCAACTTGTTCTGAGTTGCATAATATGAAACCTGCTGTGCTAGCTGAAGGGAGATGGAACTTCCAACAACATGGGTAAGATAGTTACGTATATCTTCAAGTTAATAGAGTTCAGTGAGGGTCACATACCCCCTTGTCTCATTACAGTGACTGTCCAGTTATGGGCTCAAAAATGGTCTTATTGGGGATGCATACCTGCTATTTCTTTTCCTCAGAATTTGCTCCTTGGTTACTTCTTATCTCATTTCCATCAGCACAGAGCTTTTGGCTATGGCTACAGTTTAGCTACAATGTCTATGGGAAATCTGCAGTAGTCTGATACACACCTCTTGCCTCATCATTGGTCCAGGCTTCTCCACCCTGCCTCCCCTCTGCAACTCAAATTGTCTATTGTGTTTAGCCCCTTTTTTTTTAGCTTTTTCCTCCCCTTCTTCCAAGAGCTATAACTTTTTTATTTTTCCCGTCAATATAGCCATATGAGGGCTTCTTTTTTGCAGGACGAGTTGTAGTTTTGAATAACACCATTGATTTTACCATATAGTGTACTGGAAAACGGGAAAAAAATTCCAAGAGCGGTAAAATTGCAAAAACTGCAATTCCACAATTGTTTTTTATTTATCATGTTCACTGTATGGTAAAACTGACCTGACAATATGATTTTACAGGTCAGTACGAGTAAGCAGATACCCAACATGTATAGTGTTTTTTGTTTGTTTTTTATTTAAGTGGTGAAAAAAAATTCTGAAATTTGTATGAAAATTTTTTTTGCTTTTGTCGCAATTTTCCGAGACCCGTAGAGCTTTCACGGGTTGTGTGCTGGCTTATTTTTTGCACCCTGAGTTGATGTTTTTACTGATACTGTGTGTGGTGGATACAATGTTTTGATCACCTCTTATTGCCTCTCATTAAAATGTTGCAGCGGGCAAAAAAACGTAATTCTGGCATTTTTAATTTTTTTTACATTAGGTGGTTTACTGATCGGATGAATTTATTTTATATTTTGATAAAGCACAGCGCAGCAATACCAAATGTGTTTTTTTTTCTTTTAAATTGCTCTGTTTTCAATGGGGCAGAAGGGGGAGATGATCTGAACTCTTGTCCAATCGCTTGTGCTATATATAGCAGTACTTCAGCACTGCTAGGTATAGTAAAAATCACGATCTCCTGTGAACGCTAGCCATGGACTGGCATTCACAGGAGGATCGTAGCGACAGGCAAGGGGGTCATCAGCAGACCCCAGCTGTCATGACAACCCTTCGGTGCCCCGCGATCACGTCACGGGCACGCCGATGGGAGTGTGGAATGACGCCCTATTAGCGCGTGTTAAAAGCAGCTGTCAGCAGGATTTAACAGGCGGGGGCAGAGCACCTCCCCACCGGCAGAGGTTAAAGGCACATGATGGCTGATAAACTCGGCCGTTATGTGCGCGGAAAGATGCGGGCTCAGTGTGTGAGCACGCATCAAAGGCAGGTATATGACATATGACGTAAACATAGGTAATATGTCGTGAAGGGGTTAATCACAAGTCCATCACAGGATCACCAGGAAGTCAGTGCACGTAGAACTGATAAAACTGAACTGGCAAAATGAAGATATAATATACACTGCCAACTAGAATGATAAAAAAGTTTACTAGGTATTTGTAATACAAATAGTAAGGGGAGTGAGCCTCAGTAAAGGTCATTGGAATGCTCTTCCTGAAAGTCTTGCAGTGGAAACAGGCTGACGATGACTCAATGAACAAGCAAAAAACTCGTTCATCAGGAGAAGTGATCTTTTAAGCAATTCAAAAGATAATCATTCTCAACAGCATATCACCCTGTGTAAACAGGACATGTGCTGCCGAGAGAGAGCAATGGCAGCCTATGCGTACAGAACGATTTATTACTAATTATTCTGTGAGCTTATTAAATGCAATTTGATTATCTAAACAGGCTATTAACTAACCACTGATCAGCAAATAAGTACCAATTGGCAATTGTTTCATGCCACAAATCATATGATGTATACACACCTTTAGGCTTTATTCACACATCAGTATTTTTGATCAGTATTTCTATCCAAAATCAGGAGTGTCTCCAAAATACAAAACAGGTGTCAATCTTTCCAGTATTTGCTGGAGTGATCCAGAAGTTACAACTCAATGTAAATCTGTGAGAGCCTCCTTCAGGCTCTCATAGACTTACACTGAGAACTTGTGATCGTTATACCTCTGACTTCCGGTCAGTCAGAAGCTGGGGTCACAAGATGGCGGTGCAGGACCGGAGCGGCACCGGGAATAGCTGAAGACAGCAGGTAGTATGTTCTAGGAGCAGGGATCTTAGATTAGTTGCACCACTCCAGCGCTGAAATAAAAAACTCGCTGGAGTGGTGCTTTAACTGTACTAATTATAAAAGTGAAATCCTGTGAAGTTAACATCCCTTGGGTAGACGTAACAATACAAAAGCTGTCATAATTTACACAAAAATCCTATAAAAAATGTATTTGCTCATTGTTTTTTGGTTATGATGCCCTTAATAACCTAGCCACCAAGCTAGCAGTTAACAAAACTGAAAGAGACTAAAAACCAATTTGTATACTATAATATCAAAACTTTTTCTCACTTGTTTCAGTAACTTCAGTTGTGTAATTCAGGAACAATGTCACCATCTAGTGAAAGAAAAACAATTCTTCATATTCTGGATTTGCCCATGATATAATTGCCAAGAACTAACGAATGACATAGATTCTTACATAGATTCTGGTAAGAAGACTTTCACATAACATTTAGTTCAATTTGACATAGTCTTACAGGTTTAACTCTTTATTAAAAAGAATTCAGCTGGTAAGAAATTGTAGAAGTACATGTAGATTGCAAGGAATGGTTAAATGTGGTCCCAGGATCAATTTCTAAATATGTTACTATTATTTTTTATAGTGTCAGTGATATTTATAAATGATTACTTTTTATGAGTATTAAATACTTAATAGGACTTAAAAGGGGTTGTCCAGTAGTGGACAACCCCTTAACTGCTCATGTGCAACACATAACATAAAAAAGACCATAAACTTACCTGCCAAACCGGCGCTGGTCCTGTAATTCCTGGCAGTCATGTGGCATTGTTATGTCCCGTGACCACTGCAGCCAATCAAGAGGCCATTGATTGGCTGCAGCATTCATAGTTACGTGAGACAGAATTTTTTTTTTATTTTAGACTTCTACTGTTCATTGCCTAGGTTACCAACTACTTCGGTAGTCTATCAGAGGTGACCGCTTTCATAGGCTAGGAGTTTTTTTTTTTTAATAATAATGTTAGCAATTACTTGCTTTTGCATGGGAACAGCTTCACTTGCAAATCCACACACCGATACAGTCAGCCAGGGCCGGACTGGCTACCCGGCAATTCTGGCAAATGCCAGATGGGCTGGTGCGAGCTATGGGCCTCTCATTCAGGCACACCTGCATGACTGAAACTGGTGGTTCCTGGGAGAAATAAAATGTATTTTGTCCCTGGTGCCGCACTTTCAGTACAGCGGCTGGGCACCTTCATAATACTATTAACCTGCAGATTAACCCTATATCTGCAGGGAAAATAGTTATCTGAACTGACAGGTTCCCTTTAAATTTCACAGCAGTTTGCATTCTGTAAATGTGCTATATATCTCGAGCGATCCACAAAAAACATATATCACATTCACTTCATAGCAAGTGGGCCTGTGTGCTCACAAATGCCAGGGCTGAATTTAAGTCCCAGTCCGACCCTGCAGTCAGCATTGCATTTTTGCAATTGAAACCTGTTCACCTACAAAGCCCAGCTATTTTTCTGAAAAAACAATTAGCCACTGTGGTTATCAGATGGGACTTGGCAACCACGTGTGGGTTTGCCCTTGGTCTGAAAGAGTTTGTAGAGTGTACAGGATTAAGCACCTATGGGATGATTACCTGGTTGAAGAATGGAGCCTCTGTTGGAGGTTTAGTCACATCTAGGTTACAAGTACTGAAATTGACACAAATTCTCTATTTGGACCAATGGAAAATAATTTTGGGCATGCGGTAGCAGTAAGATTGATATGTGGATTTTTACATTTGCACTATGTCAGTTTATGTTGTAGATTATTTGCAGATTTTTGGTGGATTTTGGTAAAAATTTCCCATGGATCTATAGCAAAAATCCACAAATACATTTTTCTCACTTTCCCTGACAGCCCCATGGCAATGCTTCTCTGGTCTCCTGCCAACCTTTGTACACCCAGCATGTAGTGATGGTTCGTGGTGACGTGGCAGCCAATCACAGGCTCCAGCGGTCACATGAATTAAGCAATTAAATTCTCCATAGCAAAATCAATGAGTGTGAACATACTTTTAGAAGCCAGAATATCACTCCATACAACGTCAAAATTACAGAAGACACAATTGAGCCTATTGGAAATCAGTAGTAACCTTTAGGAGACCAATCTGGAAATGCATTTGGGTGACTGTTATGAACAATTCACAATGCAAATGTGAACAGTGGCTAAGTCCCTGTGTGAGTGGTAGTGAGTTAAATCAGTGGATTGGGAAACCTTATCTTTTCACTAATGTGCTTCTGCCCAAAGGGTTGTGCTACACAAGCACTCCTGTTTGTTTTTGGGGTTAGATTCACACAACATTTAACATTGTTTCTGTTGCACTATTTATCTATTTGTGCTATATCATTTTAGGCTGTATGTTCCCTTATTACTATACTCTATAAAGAAACTGTAGAAAATGGAAATTATATAGTTATATTACAGAACTAGAAGGAACTGCTCAGGCAGTATTGCAAGGTTTTTCTTTTGCTATGATATTTTCGGACTGATTATTGTACCATACGTGTTCCCTGACCTCATGCATAGTTATAGTCTTTTAGACTTTACTCATATATCTTTCAGAAACAAGGAAGTTTATGGAAAGTTTGTCTCAAGCAAAGGTGACTTATCAGACGAGTTTTAAAGAGGAAACTGCTCAGGAGGAAACAATGTTGATAAAAAGATCTGGCTTTAAAGGGATATTCCACCTCATAAATACATAAATTACAAGGATATGCCATCACTTTATGATCAGTGGATCTTCCAGCCTCTGGGTCTGTTTTCCCAGCTGTACTCCTTAAGCACCCATATTGAAAGGAGCTGTGCTGTAGTTCCTCTGCACAGCAAGTGGGCTAGGGCACCACTGTGCAAGAATAAAACTGAAGGAGGCGCAGCTCTTCATTTTTAGGGAAAGTGAGGACCGAGAGGTCGGTTGCCAGTTGTGAAGTGGTGGCATATACTGCCAGGAGGAATAATAATAATAATTTTTTATTTGTATAGCGCCAACATATTCCGCAGCACTTTACATTTTAGAGGGGACTTGTGCAGACAATAAAAGACATTACAGAATAACAATAATTACATAAATCAGCAGATACCAGGAGGAGTGAGGGCCCTGCTCGCAAGCTTACAATCTATGAGGAAATAGGGGAGACACAAAACAATTGCTTGTATTACACGGTCCAGCCATCAATATAATAAATAAGGTGTTCACAAAATGCTGCATGAATCAGTCACCAACCAGTATGTGTACAGACACAGGGGGCTATTAAGTGCATGGAGGGTGTGTCAACAGATGATACGTTCCTGGTTTTGAAGAAAATTTTGTGTGGGCAAAACAGGGATAGTTAGATAAGTGAGGTGAGGCTAGTCTAAAGAAATGTGTTTTTAGGGCACGCTTAAAACTGTGGGTATTGGGGATTAATCAAAGAGTCCTAGGTAATGCAGTCCAAAGAAATGGTGCAGTTCGCGAGAAGTTTTGTAGACAGGAATAGGAGGTTCAGATTATTGAGGATGTTAACCTTAGGTCATTAGCAGAATGGAGGGCACGGGTAGGATGATAGACAGAGATGAGGGAGGAGATGTAGGGTGGTGCTGAACCATGGAGCGCTTTGTGGGTGAGAGTGAAGAGTTTATGTTGAACTCTATATCGGATGGGCAACCAATGCAATGACTGGCACAGCGTGGAGGCATCGGTGTAGTGGTTGGTGGAATATGATCCTGGCAGCTGCATTCAGGACGGATTGGAGAGGGGAGCGTTTAGTAAGAGGGAAACCGATTAGAAGAGAGTTGCAGTAGTCCAAACGAGAATGAATCAGAGCAACAGTAAGAGTTTTTGCAGAGTCAAAGGTAAGAAAAGGTCAAATTCCAGAAATGTTTTTGAGGTGTAGATGACATGAGCGAGCGAGTGATCTGATGTGAGGAGTGAAGGAAAGATCTGAATCAAGTATGATCCCAAGACAGCAGCATGTTGCCGGGGAGTAATGGTAGAAACCACACACGGAGATGGCAATATTGCGCATAGGTAGGTTAGTGGAAGGAGGAAACACAGTTTTTGACAGGTTCAGTTTCAGTTAGAGGGAGGACATAATGTTAAAGACCGAGGAAAGACAATCACTGGTGTTTTGTAATAATGCAGGAGTGATGTCAGGAGTAGAGATGTATAATTGGGTATCATTGGCTTAGTGATGGTACTGAAAACCAAATCTACTGATTATTTGTCCAATAGAGGCAGTATATGAGGAGGAATAACAAAGGAATGACAATAAATCAAGTTTTAATAAATATGTTCCATAGTAGTAATCTCATGGGAAACACCAATTTCTACTGAAACATACATGTCAGGAGAGATAACAGGTTCTCTTTAAAAATTCATGCTGGATGCTGGGATGTATCAGCAGGAATACAGGAGTGCGCTATTAGCGTCCATGGTCCATGGAATATTAATTCCAAGAAGTAGGTAAGCATAGATGCAGTAGTTTATTTAGGTATACGGCAAAATACAATATCCATTTTTTGGCAACAGATCAGAGCCTTCGTCAGGTGGATATGCGGAGTTAAAACACTGCAACTTGCTTACTATACTTATCTGCTACTTGGAATTAACCTTCCGTGGACATTGACGTTAACAGCGCACTCCCATATTCCTGCAAATATATCCCAGAATATCTATTTCCCAATCACATACTTGATCAGGAAGAGATACAGCAGCCAACAAAGGTGAGTGTATAATTGTGCACTCCAATCGCCAACATAAATATTCTACTTAAAGAAGGCGCCACATTCCACTAAAAATGATGGGACTATTTTGTAAAGGATCAGTTTTGGCATAATGGTGGTGGTTTGACTGCTGGGATCTTCCCTAATTTGGAGATTTTGAGTTGCAACCCTGTTGCTACTCTGAAGCTGTTCGTTTAAAAGATAAAAAAAAAAAAAAAAAATTAATAATAGCCCCTTTTTCCATTCTGTACATAAAAATGTAAAAATAAAAAAACACCAGATTTAGCATTGTCTGACAGAATCCAAACTTTTAAAATATCACATAATCTATCCTGCAGGATGACACAATAAAAATAATTGCAGGAATTGCTGTTTTGGGTCATTTTTCCCCACTAAAATGGAATGAGCAGTAACCCCAGTCCTGATAGGTCACTTGTACACAATGAGTTTTTGGTGAGTTTTTTTACCTCACTATCTGTAAGCCAAAACAAGGAGTGGAACAATCAGAGGAAAAGTATAATAGAAACACGTCACCACTTCTGGATTTATCACCCACTCCTGGTTTTGGCTTACAAATACTGATGGAAAATACTGACCAAATACTGAACGTGTGAACATGGCCATATGGTACCAATTAAAATTACAGCTGTACCTGCAAAACAAAGGCCTGGTGCAGCTCCATTGATTGAACAATAAAAAAGGCACGAGTCTCAAAATATGGCAACACAAACAAAATTTTATTTTGTAAGATATTTATTTTGTTAAATATTCAAACATTAAACATTATATACATTTGGTATCTCATTAGTTATACTGACCGACAGAATAACATGTTATTTTTACTGCCCACTGGAAAAAAAAAAAGCAACAATGACAGAGACACATTTTTTAGCTATTCCACCCCACAAAGAATTAATTTTTGGGGAAAAATGTGACAGTGAAGACATCTGTGGTACTTGCCAAAATGCTGTGTATTTCTTTGTGCCTCTTGACATAGCATAGAGCATACAAACCAAGATACATGGGGAGCAGGGGTGGATTGAGACTAGCCGGGGCCCCGGGCAGTTTAGGGTGCATGTATCACGTAACATGCCACATGATATTTTTGGGAAGTCATGTGACATGTCACATGAAGAACTCACAGGTGCTCTGGTGCACATCAGTAGACGCCATTTTTTTTCCCTTACATACAGCGCTAAACATAACAATAGAGGATACCAAGTAATAAGGGATGAGGTAATACATAACAAGAGGGGATGCTATGTAATAAGGGACCGGGTTATACATAACAAGAGGTGATGCTATGTAATAAGGGACAGGGCTATACATGACAAGGGGGGATGCTATGTAATAAGGGACGGGGTTATACATAACAAGAGGAGATGCTTTGTAACAAGGGATGGCGCTATACATGACAAGAGGGGGTGCTATGTAATAAGGGATGGGGCTATACATGACAAGAGGGGGTGCTATGTAATAAGGGACGGGGCTATACATAACAAGGGGGATGCTATGTAATAAGGGACGGGGCTATACATAACAAGAGGGGATGCTATGTAATAAGGGATGGGGCTATACATAACAAGAGGGGATGCTATGGAAGAAGAATTTTTTTTCCCTTACATACAGGCCTGAACAAAACAAGTGAAAACCCTATATATTAAGTGACGGTGCTTTACACAATAAGAGAGTTTCTTTTGCAAACAAAAGTATTACTCCAATCAAATCAGCAAATAAAGCTGCATTTACACTGAAAGATAATCAATGAAGAAGCGTTCTTATGATATATCCTTCCATTTTAAACAGGCTGCCAATCACCCTATGAATGAGCAAAACGCTCGTTCATCAGGTGAAATTACTTTTTGTGCAGCACAAAAGATCATTGTCCTCTGTAAACAGGACTCGCACTGCCGAGAACAGTGATCATGGTTTACCGATCAGTGGTTGTTTAGTGTCACTGATCACCCGTGTAAACCTTTGAATTGTGCAGATACAGAATAAATATTTACAGCCAGTAACTTACCGCTGATGTCTCATCTGATTACAGCCATTTTCTTTATTTCTTCTCCATCTTGTCAAACCTTCTTGCCGACGTCCCAATGCCGTGATATGGCCACTGCAGAGTTTGCCGTACTGTTCACTGTGCCCCTAAAATTAAAAACGTCACATATGTGTGTCCCTCATTTTATATATACATACACATATATATACACACTTGTTTCCTAAAAAAAATGAATCCCCCACACTGTGCCGCTGAATACAGACATGCACTCACCATTAACCCCTTTCCGGCCCAAGGCGTACTAATGCGCATCTGTGCCCTGGGCCTTATGGGCCAGATACGTATTAGTACGCCTTGGCAATTTCGCCTGCACACAAGCAGTAACCAATGAGGTAACTCACACATACTCCCCCCCATACCTACTAATTACTACTGAGTGGTCTCAGACTATGTGGCGCTCTACCTGGGCCACGCCCCCTCCTTCCGACCAGTTGCCGATCGTGTTCGTCGCTCACATCCAGGCCACGCTGCTCCTCCTGCTCTGGTGCTCGGCGGCTGGAGGTAACCGGGACCAGGGTGTGGCAGGATCAGGGCTGATGGGGACAACCATTAAAATCTGGGGCTTGGAGGAAGTTTTGTCTCTGTGAATGGATTAGTTGCATGGAGGCTAGTGTGAGGCTCGCTGGTGATTCACGGAGTGTCACGATGACGTGGGAGCCATAAATGTGGGAAGTGCTGGCTTGTCAGCTGTAATCCTTCACATGTCTGTGACCTGCAATGAATAAAAGGATATCGATGCCAGGCCCCCCTGCTTCCTCAGGGCCCCAGCACTTGCCATACTTGCCTCTCCTCGATCCTCCGCAGCTCCGGCGTCTTCCTCATCTCCTGAGGAGTCCTGACCTGCCGCCAGCGAGGAGAGGTGAGTATTTGATTTTTTTTTATATATATATGGGGCCCATACTGTATGGAGCTATATATGGGGCCCATTATACTATATGTGGCTATATATGGAGCCCATACTGAATGGAGCAATATATGGGGCCTGTACTGAATGGAGTAATATATGAGGCCCGTACTGAATGGAGCAATATATGGGGCCTGTACTGAATGGAGCAATATATGAGGCCCGTACTGAATGGAGCAATATATGGGGCCTCTACTGAATGGAGCAATATATGGTGCCCGTACTGAATGGAGCAATATATGGGGCCTGTACTGAATGGAGCAATATATGGGGCCCATTATACTATATGTGGCTATATATGGGGCCCATACTGAATGGAACAATATATGGGGCCTGTACTGAATGGAGCAATATATGGGGCCCGTACTGAATGGAGCAATATATGGGGCCCGTACTGAATGGAGCAATATATGGGGCCTGTACTGAATGGAGCAATATATGGGGCCCATACTGAATGGAGCAATATATGGGACCTGTACTGAATGGAGCAATATATGGGGCCCGTACTGAATGGAGCAATATATGGGGCCCGTACTGAATGGAGCAATATATGGGGCCTGTACTGAATGGAGCAATATATGGGGCCCATACTGAATGGAGCAATATATGGGGCCCATACTGAATGGAGCAATATATGGGGCCTGTACTGTATAGACTCACAGATGACGTCCTGCCAGCCCTGGGTGATCAAAACCTGCGCCGGGGACGCCGGATGGTTAGAGATTCACGGCCTCCTATCCAGCCACCAGGTAGCACTGACCTGGATGCTGGACCGGAGTCCCGTGAATCGATTCGCTCATCTCTAGTCCCAATTGTCCCGGATTCAATGGACAGTGCCAGATTTGGGTCTGTGCCCTGCAGTCTCGGGCGTCTGCTACATGTCCCTCATTACCAGTGCCCCTCTGACAACTGCTCCTGCCAGGGGAGAAAGAAATGATAAATGGGCATGGATTTGGGTGTGGCCAAAGTTTACCGCGCCAAACTACGAGCACCGCATGATCTGTCCCTCTTTTTATTCTTCAAAAGTTGGGAGGTATGCATACTGTGTGTAGGGGGACAGTGGGGCATAATATTGTCATTGATAATTTATCCAGAACCAAGGACATCAATATCAAATGCCCAAACAACCTCTTTAATGAAAAGTCTAAAAAACATGGAAATGGAACTTTTTTGTGGTGTTAGCCGTTCTTGGGGTCAGCAACATAAACTGAAGATCTGGCATTGTCATGGGGTAGAGGCAGGGGTTGCCAGGTCCTGGAGCCTAGAGGAAGGGGGCACAAAAGTTTCCTTTGGCCTATATGAGACTACTAATACCATTAAAGACCCGTAATAGTTGGGGGCCATGAGCTTCAGACTATGTCACTGGGTGTAGGGTCGGACAGTACAGCTGCTGCACGAGGTCTAAGACCACACATATAACCAAGGGGAATGAGTGTATGAGTTTATGGAGGGCACAGGCGGCCATGAATGTGGACCACGTGCAGTAGTCGCACTGTGGGACACTAACCTTGTAAAGACTAACACCGGCACAAGTCACCATTGTACAAGTGTATGTACAAAATGTCTTAAAAAAAATCTTGAAACTACAGGCAAATTTTACAGGTGTTAAAACACTACAAAAACTCTGTATGAAGGAGCCCGAAATATCGTGTGACCATGAACAATGTCAGGTCTGAATGGCGGCCATATCTTATTACTCATCTCTGCTGTAACTGGGCCTGAAGCAACTGAGGAAATATTTTCCATATTGCATCTTTTCAGTATTGCCATGTCATATGTATTTATAGCTTTACGCCTGCAGGGAGGAATTTCCTTTGCACCTTACAGTAAAATGGTGCTGACAATAACTATGGTCACTGCTCATGTTCCAAATTCCCAGTCACGTGATTTCTCCCTCACGTAATACAAGGTCATGTGACTGAAGAGAAGCGAGCACGTTTACCACATTGTAACACGTGAAACTGACCAGTAGATGTCGCACAAGCCCAGTATGAACTGTCAGAGGCTCAGTCACATATCGCTCCCAGTCCGCCCACTCACTGCAGACACGCCCTTCCTGTACGTGCTGCAACACCTTCTCTTAACTCTTTTGCTGCTGGAGACGAGGCCTCATGTGCCTTGTGATTAGCCTCCATGTCTAAGGCGGGACGTATACAGTTAACGAGCCCTGTCATTGACAAAGCACAGCCCTGACCTTTCTCCTCCGCCCTATAACGACTTCTAGGAACGGAGCCCAGGATTGTGACTGAGCCACAGCTAGGATAAACATAGGTAACCCCAACATTTCCGTCTCCCGGGCCCCATAGGTTGTCATTACCGATGTGCAGGGGCCAGTGAGCTGGCAGCAAAATATAACCGTGTATGGAAGAAGCATGTGCCCTGGCTGTGTGACCCCAGGATACAGGAGAGCGCCCACACTGCTGTCATGGCTGGAGCTAGCTCACATGTACCTGGCCTCTCTAGCTTTCTTTCTTTTTTTCTTTCTTTCCTTCTTTCTTACTTTCCCTTCCTTCTTTATTTTTTCCTTCCCCCCTTTTCTTTCTTTCACTTTCCTTTCCCTTCTCCTTCTTTCTTTCCTTTACTTTGTCTCATTTCTCTTCCTTCCCTCCCTCCATAACATCTCATTTTTCCCTTCTCTTTCTCCACTTCTCTTTCTCTCCTTCCCTCCTTTCTTCCTTTCCCTTCTTTCTCCTTCCCTCCTTTCCCTTCTCTTTCTCTCCTTCCATCCCCTTCCCTCCTTTCTTCCTTTCCCTTCTCTGTCTCTCCTTCCCTCCTTTTCCTTCTCTTTCCCTCCTTTCTTCCTTTCCCTCCTTTCTTCCTTTCCCTCTTTTCTTCCTTTCCCTCTTTTCTTCCTTTCCCTCTTTTCTTCCTTTCCCTCTTTTCTTCCTTTCCCTCTTTTCTTCCTTTCCCTCTTTTCTTCCTTTCCCTCCTTTCTTCCTTTCCCTCCTTTCTTCCTTTCCCTCCTTTCTTCCTTTCCCTCCTTTCTTCCTTTCCCTCCTTTCTTCCTTTCCCTCCTTTCTTCCTTTCCCTCCTTTCTTCCTTTCCCTCCTTTCTTCCTTTCCCTCTTTCCCTCCTTTCTTCCCTCCCCTTTTCTCTTTTTCTCTCCTTTCCTCCTTTTTCTTTTCTTGTTCTCTCCTTTCCTCCTTTTTCTTTTCTTGTTCTCTCCTTTCCTCCTTTTTCTTTTCTTGTTCTCTCCTTTCCTCCTTTTTCTTTTCTTGTTCTCTCCTTTCCTCCTTTTTCTTTTCTTGTTCTCTCCTTTCCTCCTTTTTCTTTTCTTGTTCTCTCCTTTCCTCCTTTTTCTTTTCTCGTTCCTTCATTTCTCTTTCTCTCTCCTTCTTCACCTGTTATTGCAGACACAATCACACCTATTCAGTCGGCATATTTTTCAAATAGCTTTAGTTAATTGACCCAAATATTTCACCAATAATTGCACATCTAGTTTTTGTTGTGAGTTATTTATTCCTTTGTTTGTATTGTGGGATGAGCTGTAGTTTTGAATGCAACCCCTTGGGTTTTCCCTATTTTGAGAAGTGCCTGGTGCTGTCTGACCGGTCTGACACAGAGTGACTGCAGACTTATCATTTTAGACTGGACAACCCCTTTAACACCACATTCACACACCTGTGTGTCATGATTTATGATTCACAGTCCACTCGTGGGTTTTCCAGACCCAAACTGAAGAGCCTTGTAAGCATATATGAGTTCGGGTTTTGAGACCCGTGCCCAGTCCTTGCATCACAGTCCGTATTGAGACCACATGGATATTGCTACATCAATAATGCCGCATTCTCACATTGATACATGGATGTGTAAATGTGTCATTACCCTCCCCAAGTCCAGTACTGAGTCTCCCCCTCTGCTTTCCTGGTATCTTTTATTGTCTGTAGGTCCAATATCGCATCAACAGTTCTGCACCCAATCAGTTAGTAATCAACTCGGGCAGAGCTGCTGAACTCACTAACTTCAGAGCTGTCAACGTAACATCAGCATTGCAAACAATAAAAGACACCAGGAGCGGCAGCCGAGACTCTGTACTGAACCCAGGGAAGGTGATAAAAAAAATAGTGTTTATTATAAAAAAAATAAAAATAAATTACGCCGTGGAGTGGGGTTTTCCGAAACCAGAAAACCCACTTACAGAGAACCTGTTATGTAAAATAATGCTATAAACCTACACATATGGGGTTAATCTGCAGGCTAATAGCGCACTGACACTGTCCGGCGCCAGCATTGAGAGCTTCGCCGCTGGTAGAAAATGAACTTAATTCCCCAAGGCAGCGTTCGGCTTCTAGTCATAGGGGTGGCGGCAGCATGGTTTCAGTCACCGCCAGGGGCGTAACGATCACGGTCTCAGGGAGTGCGACCGTGACAAGCGCCAATTTCATCTGAAAGCCGAATGCTGCTGGAGGAAATAAAATTAATTGCCTCCGGGCAGCGGGCTCCCAGTGCGGGCGCCACACGGTGTCAGAATGCTATTAACCTGCAGATTAATCCCATTTCTTCAGGTTAAAGGGACTCTGTCAGCACAGAATGACTGTTCAAACCAAGTACAGACGTGCGGTGCATCACGGCGGGGTCAATTATTTAAGTGCACCTTCTCACCTGCTTGGTTTTCATCTATCTCCACTTTTCTCTGCATCTATGAAGCTGTCAGTCAAAGAGGAGTGGGGGTGGAGATAGAATGAAAACAAGCAGGTGATGAGGTGTATTTAAATGATTGGCCCCACCGTGATGCATCGAGTACTTGGTTTGAACAGTCATTCTGTACTGACAGTCCCTTTAATGTCGTTATTTTACATGACCTGTTCCCTTTTGGGATTTTTTTTTTAATTTTTTTGTACACTCATTATGCCTGATTTGTCAAGACCAGCATTGTTCACTCCAGTATTGATGAGATGTGCTGGAGTCAGACACTCCTGATTCATGAAGAGGCATACGTCAGGAGCGTCAGAAGAGCGGCATACACCTCTGTGTGCACCTCGCCAAACACCCTATTCCAGCCCCTGTTGGGGTAAGACTTGTGCCATAGAGATCGGTACTGCTCGTCATGAATTTGTTAAGCAGCGGTCTTCACGCCCTGTCCCACCCCAACTCTGCCCATTTTGATGAAACTGGCGTGAAGATGCCAAGTCACAACATTTAGGCGCAACTCTGAGTAGTAATTTTTACAAAGCTTTTACGCTAGTATTCTGCCGTAAAAGCTTGGATGAATTGGGCCCATAGACTTGAATAGGTGAGTCTCATCAGCAAAACAGAAGATATTCATGCATGATGCAATTTTTTTCACATGAACATTCGGTCCTTCTAAAAAAGCTGTAATCTGAACAGTCCTGCTGATTAAAATTGGTCCGAGTGCCAGTTTTTCCACAGACCGAAATTACAGTTATGTTAATGTAGCCTTATGATTGTTCTCTCCCAATATAGTTTGTATCAGGCTATATTTTTAATGTCAAAAAATCGGCCTATCTAAATTCTGTCTTCTATCTGTACTCCGCTCAGTCCAGAGTATCAATATATGATTAGGGGAAGTCCCCTCTGCACCACACCGCTAATAAGAGCAATGTGTCAGTGCTGCAGCGTGGGAATGGAGGGAACCCAGCATGAAGATATGGCCCCACATCCAAAACTTATACATTGGTCTATTGTGTCTAAGTAAAAATTTACTGAACAGGTAGTTCTTAGTTTAACATTCTGATCAGACTGTATGAAGCCCACTGCCACGTCACAGTGAACCTCTTAGTGGGACTTTAAAGGTGTGGCACAGTGTGCCCACCCCCACTGTACCAATACTGCAGCATCGTGGGAGCAACCTGGTGCCACACAGCACCCATGCTGCAAGGCAAAACTGCCATAACTTCAGGTCACATCATCCGACAGGCATAGCAAAAATGGCCACCACACAGCCACACAGCACCAACACCAAGTGAAGAGATCTAAAAATGTATGGTCTGTCCCCTCTTTTCTCTTTACTAGGAATTGCACAACTCCCCTTTGACCCAGTCGATCTTAATTAGCAGGAGGCTGCAAGAGGGGTTCTACCTACAGGTGCATCTCACTAAATTAGAATATCATCAAAAAGTTGATTTATTTCAGTTCTTCAATACAAAAAGTGAAACTCATATATAAAGTCATTACAAACAGAGTGATCTATTTCAAGTGTTTATTTCTATTAATGATGATTATGGCTTACAGCCAATGAAAACACAAAACTCATTATCACAGTAAATTAAAATAATTAACAAAAAACACCCGCAAAGGCTTCCTAAGCGTTTAAAAGGGTCCCTTAGTCTGTTTCAGTAGGCTTCACAATCATGGGGAAGATTGCTGACTTGACAGATGTCCAGATGGCAGTCATTGACACACTCCACATGGTCCCAGAGTTCCAATTTTCATTTGGAAATCAAGGTCCCAGAGTCTGGAGGAAGAGTGGAGAGGCCACAATCCTAGCTGCTTGAGGTCTAGTGTGAAGTTTCCACAATC
Source organism: Phyllobates terribilis (assembly GCF_046119375.1). Taxonomy (NCBI): domain Eukaryota; kingdom Metazoa; phylum Chordata; class Amphibia; order Anura; family Dendrobatidae; genus Phyllobates; species Phyllobates terribilis. Next base: position 159,688,888 of record NW_027362761.1, read on the forward strand.
AGTGATGGTTTGGGGAGCCATGTGTCATCTGCTGGTGTAGGACCACTGTGTTTTATCAAGACCAAAGTCAGCGCAGCCGTCTACCAGGAAATTTTAGAGCACTTCATGCTTCCCTCTGCTGACAAGCTTTTTGGAGATGGAAATATCATTCTCCAGCAGGACTTGGCACCTGTGCACACTGCCAAAAGTACCAATACCTGGTTTAAAAACAACAGTATCACTGTTTTTGTTTGGCCAGCAAACTCGCCTGACCTTAACCCCATAGAGAATCTATGGGGTATTGTCAAGAGGAAGATGAGAGACACCAGACCCAACAATGCAGACGAGCTGAAGGCTTCTATCAAAGCAACCTGGGCTTCCATAACACCTCAGCAGTGCCACAGGCTGATCGCCTCCATGCCACGCCGCATTGATGCAGTAATTGATGCAAAAGGAGCCCGACCAAGTATTGAGTGCATTTACTGAACATACATTTCAGTAGGCCAACATTTTGGATTTTAAAAACATTTTTCAAGATGGTGTTATAAAGTATTCTAATTTACTGAGATAATGACTTTTGTGTTTTCATTGGCTGTAAGCCATAATCATCAACATTAGCAGAAATAAACACTTGAAATAGATCACTCTGTTTGTAATGGCTCTATATAATATATGAGTATCACTTTTTGTATTGAAGAAGTGAAATAAATTAACTTTTTGATGATATTCTAATTTAGTGAGATGCACTTGTATTTTTGCTCTCAGCTTTTAGTCTGAGACCATGTGGAAGGTGAGTTTTTGTTTTTTAGATCTATACACTTGGTGTTGGTGCTGTGTGGTAGCCATTGTTGCTGGGATGCTATAATTGTGGGGTCATGTGACCTGGAGTATTGGGGGGGCTTTGTCTTGCAACATGGGTGCTGTAGGGCACCAGGTTGCTTCTGGCAGGGTCTCGCTACGGCAGTGGTCGACACACCATTGCACCTTTAAGGTCAGGAAACCATGGAGAGGTTCACTGTGACGTGGCAGTGGGCTTCATACAGTCTGATTAGAATGTTAAGCTAACAACTTCATATTCCGTTTTGTAAATTTTTGCTTAGCCGCAATGGATCAATGTATAAATTTTAGATGTGCAGTCCATGTCTTTTTTCTGCAGCTGTATTATACCAGCATGAAATGAGTGCTAGCAAACATCACTGTAGAGAGATCCCTCTCCCCAAGAGACAGCAGGGAAAAAAAAGCTGTGTTCTAGCCCAAAAAAAACAGACTAGAGCAGCAGTGGAAAGCCAAAGCTGAACCCGGGGCGAGAGAAAGTACTTGCTCTGTTTGTTGTTTTAGGTTGATACAGTACCAGTCATAGATTTGGATACACTTGTTCATGTAATGGCTCTTATTGGAATGCGTGCATCTCCATCCCCTCCACCCCCGCTCTGCATTTTCTCAAGCATCATTAGGAATGGAATGGCATCCTACTAACAGTTATGCCTTATTAAGAGTTAATTTGTGGAAGAACTGGCCTTCAGAAAGTGTTTTCGAGCATCAGGGGTGTTTTGCAGAGTCAGTGTTGGTGCACAATTACATACAGCACTGAGACCCATTTCACAACTATTCTAAGCCAGAATATGGCTAGAACCACTCAACAAAGTGAAGAGAAACAACAGTCCATCATTCCTTAGGATCTGAAAATTGGTGAATCCCAAAAAATGATAAAACCTTGAAGTTATCCTCAAGTGCAGTTATGAAAACCATCAATTGCTATGATGAAACTGGCTCTCATGGTGAAAAGACCAATAATTACCTTTGCTGCAGTGGATAAGTTCAGCTAACTAACTATTACTATATGAGTGATCATAACCATGGATACCTAAGCTACTGCAATGCCCTGCACATGGGGTACGCGACATAGTGAATCAGAAGAACTATGCTACATTTCTAATAGGTATTTGCTAAAATTATTGCACTTACTAAATATTGGGATAGGATCTTGGAGATGGGAATACCCCTTTAACTCAATTGAGATGATTTCGGATAGGTTGGACCATAGAAAATAGACAAAGCAGACAACATGTTACGCTCACGCCCGGACTGACTGGCTAGAGCGTGGTTAATGGTCCCACTGGGCCACGAACCGAGCAGTGCCTGGAGGGGCATGACTAGGGGGCCTCGCCAGATCCGACCACGAACACACGGCGGCTTAATCGACTCCATGGTCTGAGGAGGGACGTGGGAGGTGGCCCAGGTGCTACTCCAGGTCAGACCCCGGTCACAGTTGTTGACCCACACCGGGGAATGCAGGAACGGGCAGGCACGGCTGGTATGCAGACAGGTGGGTACTGGCAGGCACGGCTGGTATGCAGACAGGTGGGTACTGGCAGGCACAGCTGGTATGCAGACAGGCGGGTACTGGCAGGCACGGCTGGTATGCAGACAGGCGGGTACTAGCAGGCACGGCTGGTATGCAGACAGGCGGGTACTGGCAGGTAGGAAAGCAGGCTGGATAGGGACCAGTACAGACTGGGATACAGGAACAAACCGCAGGTGCGGAGGACAAGCAGAGCAGAGCGAAACTGCAGGTGCGGAGGACAAGCAGAGCGAAACCGCAGGTGCGGAGGACAAGCAGAGCGAAACCGCAGGTGCGGAGGACAAGCAGAGCAGAGCGAAACCGCAGGTGCGGAGGACAAGCAGAGCGAAACCGCAGGTGCGGAGGACAAGCAGAGCGAAACCGCAGGTGCGGTGGACAAGCAGAGCAGAGCGAAACCGCAGGTGCGGTGGACTCGCAGAGCAGAGCGAAACCGCAGGTGCGGTGGACAAGCAGAGCAGAGCGAAACCGCAGGTGCGGTGGACAAGCAGAGCAAAGCGAAACCGCAGCTGCGGAGGACGAGCAGGACAGATCAGAGCAGAGCGAAACCGCAGGTGCGGAGGACAAGCGAGGCAGAGTGAAACCGCAGGTGCAGAGGACAAGCGAGGCAGAACAGAGCAGAGCGAAACCGCAAGTGCGGAGGACAAGCAGGGCAGAACAGAGCAGAGCGAAACCACAGTTGCAGAGGACAAGCAGGGCAGAACAGAGCAGAAGGTGCAGGCAGACAGGACAGGGCTCTGTTCACATGGAACAGACTGGGAAACACAGGAAGATAGTTAGAACACAGGAGGTAGTTACGGAGGCAGGGAAACGGGACAAGCAGAACCAGATACACACAAGGTACTTACAATGAAGTAGCGAGTTGACACAAAACTCACAAACAGAAGTACAGAGACAATGAGTTGGAGTTAGGTACAGGTTCAGACACTGCAGGAAAAGGGAAGGTACGGACATAGAGACAAACAGGTAATGGGACACAGTTCAGACAGGAACTGAACCCGGAACAAGATACAGGAACAAGCCTGGGTACTCAGCCCCCAGGGTGGCGGAAACAGACTAGAAATCACAGATACAGGTAACGGGCCTTGGTATACAGCCCCCAGGGTGGCGGAAAAAGACTCGAAGTCACAGATACAGGTAACAGGCCTGGGTATACAGCCCTCAGGGTAGCGGAAACAGACAAGATACAGGACCTGGCAGCTCAGTTGCACAGAACACACTGAAAGAAAGTGTTGCTCAGGCACCTCCTACTGGGTGGAGGGGGTTTAAGTATCCAGTGACTCACAGCAATAGGCTGGGGACGCATTAGGAGTGCACACACTGTAACTTTAAGAATCAGGCAGTAACCACGCTGTAGCCCTAAGCAATCAGACAAGAGACATGCACACAGCAAGTACTGGAGCAAAGTGGGCAGCCTGCACTGATAGGTAAGTCTTGCATGGTGGGAGATGGTAAGCCATGCCAGCAGACCGCCAGGGATGTTACACAAGTGCTCAGCACCTGACATATTTCTTTGTGGTTTTGCTGCTTATAGTGTGAATCTACAATGTGCACATTACAGTAAGAACATTGCATGATCAAGTGTGACCAAACTTTTGACTAGGATTGTAAAAGCATTTGGGGTTTACTTTTCTTAAATTGGAAAACCCCCTTAAAAAGGTTGCAACCCCACCGATCAGCTCTTACAGGTGGCGGCTGCCGCCGGCCAGAAGTACTCACTTGTGGAGCTGGCCGTCTACTTGTAGTGGCCGGAGCTTGGTCCTGCACATCCACCTCCGATTCAAATCATAGGAGGTGGATGTGTAGTACCCTGCGGCGGCCACATAGGGTACTACACAAGTGGCCAAGTAGATGGAGCAGCTCGGCAACCGAGTACTTCAGCTGGCAGCCGCCACCACCGACACCGATAGCAGCTGATTGGCAGGGGTGTCGGGTATTGGATCCTGGCCGATCAGACATTAATGACCTATACTAAGGGTAGACCATCAATGTAAAAGTAGTGGACAACCTCTTTAAGTTCCCTTGTAAGGATGTTACCTTTGAAACTTTGCCAAAGGGAAAATTTAGAAAAGTTTGAGCTTTATATGCTCTAGCTTTATTGTAAAGGGTAACACATGTATCCCAAAGACACTCTGGTAAGTATCTACAGTAGCTGGCGAAAGTATTCACCCCCTTGGTTTTTTACCTATTTTGTTACATTACAACCTGTGTTTAAATATTTTTTAATCCCATTTATGTGTAATGCATCAGCACTAAATAGTCTAAGTTGATGAAGTGATGTGAGAAAAATAAAGGCATAAATGAAATTAATGGATCAAATAACTAAAAATTGACATGTACATACCGTATGTATTCACCCCTGTTGCGATGAAGCCCCTAAAAATTTATAAGTCACATGCCTAATGAAAGTAAGTCCACCTGTGTGTAATCTAAGTATCACACCGTCTGTCAGTATAAGTGTCACATGGTCTGTCAGTATATACACACCTTTTCTGAAAGGCCACAGAGGCTGCAACACCATTAAGCAAGAGGCACCACTAACCAAACAATGGCATGAAGACCAAGGAGATCTCCAAACAAGTCAGGGACAAAGTTGTTGAGAAGTACAAGTCAGGGTTGGGTTATTTAAAAAAAAAAAATCCTCTGATGATCCCCCGGAGCACCATCAAATCCATTATCATTAAATGGAAAGAACATGATACCACAACAAACCTGCCAAGAGAGGGCTGCCCACCAAAACTCTCAGCCCGGGCAAGGAAGTCATTAATCAGAGAGGCAGCACAGAGACCAAAGGTAACCCTGAAGGAGCTACAGAGTTCCCAGACAGAGACTGGAGTATCTGTCCATACGACCACAGTAAGTCGTACACTCCATAGAGGTGGGCTTTATGGATAAGTGGGCAGAAAAAAGCCTTTACTTACACACAAAAATTGTGAGGCTTGTTTTGAGTTTTCCAAAAGACATATGGGAGACTCCCCAAATGTATGGAGGAAGGTGCTATGGCCAGATGAGACTAAAATTGAACTTTTTGGCCACCAAGGTAAGCGCTATGTCTGGCGTCAAACCAACACAGCTCATCACCCCAAGGACACGAAACATGGTCGCAGCATCATGCTGTGGGAATGTTTTTTGGCAGCAGGGGCAGGAAAAATGGCCCAAGGCAAGGGGAAGATGGATGGTGCAAAATACAGGGATATTCTTGAGCAAAATCTGTTTCAGTCTGTCAGTGCTTTGAGATTGAGACAGAGGTTCACCTTCCAACAAGACAATGACCCAAAGCATACTGCAAAAGCAACACACGAGTGGTTTAAGGGGAAACATGTAAATGTTTTGAAGTGGCCTAGTCAAAGCCCAGACCTTAATCCAATTGAGAATCTGAGGTCAGACTTGAAGATTGCTGTTCACCAGAGGAAACCATGTAACTTAAAGGAGCTGGAGCAGTTTTGCCTTGAGAAATGGCCAAAAATCCCAGTGGCAAGATGTGGAAAGCACATAGAGACTTATCCAAAGTGACTTGCCGCTGTAATTGCCGCAAAAGGAGGCTCTTCAAAGTACTGACTTTAGGGGGGTGAGTAGTTATTCACACTGTAGTTTTCAGTAATTTTGTCCTATTTGTTGTTTGCTTCACAATAGCAAGAAAACCAAATGTCCACAATTCTAGGCATGTTATGTACATGAACTGATGCAAACCCTCAAAAAACGGTGAAATTCCAAGTTGTGAGGTAGCAAAACACGAAAAATGCCAATACTTTCGCAAGCCACTGTAGTTCACATTGCTCATGGAGTTTTGGGGAGCCTTACTGTATCTCAGTGTTGCTCATTTTATAGAGCTACAAATATGCATATTTTACTACTGCTTTTACTTTTCTTGTTTATTTGCATTATTTATTATTTTCATTTTCATTATTGAACTAAGTTTTGACTTTGTAATGTTAACTGATTTTATGGATCTGCTTTTAGAAATGGGGTCCTTATTGTCTAGATCTATGGATGAAAACATGAAGAAGCAGCAAGAATTCATGTTAATGAACTCACAACTTCAGGTAAGTAAATCTTAGTTATGTCTCCATGCAGATGTAGCAAGCGAGCGCCAACTTTACATCTGGTGCACTCTGCTTAAATATTGCGACTCCTACGTGTAGTCCATGATATCTGCATGTCAGATCTCACTTTTTAGCTTAACCCCTTAAGCCCCGGAGCATTTTCCGTTTTTGCATTTTCGTTTTTGCTCCCCTTGTTCCCAGAGCCATAGCGTTTTTATTTTTTGGTCAATATGGCCATGTGAGGGCTTATTTTTTGCGGGACGAGTTGTACTTTTCAACGCCATTACTAGTTTTACCATATCCTGTACGGGAAAACGGGAAAAAAATTCCAAGTGCGGTAAAATTGCAAAAAAAGTGCAATACCACAGTTGTTTTTTATTTATTTTTTTTACCACGTTCACTGAATGCTAAAACTGACCTGCCCTTCTTATTCTACAGGTCATTACGAGTTCATAGACACCAAACATGTATAGGTTCTTTTATATTTAAGTGGTGAAAAAAAATTCCAAAATTTGGTAAAAATAAAAAATAAAAATAGCGCCATTTTCTAAGACACGTAGCGTCTCCATTTTTCGTGATCTGGGGCTGGTTGATGGCTTATTTTTTGCGCACCGGGCTGACGTTTTTATTGATAACATTTGGGGTAGATCCGATGTTTTGATCGCCCGTTATTGCATTTTATTGCAATTTTGCAGCGACCAAAAAACGTAATTCTGACGTTTAGAATTTTTTTCTCGTTACGCCGTTTACCGATCGGATTAATTCTTTTTTTATATTGATAGATCGGGCGATTCTGAACGCGGCGATACCAAATATGTGTATGTAGGGGTTTTTTTTTTATATTTTATTTTGAATGGAGCGAAAGGGGGGTGATTTAAACTTTTATATATATATATATTTTTTTATATTTTTAAAAACTTTTTTTTTTTACTTTTTGCATGCTTCAATAGTCTCCATAGGAGACTAGAAGCAGCAACTGTCCGATCGCCTCTGCTACATACAGGGGACGAGCAGGTCCCCTGCATGCAGCAGAAATGGTCCTGTGCTATGAGCGCCGACCACTAGGTGGCGCTCATAGCGACAAGATCATGACAACCACAGGCGTCTGCTGCAGACCCTGGGTTGTCATGCCCACCCATCGGTGACCCGCGATCACGTGACGGGGTCGCCGATGGGCGGGGCTTATGGCGCGCTACCCGGAAGCGCGCGTTAAATGCCGCTGTCGGAGATTGACAGCGGCATTCAACATGTTAACAGCCGCGGGTGGATCGCGATTCCACCCGCGGCTGTTGCGGGCACATGTCAGCTGTAATAATCAGCTGACGTGCTCGGTTCAGTGAGGGCTCAGCGCAGCAGCCCTCACTGAACGGGCAGTACGCAAATATGCGTACTAATACGGCACCGGTAGTTAAGGGGTTAAAGGATTACTATAATTTCTGTGGAGATGGCAATATCTGGTAGGTGTTATGAAAACAGACAAGTGTAGGTGTTTGCATAACGTTCATTAAGATGGAGTCACTGTGGATGCCGTCTGGCCTATGATCTGACGGCGTCCGTATTTTTAGGTATTCATAAAAGTGCCTTTGGCCACAGTTTTGTGCACCTTTGAAAAGAAGGACAATGCTGTACAGAGGCCAAACGGAGTCCAGAGTAACTCTGCTGCCTCATTATAGTGAATGGATCCCTCGAGGGTTTCATCTGAATTACATCATTCAGAGATTTAGATGGAAACTACAATGTAAGTGCTCAGTGTAGAGCACCGTGTAAATGTGATCCCAAACGTTATGCAAAATGTTTCCAATAAAAGCTTCAACTCAACCCACAAAAAAAGCAAATCCCCACTCCGATACATCATCTGTTACTGGAAATATAGGCAGGGCTGTGGATTCGGAGTCGTGGAGTCGGAGTCTGTGTCCATTTTGGTGGAGTCGGAATCGGAGTCGGTATAAAATGGACCGACTCCAACTCCTAAAGTATATAATAAATTGGGTACAGTAGTTCAATGCAGTTTGTGGGGAATATTTTTTTCATAAGAATTTGGGAAAGTTATGAAATGTCCTATAAATGTCTGTCCTATTCCTGATCTAAGGGTCTAGACTTTTAGCTGTGATATATCTGTGCTACAGTAAATTTATCACTTAAACATGAGCCATGTATGAGGGAGTTGGAGTCATGGAAATTGAGGAGTCTGAGTCGGAGGTTTGGCTTACCGACTCCACAGCCCTGAATATAGAGGGCTTCCACGTTATTGGTAGTACAAAAGTGCTATGGCTCCTCACCCCCCAAAAGATATCCAGCGAATTCTACATTCCCAAATCCAAATGCCGCCCTCCCTTCTGAGCCCTATAGTGTGCCTAAATCATGTTTAGCGTCCACATGTTTGGTATTTCTGTAGTGATGAGAGCCCGTCTAATTTACGGATGCATGTCCCCAGAAGCGCAAGCACCACAATAGCAGATTTGCAATTGTCACTCAGCAACATCCACTGCTGCTTATGAATTTATGCTGTACATAGATTCCCAAAGGTGTATAATTTCCAAAATGGGGTCACTTGATGAGGGTACTCTGCTCTTCTAGCACTTAGGTGCTCTGTATATGGAGTCTGCAAACTATTGTACGAAAATCTGTGCTCCAGGAGGCAAATAGCGCTCCATCCCTCCCACGTCTCGCCATGTGGCTAAGCAGTACTGTACAGCCACATACGGGGTATTTCCGCTTTCAGCAGAAATTGTGTGACAAATTTTGGTGCCATTTTTACCCGTTTCCCCTTGTGTAAATGTAAAATCTGGGGCTAAAACAATTTTTTGTGGTTAAAAATGTAATTATTTTTTCTTCACTGCCCAATGATATAAAATTCTGTGACACACATGTGGTGTCAGTATGGTCACTGCACCCTTACATGAATTCATTGAGAGGTGTAGTTTGTAAAATGGGGTCACTTATGGGGGGTTCTGCTGTTCTAGCACTTCAGGGGCTCTACCAGTAGGTCATGGCACCCGCAAACCATTAGAGTAAAATCTGCACTAAATAATGGTGCTCCTTCCCTTCTGAGTTTTGCACTGTGACTCAAAAGTAGTTCTTGTTTACATGTAGGGTATTGGCGTACTCAGGAGAAATTTCACAACAAACTGAGAGGTCCATTTTTCCCTATTAGCCCTTATAAAAATTAAAATTTGGGGCTAAAACAACATTTCAGCTCTAAAAATGTAATTATTTTTCTTTACCGCTCAATGGTATAAATTTATGTGAGGCACATGTGGTGCCAACATGCTCACTGCACCCCTAAATAAATTCATTGAGAGGTGTAGTTTGTAAAATGATGTCACTTATGGGGGTTTCTGCTGTTCTGGCACCTCATGGGGCTCTGCCAATGTGACATGGCACCCTCAAACCATTCCAGAAAAATCTGAACTCCAATATGGCGATTTTTCCCTTCTGAGCTTTGCACTGTGCCTCAAAAGTAATTTTTGACCACACATGGGATATCCGTGTACAAATGAAAAATTTGGGGCAATTTTTTAGGAGAAATTTATTTTCACAGTTCAACCTTATGAACTTCTGAAGCTCCTGGAGGTTCAAAGTACTCACCACACGTCTAGATAAATTCCTTGAAGAGTCTAGTTTCCAAAATGGCGTCACTTGTGGTGGGTGTCCACTGTTTAAGCACATCTGGGGCTCTCCAAACGTGAAATGGCATCCACTAATAATTCCAGCAAATTTTGCGTTCAAAAAGTCAAATGGCGCTCCTTCCCTTCCGAGCCCTGCCGTGCGCTCAAACAGTAGTTTTCTTCCACATATTGGGTATCGGCATGCTTAGGAGAAGTTACACAACAAACTGTATGGTTCATCTTTTCCTGTTAACCTTGTGAAAATGCAAAATTTGAGGCTAAAACAACATTTTAGTGGGAAAAATGTGACATTTTATTTTCACGACTCTACATTATAAACTTCTATGAAGCACCTGGGGGTTCAAGGTGCTCACCGCACATCTAGATACATTCCTTTAGGGGTCTAGTTTCCAAAATGGGGTCACTTTTGGGGGGTTCCACTGTTTAAGCATATCAGGGGCTCTCCAAACGTGACATGGCGTCCGCTCTCAATTCCAGCCATTTTTATGTTTAAAAAGTCAAACGGTGCTGCTTCCCTTCCGAGCCCTGCCATCCATCTAAACAGTAGTTTTCCCCCAATAGGGCTTATTGGCGTACTCAGGAGAAATTGCACACCAAGTTTTGGGCTCCTGTTACCCTTGTGAAAATAAAAAATTGGGGGCTAAAGTAAAATGTTAATTTTTTCTTTCCACATTGTATTAATTCCTGTGAAGCACCTGAAGGGCTAATAAACTTCTTGAATGTGGTTTTGAGGATTTTGAGTGGTAAAGTTTTTAGAATGGTGTCACTTTTGGGTATTTTCAGTCATATAGGCCCCCCAAAGTCACTTCAAACGTGATGTCATCCCTAAAAAATGGTTTTGTAAATTTTGTGGAAAAATGAGTAATAGCTGGTCAACTTTTAACCCTTCTAATTATCTAACAAAAAAAATATGTTTCAAAATTTGTGCTGATGTAAAGTATACATGTGGGAAATGTTACTTAGTAACTATTTTGTGTGACATAACTCTCTGGCTTAAGGTCATAAAAATTAAAAGTTTGAAAATTGTGAAATTTTCACCAAATTTCTGTTTTTTTTTCACAAATAAACTCAAGTCATATCGAACAAATTTTACCACTATCATAAAGTACAAAATGTCACGAAAAACATTCTCAGAATCAGTGGGATCCCTTGAAGCGTTCCAGAGTTATTACCTCATAAAGTGACAGTGGTCAGAATTGTAAAATTTGACCTGGTCATGAAGGTGAAAAAACGCTTGGGGGAGGAGGGGTTAAAGATATCCTTAAAGGGCACTTACAATGCATCTATTAGATTGTAGTTCAGGGAAGTTGCACTATGCTTGTGCTATAATTTCAGCAATTTCCAATCATGGGCTTGGAAGCTCTATAGTTTTACATTTTAAAGACTTTACTACGTTTCAGAAGATCACTTATCAATGAATTTCCACTTACGGTATATTTCTCCTAATGCAAGCAAAAGATCATTTCTCTGTTTTAGGCCTCATTCAGATGAACATTTTTTTCCTTGTACTTGAAAAAATCGGACTGATTTTCATCAGTGGTTTTTATCAGATTTCTATCAGTGTTTGGACAGTCTGTCAGTTTTTACTATCAGTGTGTTGGTTTTCATTTATGCAAAAAAAACTGTTGGGGGTTGCAATCAGTGAGGGAAAAGCAGACAGCAGAGGGATACAACTAGGATCCCATCAGTGTGTTGAGTTTTTCAGGCATCCACAGCATTGCATGTGCAATTTTGATCAGAAACAAGGATCAAAAATCTGACATATTTCTGTTTCTTCTTGTGAACAGCCCTTATCCAAGCAATGGCTATAATGAGGTATGTGTACTCTCCGTGAAAATCTTGGATAGAACATGGATGTGAAAAACATATGTGAATGAGGCCTTAAGCAATCTACCTTCTGGAAATGCTGTCTGTAAGCAGGAGTGTATAGTCTTCTGATAGAATTTGGCTTTGCTTTTACTTTTAATCAGAGTAATTATGATTTACCCCGTGTTATAGAGTTGCTATTCATTATATAGAAAGAGAAAGAACTATGCAAAGACAATAATCACCTAAAGAGAACAATAATTTATTAACAAACAAGCCAAACAAAACATTTGAAAACATAGGTGATCCTTGTCTTTTCTTGTTTATTACTCTCCATATACTTAATTCTTTTTGGTATATGACAGGTAGATCTCGATTGTATTTTGGTGGTGCCCTCTATTTTTCCTCGTCTGTGGAGATCTCAATCTGCGTATGCTCCGGCGGCCATTTTCCCGCAGCCCACTGCAGGGTTATGTACGGGAGAGGGAACATCCACTCACCGCAGACTTCTGAGAGGACGGGGCCCGCAGCATCGCCCCATTCTTGCTGCCACCACTGCCCAAGTCATCCTAAATCAGCGACCCTGCTGAAAGGACGGGACCCACAGCATCGCCCCATTCCCGCATCCACCACCGCCAAGTCATCCTGAATCAGCGACCCTGCTGAGAGGACAGAGCCTGCAGCATCCTTCGACTCCTGCCGCAGCCGCCGCCAACCTCCTGTATCTGTGACCCTGCTCCACCGGCACCGCCCCCCAGGTAACATACCATACCTCCACATTATAAGACGCACCCCCCTTTTCCTCCCAAATTTGGGGGGGGGGGTGTTGAGTGTGTCTTATAATCCGAAAAATACGGTACATTCTAGCTGCATTAACAATGGGCCTCTAAAACCTTGTAAAAGTGTTTTTATATTTCTAAACCTTTAGTTGATATAGGATTTTTTTTTTCTCTAAGTTTTACAACTTTTCTCATTACTCGATGATTTCTATTAAGTTCGTTAGAGAGAAAATCGTATTGCAATTATTGGACTCTTCATATGGTCATTTTCTCCATCCTTCAGCCTATTCCTGTTTAAAGTACCATTCCATCATTTCTAATCGATTACTGGAGCATCCGGCTGTTCATTATTATAGTATCATCTGCTATCTAATGAGCTAGCCTTGCCGCTTGCCATTAATTTCTATGTGCCTCTTCAAAAAACGATAGATTGTGTACGCTGTTTACCATAAAGTAGTTTGCATGAAGTCAGATATGTTTTACAGTATATGATTATCCTTGCTAGCTGAAATTAGGATTTATTTAGTTGATTTCTGAGTCCAAACTTAGGGGTGTCGTCATCCAATTATTTTTTTTTCTACATTTGAACTTTAGGTGGTGTAGTTTTCCGAAATCTTGACTTCTGATTCCCTTGAGGGAACCAGCTTTATACCCATGGTCTATCCTAACAATAGTACTAAAAGTCATTGAACACAGACAAATAGAAGTATACCTGTGTTACATTAGCTAGGAACGGAAAGGTCAAATGTTGATGTAAGAATGACGAACAGAAGAGAGCCTGAAACCAGAGGTGACATTCTTAAGTTATTAGCGCTGAAAAACTGAGTCTCCGCATAAAGCGCTGCAAATTCACAGATTCTCACCGGTTGGACAATTGCTCACTTTCTGTGTCAACTTTCTGTCCAGCAACAAAATAATTGCTTGTACGCCTGTGTCACCGAGATCGTTATCTGGGTCCTGCTAATTTGATCTTATCTGCCAGTAATTGTTCACATTTTGTCTTCATTATCCCTGAACCACAGATGTCCAGCCTACGTAGTCACTCAAAACAGTCATCATTAGATAGATAAGTGAGTGGAAATACGAACAATCCAAAATGAGAATAAAATGGTTCCTGTCAAAGAAGATTTTCTAGTATCTGCAGTAGTGGAATTATTTTTGGCTCATCATTAAATGCACTTGGATAATTATGATAAAGGCACAGTAACCTATACATGTTTTAAAACTGGAGATCTGTTACTTAACCCCTTAACTCTGTATGATGTGTATATATCATGAGCGTTTGGTAATATATAGTACGTCATCGGGCCGGAAACTGCCTGTGTATTCAGATGCATATCTGACATACACAGCCGGGCTGCTGCAGAAACTCTTTAAAGGCCCTTGGCCGTTATGGCTTCTTTATTAGTCTTATTTAATCTTGTGAGAGGTTGGCTCTGATAGCATGTCTGTCAGTGTTATCCTGACAGGCATAATACACTGCCATATACAAGTATTGCCATATATTATATGAGTGATCAAACTCCTTTAAGTTCAAGTCCCCCAGTGGGACTAAAATAAAAAGTAAGAAAATGTTAATAAATATGAAAAGAAGTAATAAAATAAAGCAAAAATTGCCTTTTATCTTACCCATTTTTTTAAGTCATTTAATAAAAAAAAGTCAAAATAATTGGTATTGCTAATGTTCATAACGCTGTAAAAATCCTGTTATTTAACCAATGCAGTGAACACAGTAGGAAAAAAATCCAATAATTACTGTTTGTCATTGGTCTGTCTCCCCAAAAATGTGATGAAATAAACAAAACAATAAACAAAATCATACGTACACAAAAGAGCCGGTACACAGCACTAACAACCAAAAAAGAAAGGCGTAGCTTTAAGATTATGGTAACACAAAAATATATTTTTTAAAGAATTTAATTACACAAAAGTAGAAAAACTGAAAAATAACTTGTCTCATTTGTCTCACAGTGAGAACTGTAAAGCACTTCTCCCAAACAAAACCCTCAAAAATTGTAAGGTTGCTTTTATTTCCCATTCCCTCTCCAAAAAATGAAAGTTTTTTAACACATTATATGAACCCCAAAACAGTACCATCAAAAATACAACTTGTTCAGTAAAAAAAAGAAGCCCCCATATGGATATTTTGACAGGTATGGTTCTTTAACCCCTTAACGACCGCCGATATGCATTAAAACTGTGGCCATTAAGGGGCCTTATTCCCTCATTGCTGTTTTAAAACAGCGATCAGGAATAAGGCTGTAGCGCCCCCCAGAGTCGGAATCTCTCAGGGGTCTCAGCATGACCAGGGCCGGTTTTTCCAGTCCCCGATCACGTGATTACCGTTATTCAGTGGAAAAAAAAATTGTGCCCGTGGTTACAATAATTTGCCACCCCTCTGACATGTGTATCAATGATGCCCCCCGAGCCCACCCGGTACCTCCGCCATCCCCCGGATCTCCTGATCCGTCCCCCTTTGCCATTAGGGTTATGTTAGGGTTAGGATTAGGTCTGTGTTAGGTTTAGGGTTAGGATTAGGCTTGTGTTAGGGTTAGGATTAGGGTCGGGTTAGGATTGGGTTAGTATTAGTGTTAGGATTGTGTTGGGGTTACGGTTGTGTTGTGGTTAGGGTTGTGTTAAGGATAGGGTTTGGGTTAGGGTTGTGTTCTTTACTTTTTTTCAAAAGTAAAGAAAGAAAATGATGACAGTATGATGACTAGTGTTGAGCGCAAGTGCTCGCTACATGAATTTGCATCGGGCGCTCGGGTAAGCACCGAGTATTGCAGATGCTCAAGTGACATGCTCTATTCCCCACCTCCATGTTTCGCGGCTGTTTATACAGCCAAAAAAAACCACACAGGGATTGCCTGCCATACAATCCCCGCATGTTTTTTTTTGAGTGTCTAACTGCCACGAAACATGCGGAACGGGGACTCGAGCATGTCATATATTGTCTTTATGGTAGACTTCGATACTGAAGCACCTACTTCCTGGAGAATGTTCTTCACTTGGGTGAATGTTGTGAAGGGGTTTTTCTTCACCATGGAAAGGATTCTGCAATCATCCACCACTATTGTCTTCTGTGGAAGTCCAGGCCCTTTTGAGTTCCCAAGCTGACCAGTGCGCTCTTTTTTATTTTTGCAGAATGTACCAAACTATACTATCCTAACATTTCTGCTATCTCTCTGATGGATCTTTTCTTTTTGATCAGCCTAATGATGGTCTGTTTTTCTTCCATTGAGAATTCCTTTGTCCGCTTTTTGTGAGTCCACAGTAACAGCTTCTAAATGCGAATGCCACACCTTGAATCAACTCCAGACCTTTTATCTGCTTAATTGATGATGAATTAATGAAAGAGAAGCCTTTGGAGCCCATGAAAGGGAATTTTCAGCAAGTTTTTGCTACCTCATCTTAGAGCAGCCTGACAAAGGCAAAGAGAAGCTGAATCCAACGATGTATCACTTAGATTACTAGGTGCCGCCTTTCTCACAGAGTTTTTCGATTTAGCAATAAAGCAGAGCTGAGAAACTGCCCCACCCACACCAGTCGCTTCATGTACAATGTCTATAGAGGTGTTCATCACAAGAGGAGGCATTGCTGGACCAGGAGGCATGCTCTGCTGTGTGCTCATTACAAGCAAAAAAAACATGGAGCGTGATAACAGAGGCATTTAACCCATACAGCATGCAGTCTTCAGATTACATAGCAAAAACCTGCTGACAGATTACCTTTAGGCTATGTGCCCACGATGCAGAAATGCTCCGGATTTTTTCCTAAGCGTTTCTGCATCTCCCTGGCAGAAAAAAACGCATGCGGATTGTACATGCGGATTGTACATGCGTTTTTCCTGCCAGGGACATGCGGATGTGAGGCGTTCTTCACATGCATTTCCGCATGCGGGTTGACAAGCTCTTTCCAGGCGATTTTAGCATCACTTGGAAAGTGCTTGTCAACTTGGTCACACTATATAAATCCATGCAAACGGGATGGATTTATATAGCGTGACCGAAAGAATGGTAAAAAATAAAAAATAAATCTATACTTACCTTCCGATGGCCCCTGCAGTCTTGCTTCGCTCCGTTCTCCCTTGTCGGCAGATCGCGGTACACTGAAGGACCTGCCGCCGTCAGCGTCGTTTGACCCGTCACATGACTATGACATCAGCGCAGGTCCTCCAGTCCATCGCAATCTGCTGTCAAGGGAGGACGAGCGAATCGGGGGCCATCAGAAGGTAAATATAACATTTATTTATTTTTTTTTTACAGTTTCTATGGTACCCGGGTCCGGAGGAGAGTCTATTAGAATGAATTTGATTTAAAGAAAATTACTTTTATAAAAATGATATTTTTTATATTAAACCAGTTAAAGTGTAAGCTGTCAAGAAACGACAAAGATCGGTTAAACTAAAGTTGTAATAACTTGCATAAAAGGGGTAACCTGTGACTAATTTATTAGCACTATCACTTTTAAAGCCAGTGACCTTTTCTCCTTTGCCTTTATCTGTCACATTTCATTGAGTCAGCCTGTGTTCATTTTGCTATTTTTCAGAGCTGTCTTCAAGTATCTTTCCAGTCACTATGTATTATTTTTTATTTTGTTTTTAACATATTATAAATGCAGGTTTACTACAATTTTAAATTATTTTTTCACATATATTAAATGTATAAACAAATTAAATGGTAGTAAAGGTATTATCTTGTTCACAACACGTCAAAGCAAGTTTATTTTCTTTTAAATTAATCAATGTTATGGAAATTATCAAATGAAAGTACTGTGTAACTCCATCATAATAATCATTTTTATTTCCTTCGCACCAACATATTTCGTAGCACTTTACATTTCGGAGGGTACTTGTACAGACAATAAAGATATAACAGAGTAATCACATAACTACCAAGAGGAGGAGGGCCCTGCTCACAAGCTTACAATCTATGAGGAAATGTGGGAGACACGAAAGGTAAATGGTAAAAAGTGCTTGTATTGTACGGTCCAGCCATCAATATAATAGAGTATTCAAATAACGCTGCATGAACCAGTCATCAGCCATTATCTGTGTAAGTACAGATACAGTGCTATTAAGTGCATGGAGGTTGTGTAAATAGATGCTACAAAGGATCTGTTTTGAAAGAAAATTTTGAAAGGGCAAAATGGGAATAGTTACAGAAGTGGGGTGAGGCGTAAGGCCAGTCTAAAGAAGTGCGTATTGGAGTAACTGTGGATATTGGAAATTAATCGAATTGTCCTGGGTAGTGCATTCCAGAGAAATGGCTCAGCTCGCGAAAAGTCTTGGAGACGGGAGAAGGAGGTTAGGATTATTGAAGATGTTAGTCTTAGGTCATTAGCGGAACGGAGGGCACGGGTTAGGGAGATAGACATAGATGAGGAAGGAGATGTAGGTGGTGTAGAACTGTGGACAGCTTTGTGGGTGAGAGTGATAAGTTTATGTTGTACTTTGTAGCGGATGGGCAACCAATGACTAGCACAGGGTACAGGCATCGGTATAGTCTTTGGAGAAGAATATGATCCTGGCTGCAGCATTTAGGATGAATTGGAGAGAGTTGCAATAGTCCAGACAAGAATGAATAAGAGCAACAGTAAGAGTTTTTGCAGAGTCAAAGTTAAGAAAAGGTCAAATTCTAAAGATCATTTTGAGGTGGAAGTGACATGCAAGTGAGGTGCAAGTGATCAGATGTAGGAAGTGAAGGAATGATCTGAGTCAAATATTACCCCAAGACAGTGGGCATGCTGTTGAGGAGTAATAATTGAACCACACATGGAAATAGTAATATTGGTTTGGGAAGGTTAGTAGAGGAAGGAAACAAGTAGTTCAGTTATTGACATACAGTTTTAGATAGAGGGAGTACATATTAGATAAATTAGATATTAGTGACAGCAGAAAGACAATTACTGGTATTTTGTAGTAATGTTGGGGTGATGTCAGGAGACAATGTGTATAATTAGGTGTCATCAGCATATAGATGGTACTGAAAAACAAATCTACTGATGGTTTGTCCAATAGTTACAGTATATAGGGAGAAAAGGTGGGGACCTAGAACTGTAGCCTGAGGAACCCAACAGTTAGGGGAAGACGAGGCAACAAAAGATGCAGTGAAGGAGCTGTCAGAGAAGTAGGAGAAGATTCAAGAGACCAATATACTTGAGCCCAATAGCACAGAGCAAAGTGAGGAAGAGCTGGTGATCCACAGTGTTGAATGCTGCAGAGGAGAATCAGCA
Source organism: Phyllobates terribilis (assembly GCF_046119375.1). Taxonomy (NCBI): domain Eukaryota; kingdom Metazoa; phylum Chordata; class Amphibia; order Anura; family Dendrobatidae; genus Phyllobates; species Phyllobates terribilis. Next base: position 159,707,717 of record NW_027362761.1, read on the forward strand.
GGGAGTAGTGACCAGCTGTTAGTAGATCATTAGAGACTTTAGTGAGGGCAGAGTGTAAAGAGCGGAAACCGGATTGTAGAGGGTCAAGAAGAGAGTTATCTGAGAGATAGCGGATTAGACAGGAGTGAACCAAACGTTTCTGAAGTTTACAAATGAAGGTGAGATTAGAGACAGGTCTGTAGTTAGCAGCTCAGTTCTGTTCAAGATATGTTTTTTAAGTAATGGGTGTATGCTGGCATGTTTGAAGGAGGAGGGAGAGATACAGAATGGTTAAATATTTTAGTTAGGTGAGTGGTGACAGCCAGGGAAAGGGACTGAAGGAGATGTGAGCGAATAGGTTCACTGGTGCAGGTAGTAGGGCAAGGAGATGCGAGCAACAGAAAAACTACTTTATTAAAAAATCTTTTATTGCATTTTACAAGAGACACATGTACAAATTCAAGTAAAAACATAGGATTGCATATAATTGTAAATTCCAGTAAAGAATGGCTGACTGGAACAGCAGCAAATTATTATATGCCTTATTTTAACCCCTTTCTGACGTATGACCTAATAGTACGTCTTGGTGACCTGGGTCGATTGGACCAATGACATACTATTAGGTCATATGGCAATCGCGCCTGCACACAAGCGGTGTGGGGCGATCGCCGCCGGGTGTCAGCTGATTGTCACAGCTGACACCCGGTACTATGTGCAGGGAGTGGTCCTGTGCCGCTCCCGGTACATTAACCCCCTCAATGCTGCGATCGAAGTCGATCGCAGCATTGCGGTGGCAAGGGGAGGTGATCGGGATACTCACCTCCTCTTCCTGCCTCCAGCGCTGTCTGCCGCGTCTTCCCGGATGTTGCCATGACGACCCGATGTCATGACAACATTCGGGTCACCAGACAGCAGGAAGATTCTTTGGTCATGCGCAGTGCATGACCAAACTATCTTCTCACTGTGCAGCACTGACAGCCTGTATAGCACAGGAATGGTGCTGCATACAGGCGATCAGAATATAAAAAGTGAAAGTCCCAGAGTGGGACGCAAAATAAAAATCCAAAAAGTGTTAAAAAATGAAGAAAATAAAAGAAAAAAAAATAGTAAAAATAAAAAAAAAATAATAATCCACCAAAAATAAATATAAATATAATGTACCCATCAATAAATATTATTATGAAAACAAAACAAAAGTACACATATTTGGTATCGCCACGTCCGGAACGATCTGACCTATAAAACTGTCCCACTAATTAACCCCTTTAGTGAACACGGTAAAAAAATAAAATAAAAAAACGAAGCAAAAAAAAATGCTTTATCATCATACCGCCAAACAAAAAATGAAATAACACGCAATCAAAAAGACAAATATAAATAAAAATGGTACCACTGAAAACGTCATCTTGTCCCGCAAAAAACAAGCCGCCATACAGCTCCATCAGCCGAAAAATAAAAAAGTTATAGCTCTCAGAATAAAGCGATGCAAAAAAATATTTTTTTCTATAAAATAGCTTTTATTGCGTAAAAGCGCCAAAACATAGAAAAACTATATAAATGTGGTACCGCTGTAAACGTACTGACCCGAAGAATAACGCTGCCCTATCAATTTTACCACACGCGGAACAGCATAAAAATAAAACCTTAAAAAAAATTCTGGAATTGCTGGTTTTTGTTTATTCTGCCTCCCAAAAATCGGAATAGAAAGCGATCAAAAAATGTCAAGTGCCTGAAAATGGTACCAATAAAAACATCAAGTCATCCCGCAAAAAAACAAGCCGTCATATGACTCTGTCGGACAAAATATGGAAAAATTATAGCTCTCAAAATATGGCGATGCAAAAACTAGATTTTGCAAAAAAATGCATCTTTTAGTGTGTGACAGCTGTCAGTCATAAAAACCCGATATGATTCTGGTATCGCTGTAATCGAACCGACCCGAAGAATAAAGTCGTCTAATCACTTATACCGCACGAGGAACGGCGTAAAAAATAAACTCTAGGGTTAGGGTTAGGGTTAGGGTTGGGCTAGGGATTTTTTTCAAAAGTAAAAAGAAAAAAGATGACGATATGGCGACTAGTGTTGCGCGCAAGTGCTCGCTACTTGAGTTTGCATCGGGTGCTCAGGAATGCACTGAGAATCGCGGGTGCTCGAATCTCTGCCTCACATGCTTCGTGGCCAAAAAAACCTTGCGGGGATTGCCTGCCATGCACCAGCGATCCCCGCATGTTTTTTTCGGGTGTCTAATAACCATGAAACATGTGAGCGGGGACTCGAGCATGTCACTCGAGCACACGCGATACATGGTGCATACCCGAGTACCCGATGCAAACTCAAGTAGCGAGCACTTGCGCTCAAGACTAATGACAACTTATTCAGTATGATGATCTAATGTTATCAAATTCTGTGTCGTACCTCTGGATTCAAAATGTTCACTATACCCCTTGATAAAATCTTTGAGGGGTATAGTTTCCAAAATGGGGTCACTTGTGGGGGGGTTTCCATTGTTTAGGCTCATCAGGGGCTCTCCAAACGCTACATGTTCTAGCCAATTTTACTTTCAAAAAGTCACACAATGCTCCTTTCCTTCTGAACTCTGCCGTGCGCCCAAACACTGTATTTTCCCCACATAAGGGGTATTGGCGTACTCAAGAGAAATTGCACAACAGTTTTTGGGGTCCATTTTCTCCTCCTACCCTTGTGAAAATAAAAAAATTGGGGCTAAAACATTATTTTTGTGGAAAAAATTCGATTTTTTTTATTTTCACGGCTCCATGTTATAAACTTCTGCAAAGCTCTTGGGGGTTCAGGGTGCTCACCACACATCTAGATAAGTTCCCTTAGGGGTCTAGTTTCCAAAATGGTGTCACTTGTGGGGTTTTTCCACTGTTTAGGCACATCAGGGGCACATCCGCTAAGTATTCAAGTAAATTTTACATTCAAAAAGTCAAATGGCGCTCCTTCCCTTATGAACCCTGCCGTGCGCCCAAACAGTGGTTTTCCCCCACATATGGGGTATCTGCTTACTCAGGAGAAATTGCACAACAAACTGCATGGTGCAATTTCTCCTGTTACCCTTATAAAAATGCAATATTGGGGGCTGAAAAACATTTTTGTGGGAAAAATGTGAAAATTTTATTTTTATGGCTACATGTTCTAAACTTCTGTGAAGCACCTGGGGGTTCAAGGTGCTCACCACATATCTAGATACGTTCCCTGAGGGGTCTAGTTTCCAAAATGGTGCCACTTGTGGGTGGTTTCCACTGTTTAGGCACATCAGGGGCTCTCCAAACGCAACATGGCGTCCACTAATTATTCAAGCAAATTTTGCAATCAAAAAGTCAAATGGCTTCTCTTCCGAGCTCTTCCGTGCGCCCTAACAGTGGTTTTTCCCAACGTATGGGGTATCTGCGTGCTCAGGGGAAATTGCACAACAAATTTTGGGTCCACTTTTTCCTGTTACCCCTGCGAAAATAAAAAAAAAAATGGGTCTAAAGTAACATTTTTGTGAAAAAAGTTAAATGTTAATTTTTTTCTTCCACATTCCAAAAATTCCTGTGAAGCACCTGAAGGGTTAATAAAGTTCTTGACTGTGGTTTTGAGCACCTTGAGGGGTGCAGTTTTTAGAATGGTGTCACTTTTGGGTATTTTCTGTCATAAAGACCCCTCAAAGTGACTTCAAATGTGATGTGGTCCCTAAAAAAATGGTTTTGTAAATTTTGTTGGAAAAATGAGAAATCGCTGGTCATCTTTTAACTCTTATAGCTCCCTAATAAAAAAAAAAATTTGGTTCCAAAATTGTGCTGATATAAAGTAGTCATGTGGGAAATGTTATTTATTAACTATTTTGTGTGACATATCTCTCTGATTTAAGGGCATAAAAATAAAAATTTTGAAAATTGCAAAATTTTCACCAAATTTCCGTTTTTTTTCACAAATAAACGCTTGTGATATCGAAGAAATTTTACCACTATCATGAAGTACAATATGTCACGAAATAACAATCTCAGAATCAGGGGGATCCGTTGAAGCGGTCCAGAGTAATTACCTCATAAAGTGACAGTGGTCAGAATTGTAAAAATTGGCCCGGTCATTAACGTGCAAACCACCCTCTGGGGTAAAGGGGTTAATGACATAAAGGATTAGAAAAACTACTTTCATGTTACTTAACCCGATGAAAGAGTTGACATAACCCCCCTGAAATATTTTACCCTCAACTTAAAATTGTCAAAACTAGAGAATAGTGTAATACTCATCTTACCAATCCCATGCACTACTGTGCCGAATGTTCCTGGTACCCTTCCACTTCTGTTAATCAGGCTGCAGCAATTACGTGTCGAAACATGGAAGCAACAGCTAATTATTGACTGTATCAGTGTTGAGTCTTTCACAATAGAAGTCAGCAGGCCAATGATTAGCAGCAGTCACTGCTTGAGCAGCATGAACAGAGATCAGTAAGGGATCAGGAAAATTATGGCACTAGGTTTCTATTACCACTGCGGTACATTAACTGTACAGGGTCTCTAGCTGATCCCATACCACCTGCGGTAGTTGTGAGCAGTATGAGAACTTGTACACTACTGCAACCACGTAGATCAGAGATGACTTTGAACCCAGTCATTTAACCTCTCAGAAGCTGTGGCCAGTGAACAGGATCTACAAAATGCTGCATTATATTAACACTATTCCTGTAACTGTAATGACCTGTAGTATAAAAAAAATTGCATTATCGTGATGTGCATTGATAATCACCACCATTTTAGTTTTTTGCACAGAAGTGTGGCGACTCTTCTAGAGCTGCACACAGTTTTTATGATTAGTAATTAGTATTCTACAGGGTGAGCACAAAAACAGTTTTTGATTTCCAACAGATATAAAATATAACTTTATTGGAATATTCTTACACATTAGTGTCTACAGTTGCATCAACAAAGTTTCGTATGGTATCACACACACTCAATGTGCACCGCACCCGTTACTCAGCAAACATTCATGCAATAACCTAGTTTACAGCTTCATTGACTTGTTCCTTCTGATCACCCTGGTAGCAGATAGTGAAGGTTCATGCACTCTGTCCTTTATGTACCTCCAGTTTGATCTGGTGATCTCGAGGGCCTTTTGGAGAACCCCTGGTCATTTTGTCCAATCCATCTGTTCGGCAGGTTCTTTTTGACATATTTGTAGAGAGTGAGATGCCAGTGTGGTGATGCCCCATTTTGCTGAAAAAAGTATGCACTACTGTTAACAGCTAGTTCTAGAATCAACCAGATGGTTAGCATTTCCAGCTAATCCAGAACATGTAACCCTCGGCTAGCTATGCACGTTGACTTCTTGTGGCTGCGCAAAGAGGCTTCTCTAACGCGATCAACAACTTGCTGCGAGAATGATACTTAGCCTAAATGTCCCTTTCTCTGATCACAAATGCATCTTTTCTCAATGAAATTATTATACCACTTCAAAATGGACTTGTTAGTAGGCTGATCCACATTAAATTTATGTTTTAAAGCACACTGCACTGTCACATTAGTGTATCTTTTATCAAGTTACAACACGCATCAGCTGCATTGCTGTTGGTCGAGTGCCATCTTGGATTTCACAGCCTACTCTTCTCAATCACCATGTTCCCTTCTTATTAATAATAACAGCTATACTCACCTTCGGTGTATGCACCGTTCTAGCGAGGTAAGCACTGGCTCTTCCGACAAATCAGCGGCTGCTTACTGACTTTTTCCAGTCCGATTTTTCTGAAGGAGGGAAGTGGCCACTGATTAGCTACAGGGCTCACGTGACATTGTTATGTGACCCGAGCCCCAGAAGAACCAGTGACAACACTGCTGGAATGGACCCCACACCATAGGTGAGTATATTTGTTATTATTTTATAAGGGGGGAATATAGTGATTAAGAAGGTGTTTTCAGCGTAGTGGACAACCTCATTAAATTAAGGAGCATTTTTGTGGTCACCCTGTATTATAAATAGAAATACCACATGTATCTTCACTTCATTCTTGTGGAAGCCACAGTGAGGTGGTGATACATGTGGGTGCTTCCTCTTTATCCATTTCCTTTCTTGTTGCATTGGATCACCACAGACATCTTTGCCTATACACTTATACAGGTCACTCATACCTGGGTACCTTGTTTATTCTATGCCATATATAGTGGATTCACTGCTAGTTCATTACATATTATCAGCAAATTTACAGCTTATTAGCTCTCTGGTTGGTACGGTGTGTTTATTGATGGTACAATCTTTTACCCTTAATCTTACTTTGACTTAGTATTTGTATCACTACGTTGCCATCTATTATATGTATTTGCCCTGTACAGCTTGTTAACTGTTTTTTTATTGGTTGTGACCTAAGGGACTAGGTGTTTTGATAGTTGACTTATTATAGTCACATACATGTATATCTTGGGTCCTTTGTCTACCTTTTTAAGTGTTTTTAATCGTTTGTATCAGGGCTGTGGAGTCGGTAAGCCAAACCTCCGACTCCTCAATTTCCATGACACCAACTCCGACTCCATGACTCCGACTCCCTCATACATGGCTCATGTTTAACTGATAAATTTACTGTAGTAAAACGGTAACATCAGGCTTTTAATCATTATTATGGTGCAATAATCAAGCTATTTAGATAGAAAATAAAATATATTTATTGGAATACAACTTTAGAACAAAAATTTTTTTGCATATTTACAATTTATTATACACAATGCAGTAAGTCGAAAAAAACATTTTCAACAAAAATGTACTGAATAACATTTGTGCAGTCTATGAATTTGTTCTGAGAAATAGTATCGCCTCCATCAGATCCTCCTTCATAGATGACCTCAAATCTGACTTAATTATTTTAAGGCTAGAGAACAACCTCTCTATACTAACTTGGGTTGGTGGCAAAGTAGTAACCACGTGGGCAACATCTCTAACAATTTCAGGGTATAACGGAATTGCCTCGTGCACAGTCAGTTTTGATGAACAATTGAACTCTTCTACTTCTTTGAGAGCAAGTGAAAAATTTTATAATTCCACAATTGCCCCTTTTCCAGCACATCTCTTCAAGATGGAATCAATTTTAGGGGTTCTGTCAGCAATAGCCAATTTCCTCACTTTGCTAATCAGAGTTGCAGCATGTCCCTCTTGCAGACTATCTCTTATTGCCAACTGCAACTTGTGCAAAACACAGCGCATTTGATGAATAGGAGAGCGGTGTAAAGCTGCTTCAACAAGATCATCTAATTGTAAAGAATCATTTTGCTGTTCTTTTGTAGTAATATCTGTTTGTTCCTCCGTTATGGGAACAGGACTGTGGCATTCCATCGTCAACATACTGAATCTGAAAACCACGGTGGCTCAGTGGTTAGCACTCAGCCTTGCAGCACTGGGGTCCTGGGTTCAAATCCCACCAAGGACAACATCTGCAAGGAGTCTGTATATTCTCCCCGTGTTTGCGTGGGTTTCCTCCGGGTTCTCCGGTTTCCTCACACATTCCAAAGACACACTGATAGGGAATATAGATTGTGAGCCCCAATGGGGACAGTGCCCATAATGTCTGTAAAGCGCTGTAGAATTAATGGCGCTGTATAAGTGAGTAAAATAAATAAATAAAATGTTCTTCTAGCTGCTGTTCACCTTCATTATTTTCATTCATCAGTTTGATTGTACTTATCATGTTTGAAGCATTGCCAGTTATAATAGCAAGAATCTGTTCTATTTTTGTTCTTAATCCTGCTTTTCTGTTCACTCCAGCAGTTCTGAGATGAGTGCAGTCATTCCTTCCCTGTGTTTTTTTCCCCTTATCTGTAGAGCAGGAGCTTCACTACTTATCATGTACATAAACTGCAGCACAGATTCATCTCAGCTAAAAGTCTAGACCCTTAGATCAGGAATAGGACAGACATTTATAGGACATTTCATAACTTTAACCACCATAAATGAGGAGGGCACCATCTAATAAACGGGATCTACCTGCAGCATCTCATGAACTAACAAGTGAAAACATTTTTGGGAAAGAGGAGATGCTAACTAATAGTGATCACCAAAATGATCAAGAAATAAATAAATAGATAGTGATCAATAGCAATATCAATCTATGAAAATATGTCAATTTATTAAATACAAATGTTTCCTGACACATATACATGTAGTAACAAACTAACAAACATATAAAACACCATAAAATAGTGGAAAAACACCACTGTCTAAGGAGCCAGCTGATACATTATAATAGAATCACGTATATAATGATACAACAAATACTATATATGATAATTCAATGTATGAAGAAATACAGAGCGCACAGGCTCAGTGCAATATCTGTGATGGTCAATGATGCCTAGACCCTGGAATGCACTAGTTAAATAACAGGGTAAATGTGTAAAGGCAAGTGAAGCACATAAAAGGCTGAAAAAGCAGAGTATGGCAAAAGGCAGTACCTGTTTCCCCACACTGAATGGTGTCCCCACAAGGATAAATGCACTAGTTAAATAACAGGGTAAATGTGTAAAGGCAAGTGAAGCACATAAAAGGCTGAAAAAGCAGAGTATGGCAAAAAACAGTACCTGTTTCCCCACACTGAATGGTGCCCCCACAAGGATAAAAGTACGATCCTAATGGATAACCAAATAGGTCCCTATAGCTAACATAAGCTAATGACCACAGCGGAACCTAAAGCACTAAATAAGGGGATGATACCAGAAAGTGAGAGCCTGTGCTGAAAAAAATATAATGATATGCCCCTGATGAAGCCACCGTGAGTGGCGACACGCGTTGGGCTCCGCGGCGCCAGCTGTTCTTATTATATTTTTTTCAGCACAGGCTCTCACTTTCTGGTATCATCCCCTTATTTAGTGCTTTAGGTTCCGCTGTGGTCATTAGCTTATGTTAGCTATAGGGACCTATTTGGTTATCCATTAGGATCGTACTTTTATCCTTGTGGGGGCACCATTCAGTGTGGGGAAACAGGTACTGCCTTTTGCCATACTCTGCTTTTTCAGCCTTTTATGTGCTTCACTTGCATTTACACATTTACCCTGTTATTTAACTAGTGCATTTATCCTTGTGGGGGCACCATTCAGTGTGGGGAAACAGGTACTGCCTTTTGCCATACTCTGCTTTTTCAGCCTTTTATGTGCTTCACTTGCCTTTACACATTTACCCTGTTATTTAACTAGTGCATTGCAGGGTCTAGGCATCATTGACCATCACAGATATTGCACGGAGCCTGTGCGCTCTGTATTTCTTCATTCATTAAATTATATATAGTATTTGTTGTATCATTATATACGTGATTCTATTATAATGTATCAGCTGGCTCCTTAGACAGTGGTGTTTTTCCACTATTTTATGGTGTTTTATATGTTTGTTAGTTTGTTACTACATGTATATGTGTCAGGAAACATTTGTATTTAATAAATTGACATATTTTCATAGATTGATATTGCTATTGATCACTATCTATTTATTTATTTCTTGATCATTTTGGTGATCACTATTAGTTAGCATCTCCTCTTTCCCAAAAATTTTTTCACATTTCATAACTTTCCCAAATTCGTATGAAAAAATATTCCCCTCAAAATGCATTGAACTACTGTACCCAATTTATTATACAGGGTGGTCCAAAAGTAGGTGGACAGAAAGTGTAATAAGGTTATGAAGCGGGAGATTTATCAAACAAAATCCAGTAATTTTAGATAACATTGTGTGGAGTGATAAGCTTCTTTCAAATTATCCGGCCATATTAACAGACATAATTTTATTTACTGGTATAATGAGAACATGCATTTAACATTAGAGCAACAACTAAATGAGCCTGGTGTCAATGTTTGGGGTGGTATTTCAAGTTTTGGTGTTTTAGGACCAATATTTTTTGATGGAACAGTCACAGGAGATAAGTATCTCGAAATTCTAATGAATCAAGTTGTTCCCCAGTTACAGCAACAGCCTAATTCAAATGACCTTTATTTCCAACAAGATGGGGCCCCTCCACATTATTCAAGAGTAGCCCGCGAGTATCTTGATGAAACATTTCCTAATAAATGGATTGGCTGAAGAGGCCCACTTGATTGGCCGGCACGTTTACCAGACTTGACCCCAATTGATTTTTTCTTTTGGGGAGTACTCAAGGACAAAGTTTATAGTCGAAAACCAAAAAGTGTCAGTGATTTGAAAAATTACATAAGAGATGCATTTCAAGAAATTAATACCCAAAGAGACTTGTGCAAAAAAGTTTGTCGAAGCGTAAGAGGCAACTTCAAAGCTGTGCAAATTGTAATGGAAAACAGTTTGAGAAACTGCGTTGATAAAATTTAAGGGCTTTTGTATTATTGTTCAGAATAAATTGTAATTGTCAATGTTATGCTTGTGTTAGTAAATATAATTTTATATATAAATCAAAATAAATGTTATTATTTTCTGTCCACCTACTTTTGGACCACCCTGTATATTGTCGGAGTCGTTCAATTTTATACCGACTCCACCAAAATGGACACCGATTCCACAGCCCTGGTTTGTATGTCCTTGACTGCTTAAATAAAATGTTAGATTTATTTGAAATCCTCTTGCTATATACAGTTGTAGTTCTTGCCTTAATTTCCTCTTAGTTTAGATGTTTGCTTTTGAGTTGATTCCTACATTAAATTTGGTGGTGTCCATCTTTTTTTGTTTTCTACCAGCTAATTATTAATGTTCACACTTTCTGATGAACAATTAATCAATGGCACTAGATTAGCAACACCTAATGCTACTTTCCCCTCTTAAGCCATATGGATGCTTTTGCATTTTGGCTAGTTTTTGGTAAATAAATAATGATACTCTGATTTATCTTGTGTTGTCCTTTATCTGAAGTTCTATTAACCAAATTTTAAGACATTCTAAAGACTAGATGTTTTTTTATTGTGTCCCTCTGATATGTAATATCAGGCCCTTTTATACCTTAGCAGCATCATATTGTTGTGGTTGGGGTAATATCAGTTTATTAGTGCCATTATTGTTCATCATTTCAGTGCAGTTTGAAGGAAGTAGTCATCGATGTAGTGAGAATAGAATAACGTTGTTCATTTAACCTTGTTCTGCGCAAGACTGAACTTTCATTATAAACATCCGTAAGAAAGCAAAACAAAGCAAGGATTCGAAAGTAATAATGAGAATTTGTTCCTATTAGAGAAAACATGAAACATTTGCTTCCTGACAGTATTGATTAGGGCACAAAGGTCCTGTGCGTTTCTCAGGCTTTTGACAAGTAGAACGAGCGGCTGTGTTTCATTGCACATCCCTCACACATTTGTATCATTTATACTGACACACTAAATAAAAGCTCAAATTAGGTCCTCAGAGGTAAGATTTCCGGGCATTAGTTGCTGCCACGCTTCATTATGACGACATTGTATGATCCCGTCAGTCTGGATGTATCAATTACTGAGAGTTGCGCGCCTTATTCTTCTTAATTGGTCTGCAGTGTTTGACAAAGTTTAAATGAGTGCTTTCTGATCATGCAGTACATGGGTTTCTTCTGGAGGTGTAATGACTACTTCCAAGAAAAAAAGTTGGGATAGTGATTTGCCACCAAGGGGTACTAAATTTTTATAGGCATGATAGCTCTTTTATAACAGCAATATTTTAGTGGATTAATAATGTGAATTGTGAGGGTATAAATATATACCAAACACTCCAAATTGCTTGTCTGCTTGTTTAAAAAACCTACTTGCTAATACACTTTTGGGGAATTCTGATTTAGTAGATGGGGATCTCCAGTTGTGAAATCTCGTCTATTAGCTACATCTATGAGCTACAGCAGGAACCAGATATAAGGTGTCTCTCTCTTTCTTTGGAGGACCCAGCAGGTCTATGCATTACATTAATTTTAATAGGTACTGTGTAATACTTCATTTCTCCTGAGGTGGCGCAACAGGGAAAATGAGGACCTAAAGAGACAATTTTTTCATAAAGATAAATTCCACTGTCATCCAGCAGAATATTGGTTAAGCCACATACATGCCATATATGCCTATTGATTGCACTGTATACCTGTCTATTTGGTAATACAATTCGGGTTTGAACATCCCATACATCATTGAAATATAATTTCTAAAATGTGCAAAACCCAGCTTGTACATAAAGATTTGGTTCTGTCCTTCTCCTTGTCAGTAGGATAAGGTTTAAAGATTCTATGATGTCGAACCATACAATACAGACCAAAAGTTTGGACACACCTTCTCATTTAAAGATTTTTCTGCATTTTCATGACTATGAAAATTGTACATTCATACTGAAGGCATCAAAACTATGAATTAATACATGTGGAATTATATACTTAGCAAAAAAGTGTGAAACAACTGAAAATATGTCTTATATTCTAGGTTCTTCAAAGTAGCCACCTTTTGCTTTGATGACTGCTTTGCACACTCTTGGCATTCTCTTGATGAGCTTCAAGAGGTAGTCACCGGAAATGGTCTTCCAACAATCTTGAAGGAGTTCCCAGGGATGCTTAGCACTTGTTGGCCCTTTTGCCTTCACTTTGCGGTCCAGCTTGGGTTCAGGTCTGGTGACTGTGGAGGCCAGGTCATCTGGCGTAGCACCCCATCACTCTCCTTCTTGGTCAAATAGCCCTTACACATCCTGGAGGTGTGTTTGGGATCATTTTCCTGTTGAAAAATAAATGATGGTCCAACTAAACGCAAACCGGATGGAATAGCATGCCGCTGTAAGATGCTGTGGTAGCCATGCTGGTTCAGTATGCCTTCAATTTTGAATAAATCCCCAACAGTGTCACCAGCAAAGCACCCCCACACCATCACACCTCCTCCTCCATGCTTCACAGTGGGAACCAGGCATGTAGAGTCCATCCGTTCACCTTTTCTGCGTCGCACAAAGACACGGTGGTTGGAACCAAAGATCTCAAATTTGGACTCATAGACCAAAGCACAGATTTCCACTGGTCTAATGTTCATTCCTTGTGTTCTTTAGCCCAAACAAGTCTCTTCTGCTTGTTGCCTGTCCTTAGCAGTGGTTTCCTAGCAGCTATTTTACCATGAAGGCCTGCTGCACAAAGTCTCCTCTTAACAGTTGTTGTAGAGATGTGTCTGCTGCTTGAACTCTGTGTGGCATTGACCTGGTCTCTAATCTGAGCTGCTGTTAACCTGCGATTTCTGAGGCTGGTGACTCGGATAAACTTATCCTCAGAAGCAGAGGTGACTCTTGATCTTCCTTTCCTGGGGCAGTCCTCATGTGAGCCAGTTTCTTTGTAGCGCTTGATGGTTTTTGCAACTGCACTTGGGGACACTTTCAAAGTTTTCCCAATTTTTTGGACTGACTGACCTTCATTTCTTAAAGTAATGATGGCCACTCGTTTTTCTTTACTTAGCTGCTTTTTTCTTGCCATAATACAAATTCTAACAGTCTATTCAGTAGGACTATTAGCTGTGTATCCACCAGACTTCTGCACAGCACAACTGATGGTCCCACCCCCATTTATAAGCCAAGAAATCCCACTTATTAAACCTGACAGGGCACACCAGTGAAGTGAAAACCATTTCCGGTGACAACCTCTTGAAGCTCATCAAGAGAATGCCAAGAGTGTGCAAAGCAGTCATCAAAGCAAAAGGTGGCTACTTTGAAGAACCTAGAATATAAGACATATTATCAGTTGTTGTAGCATCGGCGTCTCTGCCCCCTGCTAGGCAGAGACGCCATTCCCCTCACCTCTCTGCTCCGTGCTCGGCGTCCTCCTCCCGCGCTGCTGGCAGCGCACGCTGCTTCCCAGGCACTGTGCTTAGGGCGCGCGCGCGCTCCCTCTCTCTTAAAGGGGCCGCGCGCGCCGTCCTAAGGAGTCCCCGGCCAATTGCCGGAGGATCTCCCATATATAAGGCACCTCCTCCAAAATGGAGGTGCCCGAGCAAAGTTGTTTGCACTGTGTCTTCCTGTGCTTCAGCCCTCAGGTCCCGCTGCTAGCCTGACTTCTTGTCCTGCCTGCCAGCCTGTTATCCGCCAGTTACCTGCCTATTACCTGCCTTGTCTGTCAGACCGCTCACCTGGGAGCGTCCACCAGTTACCTGCCTGTCACCTGCCTCGTCTGTCAGACCACTCACCTGGGAGCGTCCACCAGTTACCTGCCTGTTACCTGCTGTCTCCGTCAGCCCGCTCACCTGGGAGCGCCCGCCAGTTACCTGTCAGTTATCCGCCTCGTCTGTCTGCCCGCTCTCCTGGGAGCACCTGCTTGCTTTCTGCCAGCCTGCCTGGAGATCCTGCCGTCACTTGCCGTGACCTCCTGCCTGTCTACCCAGAGACTGTCCCCGTAACTTGCCGTGACCACCTGCCTGTCTACCCAGAGACTGTCCCCGTCACTTGCCGTGACCACCTGCCTGTCTACCCAGAGACTGTCCCTGTCACTTGCTGTGACCACCTGCCTGCTTACCCAGAGACTGTCCCCTTCACTTGCTGTGGCTACCTGCTTGCCTTCCCTGGGAGTCACCCGCTTCCTTACAAGGACTTCCCCTTTGTATTGCAGCTCAGAGGTTCCACCTCCCGGCCCCGTTACAGTTGTTTCACACTTTTTTTGTTAAGTATATAATTCCACATGTTTTAATTCATAGTTTTGATGCCCTCAGTGTGAATGTACAATTTTCAAAGTCATGAAAATACAGAAAAATCTTTAAATGAGAAGGTGTGTCCAAACTTTTGGTCTGTACTGTATATGTGCGTGCGTGTGTATGTATGTATATATATATATATATATATATATATATATATATATATGTATATATATATATATATATATATAATATACAGGGTGGTCCAAAAGTAGGTGGACAGAAAGTGTGATAAGGTTATGAAGGGGGAGATTTATCAAACATGGTGTAAATTGAAACTGGCTCAGTTGCCCTTACCAACCAATCAGATTCCACTTTTCATTCCTCACAGACTCTTTGGAAAATGAAAGGTGGAATCTGATTGGTTGCTTAGGGCAACTGAGCCAGTTTCACAGATCTAGTTTTCACAGATAGATCTCCCCCAAATCTGTTTTCTTTTCAGATAATTCTGATAACACATAATGGCAAATAATTTAAATACAGATCAAAGAAAGTGGATTTACTCTGAGTAGTGGAAATCTCAAAATGCTGAAACCGTTAGAGTAAATTGGGTTGAAACATTTGGTACTCAAGCCCCAAAGAGACAAACCATTTACCGCATTCATGACAAATTCAATGCTACTGGCTCAATCCTTAATGCTCCAAAAACTGGTCGACCCAAAACAGTCTGTACAGAAGATAATAAACAACTTGTTGCTGACACATTTGTTCAGAGTCCAAAAAAGTCCACCAGAGGAGCCTCTTTGGAATTGGGAATTTCACGAGCTTCTATCATGCGAATCCTGAAATCTATTGGGTGGAAAGCTTATCGTCCACGTCTAATTCATGCTTTATTGGAGGATGATCCAGACAGGCGGCTGCAATTTAGTGAGATTAAACTTAACGAAATTGAAGAAAATCCAGTAATTTTAGATAACATTATGTGGAATGATGAAGCTTCTTTCAAATTATCCGGCCATATTAACAGACATAATTGTATTTACTGGTATAATGAGAACATGCATTTAACATTAGAACAACAACTAAATGAGCCTGGTGTCAATGTTTGGGGTGGTATTTCAAGTTTTGGTGTTTTAGGACCAATATTTTTTGATGGAACAGTCACAGAAGATAAGTATCTCGAAATTCTAATGAATCAAGTTGTTCCCCAGTTACAGCAACAGCCTAATTCAAATGACCTTTATTTCCAACAAGATGGGGCCCCTCCACATTATTCAAGAGTAGTCCGCGAGTATCTTGATGAAACATTTCCTAATAAATGGATTGGCCGAAGAGGCCCACTTGATTGGCCGGCACGTTCACCAGACTTGACCCCAATGGATTTTTTCTTTTGGGGAGTACTCAAGGACAAAGTTTATAGTCGAAAACCAAAAAGTGGCAGTGATTTGAAAAATTACATAAGAGATGCATTTCAAGAAATTAATACCCAAAGAGACTTGTGCAAAAAAGTTTGTCGAAGTGTAAGAGGCAGACTTCAAAGCTGTGCAAATTGTATTGGAAAACAGTTTGAGAACCTGCGTTGATAAAATTTAAGGGCTTTTGTATTATTGTTCAGAATAAAATTTAATTGTCAATGTTATGCTTGTGTTAGTAAATATAATTTTATATATAAATCAAAATAAATGTTATTATTTTCTGGCCACCTACTTTTGGACCACCCTGTATTTATGTGTGTGTGTGTTTGTGTATCATATAAGCTCACATTAGCCTCCAATTACCCAAGTATCTTGCATAGCAATGCATTTTCATGTTCAACTCCCACACAGTGGTGTCAAATAAAAATGATTGAGCTGGCTTGCAGATGTGAATTAGGTGTGCTCTGCTCCACCTGGTCTCCACTAATGTAAGGATTTCTTAATATTTAGGTTAATCCAGTTGTCATTGCAAACACAATGTATTATCAGTAACATTCTGTATTTTTGTTAGTGTATTTCATCATTCACAGAATATTGATATTTTCATAAAAGTCACTAGTGTGGTATCAGTGTGGAATTCGATGTTTGGGTGTTTGTTTGTTTTTTAGTTAATTCCTTAGTGATGGAGCTAATTTTGACCTTAATGACCAGGCCAAATTTTTCAAATCTGACCAGTGTCACTTGTGTAGTAATAACTCTGGAACATTTCAACGGATCCCAGTGATTCTGAGTTTGTTTTTTCGTGACATATTGTACTTTATGATAGTGGTAAAATTTGGTTGATATGATTTTGAGTATATTTATTAAAATATCGAAAATTTGACAAAAAAAAAATAGAAAATTAAGCAATTTTCAAACTTCAAATTTTTATGCCCTTAAATCAGATAGTTCTACCACACAAAATGAATAAATAACATTTCCCATATGTCTACTTTACATCTGCATCATTTTTGAAAAATCTTTTTTTTTTTGTTAGGAAGTTAGAAGGGTTAAAATTTGACCAGCGATTTCTCATTTTTCCAACATTTAGAAAACAATTTTTAGAGGCCACATCACATTTAAAGTGACTTTGAGGGGCCTATATGACAGAAAATACCCCAAAAGTGAACCCATTCTAAAAACTGCAACCCTCAAAGTTCTGAAAATCACATTTAAGACGTTTATTAACCCTTCAGATGCTTCTTAGGAATTAAAGCAATGTGGAAGAAAAAAAATTAACTTTACTTTTTTTCACAAAAAATTTAATTTAGCTCCAAATTTGTAATTTTTATAAGGGCTAATAGGAAAAAATGGACTTCTCAGTTTGTTGTGTAATGTCTCCTGAGTATGCCAATACCCTACATATAATCGGGAACTACTTTTGAGGCACAGTGCAAAACTCAGAAGGGAAGGAGCGCGATATTATAGTGCAGATTTTACTGTTCTGGTTTACGGGTGACATTGTGGAGGTTTCACCAATTTAAGGTACACTAGGTAACTGCTCTCCTCCAAATTAAAGATGTCCGAGTGCATGCAGAGAAGCTAATTAACCAAATCTGCTAATCTGGTTGAAAAACTTCACTCAGAGACTGAACCACGCAAATGGCATACTTTATTACGTAGACATGGGGTTAAATAGTATTCTCCTTCTAGGTGGGATTAGTAAAATTTATTCCAGAACTGTTCTGGCTTTTTTAGATGTTTTTTAGCAAATTCCTGTCTAGCCTTTTTCTTCTTGATGCTTATGAGTGGCTTGCACCGTGCAGTGAACCCTCTGTATTTACTTTCATGCAATCTTCTCTTTATGGTAGATTTGGATATTGATACGCCTACCTCCTGGAGAGTGTTGTTCACTTGGTTGGCTGTTGTGAAGGGGTTTCTCTTCACCATGGAGATTATTCTGCGATCATCCACCACTGTTGTCTTCCGTGGACGCCCAGGTCTTTTTGCATTGATGAGTTCACCAGTGCTTTCTTTCTTTCTAAGGATGTACCAAACTGTAGATTTTGCCACTCCTAATATTGTAGCAATTTCTCAGATGGGTTTTTTCTGTTTTTGCAGCTTAAGGATGGCTTGTTTCACCTGCATAGAGAGCTCCTTTGACTGCATCTTTACTTCACAGCAAAACCTTCCAAATGCAAGCACCACACCTCAAATCAACTCCAGGCCTTTTATCTGCTTAATTGAGAATGACATAACGAAGGGATTGCCCACACCTGTCCATGAAATAGCCTTGGAGTCAATTGTCTAATTGCTTTTGGTCCCTTTAAAAACAGGGTGGCACATGTTAAGGAGCTGAAACTCCTAAACCCTTCATCCAATTTTAATGTGGATATCCTCAAATGAAAGCTGAAAGTCTGAACTTCAACTGCATCTGAATTGTTTTGTTTAAAATTCATTGTGGTAATGTCTAGAACCAAAATTAGAAAAATGTTGTCTCTGTCCAAATATATATGGACCTAACTGTATATTTTACCTTGACAACATGACCCACTAGGAGAGTGGATTTTGAGGGGCCTATGTATTGGAAACTCCCCAAAAGTGATACCATTTTAAAAACCGCACCCCTCAAATACTTTAAAACTGTTGTCGGGATTTTTTTAACCCTTCAGTTGCTACACAGGAAATAATGCAAATTGGAATAAAAAAAAAAATAGTTTTACCTCTAAAATCTTGCTTTAGCCCCAAATTTCTCACTTTTGCAAGCGGTAACACCAAAAAGTGGACCGCACAGTTTGTTACCCACTTTCTTACAAGTGCAGCGCTCGAAGCGGTAGGAGCAATATTTGAACTTTGGAACACAAATTTGGCTGAAAGAGATGGCGGGCACCATGTCGCATTTGTAGGCCCCCTACGGAGCCTAAACAGCAGAAACCCCTCACAACTCCTGAGTACGCCAATACCCCATATGTGGGGAAAATACAGTGTTTGGGCGCACCGCAGAGTTCAGAAGGGAAGGAGCACTGTGTGACTTTTTGAACGCAAAATTGGCTGGAATCGAGAGCGGACGCCATGTCGCATTTGGAGTGCCCCTGATGTGCCTAAATAGTGGAAACCCCCCACAAGTGACCTCATTTTGGAAACTAGACCTTTCAAAGATTTTATCCAGGGGTATTGTGAGCATTTTGAACCCACATGTACGAGACAAAATTTGATAACATTAGGTCGTCATATTGAAAAAGTTCAGCACCATATTTCTCACTTTTGCAAGAGTTAACACAAAGTAGACCCCATAGTTTGTTACCCACTTTATGAGCACGGCGAAACCCCACATGTAGTCAAAAATTTCTATTTGGACAAACGGCAGGGCTCGGAAGGGAAGGGGCACTATTTGAATTTTGGATCACAAATTGGCTGAAATAGATTGTGGGCGACATGTCACATTTGCACGGTCCCTAAGGCGCCCAAACAGCAGAAAACTCCCACAAGTGACCCTATTTTGGAAACTACACCCCTGAAGGATTTTATCCAGGGTTATAGTGAGGATTTTGAACCCAAAGGTACTACACAGAATTTGATAGCATTAGGTAGTCATATTAAATATGTCATTAGTGTTGAGCGCAAGTGCTTGCCACTCGAGTTTACATCGGGTGTACGGGTATGCACCATGTATCGCGGGTGCTCGAGTGACATGCTTGAGTCCCTGCCCGCATGAGCGGAAATTCGAGCATGTCACTCGAGCACCCGCGATACTCGGTGGATACCTGAGCGCCTCGATGCAAACTCGAGTAGCTAGCACTTGCGCTCAACACTAGTTACCATCATCATCATCTTTTTTTTTTTTTTTTTTACTTTTTGAAAACCCTAAGCCCAACCCTAAATCTATTGGCAAAGAATGAATGAAATAAAAATTATAAAATAAAAAAAAATTAATCTGACTAAGTGGATGACACGGGTGGATGATTTACCAATTATTGGCTTTTGATCACTACGATAGGGTCTATCACAGTGATCAAAAGTACCCAACAGAAAAAATCCCTGCTGTTGCTGGGTGCAGGCCGGCAGATGTTGGCGGGCGCACTGCACCCTCCATTTTTTTTTGTCAGAAAGAGGAAGCAGAGGGCCGGGGGACGAAGCAGAAGGGACTCAGGGATGTCGGCAGTACCAGGGGCTGGGGCTTGGAGACATCTTTCCTCTCTCCTCTGACATGTATATCTTGTCAGAAGAGAGAGAATGATTTTAATAGCGGGCACGCTTTTTTTTTTTACGTTTGGAGATAATGATATGCTAGTGCTTCGGGGTGGCTAGTGCTCCGGGGTGGCCTGTGGGAGGACTCTTTCTGGTGCTCTGCTTACATATTCATCTTTATGCTCTTATGACAGGTCACGGTGCCTTCACTGACCTGCCTCCTATTTTACATAATGCATCTAGTAGTGGGGGCTAGGTAAAATAGGAGGCAGGTCAGTGAATGATCAGTGAGCTGTCATAAGAGCATACAGATGAATATTTAACCAGAGCACCAGATAGAGCACCCCCCACAGGCCGCTCAGAGCACGAGCATCTCATTATTTTCAAACTGAAAGTAAAGATTACACAAGAACCACAGGACAGATTTCACCAACCAATGTATCATTTTAATCAGTGTAATGTCACCCACCTGACAGTGTATGTAGTTTACTGAGCACAATCCTGCTGACAGGTGCGCCTTAAGGGGTTAATTCATTTCAAGACTTTCCAAAATTGAATATTCTAGACATCTTTCATTCAGATGACCGGTATTGCAGTACCTACTAGAAGAGATCAAATGATCGCAGGTTCAAGTCACCTAAGGGGACTAAAAATAAAGTAAAAAAAAAAATCTGGCTAAAAATGTACATTTTAAATAAATATAGAAATTCAAATCACCCCCTTTTCCTCAAAAAAAAAATTAAACTGGTATTGCATCAGTGAAAGTCTAGGGAAGGAAAAATGCAAATATAAAACTGAAAATTGGCTGCAGACACAAGGGGTTAATGAAACACTTGCAAAAGATGGGTTTTTTTGTTTTATTTTTCAGTAAGCAAGCATTTAATTGAAATTAATCCATATCTTCTTCTTTTTTTTTAAATGGCCCATTACTTATTAAAAAGTCAACCAAATTAGCTCAATAGGTAATAACAGTCTTTATGACCAATAGCTACAGAATATCCTATATCAAACAGGACTCGGATGAAAAAATAAGTATACTTTATTAATTTACAATATAATAGTACAGTTATATAAAAAAATATATAAAATTCAGAGATAACGTGCATGATGCGGAAAACAAGATAAAATGGCATAATTATTTGAATATATTGCAGCACAAGTGTATACATGATTAGTCAAGATAAACATATTATATATACTTCATAAATTAATATACACATGAAGAAATATGCATATGATGGCCCCGTTTCGTTACAAGGTGAAAAAATTATACTCTCACAAATGGATAAAAGTGTACACCATCATGTCAGAAGCTGTCTGCCATATAAATGCATAAAGGTAAGTGGAATGTGCATACGTCTTAGATCTATCATCAACTGATTGCAAACATGCGTATAATCCAATAAGAAAAATACTTAAACCGTGTATGGAAGCAGCTCACTCCTCCACTTGGTGCAAAAGTAGTAATGTACCAATGAGAAATCGGTACTGCATACAGTAATCACCCAGTAGGAAGAGTGTGGAGCATCCCATATGTATAAGGAGTCCATGAAGATAACCAGAAGAGCTCATGGACAGTCATACGAGATAAATCATGTTACCATGTAGCACCCCTAGATTTGTTTCACTTCTAATGTGTTCAGTGTATTACAAACTCTGCTTTGGCAGTCAGTGTCTGGACTATTTTTGGATCTGAATTCTCTAGTGAGAATGAAATCCACTAATGGTTGCACAGGTACATTTTGCAATAATTAGATTCTATTTTGTTCTGTTTTTATTGACTTAATATCTGTTCTCTAAATTCAGATTAATAAAATATTAAAGAAATAGAAATGATGTTGCTCCTTGTGGATTACTTATTGATTGTGAATTGTTGACTTTAATTCTGAAGAAACTCGTTAACAATTTCCAAGTTAATCATTTCATCTAAATGTTTTATGACAGAAAACAGTTTTGATTTTCTATATGACACCTTGGGAGCTTTAATTTTTTCATTTCTCTGAAGAGCATTACGTCTATGAATAATACTTATGATGCCCGGTAATGACACCAGGATTATCATACGTCATGTTTTTCTGATACTGTGTTGTTTTATTGGTACTAATTCTATTACATGTAATGCAATTATTGGTCTGCAGTTATGTGAAAGTTTTTTTTTTTACCCTAAATGCCACCATGCTTAATAACGCGATTGTTGGGGACCAGTGGGCTAACATGGTGGCATGTGGTCTGCTGAAGGCCCCCGTTGCCGCCATCTTGGTCCTCCTCTGAAGCTCAAAGGAGACCACAAAAATATATTCTATTGCAGTATATACACTGCTCAAAAAAATAAAGGGAACACTTAAACAACAGAATATAACTCCCAAGTAAATCAAACTTCTGTGAAATCAAACTGTCCACTTAGGAAGCAACACTGATTGACAATCAATTTCACATGCTGTTGTGAAAATGGAATAGACAATAGATGGAAATTATTGGCAATTATCAAGACACCCTCAATAAAGGAGTGTTTCTGCAGGTGGGGACCACAGACCACATCTCAGTACCAATGCTTTCTGGCTGATGTTTTGGTCACTTTTGAATGTTGGTTGTGCTTTCACACTCGTAGTAGCATGAGACGGACTCTACAACCCACAGAAATTGCTCAGGTAGTGCAGCTCATCCAGGATGGCACATCAATGCGAGCTGTGGCAAGAAGGTTTGCTGTGTCTGTCAGCGTAGTGTCCAGAGGCTGGAGGCGCTATCAGGAGACAGGCCAGTACACCAGGAGACGTGGAGGGGGCCGTAGGAGGGCAATAACCCAGCAGCAGGACCGCTACCTTCGCCTTTGTGCAAGGAGGAACAGGAGGAGCACTGCCAGAGCCCTGCAAAATGACCTCCAGCAGGCCACAAATGTGCATGTGTCTGCACAAATGGTTAGAAACCGACTCCATGAGGGTGGTATGAGGGCCCAACGTCCACAGATGGGGGTTGTGCTCACAGCCCAACACCGTGCAGGACGCTTTGCATTTGCCACAGAACACCAGGATTGGAAAAGTTGCCACTAGCGCCCTGTACTCTTCACAGATGAAAGCAGGTTCACACTGAGCACATGTGACAGACGTGACAGAGTCTGGAGACGCTGTGGAGAGCGATCTGCTGCCTGCAACATCCTTCAGCATGACCCGTTTGGCAATGGGTCAATAATGGTGTGGGGTGGCATTTCTTTGGAGGGCCGCACAGCCCTCCATGTGCTTGCCAGAGGTAGCCTGACTGCCATTAGGTACCGAGATGAGATCCTCAGACCCCTTGTGAGACCATATGCTGGTGCGGTTGGCCCTGGGTTACTCCTAATGCAGGACAATACCAGACCTCCTGTGGCTGGAGTGTGTCAGCAGTTCCTGCAAGATGAAGACATTGAAGCTATGGACTGGCCCGCCCGTTCCCCAGACCTGAATTCGATTGAGCACATCTGGGACATCATGTCTCGCTCCATCCACCAACGTCACGCTGCACCACAGACTGTCCAGGAGTTGGCGGATGCTTTAGTCCAGGTCTGGTAGGAGATCCCACAGGAGACCATCCGCAACCTCATCAGGAGCATGCCCAGGCATTGTAGGGAGGTCATACAGGGACGTGGAGGCTACACACAATACTGAGCCTCATTTTGACTTGTTTTAAGGACATTACATCAAAGTTGGATCAGCCTGTAGTGTGTTTTTCCACTTTAATTTTGGGGGTGACTCCAAATCCAGGCCTCCATTTGTTAATAAATTTGATTTCCATTGATGATTTTTGTGTGATTTTGTTGTCAGCACATTCAACTTTGTACAGAACAAAGTATTCAATGAGAATATTTCATTTATTCAGATCTAGGATGTGTTATTTGAATGTTCCCTTTATTTTTTTGAGCAGTGTAGTATAAGCTATCAAACAAGTTAAAGTCCTTTAGGTGAACGAAAAAAATAAAGTTAAAAATAAAAGAAATGTTTTTAAAAAATATAAAAGTTTAAATCACCTCACTTTTACCAGTTTAAAACAAAAATATAAATAATAATAAACATATATATGTTGAAAATAATTTTAGATTTTGACTTGACTTGGGGGCACAGAACGCAATGTGAATGCACCCTTATGTTTCTAGGTCGTTTTTCCTGAACAGTAAACACAAAAAAACAACCCCCCCCCCCCCCTTCCCAAAACAATGGCATAATTGCAGCTTTTTTTTTCACAATTTATAATATTTGGGTGTGATAATGAAACATTTTTTTCCAGTAAAATGTTATTTTAACTTTAAGTTTGTAATTTTCACAAGGGGTAACTGGAGAAAATGGACCCCGTCATTTGTTACGCAATTTCTCCCGAACGTGGCAATATCCCTTATGTGGTCAAAAGCTGCTGTTTCGATCATGGCAGGGCTCAGAAAGGAAAATTTTGTTCGATTTTTGGATCATAAATTTTGCTGGAATAGATTTTGAATGCCATATCGTATTTTCAGGGCCCCTGATATGCCAAAACAGCAGAAACCCCCACCCACCCACCCACAAATGACCCCATTTTGGAAACTAAACCCCTCAAGGAATTAATTTAGGTGTGTATTGAACATTTATAATTCACAGGTGATTTATGAAACTATAACATTTAGATGTGAAAACAAAATTATTATTTTTTCAGTACAATACTGTTTTAGCACCAAATTTAGAATTTCCACGAGTGGTAATAGGAGACAATGAACTGCGTAATTTGTTATGCAATTTCTCTCGAACACAGTGATAGCCCATAGGTAGTCACAAACTAATGTTTGGGCATAAGGCAGAACTCGGAAAGGAAAGAACGCTATTTAATTTTTGGAATGCAAATTTGGACACTGTGTTGCATTTACAGAGCCCTTGAGGTGCTAAAAATGCAGAAACCCCCACAAGTGACCCTATATTGGAATCTGCACTGCTTAAGGAATTCATGTAGCGATACAGTGAGTATTTTGAACCTACAGGTGCCTCACAGAATTTTCTAACATTGAGTCTTGTAAATATAAAATTTTAGTGTTAAAAATGTAAAAAAAAACTTCTGCAAATTTATCTGCTATACAAGGGTTAATAGGTGAAACTGGACCCCACAATTTGTTGAGCATTTTCTCCCAAACATGGTGATGCCCCATATGTTGCCAGAAACTACATTTCGGCCACACAGCAGAGCTTAGTAGGAAGAAGCAGTGTTTGTATTTTGGAGCACAGATTATGCTGGAAACCTTCAAGGTGCCAGAATAGCAGAAAAAAGCAGTGACTCCATTTTCGAAATTGCAACTCTCAATTAATTCATCTACGGCTGCAGTGACTATTTTGGACCCACAGGTGTTTTCACTTTGAAACATCAACGCCCTGCTTTTTTTTGGTAAGGCCACGGCCCCACTATCAGTATTTGGTCAGTAGTCAGTCAGTATTTTTTCTGAGGAGTGGGAGCCAAAACCAGGTGAGGAACAATCAGAGTAAAGGTATAATAGAAACAAGTTACCAATTCTGCATTTATCACCCACTCCTGGTTTTGTCTCCCACTCCTAAGAAAAAATACTGACCAAATACTGATAGTGGGGCCGTGGCCTAAAATTGCAAATATTCTAGTTCAGTGCCTATATACTGTGCCCAGCTTGTGCTTTTGGAGACACACAACCCGGAAATTGTTAAGTGCGCTCTCCCCACTACAGTAATGTCAAAAATGTGGCTTCTTACTGTGGTTTAGGCACAGTGAGGCTCAGATAGAAGGGGTATTTGGAAAAGTGTCATGAATCCCATCCCCTCAAATAAAATCCAGTGAAATCTGTGCTCCCCAATCCTTTGTTCTACAAGTAAGGTGGGAACCCCTATATTTCCAGTGATAGATGACGGACGTGAGTGGGGGCTGGATTTGTGCGAGACAAGTTACGTTTTTTATTGATAACATTTTGGGTATATGACATTTTTTGATTTCTTTCAGTATAAGAACACATTCTTGTGTGCTACGCTGAGCACTTACCTCGGGGTTCCCGTGTAAATCCCACAAAAATGCGATTGAGGCAAAATCCCCTTTGGAACCACTCTCTATAATGAGACAGCTAGAAACACTTTGGACTCCATTTGTCTTCTTTTTAGGCAAGAACAGAACTGTGGTCGACCACAGTTGTGCGCTAAAAAGACACCTAAAATAATATGACACCACAGGAACAGATGCCAGATGGACTCCATCTGACTCATTATAGTGACTGGTTCCGTCGGGGATTTTGCCTGAATCGTGGTTTTGGGAATCTACACTGAAACCCCGACGTAAGTGCTCAAGCGCACAGGATAAATGTCAGCCAAGCCTTATTCCGATTTTTGGGAGGTAGAATGAACAAATATACATCAGTACAAGAATATTTTTTATTTTTGCGATATTTTCTGTGCCGTATAACTGATAAGATGGCTTTATTCTTTGGGTCAGTGCGATTACAGCGATACCAGATTTATATAGTTTTTTTTATATTTTGCTGCTATCGCACACTAAATGCTTTTTCACAAAAAAAATGTTTTTTCAGCTCCATATTCTAAGAGCTGTTATTTTTTTATTTTTTGGCGAACAGAGGGCTTACTTTTTGCGGGACGAGTTGAAGCTTTTTTTGGTACCATTTTTAGGTACATAACATTTTTTGATTGCTTGTTATTTATATTTTTCATCCTCAGAATGAACAAAAAAAAATGCAATTGTTGTTTATATATATTTTTATTTCTTTCACCGTGCGTGCGGCATAAGTGATAAGACTAATTTATTCTTTGAGTCAGTGCATTTGCAGCGATACCAGATTTACATAGTTTTTTATTTTTTGCCACTATCACACACGAAAAAAGTTTTTTTTATTATTAGGCCAAATTCACACATTCATTGAATTTTGTAAGCCAAAACCAGGAGGGGAACAATCAAAGGAAAATGATAATAGAAACCACATGCACCACTTCTGCATTTTTCACCCACTCCTGGTTTTGGCTTACAAATTCTGATTTGAAATACTGAACATATGAACATAGCCTTATATGAAATAACAATTTCGGCGCCATATTAAGAGAGGTGTAACTTTTTTTTAAGTCATGTGAGGGATTATTTTTGCGGGACGAATTGTGTGTACTATTTTGGGGTACATAACATTTTTGATTGCTTTTTATTCAGGTTTTTCAGACACAGAATTAACGTAAAACAGCGTGGTTCACCATGCGGTAAAAGTGACCAATTTATTCTTCGTGTCAGTACTATTACAGTGATACCAGATTTATATAATTTTTTATGCTTTGCTACTTTTGCACCCTAAAAACAGTATTTTACAAAAAATTTATTTGTTTTTGCATCGCCATATTCTGAGAGCTGTAACCTTTTTTTTGCCGAAAGAGCCATATTAGGGCTTATTTTTTTGCGGGGCGATTTGGAGTTTTTTTGGGCTTATTGTTAGTCATTTTTAAAGTAGGGTAAAGCCCTTTATCGTCCCAACTTCCACATTACAGTCACAATTCCTAGTCTACCTGCAGCTCTAATGACCCAAGCTACCAGGACAATGGATTTCTATAATGATGTTAGTTCAGGTCAAAACACCTTTGGTTTTGGTAGAGATTGGACTGGTGTTCATGAAGACGGATGCTAAATTGTGTTAGTTATTATAACTATCATTAACAGTGCTGAGTTTTTGAATTGTTAACTATAGATGCCAATGAAATCCTTATTGCTTATGTAGAAAAAATAATAAAATCATACTGGCTTCCAAGTTTTATTGTACTTTGTCTATTTCTGGTCATTATTGATTTGTCAATTTTACAAGTTTACCTGATTGTAAGTAATGATCACCCAATGGGGTAAAAAATCTAACACTGTAAAACTATAAAAATCTATAACATAAAACACATGCAAACTAAATACACATTTACACATCTAATACCTCTACCACCTAGTAACTAATGTCTCCAAACATCCCCTGTCTCACAGAGCCATTTGTCCAGTGTGCCAGAGCAGCCACGTCTTCTAAGAAATATCGGAAATTTTAATGAAAAAATACGACTATAGGTCTTATTTTTTTCCTTCTACTACAGTGTTATGTGTCCTAAACACAATAAAATAAGTGATCAAAATTAAAATGTGGTTAGAAATGCAACTTAAACATGGAACTTAGATTGATTACCTTTGTAGATATTATTGTGCACACCTGCTCATATGCCTTTAACTTTAAATGAATTTATGTGCATGACACCTAGGTGGTAGAAATTCAATAGAATATTGATGGATCACCAAATGTGGCTAATGGTGAAACAATCATTTCTTTTGAACTATAGGAAAATTGCATTTCGTATCATATAACTGAGTTTGTCTTTTATTGTTTTTTTTCCATTTACAGTTAGAGAGGCAGATCGTGATGCAGAATCAAATGCGAGAGAAGCAGATGGCCATGCAGATTGCCTGGACACGGGAGTTTTTGAAGTATTACGGGACGTTTTTCAGCTTGGCTGCATTCGGATTAACAGCAGGGTTTGTTATTGATTTTTATTCTTATTTCTGAAATATGAAAATAATCACACTACAGGCCAGTACCATGTTAGGTTAGTTTCACACATATGGTGGTTTTGTAAGTATAGGCAGTATAGCATATTCTGTATCCAGTGGCTGTGAAAATTTTGTCAAATAGAACAACTGAAACTGTTCAAGATGTCAGCGTAGGGTAATTCAATCTTATTTACATATTGGCGAAGGCAAATAAATTCTACATAAAGACTACTAAAATCTAACCTTTATTGAAAAATTAATTAATAGGGTTGAAGTGCAAGTAAAAACACACTAGTTGCTGCTAGTTGAGGGGTACATTTACCCAGATCACTAGTCAACAGGATAGGTATATAGAACAGTAGAGCTAACACTACTGGGATTCAATTACCCAGGAACTGGAGTATAAGGTATTTATCCGGCCAATGGGATACATTTATCCAGATTTAGAGACAATGCATGCGTTTACATAGGTATCAGTGACAATTCACATTCAGGATATAAATACCCAGATTTAAAGAAGTTGTACATTACTTTATAATACCCCCCTCCCCAATGTATTCCCCCGGGGCCCCTAAGACTTTTTGTAAATACCTTATGTTGCAAATAATGCCTGTGAGCGGTGCTATCGGTGGCAGCTCACAGGCTTCACGTGACCCCACGCTGACGTCACGACAAGTGAGGCGTGACTCAGCGCTGGGGTCCTCGCGGTGGCTGTTGGGTTGTTGGCGGGGTTACCGCCTGCGTCACACCCAGCATCCACCGCGCGCTTTCCCAATGAATGGGAAGAGGCAGCGCGCGGTGGATGCCGGGTGTGACGCGGGGGGTAACCCCGCCCACAGCCTGGCATCCACCTGGAACGCGGAAGACAAAGACCCCCAGCTGCTGTCACACTTGTCGTGACGTCAGCGGATGTCAGAGCCGGCTGCACCCGGGGATCACGTGATGCCTGTGAGTGGCCAGTGATAGCGCCGCTCACAGGCATTATCAGCAACATAAGGTATTTACAAAAAGTCTTAGGGGCCCCGGGGGGATACATGGGGGGGTAATATAAAGTAGTGTACAACCCCTTTAATAGATAGAGGAATAACAATAATAGTGTTAATAACCAGTCCCTACTTGGATAGTTACCCAGGAAAAAGTTCAGCCTCTCTCTGTAGTGTATTAGTGGTTAGTCCCTACTGGGATACAGTTAACCAGATAAAAGCTCATCCTCTCTCTATACTGTATTACTAGTTAGTCCCTCCTGGAATACAGTTACCCAGGCAAAAGCTCGTCCTCTTTCTATAGTGTATTAGTAGTTAGTCCCTACTGGGATACAATTACCCAGGTAAAAGCTTATCCTTTCTATTGTCACTTCATTGACTAAGTGGTTTAACATAATATGAAATACCAATGATAGTAAAGTGTGTCCGCTGACCCAACACTTCGGTTTACTAAATAACATTGACTATCTAGTCAGCCAGTGCTAATAAAATCTAATAACCAATAGCCTCCCTAACATGTTTCACCATACTGGCTTCTTTAGGAGGAATGAGGCTAAAGCCTTAGTAAACTGAAGTGTTTACTAATTTATTATACATTTATTATATTTATCATACATTTATTAGAAGATCTTGAAGCAGATTTATTACCTTCCTGGATGCATTACTTCCAACTTTATGTACCTCATTGGGCGCTTTTACAGAAGTTGTCATCCACTATTTTAATCATGTTTTTACTGTATTCTTTATATTATGACTAATAACGGTTATTTGATTAAAAATGTATGTGCACTCATATCTTGTAGGTTCTTCTAAGTAATGTAATTCATACTTCAGAGTATTATGCTTGTAGATGATTGCATGGACTAGATACATTTGTAGCAAATTCTCAGCTGTAAGCAGCACAATGGCTACTATTTCAAAGTACAAATTTAAAATCTCCAATAAATATAGGTTCAAGTAAACCTTCACTGCCAAACAAGTATAATTTATCTTATTTAATTAAGATATAGCCCCATGGTGTGCAGCTTAAAGGGATTTTTCACGTTCAAGTGGACTCCAAAAGTTGGCAGGCATGTAAAATAACAAAGCAAGCATGTAAAATAACAAAGCAAGTTGGTACCCACTCTCACCCTCTCCAGCGGCATCTCTCAGCCATTGCTCTGATCATTGTGTTTTGGTTGCAGTGGTGACATCACATTGACTTGACTGCACACATCAACGCTGCAGTCAATCACTGAGCTCAGTAGCTCTGCTGATGTAAATGGCATAAACCGGTGAGCTTGGTTACTGAGTGCAACGGTGATACACTCTAGAGTCAGTGCTGGGGAGGTGGAGTACCAGCTGGTTGTTATTTTACATGCCTGCCAACGCTC
This sequence comes from Phyllobates terribilis, assembly GCF_046119375.1. Lineage (NCBI taxonomy): Eukaryota > Metazoa > Chordata > Amphibia > Anura > Dendrobatidae > Phyllobates > Phyllobates terribilis. The sequence continues at coordinate 159,738,667 of NW_027362761.1, forward strand.
TCCACTTTCTTGAATGCCGAAAACCACATTAAAGCCTTGCCAAAATGTAAGGGATAATGAAGAAACAATTTTCCAGCAATCCTATGAGCTTATACCCCTGCTCATTGGCAAGGCCTGAGGTACAATAATTTGATAAATCTTTTGTACATTCGGGCAAATGTTATGTAAACATATTATGATCAGGGCTGTGGAGTCGGTAAGCCAAACCTCCGACTCCGACTCCTCAATTTCCATGACACCAACTCCGACTCCACGACTCCGACTCCCTCATACATGGCTCATGTTTAAGTGACAAATTTACAGTAGCACAGATTCATCTCAGCTAAAAGTCTAGACCCTTAAATCAGGAATAGGACAGACATTTATAGGACATTTCATAACTTTCCCAAATTCTTATGAAAAAATATTCCCCACAAACTGCATTGAACTACTGTATGCAATTTATTATATATTTTAGGAGTCGGAGTTGGTCTATTTTATACCAACTCCGACTCCACCAAAATGGGCTCCGACTCCACAGCCCTGATTATGATGCAACCAAAAGCATGATTGTTGATACTCAATACAATTGAAATTGTTTATAAATTATATATTCCTCATGCCTGGTTGTCTTGTGTCCATTATACTGGAGTTGTCATAAATACTTATGTTCTCCATTCTATGTAAAGCTGTTTTCCAGCACCCACCTGGATCCAGTGCAGGCCACTCTGTGAACTGCACCAATACAGGAAACCATGATGTCACCGTTCTACTAGTCACTGTACCACTGCGGTCTGTGAAAGTCACTGACCACTGCCGCTAATCACAGGACGAAGTGATCTGGCAACTAGTGGAATTGTGACATCACCGCTAGTTGTCTCTGTGCAGACCACAGAATGACCTGCGATTGACGCAGGTACGTGAGTATGACTTATTTTGCAAATAATGGATATAAGCTACGTATTAGAAAATTAAAACCTACATCTGTTTGGATGCCATATGTTATGCTGTGTAATTATCATAGTAAGGAACATGGAACACGTTTGTTTAAAAAAAGTTATAATCCATTTGTTTATTAAGAGGCATGATTTGTATCTGTGTCATAGTCTATACTGTACTCTTAACTTCAGACACTTTGTTCTTTGTGCAGGGCAATAAAAGCGAAGAAGCCAGCATTATTTATGCCTATTATACCACTGGGATTTGTTTTTGCATACCAGTATGATATGGGCTACGGGACCTTAATTCATAGAATGAAAGGTATAATTGTTTGACTACCTGCTATATATAGTATTCTTCTATTTTTTCTCTTCATCCTAAAATCTTATTCATAACACACAAACCTGCAACTGCAAGCGTCTTAGAAACCGTGAAAACATTTTTATTGTTTCCCAATGATAAAAGTCTGGGAATTGCTGCTCTCGGGATGTATATACCAAACAAAAGAAAAAAGCTTAGAGTGACCACATGTGGTGGAAAATATCTTACCTCGGCTGTGGATTGCACCGTAATGCATTACAAAGCATTGCATAGTGTAAAATGAGAATGATGCAGATTTGCAAATTCTCAGTCTGCTGTAATTTTACTGTAGATTTTTTACACTGCATGTGGATGAGGTATTGTACTGTAAATTGCTGCTGGTTTTGGGGTGTGGAATCCGCACTGCAAATTAGCCTAAAATTCTGGAAATGTGGACACAGCCTAACTCAACTCCATTTACGATTACTTGTCTATGAAAAATGCTTGCCATGTACTTTCCCCATCGCTTTGAATCATGGCAGAGGCAGAGCGCCTGTACTTCAGTTTCTTACTTTATACATTTTCGTATTGCTAGTTAACTTGTACAACTCTTGTACATCTCCCTGCTTATCAAAATATATTCAAGCAACTAATATGTTCGGCCATGTATCGCTTGCTCCTATCCCAGTAGGTTAATGCTATTTATTGTTATAGTTGATATATTATGGCAACAGGGTTTTGTGCAGCCAGAAATAATCCATGTTATAGAGACGTAATTATTATTCCAATATTTATAACACAATAGAAAAAGATGCAATGGAAATTATGATGTAAATTTTTACAGACAAAGCTTCTGCGTGTTGCATTATGTATGTTCAAGTTTATTAAGAGGATTTCTACAAAATAGGAACACCTGTTTTCATTGTAGCACTGTATAAAGTACTAAAAGGCTACTTATTTATTCAGTATTATAGTCTTCATTTTTTTCTCCAAAACCACCAACTTGAAGGGATTGTCCCACAAACAAAGTTAATTTGAATCAATAGATCTTAACATGAAAATAAGTTCCACAATTGGATGTATTTAAATAAAAAATGTTCCTGTGCTGAGATAATCTTATAAATGTGCCCCTGCTGTGTACTGAGTAATGGCTGTGTCTGACCGTACAGGAACATGGTCTGATCATACCACAGCTCCTGGGCAGGGAAGGAAGCAAAAGAGTATACAGACATCACAGGATGGGATCACAGCTGATTCTTTCTATGAAGTAAAACATTGTTTAAAAACAGGCAGGGAAATGTTTTACCTCACAGGAATAATCAGCTGTGATCCCCTGCTGTAATGTCTGTATACTCTTTTGCTTCCTCCCCTGCCCAGGAGATGTGGTATGATCAGACCATGTTCCTGTACGGTCAGACACAGCCATTACTCAGTACACAGCAGGGGCACATTTATAAGATTATCTCAGCACAGGAACATTTTTCTAACATCCAACTGTGGAACTTATTATTATTCAAAGATCTATTGATTAAAATGAACTTTGTTCATGGGACAACTCCTTTAACACCTTTGTGACCATTTAAAGTAAATGTAAGTCATATGGGCTGTAACAGCAGCAACCAAAGCGCTGCTTAACCACTTTAATGCCGCTGTCATTCACTGGTGCTTGTCTGATAAGTCATCATGGCAGCCGGGGGCCTGCTGAAGGCCCTCGTAGCTGCTGTGTTAATCCTATGAAACTCAAAAAAAACAAGCCTTCGCATGGATCCATCAATGGCAAAATAAAAAAAAGTTATCGACGACACAAACTACATTTAAAAAAACAACAAAGTTCTGAAGAATCATACTGCCAGGTAATTTTTACCACACAGTGAACACCTTAAAAACTAAACATAATGGTGAAATTACTTCATTTTTTTTCCATTTCATTCCACTTTGATTTTTTTTTCCTTTTTTCATTACATTATATTGTAAAGTGAATGGCATATAGAAAACTATTTTTCCTCCCCTGGGCGCTGATTGGCTCATAGAATAATATGTCCCCATGCCGGTATGCTGTTAATGACGCTGTCAGCGTTTGACAGCGGCATTTAACAGTCGTGGGTGAAACTCCGCTCCACCCGTGGCTGTTGGAGGCAGGTCCTGCCTGTGTTTCACAGCCATTATATGCCGGGTATGGTGGCGGGCTCACCCGCTACCAGATTGTGCTGCAAATGTACAGTGGATGTCAGTAAGTGGTTAAAATAACAAACCTTCATATAGCAATGTCAACAGAAAAATGATGGCTCTTGGAAGAAAGAAAGGAAAAAACAAAACTCCAGAAAAGTTATAAGCATAAATGCTACCAAACCTTCTGACTCCAATAGATACTGGAGGTGGACAGATGTCCATGATCAAAGTAATCCCCTAGAAAGTCACAGCTAAAACACACTGCCAAGAGAAGGAAGACTGAACAAAATAGGTTGCATGTAAACTCTCCAAACTGTTGTGACTTGTGTGTTTTCCACAACTCCACTTTCTCTTTACATAAAGTTTATTGTGCCATTATTTTATATAGTCGCTGATCCTTGTAGTAATTATGTATTTTTCTTCTGTTTAGGTACTGCCGAAGATGTTCTTGAAAAAGAGCATGATTTACTAGACATACCTCAGGGTTTACCCACATTTGAGCTGATTGAAAAGGCACGAAAAGCTCAAAGAAAGTTCTTTGTCGAAAAGTAAAATGAGCCTCCAGTATTAACACACCAAAGAAGAATTGTAATTCATCAATAATATTCCGTCCTAGGCTGCAGGAACCAATTTCTACCCGCATTGGTGCTAGATTCTGTAATACTGTACCACAGATGCCGACTTGAAATAAAATGAAAAACAGAGTCAAATTATTTTCTTAGTTTATTTCCAATAAAAGTAACATCCTTGTAAATAACCTGTATCAATGTTTGTAATTAAGTGACATAATTGTCACAAACTAAAAATAAAATGGTCTACTGAAACTAAACTTGCCAACACTGCTGTTGGCAAAATAAGTATGTTAAAGTCCCACCTGATAGCGCCCACTTGAACAATACCCCGTCTCATGCTGTACATAACACATCTGCATCTCTGGCTGCTATGGGCATAAAAGGGGACAAACTTATGGTGTGGCACCCATGCTCCCCTGACCTCAACCCCATTGAGAACCTCTGGAGCATCATCAAAAGGAGTGTCTATGATGGTGGGAGGCAGTTCACATCTAAGCAACAGCTCTGGGAGGGTATTCTGTCCTCATGCAAAACAATTGAAGCAAAAACCATCCAAAACCTGACAAATTCAATGGACGAGAGAGTTCAGAAGCTCCTTTCGAACAAGGGGTCCTATGGGCAAATTTAACATCACCTAGAATAAAGTTTTGAGTTGAAAACTGTTTGATTTCAGTTTGTAATAACCTGCTAATGCTTATAATTTCAAAAATGACCATTTTTTTGTTCTTTACTAAAATGAAAAGGTTGAAAACTCTGCTGTGCATAATAATTTGGAACATGCATTTTGAGTGCAGTTTGAGTTTTTTATTTTTTTAAAAATATACTGTTATCATAGGCAGTTTGTACAAAAACCTTTCAATTGTACTCTAATAGTTATTTGACTGGAAAATTACAATGACTGCAATTCATATAGGTAATTTGGGAAAATCTGAGAAAATATTATTTGCATAATAATTTGGAACACAGTGTATATGGATAGATAGATAAATATACATATAGATATATGGATAGATAGATAGATGGATAGCTAGATAGATAGATAGATAAATAGATAGATAATACATAAATATACATAAAGATAGATAATAGACAGATAATATAAATATGTGAGCTATATAATCAGTGCATTGCGTGTGTACCTTACTGTTCATGTAATTTATTAATAAATTATTACATTTCTGAAAAAAATGACGTGGGTTCCCCCGTAATTTTATTAAGCAGCAGAGGGAAAGCGGACAGCTGGGGCTGATGTTTTTAGCCTGGGAAAGGGGTAATACCCATGGAGCTTCCCAGGCTATTAATATCAGCTTACAGCTGTATACTTAGCCTTTACTGGTTATTAAAATGGGGAAAAGTCATCAGACATGAGCTATGGATATTAAAAGTCATCATGGTGTGTGGAATAGATAAAAAAGGAAGGGAATCAGAGAAGTCGTCATCTATAAGGTACTTGTGTGTAAATGTCCATTTGTGATACTAACTACATCTTATCAGTACTGCGGTACTGATAAGATGTACAACAACTCTAAGCATCTCTGCATCTCCTTACCATTGTTAAGTACATACTTGGAGTTGTAGGTTTATACAAAACAAATATACAGTATATGGTGAGGACTGACCTCACGTTGCAATTGATTGCTATACTAAGATTGGTGCTGTATTCATGTATTCATGTACATATAGTTCTGGTGCTGTATTCCTGTACTTATAATGGTTCAATATGCATGTACTGATGGTGGTTCTGGTGCTGTACTCATGTACTGATGATAGTTTTGGTGGTGTATTCATGTACTGATGATGGTTCTGAAGCTGTATTCATGTACTTATTTTGGTTCTACTGATTTGTATTTGTGTACTGATGTTGGCTTGTGTGATGTGTTCATGAACTTGTGTTTCTGGTGCTGTAGTTAAGTACTGATGATGGTTCTGGTCATATATTCATGTACTGATGATGGATTTAGTGTTGTATTCAAGTACTGATGTTGGTTTTGGTGGTGTATTCATGTATTAATGGGTGTTCTAGGGCTGTATACATGTACAGATAATAAGTCTGGTGATAATAAGTCTGGTGAGGTTCTGATGTTGATTCTGAACAAACAAAGTTACACTCTGCAGTGCTAAAGCATGTAAACATGAAATATATTACATTTGAATAGCATTACTGCTCTGGATATTAGAGAAAAAAGGGAGATGATTAGCACATATTTGGCCAATTCATGCATGCCCAGCAGCCAACGACAAGGCGATCTCCGGTTTGCTGGAAACCTATCCAGTGTGAACACTCTCCTAGGCTAAAACCTGCATTTATGAGTAGGTAGGATCCTGCTGCAATTAAACCCGCCACAAGCTGGAGTTTAGAGTGCTCAGTCAGAGAGCCAATATACAAATAGCAAAAAGACTGTCCCTTCCAAATCAGAAAACTGGTGTGTACAGGTGTGAACTAAGAGTAGCCATCTCTATACATAAAAAAGTTGCACTCTGCAGTGCTAAAGCATGTAAACATGAAATACAGTTGAAACCAGAAATTTACATGTTCTATATAAAAAGACACATATGCGTGTTTTCTCAATATCTGACATGAAATCAGAATAAACCTTTCCCGTTTTAGGTCAATCAGGATTACCATAGTTTTTAATATTTGCCAAATGCCAAAATAATGAGAGAGAGAATATTTTAAGGCATTTTTATTACTTACTGCAAAGTCAAAACTTTACATACACTAAGATTACTATGCCTTTAACCCCTTTAAAGCCCAAGACGTATTAATACGTATCTGCGCCCTGGGCTTTAAGAGCCTGATACGTATTAATACATCATTGCGATCGCGCCCGCACACAGGCTGTGCGGGCGCGATCACCGCCGGGTGTCAGCTGATTTCACAGCTGACACCCGGTGCTATGTGCAGGGAGCGGTCCCGCACCGCTCCCGGCACATTAACCCCCGCAATGCTGCTATTGAAGTCAATCACAGCATTGCGGTGGCAAGGGGAGGTGATCGCAATACTCACCTCTTCCGGCCTCTAGCGCTGTCTGCCGCGGCTTCCCGGATGTTGCCATGACGACCCGATTTTACAAAAAAATGCGTCTTTTAGTATGTGACAGCTGTCAATCATAAAAACCTGATATGATTCTGGTATCTCTGTAGTCGCACCGACCCGAAGAATAAAGTCGTCTAATCACTTATACCGCACGAGGAACGGCGTAAAAAATAAACTCTAGGGTTGGGGTTGGGGTTAGGGTTGTGCAAGTGTTAGGGTTGGGCTAGGGTTAGGGTTGGGCCAGGGTTAGGGTTAGGGTTGGGCTAGGGTTGGGGTTAGGGTTGGGCTAGGGTTGTGCTAGGGTTGGGGTTGGGCTAGGGTTGGGGTTGGGGTTAGGGTTGGGATTTTTTTCAAAAGTAAAAAAAAAAAAAAGATGACAATATGGTGACTAGTGTTGAGCGCAAGTGCTCGCTACTTGAGTTTGCATCAGGTGCTCGGGTATGAATTGAATATCGCGGGTGCTCGAGTCTCCGCCCCATATGCTTCGCGGCCAAAAAAAACTTGCGGGGATTGCCTGCCATGCACGAGCGATCCCTGCATTTTTGGGGTGTCTAATAGCCGTGAAACATGCGGGCGGAGACTGAAGCATGTCACTCGGGCACCCACGATACATGGTGCATACCTGAGTACCCGATGCAAACTCAAGTAGCGAGCACATGTGCTCAAGACTAATGACAACTTATTCAATATGATGACCTAATGTTATCAAATTCTGTATCGTACCTCTGGGTTCAAAATGTTCACTATACCCCTTGATAAAATCCTTGAGGGGTGTAGTTTCCAAAATGAGGTCACTTGGGGGTTTCCATTATTTAGGCACATCAGGGGCTCTCCAAACGCGACATGGCGTCCACTTTCGATTCCAGACAATTTTGCGTTCAAAAAGTCACACAGTGCTCCTTCCCTTCTGAACTCTGCCGTGCGCCCAAACACTGTATTTTCCCCACATATGGGGTATTGGCGTACTCAGGAGAAATTGCACAAAAGTTTTTGGGGTCCATTTTCTCCTCTTACCCTTGTTAAAATAAAAAATTTGGGCTAAAACATCATTTTTGTGGAAAAAGATAGATTTTTTTATTTTCACGGCTTCATGAAAACTTCTGTAAAGGACTTGGAGGTTCAGGGTGCTCACCACACATCTAGATAAGTTCCCTGAGGGGTCTAGTTTCCAAAATGGTGTCACTTGTGGGGGGTTTCCACTGTTTAGGCACATCAGGGGCACATCCGCTAATTATTCAAGCAAATTTTACATTCAAAAACTCAAATGGCACTCCTTCCCTTCCGAAACCTGCCATGCGCCAAAGCAGTGGTTTTCCCCCAGATGTGGGGTATCTGCTTACTCAGGAGAAATTGCACAACAAACTGCATAGTGCAATTTCTCATGTTACCCTAATGAAAATGCAAAATTGGGGGCTGAAAAACATTTTTGTGGGAAAAATGTGGAAATTTTGTTTTTACTGCTCAATGTTATAAACTTATGTGAAGCACCTGGGGGTTCAAAGTGCTCACCACACATCTAGATAAGTTCCCTGAGGGGTCTAGTTTCCAAAATGGTGTCACTTGTGGGGGGTTTCCACTGTTTAGGCACATCAGGGGCTCTCCAAATGCAACATGGCATCCGCTAATTATTCAACCAAATTTTACAATCAAAAAGTCAAATGGCGCTCCTTCCCTTCCGAACCCTGCCGTGCGCCCAAGCAGTGGTTTTCCCCCAGATGTGGGGTATCTGCTTACTCAGGAGAAATTGCACAACAAACTGCATAGTGCAATTTCTCCTGTTACCCTTATAAAAATGCAAAATTGGGGGCTGAAAAACAATTTTGTGGGAAAAATGTGAAAATTTTATTTTTACAGCTCAATGTTATAAACTTCTGTGAAGCACCTGGGGGTTCAAGGTGCTCACCACACATCTAGATAAGTTCCCTGAGGGGTCTAGTTTCCAAAATGGTGTCACTTGTGGGGGGTTTCCACTGTTTAGGCGCATCAAGGGCTCTCCAAATGCAACATGGCGTCTGCTAATTATTCAAGCAAATTTTACATTCAAAAAGTCAAATGGCGCTCCTTCCCTTCCGAACCCTGCCGTGCGCCCTAACAGTATTTTTTCCCCACATATGGGGTATCTGCGTGCCCAGGGGAAATTGCTCAACAAATTTTGGGGTCCATTTTTTCCTGTTACCCCTGCGAAAATAAAAAAATTGGGTCTCAAGTAACATTTTTGTGAAAAAAGTTAAATGTTCATTTTTTTCTTCCACATTCCAAAAATTCCTGTGAAGCACCTGAAGGTTTAATAAAGTTCTTGAATGTGGTTTTGAGCACCTTAAGGGGTGCAGTTTTTAGAATGGTGTCACTTTTGGGTATTTTCTGTCATAAAGACCCCTCAAAGTGACTTCAAATGTGATGTGCTCCCTAAAAAAATGGTTTTGTAAATTTTGTTGGAAAAATGAGAAATCGCTGGTCAACTTTTAACCCTTATAGCTTCCTAATAAAAAAAAATGTTGGTTCCAAAATTGTGCTGATGTAAAGTAGACATGTGGGAAATGTTATTTATTAACTATTTTGTGTGATATATCTCTCTGATTTAAGGGCATAAAAATTCAAATTTTGAAAATTGCAAAATGTTCAAAATTTTTGCCAATTTTTTTATACAAATAAACGCAAGTGATATCGAAAAAATGTTACCACAATCATGAAGTACAATATGTCGCGAAAAAAAAACCAATCTCAGTATCAGGGGGATCCATTGAAGTGTTCCAGAGTAATTACCTCATAAAGTGACAGTGGTCAGAATTGTCAAAATTGGCCTGGTCATTAACGTGCAAACCACCTTGAGTTGTGAAGGAGTTAAACAATTCTGGACTGCCCATATGATGATATCATGTGTTTGGAAGCTTCTGATAGTTTTTTGGCAACATCTGAGTTAATTAGAGACACAACTGTGGATGTATTTCAATGCATACCTCAAGGTGCCTTGTTCATCTGTACGAACAATTATACGCAAGATGGGAATGTCCAGTCATCATACCGGTCTGGAAAGAGATGGGTTCTTTGTCCCAGAGATGAACGTGCTTTGGTCCAACGTGCATATTAACCCAAGGACAAAAGCAAAAGAGCTTGTGAAGATGATGGCAGAAGCTGGTAAGATTGTGTCAATATCCACAGTGAAATGAGTACTGTATCAAAGTGGGCTGAAAGGTCACTCTGCCAAGAAGAAGCCATTACTCCAAAAGAAACATGAAAAAGCCAGATTAATGTTTGCAAATGGACACAGGAACAAAGACCTTAATTTTTGGAGACATGTCCTGTGGTCTGATGAAACTAAAATTGAACTTTTTGGACATAATGACCATTGTTACATTTGGAGGAAAAAGGGATAAGCTTGGAAGCCTAAGAACACCATCCCAACTGTGAAACATGTGGGTGGCAGCATCATGTTGTGCGGTTGTTTTGCTGCAGGAGGGGCTAGTGCACTTCACAACATAGATGGCATCATGAGAAAAGAAGATTATGTGGCAATACTGAAGCAACATCTCAAGACATCAGCCAGGAAGTTAAAGCTTGGGCGGAAATGGGTCTTCCAAATGGACAATGACCAGAAGCATACTGCTAAAATGGTAACAAAGTGGCTTAAAGTCAATGTTTTTGACTGGCCATCACAAAGCCCTGATCTCAATCCTATTGAAGATTTATGGGCAAAGCTGAAAAGGCAGGTGCGAGCAAGGTGACTCACATACCAGGATCAGTAACACCAGTTTTGTCAGGAGAAATGGGCCCAAATTCCGACCAACTATTGCGAGAAGCTTGTGGAAGGATATCCCAAACGTTTGACCCAAGTCATTCAGTTTAACCCCTTTCTGACGTGGTCAGTAAGAGTACGTCCCTGTTCCCTGGGCCTATTGGGCCAGGGACATACTATTACTGCATACTGTTTAATGCGGTTCCGCAACCAAAGTCGCAGTCATCGAATTAAATTTCCAGCGCCATCTCACCTTAGGGTAAATGGCGTCGGAATTCTGGGGGGTGTCGCCACCCCCCCGCAACCACGATTGCTGTGATTGGCTGTTCAAATCAATCACAGCATTTCTCACTGTTTCCGGCAATCAGATTGCCGGAAACAGTGATGTGCAGCCTAGGATCAGTGCTCCTAAGAGCACTGATCCTAGGCTGTTGCCTAGTGACCCCAGCCTTCTCCCCAACCCGCTCTGATCGGTGCGATCACCGATTAAATCGATTGCACCGATCTGAGCGCTACTGCGCGGTAACCGGGCGGTCACGGGACGGTGACCGGCTTGTGACCTGCCTGTCACCTCCCTGTGATGCTGCCCAGGCCTCAGCCAGCTCTGATTGGAGCGATCGATGATGACATCAATCGCACCAATCAGAGTGGTGACCGGCCAGTGACCTGCCTGTCACCACCCTATCATCCCCCTGTGACCACGCTTCAGATCCTCACACTTGGTGAGGATATCTACAGAGCGGTCACACTGCTGATCTCTGTGCTGGGCCTTATGGTGCCACAGAAGTACCTGTGACACCACAAGACCTTTCACCTGCTCCAGTCGCTGCTCCTGTTCCGGTGTCTAGCTCCGGTGTCCTGGGTCCTGCTCCGGTGTCCTGGGTCCTGCTCCGGTGTCCTGGGTCTCCTGGTCTGGTCTAATGCTGCTGCGGTAAGCTGTGGATCCTGCTCCAGAGCCTCCTCCAGAACCTGCTGCTGATCCTGCTGTTGTTGAAATAAGAACAGAGAAGACTTTGGTAAGTCCATCTCTGACCTCCCCTCATCTACCCCAATCCCTTTCCCCACTCCTCTTTTTATTTACACCCCTTCTCACCCCAATCCCCCTCCCCCATTTTTTTTTTTTTTTCAAGCGTCCTGCAGCGGCCGAGCGCTGACCAGTGACTACGTCACTGATCAATGTCCGTGCTCGCTGCTTTTCAGGACTTTTTTTTTTGTCTCTGTCAATTCTTTCTCCACCCCCTCACTTTGCACCACCTCCGTGCGTGCATCCAGCAGCCGCCAAGAGTTGATCGGTGACGCAAATCACCGATCAGCACTCGCGCTCACCACTTTACTCTTTTTTTTCAACTAACCTTTTTTCTTTTCTAGAGGGCGGTCGCGCTGTCCGATTGTGCACCGTGCTGGGCCTTGCGGTGCCACAGAAGCCTGTGACACCACAATCGCCGCTCCTGCTCCAGAAGACATCTTACAGAAGACATCTTACAGAAGACATCTTGCAGACGACAACTGTAAGTAGGATTTTTTGAACCCTCCTCATCCATCCCAATCCCCCCTCTCCCTTCCCCCCTTCCCATCTCTCATTCTGCAACCAAGTGCTGATCATTACTTGATCAGTACTTGATCAATTGACTTTTGTCAGGTTTTTTTTCATGCTTTCTGCAGCGGCTGAGCACTGATCAGTGACCGCGCATCACTGATCTGCACTCATGCTCGCTGTTTTGCACAGCCTCCTCCTTTGCCCCACATCTGTGCACACATCCAGCAGCCGCCAAGCGCTGATCTGTGACATACTTCACCGATCCGCACTCGTGCTTGCTGTTTGCACCACCTATGGTAGTTCCTTTTTTTTCTTCAGAAAAAAAAAAGTTCACACCAAGCTCACTGACACACACACACACACACTCTAAATAAAGTACTGATACACAAGCACTACATACATAAAAAAAAATGTCCCACTCATCCCAAACTTGCTATTCAGCGGAGGAGGCATATGCTTTCCTTGCCTCATCCACTGACAGCGAGGGAGAGGATCCCACATTTCTTTATTTTTCTGATTCCTCGTCCTCCTCCTCTTCCTCCTCTTCTTCCTCCTCAGGTGCTGCTGAACCGCCATGCAGACGCCCCAGGAGAAAAGATGAACCAGCGCCCCCCACTACTGACCCCGTATGGACCTTGCCCCCCGAAAATGATGAGCCTCTGATTCCTGATTTCGTGGCGGAAAAAGGAATCAAGTTTGACACCACTGGCCTCACCAAAATAGACTTTTTCAAAGTATTTTTCTCTGAGGATTTTGGAAACCTCATGGTGGGTCAAACTAATTTATACACTCATCAATTTTTGGAACAAAACCCCTCTTCATCATTTTTTAACTGGTCTCCTGTAGACGCAGTAGAAATGATGAAGTTTTGGGGCCTGGTCCTTCATATGGGGATCCTGAAAAAGCCAGAAGTTCCGCAATACTGGAGTGTTGACGTTTTGTATAACACTCCAGTGTTCCGAATGGACATGACCCAGACACGTTTTGAGGCTATCCACAAGTTCTTGCATTACAATGATAATGAAAGGTGTCCTGCACGAGATGACCTGAACTTTGATCGTCTTTTCAAAGTTCAGCCGGTCATCGAACACTTCAACAACAAGTTTGCTGAAGTGTACGTGCCCCAAAGGGACATCTGCGTGGATGAGTCCTTAATCCCTTTTAAGGGGTGGCTTGGATTCCAGCAGTACCTGCCCAGTAAGAGGGCCAGGTATGGATTCAAGCTGTATAAACTTTGTGAGAGAACCTCAGGGTACACTCACAAGTTTAGAGTTTACAAAGGGAAGGACTCCCGGATTGAACCCCCTGAATGCCCGCCTGTCCTGGGAGTGAGTGGGAAAATTGTGTGGGATTTGGTGCACCCACTGCTGGATAAAGGTTATCACCTCTACGTGGATAACTTTTATACCAGTGTCCCTCTCTTCAAGTCCCTCTCTGCGCGAGGTACCACAGCCTGCAGTACTGTCTGCAAAAATCAGAGAGGCCTCCCAAAGACGCTAATTGGACAGATGCTCAGAAGGGGTGAGAGCAGAGCCCAATGTAGCGACCACCTGCTGGTGAGCAACCACAAGGACAAGAGGGATGTCCTTTTCTTGACCACCATACATGGTGATGGCAGCACCCCCAGCACTGTACGTGGTTCCAAAACACAGGTCGTCAAACCAGACTGTGTAGTGGTGTACAACAAGTACATAGGGGGAGTTGATCTCTCTGATCAAGTCCTCCAGCCTTACAGTGCTGAGAAAGGCCAAGGTGTGGTACAAGAAGTTGGCTGTGCACATCGTACAGATGGCAATGCACAACACTTTCCTTCTATCACAATGTGCAGGCCAGACTTCTACATCGTACCTTCACTTCCAGGAGGTAGTTATCAAGGCCCTGATATTTGGCAGTGGTACCAGGCCAGCATTTCCCGGGGGAGGTCCCTCAAGTCGCAAAAAAAGGTAAGTCACAAAAGAGGTGCCGAGTGTGTTACAAAAAGGGAATACGCAAGGACACCACTTATCAATGCGACACCTACCCCAACAAACCTGGCCTGTGCATGAAAGAATGCTTCAAAAGGTACCATACTTCCATGCACTACTAAATTAATTTCTAAAGTATGACAACCTGACGAACACTACTCAACTGGCGTCAGTTGTGTAGTGTTCGTCAGGTTGTCCTACACAACTGACGTATAACGCTACATTATAAAATTCACAAATCAGGTATCAGTTCCAAAAAGGGGACACTTGTTGGGCATTTCCACTGTTTAGGCACATCAGGGGCTCTGAAACCTTGACAGAACGCCCACAGACCATTCCATCAAAGTCTGCATTCCAAAGCGTCACTCCTTCCCTTCCGAGCCCTGACATGTGCCCAAACAGTAGTTTTCTCCAACACATGGGATATCAGCGTACTCAGGAGAAATTGCACAACAACTTTTGGGGTCCAATTTCTCCTGTTACCCTCGAGAAAATAAAAAAAATGCGGCTAAAAGATTGTTTTTGTGGAAAAAATTTATTTTTTTTTCCACAGCTCTACATCATGAACTTTTGCGAAACACATGGGGGTTCAAAGTGCTCACCACACATCTAAATAAGTTCCTTAAGGGGTCTAGTTTCCAAAATGGGGTCATTTGTGGGGAATTTCCACTGTCAGGGGCTCTTCAAATGCAACATGGTGTCCGCTGTCAATTCCAGCGAGTTTTGCGTTGAAAACGTCAAAGAGTGCTCCTTCCCTTCTGAGCCCTGCCGTGCACCCAAACAATGGCTTTCCCCCACATATGGAGTATCAGCGTACTTAGGAGAAATTGCACAACAACTTTTGGGGTCCAAGTTTTCCTGTTACCCTCGGGAAAATAAAAAAATTGTGGCTAAAAGATTGTTTTTGTGGGAAAATTTTTTTTTTTTCACGGCTCTACGTCATGAACTTTTGCGAAACAATTGGGGGTTCAAAGTGCTCACCACACATCTAAATAAGTTCCTTAAGGGGTCTAGTTTCCAAAATGGTATCATTTGTGGGGGGCTTCCACTGTTTAGGCACATCAGGGGCTCTTCAAACGCAACATGGTGTCCACTGTCAATTCCAGCGAGTTTTACGTTGAAAACGTCAAAGGGTGCTCCTTCCCTTCCGAGCGCCCAAACAATGGCTTTCCCCCACATATGGGGTATCAGCGTACTCAAGAGAAATTGCACAGCCGCACAGCGCACTACTCGCAGCCATGTCTGGTAAAGTGGCGGCAATCAAACAGCACCAGCGATCCTTCACAGATGCTGGGGGAGCGACCAGGGCCCCGAAGGCGAGTGGGCCCCCGTGATGGTCCAGGGCCCCAGCACTTGCCCAGATGCGCCGGGTGCTGATGCCGGCCCTGCCTGGGGCTCAGATTGCTTGGCTTATTTCCAAGGGGGGTGAGGTGGAAGCAGGATGACCCTGGTCCTCAGGTGATAACTCTGCGCTTTATGCAGGGTACCGGGTGGAAGATAATGTGAAGGAACTGGAGGCGCTCTCAGCTATCCAATCTAGCACCGCCTCAACATGTTCTGGCCTCACCATTCATGTAGCGGTACTCGGCCCTACGATATGACACAGAACATCCTGTCGCCAACGTGCACCAGAGGAAGTTGTTTCATTTGGGCATGAAGCAAACACAGAATGACCACATCCTCTTCCTGCAGCAGCTCCACCACCACCACCACCAGCAGCCACATCAGCACCACCACGGCCATGTCCATGTCCCCTATTTGATGCTCTCCTCATTTTTGGAAGTGGTTTTTAGGCACACTACACCCATAGACACGGCTGCAGAGTAGAGCAATTTGTTTTTGCACACACTACTCCCACAGACACGGATGCAGAGTAGAAAACATTGGTTAGGCATACTACTTCCTCAGAAACGAGTGCAGAGTACAAAAAAATGGTTAGGCACACTACTCCCACAGACACGGGTGCAGAGTACAAAAAATTGGTTAGGCACACTACTCCCACAGACACGGGTGCAGAGTACAAAAATTAGTCATTCCTAGTGACTAACAAAGCCACCTTTCTTTTCAATAAGCCATATGCCTTCCATCTATGGTGTCTGCCAGTTTCTTAATCTATTGACAATCAACTCTTTGGTCAGAACCAACTTCAGCCTCCCACTTTTCAAACAGGTGTACTATTTTCATTCACCATAAATCTTCCATGTAAGACACCATCAAGTTCTCAATAGGTTTTAGGTCAGGTAAGGAAGGGGGCCATGTCATTATTCATAATACAAGTGTATTGAGCAAGACCATGCCCACTAGATGGCCATGCCCACTAGAGAGCCGTGCACTTGTATGGAGCAAGGCTGTCTACTAGACGGCTTCTGCTCGGGAGAAACCGGCAAATCCTTGTAGTGCACAATGCGCTGGGGGGATTCCAATTTTCATTTTAGACCGGACAACCCCTTTAAGGTCTTTACTGGCCAGCCAAGCAGTGAAGTATTTAGATGCAAACATTGTCCTGTACCACTGCTTGAAGAAAGTGTCTTCAAAAATTGACAATAGGTTTGGGAGCTGATTTTGAGTCCATCTTCAACCTGAAAAGGTCCAAGTAGCTCATCTTTGATAATAACTGTAATAACTGCCCATAGCAGTATCTCACCTTCACCTTGCAGGCATCTTGCTCGAAGTGGAGGTCTGTACCCAGGCACGGGCCCATCCATCTGTTCCATCAAGTCACTCTCATCTAATCAGTCCATAAAACCTTAGCAAAATCTGTCTTCAGATATTTCCCAGTCCAGTTTTACATGTCAGCTTTTTATTTTGTTTATTTATTTTACTTACTTATACAGTGCTATTAATTCCACAGCACTTTACAGACATTATTGGCACTGTCCCCAATGGGGCTCACAATATAAATTCCCTATCAGTATGTCTTTGGAGTGTGGGAGGAAACCCATGGAGAACATACAAACTCCTTGCTGATGAAGTCCTTGGTGGGATTTGAACCCAGGACCCTAGTTCTGCAAGGCTGCAATGCTAAGCACTGAGCACCGAGCCACTGTGCTGCCTACCATTCTTATGTATCTTGTTCAGTGGTGTTTGAGTTTCGGCCTTCCTTAACTTGGCCATGTTTCTGAGCTTTGAACACCTTGTACTTCCTGGCACGCCAGGGAGGTTGTAGTTCTGGAATATGACAGCACTGGAGGATAATGGGTTTCTGGTCGCATCACATTTGATTCTTCTCAAATCATTGGCAGTTAATGTGCGTCTTTTTTTCCCCAACATGTTTTTTTGCGACCCTGTTGATTATTTGCAACAAAACATTTTAAGATTCTAGGATTACACCCTAATATTTTAGAAATTCTAAGAGTGCTGTATCCCTGTGTAAGACTTGTAACAATTTGGTCTATTTTGAATGAGGAAAACAATCTGCCTAATACTTATGTACACCTTGATAAAGGGTGTTGATATCCTTAGGACATGCCCTCCCTTATTACACAAATACACATTATCTGATATGCTTCAAACCAATAAGTATTTAAGTTTACATAGTTTACAGTTGGAAAATATACATAAAAACATAATAATATGGTCCAAATGCTCACTTGCCTAATTGTGCACACAGCGTTAATTTAATCTGGTAATATTTGTACCATGACTGGCCTGTCTTCGCTGGCTAATGATGATCCAACATATGGTGGACCACGCAGGGTAGCTGAGGGTGTATCCTGTTGGTTTTGAGGAAAAATCAGTGGCATCCACTCTCAGCCCTGAAATGTGGTAAATGAACCATGGTGAAATTGTTAGGATGCCATTAGTGTGATGGAGCCACTTGAAAAGCACATGGAGTAGGTGTTAAAGGGCTGTTTGCTGGTCTATTTCAAAAGAAGCCTGCAGACCAATGAGATCAGGCAGCAGGTTGTAAGTGGGTTTGGTGTGGGAACGAGGGTAGTGGAGATAAGGGATCTGTAGAAGGTTGTTGGTCCTGGAGGTAGCTGGTTGGCCTGTGACAGGATCAGAGCTAGAAAGGTGGTCGCCGGTCAGTATGCTGATTGAAGATAAAATGTTTACAAGTTGTTCTATCTGAATACCCTTTACAGGAGTCTTTGAGGTGAGGGAGGGGGAGTTGGACTTATGCACTTGTGGATCACCACAGCCAAAGGCTAAAAACCTGATGAAATTGCAGTTTGACAGTTCTCCTCTCTAAGCAAGATATGCTGAAAGACATGGAAGAGAGAGATAAATGTTGCTTCAAGGTGCAGGTGGCTATCTTGGATCCCGGGCGGAAAGACCCAGAAGACTCCGCCTCCATTCAAGGGATTGGCTGGGGCCACAGGTGAAACAGGCACTGTGCTCTTAAGGAATGGTGGGTCTAGGTGAACAGGCGGCACAACTGGGCCCAGCGTTCGGAGCTCATAGCAAGTGAGCAAATCTCCTACACACAGGCGATCTGATCATCGCCTATGTGTAACAGAGGCAATCAGATAATTGCAGCTTCAAGTTTCCCATGGACACTATTGAAGCATGCAAAATAAGTAAAAAAAAAATTTTTAAATATAAGGCTATGTGCACACGTTCAGGATTTGAAGGCAGAAATTTCTGCAGTGTTTCTGCATCTCTTGGCGGGAAAAATGCTGCTGAAAAAACTCACGTTTTGTAGCGATTTTGACATGTTTTTTATGCGTTTTTTGATGCGTTTTTACACATCAATGAATGCTTTTTGGAGCTAAATAAAGATATTTGAAAAAAGAAACGTGGGACATCGCTTCAACCCTTGGATTACCGTCAGACCTGGGGTGAGTATATTGGTTAATTTAAATTATTAAATAATGTGTCTGTTGTATTTCAAATAAAGTGTTTACTCTGTGTGTGTGTTTATTTAACTCTTTACTTTACTTTAATTATATTTTAGTAATGAAAGGGTCTGATTGACACCTTGTCATCACCAAACAAAAGGGCTAGGTGTTAGTTAATCCCATACACCCAATCTCATTAGCATTTCCATTCTTGTCATTTCTGGGGGCTGAGAGCTGCTATTTTTAGCCTAGGAAGGTGCCATTAGGCAAACATGTTCCCTTGCTATTATTAATGGCTCACAGCTGTTTCATTAGCCGCTACGTCCTCACGAACAACAACAAGCAGCGCTTTGGACACAGCGTATTTTCGCTGCATCCAAAACACTGTGTTCTAATGCCGCAGTTTTGTTGTCAATACATGCGGATCCACCGCATATAATGACATTTCAATCGGTCAAAATCTGCAGTGGAGATTAGCGTGTCCACTACAGAAATTGACATGCTGCGGGTGAGTTTGGGTATGTGCCCACGATCAGGAGCTGCTGCAGGTTTGAAGCTGCGTGTTTTTGCAACGTCAAACCCGCAGCGTCCACATGTTACAGCATAGTGAATGGGATTTCTAGAAATCCCATGTCCACTATGCATGCATCTGAGGCTGCGGATCACCCGCGGACACTGGCATATGGCACGTCTTTCAGGACCGCAGCATGTCAAATTTTCTTGCGGAATCGCTAGTCTCTACAACAGAAATTTGACCACTAGAATGTATTGAATGCGGTAAATCCGCATGGTTAAGTGAACACATATGGATTTACCTGCGTTGAATAGAACGCAGAGTTTTGGATGCCGCAAAAATATGCAGCATCCAAAGCGCTGCTACGTCAAGATCGTGGGCACATAGCCTGAAATTTTAAAAAAAATGGCGTGGGCTGCCGCGTCATTTTTATAACTAGCAGAGGGAAAGCCGACCGCTGGGGGCTGATATTAGTAGCTGGAGAAGGGGCCATTAGCCAAAAATATTCACTGGCTATTTATAAAAGCCCACAGCTGTTTGCTTATCTTTAACTGGCTAGATTACAGGGGGGCCCCAGAAAAAAATTGACGTATGGTTCCCCTATAAAATCTAATCAGAAAACGCTAAACAGACAGCTGCAGGCTGACATTAATAGCCAGGGAAGGGGCCATGGATACTAGCCCCCTCCGCGGCTAATAATATCACCCCTCAGCAGTCCCAGAAATGGCGCATCCATAAGATTCGTCAAATCTGGCACTTAGCCTCCACTCTTCCCACTGCTGTGTAGCGGTGGCGAGTGGGGTAATGGGGTTGGGGTTCATGTCAGCCTTGTATTGGTGGCTGACATTAAGCCCAGGTTAGTAATGGAGCCCCCATTACTAACCCTGTAGTTAAGCTTTCGACACTTTTTCAATAAAGACACATCCAGAATAAAGTATTTTATTGAAATAAAATGACACACGGCATTAATAATTTTTTTATTGTTCTCTCAATACCCGATGCCCTCGATCTTTTGTAAAAAAACTAAAATAAAAAACAGCCTTATCCCTCACCTGTCCGCCGTCACAATGTAATCCAGATTGTCCCTCGGCGACCCAGGTCACTTCTACAGCAGCCACATCAATCACTGATGTGACTGCTGTAGAAGACAGCACTGTACACTGACAGGAATGTAAAATCACTCCTGTCAGTGTACATTGCTCTGCTGCAGGCTGAGGTCAGGTGAGTTCATCAGTTAAAGATCAGCTGATCAGCTCTGATGACCTCATACTGCATCAGTGGTACGTGGGAACATTCTCACGGATGTTCCCACACAGCACCGGTGCCGTAAACTGAGGTCCTGGAGCTCAACAGCTGATCTACAGCTGATGAACTCGTCTGACCTCAGTTGGGAGCAGCGATGTACACTGCCGGGAGCAAGCGAGCTCCCGTCAGTGTACTGCTGGCCAACGGGTGATCAGGACGCTGGGGGACATTGCGAGGACACCAGGAGGACACCGGTGGACGCCGGAGAGGTAAGGATGAAGGTGTTTTTTTTTTTATTTTAAACAGATTTTTACTTTTTTTTTAACCACGCAGCCTGGCTCGTCTGAGAAGACTACTGCTCCCCTCAGCCGCGCCGCTCTCGCTGTTATCAGCGAGAGCGGCGGTCGGATGATGGCAGAAGTAGCCCTCACACTGCCATATTGACAGAAAAATAAAAAAGTTATAGCTCTGGGAAGAAGGGAAGCAAAAAATGAAAACGTAAAAACGGAAAATGCTCCAGTCATTAAGGGGTTAAGTGCCAATATTATTCTGGTGTGACCCAGGCTGTATAACCAATTTCGACCTGGGATTTTTAGTAATTTTGCCCATGCTGGAGAATGAAATGCTTACTTTGATAATGGTAAGTCTGGAGGAGCTTATTGAAACATGTCCCCTCTCACTCATAGCTGTCCATGCTCCCAGGGGTGGATTTTTGTAAAATGGTGTCATTTGTATGTGGGGGAGGGTTAATATGTAGGCCATGCAAAGTAACATGTGAACTGAATTGGCCACTAAAAATGGGTTTCTAAAAGTTCCTTGAAAATTTAAAAACTTGGTGCTAAGCTTATAAGTATGAAGAGTGAACATGCTCGGTGATACTCGGATATCACTTGAGTATCTGGGTGCTTGGATGTACTCATTACTCAGCAAGCTTTGGGCAGTGCTTGATTTCAAACTCAAATCCCCGCCTCGCATGTTTGACGCCTGTTACACAGCCAATAAGCATGCAGGGATTGCCTGTGAGTTACTGTAATCCCGTAGCCATCTTGGTAGTGGCATTACAGATTGGCTGGCCGTATAACATTATCGGGAATTATAAAAGAACAGGGGTCGCCAGGCTCAGTATACTGACGACATTGCACAGCTCTGTGACAGTTCGTATTGGAGGGAGAGAGTGCTTGTCTAGACGTTTGTGTGCACAGTATAACAAATCGGAGTCCTGTAGTGTTGATACTGGTGCTGAAGCTGAACCATCATACTTAGAGCATAGCAGGGGCGGACAGGACCACCGGAGAATCGGGAAAAAAACCCCGGTGGGCCCCACGTCCCGATGGCCACGCCCCCAAGCCCCCCCCTACCCCCCCCGGGCCCTGTACAGAGAACAGAGGGCCCCTCCGGTTCGCTAATCATATCGGCAGCACTGCCGATATGATTAGTGATGGGCCCTCTGCAGCGGCAAAGCAGGGAGAGCGATCTCCCTGCTCTGCCTGCTGCCGCAGTGCCCCTCTGCCTCCTTTGTGCAGCGCGACACTGCCGACACGTGCGCAGGAGGTCAGTCTCAGGGCTCCTGTCAGGTATATATTATTGGAGGCAGCAGAATCTATGGGCTCCTGTCAGGTATATATTATTGGAGGCAGCAGAATGTATGGGCTCCTGTCAGGTATATATTATTGGAGGCAGCAGAATCTATGGGCTCCTACCAGGTATATATTATTGAAGGCAGCAGAATCTATGGGCTCCTACCAGGTATATATTATTGAAGGCAGCAGAATCTATGGGCTCCTATCAGGTATATATTATTGAAGGCAGCAGAATCTATGGGCTCCTACCAGGTATATATTATTGAAGGCAGCAGAATCTATGGGCTCCTACCAGGTATATATTATTGAAGGCAGCAGAATCTATGGGCTCCTACCAGGTATATATTATTGAAGGCAGCAGAATCTATGGGCTCCTACCAGGTATATATTATTGAAGGCAGCAGAATGTATGGGCTCCTGTCAGGTATATATTATTGAAGGCAGCAGAATCTATGGGCTCCTACCAGGTATATATTATTGAAGGCAGCAGAATCTATGGGCTCCTACCAGGTATTTATTATTGAAGGCAGCAGAATCTATGGGCTCCTACCAGGTATATATTATTGAAGGCAGCAGAATCTATGGGCTCCTACCAGGTATATATTATTGGAGGCAGCAGAATCTATGGGCTCCTGCCAGGTATATATTATTGGAGGCAGCAGAATCTATGGGCTCCTGCCAGGTATATATTATTGGAGGCAGCAGAATCTATGGGCTCCTGTCAGGTATATATTATTGAAGGCAGCAGAATCTATGGGCTCCTGTCAGGTATATATTATTGGAGGCAGCAGAATCTATGGGCTCCTACCAGGTATATATTATTGAAGGCAGCAGAATCTATGGGCTCCTACCAGGTATATATTATTGAAGGCAGCAGAATCTATGGGCTCCTACCAGGTATATATTATTGAAGGCAGCAGAATCTATGGGCTCCTACCAGGTATATATTATTGGAGGCAGCAGAATCTATGGGCTCCTACCAGGTATATATTATTGAAGGCAGCAGAATCTATGGGCTCCTACCAGGTATATATTATTGAAGGCAGCAGAATCTATGGGCTCCTACCAGGTATATATTATTGGAGGCAGCAGAATCTATGGGCTCCTACCAGGTATATATTATTGAAGGCAGCAGAATCTATGGGCTCCTACCAGGTATATATTATTGAAGGCAGCAGAATCTATGGGCTCCTGTCAGGTATATATTATTGGATGCAGCAAAATCTATGGGCTCCTACCAGGTATATATTATTGGAGGCAGCAGAATGTATGGGCTCCTACCAGGTATATATTATTGGAGGCAGCAGAATCTATGGGCTCCTGTCAGGTATATATTATTGGAGGCAGGAGAATGTATGGGCTCCTACCAGGTATATATTATTGGAGGCAGCAGAATCTATGGGCTCCTGTCAGGTATATATTATTGGAGGCAGCAGAATCTATGGGCTCCTACCAGGTATATATTATTGGAGCTAGCAGAATCTATGGACTCCTACCAGGTATATACTATTCGAGGCAGCAGAATGTATGGGCTCCTGTCAGGTATATATTATTGGAGGCAGCAGAATGTATGGGCTTATGTCAGGTATATATTATTGGAGGCAGCAGAATCTATGGGCTCCTGTCAGGTATATATTATTGGAGGCAGCAAAATCTATGGGCTCCTGTCAGGTATATATTATTGAAGGCAGCAGAATCTATGGGCTCCTGTCAGGTATATATTATTGGAGGCAGCAGAATCTATGGGCTCCTGTCAGGTATATATTATTGGAGGCAGCAGAATGTATGGGCTCCTGTCAGGTATATATTATTGGAGGCAGCAGAATCTATGGGCTCCTGTCAGGTATATATTATTGGAGGCAGCAGAATCTATGGGCTCCTGTCAGGTATATATTATTGGAGGCAGCAGAATCTATGGGCTCCTACCAGGTATATATTATTGGAGCCAGCAGAATCTATGGACTCCTACCAGCTATATACTAGAATGTATGGGTTCCTGTCAGGTATATATTATTGAAGGCAGCAGAATGTATGGGCTCATGTCAGGTATATATTTTTGGAGGCAGCAGAATCTATGGACTCCTACCAGGTATATACTATTCGAGGCAGCAGAATGTATGGGTTCCTGTTAGGTATGTATTATTGGAGGCAGCAGAATCTATGGGCTCCTACCAGGTATATATTATTGGAGGCAGCAGAATCTATGGGCTCCTGTCAGGTATATATTATTGGAGGCAGGAGAATGTATGGGCCTAATATTTTAGAAATTTTAAGAGTGCTGTATCCCTGTGTAAGACTTGTAACAATTTGGTCTATTTTGAATGAGGAAAACAATCTGCCTAATACTTATGTACACCTTGATAAAGGGTGTTGATATCCTTAGGACATGCCCTCCCTTATTACACAAATACACATTATCTGATATGCTTCAAACCAATAAGTATTTAAGTTTACATAGTTTACAGTTGGAAAATATACATAAAAACATAATAATATGGTCCAAATGCTCACTTGCCTAATTGTGCACACAGCGTTAATTTAATCTGGTAATATTTGTACCATGACTGGCCTGTCTTCGCTGGCTAATGATGATCCAACATATGGTGGACCACGCAGGGTAGCTGAGGGTGTATCCTGTTGGTTTTGAGGAAAAATCAGTGGCATCCACTCTCAGCCCTGAAATGTGGTAAATGAACCATGGTGAAATTGTTAGGATGCCATTAGTGTGATGGAGCCACTTGAAAAGCACATGGAGTAGGTGTTAAAGGGCTGTTTGCTGGTCTATTTCAAAAGAAGCCTGCAGACCAATGAGATCAGGCAGCAGGTTGTAAGTGGGTTTGGTGTGGGAACGAGGGTAGTGGAGATAAGGGATCTGTAGAAGGTTGTTGGTCCTGGAGGTAGCTGGTTGGCCTGTGACAGGATCAGAGCTAGAAAGGTGGTCGCCGGTCAGTATGCTGATTGAAGATAAAATGTTTACAAGTTGTTCTATCTGAATACCCTTTACAGGAGTCTTTGAGGTGAGGGAGGGGGAGTTGGACTTATGCACTTGTGGATCACCACAGCCAAAGGCTAAAAACCTGATGAAATTGCAGTTTGACAGTTCTCCTTTCTAAGCAAGATATGCTGAAAGACATGGAAGAGAGAGATAAATGTTGCTTCAAGGTGCAGGTGGCTATCTTGGATCCCGGGCGGAAAGACCCGGAAGACTCCGCCTCCATTCAAGGGATTGGCTGGGGCCACAGGTGAAACAGGCACTGTGCTCTTAAGGAATGGTGGGTCTAGGTGAACAGGCGGCACAACTGGGCCCAGCGTTCGGAGCTCATAGCAAGTGAGCAAATCTCCTACACACAGGCGATCTGATCATCGCCTATGTGTAACAGAGGCAATCAGATAATTGCAGCTTCAAGTTTCCCATGGACACTATTGAAGCATGCAAAATAAGTAAAAAAAAAATTTTTAAATATAAGGCTATGTGCACACGTTCAGGATTTGAAGGCAGAAATTTCTGCAGTGTTTCTGCATCTCTTGGCGGGAAAAATGCTGCTGAAAAAACTCACGTTTTGTAGCGATTTTGACATGTTTTTTATGCGTTTTTTGATGCGTTTTTACACATCAATGAATGCTTTTTGGAGCTAAATAAAGATATTTGAAAAAAGAAACGTGGGACATCGCTTCAACCCTTGGATTACCGTCAGACCTGGGGTGAGTATATTGGTTAATTTAAATTATTAAATAATGTGTCTGTTGTATTTCAAATAAAGTGTTTACTCTGTGTGTGTGTTTATTTAACTCTTTACTTTACTTTAATTATATTTTAGTAATGAAAGGGTCTGATTGACACCTTGTCATCACCAAACAAAAGGGCTAGGTGTTAGTTAATCCCATACACCCAATCTCATTAGCATTTCCATTCTTGTCATTTCTGGGGGCTGAGAGCTGCTATTTTTAGCCTAGGAAGGTGCCATTAGGCAAACATGTTCCCTTGCTATTATTAATGGCTCACAGCTGTTTCATTAGCCGCTACGTCCTCACGAACAACAACAAGCAGCGCTTTGGACACAGCGTATTTTCGCTGCATCCAAAACACTGTGTTCTAATGCCGCAGTTTTGTTGTCAATACATGCGGATCCACCGCATATAATGACATTTCAATCGGTCAAAATCTGCAGTGGAGATTAGCGTGTCCACTACAGAAATTGACATGCTGCGGGTGAGTTTGGGTATGTGCCCACGATCAGGAGCTGCTGCAGGTTTGAAGCTGCGTGTTTTTGCAACGTCAAACCCGCAGCGTCCACATGTTACAGCATAGTGAATGGGATTTCTAGAAATCCCATGTCCACTATGCATGCATCTGAGGCTGCGGATCACCCGCGGACACTGGCATATGGCACGTCTTTCAGGACCGCAGCATGTCAAATTTTCTTGCGGAATCGCTAGTCTCTACAACAGAAATTTGACCACTAGAATGTATTGAATGCGGTAAATCCGCATGGTTAAGTGAACACATATGGATTTACCTGCGTTGAATAGAACGCAGAGTTTTGGATGCCGCAAAAATATGCAGCATCCAAAGCGCTGCTACGTCAAGATCGTGGGCACATAGCCTGAAATTTAAAAAAAAATGGCGTGGGCTGCCGCGTCATTTTTATAACTAGCAGAGGGAAAGCCGACCGCTGGGGGCTGATATTAGTAGCTGGAGAAGGGGCCATTAGCCAAAAATATTCACTGGCTATTTATAAAAGCCCACACCTGTTTGCTTATCTTTAACTGGCTAGATTACAGGGGGGCCCCAGAAAAAAATTGACGTATGGTTCCCCTATAAAATCTAATCAGAAAACGCTAAACAGACAGCTGCAGGCTGACATTAATAGCCAGGGAAGGGGCCATGGATACTAGCCCCCTCCGCGGCTAATAATATCACCCCTCAGCAGTCCCAGAAATGGCGCATCCATAAGATTCGTCAAATCTGGCACTTAGCCTCCACTCTTCCCACTGCTGTGTAGCGGTGGCGAGTGGGGTAATGGGGTTGGGGTTCATGTCAGCCTTGTATTGGTGGCTGACATTAAGCCCAGGTTAGTAATGGAGCCCCCATTACTAACCCTGTAGTTAAGCTTTCGACACTTTTTCAATAAAGACACATCCAGAATAAAGTATTTTATTGAAATAAAATGACACACGGCATTAATAATTTTTTTATTGTTCTCTCAATACCCGATGCCCTCGATCTTTTGTAAAAAAACTAAAATAAAAAACAGCCTTATCCCTCACCTGTCCGCCGTCACAATGTAATCCAGATTGTCCCTCGGCGACCCAGGTCACTTCTACAGCAGCCACATGAATCACTGATGTGACTGCTGTAGAAGACAGCACTGTACACTGACAGGAATGTAAAATCACTCCTGTCAGTGTACATTGCTCTGCTGCAGGCTGAGGTCAGGTGAGTTCATCAGTTAAAGATCAGCTGATCAGCTCTGATGACCTCATACTGCATCAGTGGTACGTGGGAACATTCTCACGGATGTTCCCACACAGCACCGGTGCCGTAAACTGAGGTCCTGGAGCTCAACAGCTGATCTACAGCTGATGAACTCGTCTGACCTCAGTTGGGAGCAGCGATGTACACTGCCGGGAGCAAGCGAGCTCCCGTCAGTGTACTGCTGGCCAACGGGTGATCAGGACGCTGGGGGACATTGCGAGGACACCAGGAGGACACCGGTGGACGCCGGAGAGGTAAGGATGAAGGTGTTTTTTTTTTTATTTTAAACAGATTTTTACTTTTTTTTTAACCACGCAGCCTGGCTCGTCTGAGAAGACTACTGCTCCCCTCAGCCGCGCCGCTCTCGCTGTTATCAGCGAGAGCGGCGGTCGGATGATGGCAGAAGTAGTCTTCTTTCCCAGCCCGGGTACCATTCTTTGATCGTTTTTGCCCTGCAGAAATGCTACAAAGAATGGACATGCTGAGTATTTTAACGCAATGACAATCCTAAGCGGAAATTTCCGCATCATGTGCACAGCACATCAGGATTGCCATTGCATTAGCTGGCAGAGTGATTACCTAGCGCTTTTGATGCATTTCCACGTGGAAAAAACGCAGTGAAAACGCATCAAAAACGCACAGTGTGCACTTAACCTAAAAGTTTAAATCACCTCCCTTTTATCCCATTCAAAATAAAACAGTAAACAAAAAAAACACACATACACATATTTGATATCGCCGCATTCAGAATCGCCCGATCTATCAATATAAAAAAAGAATTAATCCGATCGGTAAACGGCTTAACGAAAAAAATTCTAAACGCCAGAATTACGTTTTTTTGGTCACTGCAACATTGCAATAAAATGCAATAATGAGCGATCAAAACATCAGATCTACCCCAAAATAGTATCAATAAAAACGTCAGCTTGGCGTGCAAAAAATAAGCCCTCACCCAGCCCCAGATCACGAAAAATGGAGACGCTACAAGTCTCGGAAAATGGCGCCATTTTTTTTTTTTTTTAGCAAAATTTTGATTTTTTTTTCACCACTTAAATAAAAAAGAACCTATACATGTTTGGTATCTACGAACTCGTAATGACCTGGAGAATAATAATGGCAGGACAGTTTTAGCACTCACTGAACGTGGTAAAAAAAAAAAAAAAAAACAGCTGTGGAATTTGCACTTTTTTTGCAATTTCACCACACTTGGAATTTTTTTCCTGTTTTCCAGTACACGACATGGTAAAACCAGTGATGTCGTTCAAAAGTACAACTTGTCCCACAAAAAATAAGCCCTCACAAGGCCATATTGACAGAAAAATAAAAAAGTTATAGCTCTGGGAAGAAGGGAAGCAAAAAATGAAAACGTAAAAACGGAAAATGCTCCAGTCATTAAGGGGTTAAGTGCCAATATTATTCTGGTGTGACCCAGGCTGTATAACCAATTTCGACCTGGGATTTTTAGTAATTTTGCCCATGCTGGAGAATGAAATGCTTACTTTGATAATGGTAAGTCTGGAGGAGCTTATTGAAACATGTCCCCTCTCACTCATAGCTGTCCATGCTCCCAGGGGTGGATTTTTGTAAAATGGTGTCATTTGTATGTGGGGGAGGGTTAATATGTAGGCCATGCAAAGTAACATGTGAACTGAATTGGCCACTAAAAATGGGTTTCTAAAAGTTCCTTGAAAATTTAAAAACTTGGTGCTAAGCTTATAAGTATGAAGAGTGAACATGCTCGGTGATACTCGGATATCACTTGAGTATCTGGGTGCTTGGATGTACTCATTACTCAGCAAGCTTTGGGCAGTGCTTGATTTCAAACTCAAATCCCCGCCTCGCATGTTTGACGCCTGTTACACAGCCAATAAGCATGCAGGGATTGCCTGTGCGTTACTGTAATCCCGTAGCCATCTTGGTAGTGGCATTACAGATTGGCTGGCCGTATAACATTATCGGGAATTATAAAAGAACAGGGGTCGCCAGGCTCAGTATACTGACGACATTGCACAGCTCTGTGACAGTTCGTATTGGAGGGAGAGAGTGCTTGTCTAGACGTTTGTGTGCACAGTATAACAAATCGGAGTCCTGTAGTGTTGATACTGGTGCTGAAGCTGAACCATCATACTTAGAGCATAGCAGGGGCGGACAGGACCACCGGAGAATCGGGAAAAAAACCCCGGTGGGCCCCACATCCCGATGGCCACGCCCCCAAGCCCCCCCCTACCCCCCCCCCGGGCCCTGTACAGAGAACAGAGGGCCCCTCCGGTTCGCTAATCATATCGGCAGCACTGCCGATATGATTAGTGATGGGCCCTCTGCAGCGGCAAAGCAGGGAGAGCGATCTCCCTGCTCTGCCTGCTGCCGCAGTGCCCCTCTGCCTCCTTTGTGCAGCGCGACACTGCCGACACGTGCGCAGGAGGTCAGTCTCAGGGCTCCTGTCAGGTATATATTATTGGAGGCAGCAGAATCTATGGGCTCCTGTCAGGTATATATTATTGGAGGCAGGAGAATGTATGGGCTCCTGTCGGGTATGTATTATTGGAGGCAGCAGAATCTATGGGCTCCTGTCAGGTATATATTATTGGAGGCAGCAGAATGTATGGGCTCCTGTCATGTATATATTATTGGAGGCAGCAGAATCTATGGGCTCCTGTCAGGTATATATTATTGGAGGCAGCAGAATCTATGGGCTCCTACCAGGTATATATTATTGAAGGCAGCAGAATCTATGGGCTCCTGTCAGGTATATATTATTGGAGGCAGCAGAATCTATGGGCTCCTACCAGGTATATATTATTGGAGCCAGCAGAATCTATGGACTCCTACCAGCTATATACTATTCGAGGCAGCAGAATGTATGGGTTCCTGTCAGGTATATATTATTGGAGGCAGCAGAATGTATGGGCTCATGTCAGGTATATATTATTGGGGGCAGCAGAATCTATGGGCTCCTGTCAGGTATATATTTTTGGAGGCAGCAGAATCTATGGACTCCTACCAGGTATATACTATTCGAGGCAGCAGAATGTATGGGTTCCTGTTAGGTATGTATTATTGGAGGCAGCAGAATCTATGGGCTCCTACCAGGTATATATTATTGGAGGCAGCAGAATCTATGGGCTCCTGTCAGGTATATATTATTGGAGGCAGGAGAATGTATGGGCTCCTGTCAGGTATATATTATTGGAGGCAGGAGAATGTATGGGCTCCTGTCAGGTATATATTATTGGAGGCAGCTGAATCTATGGGCTCCTGTCAGGTATATATTATTGGAGGCAGCAGAATGTATGGGCTCCTGTCAGGTATATATTATTGGAGGCAGCAGAATCTATGGGCTCCTGTCAGGTATATATTATTGGAGGCAGCAGAGTGTATGGGCTCCTGCCAGGTATATATTATTGGAGGCAGCAGAATCTATGGTCTCTTGTCAGGTATATATTATTGGAGGCAGCAGAATGTATGGGCTCCTGTCAGGTATATATTATTGGAGGCAGCAGAATCTATGGGCTCCTGTCAGGTATATATTATTGGAGGCAGCAGAATCTATGGGCTCCTACCAGGTATATATTATTGGAGGCAGCAGAATGTATGGGCTCCTGTCAGGTATATATTATTGGAGGCAGGAGAATCTATGGGCTCCTGTCAGGTATATATTATTGGAGGCAGCAGAGTGTATGGGCTCCTGTCAGGTATATATTATTGGAGGCAGCAGAATGTATGGGCTCCTGTCAGGTATATATTATTGGAGGCAGGAGAATGTGTGGGCTCCTGTCAGGTATATATTATTGGAGGCAGGAGAATCTATGGGCTCCTGTCAGGTATATATTATTGGAGGCAGCAGAATGTATGGGCTCCTGTCAGGTATATATTATTGGAGCCAGCAGAATCTATGGGCTCCTGTCAGGTATATATTATTGGAGGCAGCAGAATCTATGGGCTCCTGTCAGGTATATATTATTGGAGGCAGCAGAATCTATGGGCTCCTGTCAGGTATATATTATTGGAGGCAGCAGAATCTATGGGCTCCTGTCAGGTATATATTATTGGAGGCAGCAGAATCTATGGGCTCCTGTCAGGTATATATTATTGGAGGCAGCAGAATGTATGGGCTCCTGTCAGGTATATATTATTGGAGGCAGCAGAATGTATGGTCTCATGTCAGGTATATGTAGCACCCTGAGGATTCGGCTGCTACAGGGGTATTGCACCTCACTCCAGAGGTGTGGTATTCCACTCCCGGGTAAGGATGGAGTGTGGAACTGAGCTTAGTAGGCTGCATGCACTACATACATCCCATTTCCGGGGGACAGAACAACGGTACTCCCACCAGTATATGTGCAGGTACGACAGCGTCTGTCCCTGGCTGGAGTGGGAGGGGGGTGGAACATCCCAGTAGTGTAGGGGCAGATAGGGGGAGTAGTCTGGGTAAAGCTAGGAGCCCATTGGGTGCTGGTCACCTGGGTTCACACATAGAGGGAGTATATAAGGTGGGCACCATCTTAGAATAGGGTCTTTAGTCAGAGAGAGGAGGAGCAGAGCAGAGGAGCTCAGCCAGGAGGGCTGACAGGGAGCTGTGGCTTCGGCTGGGCCCAGCTCCAGAGCAAAGCCTGCAGTGAAGAGAGAGAGGAGGAAGAAAGGCCCAGAGAAGCAGAGACAGAGGGAACCCTAAGATCCCTGCCTGGGGGTTAGCCGAGTCCCGCACCTGGTGGACGCAGCACGGCTCGGGTGGTCACTCAAGGCCAGAGTGACTAAAGCAACATCAGTGAGTAAAAACCCTGAAACTGCATCTCCTGACTCTGCCTCTCCTTCCTGCATCATCACAACCCCCATCATCCACACCTGCTGCCCTGAGGCCATACCCCTCCCGTTGGGGGTTATACCATCACTGCTGCACATATACCACCGGCCTCAGCGGACTGCTCTGCAGCGGCGGCTTCAAAGCCGCACTCAACGGGTGGCGTAGTCGACACTTAAACAACATCTACAAAGACTGCCACACACTTAGTTTGACACCCTGGGCACGGACCGGGTCACCGCCACAAGGACTACTACCCCCATACAGATCCGGCTCCGGGTATCCCTTGAACATGGCCCAGGGGGCGCGTCAACTTTGGCGTAGTCGGCAGGATCACGTGCCCGCAACCACCGGGTACTGCGTGCCTGAAGAAAAGTTCGCATTTACCTCAAAAAGAAGTCTCCCGCCGGTTCCGGAGGGTCCCCGCCATCGGACGCCATCTCGGATCGGTTCCCGCCATTTGCCCGTCATCTGCAGTCTTTTCCCGCCATCTGCAGTGTTTCCCGCCACTGGGAAGCGATTCCCGCCATCTAAGAAGATTTCCCGCCCTGGCAGAGCGGACGCCATTATGGGCGTTCCAGAGGGTGACAAGAGGCCACCTCCCATCGTGGGCCAGGACCAAGAATGGCGCCAAAAACGAAGACCGCCCCCACCAGCAGAGACTGCAATGATTGAGATGTCCGTCAGCGTGGGGGGTCTGCCCCTGGAACTGACAATCACCAAGTTACCCCAGGACCGCCCTCAGGATGGGCGGAGAGAGAACAAAAGAGAGAAGATGGGAGCAGCTTGGGGGAGTCTAGAGAGAACGCACCCGGAGATGGAGGGAGAGGCAGGCAGCACTGACCCAGTGGTCAGGAGCCTGTTGCAAGCGACTACCCCAGAAGGCCTGGTGGAGATCCTGGCGCAGCTCCCCAGAGATCGGGAGCATGCACGGACCGCACTGGAGGGCTTGGCTCAGAGGATGGCCCGAGTGCAGCGAGACGTACTGGCCGCGTGGAGCAGAGAAATGGCCCAGCAGGCTGGAACCCGCCAGCAAAAGACACCGCCAGCAGCGAGGAGCACGCCTGCCCTTGAAGGAAGAGCAGGAGGGACGAAGGCCGGAGACGGCGCCGTGGAGGGAGCTGAAGTAACGGAGGCAGGTAATGGGGACGTCTACACCCCGTACCTGGAGGCCGAGAACCTGCCCCAGCTCCCCGTCGCAGAGCCCGAAATCCCGTTCACTGCGCCCGTCGCTGCACCGCCACTGCTCCAAACTAGGCCTCAAGCGGCAGGAGCCGCGGCCGCGCTCCCCGTGACGTCACGCGCCTCAAATCAGAGTGCGACCAAACAGGAAGCGCCATCGGCCTGGTCACAGGGCAGAGTACCCCCGGGCGCAGCCGTCTCCACAGTGCCCTTCACATTCAGAGTGCCCCCGGGCGCCGCGGCAATCATCGCGCCCGCAACCTCCATCATGCTACCCCTGGGAGAAGACTTGTTTACCCAGCATACTTGCCCGGATGGGCAGCCCTTTGTGTGGCCGCCGGAGTTCGTCAATCCCCGACTCCGGAGGGTACGGCCTCTGGATGAGCCCCTGATCCCGGCTCCAGCGCCCGCCAAGATCACCCCACTCTCGTTGGAGGAGGCGCAGTTCGCGTGGGACCCCACTGGAGAAGACCTCATCGGGTTCACCCAAGAGAACCGGGCGGCCGCAGCCCAGCGTGCAGAGTGCTGCCGACAGCAGTTAGAGGTCTTCGACAGAGAAAGGAGAGAGAGGCGGGTCCGCGAGGAGCGGCTGCAAATCCGGAGTGCAGAGCAGAAAAGCCGGACCCGACGGAACCCCCGTGCAGCCCACGGTCCCCGTGCCACCGGGACTGTAATCAAATTCCAACTGCAGCACGGTTGGGGCTTCATCAGGGATCACAAAACCCCCGGTGACGTTTTTGTAACCCGCAGAGATGTCGAGTCTCACCTACCGGAGGGACACCGTGGTCGTGACCTGTACCTGGGTGACGAGGTCACCTTCACCCGGCACCAGTGTGCCAAAGGACCCTATGCCCTTCATGTACATCGCCTGACGGAAGAAGAGCTGCGGTGTGAGGAGGAACAAGAGGACCCGGACGGGTCTGAAGCCTACCCTCAGGAAGGAGCAGGAGGGCATCGTCACCATTAAGAGGTGAACTGAAACTGTATATAGTTACCCATAAGGGTATATGCCATGCTGCTTAATTAAAATGAGTTCCCCCGTTGGGACAAGTGTGAACTGTTCCAGTGTGTCCCATCTCCCCACAGGCTGAGGACTGTGAACAGCCATCCCTATTCCCCACTGGCCGAGGACTGAGAGCGGCCATATCCATTGTATATAGTTGCGCTTCCTAAAGCGCCCCCTACTGGTTTTATAGGAAACTGTTTTTTTTTCTACAAGAGACTGTGGCACTTACCTGGTCACAATTTGCACAAGTGGCCAGAGGTCAAAAATGTTTTACATGAAAAGTTTTATTATGCTGAAAGAGTTAATATTATTTTATGATGTGTCTGTAACATTTTAAGAGAGAAGTACCTCCCATAAAGGGATGGGTTGAAAGTTATATTTTATATGTAAGTGCACTTTCAAAAATTTGTATGTTTTATGTTTTGCTCTTTTACAGCCCGAGGGCGTGCTGTGATTTACCAGGGGGGAATGTAGCACCCTGAGGATTCGGCTGCTACAGGGGTATTGCACCTCACTCCAGAGGTGTGGTATTCCACTCCCGGGTAAGGATGGAGTGTGGAACTGAGCTTAGTAGGCTGCATGCACTACATACATCCCATTTCCGGGGGACAGAACAACGGTACTCCCACCAGTATATGTGCAGGTACGACAGCGTCTGTCCCTGGCTGGAGTGGGAGGGGGGTGGAACATCCCAGTAGTGTAGGGGCAGATAGGGGGAGTAGTCTGGGTAAAGCTAGGAGCCCATTGGGTGCTGGTCACCTGGGTTCACACATAGAGGGAGTATATAATGTGGGCACCATCTTAGAATAGGGTCTTTAGTCAGAGAGAGGAGGAGCAGAGCAGAGGAGCTCAGCCAGGAGGGCTGACAGGGAGCTGTGGCTCCGGCTGGGCCCAGCTCCAGAGCAAAGCCTGCAGTGAAGAGAGAGAGGAGGAAGAAAGGCCCAGAGAAGCAGAGACAGAGGGAACCCTAAGATCCCAGAATCAGACCAGAAAGGGTGAAGGGTTGGCAGAAGAGGGCACCGGATCCCAAGCTGGCGGAGGCAGAAGTAACCCTTAACCAGGAACCGGAGGTCGTGGGCAAGTTTTGCCACGACCCTCACCATATCCACCAGGAAGGCACACCACGAGTAGGGCCAGGGAAGCCAGAGAAGGTTCAACCACTAAGAGGCCCGAGGGAGCTGGACAGAGGTGGATCCCTGGTGGGGATGGCCAGGAGAAAGAGAGTGAGAAGGAAGCTCAGGACCACGCTCCGGAACTGCCTGGGGGTTAGCCGAGTCACGCACCTGGTGGACGCAGCACGGCTCGGGTGGTCACTCAAGGCCAGAGTGACTAAAGCAACATCAGTGAGTAAAAACCCTGAAACTGCATCTCCTGACTCTGCCTCTCCTTCCTGCATCATCACAACCCCCATCATCCACACCTGCTGCCCTGAGGCCATACCCCTCCCGTTGGGGGTTATACCATCACTGCTGCACATATACCACCGGCCTCAGCGGACTGCTCTGCAGCGGCGGCTTCAAAGCCGCACTCAACGGGTGGCGTAGTCGACACTTAAACAACATCTACAAAGACTGCCACACACTTAGTTTGACACCCTGGGCACGGACCGGGTCACCGCCACAAGGACTACTACCCCCATACAGATCCGGCTCCGGGTATCCCTTGAACATGGCCCAGGGGGCGCGTCATATATATTATTGGAGGCAGGAGAATGTGTGGGCTACTGTCAGGTATATATTATTGGAGACAGCAGAATCTATGGGCTCCTGTCAGGTATATATTATTGGAGGCAGCAGAGTGTATGGGCGCCTGCCAGGTATATATTATTGGAGGCAGCAGAATCTATGGTCTCTTGTCAGGTATATATTATTGGAGGCAGCAGAATGTATGGGCTCCTGTCAGGTATATATTATTGGAGGCAGCAGAATCTATGGGCTCCTGTCAGGTATATATTATTGGAGGCAGCAGAATCTTTGGGCTCCTACCAGGTATATATTATTGGAGGCAGCAGAACGTATGGGCTCCTGTCAGGTATATATTATTGGAGGCAGCAGAATGTATGGTCTCATGTCAGGTATATATTATTGGAGGCAGGAGAATGTGTTGGCTCCTGTCAGGTATATATTATTGGAGGCAGGAGAATCTATGGGCTCCTGTCAGGTATATATTATTGGAGGCAGCAGAGTGTATGGGCTCCTGTCAGGTATATATTATTGGAGGCAGCAGAATGTATGGGCTCCTGTCAGGTATATATTATTGGAGGCAGGAGAATGTGTGGGCTCCTGTCAGGTATATATTATTGGAGGCAGGAGAATCTATGGGCTCCTGTCAGGTATATATTATTGGAGGCAGCAGAATGTATGGGCTCCTGTCAGGTATATATTATTGGAGCAAGCAGAATCTATGGGCTCCTGTCAGGTATATATTATTGGAGGCAACAGAATCTATGGGCTCCTGTCAGGTATATATTATTGGAGGCAGCAGAATCTTTGGGCTCCTGTCAGGTATATATTATTGGAGGCAGCAGAATCTATGGGCTCATGTCAGGTATATATTATTGGAGGCAGCAGAATCTTTGGGCTCCTGTCAGGTATATATTATTGGAGGCAGCAGAATATATGGGCTCCTGTCAGGTATATATTATTGGAGGTAGCAAAATCTATGGGCTCCTACCAGGTATATATTATTGGAGGCAGCAGAATCTATGGGCTCCTGTCAGGTATATATTATTGGAGGCAGCAGAATCTATGGGCTCCTGTCAGGTATATATTATTGGAGGCAGCAGAATCTCTGGGCTCCTGTCAGATATATATTATTGGAGGCAGCAGAATATATGGGCTACTGTCAGGTATATATTATTGGAGGCAGCAGAATCTATGGGCTCCTGTCAGGTATATATTATTGGAGGCAGCAGAATGTATGGGCTCCGGACAGGTTTTTATTATTGGAGGCAGGAGAATGTATGGGCTCCTGTCAGCTATATATTATTGGAGGCAGGAGAATCTATGGGCTCCTGTCAGGTATATATTATTGGAGGCAGCAGAATCTATGGGCTCCTGTCAGGTATATATTATTGGAGGCAGCAGAATCTATGGGCTCCTGTCAGGTATATATTATTCAAGGCAGCAGAATCTGTGGGCTCCTGTCAGGTATATATTATTGGAGGCAGCAGAATGTATGGGCTCCTGTCAGGTATATATTATTGGAGGCAGGAGAATGTATGGTCTCATGTCAGGTATATATTATTGGAGGCAGCAGAATGTATGGGCTCCGGACAGGTTTTTATTATTGGAGGCAGGAGAATGTATGGGCTCCTGTCAGCTATATATTATTGGAGGCAGCAGAATATATGGGCTCCTGTCAGGTATATATTATTGGAGGTAGCAAAATCTATGGGCTCCTACCAGGTATATATTATTGGAGGCAGCAGAATCTATGGGCTCCTGTCAGGTATATATTATTGGAGGCAGCAGAATCTATGGGCTCCTGTCAGGTATATATTATTGGAGGCAGCAGAATCTCTGGGCTCCTGTCAGATATATATTATTGGAGGCAGCAGAATATATGGGCTACTGTCAGGTATATATTATTGGAGGCAGCAGAATCTATGGGCTCCTGTCAGGTATATATTATTGGAGGCAGCAGAATGTATGGGCTCCGGACAGGTTTTTATTATTGAAGGCAGGAGAATGTATGGGCTCCTGTCAGCTATATATTATTGGAGGCAGGAGAATCTATGGGCTCCTGTCAGGTATATATTATTGGAGGCAGCAGAATCTATGGGCTCCTGTCAGGTATATATTATTGGAGGCAGCAGAATCTATGGGCTCCTGTCAGGTATATATTATTCAAGGCAGCAGAATCTGTGGGCTCCTGTCAGGTATATATTATTGGAGGCAGGAGAATGTATGGGCTCCTGTCAGGTATATATTATTGGAGGCAGCAGAATGTATGGTCTCATGTCAGGTATATATTATTGGAGGCAGGAGAATGTGTGGGCTCTTGTCAGGTATATATTATTGGAGGCAGCAGAATCTATGGTCTCCTGTCAGGTATATATTATTGGATGCAGCAGAATGTATGGGCTCCTGTCAGGTATATATTATTGGAGGCAGCAGAATGTATGGTCTCATGTCAGGTATATATTATTGGAGGCAGGAGAATGTATGGGCTCCTGTCATGTATATATTATTGGAGGCAGCAGAATCTATGGGCTCTTGTCAGGTATATATTATTGGAGGCAGCAGAATCTATGGGCTCCTGTCAGGTATATATTATTGGAGACAGCAGAATCTATGGGCTCCTGTCAGGTATATATTATTGGCGGCAGCAGAGTGTATGGGCTCCTGCCAGGTATATATTATTGGAGGCAGCAGAATCTATGGGCTCCTGTCAGGTATATATTATTGGAGGCAGCAGAATCTATGGGCTCCTGCCAGGTATATATTATTGGAGGCAGCAGAATGTATGGGCTCCTGTCAGGTATATATTATTGGAGGCAGCAGAATCTATGGGCTCCTGTCAGGTATATATTATTGGAGGCAGCAGAATCTATGGGCTCCTACCAGGTATATATTATTGGAGGCAGCAGAATGTATGGGCTCCTGTCAGGTATATATTATTGGAGGCAGCAGAATGTATGGTCTCATGTCAGGTATATATTATTGGAGGCAGGAGAATGTGTGGGCTCCTGTCAGGTATATATTATTGGAGGCAGGAGAATCTATGGGCTCCTGTCCGGTATATATTATTGGAGGCAGCAGAGTGTATGGGCTCCTGTCAGGTATATATTATTGGAGGCAGCAGAATGTATGGGCTCCTGTCAGGTATATATTATTGGAGGCAGGAGAATGTTTGGGCTCCTGTCAGGTATATATTATTGGAGGCAGCAGAATCTATGGGCTCCTGTCAGGCATATATTATTGGATGCAGCAGAATGTATGGGCTCCTGTCAGGTATATATTATTGGAGGCAGCAGAATGTATGGTCTCATGTCAGGTATATATTATTGGAGGCAGGAGAATGTGTGGGCTCTTGTCAGGTATATATTATTGGAGGCAGCAGAATCTATGGGCTCCTGTCAGGTATATATTATTGGAGACAGCAGAATCTATGGGCTCCTGTCAGGTATATATTATTGGCGGCAGCAGAGTGTATGGGCTCCTGCCAGGTATATATTATTGGAGGCAGCAGAATCTATGGGCTCTTGTCAGGTATATATTATTGGAGGCAGCAGAATGTATGGGCTCCTGTCAGGTATATATTATTGGAGGCAGCAGAATCTATGGGCTCCTGTCAGGTATATATTATTGGAGGCAGCAGAATCTATGGGCTCCTACCAGGTATATATTATTGGAGGCAGCAGAATGTATGGGCTCCTGTCAGGTATATATTATTGGAGGCAGCAGAATGTATGGTCTCATGTCAGGTATATATTATTGGAGGCAGGAGAATGTGTGGGCTCCTGTCAGGTATATATTATTGGAGGCAGGAGAATCTATGGGCTCCTGTCCGGTATATATTATTGGAGGCAGCAGAGTGTATGGGCTCCTGTCAGGTATATATTATTGGAGGCAGCAGAATGTATGGGCTCCTGTCAGGTATATATTATTGGAGGCAGGAGAATGTGTGGGCTCCTGTCAGGTATATATTATTGGAGGCAGGAGAATCTATGGGCTCCTGTCAGGTATATATTATTGGAGGCAGCAGAATGTATGGTCTCCTGTCAGGTATATATTATTGGAGCCAGCAGAATCTATGGGCTCCTGTCAGGTATATATTATTGGAGGCAGCAGAATCTATGGGCTCCTGTCAGGTATATATTATTGGAGGCAGCAGAATCTATGGGCTCCTGTCAGGTATATATTATTGGAGGCAGCAGAATCTATGGGCTCATGTCAGGTATATATTATTGGAGGCAGCAGAATCTATGGGCTCCTGTCAGGTATATATTATTGGAGGCAGCAGAATATATGGGCTCCTGTCAGGTATATATTATTGGAGGTAGCAGAATCTATGGGCTCCTACCAGGTATATATTATTGGAGGCAGCAGAATCTATGGGCTCCTGTCAGGTATATATTATTGGAGGCAGCAGAATCTATGGGCTCCTGTCAGGTATATATTATTGGAGGCAGCAGAATCTCTGGGCTCCTGTCAGGTATATATTATTGGAGGCAGCAGAATCTATGGGCTCCTGTCAGGTATATATTATTGGAGGCAGCAGAATGTATGGGCTCCGGACAGGTTTTTATTATTTGAGGCAGTAGAATGTATGGGCTCCTGTCAGCTATATATTATTGGAGGCAGGAGAATCTATGGGCTCCTGTCAGGTATATATTATTGGAGGCAGCAGAATGTATGGGCTCCTGTCAGGTATATTTTATTGGAGGCAGCAGAATCTATGGGCTCCTGTCAGGTATATATTATTGGAGGCAGCAGAATCTATGGGCTCCTGTCAGGTATATATTATTGGAGGCAGCAGAATCTATGGGCTCCTGTCAGGTATATATTATTGGAGGCAGCAGAATGTATGGGCTCCT
Organism: Phyllobates terribilis; assembly: GCF_046119375.1. Classification (NCBI taxonomy): domain Eukaryota; kingdom Metazoa; phylum Chordata; class Amphibia; order Anura; family Dendrobatidae; genus Phyllobates; species Phyllobates terribilis. Next base: position 159,780,020 of record NW_027362761.1, read on the forward strand.
GCCAGGTATATATTATTGGAGGCAGCAGAATGTATGGTCTCCTGTCAGGTATATATTATTGGAGGCAGGAGAATGTGTGGGCTCTTGTCAGGTATATATTATTGGAGGCAGCAGAATCTATGGGCTCCTGTCAGGTATATATTATTGGAGACAGCAGAATCTATGGGCTCCTATCAGGTATATATTATTGGAGGCAGCAGAGTGTATGGGCTCCTGCCAGGTATATATTATTGGAGGCAGCAGAATCTATGGGCTCTTGTCAGGTATATATTATTGGAGGCAGCAGAATGTATGGGCTCCTGTCAGGTATATAGTATTGGAGGCAGGAGAATGTATGGGCTCCTGTCAGGTATATATTATTGGAGGCAGGAGAATCTATGGGCTCCTGTCAGGTATATATTATCGGAGGCAGGAGAATGTATGGGCTCCTGTCAGGTATATATTATTGGAGGCAGCAAAATCTATGGGCTCCTGTCAGGTATATATTATTGGAGGCAGCAGAATCTATGGGCTCCTACCAGGTATATATTATTGGAGGCAGCAGAATGTATGGGCTCCTGCCAGGTATATATTATTGGAGGCAGCAGAATCTATGTGCTCCTGTCAGGTATATATTATTGGAGGCAGCAGAATCTATGGGCTCCTGTCAGGTATATATTATTGGAGGCAGCAGAATGTATCTGCTCCTGTCCGGTATATATTATTGGAGGCAGCAGAATGTATGGTCTCATGTCAGGTATATATTATTGGATGCAGGAGAATGTGTGGGCTCCTGTCAGGTATATATTATTGGAGGCAGCAGAATCTATGGGCTCCTGTCAGGTATATATTATTGGAGGCAGCAGAATCTATGGGCTCCTGTCAGTTATATATTATTGGAGGCAGCAGAGTGTATGGGCTCCTGCCAGGTATATATTATTGGAGGCAGCAGAATCTATGGGCTCATATCAGGTATATATTATTGGAGGCAGCAGAATGTATGGGCTCCTGTCAGGTATATATTATTGGAGGCAGCAGAATCTATGGGCTCCTGTCAGGTATATATTATTGGAGGCAGCAGAATCTATGGGCTCCTGCCAGGTATATATTATTGGAGGCAGCAGAATCTATGGGCTCATGTCAGGTATATATTATTGGAGGCAGCAGAATGTATGGGCTCCTGTCAGGTATATATTATTGGAGGCAGCAGAATGTATGGGCTCCTGTCAGGTATATATTATTGGAGGCAGCAGAATCTATGGGCTCCTGTCAGGTATATATTATTGGAGGCAGCAGAATCTATGGGCTCCTGTCAGGTATATGTTATTGGAGGCAGCAGAATCTATGGGCTCCTGTCAGGTGTATATTATTGGAGGCAGGAGAATGTATGGGCTCCTGTCAGGTATATATTATTGGAGGCAGGAGAATCTATGGGCTCCTGTCAGGTATATATTATTGGAGGCAGCAGAATCTATGGGCTCCTGTCAGGTATATATTATTGGAGGCAGGAGAATGTATGGGCTCCTGTCAGGTATATATTATTGGAGGCAGCAGAATGTATGGGCTCCTGTCAGGTATATATTATTGGAGGCAGGAGAATGTGTGGGCTCCTGTCAGGTATATATTATTGGAGGCAGCAGAATCTATGGGCTCCCGTCAGGCATATATTATTGGAGGCAGCATAATCTATGGGCTCCTGTCAGGTATATATTATTGGAGGCAGCAGAATGTATGGGCTCCTGTCAGGTATATATTATTGGAGGCAGCAGAATCTATGGGCTCCTGTCAGGTATATATTATTGGAGGCAGGAGAATCTATGGGCTCCTGTCAGGAATATATTATTGGAGGCAGGAGAATGTGTGGGCTCCTGTCAGGTATATATTATTGGAGGCAGCAGAGTCTATGGGCTCCCGTCAGGCATATATTATTGGAGGCAGCAGAATTTATGGGCTCCTGTCAGGCATATATTATTGGAGGCAGCAGAATGTATGGGCTCCTGTCAGGTATATATTATTGGAGGCAGCAGAATCTATGGGCTCCTGTCAGGTATATATTATTGGAGGCAGGAGAATCTCTGGGCTCCTGTCAGGTATATATTATTGGAGGCAGGAGAATCTCTGGGCTCCTGTCAGGTATATATTATTGGAGGCAGCAGAATGTATGGGCTCCTGTCAGGTATATATTATTGGAGGCAGCAGAATCTATGAGCTCCTGTCGGGTATATATTATTGGAGGCAGCAGAATCTATGGGCTCCTGTCAGGAATATATTATTGGAGGCAGGAGAATGTATAGGCTCCTGTCAGATATATATTATTGGAGGCAGCAGAATGTATGGGCTCCTGTCAGGTATATATTATTGGAGGCAGGAGATTCTATGGGCTCCTGTCAGGTATATATTATTGGATCCAGCAGAATGTGTGGGCTCCTGTCAGTTATATATTATTGGAGGCAGCAGAATGTATGGGCTACTGTCAGGTATATATTATTGGAGGCAGCAGAATCTATGGGCTCCTGTCAGGTATATATTATTGGAGGCAGCAGAATCTATGGGCTCCTGTCAGGTATATATTATTGGAGGCAGCAGAATGTATGGGCTCCTGTCATGTATATATTATTGGAGGCAGCAGAATCTATGGGCTCCTGTCAGGTATATATTATTGGAGGCAGGAGAATGTATGGGCTCCTGTCAGGTATATATTATTTGATAATCATGCCCATTGCCCAGCTCCCGGCAAATGTTGATCGCCAGCCAGATAAAACAAGGCAGCTGGGGGCTGGGATTCGCACCATGGTATGGCCCAAGCGTTCTTGGCCCCCCACGCTGAAAATCGCAGCCTGCAGCCACCCCTGAAAATGGCGCATTCATCATAGCACCATTTCCAGGTGCTTTACCCGGCTCTTCCAGCGGCCCAGGTGGTGAGTGGCACCCTGGGTAATAATATGGTTAGTACCAGGCCAGCTTTGTATTATCAGCTGGTACTAAGCCCGAAATTCATGGTTTCACGCCAAATTAGACATAGCCACCATGAATTTCTAGTAAACAGAAAAAAAAAAAGAGAATTTTTTTTTATTAAAAATAAAACACATTTAGGGACTCCATCTTTAATAAAGAAAAATCCTCACTCCAACGTAATGCATGGGTCTTCTGTCTTCAGCTCTGCTACATCTTTGCCATCAGACAAATATGTCTGCTGACAGAGATGAGCCGGCACAGAATGACACTGGAGCACTGTTACTGTGTAGTGCGGCACTAGGTTTCTTTTCTTGTCATTTCATGCAGTGTAGAAATCTTGGGAAAAGTGTGGCTTGTGCTCTGGAAGTGATCAGTTATAGCTAACTATGTTATTTTCTGCAGAGATAAGTCCTGCATAGGAGATGTGATATATCGGTCTGCAGATAAAGAACTTCACCTAGAGACATCACTGGTGAGTATGTGTATTACCTATACACACACACACTGACACAATATACAGAGCTCCTGTGCATAATGTCACTGGTGATCACTGTATTACCTATACACACACACTGACACTATATACAGAGCTCCTGTGTGTAATGTCACTGGTGATCACTGTATTACCTATACACACACACTGACACTATATACAGAGCTCCTGTGAATAATGTCACTGGTGATCACTGTATTACCTATACACACACACTGACACTATATACAAAGCTCCTGGGCATAATGTCACTGGTGATCACGGTATTACCTCTACACTGACACTGTATTCAGGGCTCCTGTGTATAATGTCACTGGTGATCACTGTATTACCTCTACACTGACACTATATACAGAGCTCCTGTGCATAATGTCACTGATAATCTCTACATTATCTGTACACTGACTCTATATACAGAGCTTTTTTACATTTTCATTATCAGTCACTATCTGGTGCCATTATGTGCCATGGTCATGGCGTGGCGGTATTTGTCCCTGGTATGTGGTATTATTCAGACAGTCACTATGTGGTGGTAATATGTGGTTTTCTCATGGTGTGGCAGTATATATACCTTGTACTTGGTAGTATTTGATCACTATGTGGTGGTATGTGTTCTGGTCATGGTGTGGCGGTATTTCTCTTTTGTGTTCTTTTGTTGCCATTTCCCTGTACACTATATGGTAAAATAAATGATTGCATCTGAAAGTACAACTCGTCCCGCAAAAAACAAGCCATCATATATCTATATTGACGGAAAAATAAAAAACTTATGACTGTTGGAAGCAGGGGAGCAAAAAACGAAAATGAAAAACGAGAAATTCCCGGGTCATGAAGGGATTAATGTAAGTTCCCAGTGTGTAATACAATACATAGCAGCCAGTCATTGTCTTCTGCCACTGTGTCATTTGCTTTTTTCCTTTTTGTTGACAGAAGCAGTAGACTATAGCCACTCACCAGTATTTTACTACACACAGAGAATCTACATTAGTGATACCACTCTGGTGGTAGTTAAATAAAAAAAAATGCCCTGGAGTGCTATTTAAAACAAGATGATATGTCAGCATTTCCGTGTGGTGTAATATATAGAGGATGTGTCCCTTGTGGTGTGTATATAGAGGATGTGTTGGCTCTCCTGTATGATTCTGTAAGGACTCGCCTCACACCATACATGTAAGCTGACAGGTCTCCCTATTGATATAGCATTCATTTTTAAAAGCAATGCAAAGACTATATTTTGTGACAGCTGGATTATGTTTGGCTGGATATTGTAAATGCAAGCAGGTGTAGTGTTGTAGAAACTTAAAACTTAACATTTATTACCATAAGATAAAATATGTGCAAAAATACAAGGACATAAAAACACACAGATGAACTGTCTGTGATATACAATAGCCAAAGAACTTCCATATATTGTTGCTTCCAAAGATAAAGATATATGTCATATAAGCATATTATATCTCTGACACAACCAAGGGAAAAATGGCAATAAGAGAAAATGGAGCCTACGGTACACTATACCAACTGGTTATGCCTCAGAAGTGTGAGAACATGGAAACATTAGCCCTAGCAATGGTGACCATTTAACCTTATTATATATAGAAATGGAACATCCTCACCAGTTTTGATATCCGTTCACACTCTCAGACTTCAGAGTAGCTCCATATGATGGGGGCAGACCAAAACTCATAAGGTCACCAGCCCATCACAAAATACCGCTCCCGACGCGTTTCTTAGCCTTAGCTCGTCATCAGGGGAAAAGGAGAGAAGACATGCGGTATGCACGCTGCCCAAAATCGCGCAGCTCATTCATCAGACAGCGCCATCCGACACTTTGATAAGTCCTCTTTTAAATCCTGGTCGCGCTATGTTCGCGATCGTGTCACTTCCAGTTCCGGTCAACTGACATCCGGTATGTGGAACGCAGATGCCGGCTGTGACACGCAAGCGTCACTTCCGGTGTGCGCATCACATACAAGGAAGAAACCGCACACTACGGAGCGACGATTAAGGGGTACACAAGGTAGCCAACTAACATCTTGTGTTGGATGGTGCCAAGAAGCCCTCCCATCCCCAAATACCCCAAACCAGGGCGAGTATCCAGACCATACAGTAGCTGACACTCATCCAGGAACATACCATATATGCGGCGGTATATACTAACCGCGTCTGTTCTGCCCCAGTGGTTCAGGAGCTGGAGATACTTCATAGGTCAAAACCGCACAGTGGGTGCCACGGCCGAGCCCAAAGAGCGCACTTGAAACCCAAATAGGGTAATGAAGATAAAAAATATGGAGATGAAAATGAAATTATGAAAAAAAGGGGAGGTATGAAAACATATATAAGAAGGAGTATGAGGGGACCCATGAGGGGAACTATGAGGGACCGCAAATCACAGAAAAGGAGAGAGAGAGAAACATAAATGTAAGGGGACAGGGGACCTATAAAAAGCCCTATTAAGTAGCTAACAAAGTCACCCTACCTTACAGTGGAGGTTGGCACCCTAAAGACCTGCGCAGATGGCGCCCCCACTCCTCGACGGCTGTCCCTACACTCCTCTCCCTAGTTCACCCTGCACTTATAGGAATGACCTATAGGACAACTGCTCATTGAGGCCGTGAGGAGCCATTGTACGCAGTCTAAAGATCCACTTCGTCTCTCTTTGCAGAATCAGTTTGTCCCAGTCGCCCCCTCTTGGTGGGGCCATGACTTTATCAATTCCCATAAATCGTATTGTATCCCTGCTGTACGGGTGTACGTTATTCACATGTTTCGCCAGGGGGGTGTCTCTATTCAGGACAATATCCCTTTGATGTTCCCCCACTCTTCTCCTCAATTCCCTCCTTGTTTTCCCCACATATTCCATTCCACAGACACATTTAGCCATATAGATAATTCCCTTGGATCTACAGTTAATGAAATGTTTGACAACAAATGTTTTCCCGGTGACATTGCTTGTGAAGTCTTTTCCTTGCGTGATAACTTTACATGATACGCATCCACTGCACCTAAAACAACCAGTTGTGGGACTTTTCAACCATTTGTTCCCCAAATGGCCCATATAGTGACTGTGGACCAGTCTGTCCCTAAGGGATCTGCCCTTTTTGTAGGTTATCATGGGTCTAGAGTCCACCACGTCACCAATGTCCTCGTCCATTAATAAAATCGGCCAATGTTTTTGTAGTATCCTACGAACCGTATATGACTGGTTGGTGAATGTAGTGATAAGTCTGCAGAAAGTATTATCCTTATCCAAATTTGGAGATGGGTGTAACAGGGAGGAGCGGTCCCTGGCCAAAGTCCCCTCATAGGCCTCAGCTATTACCTTCTTTGGATAACCCCTCTCATAGAACCTTTTGCAGAGGTCAGTAGCCTGGGCTTTAAAAATGGCATCGTCCGAACAGTTCCTCCGGACCCTCATGAATTGCCCCTTCGGTATGCCCCTCTTAAGGGGGACTGGATGGTTGCTTTCCCACCTGAGGAAAGAATTCGAGGCAGTCTTTTTCCTATATGTACTAGTCCCTATCTCTCCATCCCTTCCTATCCGTATCAAAATGTCAAGGAAGGGCAACTCATGGGGGCCAAACTCAAAAGTGAAATGTAGGTTAAGGTCATTGTAATTCAGCCTTTCCACAAGGTTTCCAAAAGATGTTTTGTCCCCTTTCCACAAGACTAGGACATCATCAATATATCGAACCCATAGCAAAATGTTTTCGCCACCCTCAATGGGGATGTCCCCAAACACCACGGTTTCCTCCCACCAACCCAGGTATAAATTGGCATACGATGGGGCACATGGACTCCCCATCGCAGTACCCCTGAGTTGGTGGAAGTATTTCCCACCGAAGAGGAACACATTTTTTGTCAAGCAGAACTGCAGGGCCTCCATCACGAAAAGATTGTGTCGCTCAAATTGTTTGCCTCTCCCAAGAAGGAAAAAGCGTATCGCCTCCAGACCACTATCATGGGGTATTGAGGAGTGTAATGACTCGATATCTATGCTAGCTAGAGTCACATCTTTATCCACTGTCATACCTTCTAGTTTGCGGAGCAGGTCATTGGTGTCACCGATAAATGAGTTCAAACTTAATACAAAGGGTTTAAGTACCTTCTCCAAATATATTCCCAGATTTTGGGTTAGATTGTTTATCCCTGATATTTTTGGGCGTCCTTTCAGTGGATTCAGGCCCTTATGTACCTTTGGTAAACTATAAAAGGTGGACATAACTGGATGGACTGGACAGATAAAGTCTCTCTCCTGTTTGTTTAAAATACCATCCCTCATAGCCTCATTTGCCAGTTCCTCCAGTTCTTGAGAAAACCTACTCGTGGGGTCCGCATTTAATGTGCTATAACACTCCTTGACGTTTAGTATTACACTGCACATCAAGTGATAGTCACTGGTATCCATGATCACCACATTACCTCCTTTATCCGAAGGTTTTATGGTAATGTGTTGATCATTTTCCAGTGATCTCAGTGCCTGCATCTCACAACGAGTGAAATTGTGTCTAAAGCGTCTGGAATCATTCTCCAGGTCTCTCAGGTCATTAGTCACCATGTTGAGAAATACATCAATGGGACTCAAATCACTCTGTGGGGGTGGCATTTTAGTGCTCTTCAGTTTCAAATTGGTGAATGGACCATTACCCTCAAGGTTAGGATCAACATCGCCAAGGTGAAAAAGGGTTCTAATATCAGGTAGTAGTTCTTCACGGACCCCCAGTTCTGCGCATGCCTGTTTATCAATCTTAATGAAGTGCTTGCGCCACTTCAACTTGCGCACAAATAAATTTACATCCTTTATAACCTCAAAAGAATTGTAGTCTGTTGTCGGCACAAAAGTCAGACCCCTATCCAAGACCCCCAGTTCTAAGGAAGTGAGGCTCCTCGAGGATAGGTTTATGATTTGGGAATTCATAATGTCGGTGCTGGATTGCTCAGATTGAGGCGGTTGCGTAGTGGATAACCCTCCTCTAAAAAATGAGTCCTAGGGGGGGATCTCCTATTGCTATTATTTCTGCCACGAATCCTACCGCCCCCTCTTCCCCTCTGTCTACCACGATGTGATTTGGATCTAACCTCTGACTCAGAGAGATCAGTGTCAGTGGACGAAATGTCTGTGTCCGGATATCTTGGACTCCTATTAGAGAGAAAATTATAAGCCTTATTTTCCTTGAACTCTTGTAAATCTTTAATAAAGAATTTATGCTTCCGTTCCTTCAGATGATATTGAAATCTTTCTATTGTATTCTGAAGTAGCGTTTCCTTAGCATTAAATTCAGGTTCCAAGGAAAATTTTTTGGTTAATTCCACTTGTGTTCTCAGTGATTCATTCAAAGCTGCTAATGTAATCCTCTCCTCATCTAAAAGCAGTTTCATAAATCTTAAAGAACTCGCGGTCGCCTCCTTTTCCCAGAGACTCAGCAGGGTCTGACTCTTGTACCGAAATGAAGGGAACAAAGTAATCCGGAGGTTCCTCGGGACGATGCCTGCCCTTAGGTAATTCTCAAGTGTTTGTACCTCCCACCAGGATGTAATCTGCTGTTTATAAATTTTAGTTAATTCTCTAAAAGCGGCCGAAAAAGTGGGAGTGTATTTTTTTTGGGCAAAAGTGCGCTCAGAAAAGACCTCTTTGGCCTCGGTGGCCCACTGGCTGGTGTCTATACCTACTGACAGAAATCCAGCCATACCACTTATTATTCAATTGTCAAAATACAGCAGCGGGGATTTTAGAAATAACTACACGAAAATAAATGTAAATGCAAGCAGGTGTAGTGTTGTAGAAACTTAAAACTTAACATTTATTACCATAAGATAAAATATGTGCAAAAATACAAGGACATAAAAACACACAGATGAACTGTCTGTGATATACAATAGCCAAAGAACTTCCATATATTGTTGCTTCCAAAGATAAAGATATATGTCATATAAGCATATTATATCTCTGACACAACCAAGGGAAAAATGGCAATAAGAGAAAATGGAGCCTACGGTACACTATACCAACTGGTTATGCCTCAGAAGTGTGAGAACATGGAAACATTAGCCCTATCAATGGTGACCATTTAACCTTATTATATATAGAAATGGAACATCCTCACCAGTTTTGATATCCGTTCACACTCTCAGACTTCAGAGTAGCTCCATATGATGGGGGCAGACCAAAACTCATAAGGTCACCAGCCCATCACAAAATACCGCTCCCGACGCGTTTCTTAGCCTTAGCTCGTCATCAGGGGAAAAGGAGAGAAGACATGCGGTATGCACGCTGCCCAAAATCGCGCAGCTCATTCATCAGACAGCGCCATCCGACACTTTGATAAGTCCTCTTTTAAATCCTGGTCGCGCTATGTTCGCGATCGTGTCACTTCCGGTTCCGGTCAACTGACATCCGGTATGTGGAACGCAGATGCCGGCTGTGACACGCAAGCGTCACTTCCGGTGTGCGCATCACATACAAGGAAGAAACCGCACACTACGGAGCGACGATTAAGGGGTACACAAGGTAGCCAACTAACATCTTGTGTTGGATGGTGCCAAGAAGCCCTCCCATCCCCAAATACCCCAAACCAGGGCGAGTATCCAGACCATACAGTAGCTGACACTCATCCAGGAACATACCATATATGCGGCGGTATATACTAACCGCGTCTGTTCTGCCCCAGTGGTTCAGGAGCTGGAGATACTTCATAGGTCAAAACCGCACAGTGGGTGCCACGGCCGAGCCCAAAGAGCGCACTTGAAACCCAAATAGGGTAATGAAGATAAAAAATATGGAGATGAAAATGAAATTATGAAAAAAAGGGGAGGTATGAAAACATATATAAGAAGGAGTATGAGGGGACCCATGAGGGGAACTATGAGGGACCGCAAATCACAGAAAAGGAGAGAGAGAGAAACATAAATGTAAGGGGACAGGGGACCTATAAAAAGCCCTATTAAGTAGCTAACAAAGTCACCCTACCTTACAGTGGAGGTTGGCACCCTAAAGACCTGCGCAGATGGCGCCCCCACTCCTCGACGGCTGTCCCTACACTCCTCTCCCTAGTTCACCCTGCACTTATAGGAATGACCTATAGGACAACTGCTCATTGAGGCCGTGAGGAGCCATTGTACGCAGTCTAAAGATCCACTTCGTCTCTCTTTGCAGAATCAGTTTGTCCCAGTCGCCCCCTCTTGGTGGGGCCATGACTTTATCAATTCCCATAAATCGTATTGTATCCCTGCTGTACGGGTGTACGTTATTCACATGTTTCGCCAGGGGGGTGTCTCTTTTCAGGACAATATCCCTTTGATGTTCCCCCACTCTTCTCCTCAATTCCCTCCTTGTTTTCCCCACATATTCCATTCCACAGACACATTTAGCCATATAGATAATTCCCTTGGATCTACAGTTAATGAAATGTTTGACAACAAATGTTTTCCCGGTGACATTGCTTGTGAAGTCTTTTCCTTGCGTGATAACTTTACATGATACGCATCCACTGCACCTAAAACAACCAGTTGTGGGACTTTTCAACCATTTGTTCCCCAAATGGCCCATATAGTGACTGTGGACCAGTCTGTCCCTAAGGGATCTGCCCTTTTTGTAGGTTATCATGGGTCTAGAGTCCACCACGTCACCAATGTCCTCGTCCATTAATAAAATCGGCCAATGTTTTTGTAGTATCCTACGAACCGTATATCACTGGTTGGTGAATGTAGTGATAAGTCTGCAGAAAGTATTATCCTTATCCAAATTTGGAGATGGGTGTAACAGGGAGGAGCGGTCCCTGGCCAAAGTCCCCTCATAGGCCTCAGCTATTACCTTCTTTGGATAACCCCTCTCATAGAACCTTTTGCAGAGGTCAGTAGCCTGGGCTTTAAAAATGGCATCGTCCGAACAGTTCCTCCGGACCCTCATGAATTGCCCCTTCGGTATGCCCCTCTTAAGGGGGACTGGATGGTTGCTTTCCCACCTGAGGAAAGAATTCGAGGCAGTCTTTTTCCTATATGTACTAGTCCCTATCTCTCCATCCCTTCCTATCCGTATCAAAATGTCAAGGAAGGGCAACTCATGGGGGCCAAACTCAAAAGTGAAATGTAGGTTAAGGTCATTGTAATTCAGCCTTTCCACAAGGTTTCCAAAAGATGTTTTGTCCCCTTTCCACAAGACTAGGACATCATCAATATATCGAACCCATAGCAAAATGTTTTCGCCACCCTCAATGGGGATGTCCCCAAACACCACGGTTTCCTCCCACCAACCCAGGTATAAATTGGCATACGATGGGGCACATGGACTCCCCATCGCAGTACCCCTGAGTTGGTGGAAGTATTTCCCACCGAATAGGAACACATTTTTTGTCAAGCAGAACTGCAGGGCCTCCATCACGAAAAGATTGTGTCGCTCAAATTGTTTGCCTCTCCCAAGAAGGAAAAAGCGTATCGCCTCCAGACCACTATCATGGGGTATTGAGGAGTATAATGACTCGACATCTATGCTAGCTAGAGTCACATCTTTATCCACTGTCATACCTTCTAGTTTGCGGAGCAGGTCATTGGTGTCACCGATAAATGAGTTCAAACTTAATACAAAGGGTTTAAGTACCTTCTCCAAATATATTCCCAGATTTTGGGTTAGATTGTTTATCCCTGATATTTTTGGGCGTCCTTTCAGTGGATTCAGGCCCTTATGTACCTTTGGTAAACTATAAAAGGTGGACATAACTGGATGGACTGGACAGATAAAGTCTCTCTCCTGTTTGTTTAAAATACCATCCCTCATAGCCTCATTTGCCAGTTCCTCCAGTTCTTGAGAAAACCTACTCGTGGGGTCCGCATTTAATGTGCTATAACACTCCTTGACGTTTAGTATTACACTGCACATCAAGTGATAGTCACTGGTATCCATGATCACCACATTACCTCCTTTATCCGAAGGTTTTATGGTAATGTGTTGATCATTTTCCAGTGATCTCAGTGCCTGCATCTCACAACGAGTGAAATTGTGTCTAAAGCGTCTGGAATCATTCTCCAGGTCTCTCAGGTCATTAGTCACCATGTTGAGAAATACATCAATGGGACTGAAATCACTCTGTGGGGGTGGCATTTTAGTGCTCTTCAGTTTCAAATTGGTGAATGGACCATTACCCTCAAGGTTAGGATCAACATCGCCAAGGTGAAAAAGGGTTCTAATATCAGGTAGGAGTTCTTCACGGACCCCCAGTTCTGCGCATGCCTGTTTATCAATCTTAATGAAGTGCTTGCGCCACTTCAACTTGCGCACAAATAAATTTACATCCTTTATAACCTCAAAAGAATTGTAGTCTGTTGTCGGCACAAAAGTCAGACCCCTATCCAAGACCCCCAGTTCTAAGGAAGTGAGGCTCCTCGAGGATAGGTTTATGATTTGGGAATTCATAATGTCGGTGCTGGATTGCTCAGATTGAGGCGGTTGCGTAGTGGATAACCCTCCTCTAAAAAATGAGTCCTAGGGGGGGATCTCCTATTGCTATTATTTCTGCCACGAATCCTACCGCCCCCTCTTCCCCTCTGTCTACCACGATGTGATTTGGATCTAACCTCTGACTCAGAGAGATCAGTGTCAGTGGACGAAATGTCTGTGTCCGGATATCTTGGACTCCTATTAGAGAGAAAATTATAAGCCTTATTTTCCTTGAACTCTTGTAAATCTTTAATAAAGAATTTATGCTTCCGTTCCTTCAGATGATATTGAAATCTTTCTATTGTATTCTGAAGTAGCGTTTCCTTAGCATTAAATTCAGGTTCCAAGGAAAATTTTTTGGTTAATTCCACTTGTGTTCTCAGTGATTCATTCAAAGCTGCTAATGTAATCCTCTCCTCATCTAAAAGCAGTTTCATAAATCTTAAAGAACTCGGGGTCGCCTCCTTTTCCCAGAGACTCAGCAGGGTCTGACTCTTGTACCGAAATGAAGGGAACAAAGTAATCCGGAGGTTCCTCGGGACGATGCCTGCCCTTAGGTAATTCTCAAGTGTTTGTACCTCCCACCTGGATGTAATCTGCTGTTTATAAATTTTAGTTAATTCTCTAAAAGCGGCCGAAAAAGTGGGAGTGTATTTTTTTTGGGCAAAAGTGCGCTCAGAAAAGACCTCTTTGGCCTCGGTGGCCCACTGGCTGGTGTCTATACCTACTGACAGAAATCCAGCCATACCACTTATTATTCAATTGTCAAAATACAGCAGCGGGGATTTTAGAAATAACTACACGAAAATAAATGTAAATGCAAGCAGGTGTAGTGTTGTAGAAACTTAAAACTTAACATTTATTACCATAAGATAAAATATGTGCAAAAATACAAGGACATAAAAACACACAGATGAACTGTCTGTGATATACAATAGCCAAAGAACTTCCATATATTGTTGCTTCCAAAGATAAAGATATATGTCATATAAGCATATTATATCTCTGACACAACCAAGGGAAAAATGGCAATAAGAGAAAATGGAGCCTACGGTACACTATACCAACTGGTTATGCCTCAGAAGTGTGAGAACATGGAAACATTAGCCCTATCAATGGTGACCATTTAACCTTATTATATATAGAAATGGAACATCCTCACCAGTTTTGATATCCGTTCACACTCTCAGACTTCAGAGTAGCTCCATATGATGGGGGCAGACCAAAACTCATAAGGTCACCAGCCCATCACAAAATACCGCTCCCGACGCGTTTCTTAGCCTTAGCTCGTCATCAGGGGAAAAGGAGAGAAGACATGCGGTATGCACGCTGCCCAAAATCACGCAGCTCATTCATCAGACAGCGCCATCCGACACTTTGATAAGTCCTCTTTTAAATCCTGGTCGCGCTATGTTCGCGATCGTGTCACTTCCGGTTCCGGTCAACTGACATCCGGTATGTGGAACGCAGATGCCGGCTGTGACACGCAAGCGTCACTTCCGGTGTGCGCATCACATACAAGGAAGAAACCGCACACTACGGAGCGACGATTAAGGGGTACACAAGGTAGCCAACTAACATCTTGTGTTGGATGGTGCCAAGAAGCCCTCCCATCCCCAAATACCCCAAACCAGGGCGAGTATCCAGACCATACAGTAGCTGACACTCATCCAGGAACATACCATATATGCGGCGGTATATACTAACCGCGTCTGTTCTGCCCCAGTGGTTCAGGAGCTGGAGATACTTCATAGGTCAAAACCGCACAGTGGGTGCCACGGCCGAGCCCAAAGAGCGCACTTGAAACCCAAATAGGGTAATGAAGATAAAAAATATGGAGATGAAAATGAAATTATGAAAAAAAGGGGAGGTATGAAAACATATATAAGAAGGAGTATGAGGGGACCCATGAGGGGAACTATGAGGGACCGCAAATCACAGAAAAGGAGAGAGAGAGAAACATAAATGTAAGGGGACAGGGGACCTATAAAAAGCCCTATTAAGTAGCTAACAAAGTCACCCTACCTTACAGTGGAGGTTGGCACCCTAAAGACCTGCGCAGATGGCGCCCCCACTCCTCGACGGCTGTCCCTACACTCCTCTCCCTAGTTCACCCTGCACTTATAGGAATGACCTATAGGACAACTGCTCATTGAGGCCGTGAGGAGCCATTGTACGCAGTCTAAAGATCCACTTCGTCTCTCTTTGCAGAATCAGTTTGTCCCAGTCGCCCCCTCTTGGTGGGGCCATGACTTTATCAATTCCCATAAATCGTATTGTATCCCTGCTGTACGGGTGTACGTTATTCACATGTTTCGCCAGGGGGGTGTCTCTTTTCAGGACAATATCCCTTTGATGTTCCCCCACTCTTCTCCTCAATTCCCTCCTTGTTTTCCCCACATATTCCATTCCACAGACACATTTAGCCATATAGATAATTCCCTTGGATCTACAGTTAATGAAATGTTTGACAACAAATGTTTTCCCGGTGACATTGCTTGTGAAGTCTTTTCCTTGCGTGATAACTTTACATGATACGCATCCACTGCACCTAAAACAACCAGTTGTGGGACTTTTCAACCATTTGTTCCCCAAATGGCCCATATAGTGACTGTGGACCAGTCTGTCCCTAAGGGATCTGCCCTTTTTGTAGGTTATCATGGGTCTAGAGTCCACCACGTCACCAATGTCCTCGTCCATTAATAAAATCGGCCAATGTTTTTGTAGTATCCTACGAACCGTATATGACTGGTTGGTGAATGTAGTGATAAGTCTGCAGAAAGTATTATCCTTATCCAAATTTGGAGATGGGTGTAACAGGGAGGAGCGGTCCCTGGCCAAAGTCCCCTCATAGGCCTCAGCTATTACCTTCTTTGGATAACCCCTCTCATAGAACCTTTTGCAGAGGTCAGTAGCCTGGGCTTTAAAAATGGCATCGTCCGAACAGTTCCTCCGGACCCTCATGAATTGCCCCTTCGGTATGCCCCTCTTAAGGGGGACTGGATGGTTGCTTTCCCACCTGAGGAAAGAATTCGAGGCAGTCTTTTTCCTATATGTACTAGTCCCTATCTCTCCATCCCTTCCTATCCGTATCAAAATGTCAAGGAAGGGCAACTCATGGGGGCCAAACTCAAAAGTGAAATGTAGGTTAAGGTCATTGTAATTCAGCCTTTCCACAAGGTTTCCAAAAGATGTTTTGTCCCCTTTCCACAAGACTAGGACATCATCAATATATCGAACCCATAGCAAAATGTTTTCGCCACCCTCAATGGGGATGTCCCCAAACACCACGGTTTCCTCCCACCAACCCAGGTATAAATTGGCATACGATGGGGCACATGGACTCCCCATCGCAGTACCCCTGAGTTGGTGGAAGTATTTCCCACCGAAGAGGAACACATTTTTTGTCAAGCAGAACTGCAGGGCCTCCATCACGAAAAGATTGTGTCGCTCAAATTGTTTGCCTCTCCCAAGAAGGAAAAAGCGTATCGCCTCCAGACCACTATCATGGGGTATTGAGGAGTATAATGACTCGACATCTATGCTAGCTAGAGTCACATCTTTATCCACTGTCATACCTTCTAGTTTGCGGAGCAGGTCATTGGTGTCACCGATAAATGAGTTCAAACTTAAGACAAAGGGTTTAAGTACCTTCTCCAAATATATTCCCAGATTTTGGGTTAGATTGTTTATCCCAGATATTATGGGGCGTCCTTTCAGTGGATTCAGGCCCTTATGTACCTTTGGTAAACTATAAAAGGTGGACATAACTGGATGGACTGGACAGATAAAGTCTCTCTCCTGTTTGTTTAAAATACCATCCCTCATAGCCTCATTTGCCAGTTCCTCCAGTTCTTGAGAAAACCTACTCGTGGGGTCCGCATTTAATGTGCTATAACACTCCTTGACGTTTAGTATTACACTGCACATCAAGTGATAGTCACTGGTATCCATGATCACCACATTACCTCCTTTATCCGAAGGTTTTATGGTAATGTGTTGATCATTTTCCAGTGATCTCAGTGCCTGCATCTCACAACGAGTGAAATTGTGTCTAAAGCGTCTGGAATCATTCTCCAGGTCTCTCAGGTCATTAGTCACCATGTTGAGAAATACATCAATGGGACTGAAATCACTCTGTGGGGGTGGCATTTTAGTGCTCTTCAGTTTCAAATTGGTGAATGGACCATTACCCTCAAGGTTAGGATCAACATCGCCAAGGTGAAAAAGGGTTCTAATATCAGGTAGGAGTTCTTCACGGACCCCCAGTTCTGCGCATGCCTGTTTATCAATCTTAATGAAGTGCTTGCGCCACTTCAACTTGCGCACAAATAAATTTACATCCTTTATAACCTCAAAAGAATTGTAGTCTGTTGTCGGCACAAAAGTCAGACCCCTATCCAAGACCCCCAGTTCTAAGGAAGTGAGGCTCCTCGAGGATAGGTTTATGATTTGGGAATTCATAATGTCGGTGCTGGATTGCTCAGATTGAGGCGGTTGCGTAGTGGATAACCCTCCTCTAAAAAATGAGTCCTAGGGGGGGATCTCCTATTGCTATTATTTCTGCCACGAATCCTACCGCCCCCTCTTCCCCTCTGTCTACCACGATGTGATTTGGATCTAACCTCTGACTCAGAGAGATCAGTGTCAGTGGACGAAATGTCTGTGTCCGGATATCTTGGACTCCTATTAGAGAGAAAATTATAAGCCTTATTTTCCTTGAACTCTTGTAAATCTTTAATAAAGAATTTATGCTTCCGTTCCTTCAGATGATATTGAAATCTTTCTATTGTATTCTGAAGTAGCGTTTCCTTAGCATTAAATTCAGGTTCCAAGGAAAATTTTTTGGTTAATTCCACTTGTGTTCTCAGTGATTCATTCAAAGCTGCTAATGTAATCCTCTCCTCATCTAAAAGCAGTTTCATAAATCTTAAAGAACTCGCGGTCGCCTCCTTTTCCCAGAGACTCAGCAGGGTCTGACTCTTGTACCGAAATGAAGGGAACAAAGTAATCCGGAGGTTCCTCGGGACGATGCCTGCCCTTAGGTAATTCTCAAGTGTTTGTACCTCCCACCAGGATGTAATCTGCTGTTTATAAATTTTAGTTAATTCTCTAAAAGCGGCCGAAAAAGTGGGAGTGTATTTTTTTTGGGCAAAAGTGCGCTCAGAAAAGACCTCTTTGGCCTCGGTGGCCCACTGGCTGGTGTCTATACCTACTGACAGAAATCCAGCCATACCACTTATTATTCAATTGTCAAAATACAGCAGCGGGGATTTTAGAAATAACTACACGAAAATAAATGTAAATGCAAGCAGGTGTAGTGTTGTAGAAACTTAAAACTTAACATTTATTACCATAAGATAAAATATGTGCAAAAATACAAGGACATAAAAACACACAGATGAACTGTCTGTGATATACAATAGCCAAAGAACTTCCATATATTGTTGCTTCCAAAGATAAAGATATATGTCATATAAGCATATTATATCTCTGACACAACCAAGGGAAAAATGGCAATAAGAGAAAATGGAGCCTACGGTACACTATACCAACTGGTTATGCCTCAGAAGTGTGAGAACATGGAAACATTAGCCCTAGCAATGGTGACCATTTAACCTTATTATATATAGAAATGGAACATCCTCACCAGTTTTGATATCCGTTCACACTCTCAGACTTCAGAGTAGCTCCATATGATGGGGGCAGACCAAAACTCATAAGGTCACCAGCCCATCACAAAATACCGCTCCCGACGCGTTTCTTAGCCTTAGCTCGTCATCAGGGGAAAAGGAGAGAAGACATGCGGTATGCACGCTGCCCAAAATCGCGCAGCTCATTCATCAGACAGCGCCATCCGACACTTTGATAAGTCCTCTTTTAAATCCTGGTCGCGCTATGTTCGCGATCGTGTCACTTCCGGTTCCGGTCAACTGACATCCGGTATGTGGAACGCAGATGCCGGCTGTGACACGCAAGCGTCACTTCCGGTGTGCGCATCACATACTAGGAAGAAACCGCACACTACGGAGCGACGATTAAGGGGTACACAAGGTAGCCAACTAACATCTTGTGTTGGATGGTGCCAAGAAGCCCTCCCATCCCCAAATACCCCAAACCAGGGCGAGTATCCAGACCATACAGTAGCTGACACTCATCCAGGAACATACCATATATGCGGCGGTATATACTAACCGCGTCTGTTCTGCCCCAGTGGTTCAGGAGCTGGAGATACTTCATAGGTCAAAACCGCACAGTGGGTGCCACGGCCGAGCCCAAAGAGCGCACTTGAAACCCAAATAGGGTAATGAAGATAAAAAATATGGAGATGAAAATGAAATTATGAAAAAAAGGGGAGGTATGAAAACATATATAAGAAGGAGTATGAGGGGACCCATGAGGGGAACTATGAGGGACCGCAAATCAGAGAAAAGGAGAGAGAGAGAAACATAGAGAGAGAGTGGGGGCGCCATCTGCGCAGGTTTTTAGGGTGCCAACCTCCACTGTAAGGTAGGGTGACTTTGTTAGCTACTTAATAGGGCTTTTTATAGGTCCCCTGTCCCCTTACATTTATGTTTCTCTCTCTCTCCTTTTCTGTGATTTGCGGTCCCTCATAGTTCCCCTCATGGGTCCCCTCATACTCCTTCTTATATATGTTTTCATACCTCCCCTTTTTTTCATAATTTCATTTTCATCTCCATATTTTTTATCTTCATTACCCTATTTGGGTTTCAAGTGCGCTCTTTGGGCTCGGCCGTGGCACCCACTGTGCGGTTTTGACCTATGAAGTATCTCCAGCTCCTGAACCACTGGGGCAGAACAGACGCGGTTAGTATATACCGCCGCATATATGGTATGTTCCTGGATGAGTGTCAGCTACTGTATGGTCTGGATACTCGCCCTGGTTTGGGGTATTTGGGGATGGGAGGGCTTCTTGGCACCATCCAACACAAGATGTTAGTTGGCTACCTTGTGTACCCCTTAATCGTCGCTCCGTAGTGTGCGGTTTCTTCCTAGTATGTGATGCGCACACCGGAAGTGACGCTTGCGTGTCACAGCCGGCATCTGCGTTCCACATACCGGATGTCAGTTGACCGGAACCGGAAGTGACACGATCGCGAACATAGCGCGACCAGGATTTAAAAGAGGACTTATCAAAGTGTCGGATGGCGCTGTCTGATGAATGAGCTGCGCGATTTTGGGCAGCGTGCATACCGCATGTCTTCTCTCCTTTTCCCCTGATGACGAGCTAAGGCTAAGAAACGCGTCGGGAGCGGTATTTTGTGATGGGCTGGTGACCTTATGAGTTTTGGTCTGCCCCCATCATATGGAGCTACTCTGAAGTCTGAGAGTGTGAACGGATATCAAAACTGGTGAGGATGTTCCATTTCTATATATAATAAGGTTAAATGGTCACCATTGATAGGGCTAATGTTTCCATGTTCTCACACTTCTGAGGCATAACCAGTTGGTATAGTGTACCGTAGGCTCCATTTTCTCTTATTGCCATTTCCCCTGATGACGAGCTAAGGCTAAGAAACGCGTCGGGAGCGGTATTTTGTGATGGGCTGGTGACCTTATGAGTTTTGGTCTGCCCCCATCATATGGAGCTACTCTGAAGTCTGAGAGTGTGAACGGATATCAAAACTGGTGAGGATGTTCCATTTCTATATATAATAAGGTTAAATGGTCACCATTGATAGGGCTAATGTTTCCATGTTCTCACACTTCTGAGGCATAACCAGTTGGTATAGTGTACCGTAGGCTCCATTTTCTCTTATTGCCATTTCCCCTGATGACGAGCTAAGGCTAAGAAACGCGTCGGGAGCGGTATTTTGTGATGGGCTGGTGACCTTATGAGTTTTGGTCTGCCCCCATCATATGGAGCTACTCTGAAGTCTGAGAGTGTGAACGGATATCAAAACTGGTGAGGATGTTCCATTTCTATATATAATAAGGTTAAATGGTCACCATTGATAGGGCTAATGTTTCCATGTTCTCACACTTCTGAGGCATAACCAGTTGGTATAGTGTACCGTAGGCTCCATTTTCTCTTATTGCCATTTTTCCCTTGGTTGTGTCAGAGATATAATATGCTTATATGACATATATCTTTATCTTTGGAAGCAACAATATATGGAAGTTCTTTGGCTATTGTATATCACAGACAGTTCATCTGTGTGTTTTTATGTCCTTGTATTTTTGCACATATTTTATCTTATGGTAATAAATGTTAAGTTTTAAGTTTCTACAACACTACACCTGCTTGCATTTACATTTATTTTCGTGTAGTTATTTCTAAAATCCCCGCTGCTGTATTTTGGCTGGATATTGTGCATCCATACTGATTCTATATGCTGCAATATAAGTTTGACATGGCTATGTGAAGTACAAGTGCAAAGGCTCATATGCTAAGATTGTACTTAGAAGTTTTATTGGAGAGCAATGTCTTCTAAAAGAAATTCTGATTCAAAAGACAGGCCAGAAGACCAGAAGAGGATGGTGGCAAAAAAAATATATATATAAGTCTGGTGCAATAAAGAGACAAGAGACATCAAGAAAGGGGCTACCCAAAGCCGGTTCAGCACCAGGTCAGCAAATGTTATGGCAACCAAGAGGCATTGCCAGTGAAACATTTGCGCAGCAAACAGCCTCAACCTTGGAAGCTGCTAGTCAACCTGAGTTATTGCCAGATGAAGCTACTTCTATAGATACAATATGTGATGCGAAAGAACCTTACACATCACATACAGTTCAACAGGATTGCAAAGATAAAACTTGTGAGCCAATAAGTGTCCCTGATTCAGAGAGTTCTGCTTCAGCCTATGATGTCATATGCTCTGATGTGTCTTCAATGTCTGACACTTGCATTGCTTTTAGAGCACCAGATCAGATGAGCAGTTTAACTGCAAAGCTGGACTTTATGAAAAAACATCCAATTCAACCATCATCCAACGCAACCCATACATTGCCATTCCATGCACACAAAGTTTACTTCAGGGCTGTACCAGGTGGTAGTGCCATTCAAAGAAAATGGCTTTCTTACTGTGCGCAAGCTCAAAAGTTATTTTGCTCTATGACTCGCCCCCTGGGCCGTGGGGCACTCGGATCCGGGCAGTAGGGGAACGATGGGAGTAGTAGTGGCAACCCGGTTCCGTGGCTCAGGGTGGTCAGGCCAGTGGTAGTCCGTTATGCGCTGATGATTATGTCCGACTACGCCACCCGTGGATAGCGGTTATTAGGAACCGCCGCTGCATGCAGACCGCTGGGGCTGATGAGGTGTGCAGCTAGGGTAGTGTGACTCCCCACGGGAAGAGTGCGGCCCCAGGGCAGTATAATGGATGGTGGGAGTGATGGTGGTGAGAGTCCCAGTACCAGTAGTGCTGGAGGCGCGAAGGAGCACACAGACAACAGGTTGCAGTCCGGGGCCTTTACTAAAACAGGTAAACTGACCCATAAACAGTCCCGGCTAGGAGGGGACCTGGATGTCTGCGAGCATTGGGGAAATTGGCCCTGGTCAGGGTGAGGTTGTAGGCCTACCGTGCTTTCTGTGCTCCTTCTGGCTATCTCCTCCTTATAGGGTAACAGCCCACGTTTCCGAGCTTTCCGTGTACTCTCGCCTGTATGGCCTGCGACGTGGGTTCCTTTCTGCTCCCGGCCTGGTACGGCTTTACTGGTCCCTTCTGTTGTGGCAGAGCCTCCAGGTTTCTTAGGCCAAGGAACATACAGTCCCCTGCGGACTGGTTATCTGCTGTGGGATGTGGAATCCTCCCAGCCTCAGACACCAAAGTCTGGTAAATTAAGCCCTTTATCTGCTAAGACAGGCTCACTTCGCCTCTTGTCTCTGGCTTGTGGCTCTCCTCCTGCCACACTTCCTCTTAGGTGCAATACAACTTTCTGTCCCTGCTCTGCTCCGGGACAAGTCTCCGTACTGAGACAGGTCATCCAGTTCTCTCTAACCCTGCCCCCAGCACCAGCTTTTATAGGGGCAGCCTGCTCCCCCTACTGGCCTGAGACAGGAGGTACTGCATGCTAATGTTCCCCTGACTAGAGAACCTCCCCCTTGCTCTCAGACACAGCTTTATTACATTTTGTGGCATCCAGGCCAGGGTGACACACTCTACATGCATGGCATTTTGTAGTAACAGAAGAAGCCATTTTATTAATGGCTGGGAAGTTGATAAAATACATTTGTATGATCGCATAAAGGAACATGAGGAATCGATCCTACATCAGTCATCTGCAACAGCTTATTTGTCAGCTGGAAAAAAAAAGACATTGAAACAATGATCAATATAAATTTAGTCAATAAAAACAAAAGAATAAATACAACAAAATCGAACAGTTGTTAAAAGAGTAATTGACATTATACTCTGCATAGCCAAACTAAATCTTGCGTACAGAGGAAAGGATGAAGGTGCTCATTCTTTGCTAAATCCTGATCTAAATCACGGAAATTTTCTAGAGCTAGCACTACTTATTAGCAAGTGTGATAGCACACTGAAAAAACATGTAGATGACGTTGTGGCAATTAGTGAGAAGCAAAAAAAAAAAGACACCCATATAGCAAAGGACGTGGAGGTTTGGTGACATTTTTAATTAAGACTTCAGTTAACCGTCTAATTGTAATAATAGGAAAAATGGTGAAAGACCAAATAAGTCAGGATGTGAAAAATGCTGTTAAGTTCAGTGTGGAAATGGACAGTGTGGCACCCCAGGGATTCTGGTTGCCACAATGGTAGAAATACCATGTCTGAGAGCGAGCATGGGTTTTCCTGGTCAGGAGCATTATTGCATGCCACGCCTCCTGCCCCAGTCCAGGGAGGGAAGGAACCTGCCCTTTATAAACTGGATCTGGGGCGGGGTTAGTTAGTTAGTTCCAGAGGAAGGGACAGAGCAGCAGCAAGGAGCTCTGTAGGAGACAGGAGCTGAAGACCAGGGATTGGAGTTGATAGAGCTCATTCTGGCAGAAGATGCAGAGAACCGGACACCGGAGTCCGAGGCTGTGAGGATCTCCACATCCAGCAGCAGAAACCACCTGGCAGGGGATTTCAGGTCCTCTGGCCATAGAAAGCCCGGAGGCTCAGTCACACGCAAGGGACCGGCACCGCCATCGAGGAGCCGAAGGTACCAAAGGCCCCAAGTCACCAGCCATACGGGTGAGCACCACATGGTACACTCAGGGACGTGGGCTACTACACGACTACAGCAAGGTAGCCAAGAAGAGTGCAGTCAGACTGGAAGGCCTACACCTCCACCTGGCCAGGGGGACTCTTGTTCGCTCACAAACTGACCAGGCCTCTAATGTTAGCCAGTACTCCCAGCAGGGTCTTCTTCATTACCAACAGTAAAGACCCTGAACTGCACTGCACGGACTTTGAGTCATTTCTGCTGCGCCCATGCACCACAACCCTCACCATCTACACACGCTGCCCTGAGGCTATACTCCTCCCGTGGGAAATTATACGACCCTCTGCTGCGCACACAACATCAGCCTCAGCGGTCTGCCCCAAGTAAACAGATCCGCCACTGGTTTGACCACCCTGAGCCACGGGACCGGGTCGCCGCCACGGAGACTACAACCCCCAGCATTACACAGAGACCCGGCTCCGGGTATTCCCCCACACACGGCCCAGGGGGCGCGTCAACAGCACACAAGATGTTTCTGTTCAAGAATAGTGCAGCATAATTTTGCATTATGTGAAGGACAGGCCAGTCCATGAAAGACTCTTCTCTAATTAATGTTGACTCACCCAGGGGGATACGGGGGAAACTCGGTACCCGGGCCTTGACCTTCTGTGGGATGTCATAGCAGTCGGCTCCCGGGCCCGTACCCTGGGGTCACTCTTTAAAAGGGGTTTTGTTAACAGTTTTTGTCTCGTGACGCCACCTGTGGTTCCCGATAATGAGTACCAGCGCTGTTGCAGACCTCCAGGGGTGATGGGATGGCAGCTGGGATGTTTCCTGCTCCCCACAGGCAGAGCGGGCCCCCCGGGGCAGGGTTGATGGAAGGGATGCAGGTGAGAGGTGGCCCGGTCGGGTCAGGGGAATGACGGACACGCACACAGGGGATTCGCTTCAGTACCTTTACTGGTGTAACGGCAGGTATGGTCCAGGGTACCTAGTAGGAAGGGTGCACTTCTGGACTCTCCCCAGTGAGCGAGTAATAGGCCTCCTGGTCCTTTTCTTCCTTTCTCTAAAGCTTCTGGCCAGTCTGGAACTAGGCCTAGCTTTTATGCTGATTCACTCTCTCACCTGCCTGCTTGTAGTAGAACTTTTCTTTGGCTATCACTATCCCTGGACGCTGGGGCCTTCGTGATTCCTAGTTCTGTAAAATGATGGTAGCTTCAGGTTAACCAGGGATCTGGAATCCTCCTGGTATGCCGGTTGTCCCTACTGGGTGTAGAGGACCCTGTAGGCGCGGACCCGGTGTCCGGCTTGTGTCCTGGGGTGAGCTTCGGATGCTCCTCTGCCCCCTTAACTCCTCTCTCCTCTCTCCTTGCCTCGGCCACACTCGGGGCCTTCTACACAGCAGCAGACATGCTGCTCCTTCACTGATCTAAAGTGTCAGCACACTCTGACTACCTAACTCCACCCTCTAGTATATATATATTCCTAACAGGGTTCCCTCTGGTGGTATGAGGTGGAAGGGTGGAGATGTCTGTTATGTAATGGGGGCCTCTGGTGGAGAAGTCCGTCCATGCACCCTTTTGGGTTCTGTGGTACCTGTGGTAGCAGGGTGCCACAATGTCACTAGCACAACTGGGCAAGATCTTTTCTCAGGAATGAAAGAACAATTAGATAATTTTCTTTGAGTGTTACCAATATTGTTGGTTGCTCTTTTGATGGAGCTGCTAATATGAGTGGATGCTATAATGGTGTACAGGCCCACATAAAGACCATGTCATGCAACTCTGTGTTTACTTGGTATTATGCACATATACTTAACCTGGTCATTGTTGATGCTACAAAATCCGCCTATCAGGTAAAATCATTCGTTGGCCTTTTAGAGAAGACAGCTGTCTTTTTCTCAGAATCCTATAAAAGATCTGGTGTATGGACTCAATATGTTAGATCCAGTGCCGTAACTATAAACTTCGGGGCCCCGGGGCAAAACTTCATTGTGGGGCCCCTCAACATTTCAATCACTAGAGGTTGTGCGGAACGTGGTGAAGCCTGCTACGCATTGTTGCATACAACACACAGGCTTCACCACGTTCCACAAGACCTTTAATAGATTTTGTTGTTTATGATGCAAGTTTTAGAAGTTAAATATTCAGTGAATATGTTTGGAAAATTAATAAGGTGAATAATTCCAAATATTGCACAATTTTCAAATAACTGTATATGTTTATTAAATATTAAGTCATATATTTAAACTTTGTTCACTTAAACATAACATTACTTAAACATTACCAATTTGTTCAGTTTTAAACAGCTACTTAAACATTTGTTTCCTAACTTTCAGCGAAGTGAATTCATCAATTACTTTGTCAAAGTTGATCTGTTGAGCTCGATCATTCTCAATTGAAAGTAGAGCTAAGCTGCTGAGTCTTTCTTGAGCCATAGTACTTCTCAAGTAGTTTTTTATGAGTTTAAGCTTAGAGAAGGATCGTTCAGCCTTAGACACAGTCACAGGAACAGTCAAATACATGATGCACGCTGTGCAAACGTCTGGATAGCTTGATAAAAGTGAAGAATGCTCGACTATTAGGAAATCAGCAAATTCCTTAACACTTTTCATTTTTTGCAGTTGCTTTTGAAACAATTTTTTTACTGAACATAACTGTGAAGGAAAGGCTGGAGTTACATCATCTGCAAACTTGTTAACAAAATCAACAGCTTTTTTGTGAATATCTCTTTCACTTGCACTGGCCAAAAAATCAGGTTGTATTACTTCATAAGAGTCAAGAACAGCTTTCATCCCTTCAAAGCGGCGATGAAGTTGAGTACACAGTGTGTCTACCATTGGATAGAACACTAACTCGGAAACAAGTTGTTGGGTCTGTTAATCTCTCGTCTTCACACAACTCATCAAAGTGTTTCTTCACTTTCCTTACTCTGTTCTGGTGAAATTCATTTTTTATTCCCCACCGACTACACACATCTGACGCTTCAGAAACAAGTGCTTCGAACCTTTCACGCATTTCGGTTATCTTTAAAAATGCATTGTCTGACAGGAATATAGGAGCTGGGTATTTTATGAGAAATTAAAGTATTAAAATACAATTTTTTACCATCAGTTTGGGGCCCCTTGGGTGGTTGGGGCCCCGGGGCAGTGCCCCGGCTGTCCCGGTTGTAGTTACGGCCCTGGTTAGATCACAGACTGAAGGTCATGACAAATTGTCTAGACTTAAGAAAATTGCTGACACTCGCTGGTGGAGCAAACCAAGGGCTTTGCATATCATTTTTGGATCCTACCATGACCAATCGAGGCAACTGTACAGCACACTATTGTACTGCTTGCATTACATTTCAACTTGCCCAACTTTTGATGACAAAGCAATAACTGAGGAAACTAATCTACTTCACTGCTGGACAAAGTATGAAACCTTGCTTGTTGCATTTTTGCTTATGCAAATTTTTGAAATTGCTAATCCGATTTCAGATTACCTCCAAACTCGTGGACTGGATGTTTTACAGGCATTGCGCAGGATCGAAAGTGCCAGAATTCAGATCCTTAGGCTCAGGGATTCCGTCACTGACCTTATTAAAACAGTCAATTCATTTATTGAAAATGTAGATTCTACACTTGACGTACACTCAATAAATGTTATTGTTGAAAAAGCATTACCACAGAAAAGAATAGCTATAAAAAAGACTATGCCTGGTGAGTTAGCAAAGGATGAGCCTTCTTCTGACCCCCTGAAAAGTTTTCAGCATCATGTTTTTTATGTTTTCATTGACCAGGCAACAATGAGCATTGAAAAAAATTCTCAAAAAACAAAAACCTGATTCAAGATCTAGCGGACTTTGACCCCAGACAGTTTGACCGAATTAGCTATACTGACATTCCATCAGAGGCTTTGCAGACTGTAGCTACGCTGGCTGAAGTTGATGTTATTCAACTTAAAGTTGAGCTAGTTAGTTTTAAAGAAAACTATTCTGCTCTCAAAAATCAATGCCCTCCTGTGGATGAAATTGCACATGAAATAGAGGATGATGAAGAGGAAGTCATTGAAACCAAAAAGTTAGCATGTGAAAACTGTCTTTCCTGCTGCTACGGACTTTTATATGACTACAATTTACATTCTGCTTCTGCTTACACAAACATTTTTGCAGTTTACAAGACACTTCTTACACTTGCTTGCACCCAGGTTTCATGTGAAAGAGTGTCCTCAAAGCTGAAAATTTTAAAAAATCGTCTGAGGTCTTCGATTGGACAGGAGCTTTTAGAGTCACTCCTTCTGTTGAACATTGAGTATGACATTTCAAGGAACTTAGACTATGATAACATTATTAATACGTATGCAATGTCATCTTCTGTTCTGAAAAAAAAGCTTTTGTAATTTTGCTGCTGATGACTGTTAGTGTGTGTTTATTTGTTGTTTTGGGCCTTTCACTAACAATTGAATGGTATTGTATTATAAAGGAGAGGAAAACGTGCAATACAAACTTCCAAAATGCTTAGAGAATTCTTTAAGTTTTCCCAGTGGGCCAAGTTTGGTGCTGCTACAATGATGCTGGCTGCTGGGATGCTAGATAGATGCAGGTTCAATTTGTGGCACTTATACTTTAAGAGAATGTACCTTGAAAGTATTTATTGTAATTGTTCTGTTATGGCACTTTATCACACACTGATGTGAATAAGATAAGTGTTCCTCTTTTGCCAGGAGTGTTTCTTTAGTTTGTTATTTATTCATTATATTGGTTATTTATTGCTTAATAAAGTTGATTCATTTTGAAAGAGTTTGTGGTCTTATGTTATTCCTATATACGGTAACTGCATGGTGCTGGTGGGCCCCAAGATTGATTTTTTTCCTGGTGGGCCCCAGATACTCCAGTCCGGCGCTGGAGCATACTGTCCTTGGGGTTCTGCACCCCTTATGCGGGAGCAGCCGATGGTGCAGGTGCCACAGGGGGCTGTTGCCCATTTCTATATGTCGTGGGCTCCAGCACTACTGGAAGGCGCGTCACTTATAGCCCAGGCACCTGGGAATCGGGCTCCAGGAAGCAGGGGGTGACAGTCCCCCCAGCCTCTCAAGAAGGAGAAAAAGAAGCGGACTCCTGAAGAGAATTACTGTATTGCCTTCCTTATATTTTTTACTGGCTTTTTACTTTGCGCAAAGCCTTTATCAGTGTAGGAATACAGCAACGACACTTTAAAAATATTTCAATAAGGCCTGCAAGTTGTTGCCTTCCAGGGGTCTATGCATGACTCTCCTTATAAGCTTGTCCTGGCTTTGCATTTTCTGCAATGCCTTTGTGAGTGTAGAAGTACATAAAGCACACTTTTAAAATGTTTACATTCCAAATTTTTTTCTGGATTCAATTAGTCATCCATACAGTTGAACGCAATTATTGTTACATTACGGTTGTATGTAAAACTGCAAAAAAGCATGGTCTGGGGTACATTTCTGTGATATAAAACAATCCAAAAAGCTTTAAAAAATTTTGTGGGGTTAACTTTCTAACCCATACACTATTCCGTGGTCTGGGGTATATTTTTGTGATATCTAACACTACAAAAAACCTTTAACCACTTTACAGCCTGTGCCGTATTAGTACGCACAGGCTGTAATCCCCCGGTTCAGTGAGGGCTCCGGCGCTGAGCCCGCACTGAACCGGGCACATGTCAGCTGATTATTACAGCTGACATGTGCCCGCAACAGCCGTGGGTGGGATCGCGATCCACCCGCGGCTGTTAACATGTTAAATGCCTCTGTCAATCTCTGACAGTGGCATTTAGCAGCGCCGCGCCAGAAGCGCGTCACTTACCCCGCCCATCGGTGACCCCATCACGTGATCGCGGGTCACCGATGGGTGGTCATGACAACCCTGGATCTGCATCTGCAGCTGACTCCAGTGGTTGTCATGAGCTGGTTGCTATGAGCGCCACCTAGTGGTCGACGCTCATAGCACAGGACCATTTCTGCTACATACAGGTGATCTGCTGATCATCTGTATGTAGCAGAGGCGATCAGACAAGTGCTGCTTCTAGTCTCCTATGGAGACTATAGAAGCAAGCAAAAAGTGGAAAAAAAATGTTTTTAAAAATATTTAAAAAATTAAAAAAATATAAAAGTTTAAATCACCCCCCTTTCGCCCCATACAAAATAAAATAATAAAAAAAAATCTACATACACATATTTGGTATTGCCGTGTTCAGAATCACCCGATCTATCAATATAAAAAAATAATTAATCCGATCGGTAAACGGCGTAACGAGAAAAAAATTCTAAACGCCACAATTACGTTTTTTGGTCGTCGCAACATTGCACTAAAATGGCCATCAAAACATCGGATCTACCCCAAAATGGTATCAATAAAACTTCAGCTCGGTGCGCAAAAAATAAACCCTCACCCGGCCCCAGATCCCGAAAAATGGAGACACTACAGGTCTTAGAAAATGGCGCTATTTTTTTTTTTCACCAAACTTTGGAATTTTTTTTCACCACTTAAATGAAAAAGAACCTATACATGTTTGGTGTCTACAAACTCGTAATGACCTGGAGAATAATAATGGCAGGTCAGTTTTAGCATTCAGTGAATGTGTTAAAAAATTTTAAAAAAAAACATCTGTGGTATTGCACTTTTTTTGCAATTTCACCGCACTTGGAATTTTTTTCCCGTTTTCCCGTACACGATATGGTAAAACTAGTAATGGCGTTGAAAAGTACAACTCGTCCCGCAAAAAATAAGCCCTCATGCGGCCATATTGACCAAAAAATAATAGCGCTATGGCTCTGGGAACAAGGGGAGCAAAAAACGAAAATGCAAAAACGGAAAATCCCAGGGTTGCGAAGGGGTTACTTTTTTTTTGCTGGGTTACAATCATCACTCAAACACTATTACGTGGTCTGGGGTACATTTCTGTGATATGTAACACTCCAAAAAAGCGTTACAAATTTTTGCTGGGTGGAATAGAAAATATTAAGATCTCTGAAACCTCTTTCACCCCTCTCCCTCCTCCCCTCTCTCATTTGCAGTAAGGAGACAAGAGCTGGCAATCTGAGCTGCCTTTATATGAATTACACAGTTTAACGTATCGGAAATGAGTAAGACTGCAATTTATAGATTGGAGACAAAGAGAAGTTAACCATCCTAATTAACATGCATGCAGCTCCTTTGTGAAGTGAAGGACTCCGGCAGTGCCCTGGTTACTGAACGAGGATGTGTATTGTGCATGGACAAAAAGTTACTAATTGGTCTCTCCTCTCTGTCAATCCCTTCACTGGCTTCCCATTGCCCAGAGACTCCAGTTCAAAACCCTAACCACGGCATACAAAGCCATCCACAACCTGTCTCCTCCATATATCTGTGACCTAATCTCCCGGTACACACCTGCACGCAACCTCAGATCCTCACAGGATCTCCTGCTCTACTCCCCTCTTATCTCCTCTTCCCACAATCACATACAAGATTTCTCCCACCTACTGTATCATCACCTATCCCTTGTAGATTGTGAGCCCTCGCGGGCAGGGTCCTCGCTCCTCCTGTACCAGTCCCCATCACGTTTTGTTAAAGATCATTGTAATTGTTTTTGTATGTATACCCCCTTTTTCACATGTAAAGCGCCATGGAATAAATGGCGCTATAATAATAAATAATAATAATTGGTCACATAGTTAAGACAGGAAAAGCTTTTAAGCTTGGAGAGGATTAAAGCAAAAAGCTAACGCTTTTTAGAGATAACTATTGTCAACTAGGATACACATTTCTTTCATCAAAACAGCTTCAGCTAGACGTGATGTCTCCGAAAGAAAATATTGAATATTGAAGTTTGCATGAATCCGATATTGATGAGACATACATTTTTCGCACCAAGGCAAACCAAGGAAGAAAATACATATTTTCTCATAACTATAACCCCTGCCTATAAGTCACAAATCAATAGTGGCCAGATAACTGACAACAGCCATGTTATGCTTGGTCTCTAGATAACAATAAAATTCCGATAAAAATTATGGCGTCAATCTCAAATTTCTGCGATCATCTGGAGAGGAAATTGCCTGTGGCCTCCTCCGTTAATTGGCCAATAGTGTAATTGTCCAGACGATAGGGGGCAGCAGAGAGCTGTTCGACACAAAGATCACAGTGGGTGGTTCTACGTGACCTTCCCGGACTGCGATATACTTGACACTGGGTTAACTTTTTCCCCCATACACTATTCCGTGGTCTGGGGTACATTTGTGTGATATATAACACTCAAAAAAAGCGTTAAAAATTTTGCTGGGTTACATTTCACATCCACACACTATTCTGTGATCTGAGGTTCATTTTTGTGATATCTAACACTCCAAAAAAGCATTAACATTTTTTGCTGGGTTAACTTTCTCACCCATACACTATTCTGTGTTCTGGGGTACATTTCTGTGATATCTAACACTTCAAAAAAGCATTCAAAAATTTTGCTGGGTTAACTTTCTCATCCATACACTATTACATGGTATTGGTAAATTTTTTGATATATAACACTCCAAAAAAATGTTCAAAAATTTTGCTGGGTTAAATTTCTCACCCATACAGTATTTTCGTGCTTTGTGGTACATTTTTGTGTTATATAACCCTCCAAAACAGTATTGAAATTTTTTGGCTGCATTAAATTACTCACCTATACAGTAGTCCGTGCTAAGTGGTACATTTCTGTGCCATAAAACACTACCAAAAAGCATTGAAATTTGTTTCTGGGTTAAATTACTCACCTATACAGTATTTCGAGGTCTGGGGTACATTTTTTTGTGATATCTAACACTCCAAACAAGAGTTAAAATTTTTTGATGAGTTACATTTCTCACCCACATACACTGTGTGCAGAATTATTAGGCAAATGAGTATTTTGATCACATGATACTTTTTATACAGTACAGACCAAAAGTCTGGACACACCTTCTCATTTAAAGATTTTTCTGTATTTTCATGACTATGAAAATTGTACATTCACACTGAAGGCATCAAAACTATGAATTAACACATGTGGAATTATATACTTAACAAAAAAGAGTGAAACAACTGAAAATATGTCTTATATTCTAGGTTCTTCAAAGTAGCCACCTTTTGCTTTGATGACTGCTTTGCACACTCTTGGCATTCTCTTGATGAGCTTCAATTTATTTCTAAATTTTGTGCACTGATATTGGTTTACCTGGTGAAAATAAACAAGTGAGATGGGATTATATTTGGTTTTTATTAAGTTGCCTAATAATTCTGCACAGTAATAGTTACCTGCACAAACAGATATCCTCCTAAGATAGCCAAATCTAAAAAAAAAACACTCCAACTTCCAAAAATATTAAGCTTGGATATTTATGAGTCTTTTGGGTTGATTGAGAACATAGTTGTTGATCAATAATAAAAATAATCCTCTAAAATATAACTTGCCTAATAATTATGCACATAGTGTACTATTACGTGGTCTGGGGGACATTTTTGTGATACACTTGAAACCAGAAGTTTACACACACTATATTAAAAGACACATATGCATGTTTTTCTCAATATCTGACATGAAATCAGAATAAACCTTTCCCATTTTAGGTCAATTTGGAAGACCCATTTCCGCCCAAGCTTTAACTTCCTGGCTGATATCTTGAGATGTTGCTTCAATATTGCCACATAATCTTCTTTTCTCATGATGCCATCTATTTTGTGAAGTACACCAGTCCCTCCTGCAGCAAAACAACCCCACAACATGATGCTGCCACTCCCATGTTTCATAGTTGGGATGGTGTTCTTATGCTTCCAAGCTTCTCCCTGTTTCCTCCAAACGTAATGATGGTCATTATACTCAAAAAGTTCAATTTTAGTTTAATCAGACCACAGGACATGTCTTCAAAAATTAAGGTCTTCGTTGCTGTGTGCATTTGCAAACATTAATCTGGCTTTTTTATGCTTCTTTTGGAGTAATGGCTTCCTCCTGGCAGAGTGATCTTTCAGTCCATGTTGATACAGTACTCGTTTCATTGTGGATATTGACACAATCTTACCAGCTTCCGCCATCATCTTCACAAGGTCTTTTGCTTTTGTCCTTGGGTTGATATGCACATGTCGGACCAAAGCACGTTCATCTCTGGGACACAGAACCCGTCTCCTTCCTGAGCGGTATGATGGCTGGACATTCCCATCTTGTTTGTACTTCCGTATAATTATTTGTACAGATGAATGAGGCACCTTTAGGTATCTTGAAATTGTACCCAAGGATGAGCCAAACTTGTGCAAGTCCATAATTCACTTACTAATATCTTAGCTGATTTCTTTAGACTTTCCCATGATGCTACACAAAGAAGCAGTGTTTTTCAGGTGTGCATTAAAATACATCCACAGGTGTGTCTCTAATTAACTCAGATGTTGCAAAAAAAAAACTATCGAAAGCTTCCAAACACATGACATCATCATATGGGCAGTCAAGAATTGTTTAAAGGCATAGTAATCTTAGTGTATGTAAACTTTTGACTTTGCAGTAAGTAATAAAAATGCCTTAAAACATTATCTCTCTCATTATTCTGGCATTTCGCAAATATTAAAAATTATGGTAATCCTAATTGACCTAAAACGGGAAAGTTTTATTCTGATTTCATGTCAGATATTGAGAAAACATGAGTTCAGTCTTTTTAAGTAGTGTATGTAAACTTCTGGTTTCAACTGTATATAACACTCCAAAAAAGCTTTAAAACGTAAAGTAAAGAGTATTACGTGTTCTTGGGTAGATTTCGGTGGTATATAACCCTAAAAAAACTTGTTACAAAATGTATCGGTATTATATTGCTCACCCAGAGAGTATTAGGTGTTCTTGGCAGGGCTATAGAGTCGGAGTCGGAGTTGTGGAGTCGGTGTCCATTTTGGTGGAGTTGGAGTCGATATAAAATGGACCGACTCCGAAAATATATTATAAATTGGGTACAGTAGTATATTTGGGTACAGGGAATATTTTTTCATAAGAATTTGGGACAGTTATGAAATGTCCTATAAATGTCTGTCCTATTCCTGATCTAAGGGTCTAGACTTTTAGCTGAGATGAATCTGTGCTACAGTAAATTCATCACTTAAACATGAGCCATGAATGAGGGAGTTGGAGTCGGAGTCGTGGAGTCGTGGTCATAGAAATTGAGGAGTCAGAGTCAGAGGTTTGGCTTACTGACTCCACAGCCCTGGTTCTTGGGTACATTTCGATGGTATATAACCCTCGAAAAATGTGTTAAAAAATGTATTGGTATTATATTGCTCGCCCATAGAGGATTTGTGTTCTTGGGGACATTTTGTTGGTATATAACCCTTAAAAAATGTATTCAAACATTTATTTGTATTATATTGCTCATCCATACAGTGTAACGTGTTCTTGTGTACATTTCGTTATTATATAACCCTCAAAAGACGTGTTCAAAAATGTATTGGTATTATATTGCTCACTCATAATGCATTACGTGTTCTAAGATACATTTATTTGGTATATAACTCTCAAAAAAATTGATAAAAAATTTATTGGTAGTATATTGCTTATCTATACAGTATTACACGTTCTGGGGTACAAATCTGTGATATCTAACACTCCAAAAAAGTGTTACAATTATTTGCTGCATTCAATTAGTCATCCATACTGTGTAACATGCTTAGTGGGCGACAAAGATGGCAAAACCATGTGAGACTCCCAAGGAAGTGACCGGAGGAATATTGGAGCCAGAGAAAGCTGGAGCAACAGCAGGCGTGGCAGGAGACTGTGGTCTGGATCCGGACGACTTCCCCAAACCACCAAGGCCCGAACCCAGGCTGCATCTTTTACCGCTGGGGTTCTTGTGGACTGCGTATGGGAGAGCCAGGATCCAGGAACTGGTGAGCGGACTGCGGGGCCTAGGCTGGTCGGTAGAAAGAAGTAGGTGAGCCAGGACCAGGGCTGTAGAAATGCTTGTAAGTAAAGAGAAATCCAGCTTCCACGATAAAATATGTTAGTTTTCATTTAATACATTAAAAAGCAAGGATTCCAATACAACCACGTTGGGAAGGTGTGAGGGGAAAAAGGAGTACAAATGACCACTGGACGTGTTTCGAGCACTCTGGTGCTCTTAGACTCGGTGTAGTAGTCTGAGCTTCACATTTAGGATTTTATGCAATTAGGATATTGGTCGCAGGTAGTAGTGATGATTCAGGTAAGTAGACAGCCATCTGGTTTGATTGCAAGTTCTTCAGTCCGTGAAGTAAGCACATTCAATTAAAAAGACATAATAAAATCAAACACAGTGTAAGTGACATATAAAGTAAAAACATGGAAAAAACTGACTTGGAATGATATCAAAAACATAACAATATTACAAAAAAGGAACATGGAAATAAGAGAATTTTTAAACAAGTAATGCCCCAAGAATGGGCACAAATACATTTTTATGGTATTCTCAGACCGCAAAGTAGGAACAGTGCCAGTAACAATTAGATACTAATGCTAGGAAAATCAAGATATAAAGTATTCATTTGAAAAAAGTTCATCCATTTTTTTGTTTTACAAATTATGCATGAATGACTGAGCACAAGTGCATTTAAATAATACTTTCAGATCGCAAAAGACAGTATCAATTGTATTCAAATACGGATGCTGTAAGATTAGTAATATATGATATTCATTCAACAGATAGTTCATTAGATTTCTTGGTTTCTAAAATGAGACAACAAAATGTTATAACACAGATAAACACCATAATAATTCATGTATAAGTGGTGTAATAAAACACTAGATCCACAGAAAAATCATGATTAGTAAGAAATATTAATCTTTTTGTATATTTATATCCCAAAATCACCCCAAAATTTTTTATTAGTGAACATTGGTAAACCTGTGGTAGCGTTCATATCAATTGATAAATAAGAAAATATGGACACATATGACAAAACGCTGAGTCCACAGGGAACTATAATTAATAAGAGTTGTTACTTTCTTTGTATTTATATCCCAATTTAACAGAAAAAATTGATGAACATTAGTAAGTCTATAATAGTATTCATATGAATTAATAAATGAGAAAGTGTGAACACATATAACAAACCTGTAATGGGAAAAATAAACATGTCCACACTTTAATCAGAGCCTCTAAATTGTCATGGATGGCTGTTCTGTCTTGCAATACCAGCTGCTGACTCAGTTGAGAAGTGGTTACTTTGCTTGACTGCTGCCTTTCTTGGATGTGGTACACGTTTATCAGGTTGCGTCTCCGGAATAGAAACCTGATTCTCCATTACACGTGTGTACTCTGCAACCCCGCCTATGGGTGGTTTGAGAATGGATGGCTGAGAGTGCGTCCAGTTCCTTCAGTTTTTATTATGGCCCCAGTTGGAACAAACAAAAAAATACAAATAGAGTACAATTCCATTATCCCTAGCTGAAGTATTGAGGTGTGGTTGACTGCTTTGAACACTATTTTTTTCAAGGGAAACACTTCTGGCCCCCCGGGACCCTAAGGCAAGAGCATGGGGACGCGTCCCAAGGCAAAGGGGCTAGAACTGGCAGTAGCAAGCCTCGGGGCGGACCGCCAGCTGTATCCCGAATCAAACTATGAGCTTTTATCTGTGGCTGCTTGTATGCTACTGGAGGTGAAATTTTGGAGCTGTGGGGGAAATGTGAAAGCATGCTCTGTGGGTGAAATAAAATATTCTGTGGGGGTACCCTGGACCATGCTATGTGGGTAGCAAGCCTCGTTGCAGACCGCCAGCTTGACCAAATATCATACTAACAACTTTTCATTGGTGGCATTTGTAACATACGCTACTGGAACAGACATTTTTCTTCTGGGGGGGTACTGTGCCCTATTGTGTGGATGTGAAATTTGTAATCAGCTTTAGCAGGGAAAGGTGAAAACATGCTCTGTGGGTGAAATTTTTAATAAGATTCTGTGGGGGTACTTTGGTCCATGCTCTGTGGGTAAAATTTGTAAGCTGCTAAAGTAGGGGTACTCTGCGGGTGAAATTTTTAACTGGACTGTAAGTATCAAACCTCAGTCTCTGTGAAGACACTGTTAAAATTTTTGTGATATTCATTTACTTCCTATTTTACCATGATTGCTATGGTGAAAGAACCCCTTTAAGTCATTTTCCTATCCACATTTGTTTGCAGGGCAATTGTCCTGCTCTTACCCCCATTTAGTTTCCTTTTGCAGCCCCCTAGCCCTGACTATGACCATTTTACAGCCATTCTAAAGCACAGAAGTTTGGGTCCCTAAATTTTGTATTGGGTTCGGGTCCAGGGTTAAGTTCAAGGTCAAGATTGGACTGGGACCGAACTTTTTACTGTATGTAGAACTTGGTTTGTGTGAAATTTTGTTGGTTTGAAATAAAAAAACAAAATTGGGCTCGTACAGGTGTAGAAATTTAGCTGTGCAAAATGGACTATTGTCACATATACTCTAAAACTTGGGTTTGTGTGAAATTTCATTAGTTTAAAAAAAAATTACTTGGTACAGATGTACAAATTTGTGCCCTCGGTACTCGGTCCCTAGCTGCCACTATTTCTCCCATTGTGTCATCCCCGTCTTGTACCAATACGTGTCCAGGAACATCACCCTTTCCCTTACCAATGCACTAACTGGCATTGTCCACTTAACGACTGACATGTGAACAAGCGCTTGTGGCCAGGGACGCTACATTTCCCTGACAGCACACTGAGTGAACATTGTGGACACTGGGGCCGAGTCACACCGTGACTCCCGACGCTGAGGACTGCTGCCACTACTTCTATCAGGGTTTCCTCCAACTCCTACACCAGTTTTTGCAACCCCTCCTGCTCATCCTCCATGTCCAATGTGCTATCTCAGAGCACGTGGTCCACATCAGCCAGAAGCTGGAATCACTTCAGCACTGCCTCAGCAAAGTGGCAACAGGCTCTGCTGAAGCTAATTTGTCTAGGAGACAAACAGCACACTGCGAGAGAGTTACTTAATAGAATAACAGACCAGACAGATCTGTGTTTTTTGCCGCTGAACCTCCAACCAGACATGGTCGTGTGTGATAATGGGCATAACCTGTTGGCGGCTGTGAAACTTGGCAAGCTTACCCATGTACCATGTTTCTGAAAATCTACCCAGATTTGCCACAGATTATGGTCAAGGTACGCTGTGTTAGTGCACATTTCCGCAAGTCAGCTACAGCTGCCGCCACTCTGGCGGTGTTGCAGCAGCGCATGTGACGCGCCCCCTGGGCCGTGGGGTACCCGGAGCAGGGCCTGTAGACGCTGGGGGTTGTAGTCACCGTGGCGGTGACCCGGTCCGTGACCCAGGTGGTCAATCTAAGGGTAGTTTATGTATAGGTTTATAATGTCCGACTACGCCACCTGTGGAGTGCGGTTAATAGGAACCGCCGCTGCGGAACAGTCCTCTGAAGCAGGTGGTATAGCACCTAAGGTAGTGTAACTCCCCACAGGAAGAGTGTAGCTCCAGGGCAGCGTGTATAGATGATGGTGGTTATGGTGCAGGTAGTCAGGAATAACACGGAGTCAGATAGTGCAGTCCCAGGGTTTTTACTCACGATTATAGCAGTTCCAGTTACAGGCGCCAGTGCAAGGCCCATGCCATCCTGTGTTCACGCAGTGAGGGGTTCAGCCGACCCTCAGGTAACTCTGGAGCACTTCACAGGACCCCCTTCTGTGTGTACTGTAATGCACACGCCCGGGCTGACTGGCGTGTGCGTGTTTAGTGGTTCCACTGTGCCATGAACCGGAGAGTGCCTGGAGGGGCGTAACTAAGTATCTGCCCGATCCGACCAAGGTCGCACGACGGCATACGACGCCAGTGCACCAGGGAGGAACCGAGCAGAGGGACCAGGGTCTACTCCAGGTCAGACTCCGGACACGGCTGTTGACCCACACCGGCGAATACAGGAACAGGCAAACTAGAGCGCAGGCTAGGTAGGGTCCAGTACAGACTCGGAGACAAATTCAGAGCCGCAGATGCGGTAAACAAACAAAGTAAAGCGAAACCGCAGGTGTGGTAGACAAGGCTGAGCAGAGCAGAACCGCAGACGCGGTAGGCAAGGCTGAGCAGAGCAGAACCGCAGACGCGGTAGACAAGGCTGAACAGAGCAGAACCGCAGACGCGGTGGACAGGGCTGAGCAGAGCAGAACCGCAGACGCGGTAGACAAGGCTGAGCAGAGCAAAACCGCAGACGCGGTAGACAAAGCTGAGCAAAGCGAAACCACAGACGCGGTGGACAGGGCTGAGCAAAGCGAAACCGCAGATGCGGTGGACAGGGCTGAGCAAAGCGAAACCGCAGACGCGGTGGACAGGGCTGAGCAAAGCGAAACCGCAGACGCGGTGGACAGGGCTGAGCAAAGTGAAACCGCAGATGCGGTGGACAGGGCTGAGCAAAGCGAAACCGCAGACACGGTGGACAGGGCTGAGCAAAGCGAAACCGCAGACGCGGTAGACAGGACTGAGCAAAGCGAAACCGCAGATGCGGTGGACAGGGCAGAGCGAGCAAGAACCGCCGGAGCAGTAAGCAAGGCAGAGCAGAGAGGACAGGGCTCTGTTCACACGGAACAGACTGGAAGGGAAAGGCAGAACCAGGTACACACAGGATACTTGCAATGAAGTAGCGAGTGGACTCTAAACTCACAAACGGGAGTACAGAGACAACGAGTAGGAGATAGGTACGGGATCAGATTCTGCAGGAAAAGTGAAGGTACGGACATAGAGAAAAACAGGAAACAGGCTAGGAGAGTATTCAGACTAGAACAGACACAGCAGCAAGATACAGGAGCGGGTCTAGGTATGCGGCCCCTAGAAGGCGGAACGAACAGGCTAGGAGCGTGTACACACAGGCCTGGAAATACAGCCTCCAGAATAGGCAGAAGACAACAGGCTAGAAGATAATACAGACAGGACACAGTTCAGACACGGGAACTGATACCGAAGGCAGGAAACATAAACGGGACCTGGCATATCAGTGACCAGAAGCCAACTGACAGAACACAATGCTCAGGCAGGGTTTCTTGGGAGGAGCTGGGTTAAATACCAGGTGACAGACAGCAATAGGCTGAGGACGCACAAGGGGTGTGTCTGCAGCAGGTACAAGAAACAGGAAGTGATCGGGCGCCGCCCTTAAGCAGCAGAAACAGAGGCAAGCAGACAGCATGGAGGGAAGCCAGGCTAGCAGACTGGACTGGAGATCAAGTGCGCGCTCTTGCACAGTGGGAGATGGACCACTATGCAAGTACGCCACC
Organism: Phyllobates terribilis; assembly: GCF_046119375.1. Classification (NCBI taxonomy): domain Eukaryota; kingdom Metazoa; phylum Chordata; class Amphibia; order Anura; family Dendrobatidae; genus Phyllobates; species Phyllobates terribilis. Next base: position 159,821,228 of record NW_027362761.1, read on the forward strand.
AGGTATGTTACATGTCCTCACTCTGGCCTGCTTCCTGCACCTCACACCCAGTGGCACTTCTATCCGGTATCCTCGGGCCTTGGCGGGCGACGTGTGTTCCGTCCCCTGGGTCCTATGCGGCTACCTTCTTAGTGTACTGGTGTGGACTTGTGGCCTGCGGTACTAGAAGTGCTGCAGCCTCCGGTTTCCTAGTTGGGCCTTGTAGCTCCGTGCTAGTTGAGGGACCGGTTCCCTTTTTCTGGCCTGACCCCCGTACTATGCTAGTAGCGGCGGGCGTACGGGTGGCTTGCTGCACGGCCCGTACCCCTGGGGTCCCTTCTGTTCCTGGAGCCTTCCTGCTCCCACTCCTCTCAGGCTCAGGCCTCCTGACTAGGCCCGCCTGTGGAGCAGAGATCATACAGAGCCCCTGCTCCCTGTCTTCACCTCAGTCCGTCTGGACTGGAACTCTCTGTCGGGACTCCCTTGATCTAAGATGGCTCCCATACTTATACTCCTACTCCAGTGCTCCCAGGATGTACGTCCTCCACCCATCCACTACATAGTTCCCCCTTTGAAAGTGGTTCCTCCCCACTCCAGCCAGGGACCAGGGACTGTGCTCTCCCGTAGGAGCAATCTCACCCTGTCCCCCGGAAATGTGGTGTAGTGAATGTAGTGTTAGGGTCCTGAGCCATACTCCTTCCTTACCTGAGAGTGAGGTACCAAACCTCTGCATGAGATGCAATAACTCTGTGGCGACCGAACCCTCAGGGGCGCCACACATGCAAGTGTCAGCTCACCAACTGGTGTGCGATGTGACCACGCACTGGAACTCCACACTGCACATGCTGGCAAGTCTTTGTGAGCAGCAGAGGCTAGTTGTGGAACACCAGCTTTAACACGCCCGTTTGAATTCTGGTCAGCTTACACATATAACAACTGAAAAGCAGGCATGCGCATGGATGTCTGACATTTGTGTGGTTCTCCAAGACTTTGAGGACCTCACAAAGATGGTTAGCGGCAATGACGCCATCATCAGCGCAACGATCTCTCTTCTGTGCCTATTTAAACAGTCACTGCTAACAATTAAACATGAAGCTTTGCATGCGGACCAGATGGAGACGGAGAAAGGCACGTGACAGGAAGATACTACCCAGCCCAGCCTCATCTCATTTGCTCGGCATAGATTGAGTAACAATGAGGAGATGGAGGCTGAGGAGGAGGAACAGGAACTGGACCATCTCTCCTACATCGATGGGCTGAGAAGGGGAATGAGGAGGAAGAGATGGAGGATGAGGAGGAGATGGAGAGTAGGAATCATGGAGACAGGGAAGTGTTGGCTGTAGGGAGCATGGCACATATGGCAGATTTTATGTAACGGTGCCTTTACTGTGACCCTCTCGTTACATTCATCTTGCACAAAAAAGAGTACTGGTTGTTCACCCTGCCAGACCAACACTGCAAGAAGAACTTTGCATCTCTTCTTCCTGAGGGGGACAGTTGTTCTAAAATTATGCTGTACCAGAAGTCCAATCTGGAAAATATGTTAAAAAAATTCCCATCAGACAACACTAGTGGCGAGAGGCAAGCTTCCATGCCCAACCAAGGAAGAGAGGAGAGGGAGACACACAGCAGAAGCAGAGGTATGCTGTCAAAGGCCTGGGCCAATTTCCTGACACCAGCCCAGCGTTCCGGGCCTGATGACCAGGTATTTTTGACAAGGAGGAAAAAGTTTTTAAGGATGGTCAAGCAATTCCTGGCAGACCAAATCAGCGTACTCCCTAATTCCTCAGCGACTTTCAACTATTGGGTCTCAAAGATGGACACCTGGCATGAGCTGTCCCTCTATTCCTTGGAGGTGTTGTGCTGCCCTGCCGCTAGCGTCTTGTCTGAGTGGGATTTTAGTGCCACTGGGGGAGTCATAACAGACTTTTCGCCTGTCAACAGAAACTGCTGACAGGCTCACTTTGATAAGAATGAACAAAGCCTGGATTAGACCCAACTTTTCCACACCACCAGATGACAGCAGCACATAAAGTGTTTTTAATGTCAATATTTGAATGAGGCCCGCCAGTTCTTACCTTCTAGGGTCTATAAATCACTGGCTGATCCTACTTATAATTTTTTCCTGGCTTTACACTTTGTGAAAAGCCTTAATGAGTGTACTGTAGAAGTACCACAACAACACTTTATTAATTTCTTTATGATGTACTACAGTTGGTGCCTTCAAGGGTGTATGGATGACCCTGCTTGTAATTATTGGCAGGTTTTGCACTGTGTCCAGAGCTTTTATGAGTGTATAACTACAACAACTGCACTTTGTTCACAATATTTGATTGAAGCACTACAGTTAGTGCCTTCAAGCATGTATGGATGATCCTGATTGTAATTTTAGGCAGGATTTGCACTTAGTGCATAGCCTTTATGAGTCTAGAAGTACCACTACATTACAATTTGAACAGAATGTGTATGAGGCCCTCTTTTGTGTGTAATACAGGGTGTATCTATGTCCCTTGTCCTGGCCCCCCCATATGTCCATCCTGGCCCCCATATCCCTTGTCCTGCCCCCCCCATATATCCATCCTGGCCCCCATATACATTGTCCTGCCCCCCATTTATCCATCCTGGCCCCTATATCCCTTGTCCTGCCCCCCCCATATATTCATCCAGTGCCGTAACTATAAACTTCGGGGCCCCGGGGCAAAACTTCATAGTGGGGCCCCTCAACATTTCAATCACTAGAGGTTGTGCGGAACGTGGTGAAGCCTGCTACGCATTGTTGTATACAACACACAGGCTTCACCACGTTCCGCAAGACCTTTAATAGATTTTGTTGTTTATGATGCAAGTTTTAGAAGTTAAATATTCAGTGAATATGTTTGGAAAATTAATAAGGTGAATAATTCCAAATATTGCACAGTTTTCAAATAACTGTATATGTTTATTAAATATTAAGTTGTTTTAAACAGTATATATTTAAACTTTGTTCACTTAAACATAACATTACTTAAACATTACCAATTTGTTCAGTTTTAAACAGCTACTCAAACATTTGTTTCCTAACTTTCAGCGAAGCAAATTCATCAATTACTTTGTCAAAGTTGATCTGTTGAGCTCGATCATTCTCAATTGAAAGTAAAGCTAAGCTGCTGAGTCTTTCTTGAGCCATAGTACTTCTCAAGTAGTTTTTTATGAGTTTAAGCTTAGAGAAGGATCGTTCAGCCTTAGACACAGTCACAGGAACAGTCAAATACATGATGCACGCTGTGCAAACGTCTGGATAGCTTGATGAAAGTGAAGAATGCTCGACTATTAGGAAATCAGCAAATTCCTTAACACTTTTCATTTTTTCCAGTTGCTTTTGAAACAATTTTTTTACTGAACATAACGGTGAAGGAAAGGCTGGAGTTACATCATCTGCAAACTTGTACACAAAATCAACAGCTTTTTTGTGAGTATCTCTTTCACTTGCACTGGCCAAAAAATCAGGTTGTATTACTTCATAAGAGTCAAGAACAGCTTTCATCCCTTCAAAGCGGCGATGAAGTTGAGTACAAAGTGTGTCTACCATTGGATAGAACACAGTAACTCGGAAACAAGTTGTTGGGTCTGCTAATCTCTCGTCTTCACACAATTTATCAAAGTGTTTCTTCACTTTCCTTACTCTGTTCTGGTGAAATTCATTTTTTATTCCCCATCAACTACACACATCTGATGCTTCAGAAACAAGTGCTTCGAACCTTTCACGCCTTTCGGTTATCTTTAACAATGCATTGTCTGACAGGAATATAGGAGAAATTAAAGTATTAAAATACAATTTTTTACCATCAGTTTGAGGCCCCTTGGGTGGTTGGGGCCCTGTATTCATCCTGGCCCCCATATCCCTTGTCCTACCCCCCCATCTATTTATCCTGGCCCCCCATATCCCTTATCCTGCTTCCCCTGCTCCACCCATATAGCCACCTAGGCCCCCATATGTTCATTGTCCGCCCCCCCCATATAGCCATGCTGGCCCCACCATATATTCATGCTGGCCCCACCATATATCCATACTGGCCCCCATATCCATTGTCCTGCCCCCCATATATCCATGCAGGTGTGACATGCAGAAGTAGTGCTGTTGCAGTGTGACATACAGAAGTAGGGCTGTTGCTTTAAAAACATTCAGCAGCTATTAGAAGTAACACAAACACAAGAGACAGGAAGTGTTGTGCTCCAGAAGCATCCAGCAACTAGAGGGGTTAACACAGTCACAGGAGAAGGGGAGTGTTTTAGCAGAGCTGGGGAAGTTGTTTACTGTCTGGCCGGAGCTGAAGAGAAAGGTGGCTTCTGATCTGTATCTCACCGAAGGCAAGGGAACAGAATTCAGGTCAGGAGGGAAGCTAAACAAAGGTCGGTTAGACTCCCTAAGCTAACAGTGTGGAGTATTATTGGCCAGGAAGATAAGGACTGGAAGGAAGCCTGTCATAGGGATCATCTCCCTCATCACTCCCTCCCCCCCTCCATCTCCATGCAGGATAAAGAATGCTGTGTACTATTGAGTCCTTGTGAAGGAAAAGCCTGAGATTGTGTATGCATTAAAACTGTGCTGTACTGTGCTACCAGATAATAGACTGTGTACTGCTGTGCTGCAAAGGAGACTGTACTGTTATTACTGGAGCCTGTTGCTCAGAGATATTTGCAATGCACTGGCCGTGCCTCATTAAATGTTACTGTTCTCCCGTTTATGAAGACTCTTGTCAGATGTGTCTGGTCAGCAACTGAATCTATAATGTGCCTGAGAGAAGCTGCAACCTATGGTCGCCCTGAGTTACGGTTCCCCCAGGATTCCAATGAATTCATGTAACTGGTCTCGCCCCTATCTGAACGTAGGCGGCGTGTAACACAGGCCCACCCATATATCCATCTTGGCCCTCTTATCCCTTGTCCTGCCCCCATATATCCAGGCTGCCCCCCCATATATCCATGCTGGCTCCCATATCCCTTGTACTGCCCCTCATATATCCATGCAGGCCCCCCATATCCCTTGTCCTGCCCCCATAAATCCATGCAGGCCCCCCATATATCCATGCAGGTTCCCCCATATATCCATGCTGGCCCCCATATCCCTTGTCCTGCCCCCCCATATATCCATGCTGCCCCCCCATATCCCATGTCCTCCCCCCCATATCTCCATGCTGCCCCCCCATATCTCCATGCTGGCCCCCCATATCCCATGTCCCCACCCCATATCTCCATGCAGGCCCCTCATAAATCCATGCAGGCCCCCCCATATACTCATCCTGGCCCCCCATATATCCATACTGGCCCCCATATAGCCATCCTGCCCCCCCCCCCCCCCATATAACCATCCTGGCCCCTTGTCCTGGCCCCCGCATCCTGCCGCATCCACAGAAGGAAAAAAAAAGATTTATCTTACCTTCCTGGCTCCCGGCGCCATGCGGTGTCCTCCACTTCAGATCCGGAGCGCTCATGGCCGCCAACCTAGCAGAGGCCGATGGCTGACTTGAGTACGCCAGTCGCAGCCGGCGCATGACAGTGAAATCATGCGATGCCAGATCATCAGTGTTCATCGGGATGTGCGACGTGGCGGTTCAGGTAATGAACGCTGCATGCGCACATCCCTGCACATACTCTGCCTGCGCTTTTAAAGGGTCCATACCCCTAAAAAACGCAGGCTACTTGTTAACTTCTTTTTCTCCCCACTTTCCTCTGCAGCAAGGGCACACTGGGATTTCCCTGATACCAGGCCAGTCCGACCATGGTTGCAAAAGACACTCCGATCAGGCCCAGACAGCCATAGCCACAGGTAGTCCATGCATGATGGGAATAGTAGTTAAGCATCAAATAGTCAAGTTGGAGTGATAGGACACTCTATCAGTTTCTCCACTTGCTTGAGGTGAAAAACTTGTCAGTGACAGTTGGATGACTGTCCTAAGAAAATGGTGCAGTTGGAGATTAACTTTATATTTGTCATAATAATGCACCCAATATGTGTCAAAGGGAAAGAGTAGTGCCTTGAGAGGTGGCTAGGAAGCATGGGTTTTGTATAGGCCAGGTACAAAAGTACATTTATGATAAACACCCTGTGTCCATTCATTTAGAAAGGCCAGGGAGTCCCATAGGGCGGACAGGCCACATGACAAGACAGAAGGGGGGGCTGAAGGGGTTAAAAGATTTGAATAGGTGATCAGGGATACATATGGGGGGTATTGCTTGGAGAGGAGGAGGTGGGGGCAGGAGTAAGAGGAGATATAAGGAAATGCAGGGGCCAGTTACCTCCTCTTGCTTCCTGGAATGTAGTTGGACACATCCTGAGGAGCCATGTCTGACCTTTCGGCCTTATTGGAGCTGGTGCGGGCTGCTACTGCGATTCATGGTGCAGATCTGCTGCAGGAACAGCTTAGGTTGGTCTATGCCCCCACATCTGGAGAAGAAAAAAGCCAGCCTGGGGCCGGGGGTTGTAGTGCGGGTCTGCAGCTCCTTCTCTGGTCCCCAGGGGTAATCCTCGCTGGAGCTGCACCCTACCAGAAGTGGGCATGCCCGCAGCACGACCTACTTCCGGTACACGGCCTACCAGGCCCCGGAGCAGTGTGGCGGTGACTACCGGTAATGTGCCGGCCGGGGGTCGTGTACCCAGCGGGGAGATAATCCTGTGGAGCCTCCCTGCGGAGGGCTGAAACCAGCGTTGGAGGGAGCGGGGGGGACCTTCCTGCAGTCGGCAGGGAGGATTGCAGCCTGCTGTGCAACAGCGCAGCAGGGCTATGGGTGGCACAGGCGATGCAGCAGGTTATCATGACAGGGGACGTCTGGGAGATGAGTGGCCCTCCTGCAGTCGGCAGGGTGGGTCCATGTCTGCTGATGGGTCCGACATGACTGAGGAGGCTTAGGGGTCCCGGGTTGCTGCGGGGGCAGGCTGTCCCGTGGGGCCCTTATGAGTCTATCGGTCAGGGGCAGGAAGAGGCCAGTGGAGAATCTGGACCATACGGATTTATCCATGGAGACGACGTCATTGGGCAGCCCCTTCTGCGGCCTTATCAAGGCCTGAAGACATGGAGAGCCAGAATTACAGCGGAAAAGAGGGCGAGATTTCACCAGGACCGTCTGATCACGAGCAAGTTCCACCTGGAGATGTCGCAGCTGGTCAGAGAATTTCTCCAAGGCAGCCTGGTGAGGAGACGTCGCTTATTAATAATTTACCTGTTGTGGGTTGTGCTCGGGGTGTGTTGGGGGTTGGCAATTCTGGGGTTGTTGCAGAGAATATTCAAGGGGCAATTAGTGGGGGGAATGACTTATGGGGTCAGTTGTTAGGCGTGTTGCAGGGTCTAGCATCTCAACGGGCAGAAGCAAGTGAGTTCAGGTCTCCAGCATGACCATGGGTAGCTCCCGGGGGTTCTGGATCGGAAACTGGGCAGTCTGGAGTCGTATTACAGGATATGGTTGAGGGAGAACAGCAGAGTGGTTCTTCAGTGGTAGTGGAGGAAAAGAGTAATACTGAGAAGGAAAGGGAGGATGAGGTGGTTCAGTTAGATGATAGGTCCAGGAGTGAGGTGTACGTATGTTTTGAGGGCCCTTTGGTTGCGCATTTGAAGAAGGAGGTGAAGGAGAAGATTTGGAAGGGAGAGTATGTGGATTTTTTTTCTTTGCTCCCGTTAGAAAAGTTTAACCTTGATAAGGTCAAACCTAGTGATTCAAAAAAGAAAAGGATGAGGAAGAGAAGCAAAGGTACCGGTTAATTCCGTGTACGTTTGCAAACTGGCTTCAGGCTTTTGCAATTTTAGCAAGTGTTATTGGGGAGAAGGAGCCTGAGCACTGTTCAGCTCTTTTTGGCTATATGGATGCAATAGGTAAAGCGCATATGGTTTGTGGTGGCTTGGCGTGGCTCAGATATGACAAAAGAAGGCCATGAGGACTGGCATGCGGTGGGACCACAAGGATATTTCTTTGTAAATGCGTTTGATGACAGCCCCTGCATTTCAGCCCTTTCAGGGTAGTTCTGGAGGTTCTGGGTCAGCCAGTGGATCTTCGCTGTCCCAAAAGAAAGGATTTTGTTGGCAGTTCAACAAGGGGCAGTGCAAGTTTGGGGGAACATGCAAATTTAAGCACGAGTGTTCCGGTTGCGAGGATAGTCACGGGCTCAGTAAATGCTTTAAACGAACAAAAGGAAAGGCAGGCGAGAGTCCTGGAAAGAGGGAGGACTCCGGTGAAGGTCGGGACGATGCTTCCATTTTTAAATAGATACTCAGATACGGAGGCGGCTAAGTTAATTGAGTTGGGTTTTTCTGAAGGATCCAGTTCCATCCTGGAGCACCTAATTTTCGGCCGGGAAACTTGAAGTCGGCAAAGGAGCACCCCGAGGTAGTGTTGGAGAAGCTGAATAATGAAGTGGCTTTGGGGCGCATGGCAGGCCCATTTCGGGATCTGTCATGGCCGGAGTTGAGAATTTCCCCATTGGGTGTTGTCCCCAAGCGGGAGCCTAATAAGTTTCGGCTTATCCATCACTTACCTTATCCAGCGGGGGACTCGGTGAATGATGGCATCGTCAGTGTCTTATGTTTTGTTTGATAAGGCATTGGATTTGGTAAGGGTAGCAGGGCAGGGCGCTTTGATGGCAAAATCTGACACTGAGGCGGCATTTTGCCTGCTCCCAGTGTATCCAGACAGTCTTCATCTGTTAGGTTGCATGTGGGATGGGGACATTTTTGTTGATCGGTGTTTGCCTATGGGCTGCTCTACTTCTTGTTTGTACTTTGAGGCTTTTAGTTCATTTGTTGAATGGATGGTTCGGGACGTGTCAGGAGTTTCTTCGATAATTCATTACCTTGACGATTTATTTTGCATTGGTCCTTCGGGCTCCTTAGTGTGCTCAGTTTTGTTGGTAATGTTAAAAAAGGCGGCGGCATTGTTTGGTATACCGAGGGCGCAGATACGGTGATGCGTTTTTTAGGAATAGAGATTGATTGCATAATCATGGAGTGTAGGTTTCCGAAGGAAAAATTGGTGGATTTGCGACTGGCAGTAGCGGTTGTGCTTGAAGCCAAAAAAGTAAGGCTAAAGGTAGTTCAGTCCTTGTTGGGTAAGCTTAATTTTGCTTGCCGTATAATGCCAATGGGCAGGGTCTTTTCCAGGCGGTTGTCGGCGGCGATGTCAGGAAAATCTTCACTGCATCATTTTGTTCATGTTACTCAGGAGATCAAGGCTGATTTGGTGGTTTGGGATTCCTTTTTACCGGAATACAACGGTCGCACTTTGTGGATGGACAGGGTGGTGTCCAATGATTACTTGCAGCTTTACACTGATGCTGCTGGTTCATTGGGTTTTGGTGTATATTTTCAGGGTCATTGGTGTGTGGGTTCGTTGGCCGGTGTCATGGTAGGCAGCAGGTTTAGTAAATAACTTGTCCTCATTGGAATTATTTCCAATTGTAATAGCCCTTGAGCTTTGGGGGTCCGAGTTTAGTGGGAAGAAGGTGTGTTTTTATTGTGGTAACCTGTCGGTGGTTCATGTAATAAATTCATTGTCAGCAAAATCTCCTCCTGTGGAAGCCTTCCTGCGTCATTTGGTTTTGCAGTGTTTGGTAAGGAATGTGTGCATAGTAGCGAGGCATGTTCCAGGGGTATCGAATGAAGTGGCTGACACTCTGTCTCGTTTTCAGTTCAACAGGTTCCGTCATTTGGTGCCAGACGAAGTGGGAGCAGAATGTCCCAATTTGTTGTGAAACCTGGTGAAGGTGTAGTTTTTGAGTTAATCAGGAACTCTGTGACGGCGTCTACGTGGAATCCGTATCAGAAAGTATGGCTAGAATAAGATTCTTTTAGCATGTGTGCGGAGGCAAATTCTTCTGATAAGGATTGCTTTTAGTGTTATCCTTTTTGGGGCAAGATTTTGTTGCTGGTAGATCGGTGTCAGCAGTGTCGCAGAGATTGGCGGATTAGCCAATTTTGTTTAAGCTGCAGGGTGTGAGGGATGGTACAAAGGAGTTTTTGGTGAGTCAGGCCATGAAAGATTTTCAAAAAGGCTTGGCTAGTCGGGATAGAAGGAGGCCGCTCTCCTTTGAACAGTTGAACAAGTTGCTGGGTTGTGTGAACTCTGTTTGTCATTCTCATTATAAGATAGCGTTGTTTTCAGCGGCTTTTGTGTTAGCCTTTTTCAGAGCATTTCGCATTAGCGAACTAGTTAGTCCTTCATGATTTGTTGGAGGGAGTTTGAACTTGGGTGATATTCATGTGTTGGATAAGGTGGAATTTGTGTTGAGGCATTCTAAGACGGATCAATATGGCAGAGGTAGGTTGGTGGTGTTGTATGCAATTCCTGGTCATGAGGCCTTCCCTATTGCTGTAGTAAAGCGTTTTGTGGAATTTCGGGGTGGTGTGCCGGGTGCATTCCTAAGGCATGTTGATGGTTCTTCACTGTCACAGTACCAGTTTGTGCCAGTTTTCAAACAATGTCTGTTGGTGATGGGTGAAAGGCCTGAGGAATACAGGTCTCATTCGTTGTGCTTTGGGGCAGCGACAGAGGCTTCTCGATGGGGCTTGGGTGACGATGTGGTTCGGCATATCGGTCGTTGGGAATCAGCACATTTTCGCTCATATGTCCCCCATCACCTTGTGGTTGTATAAGGTTGAGTTGGTCTGGAGCCGTTTCGTTCATATTGTGGCATTATGTGTATTAATGCAGTGATTTTTTTGTCTTGTTATAGGTACATGTTTGATTTGGACCCTAGGTCATTCATACGTATTCTGGGGTGCGTTACTGGACGAGCTCGGGCAGGCTAGGTCCACGGTGCTGATCAAGTGGCTGCGTATTCATGGTGTGACCTGGTGGAAGGTTTTGCCGGAAGTGCCATATTATTGTAGGGTGGATCAACCGCCAAATGTACTTGTTTTGCATGTTGGAGGAAATGACCTTGGTCTCAGATCATCTCGGGAGTTGATCAGGGACATTAAATTTGACCAGTTACGGTTGTGGTTGGCTTATCCAGGAATCATCATTGTTTGGTCGGACATTGTGGCTCAGTAGAGTTGGAGGTATGCAAAATCTGTGGAGCAAATTAACAAGACCAGGATTAAGGTAAACAAAACTGTGGCTCGTTTTGTGGCGAGGAATGTTGGTGCGGTAGTGAGGCAGAAGGACTTGGAGGTGCCTTCAAGGGAGTACTTGAGATCGGATGGCGTGCATCTCAATGAAATTGGTATTGATTTATGGTCATTGGGCTTGAGGGAAGGTATTGAGCAAGCTTTGGGTGTGTGGCGGGCCCAGGCCATGTAAGGTGTCACGTGTCTGGGGCTGTGGCGGGCGATAGGCCTGGTTCAGAAGCTGGTCTTGGTAATGTCCGTTTTGGTGGGAAGCCACTATTGGAGAATAGTGGTTTCTGTTACAGGTCTAGGTAACTTGCGGGCGTAGGTCCTGCAAGTGGCAGGGGTATTAATTACGGGATATTAATACATCATCCCTGGGCTGGTGTGTTGCAGCCAGGGATATCCATTGGGGGGGTGCTTCTCGACCAAACTTATCTGTTGTTATTATATATATGTAATGTTTACATGGTTACTGTTATATTTTTTATAATGTTCTGCGGCGCCATTGTTGTGGCTGCCCCATATTGTGTGTATTGTTTAATAAAAGGCTGCTGTGGCCATTTAACCCATGTCGCATGCAGTCGTGTGTTTCTTTAAAGGGATGTTATGATAAAGGGTGGGTAAGATCTGGAATGACCAGAAATCCCTTCTTGAATTGTCAAGAACAGATGAGCTTTGGAAAAGGTTGGGCCACCAATCAGAAAAAGATGAAAATTGGCACAAAAGTACAGGCAATGGAATAAGTATGACTGGTAAAAACTATGAACACTTGTTAGGTGTGGAACAAATGAAAAGTTGCTATAGAGAGTGGAGGTTAGTGGGGAATATTTATACAGAGTAAAAGGAATCTTAGGGCAGTATGGTGGCTCAGTGGTTACCTATGTTGGTTTTCAGTGCTGGGTTCAAATTTCATCAAGGACATCTGCAAGGAGTTTGTATGTCCTCTCTGTGTTTGCATGGTTTTCCTCCCAGACTCTAAAGACATACTGATAGGGATTTTATCACTATGGAATATTATGGTGCTATATAAGTAAGCATAATAAATCAATAAAACAAGGATTGTTATCACTACATTCTGTGACATCTGTTCCTGTCCCCTCTATTCCTGCTTCAATTGTTAGCTGATGAAGGGTGACTATTCAGTAGCTCTGTTTTACTCTTGTGGCTGTGGCCAGCCCAGACGCTTTGGGATTAAATTTATCTCAGTCTTTCTTACTGCTGAAAGCACTAGGTTTTGCTGCTTGCTATTTAAACCCCTAACTAGCTCTGTATGTACTTCAGCTCCTGTGTTTTAGTGAATATTCCTGATTGACTTTGGCTTGTTTGTTGACTTTTCTCTTGCCTGACGATTTTGTACTTACCCATACCTCCTGGTTCTGAACCCAATATATAACTATTCTTCTTGCCAGCTTGCACCACTAAACAGCCACCAACTCCATAGCCCCAGTCCAGAGACCCATGTAAGTACAGAGATTAAAGGGTGAAGACTCTGGGATCTGCTAAATGGAGTAGCTAGCACCAAATCTGTCATGGTAGCCTTTTCTATAGTTGTCAGGTGACCACGAACAATACTCTCATGACACATCTTGTCATACCCTTTGAATGGGACTTAAATGTAATACATTTCCTTTTACAAAACAACTGATCCCTATATAAGTTTTGCAAGACCAATTTACAAAAAAAAGCAGTCAGCTAATATTCTGTATATAAAAAATGAAAGGTGGGGGCAAGGTGGAGAGTCCTGTTTATAAAAAAAAATATATATATATACATTGGAGAAAATAAGTATTTGATACACTGCCGCTTTTGCAAGTTTTCCCACCTGCAAAGAATGGAGAGGTCTGTAATTTTTATCGGTACACTTTAACTGTGAGAGACAGTTTTAAAAATAATCCAGAAAATCACACTGTACGATTTTTTCATAATTAATTTGCATTTTATTGCATGGAATAAGTATTTCATACAACAGAAAAACAGAACTTAATATTTGGTACAGAAACCTTTGTTTGCAATGACAGAGGTCAGAAATTTCCTGTACTTCATGACCAAGTTTGCACACACTGCAGCGGGGATTTTGGCCCACTCCTCCATACAGATCCTCTCCAGATATTTCAGATTTTGGGGCTGTCGCTGGGCAACATTGAGTTTCAGCTCCCTCCATAGATTTTCTATTGGGTTCAGGTCTGGAGACTGGCTAAGCCACTCCAGGACCTTGAAATTCTTACGGAGCCACTCCTTAGTTGCCCTGGCTGTGTGTTTTTGCTCATTTTCATGCTGGAAGACCCAGCCAACCATCTTCAATGCGCTTACTGAGGTAAGGAGGTTGTCGGCCAAAATCTCGCGATACATTCATCCTCCCTTTAATACGGTGCAGTCATCCTGTCCCCTTTGCAAAAAAACACCCCCAAAGTTTGATATTTCCCCCACCATGCTTCACAGTTGGGACAGCGTTCTTGGGGTTGTACTCATCCTTCTTCTTCCTCCAAATATGGCTAGTGGAGTTGACACCAAAAAGTTCTATTTTGGTTTCATCTTCTCCCATGTCTCCTTTGGATCATCCAGATGGTCATTGGCAAACTTTAAACAGGTCTGGACATGTGCTGGTGTGAGCAGGGGACCTTGTGTGCCCTGTAGGATTTTAGTTCATGACGACATAGTGTGTTACTAATGATAATGTTTGAGACTGTAGTCCCAGCTCTCTTCAGGTCATTGACCAGGTCCTCCCGTGTAGTTCTGGGATGATTCCTGACCTTTCTCAAAATCATCCTTACCCCATGAGGCATCTTGCATGGAGCCTCAGTCCGAGGAAAATTGACAGTCATCTTGTGTGTTTCTTCCATTTTATAATAATTGTGCCAACGGTTGTTGCCTTCTCACCAAGCTCACCTTACCTATTGTCCTGTAGCCCATCCCAGCCTTGAGCAGGTCTACAATTTTGTCCCTGGTGTCTTTAGACAGCTCTTTGGTCTTGACCATGTGGTGGAGAGGTTGGAGTGTGATTTATTGAGTGTGTGGACCGGTTTCTTTTATACAGGTAACGAGTTCAAATAGATGCAATTAATACAGGTAATGAGTGCAGAGTAGGATGACTTCTTGAAGAAAAACTAACAGGTCTGTGAGAGCCAGAATTCTAGCTGGTTGGTAGGTGATCAAATAATTATTTCATGCAATAAAAAGCAATTGAATTATTTAAAAATCATACAATGTGATTTTCTGTTTTTTATTTTTAGATTCGGTGTCTCACAGTTGAAGTGTACCTACGATAAAAACGCCATTCTTTGTAGGTGGGAAAACTTACAAAATCAGCAGTGTACCAAATACTTATTTTCCACACTGTATATTTGTATGTAAAATACCAAGATTCGCAACTTATTCTTATAATTAGCCAAGGGGTCTTGATCAGGTACAAGCGTTTCTATGAAAGCGCTTTCAGAGATTATCTACTTGTCTAATTGCATCAAAAATTACAAAAAATAACGTGGAGCATAAAAAGCCTGCACAAAATGACAGACAATAAATAGCAATGGAGTTATATCAATCAGGGCTGGACTTAGTGGTTTGTGATATCTATGCTCACACAGAGGGGAGCCACTGGTCCTGACAATCTGGGCACCTGAAGCATGCACCATCACACTCATTTAGGCCACATCTTCATTTCCTAATTCATTGATTTGGTAAGGCTCTACTCAGCAACTGTTTAGCAATGTTATTTGCGCACTGTGTGATTGTAATATTTAGTCACTGTACATGGTACAACTTATGAGGGGGGGGCAGAGAAGTTTGCACAGTGAATCATTCAACCTACGCTAGTTCTTTCATCTGCCATGTTTCAGAATTTAATGAAAGACCAACCTAAAAATGGTGCTTTTTTTTTTTTTTTTTTTTACTATTTTAAAATCGGTCATGCCCCCTTTCGAAGCAAATCCATTTGATTGTGATTTCCTCATGTTATTTGATATTAAGTAAGAGAAAGTGAACATGTAAACTATTATTAGACCTAATGAAGGTGCGAAGTCTGTGCTGAAATGTGTTGTTTTTATCAATAAAATCTCTATGTGTATATCTGGACCTCTCCAAGATTAAATATTTTTAAGCAGTGCCTGAAGCAGAGCAGTTCGATATTTGATGTTTGGAAGCAACAGGGAGTGGATGATCACTGCACATCTGAGCAGCAGCTCACACCTTCTGGGAGGTGTTTAATTTCCAGGCATGCTCATTCATAGCGTTGTGCCTATCCAACACAAACCAATGTCACGCTGGTGTCTCGCACGCCTTCTCAACGCCACTATACTCACTGCATTCACCACTGTGCTTCTCCAGCGTCAGACCATCTTCCTGTGCTGCCTTGTGCTTACTGCTAACTCTGCTCCTAGAGAATCTCAACCTGAAAAGGAGGCGTGGCCACATCATACAGGAATTTAGCCCTGCTGTGTCCTGCAGGCTTTGCCTTCCCCAGCCTATCCCTAGACAGCAGCGGGGTTTATTAGTCAGCTCCTCCCAGCACTCCTTGCCCAATTGTTGGTTCACAGTTGCTTGTCTCTGTATCCTGCGAATTCATGTTTGTTTTGTTTCTCCTGTTATTGACCTGTGCTGCCTGCCCTGACACCGCATTGTCTCACCACGTCTTTGCCTCTGTCCTCCTGTAACTTGTTTCCATGTCTCTGACTCTTCAGTCAGCTACTGCAGACCCGGGGACTGCCCTGGAGTGGTACCTGATGTCTACTTGCAGCCCAGCCTATCCTCATTAGAAGACCCGGTAGACACTTAGCCATGCCCCTCCAGGAAAAGCCCAGCCCGTGGTGCAGGGGGTACACACCCACCAGCGTTATAACCAATATGGTAAGTTTGTTTTTAGCAAAAGTTTTCAAAGCTCACCCATACTGAGAAGGGAGGTACCACTCCATTTTATACTTTTCTGTTATAGCAGCAAAGACAAACCATCAACATACCAATGTCCGTGGTTTTGGAATGAGATATTCCATTGGCAAAAATAAATGTGATACCCAAGTGTCCATGTGCCTTTGGACAAAAACGGTGTATACAAGTGTAAGGGGGCACTCCGCTGAGTAGTTACTTCAGTGTCCCTAAACACCGTAGAAAAGGGTACCTAACTGTGTGTGTGCGTGTGTGTGTGTGTTATTACCTCATGTATATGTATCTGCAGAACGCACACTGTCAATTCAGATGGCAAGCATTTTTTTTTTTTAAAGTGTGATTACTTCTATCTGGTTGTTGTGATGCCATTTCCTTGGTGATGAATTGAAAATGCATGAAGTTGTCATCATGCAAGACCTTAATTTTAACCAAAATGCTTTTGAATATAGGTATGGTCATTTAATTAAAGAAAACTGACTGACAAAAGTTTTGCATCTACTGTTTACTGATCACAACATAGAGAGTAATTCATTGTTTACAATGCCATAACTTAGTATTTTGTAGCATAACCTCCTGCTTTGATTACTGCACCACACCAACGGAGCATTGAAGCCACTAGAGTATTCAAGACATCTTGAGGGATCTTGCTTTATTCCGTTTGCACACCTGCAAACAGTTCATCTTTATTGCTACGGGTACGGGCCCGAACTCGTTGCCCTAACTCATCCCAAAGGTGCTCTCTACATGGTTTAAATCAAGTGATTGGCTTGGCCATTGCAACAGGCGAACATTTTTCTTTGCTAACCATTTTTTTACTAAATTGGATGTGCTTAGGATCATTGTCTTGCTGGAATTTCCATCCCCTGTCTACTTTGTTTTTACCACGTGGCAGCACTACATTCTCCAGTTTCTCCTTGTACATGGTAGCATTCATGTTTCCATCAATTCTATGCAGAGGGCCAATGGCAGATGCAAAAAAGCAGCCCCGAACCATGACATTGCCACCACCATGTTTCACTGTAGGTGTTTGGTACGTTACATTACGTTTTCCACATGGGCGGTATATGTAGTGCTTTCCATCACTACCAAACAGATTGAACTCGGATTCATCTGACCACAACACCTTAGACCAATCTGTCTCTTTCCATTGGCTGTGTTCTTTGGCAAACTCAAGTTGGACCTTCCGGTTCTTTGCATAGATGAAAGGCTTCCTGACTGGAACTCGTGCATCCAACCCTACTCCTCTTAGCCATCACACCACAGTTTGGCGACTCACTTTGATCCCATATTCTTCTTTTCATTCGGTGCGAAATCTGTACAGCACATTTATGGACATCAGATACTGACTTTTTCTTAATAATGTGATCAACTCTGGAGGAAGTGTTCCATGATCGTCCACGTCTAGGTTTGTCAGCTGTTCCATAAACTTTTTCTTTGTTTAATATGGCTATGTGCCCACGATGCAGAAATGCTCCGGATTTTTTCCTGAGCGTTTCTGCATCTCCCTGGCAGGGACAAGCGGATGTGAAGCGTTCTTCACATGCATTTCTGCATGCGGGTTGACAAGCGCTTTCCAAGCGATTTTAGCATCACTTGGAAAGTGCTTGACAACTTGGTCACACTATATAAATCCATGCAAACGGCATGGATTTATATAGTGTGACTGTAAAGAATGTTAAAAAATAAAAAAATAAATCTATACTTACCTTCTGATGGCCCCCGGAGTCTTTATCCGATGCGTCTCAGCTTGCCGGTAGCTCGCGGTACTTTACACTGAAAGACCTGCCATCACATGACTAAATGACGTCAGCACAGGTCCTTCAGTCCACCGCGATCTGCCGGCAAACGAAGACAAGCGCACCGCGGGCCATCAGAAGGTAAATATAATTTATATTTTTTATTTTATTCTTATTTTTTACAGGTTCTATGGTACCCAGGTCCAGAGGAGAGTCTCCTCTCCTCCAGACCCGGGTACCATCCGCACATTGAAACGCTTGGATTCCGCATGTACAGATGCAGTGATGCGGAATCCAAGCGTTCAAATGCAAGTAAATGGCGGCGAAAACGCAGCGCTTCCGCAAAATAATTGGTAGTGCTGTGTTTTTTTCCGCAATGATAACCCGCAGCGGAAATTTCCACAGCATGTGCACAGCACATGCGGATTATCATTGGGGAACATGGCAGGCCTTCTACCAAGGGTTTTTTAAGCGTTTCTACCGCTGCGGAAATGCTTAAAAAACGCATAGTGGGCACACAGCCTATATGTGACACTTGACTCTGAGAACAGTTGAACAGTTTAATTCCATAGCTACCTCTTTTTGGCTTTTGCCTGACTACACTCTCAGAATAATAAGCATCCTGACATCTGGTGATAAATTTGGCTTTGTTTTTGCCATGTTTTAATCTAAAATCACACACATAAAAACAATTTTTTAGGCAAAATTCGACTACCCATGACAAAATATGCAAAACATTTGGCCCAGCAAATGTTGAAAACTAACACATAAAGGGATAAAACAGTGTCAAACACAATTTTCGTCCATATAGCTGACAACCATTTACTTCCGGTTTACTAAAATCACCAGGAAAATGGCATCACAACAACTAGACAGAAGTAATCACGCTTTAAAAAAAAATGCAGAGCTTTTGGTTGCCACTGTATATACAACAATTAGCAGGCATGACACTTTGTTAGGTTATCTTCTGCAAAATACACTGGTACAATCTTTGCTATTACAAGTGGTGGCACATGGCTTTTGAATGACATTACAATTGTACAGCAAATTCCCCTGGGCACTTACATCCTGTCAGTATAAGAGTCACACGGGTCGCTGTGATTTCCCACACACAATCTTACATTCTGCAAATATACGGGCCCCTTTCCCAGCTGAATATATGAATGTGTCTCAGCCTGGCTGGTCCCGTATTTCTTCGCTAAGACCTCCAGGTCTAGCAAATACTAACATTTTCTTTAATACACTGCTCAAAAAAATAAAGGGAACACTTAAACAACAGAATATAACTCCAAGTAAATCAAACTTCTGTGAAATCAAACTGTCCACTTAGGAAGCAACACTGATTGACAATCAATTTCACATGCTGTTGTGCAAATGGAATAGACAATAGATGGAAATTATTGGCAATTATCAAGACACCCTCAATAAAGGAGTGGTTCTGCAGGTGGGGACCACAGGCCACATCTTAGTACCAATGCTTTCTGGCTGATGTTTTGGTCAATTTTGAATGTTGGTTGTGCTTTCACACTCGTGGTAGCATGAGACGGACTCTACAACCCACAGAAATTGCTCAGGTAGTGCAGCTCATCCAGGATAGCACATCAATGCAAGCTGTGGCAAGAAGGTTTGCTGTGTCTGTCAGCGTAGTGTCCAGAGGCTGGAGGCGCTACCAGGAGACAGGCCAGTACACCAGGAGACGTGGAGGGGGCCGTAGGCAGGCAACAACTCAGCAGCAGGACCGCTACCTCCGCCTTTGTGCAAGGAGGAACAGGAGGAGCACTGTCAGAGCCCTGCAAAATGACCTCCAGCAGGCCACAAATGTGCATGTGTCTGCACAAACGGTTAGAAACCGACTCCATGAGGGTGGTATGAGGGCCCGACGTCCACAGATGGGGGTTGTGCTCACAGCCCAACACCATGCAGGACGCTTGGCATTTGCCACAGAACACCAGGATTGGCAAAGTCGCCACTGGCGCCCTGTGCTCTTCACAGATGAAAGCAGATTCACACTGAGCACATGTGACAGACATGACAGAGTCTGGAGACGCCGTGGAGAGCGATCTGCTGCCTGCAACATCCTTCAGCATGACCGGTTTGGCAGTGGGTCAGTAATGGTGTGGGGTGGCATTTCTTTGGAGGGCCGCACAGCCCTCCATGTGCTCTCCAGAGGTAGCCTGACTGCCATTAGGTACCGAGATGAGATCCTCAGACCCCTTGTGAGACCATATGCTGGTGCGGTTGGCCCTGGGTTCCTCCTAATGCAGGACAATGCCGGACCTCATGTGGCTGGAGTGTGTCAGCAGTTCCTGCAAGATGAAGGCATTGAAGCTATGGACTGGCCCGCCCGTTCCCCAGACCAGAATCCGATTGAGCACATCTGGGACATCATGTCTCGCTCCATCCACCAACGTCACGTTGCACCACAGACTGTCCAGGAGTTGGCGGATGCTTTAGTCCAGGTCTGGGAGCAGATCCCGCAGGAGACCATCCGTAACCTCATCAGGAGCATGCCCAGGCGTTGTAGGGAGGTCATACAGGCACGTGGAGGCCACACACACTACTGAGCCTCATTTTGACTTGTTTTAAGGACATTACATCAAAGTTGGATCAGCCTGTAGTGTGTTTTTCCATTTTAATTTTGGGAGTCACTCCAAATCCAGACCTCCATTGGTTAATAAATTTGATTTCCATTGATGATTTTTGTGTGATTTTGTTGTCAGCACATTCAACTTTGTACAGAACAAAGTATTCAATGAGAATATTTCATTCATTCAGATCTAGGATGTGTTATTTGAGTGTTCCCTTTATTTTTTTAAGCAGTGTAATTTCCTCTCAATAGGTGCCCATTTGCCGGCTGTAGGTAGGAACTTCTACCATTCTTTAGTTACTTCCTTTCAGGACTTGCTACCTCAGTACTAGTGTTGAGCGATACCTTCCGATATCGGGAAATATTGGATCGGATTGGATCAGACCGATACCCAAAAAGTATCGGATATCGCCGATTCCGATACCGGAAACCAATGCAAGTCAATGGGACAGAAATATCGGAATAAAAATAAACCCTTTCTTTCCTTGTAGGTTAATTCTACATGAAGGAAAACAACTAAGAATAATGTAGAATGTATTGGGGGAGGTGGGGGAGACAATAAAGGCATGGAGATTTAGCCCAATCAAATGGAATAGCAGGAATTAATATTTATTTTAAGACGTTCTGAGTTACGGAAATATTGACTATGTTAAGTTTTTTTATATTTTGACAGATATTTATGTTTCACTACTTCCATGCTCTTCACCTTCTTTTTTACTTCTCCCACACTTTCTCCTTCATCATCCTCAGCATCAGCATCTTTTTCATCAACTTCTTCTTCACATTCTTCATCTTCTTCTTCTTCACCTTCTTCGTATTATTCTTTTTTTTTACATTCTTCATATTCTTCTTATTCAACTATTATTCTTCTTCATATTCTACTTCTTCATCTTCTTCATATTCTTCTTCTTCATCATATTCTTATTTGTGACAGGCATTCCTGTAGTTGTTATCTATAAAAGTTTGAACATTACGCCTTTCGTTCTGCCCGTCACAAAAGATTTACAGCAGGATTTGTCCGCGTTCAGTTTGGCCTGCAGCAGCAGGTCTTTTCCAGGGGCACCACGAGGAGGAACGGACTCACCCCCATACACTGCTTAGTCATCTTCTGCTTATAATTTAAATATTATCTTTTGCTCTGATTTTTAGTCTTATGCTTAATGTTCTTCCGCTTTTTGTTCTGCAGCTTCTTGTACTTCTGCTTCTTGGTTTTCTGTCTCTTGTTCTTCTGTATCTTGGTGGTTGTCTTCTTCTTCTTTGTCCTCTTGGTCAACTTCTTCAGGGCCATCTTCTTGGTCTTCTTCGGGGTGGTCTTCAGGGTCGTCGTCTTCGGGGTCGTCGTCTTCGGGGTCCTCGTCTTCGGGGTCCTCGTCTTCTTCGGGGTGGTCTTCAGGGTCCTCGTGTTCAGGGTCGTCGTCTTCGGGGTCCTCGTCTTCTTCGGGGTGGTCTTCAGGGTCCTCGTCTTCAGGGTCCTCGTCTTCGGGGTCCTCGTCTTCTTCGGGGTGGTCTTCAGGGTCCTCGTCTTCAGGGTCCTCGTCAAGGAGATCCAGAGTGATTACCAAGAACCATTTCAAAAAGCTTGAACTTGGAAATGTAGCAGAAGGTACAAGAAGGCTGAGGAACTGCCGAGAACCAGCTGATGGTACTGGAACCCGGATGGGTAGCAGAAGGTACAAGAGCCAATGGAACTACCGAGGACCAGCTGACGGTACTGGAACTCGGTTACTAAGCAGGAGGTACCTGTGCCAGAAAGCACTACCAAGGACCAGCAGACGTTGGTGGAACTTGGATACCGAGAAGGAGGCACCTAAGACAAAGGCACTGCCGAGAACCAGCTGACGGTACTGGAACCCGGATGAGTAGCAGAAGGTACAAGAGCAAATGGAATTACCGAGGACCAGCTGACGGTACTGGAACTCGGATGGGTAGCAGAAGGTACAAGAGCCAATGGAACTACCGAGGACCAGCTGACGGTACTGGAACTCGATTACTAAGCAGGAGGTACCTGTGCTAGAAAGCACTACCAAGGACCAGCAGACGTTGGTGGAACTTGGATACCGAGAAGGAGGCACCTAAGCCAAAGGCACTGCCGAGAACCAGCTGACGGTACTGGAACCCGGATGAGTAGCAGAAGGTACAAGAGCAAATGGAATTACCGAGGACCAGCTGACGGTACTGGAACTCAGATGGGTAGCAGAAGGTACAAGAGCCAATGGAACTACCGAGGACCAGCTGACGGTACTGGAACTCAGTTACTAAGCAGGAGGTACCTGTGCCAGAAAGCACTACCAAGGACCAGCAGATGTTGGTGGAACTTGGATACCGAGAAGGAGGCACCTAAGCCAAAGGCACTGCCGAGAACCAGCTGACGGTACTGGAACCCGGATGGGTAGCAGAAGGTACAAGAGCAAATGGAATTACCGAGGACCAGCTGATGGTACTGGAACCCGGATGGGTAGCAGAAGGTACAAGAGCCAATGGAACTACCGAGGACCAGCTGACGGTACTGGAACTCGGTTACTAAGCAGGAGGTACCTGTGCCAGAAAGCACTACCAAGGACCAGCAGACGTTAGTGGAACTTGGATACCGAGAAGGAGGCACCTAAGCCAAAGGCACTGCCGAGAACCAGCTGACGGTACTGGAACCCGGATGGGTAGCAGAAGGTACCCATGTAAAAAAAAGTTGCAAGGCCGCGATCCGGCCGCAGTTACCGAAACCCACAGTCCTACAGGGGGTGCTTGTCTTATTGGCACTATGCACTATGGAACCAGCCTTCATTGCCAGATCCCGCAGCCCACATAGGAGTCACCTAAACTGCAGGCACCATAGAGTCGGCTAACCCGACCGCAACACAACAGGACAACGCATTGGAGGTAAAGTGACGTTGACACTACCCGGAAACAGCTGACGTGCTGGAACCAGGCTGGGCAGGAGGGAGTACCCGTGCCAAAGACACTGCTGGGAAACAGCTGGCGGTGATGGAACTCAGGGTAAATACTAAAAACAGAGTGGAGCCAGAGGCCTAATTGGAGCAAGTTTAAAATCAATAGTAGTGTGAATGTGGACAGAGCAGGAGAATTTGCCGGACACACAGCAGGGGATCAGCTGACGTTACTGAACCCCAATAACACGGCAGCAAGCGTTGACTGTGCAGACGGCACTTCTGAGCAGCAACTAGCGGTATTGGAGCCCAGGGAAAATACTAAAAACAGAGGAGCCAGAGGTGTAATTGGAGCAAGTTTTAAATCAGTAGTACAGTGGATGTGGACAAAGCAGGAGAATTTGCCGGACACACAGCTGGGGATCAGCTGACGTTACTGAACCCCAATAACACGGCAGCAAGCGTTGACTGTGCAGACGGCACTTCTGAGCAGCAACTAGCGGTATTGGAGCCCAGGGTAAATACTAAAAACAGAGGAGCCAGAGGTGTAATTGGAGCAAGTTTTAAATCAGTAGTACAGTGGATGTGGACAAAGCAGGAGAATTTGCCAGACACACAGCTGGGGATCAGCTGACGTTACTGAACCCCAATAACATGGCAGCAAGCGTTGACTGTGCAGACGGCACTTCTGAGCGCCAACTGGCGGTATTGGAGCTCAGGGATAATACTAAAAACAGAGGAGCCAGAGGTGTAATTGGAGCAACTTTAAAATCTGTAGTAGTGAGAATGTGGACAGAGCAGGAGAAATTGCCGTCCGCACAGCAGGGGAACAGCTGACGTTACTGAACCCCAATAACACGGCAGCAAGTGTTGACTGTGCAGACAGCACTTCTGAGCGTCAACTGGCGGTGTTGGAGCTCAGGGATTACAGTTCAGGTGGTAGAAACATGAACACAACAGGAGACCTGGATACTGTTGCCAACCAATTATTTATTCTGGAAGAGGACTGGCAAATTCATGAGAGATCCAGGCCTTGTTCATTTTGAGAAAAGTAAGTCGGTCAACGTTATCGGAGGATAGTCGCATGCGACGGTCTGTTAGTACACCACCTGCGGCACTAAAGACGCGTTCCGAAAATACACTAGCAGCAGGGCAAGCTAGCACCTCCAATGCATACTGGCTAAGCTCTGGCCATGTATCCAGCTTACAGACCCAAAACTTGAAGGGAGAAGAGCCGTCTGGGAGTACACTGAGAGGGCGAGACATGTAGTCTGTCACCATCTGAAGGAAACGTTGCCTCCTGCTGACTGGAGCCATCTGTGATGGTGTAGACATTTGTGGCGGCGGGGACACAAAACTTTGCCACATTTGGGCCATACTGGTCTTGCCTTGTGCTGAGGCGCTGCTTCTGCTCCCTCTTTGTGCAGAGCTTCCTCCACTGCCTCGACGCACTGAGCTGCTTTGTAAAGCACTAGCAGCACTGCTCTCGGTTGGAATGGAGAACATGATGGAATGCACCAGTGCGTCTTGGTACTCCCGCATTTTACGCTCCCGGTTCAACGGTGTTATGAGGCTTTGTAAGTTGTCCCGGTAGCGAGGATCTAGGAGGGTGGACACCCAATAATCAGCCGTGTTGAGAATGTGGGCGATGCGGCGGTCGTTTCTCAGGCACTGCAGCATGAAATCAACCATGTGCTGCAGACTGCCAACTGGCCAAGAAACGCTGTCCCCTGCTTGAGGCGTGATCTCTGCCTGCTCTGCATCACCCCACCCTCGCTCTAGATACTGACTACTAGAGCATTGTGTACCTCCCTCCTCTGGACAGATGTCTTCCTCCTCCATTGACTCCTCCTCATCCTCCTCACAAAGTGTCCCCTGCCTAGGCCTTTGGGAAGAACCACGTTGCGCAGACTGTAGAGAAGCAGATGGCATTTGTGACTCCTCATCCTCCACCTCTTCCAAAACCTCGTCCCTTAGTGCTTGCAGTGTTTTTTCAAGCAGGCAGATAAGGGGGATAGTCATGCTGACTAGTGCATCATCTGCACTCGCCATCCGCGTGGAATAATCGAAGGCACGCAAAACGTGGCAAATGTCCTTCATAGAGGCCCACTCAGTGGTGGTGAAGTGTGAACGGCGCGCACTGCGACTTGTTTGCGCCTGCTGCAGCTGGTACTCCATTACTGCTGCCTGCTGCTCACACAACCTCTCCAACATATGTAACGTTGAATTCCACCTGGTGGGTAGGTCACATATGATGCGATGTTCCGGAAGACGTAATCGGCGCTGCAGAGCTGCAATGCGCGATCTTGCGTTGCTGGAACGCCGCAAGTGAGCGCACTCTATGCGGACCTTGTGAAGCAGTGTATCAAGATCTGGATAGTCCCTCAAAAAACTCTGCACGACCAAGTTGAGCACATGTGCCAGACATGGGATGTGAGTGAGGTTGCCTAGGCCCAGAGCTGCCACCAGATTTCGGCCATTGTCACACACTACCATGCCTGGCTGGAGATTCGCTGGCACAAACCACACGTCGCTCTGCTGCTTGATGGCATTCCAGAGCTCCTGCGCTGTGTGGCTTCGATTCCCCAAAGAAATTAATTTTATTACGGTCTGTTGACGTTTGGCCACGGCTGTGCTCATATCGGTCATCATAACAGGTAACAGTTCACGGGTCGATGTGGAGGTAGACCGTGACGGCTCCTGCAGCGCTGATTCAGAGGAGCTGGAGTATGAGGAGGAGTCAATGTGTACAGACTGGATTCCTGCAATCCTTGGAGTTGGCAGAACACGTACAGCGCCACTCTCAAGATCTGTACCCGGCTCCACAACATTTACCCAATGGGCAGTGAGGGAAAGGTATCAACCCTGTCCATGCTTACTGGTCCACGTATCGGTGGTCAGGTGGACCTTGCTACTGACGGCGTTTTGTAGAGCATGTTTAATTTTTCCCTCCACATGCTGTTGCAGGGCAGGGACGGCTTGCCTGCTGAAATAAAAGCGGCTGGGCAAGTTGTATTGTGGGACTGCCAATGCCATAAAGTTACGGAAGGTGTCAGTCTCCACCAGCTTGAATGATAGCATTTCAAGGGCCAGTAGTTTAGCAATGCCAGCATTCAGAGCCTGTGCTCGGGGGTGGTTTGCCGAGTATGGGCGCCTTTTCTCCCATGCCTGTGCTAATGATGGCTGTAGACTGCCCTGGGAGTGTGAGGATGACAGGGAAATTGGTGCTGTGGGTGGAATTACACTGTGTCTCTGTACAACAGTGCCAGAGATTCTTCCATGGCGATCCTGTGAGGAAGCCGAACCAGCTGTGTGTGAGCTGGAGGAAGAGGCTACAACACGAGCTGAAGAGGTGGTAGGTGGCGCTGTAGGTTGGCCTAGGTCTTCAGTGTGTTTTTGTAACTCCACCACGTGCTTGGTCCGCACATGTTTCCACATATTTGTGGTATTGAGGTTGCTGACACTTTTCCCTCTTTTCACCTTCTGATTACACAGCTTGCATTTGACAAAGCAAATGTCATCTGCAACTGTGTCAAAAAAGGACCAGGCACTGCAAGTCTTGGGAGCGCCCGCTTTGGATTTTGGAAGAGCCATGCTCCTAATGGGTGCCGAAGTGGAGGCTACAGGCAACCAAGTCTGCCCCCTCCCTCTCCCTCCTTTTTGGGCCGTTCGGGGAATCTCTTCCTCAGAGCTGCTCCCACCACCTTCCTGTCCCTCACGCCATGATGGGTCAAGGACCTCATCATCTACACCACAATCTTCAAACAACTGCTTCTCCTGGGTAGTCTCGACAGCACAGTATGCACCAGAAAGTGGCACCTGAGTCTCATCATCAGATGCGTACTGAGGTGTGCTGCTGACCATAGGCACTGGCCTACCCGCCTCTTCAGATTCAGAGAGATAAAACGGTTGCGCATCACTGCATACTACCTCTTCTTCAAATTCTCAAATTCTGCTTGGCTGGCCCCCTCTTTCCAAGCCAAGAGATTCAGAGAACAGAAGTAGAGATGGCTCCTGTCCAGGGCTCTCTGACTGCCTGGGCAATTTGGCAGTGGTGAAGAGACAGATGGGTGCTCTTCAGTGCTCAGGACCTGAGAGGATCTGGAACTAATTGAAGTCGATGCGTTAGCTGCCATCCATCCGACAACAGCTTCAATTTGGTCCTGCCGCAGCAGTGGGGTACGGCTAGCTCCTACAAAGCTGCGCATAAAGGACTGTTCCCTGGTAAAACTGTGGGATGCTGAGTCACTGGTGCCCGCAGCAGGCAGAGAATCCTCACGTCCTCTTCCTGCAGAAACTCGACGCCCACGCCCACGACCACATGCCTTACTCCCTGCCTTCTTCATCTTGGTAGACTGATAAAGATAGGCAGAAAAGTACTAAGGGCTTAGTGTGCTTATTCCTGAACAGCTGCTAACAGGTATAAGAAACACTAATTTTATAAAGTGTGGACTAGACTTTAATATGAGCTAATGTGGCCTACACAACTGTAAAGTGGAGTGTTTGGTGAACTTTATTTAGGTTTTTTTTGTCACAAAAAGACACTGGATGTGCCCAAAGATGTAATACCGATAGTATCACAAACTTTTTGTAGCTATTACAATGTAGGAAGGTAACCTACAATGCAATAGATGAGGCTACAAAAAATAGGCTAATACTAATCTGGCTGGGGCTGCAGGGCACAATGCTGCAGAAAGGCTCCTCTATCTACTCCTATATAGTGTGTTTGGAACCAATGTAGCTGAATACAGATGGAACCACCACACTAATAGGAGAAATCAGGAAAAATGTTCAATTAGCAAAAAAGGACAATGTATGAGGCAGTGACGCACGCTGAGCGCACTACAACCAGACGTGGCTGAAGCACACACTACAGCGTGAGCTGCACTCACACACAGAGACCTTGCAGACAGGCGTGAACAGTACAGATGCAGAGCACTGTGCACTAGCGCTGCAAGACAAAAAAAAAATTCTCTATCTACTCCTATATAGTGTGTTTGGAACCAATTTAGCTGAATACGGATGGAACCACCACACTAATAGGAGAAATCAGGAAAAATTATGAATTAGCAAAAAAGGACAATGTATGAGGCAGTGACACACACTGAGTGCACTACAACCAGACGTGGCTGAAGCACACACTACAGGGTGAGCTGCACTCACACACAGAGACCTTGCAGACAGCGGTGAACAGCACAGAGAACTGTGCACTAGCGCTGCAAGGCACAGCGATTTATAAAGTAGCTTGGGTAAAGCAGAATAGACCAAATAGGTAGCTAAAACTGTCCCTCAGAACAACAGCGTCCTATCCCTAACTGAATTCACAGCAGAGTGAGCTCAAAATGGTGGCGGCGGCTTTTATAGTGCATCATGACATCATTTCAGCAGCCAATCACAGCCATGCCATTAGTTAAGATGCCTACATGCCTAACAGGATGTGCCCACACTTCTTAGGATCCTCATTGGCTGAATAAAATGAAACTGGCTCATTGCATTATGGGAACTTCCGATTCCGGTATACGATATTGTAAAAGTATCGGAATTAAGTATCGGAATTCCGATACTGCGAATATCGGCCGATACCCGATATTTCAGTATCGGAATGCTCAACACTACTCAGTACCCCAGAATGCACTCTCTTTTCTTTACACACAACCCAGAACTGTGTTAGCAAAATGGAGGTTACTTGTCCTTCAGAACTTTCTTAGTAACTGCCTAGAAACAATGTTCTAATACCCACTTAACTCCTCACCACCTGGGCTGTCACTAACAGTTAACCCTGTCATCTCTAAATTGCTAGGAAAACTGCAGCTCACATAAAATCAGACACATAAAAGCAACAGGTCAAAGCAGCAGGTCAAACAACAATACGTGATGTCTTCAGGTAAGATATCAAGGTGACTTCTCCACCTTTACACAAGTACAATATACACAAACTACAAATTGGATTTGTGTGGTAAAGAAGGCATGGCTTTTGTGCTGCATGAAGGGTGGCTAATTTATCAAGGGCATAATCTGGCTTTGTTTAGTAATGTGTACCATATTGCAAACACTGGTGTTTGCTTTGTGGAGAAATACAGATCACGATAAGATTACTAATATACTATAGGATTTTTAAATTAACCCCAATCAACAAAGCAACAGGTTTCAGTGTGTAGTGACAATATATGACCAGTGTGCCACGTTTGTACCACTGCAAAAGTGTGGCGTCCCTGAGGGTTCGGTCGCCACAGAGGTATTGCATCTCATCCAGAGATGTAGTACCTCACTCTCAGGTAAGGAAGGAGTATGGCTCAGGACCCTAATACTACATCCACTACACCACATTTCCGGGGGACAGGGCGATAATGCTCCTACAGTAGAGCACAAGTGTCCCTGATCCCTGGCTGGAGTGGGGAGGAACCACCTAGAGAGGGGGAACTATGTAGTGGATGGGTGGAGGACGTAGATCCTGGGAGCACTGGAGTAGGAGGCATAAAAGTAAGGAACCATCTTGGTTCAAGAGAGTCGGAGGAGTAGTTCAGTCCAGTCAGACAGACTGAGGAGGAGTCAGGAGCAGAGGCTCTGTATGAGCTGTGCTCCACAGGCGGGCCTAGTTAGAAAGCCTGAGCCTGGAAGGAGAAGAGAGGAGAGGGAGCAGGAAGGCTCCAGGAACCGAAGGGACCCTAGGGGTACGGGTCGTGCAGCAAGCCACCCGTACGCCCGCCGCTGCCAGGAGGTAGGGGGGTCAGGCCAGAGAAGGGGAACAGGGTCCCCCAACCAGCAGAGACTACAGGGCTCAACTGGGAACCGGAGGCTGCAGCACTTCAAGTACAGCAGGCCGTCCACACCAGCCACTAGGAAAGTAGCCACATAGCGTCAGAGGACGGAACCCACGTCGCCCGCCAAGGCCCGAGGACACTGGACAGAGGTGCCGCTAGGTGTGAGATACAAGGAGAGAGGCCAGAGAGGACACACAGAAGGGGGTCCTGCTAAGTGCTCCAGAGCTACCTGGGAGTCGACTGAGCCCCTCACTCGGTAAACACAGGACGACGCGGGAAGTTATAAACCTGCAGTAATAACTTGGAGTGAAAGAACTGTGAGTAAAGACCCTGAGACTGCATTGCAAAGACTCCGCGTTGTCAGTACTGATTCCCTGCACTATCACCACCATCATCCATTCACGCTGCCCTGAAGCTACACTCCACCTGTGGGGAGTCACATCACCTAGCTGCACATACCACCAGCTTCAGCAGACTGCCCTGCAGCGGCGGTTACCAATAACCGCAATCCACAGGTGGCGTAGTCGGACATTGACATCTTCACACATAGACTACCCCCTTGGTTTGACCGCCCTGGGTCATGGACCAGGTCGCCGCCACGGTGACTACAACCCCAAGCGTTTACAAGGCCCGGCTCCGGGTACCCCCCGGCCCAGGGGGCGCGTAAACTCTGGCATAGTCGGCAGGATATGCAACCAACCCGTTATCACCGGGTATCACGCGCCTAGAGACTGTTTCACTGCACTGAATGTGGCGCCTGCCCCAGAAGAACGGACGTCATTATGTGCGTGCTAAAAGGCAACAAGAAACCACCTCCCATCGTGGGCCAGGTCCCAGAATGGCGCCAAACGCAGAACCCGCCCCAAACAGCAATGGTCATGTATGCCAGTGTGTCCATCAAGGTGGGGGGGGCTGACCCTGAAGGTGACTGACAGCAGGCTGCGATGGGACTGCAGCAAATTGCCCTGGGACCGCCCCCAGCAGGGGAGGGGAGAGAAGAAAACTGAGAGACAGGGTGTGGTCTGGATCAGTCTAGACAGATCACACCCGGTGGGGAAGATGGAGGATGGCAGCACCAGAGTCCCAGCCAGCGACCTGCTGCAGGCCGCAGAACCCTACACGCTGGAGGAGCTAGTGGCTAAGCTGCCCCGGGAGGACTCGGAGTTCCTCCGCTTGGGGATGGAAGACCTGGGCCGGAGGATGGAGAGGGCCCAGCGAGATGCCATCACCGAGTGGAAGCGGGAAATGGAATGGCAGATGGCGAGCCGGCAGCCGATGACGCTATCAGGCACCGGCGGTGCCCCAGCCTCGGCGGATCCCGACCAGCGCCAGGAGGTGACACGTGACGCAGGAGCGGCCGCGGGAGCAGGTAGGAGGAGTCTCCCTGTCCCGGGCGCTGCCAGCGTCGACCTGCTCCTGGGCCCCCTGGTGGAGCCGCTGATACCGGGCGCCACCAACACCAGCCCGCTCCTGCCCCCGCAGCTAGGCCCGCAGTCAAGCCCTCCAGCCCCGGGCGCCACCAGCGGCGGCCCGCTCCTAATCCCGCAGCAAGCCCCGCAGCTGGGCCTATCGCCAAGCCCTCCAGCCCCGGGCGCCACCAGCGGCGGCCCGCTCCCGCAGCCAAGTCCTCTGATCCCGGGCGCTACTACCACCAGCCCGCGCCCAGGCCCAAAGCCGCGCCCTCAGACCCCGGGCGTCATCAGTAGCGGCCCTCTCCAGGCCCCGCCGCAAGCCCCACCAATCCCAGGCGCGCCAACCCTGCACGTCCCTTAGACCTCAACGCCGTTACCTCTGGGCACCAGCGATCCCGGACAGCTTCTGGGTCCCCTGCAGGAGCCGTCTCCCCTGCCCGCTGAGTGGGTGTACCGATGTCGCCGGTGGGACTGGTCCGCGAAGGTGGAAGACCAACAGCCCTCACTCCTGCCCGCTCCACAGCCTGTCGCCGCTTCCCAGGTACCGGAGGATGAGGCCCAATTCGAGTGGGATCACTCGGGGGAGGATCTAATGGGGTTCTCCCAGGAGACCAGGGCAGCCGCGGCCCGCCGCAAGGAGTTCTGCCACCAGCAGCTGGCTCAATTTGCAAAAGAGCGCAGCTCACGGCACAAGCGGTGGGAGAGATTAGAGGCCGAGAACCTGCAGGAGAAGACCCGGGCCCGTCAGTCCAACGAGGCCGCTCACGGCCCCAGAGAAGAGGGTACCGTCATCAAATTTGATTTAAAGGCCGGATGGGGGTTCATCCGGGACCCATACACAGACATTGATTTGTTTGTGAATAGGAGGGACGTGGAGTCTCATCTCAGAGCGGGTCATCCTGATTGGGACCTCTACCCCGGAGACATTGTGACCTACACCCGTCACCGAGGAGTCAGGGGCTGGTATACCCTCAATGTTCGCAGAGTGGAGGAGGAGAGTGAGTTCCGTCTCTGCGAAACTGAAGACCAGGCTGGGTCAGCTTCTCGAGGACCAGAGCCTCCCCGCAGGGAGCAGCCACTCCTTGTAAATAGTTGCACCTCTTGAGGTGCCCCATATTGGTTTTATAAGAACCTACAACGAGTACCTCAGAACAAAAACCCGTTGGAGGTGGCCGAAGACGAGGTCCAGCATCTGGATCGTCTAAGCCCTGCAGCCACCCCAGGGCCTCCGTTGAGGGTTTGGGACGGATCCCTCATGTTCGTTAGTTGCAAGTTGCACTTTAAAGAAAATGGACACCTGGTCGCGAATTGCACTCTGACCAGTTAAGAAAAAAAAATTACTTGAAAATGTTTTATGTGTCTTATGTATATGAAAAGTTTTATACAAGTGAAAAGAATTTTATAATGTTTTATATAACGTAACCAGTCACGTTAAAAGAAGTATGCCTCCCATAAAGGGAAGAAGTGTTGTTAATAATCTTATATGTGGACATGTCCTAAAATTTTGTATGTCTTTAAAAATTGCCTTTTACTCTGTTCCAGCCCGCAGACGTGCTGTGTTTTACCAGGGGAGTGTGTGGCGCCCCTGAGGGTTCGGTCGCCACAGAGGTATTGCATCTCATCCAGAGATGTAGTACCTCACTCTCAGGTAAGGAAGGAGTATGGCTCAGGACCCTAATACTACATCCACTACACCACATTTCCGGGGGACAGGGCGATAATGCTCCTACAGTAGAGCACAAGTGTCCCTGATCCCTGGCTGGAGTGGGGAGGAACCACCTAGAGAGGGGGAACTATGTAGTGGATGGGTGGAGGACGTAGATCCTGGGAGCACTGGAGTAGGAGGTATAAAAGTAAGGAACCATCTTGGTTCAAGAGAGTCGGAGGAGTAGTTCAGTCCAGTCAGACAGACTGAGGAGGAGTCAGGAGCAGAGGCTCTGTATGAGCTCTGCTCCACAGGCGGGCCTAGTTAGAAAGCCTGAGCCTGGAAGGAGAAGAGAGGAGAGGGAGCAGGAAGGCTCCAGGAACCAAAGGGACCCTAGGGGTACGGGCCATGAAGCTAGCCACCCGTACGCCCGCCGCTGCCAGGAGGTAGGGGGGTCAGGCCAGAGAAGGGGAACCGGGTCCCCCAACCAGCAGAGACTAAAGGGCTCAGCTGGGAACCGGAGGCTGCAGCACTTCAATTACAGCAGGCCGTCCACACCAGCCACTAGGAAAGTAGCCACATAGGGTCAGGGGACGGAACCCACGTCGCCCGCCAAGGCCCAAGGACACTGGACAGAGGTGCCGCTAGGTGTGAGATACAAGGAGAGAGGCCAGAGAGGACACACAGAAGGGGGTCCTGCTAAGTGCTCCAGAGCTACCTGGGAGTCGACTGAGCCCCTCACTGATGAAGACGGCTTAGACCGTTGAAACGCGTTGTGGCAGTGGTATTGGAGGAAGAATAAAAGTCGGTTGCCATCTATTAAATTGTCCAGTATTCCTTTGGCACTCCCTGAGACCGCTGCACCATTGTTTACCTCACTCGGTAAACACAGGACGACGCGGGAAGTTATAAACCTGCAGTAATAACTTGGAGTGAAAGAACTGTGAGTAAAGACCCTGAGACTGCATTGCAAAGACTCCGCGTTGTCAGTACTGATTCCCTGCACTATCACCACCATCATCCATTCACGCTGCCCTGAAGCTACACTCCACCTGTGGGGAGTCACATCACCTAGCTGCACATACCACCAGCTTCGGCGGACTGCCCCACAGCGGCGGTTACCAATAACCGCAATCCACAGGTGGCGTAGTCGGACATTGACATCTTCACACATAGACTACCCCCTTGGTTTGACCGCCCCGGGTCACGGACCAGGTCGCCGCCACGGTGACTACAACCCCCAGCGTTTACAAGGCCCGGCTCCGGGTACCCCCACGGCCCAGGGGGCGCGTCAAAAGCATCAACTCATAACATCACTGGCACCAGCCATCAAAAAAACTAATAAAACAAGTCACTTCATTACACAACTGAAACCAACCATTGCTAAAACTGATAAAACACTTCACAGCATTACATTACTAAAACCAACCATCGCTAAAACTGATAAACCAGTTTATTATAAAATTTCGTACATTGGAGGAAAAAAATTACTATATGACCCTATGTCATGACTACTTGGTATATTCTAGAGGATCTAAAAGACAATCTAGGACAACTCTGTATTCATACCTAAATTAAGGAGGGGAAAAGAAAGAGAAAAAAGAGGGATAGTGAGAGAAAAAAACCCCTTAGGCTATGTGCCCACGATGCAGAAATGCTCTGGATTTTTCCTGAGCGCTTCTGCATCTCCCTGGCAGAAAAAACGCATGCGGATTTTACATGCGTTTTTCCTGCCAGGGACAAGCGGAAGTGAAGCGTTTTTCACATGCGGGTTGTCAAGCGCTTTCCAAGCGATTTTAGCATCACTTGGAAAGTGCTTGACAACTTGGTCACACTATATAAATCCATGCAAACTGCATTGGTTTATATAGTGTGACCGAAAGAATGGTAAAAAAATATATATATATCATACTTACCTTCTGATAGCCCGCGGTGTCCTTGTCTTGGCTTGCCGGCAGCTCGCGGTAGACTAAAGGACCTGCCGACGTCAGCAGTCGCATGACCCATCACATGATTAAATGACGTCACCACAGGTCCTTTTAGTCTACCGCGAGCTGCCGGCAAGCCGAGACAAGGACACCGGGGGCCATCAGAAGGTAAGTATAATATTTATTTTTTATTTTATTCTTTTTTTTACAGGTACCATGGTACCCGGGTCCGGAGGAGAGTCTCCTCTTCTCCAAACCCGGGTACCATCCGCACATTGAACCGCATGTACAGATCCAGTGATGCGGATGACATGCGGTCCAATGCAAGTCAATGGCGGTGAAAACGCATAGTTTCCGCAAAATAATTGATAGTGCTGCGGATTTTTCCGCAATGATAATCCGCAGCGGAAATTTCCGCAGCATGTGCACAGCACATGTGGATTATCATTGGGGAACATGGCAGACCTTCTACCATGCATTTTTTAAGCGTTCCAGCAGCGGAATTGCCGCTGCGGAAACGCTTAAAAGACGCATAGTGGGCACACAGCCTTATTGCTTTTTTTTCCCCTTTGCCTATAGCTCCCATTTTTTTAAGTTAATAATGTATTTCTCCAGTCTGCGTACTGGATATCAAAATGTTTCATTGTTTTGTTTATAACTTGCAATAAAAAAAGATATATTAAAAAAAACACATCACTGCTAAAACCGGCCATAGCTAAAACTGATAAAAACACATAACGAAATTAGTCAACTAAGGGCTCGCTGACACGTGCGTATACATCACAGGAGTGCTATCCGATTTTTTTATCGAATAGCACTCGGACCAATATTATTCAATAGGGCAGTGCTGATGACTGATTTTTTTTCATTGACACAGTCTGTCAGTGAAAGAAATCGCAGCATGCTGTGATTTCACTTTGAAATCGGATGCCACTCATCCATTCAAGTCTATGGGTGTATAGAAAACATCAGACTGCACACAGGTAACATCCGACTGCAGTCCGATTTCCACAGACACACAGAATGGAGAAGATAGAGAAATTTTGTTCTCCATCTTCTCCACAGTGTGCTGATTTTCCCATCTGTGAGAATCGGATCACACTATGCTGATACTCAGATCAAACTTTGATCATAGTTTGATTGTTAGTGTCATTAGCATAATCGACCCCATTCTCATCTGACCATAGCCTAAAACCGACCATCACTAAAACTGAAACATGTCACATCATTACACGACTCGAACCAGCCATCGCTAAAAACTGATAAAACTCGTCACATCATTATATTACTAAAACCGGCCATCGCTAAAACTGATAAACCAAATGACACAATTGAAACATTGTATGGCTATAGAAAGTGGGTATACTGAAAAAAATAAATAGAGGTGGGCAAATTTTTACAAAAGTGGAAACAGTTTATTATAAAATTTGGTAGAAAAAAACGATTTATGGGATCCTTTGTCATGACTACTTGGTATATTTTAGAGGATCTAAAAGACAATCTGAGACAACTTTGTATTAACCACTTCGCACCAGAGCCTGTTTTTGCCTTCGTGACCGGGCCAATTTTTTCAATTCTGACCACTGTCACTTTATGAAGTAATTACTCTGGAACGCTTCAACGTATTCCCCTGATTCTGAGACTGTTTTTTCATGACATATTGTACTTCATGATAGTGGTAACATTTCTTCGATATAACTTGCGTTTATTTGTGAAAAAATTGGAAATTTGGCGAAAATTTGGAAAATTTTGCAATTTTCAAACTTTGAATTTTCATGCCCTTAAATCAGAGAGATATGTCACACAAAATAGTTAATAAATAACATTTCCCACATGTCTACTTTACATCAGCACAATTTTGGAACCAAAATTTTTTTTGTTAGGGAGCTATAAGGGTTAAAAGTTGACCAGCGATTTCTCATTTTTCCAACAAAATTTACAAAAACATTTTTTTAGGGACCACATCATATTTGAAGTCACTTTGAGGGGTCTTTATGACAGAAAATACCCAAAAGTGACACCATTCTAAAAACTGCACCCCTCAAGGTGCTCAAAACCACATTCAAGAACTTTATTAACCCTTCAAGTGCTTCACAGGAATTTTTGGAATGTGGAAGAAAAAAATTAACATTTAACTTTTTTCACAAAAATGTTACTTTAGACCCAATTTTTTTTATTTTCACAGGGGTAACAGGAAAAAATGGACCCCAAATTTTTTTGTGCAATTTCTCTTGAGCATGCTGATACCCCATATGTGAGGGAAAACCACTGTTTGGGCGCACTGCAGGGTTCGGAAGGGAAGGAGCGCCATTAGACTTTTTGAATGTAACAAGTGACACCATTTTGGAAACTAGACCCCTTAGGGAACTTATCTAGATGTGTGGTGAGCACCTTGAACCCCAAAGTGCTTCACAGAAGTTTATAATATTGAGCTGTAAAAATGTTTTTCATCCCTTAATTTTGCATTATCATAAGGGTAATAGGAAAAGTTGCACCATGAAATTTGTTGTGCAATTTCTCCTGAACACGCTGATACCCCATATGTGGAGGCAAACCACTGTTTGGGCGCACGGCAGGGTTTGAAAGGGAAGGAGCGTCATTTGACTTTTTGAATGTAAAATTTGTTTGAATAATTAGCGGACGCCATGTTGCATTTGGGGAGGCCCTGATGTGCCTAAACAGTGGAAACCCCCCACAAGTGACACCATTTTGGAAACTAGACCCCTTAGGGAACTTATCTAGATGTGTGGTGAGCACCTTGAACCCCAAGGTGCTTCACAGAAGATTATAATATTGAGCTGTAAAAATAAAATTTTCACATTTTTCCCACAAAACCGTTTTTCATCCCTTAATTTTGCATTATCATAAGGGTAATAGGATAAATTGCACCATGAAATTTGTTGTGCAATTTCTCCTGAACACGCCGATACCCCATATGTGGAGGCAAATTACTGTTTGGGCGCATGGCAGGGTTTGAAAGGGAAGGAGCGCCATTTGACTTTTTGAATGTAAAATTTGTTTGAATAATTAGCGGACGCCATGTTGCATTTGGGGAGCCCCTGATGTGCCTAAACAGTGGAAACCCCCCACAAGTGACACCATTTTGGAAACTAGACCCCTTAGGGAACTTATCTAGATGTGTGGTGAGCACCTTGAACCCCAAGGTGCTTCACAGAAGATTATAATATTGAGCTGTAAAAATAAAATTTTCACATTTTTCCCACAAAACCGTTTTTCATCCCTTAATTTTGCATTATCATAAGTGTAATAGGATAAATTGCACCATGAAATTTGTTGTGCAATTTCTCCTGAACACGCCGATACCCCATATGTGGAGGCAAATTACTGTTTGGGCGCATGGCAGGGTTTGAAAGGGAAGGAGCGCCATTTGACTTTTTGAATGTAAAATTTGTTTGACTAATTAGCAGACGCCATGTCGCATTTGGGGAGCCCCTAATGTGCCTAAACAGTGGAAACCCCCCACAAGTGCCACCATTTTGGAAAATAGACCCCTTAGGGGACTTATCTAGATGTGTGGTGAGCACCTTGCACCCCCAGCTGCTTCACAGAAGTTTATAATATTGAGCCGTAAAAATAAAATTTTCACATTTTTCCCACAAAAAATGTTTTTCATTCCCTAATTTTGCATTATCATAAGGGTAACAGGATAAATTGCACCATGAAATTTGTTGTGCAATTTCTCCTGAGTACGCCGATACCCCATATGTTGTGGAAAACCACTGCTTTGGTGTACGGCAGGGTTCGGAAGAGAAAGGAGCACTATGTTGGCTGGGATAGGTGGCAGACACCATGTCACATTTGAAGAGTCGCTGACATGCCGAAACAGCAGAAACCCCCACAAGTGACCCCATTTTGTAAACTACACCTCTCAAGGAATTCATCTAGGGAAGTAGTGAGTATTTTTTAATTTTTAAATTTATACCATTGGGCAGTGAAAAAAGGATAATTATATTTTTACCACAAAAAAATGTTTTACCCTCAGATTTTACATTTTCACACAGGGAAATGGGTAAAAATGGTGCCGAAATGTGTCACACAATTTCTTCTAAAAGTGGCAATACCCCATATGTGGCTGTATCGTACCGCTCAGCCATACGGCGAGATCTGGGGGGGACGGAGTGCTATTTGACAATTGGAGAACAAATTATTGTAGAATAGGCATTTGGATTTGGGAGCACAAAATTTTCTGAATTTCTTTTGGGGGGCAAGGGCCATTTCGCTTTTCCAGAGCTTTTCTGCTACCAGTAACTTGGAAGTCCCTTATATTTTTAACAGATGATGGACCTGAGTGGGGACTAGCTTTTTTTGAGGACTGAGTTGAAGCTTTTATTGGGAACATTTTACGTAACATTTATCCGGCGCTCTAGGCTGAGCACTTACATCGGGGTTTCCATCTAAATTTCCAAGTGATGTAATTCAGATGAAACCCTTGCAGGATCCATTCACTGTAATGAGGCAGCAGAGTTACTCTGGACTCCGTCTGGCCTCTGTTTAGCGGTGTC
Source organism: Phyllobates terribilis (assembly GCF_046119375.1). Classification (NCBI taxonomy): domain Eukaryota; kingdom Metazoa; phylum Chordata; class Amphibia; order Anura; family Dendrobatidae; genus Phyllobates; species Phyllobates terribilis. The sequence goes on from NW_027362761.1 coordinate 159,860,631, forward strand.
CTTTTTTTCAGAAGTGCACAAAACTGTGGCCAACCGCACATTTATGCACGCCTAAAACAAATGACACCGTGGGATCCCAGGCTAGACGGCGTCCACAGTGGCCTATATCTGCCTCATCACAGGGAATCTTCCGTCATGGGTTCCGGCTGAATCACGTATTTCAGAGATTTACACGGAAACTCTGGTGTAAGCGCTTAGCGCAGATCGCAGGATAAATGTGAGCAGAGCCTTACTGCGATCTTTGGGAGACATAATAAACAAATCAGTAGCAGGTGAAGAATTGGTTTTATTTATTTTTTACGCCGTTCCTAGTGTGATATAACTGATTAGATTACTTTATTCTTCAGGTTGGTGCGATTACAGAGATACCAGATTTATATCGGGTTTTTATGACTGACAGCTGTCACACACTAAAATACGCTTTTTTTTGCAAAATCTAGTTTTTGCATCACCATATTTTGAGAGCTATAATTTTTCCATATTTCAGCCGACAGAGTCATGTGATGGCTTGTTTTTTGCAGGACGAGTTGACATTTTTATTGGTACCATTTTTGGGTACGTGACATTTTTTGATCGCTTTCTATTCCGTTTTTTGGGAGGTAAAATTAACAAAAACCAACAATTCAGGAATTGTTTTTTGAGGTTTTTTTTATGCCGTTCTGCGTGTGGTAAAAGTGATCAGGCAGCGTTATTCTTCGGGTCAGTACATTTACAGCGATACTACACTTACTGTATTTTTTTTATGTTTTGGCGCTTTTACACAATAAAACAATTTTATAGAAAAAAATATTTTTTTTGCATTGCTTTATTCTGAGCACTATAACTTTTTTATTTTTCGGCTGATGGAGCTGTATGGCGGCTTTTTTTTGTGGAACAAGATGACGTTTTCAGCGGTACCATTTTTATTTCAATTTTGCTTTTTGATCGCATTTTTTTCCACTTTTTGTTTGGCGATATGATGAAAAAGCATATTTTTTTGCTCCGTTTTTTATTTATTTTTATTACGGTGTGCACAGAAGGAGTTAATTAGTGTGACAGTTTTATAGCTCGGGTTGTTTCGGACGCGGTGATACCAAATATGTGTACTTTTTTTTGTTTTGTAAAAATATACGGATTTATTGGTTTAATATTTTATTTATTTATTTATTTATTTTTATTTATTTTGTGATTTTTTTTTAACAGTTTAAAAACATTTTTTTTTTACTTTTTTTACTTAGTCCCTGTATGGGACATAAATTTTTATTTTTCTGATCACTGATCTCATGTAATGTAATAGACATGTATTACATTACATGAGATCTTCGCTGACTGTTTCACAGTCAGAGTCTCCTGCCTGGCTTCAGCTGCAGGCTGAGCCAGGCAGGACACCATATATGGCAGATCTGGAGGCGGTCATGTGACCTCCAGCTGCCATAGCAACCCCAGGTCCTGGAAGGTATCAGGGGTCATCGGAGAGGTAAGTAAGACGACCCCCTCTCCTCTGTCTATCTTCTATATGCCGCGATCACTATAGATCGCGGCATATAGAACATAGCAAAGGGTTAACATCAGGTCCCGATGATGTCCCCTGTCAGATCTAATGCTCTGCACCGGAATCGCAGAGCTTGCAGGACCCTGGGGGGTCCTGAGCGCTGCGAGACCACCCACCGTTTTTAAACGTCGGCGCTGCACAGAGCCCAGCAAGCGCCGACGTTTATCTACAGTGGGCGGTCGGGAACCGGTTAATACCTAAATAAAGACGTGAGGAGGGGAAAAAGAAGGAAAAAAAGGAGGGAAAGTGAGGGAAAACACCTCTCATTGCCCTTTTTTCCCTCTTGCCTATAGTTATAGGCAATTTTGTTTAGATAATGTTATAATGTATTTCTCCAGTCTGCGTACAGGATATCAAAATGTTTCCTTGTGTTATTTGTGTTGTTTAAAACTTACAATGAAAAAAAAAAATATTTCTAAAAAACAACACATCACAGCTAAAACCGGCCATCGATAACACTGATAAAACAGCTCACGTCACTACATGACTAAAACCAGTCATCGCTAAAGCTGATAAAACACGTTACGGCATTACATGATTAAAACCGGTCATCGCTAAAACTGATAAAACCCCTCGCATCATTACATGACTAACACCGACCATCGCTAAAGCTGATAACCAGTTTTAGTCATGTAATGCCATGACGTGTTTTATCAGTTTTAGCGATGACCGGTTTTAATCATGTAATGCCGTAACGTGTTTTAACCGCTTTAGTGATGGCTGCTTCCAGTCGTTCAATAACGTGACGTGTTTTACCAGCTTTAGCAATGGCCGATTTTAGTCACGTAATGCCATGACGTGTTTTATCAGCTTTAGCGATAACCAGTTTTTGTCATGTAATGCCATGACGTGTTTTATCGCTAAAGCTGATAAAACACGTCATGGCATTACGTGACTAAAATCGGCCATTGCTAAAGCTGGTAAAACACGTCACGTTATTAAACGACTGGAAGGAGCCATCACTAAAGCTGATAAAACATATCACAGCATTACATGACTAAAACCGGTCATCGCTAAAGCTGATAAACACCTCACGGCATTACATGACTAAAACCGGTCATTGCTAAAACTGATAAAACACTTTACGGCATTACATGACTAAAATCAGCCATCGATAAAACACCTCACGTCATTGAACGACTGGAAGCAGTGTTATGCACACGCCCGGACTGACTGGCGTGTGCGTGTTTAGTGATCCCACTGGACCATGAAACAGAGAGTGCCTGGAGGGGAGTAACTAAGTATCTCCCCGATCTGACTAAGGTCGCACGACGGCTAACGACACCAGTGCACCAGGGAGGAACCGAGCAGAGGGACCAGGTGCGACTCCAGGTCAGACCCCAGACACGGCTGTTGACCCACTCCGGGGAATACAGGAACAGGCAGGTTAGAGCACAGGCTGGGTAGGGTCCAGTACAGACTAGGAGACGGGTTCAGAGCCGCAGATGCGGTAATCAAGCAGAGCAAAGCGAAACCGCAGGTGCGGTGGACAGGGCTGAGCAGAGCGAAACCGCAGGTGCGGTGGACAGGGCTGAGCAGAGCGAAACCGCAAGTGCGGTGCACAGGGCTGAGCAGAGCGAAACCGCAAGTGCGGTGCACAGGGCTGAGCAGAGCGAAACCGCAAGTGCGGTGCACAGGGCTGAGCAGAGCGAAACCGCAAGTGCGGTGCACAGGGCTGAGCAGAGCGAAACCGCAAGTGCGGTGCACAGGGCTGAGCAGAGCGAAACCGCAAGTGCGGTGCACAGGGCTGAGCAGAGCGAAACCGCAAGTGCGGTGGACAGGGCTAAGCAGAGCGAAACCGCAGGTGCGATAGACAAAGCTGAGCAGAGCGAAACCGCAAGTGCGGTAGACAAAGCTGAGCAGAGCGAAACCGCAAGTGCGGTAGACAAAGCTGAGCAGAGCGAAACCGCAAGTGCGGTAGACAAAGCTGAGCAGAGCGAAACCGCAAGTGCGGTAGACAAAGCTGAGCAGAGCGAAACCGCAAGTGCGGTAGACAAAGCTGAGCAGAGCGAACAGAAACTGCCAGAGCGGTAAGTAAGGCAGAACAGAGATAAACCGCAAAAGCGGTGAGCAAAGACAGAGCAGAGGGGACCGGGCTCTGTTCACATGGAACAGACTTTCTACTTTGACCATTTGGGATTTGTGATCTTTTTTTTAGTATATATACCTCCATTATCTGGGACATTGACTCTACACCCCTGATGAAGCCATAAGCATTTGGCGTAACGCGTAATAATATATTATTGATATATCTATTTCCAAATTTTTCCTTTTGGGTGATGTTTTCTTTCAGTTTTTTTGTCCTATGTGTTTTTAATCATGTTTTTTATAAGAATGTTTCATGTTTTTTGTCTTGAGAATAATAAAATTTTGTACATATTCATATATTGTTGATCCTATATTTGATTATTTATTATATTTGGTGCCCTTGAGTTGTCCCAATCTTCCTCTATTTCCTTTCATGCTCTTTTGCATTTATAGGGACATTGGCACAAATATATAACATAAATTTAGTGTGGTGCTAGGTCTGTTCCCCATTGTTTCACTACAAAGCTGATAAAACACGTCATGGCATTACGTGACTAAAATTGGCCATCGCTAAAACTGATAAAACACGTCACGGCATTACATGACTAAAACTGGTCATCGCTAAAACTGATAAAACACCTCACGTCATTAAACGTCAGGAAGCAGCCATCGCTAAAGCTGATAAAACACGTTGTGAAGGTTTCACCAATTTAAGATACACTAGGTAACTGCTCTCCTTCAAATTAAAGATGTCCGAGTGCATGCAGAGAAGCTAATTAACCAAATCTGCTAATCTGGTTGAAAAACTTCACTCAGAGACTGAACCACGCAAATGGCATACTTTATTACGTAGACATGGGGTTAAATAGCATTCTCCTTCTAGGTGGGATTAGTAAAATGTATTGCTCTTTTCTGATACCTCGGCACGCTGTAATTTGTTCGTCCATGTATCTTTTGACCTCAGTAACGCCTTAGGAATTCCGATGGGAGGGGTGAGTTCGTCTCTCAGCGCCATCTTTGCCAACTCGACATGAATCTCTCTGTTATCAGCCATGCACATGCATACGTCATTCCCAGGAAATCATTTAGTTGTTCGTATCTACAATAAGAATAGAAGCTATTAGTTATATATTCATTAACTATTAACATAATCCATGTGCATATACACATTTGCATACATACATACATACACATAGATTATTCCATCATCTCTATATTGATTCACACTGATTAGGTAATCTATTAAAATAAACTAATTGATTTTCTATAATATATATATTTTACCTTGACAGACCAAAAAATCAGAGGGGGAGAAGAATTGACCCTATGTTAAGGCTATTCTGGAACCCTACGATGTGACGGACGCCCCGTCCCTTTTAGACGGACCCACCGACGTTCCTAAATCTAACTCATACGAAGACCTACAGGAAAGGGATGGAGACCCTAAAAGATCTAGTGACTGGGTAATAGAGGGCCACCCCTAAAACAGAAATATGGATATTAACTTTACAAACTCATTTACTTCCGGTAATCTCTCTGGTACAACACTTTTGTTCTAAGGAGAACTGTTTGTTCATAGATTTTGAGAGCCTTAGTAACTTTCCCTGTGGGGCCGGTATTTTCTGGGATATACGTACAACAATGCTCATCTATCATTTTGCATACCCCTCCTTCTCTGCAAGTAGCATATCCAGAGCTATTCTGTTTTGGAAAGCCATGGTAGATGTGGGTGCTAGTTGGTCAGCTATCCCTTGTAAGGCATCTTTGGTGTAATTGATAAATCTTTGTTGGTTATAATATATGTAATTTATCCAATCTACGTTCTTGTTAACGGTTATTATGGGTATTATGGACTCAAATCCCGCCTTCACTTGGTGCCAGGCCTTGAATTCGTCTGGCACCCCCCTAAGCAATCCGAGAACATCAATATATATATGTGGGTCAAAACTGCCTTTGGATTTAACTTCTCTCTTGACCCTGTATGTGCCTGCAAACGCAGCCTTTATTTCCTTTTTGGATTCCTGGGACTCAGATATAAGGTAAACAGACATTATTGCTTTAGTTAAGGCACATTCCCCAGTCCATTTGCCCTCCAATCTAATCCTAATCTTCATGTCACCACATTCAAGGAAGTGTTGTACCAGAAAACTAGAATATCATTCTCTTTAGTAATAATTGCTTGGAATGCACGTGTTACCGTAACAAAGGCTTCCTCCCCAGCTACTGTCATCAGACAAAGGAATATCAGGGTTGTGGGTCTGAGACCACCTTCTTGCAATGGGATGTGTGGACCCATGATGTTCGGCCTTCGACCTTCACAGCCGTAGGTGATGTAAGCAACACTTGATAGGGCCCTTCAAATCTGGCATCCAGTGTGCCTCGCACGTGATTCTTTATTCAGACAAAATCTCCAGGCTGGATGCTGTGAGTACCTGGTTCAAGATCTGAGTCTGGAATAGAAGAGTACACTGGAGCATGTGTTTTAACTCTTTAGCAAGTCCGACAACAAAATTCACAAGCTTATCATTCCCTGAACTAAGCTGCTGTGGGTAATATTGACCCATTCTAGGTGGCCCCCAAACAAGATCTCATATGGTGTGAGCCCTGTGGGTTGTCTCAAGGTATTTCGAACTGAGTATAGGGAAATAGGCAGCACTTCCGGCCATGGAAGTGACAATTCTTTTGCTGGCTTTAAGAATTTTGTTTTTTAAAGTGCCATTCATCCTTTCAACTTTGCCGTCACTTTGAGGATGATAAGGAGTATGCAGGCCCACATCCACCCCAATCATCTCCCAGATTGATTTGGTAACTTCTGCAGTGAAGGCGGGTCCTTGATCACTTTCAATCACTTCTGGAATCCCGAATCTGCAGATAAGTTCTGCCAGAAGTCTTTTCACTGTAGTTCTAGCAGTCATGTTGGAGGAAGCAGAGTGGAGGGGTTCAAGACAGTACATCACCGAAGAGCTTTATTTTCTGGTAAAAGGAGCTCACATTGGATTCTGACACGACGTTGCATGGATAGATGGTTGTGCTGGGTTTGTGCAAGGATAGCTTTCAAATCATGTAGGGCTAATATAGTTGCAGGATGGCCAAGTACAACATCTGCTGTTCTGTGGAGGAGTTCTGTAGCTGCCAGCACTGCTTTGAGATATATTGGAGCTGTTTGCGCCACTGGATCCAATTTACTGGAATAATATCCGACGGGTCTCATGTGGCCTCCATGTTTTTGTGCCAGAACTCCTGAGGCATGGCCACATGCTTCAGAGACAAATAGAAAGAATGGAAATTCATAGTTGGGAATCCCCAGTGCAGGGGCTGAAATGATGAGTTCTTTCAACTGGTCCATTGCATCTTCAGCTTCTTGGTCAAAATGCAGGTCAAGCTCAGAAGTGTGGACCCGATCATATAGAGGTTGCATGAGAGCTGACGCATTAGGGATCCACTGCCTGCAGTATGTGACCATTCCCAGGAAAGCTTGGAGTTGTTTGACAGTTCTCGGGTACGGGATGTCACGGATGGCAGTTTTCCGCTCTTCTGTGAGATGCTTGGTACCTTGGGATATGCAATGACCCAAAAACACAACTTTGGTACAACACCATTGTAGCTTTCGCAGAGTAACTTTGCATCCGATGGTGGCCTGAAATTGGAGCAAAGAATAGCTGAACCTGTGGCAAGCTTGGTTGTCTGGACAACAGAGGAGTAGATCATCGACATATTGTATCAATGTGACTTCAGGGTTCTCACTCTTCCAGGGTTGGAGACAGGTAGTTTAGGCCAGTGTGAAGTGATGAGGAGAGTTCTGAGCTCCTTGAGGCATAACGGTCCAGGTGTACTGTACTCTTCTGTGTGTAAAAGCAAAAAGATACTGACAGTCTGGATGCAGAGGCACACTGAAGAAGGCGTTTGCCAAGTCAATTACTGTAAAATGCGTTGCCTCAGGGGGAATTTCACTGAGTAATGTATGTGGATTTGGCACCACTGGGGTCTCCAGGATTGTAACTGCATTCACAGCTCTCAGATCTTGCACCATCCTGAATTTATCCAGTTCTCCTCTTGCAGTTTTCTTTTCACTGGAAACAATGGAGTATTAGCAGGAGAAACACAAGGAATTAATGCTCCTTTCTTGAGCAATTCTTGGATCTGGGCATCTAATGAGGCTTCTTGGGCTGCTTTCAGTGGGTACTGTGGGAGTCTGGGAATCCGTGCACCTTCTTTCAGGAAAACTTGGACTGGCGGGACAGGCAGCCGGCCTATATCATCAGGACCTTGAGACCAGAGTTCAGGTGGTATGCCGTCAAGATAATGCTGTGGTATGGCGGTTGTTGAAAATTGGATGACACACAATGGGAGGGCGTGTACCTTTGCTTGTTCCTCTAATGATAATGGAGTAGAGACATCTAGATGCATTCCATTCTCATCATATGATATCTGAGCATTTAACTTCAGGAGTAGATCTACTCCCAACAAATTAAGCGGGAAGGTGTCTGAAACGAGCAATCTGGCCAGCGGCTTCTGTTGTTTCCCAATAGGCAATGGAAATGTTAGTCGGGATGAGTGTGGTTTTCCATCCACTCCCACACATGAAAGGAAATCATCAGATATAAGTGATTCATAGGGAAAATCTCTTGACTGTATTACTGATCTGGCTGCACCCGTGTCTACTAGGAAAGGTAAAGTTCTGTCCTTTACATCAATTTTGACAGTTGAAATCAGTCCAGATTTAGTGGGGGCGTTTTCAACTGAGGTCAAGGTGAGCACAGGTTTGCCACTGTCCTATGCGGGGTAATTCTGGTCTTCCCCCGCAAACCGGCGTGGCGGGTCCCTGTTATTTTGGGACATCAGTTGCGGTGGCTGGTCTCTGTAATTCTGCACAGGTTCTCTTGGTGTTGTCTCATACTCTCTCTGTGGTGGCTGTCGTGATGGCTGTCTATACTCTTGGCGGGAGTACCGTGGATTCCTTGGTAGCGTGGAGAATCTGTTCTTTCAAATTGCAGGTTGTAGGAGAGTGGCATTGAGCCATAGAAAGGATCCCCTCTATTCTCCCGACATCCTCTTCTGAAATGCCCTGGTTGACTACAACGGTAACAGATTGGTTCCCTTAGTCTTAAACTCGGTTCTGTACATTTGTTGAGGACCCATCCATCGTGGGGTTGAGGGCTATAGTTGTTGTGGGTATCCTGGGGGATATGACAACTGTTCTTGTTGATTATCTGCAGGTTGATAGACTGCTAGAGCAGCTGGAGCAGGAGCAGGAACAGGAGTCGGTGTAGGTGCTGGAGTAGGCTCTGGAGCAGGCCTTGGAGCAGGCCTTGGTACAGCATTCAATTGTTTCTCTATAGCTTTAGCAATGAGGAGTGCCTTTCGCAGGGACATGTCCATGTATTCTGGTCTGGAGTCTGTAAGTTTCGCTGAGATTTCCTCTCTGAGTCCCCTAACAAATGAAGTGACTAGCAGATTCTGTTGGATCCTCTGACCTTCATCGAACCCTTGATCCTTGAACAGAGTATAGATTCTGGTGTAAAATTTTTTGACATTCTCCCCTGATTCTTGAGTACAGTCTGATACACTGGTAGATGAGTCTGTGAGCTGCTCCTTGGCCCATTGCTGAAGTTGTTGACAAAAAACTCCTCCTGATTGGTAAGTCTCCTTGTCTGTCACTTGGCTGTCATTCAGAGCTACTTGAATTATTGGCCAGGAGGCATCTCTCGCTTTAATGCTAGTGATTTTATGAAGATCTTTCCAAGTGGCTGAATAAGTTTGTTGAATTTGTCTGATTCTTCTGTAGAACGCCATAGGGTGTCTGTCTGGGTCAGGTAGTTGACTAATCACTCGATAAACTTGCAAAGGTGTGAATGCCACATATCTATTATGGTAATCTGGCACTGGAGATTCTGACTGAGAAGATGGTGAGGGAGATGTTAGAACCCTCCTGTTAGTTTTTTCTATCTTGTGTTTTGCGGTCACGTGACCATCTTCCTATATATTCCAGCTCCGCCCTTCTGGCTTTGCTGGACTTCAGTGTTGTTTGACTGTCTTGCTAGCCAGGTGCTTCGGTGCCTTTCTCTGTCAGTTTGCTTGGTCCTCTGGGACCTCTAGTACTTTTTGTCAGTTTGTCTTTTGTGTTCTGCAACAACTTCTGTTTAAGAGGTGTCCCTATTTTGTCCCAGTCCTTAGTCCTTTTAGGGACCCCTTCCTTAATTCTATAGGTCTTCGTTCAGACTAGCCGAGGACGAAGGCGGGTCTGTTCACTAGGAACAGGCAGCCCACTACATCGTAGGGATTCAGCTTAGTCTTGCTGTAGGGACAGCTTTCCCCTATCTTTCCTTAGTTCTTGTTGCAGATCATAACAGGAGATACCAGCAACACAGCAACAGGAGGTGGGCTTGTTTGTCTAAGAAATAGTTCATTTGGGTTATCTTCTGAGGTCATCTGGCGGCTGAGTGGGTCTGATCTAGCTGTGACACTTTCCACAGCTCGGGTGAGAATTTGAGATTTATGATAGTCATTGCTGATTAGTCTTATCTCCTCCAACGTAGTTAGTCATCTATACTCCCGTATAGCTTGGACTATCGCTTGGGCACAGGCTTGCATAGGAAATCCATATATTCCAGAATTTATAGCAGCAAGAGCAATAGAAGTAAGGTTCCTTGTTCCAGCATATTTCAGAATATTGTTGATTGTAGCTCTAAGTTGTGACACACACCGATCATGATGATCTTCATCATACACATTCTGGGTGTAGTGTGTATTGCGGCCTGTATTCCGGGTGTGCCAAGATGGCCGCCACCGGAAGGAAGCACACTACAGGAAGGGTGCGCCAAGATGGCCACCACCGAAAGGGACATCTGGTCAGAGGCCAGAGGTGATGCAATGGGTGTAGCAACATGGCCGCTGCAGGAAGGGTTGGAACTTTGGGCGGACATAGGTGTAACAGATGAGGATGGGGCACTAGGAGTGGCTTGGATAGTAGCAAGGGGTGGGCTTCCTGGACGGGGCGCATGACATGCAACACAATAATCTGCTGACAATGGATTCTGCTGGCCACAATTAGAACACCCCCAACAATTCATTGTGCCACCATTATAGGGTGGTGGCGGAGGCATGGTGGGGAGGGGAGGAACATTGTGAGGTCTGGGACGTGGTGCCCTGCATGCAAGACAAGTATCTCTATTATCAGGATTCTGCTGACTGCAATTTGTACAGGTCCATCCCCCCCGTCCGCCATTATCAGGCGGTGGCTGGAGAGCAGTATCTTTGTAATACACATAACATAGCGTCTTTCCCCTATTGTCTGTATTTTCTTCCTCCACCCACCCTTCTTTTGACAATTTCTCTGCTGTTCTATACCAAGCCAAGGCTGTTTGTAATAATCCTTTATCTTCTAGCTTGCCCTTTTTCTTTTTTATAATTTCTTGCCATTCTAGCAGCTGTAACCGGCCCTTATCGGGTAGCTCACATATTTTAGTTAACTGTTTAAGTTTCTGCACATACTTTTTCCCTTCTTTCGATAAACTCAGCGCAGCCTTTTTCCACATGTATTCACTTTGCAACGATCCATTATCCAGTTTTCCCCTGTTTTCACAAATTGCTGCATTCAACATCTCGTACTGTAATCTACCCCCCGGGTACAACCCACACAATGACATTACTTTTTCAGTTTTCTCTACATATTTCCTTCCTTCTCTTCTAGCAGCTATATCTTTGGGGTCCTGTCGCTCCTGATCGAGTGACCCCTGCGACGCAAACAATGTCTTTAGTTTTTTCATAATTTTGGCTCCAGGTGTTCTGTCCCCTTAGACTTATGATCAGACCAGGCAGCTGATACACAAGTAGAATTGTAACAAGTCCCTACACTCCCTAACAAGCACTAAATTGATTCTTTTACGACATAATGAAGCACTGAACACCCCGCGCACCCGCGTCCTAGTGACGTCTTAATATACGACTTAACGATGCAGTTGGCTCCCCGCATATTCCACGTCTTAATAGAGGATTGGTTAACCCCGCGTGCCCGCGTCCTAATGACGTCTTAATACATGACTTATCAGTAACTTCACTCCCTGCGTGTCCCACGACTTAATACGCGACTTAATAGAGGATTGGTCTGCCCCGCGTGCCCGCATCCTAATGACGACTTAATACACGACTTATCAGCAACAACGTCACTCCCCGCGTGCCCGCGTTATAAACAAAGAAATTTTCCTAAATTCTCAAGTGTATACGTGTGCGCCCCTGCGTATAAAGATCGTTCTAATGGGACGGGACCCCTGATGTCGCACGGGGCTGTCCCTAAGGGCCAATCTAGACACCACAACTCACCAGAGACCGCTCAAAATACGAGTAAGTACTACGGATTCATTAAATCTGCAGACTTACCGTATTCAGTGATGAGAGTTGATCAGGCTCTCGCTTTGAGCAGTCCCGGCTCGTCCGCAGAGTTCCCTCGAGTGTGATCCGAGTCACGGCACCATTTGTGAAGGTTTCACCAATTTAAGATACACTAGGTAACTGCTCTCCTCCAAATTAAAGATGTCCGAGTGCATGCAGAGAAGCTAATTAACCAAATCTGCTAATCTGGTTGAAAAACTTCACTCAGAGACTGAACCACGCAAATGGCATACTTTATTACGTAGACATGGGGTTAAATAGCAATCTCCTTCTAGGTGGGATTAGTAAAATTTATTGCTCTATTCTGATAACTCGGCACGCTGTAATTTGTTCGTCCATGTATCTTTTGACCTCAGTAACGCCTTACGAATTCCGATGGGAGGGGTGAGTTCGTCTCTCAGTGCCATCTTTGCCAACTCGACATGAATCTCTCTGTTATCAGCCGTGCACATGCATATGTCATTCCCAGGAAATCATTTAGTTGTTCATATCTACAATAAGAATAGAAGCTATTAGTTATATATTCATTAACTATTAACATAATCCATGTGCATATACACATTTGCATACATACATACACAAAGATTATTCCATCATCTCTATATTGATTCACACTGATTAGGTAATCTATTAAAAGAAACTAATTGATTTTCTATAATATATATATTTTACCTTGACAACGTCACGGCATTACATGACTAAAACCGGTCATCGCTAAAGCTGATAAAACACATCATGGCATTACATGACTAAAATCGGCCATAGCTAAAGCTGATAAAACAAGTCTCAGCAGTACATGACTAAAATCGGCCATCGCTAAAACTAGTAAAACACCTCACGACATTAAACAATTAGAACAAGCCTCATTACACAGATGGAAGCAGCCAGCCCTAACGCTGATAAAACACGTCATGGCAGTATGTGACTAAAATCGGTCATCGCTAAAACTGATAAAACACCTCACGTCATTACATGACGAACACCGGCCATCGCTAAAGCTGATAACACACGTCACGGCATTACATGACTAAAATCGGCCATCGCTAAAGCTGATAAAACACGTCATGGCATTATGTGACTAAAACCGGCCATCGATAAAACTGATAAAACACCTCACGTCATTAAACGACTGGAAGCAGCCATCGCTAAAGCTGATAAAACATATCACGGTATTACATGACTAAAACCGTCATCACTAAAGCTGATAAAACGCCTCACGTCATTACATGACGAACACCAGCCATCGCTAAAGCTGATAAAACACGTCACGTCATTACATGACTAAAACCGGCCATCGCTAAAGCTGATAAAACACATCATGGCATTACATGACTAAAACCGGCCATCGCTAAAACTGATAAAACGACTGGAAGCAGCCATCGCTAAAGCTGATAAAACACGTCATGGCATTACATGACTAAAACCGGCCATCGTTAAAATTGATAAAACACCTCACGTCATTAAACGAGTGGAAGCAGCCATCGCTAAAGCTGATAAAACATATCACGGCATTACATGTCTAAAACCGGTCATCACTAAAGCTGATAAAACGCCTCAAGTCATTACATGACGAAAACACCAGCCATCGCTAAAGCTGATAAAACACGTCACGACAGTACATGACTAAAACCGGCCATCGCTAAAACTGATAAAACACATCATGTCATTACGTGACTAAAACTGGCCATCGCTAAAGCTGATAAAACACATCATGGCATTACATGACTAAAACCGGCCATCGCTAAAACTGATAAAACACATCATGGCATTACATGACTAAAATCGGCCATCGCTAAAACTGATAAAACACATCATGGCATTACATGACTAAAACCGGCCATCGCTAAAACTGATAAAACACATCATGGCATTACATGACTAAAACCGGCCATCGCTAAAACTGATAAAACACATCATGGCATTACATGACTAAAATCGGCCATCCCTAACGCTGATAAAACACATCATGGCATTACATGACTAAAACCGGCCATCGCTAAAGCTGATAAAACACATCATGGCATTACATGACTAAAATCGGCCATCGCTAAAACTGATAAAACACATCATGACATTACATGACTAAAACCGGCCATCGCTAAAACTGATAAAACACGTCACGGCATTACATGAATAAAATCGGCCATCGCTAAAGCTGATAAAACACATCATGACATTACATGACTAAAACCGGCCATCGCTAAAACTGATAAAACACGTCACAGCATTACATGAATAAAATCGGCCATCGCTAAAGCTGATAAAACACATCATGGCATTACATGAATAAAATCGGCCATCGCTAAAACTGATAAAACACATCATGGCATTACATGACTAAAACCGGCCATCGCTAAAACTGATAAAACACCTCACGTCATTAAACGACTGGAAGCAGCCATCGCTAAAGCTGATAAAACATATCACGGCATTACATGACTAAAACCGGTCATCACTAAAGCTGATAAAACGCCTCACGTCATTACATGACGAACACCAGCCATCGCTAAAGCTGATAAAACACATCATGGCAGTACATGACTAAAACCGGCCATCGCTAAAACTGATAAAACATGTCACGGCATTACATGAATAAAATAGGCCATCGCTAAAGCTGATAAAACACGTCATGGCATTACATGACTAAAACCGGCCATCGCTAAAACTGATAAAACATGTCACGGCATTACATGAATAAAATCGGCCATCGCTAAAGCTGATAAAACACGTCATGGCATTACATGACTAAAACCGGCTATCGCTAAAGCTGATAAAACATGTCACGGCATTACATGAATAAAATCGGCCATCGCTAAACCTGATAAAACACGTCATGACATTACATGACTAAAACCGGCCATCGCTAAAGCTGATAAAACACCTCACGTCATTACATGACTAAAATCGGCCATCGCTAAAGCTGATAAAACACGTCACGGCATTACATGACTAAAACCGGCCATCGCTAAAACTGATAAAACACATCATGGCATTACATGACTAAAACCGGCCATCGCTAAAGCTGATAAAACATGTCACGGCATTACATGAATAAAATCGGCCATCGCTAAAACTGATAAAACACATCATGGCATTACATGACTAAAACCGGCCATCGCTAAAACTGATAAAACACATCATGGCATTACATGAATAAAATCGGCCATCGCTAAAGCTGATAAAACACGTCATGGCATTACATGACTAAAACCGGTCATCGCTAAAACTGATAAAACACCTCACGTCATTACATGACGAACACCGGCCATCGCTAAAGCTGATAAAACACGTCACGGCATTACATGACTAAAATTGGCCATCGCTAAAGCTGATAAAACACGTCATGGCATTATGTGACTAAAACCGGCCATCGATAAAACTGATAAAACACCTCACGTCATTAAACGACTGGAAGCAGCCATCGCTAAAGCTGATAAAACATATCACGGCATTACATGACTAAAACCGTCATCACTAAAGCTGATAAAACGCCTCACGTCATTACATGACGAACACCAGCCATCGCTAAAGCTGATAAAACACGTCACGTCATTACATGACTAAAACCGGCCATCGCTAAAGCTGATAAAACACATCATGGCATTACATGACTAAAACCGGCCATCGCTAAAACTGATAAAACACATCATGGCATTACATGACTAAAATCGGCCATCGCTAAAGCTGATAAAACACATCATGGCATTACATGACTAAAATCGGCCATCGCTAAAACTGATAAAACACATCATGGCATTACATGACTAAAACCGGCCATCGCTTAAACTGATAAAACACGTCACGGCATTACATGAATAAAATCGGCCATCGCTAAAGCTGATAAAACACGTCATGGCATTACATGACTAAAACCGGCCATCGCTAAAACTGATAAAACACCTCACGTCATTAAACGACTGGAAGCAGCCATCGCTAAAGCTGATAAAAAACGTCATGGCATTACATGACTAAAACCGGCCATCGTTAAAATTGATAAAACACCTCACGTCATTAACGAGTGGAAGCAGCCATCGCTAAAGCTGATAAAACATATCACGGCATTACATGTCTAAAACCGGTCATCACTAAAGCTGATAAAACGCCTCACGTCATTACGTGACGAAAACACCAGCCATCGCTAAAGCTGATAAAATACGTCACGGCAGTACATGACTAAAACCGGCCATCGATAAAACTGATAAAATACATCATGTCATTACATGACTAAAACCGGCCATCGCTAAAGCTGATAAAACACATCATGGCATTACATGACTAAAACCGGCCATCGCTAAAACTGATAAAACACATCATGGCATTACATGACTAAAATCGGCCATCGCTAAAACTGATAAAACACATCATGCCATTACATGACTAAAACTGGCCATCGCTAAAACTGATAAAACACATCATGGCATTACATGACTAAAACCGGCCATCGCTAAAACTGATAAAACACATCATGGCATTACATGACTAAAATCGGCCATCCCTAACGCTGATAAAACACATCATGGCATTACATGACTAAAACTGGCCATCGCTAAAGCTGATAAAACACATCATGGCATTACATGACTAAAATCGGCCATCGCTAAAACTGATAAAACACATCATGACATTACATGACTAAAACCGCCCATCGCTGAAACTGATAAAACACGTCACGGCATTACATGAATAAAATCGGCCATCGCTAAAGCTGATAAAACACATCATGACATTACATGACTAAAACCGGCCATCGCTAAAACTGATAAAACACGTCACGGCATTACATGAATAAAATCGGCCATCTCTAAAGCTGATAAAACACATCATGGCATTACATGAATAAAATCGGCCATCGCTAAGGCTGTGTGCCCACGTAGCATTTTTCAAGCGTATATGCTGCGGAATTTCCGCAGCGTAAACGCTTGAAAAACGCATGTATATCCGCACCCCATGTTCCCCAATGGGATTCCGCAAGTTCTATGCACATGCTGCGGATTTTTCCGCAGCGTTTATGCCGCGTTCAAAAATCCGCAGCATGTCATTTAATTTTGCGTTTCCGCAAGCGGAATTGCCTTTGTCCAATGCATAAAAAACGCAAGGCAATTCCGCATGTGGAAAACGCGTGATAAACGCGCGAAAAATGCGCGATAAACGCGTGCGGAAATCCGCATGCGTTTTTCCGGGAGAGGACTTGCATTTATACAGCAGAAATTTTCTGCTTCATAAATGCAACGTGGGCACATAGCCTAAAACTGATAAAACACATCATGGGATTACATGACTAAAACCGGCCATCGCTAAAGCTGATAAAACATATCACGGCATTACATGACTAAAACCGGTCATCACTAACGCTGATAAAACGCCTCACGTCATTACATGACGAACACCAGCCATCGCTGAAGCTGATAAAACACATCATGGCAGTACATGACTAAAACCGGCCATCGCTAAAACTGATAAAACACATCATGGCATTACATGACTAAATCCGGCCATCGCTAAAGCTGATAAAACACATCATGGGATTACATGACTAAAACCGGCCATCGCTAAAACTGATAAAACACCTCACGTCATTAAACGACTGGAAGCAGCCATCGCTAAAGCTGATAAAACATATCACGGCATTACATGACTAAAACCGGTCATCACTAAAGCTGATAAAACGCCTCACGTCATTACATGACGAACACCAGCCATCGCTGAAGCTGATAAAACACATCATGGCAGTACATGACTAAAACCGGCCATCGATAAAACTGATAAAACACATCATGGCATTACATGACTAAAACCGGCCATCGCTAAAGCTGATAAAACACATCATGGCATTACATGACTAAAATCGGCCATCGCTAAAACTGATAAAACACATCATGGCATTACATGACTAAAACCGGCCATCGCTAAAACTGATAAAACACGTCACGGCATTACATGAATAAAATCGGCTATCGCTAAAGCTGATAAAACACGTCATGGCATTACATGACTAAAACCGGCCATCGCTAAAACTGATAAAACACCTCACGTCATTAAACGACTGGAAGCAGCCATCGCTAAAGCTGATAAAACACGTCATGGCATTACATGACTAAAACCGGCCATCGTTAAAATTGATAAAACACCTCACGTCATTAAACGAGTGGAAGCAGCCATCGCTAAAGCTGATAAAACATATCACGGCATTACATGTCTAAAACCGGTCATCACTAAAGCTGATAAAACGCCTCACGTCATTACATGACGAAAACACCAGCCATCGCTAAAGCTGATAAAACACGTCACGGCAGTACATGACTAAAACCGGCCATCGCTAAAGCTGATAAAACACATCATGGCATTACATGACTAAAACCGGCCATCGCTAAAACTGATAAAACACATCATGGCATTGCATGACTAAAATCGGCCATCGCTAAAACTGATAAAACACATCATGGCATTACATGACTAAAACCGGCCATCGCTAAAACTGATAAAACACATCATGGCATTACATGACTAAAACCGGCCATCGCTAAAACTGATAAAACACATCATGGCATTACATGACTAAAATCGGCCATCCCTAACGCTGATAAAACACATCATGGCATTACATGACTAAAACCGGCCATCGCTAAAGCTGATAAAACACATCATGGCATTACATGACTAAAATCGGCCATCGCTAAAACTGATAAAACACATCATGACTTTACATGACTAAAACCGCCCATCGCTGAAACTGATAAAACACGTCACGGCATTACATGAATAAAATCGGCCATCGCTAAAGCTGATAAAACACATTATGACATTACATGACTAAAACCGGCCATCGCTAAAACTGATAAAACACGTCACGGCATTACATGAATAAAATCGGCCATCGCTAAAGCTGATAAAACACATCATGGCATTACATGAATAAAATCGGCCATCGCTAAAACTGATAAAACACATCATGGGATTACATGACTAAAACCGGCCATCGCTAAAACTGATAAAACACCTCACGTCATTAAACGACTGGAAGCAGCCATCGCTAAAGCTGATAAAACATATCACGGCATTACATGACTAAAACCGGTCATCACTAAAGCTGATAAAACGCCTCACGTCATTACATGACGAACACCAGCCATCGCTGAAGCTGATAAAACACATCATGGCAGTACATGACTAAAACCGGCCATCGCTAAAACTGATAAAACACATCATGGCATTACATGACTAAAACCGGCCATCGCTAAAGCTGATAAAACACATCATGGGATTACATGACTAAAACCGGCCATCGCTAAAACTGATAAAACACCTCACGTCATTAAACGACTGGAAGCAGCCATCGCTAAAGCTGATAAAACATATCACGGCATTACATGACTAAAACCGGTCATCACTAAAGCTAATAAAACGCCTCACGTCATTACATGACGAACACCAGCCATCGCTGAAGCTGATAAAACACATCATGGCAGTACATGACTAAAACCGGCCATCGCTAAAACTGATAAAACACATCATGGCATTACATGACTAAAACCGGCCATCGCTAAAGCTGATAAAACACATCATGGCATTACATGACTAAAACCGGCCATCGCTAAAACTGATAAAACACATCATGGCATTACATGACTAAAATCGGCCATCGCTAAAACTGATAAAACATATCATGGCATTACATGACTAAAACCGGCCATCGCTAAAACTGATAAAACACATCATGGCATTACATGACTAAAACCGGCCATCGCTAAAACTGATAAAACACATCATGGCATTACATGACTAAAATCGGCCATCCCTAACGCTGATAAAACACATCATGGCATTACATGACTAAAACCGGCCATCGCTAAAGCTGATAAAACACATCATGACATTACATGACTAAAACCGCCCATCGCTAAAACTGATAAAACACGTCACGGCATTACATGAATAAAATCGGCCATCGCTAAAGCTGATAAAACACATCATGGCATTACATGAATAAAATCGGCCATAGCTAAAACTGATAAAACACATCATGGGATTACATGACTAAAACCGGCCATCGTTAAAACTGATAAAACACCTCACGTCATTAAACAACTGGAAGCAGCCATCGCTAAAGCTGATAAAACATATCACAGCATTACATGACTAAAACCGGTCATCACTAAAGCTGATAAAACGCCTCACGTCATTACATGACGAACACCAGCCATCGCTGAAGCTGATAAAACACATCATGGCAGTACATGACTAAAACCGGCCATCGCTAAAACTGATAAAACACATCATGGCATTACATGACTAAAACCGGCTATCGCTAAAACTGATAAAACACATCATGGCATTACATGACTAAAATCGGCCATCCCTAACGCTGATAAAACACATCATGGCATTACATGACTAAAACCGGCCATCGCTAAAGCTGATAAAACACATCATGGCATTACATGACTAAAATCGGCCATCGCTAAAACTGATAAAACACATCATGACATTACATGACTAAAACCGGCCATCGCTAAAACTGATAAAACACGTCACGGCATTACATGAATAAAATCGGCCATCGCTAAAGCTGATAAAACACATCATGACATTACATGACTAAAACCGGCCATCGCTAAAACTGATAAAACACGTCACAGCATTACATGAATAAAATCGGCCATCGCTAAAGCTGATAAAACACATCATGGCATTACATGAATAAAATCGGCCATCGCTAAAACTGATAAAACACATCATGGCATTACATGACTAAAACCGGCCATCGCTAAAACTGATAAAACACCTCACGTCATTAAACGACTGGAAGCAGCCATCGCTAAAGCTGATAAAACATAACACGGCATTACATGACTAAAACCGGTCATCACTAAAGCTGATAAAACGCCTCACGTCATTACATGACGAACACCAGCCATCGCTAAAGCTGATAAAACACATCATGGCAGTACATGACTAAAACCGGCCATCGCTAAAACTGATAAAACATGTCACGGCATTACATGAATAAAATAGGCCATCGCTAAAGCTGATAAAACACGTCATGGCATTACATGACTAAAACCGGCCATCGCTAAAACTGATAAAACATGTCACGGCATTACATGAATAAAATCGGCCATCGCTAAAGCTGATAAAACACGTCATGACATTACATGACTAAAACCGGCCATCGCTAAAACTGATAAAACATGTCACGGCATTACATGAATAAAATCGGCCATCGCTAAAGCTGATAAAACACGTCATGGCATTACATGACTAAAACCGGCTATCGCTAAAGCTGATAAAACATGTCACGGCATTACATGACTAAAATCGGCCATCGCTAAAGCTGATAAAACACATCATGGCATTACATGACTAAAACCGGCCATCGCTAAAGCTGATAAAACACGTCACGTCATTACATGACTAAAATCGGCCATCGCTAAAGCTGATAAAACACGTCACGGCATTACATGACTAAAACCGGCCATCGCTAAAACTGATAAAACACATCATGGCATTACATGACTAAAACCGGCCATCGCTAAAGCTGATAAAACATGTCACGGCATTACATGAATAAAATCGGCCATCGCTAAACCTGATAAAACACGTCATGACATTACATGACTAAAACCGGCCATCGCTAAAGCTGATAAAACACCTCACGTCATTACATGACTAAAATCGGCCATCGCTAAAGCTGATAAAACACGTCACGGCATTACATGACTAAAACCGGCCATCGCTAAAACTGATAAAACACATCATGGCATTACATGACTAAAACCGGCCATCGCTAAAGCTGATAAAACATGTCACGGCATTACATGAATAAAATCGGCCATCGCTAAAACTGATAAAACACATCATGGCATTACATGACTAAAACCGGCCATCGCTAAAGCTGATAAAACACGTCATGGCATTACATGACTAAAACCGGTCATCGCTAAAACTGATAAAACACCTCACGTCATTACATGACGAACACCGGCCATCGCTAAAGCTGATAAAACACGTCACGGCATTACATGACTAAAATTGGCCATCGCTAAAGCTGATAAAACACGTCATGGCATTATGTGACTAAAACCGGCCATCGATAAAACTGATAAAACACCTCACGTCATTAAACGACTGGAAGCAGCCATCGCTAAAGCTGATAAAACATATCACGGCATTACATGACTAAAACCGTCATCACTAAAGCTGATAAAACGCCTCACGTCATTACATGACGAACACCAGCCATCGCTAAAGCTGATAAAACACGTCACGTCATTACATGACTAAAACCGGCCATCGCTAAAGCTGATAAAACACATCATGGCATTACATGACTAAAACCGGCCATCGCTAAAACTGATAAAACACATCATGGCATTACATGACTAAAATCGGCCATCGCTAAAGCTGATAAAACACATCATGGCATTACATGACTAAAATCGGCCATCGCTAAAACTGATAAAACACATCATGGCATTACATGACTAAAACCGGCCATCGCTTAAACTGATAAAACACGTCACGGCATTACATGAATAAAATCGGCCATCGCTAAAGCTGATAAAACACGTCATGGCATTACATGACTAAAACCGGCCATCGCTAAAACTGATAAAACACCTCACGTCATTAAACGACTGGAAGCAGCCATCGCTAAAGCTGATAAAACACGTCATGGCATTACATGACTAAAACCGGCCATCGTTAAAATTGATAAAACACCTCACGTCATTAACGAGTGGAAGCAGCCATCGCTAAAGCTGATAAAACATATCACGGCATTACATGTCTAAAACCGGTCATCACTAAAGCTGATAAAACGCCTCACGTCATTACGTGACGAAAACACCAGCCATCGCTAAAGCTGATAAAATACGTCACGGCAGTACATGACTAAAACCGGCCATCGATAAAACTGATAAAATACATCATGTCATTACATGACTAAAACCGGCCATCGCTAAAGCTGATAAAACACATCATGGCATTACATGACTAAAACCGGCCATCGCTAAAACTGATAAAACACATCATGCCATTACATGACTAAAACCGGCCATCGCTAAAACTGATAAAACACATCATGGCATTACATGACTAAAACCGGCCATCGCTAAAACTGATAAAACACATCATGGCATTACATGACTAAAATCGGCCATCCCTAACGCTGATAAAACACATCATGGCATTACATGACTAAAATTGGCCATCGCTAAAGCTGATAAAACACATCATGGCATTACATGACTAAAATCGGCCATCGCTAAAACTGATAAAACACATCATGACATTACATGACTAAAACCGCCCATCGCTGAAACTGATAAAACACGTCACGGCATTACATGAATAAAATCGGCCATCGCTAAAGCTGATAAAACACATCATGACATTACATGACTAAAACCGGCCATCGCTAAAACTGATAAAACACGTCACGGCATTACATGAATAAAATCGGCCATCTCTAAAGCTGATAAAACACATCATGGCATTACATGAATAAAATCGGCCATCGCTAAGGCTGTGTGCCCACGTAGCATTTTTCAAGCGTATATGCTGCGGAATTTCCGCAGCGTAAACGCTTGAAAAACGCATGTATATCCGCACCCCATGTTCCCCAATGGGATTCCGCAAGTTCTATGCACATGCTGCGGATTTTTCCGCAGCGTTTATGCCGCGTTCAAAAATCCGCAGCATGTCATTTAATTTTGCGTTTCCGCAAGCGGAATTGCCTTTGTCCAATGCATAAAAAACGCAAGGCAATTCCGCATGTGGAAAACGCGTGATAAACGCGCGAAAAATGCGCGATAAACGCGTGCGGAAATCCGCATGCGTTTTTCCGGGAGAGGACTTGCATTTATACAGCAGAAATTTTCTGCTTCATAAATGCAACGTGGGCACATAGCCTAAAACTGATAAAACACATCATGGGATTACATAACTAAAACCGGCCATCGCTAAAGCTGATAAAACATATCACGGCATTACATGACTAAAACCGGTCATCACTAAAGCTGATAAAACGCCTCACGTCATTACATGACGAACACCAGCCATCGCTGAAGCTGATAAAACACATCATGGCAGTACATGACTAAAACCGGCCATCGCTAAAACTGATAAAACACATCATGGCATTACATGACTAAATCCGGCCATCGCTAAAGCTGATAAAACACATCATGGGATTACATGACTAAAACCGGCCATCGCTAAAACTGATAAAACACCTCACGTCATTAAACGACTGGAAGCAGCCATCGCTAAAGCTGATAAAACATATCACGGCATTACATGACTAAAACCGGTCATCACTAAAGCTGATAAAACGCCTCACGTCATTACATGACGAACACCAGCCATCGCTGAAGCTGATAAAACACATCATGGCAGTACATGACTAAAACCGGGAATCGATAAAACTGATAAAACACATCATGGCATTACATGACTAAAACCGGCCATCGCTAAAGCTGATAAAACACATCTTGGCATTACATGACTAAAATCGGCCATCGCTAAAACTGATAA
This sequence comes from Phyllobates terribilis, assembly GCF_046119375.1. Lineage (NCBI taxonomy): Eukaryota > Metazoa > Chordata > Amphibia > Anura > Dendrobatidae > Phyllobates > Phyllobates terribilis. The sequence goes on from NW_027362761.1 coordinate 159,885,112, forward strand.
AACACATCATGGCATTACATGACTAAAACCGGCCATCGCTAAAACTGATAAAACACGTCACGGCATTACATGAATAAAATCGGCTATCGCTAAAACTGATAAAACACGTCATGGCATTACATGACTAAAACCGGCCATCGCTAAAACTGATAAAACACCTCACGTCATTAAACGACTGGAAGCAGCCATCGCTAAAGCTGATAAAACACGTCATGGCATTACATGACTAAAACCGGCCATCGTTAAAATTGATAAAACACCTCACGTCATTAAACGAGTGGAAGCAGCCATCGCTAAAGCTGACAAAACATATCACGGCATTACATGTCTAAAACCGGTCATCACTAAAGCTGATAAAACGCCTCACGTCATTACATGACGAAAACACCAGCCATCGCTAAAGCTGATAAAACACGTCACGGCAGTACATGACTAAAACCGGCCATCGCTAAAGCTGATAAAACACATCATGGCATTACATGACTAAAACCGGCCATCGCTAAAACTGATAAAACACATCATGGCATTACATGACTAAAATCGGCCATCGCTAAAACTGATAAAACACATCATGGCATTACATGACTAAAACCGGCCATCGCTAAAACTGATAAAACACATCATGGCATTACATGACTAAAACCGGCCATCGCTAAAACTGATAAAACACATCATGGCATTACATGACTAAAATCGGCCATCCCTAACGCTGATAAAACACATCATGGCATTACATGACTAAAACCGGCCATCGCTAAAGCTGATAAAACACATCATGGCATTACATGACTAAAATCGGCCATCGCTAAAACTGATAAAACACATCATGACATTACATGACTAAAACCGCCCATCGCTGAAACTGATAAAACACGTCACGGCATTACATGAATAAAATCGGCCATCGCTAAAGCTGATAAAACACATCATGACATTACATGACTAAAACCGGCCATCGCTAAAACTGATAAAACACGTCACGGCATTACATGAATAAAATCGGCCATCGCTAAAGCTGATAAAACACATCATGGCATTACATGAATAAAATCGGCCATCGCTAAAACTGATAAAACACATCATGGGATTACATGACTAAAACCGGCCATCGCTAAAACTGATAAAACACCTGACGTCATTAAACGACTGGAAGCAGCCATCGCTAAAGCTGATAAAACATATCACGGCATTACATGACTAAAACCGGTCATCACTAAAGCTGATAAAACGCCTCACGTCATTACATGACGAACACCAGCCATCGCTGAAGCTGATAAAACACATCATGGCAGTACATGACTAAAACCGGCCATCGCTAAAACTGATAAAACACATCATGGCATTACATGACTAAAACCGGCCATCGCTAAAGCTGATAAAACACATCATGGGATTACATGACTAAAACCGGCCATCGCTAAAACTGATAAAACACCTCACGTCATTAAACGACTGGAAGCAGCCATCGCTAAAGCTGATAAAACATATCACGGCATTACATGACTAAAACCGGTCATCACTAAAGCTAATAAAACGCCTCACGTCATTACATGACGAACACCAGCCATCGCTGAAGCTGATAAAACACATCATGGCAGTACATGACTAAAACCGGCCATCGCTAAAACTGATAAAACACATCATGGCATTACATGACTAAAACCGGCCATCGCTAAAGCTGATAAAACACATCATGGCATTACATGACTAAAACCGGCCATCGCTAAAACTGATAAAACACATCATGGCATTACATGACTAAAATCGGCCATCGCTAAAACTGATAAAACATATCATGGCATTACATGACTAAAACCGGCCATCGCTAAAACTGATAAAACACATCATGGCATTACATGACTAAAACCGGCCATCGCTAAAACTGATAAAACACATCATGGCATTACATGACTAAAATCGGCCATCCCTAACGCTGATAAAACACATCATGGCATTACATGACTAAAACCGGCCATCGCTAAAGCTGATAAAACACATCATGACATTACATGACTAAAACCGCCCATCGCTAAAACTGATAAAACACGTCACGGCATTACATGAATAAAATCGGCCATCGCTAAAGCTGATAAAACACATCATGGCATTACATGAATAAAATCGGCCATCGCTAAAACTGATAAAACACATCATGGGATTACATGACTAAAACCGGCCATCGTTAAAACTGATAAAACACCTCACGTCATTAAACAACTGGAAGCAGCCATCGCTAAAGCTGATAAAACATATCACAGCATTACATGACTAAAACCGGTCATCACTAAAGCTGATAAAACGCCTCACGTCATTACATGACGAACACCAGCCATCGCTGAAGCTGATAAAACACATCATGGCAGTACATGACTAAAACCGGCCATCGCTAAAACTGATAAAACACATCATGGCATTACATTACTAAAACCGGCCATCGCTAAAGCTGATAAAACACATCATGGCATTACATGACTAAAATCGGCCATCGCTAAAACTGATAAAACACATCATGGCATTACATGACTAAAACCGGCCATCGGTAAAACTGGTAAAACACGTCACGGCATTACCTGAATAAAATCGGCCATCGCTAAAGCTGATAAAACACGTCATGGCATTACATGACTAAAACCGGCCATCGCTAAAACTGATAAAACACCTCACGTCATTAAACGACTGGAAGCAGCCATCGCTAAAGCTGATAAAACACGTCATGGCATTACATGACTAAAACCGGCCATCGTTAAAATTGATAAAACACCTCACGTCATTAAACGAGTGGAAGCAGCCATCGCTAAAGCTGATAAAACATATCACGGCATTACATGTCTAAAACCGGTCATCACTAAAGTTGATGAAACGCCTCACGTCATTACATGACTAAAACCGGCCATCGCTAAAGCTGATAAAACACATCATGGCATTACATGACTAAAACCGGCCATCGCTAAAACTGATAAAACACATCATGGCATTACATGACTAAAATCGGCCATCGCTAAAACTGATAAAACACATCATGGCATTACATGACTAAAACCGGCCATCGCTAAAACTGATAAAACACATCATGGCATTACATGACTAAAACCGGCCATCCCTAACGCTGATAAAACACATCATGGCATTACATGACTAAAACCGGCCATCGCTAAAGCTGATAAAACACATCATGACATTACATGACTAAAACCGCCCATCGCTAAAACTGATAAAACACGTCACGGCATTACATGAATAAAATCGGCCATCGCTAAAGCTGATAAAACACATCATGGCATTACATGAATAAAATCGGCCATCGCTAAAACTGATAAAACACATCATGGGATTACATGACTAAAACCGGCCATCGTTAAAACTGATAAAACACCTCACGTCATTAAACAACTGGAAGCAGCCATCGCTAAAGCTGATAAAACATATCACAGCATTACATGACTAAAACCGGTCATCACTAAAGCTGATAAAACGCCTCACGTCATTACATGACGAACACCAGCCATCGCTGAAGCTGATAAAACACATCATGGCAGTACATGACTAAAACCGGCCATCGCTAAAACTGATAAAACACATCATGGCATTACATTACTAAAACCGGCCATCGCTAAAGCTGATAAAACACATCATGGCATTACATGACTAAAATCGGCCATCGCTAAAACTGATAAAACACATCATGGCATTACATGACTAAAACCGGCCATCGCTAAAACTGATAAAACACGTCACGGCATTACCTGAATAAAATCGGCCATCGCTAAAGCTGATAAAACACGTCATGGCATTACATGACTAAAACCGGCCATCGCTAAAACTGATAAAACACCTCACGTCATTAAACGACTGGAAGCAGCCATCGCTAAAGCTGATAAAACACGTCATGGCATTACATGACTAAAACCGGCCATTGTTAAAATTGATAAAACACCTCACGTCATTAAACGAGTGGAAGCAGCCATCGCTAAAGCTGATAAAACATATCACGGCATTACATGTCTAAAACCGGTCATCACTAAAGCTGATAAAACGCCTCACGTCATTACATGACTAAAACCGGCCATCGCTAAAGCTGATAAAACACATCATGGCATTACATGACTAAAACCGGCCATCGCTAAAACTGATAAAACACATCATGGCATTACATGACTAAAATCGGCCATCGCTAAAACTGATAAAACACATCATGGCATTACATGACTAAAACCAGCCATCGCTAAAACTGATAAAACACATCATGGCATTACATGACTAAAACCGGCCATCGCTAAAACTGATAAAACACATCATGGCATTACATGACTAAAATCAGCCATCCCTAACGCTGATAAAACACATCATGGCATTACATGACTAAAACCGGCCATCGCTAAAGCTGATAAAACACATCATGGCATTACATGACTAAAATCGGCCATCGCTAAAACTGATAAAACACATCATGACATTACATGACTAAAACCGGCCATCGCTGAAACTGATAAAACATATCACGGCATTACATGAATAAAATCGGCCATCGCTAAAGCTGATAAAACACATCATGGCATTACATGAATAAAATCGGCCATCGCTAAAACTGATAAAACACATCATGGCATTACATGACTAAAACCGGCCATCGCTAAAACTGATAAAACACCTCACGTCATTAAACGACTGGAAGCAGCCATCGCTAAAGCTGATAAAACATATCACGGCATTACATGACTAAAACCGGTCATCACTAAAGCTAATAAAACGCCTCACGTCATTACATGACGAACACCAGCCATCGCTGAAGCTGATAAAACACATCATGGCAGTACATGACTAAAACCGGCCATCGCTAAAACTGATAAAACACATCATGGCATTACATGACTAAAACCGGCCATCGCTAAAGCTGATAAAACACATCATGGCATTACATGACTAAAATCGGCCATCGCTAAAACTGATAAAACACATCATAGCATTACATGACTAAAACCGGCCATCGCTAAAACTGATAAAACACGTCACGGCATTACATGACTAAAACCGGCCATCGTTAAAATTGATAAAACACCTCACTTCATTAAACGAGTGGAAGCAGCCATCGCTAAAGCTGATAAAACATATCACGGCATTACATGTCTAAAACCGGTCATCACTAAAGCTGATAAAACGCCTCACGTCATTACATGACGAAAACACCAGCCATCGCTAAAGCTGATAAAACACGTCACGGCAGTACATGACTAAAACCGGCCATCGCTAAAACTGATAAAATACATCATGTCATTACATGACTAAAACCGGCCATCGCTAAAGCTGATAAAACACATCATGGCATTACATGACTAAAACCGGCCATCGCTAAAACTGATAAAACACATCATGGCATTACATGACTAAAATCGGCCATCGCTAAAACTGATAAAACATATCATGGCATTACATGACTAAAACCGGCCATCGCTAAAACTGATAAAACACATCATGGCATTACGTGACTAAAACCGGCCATCGCTAAAACTGATAAAACACATCATGGCATTACATGACTAAAATCGGCCATCCCTAACGCTGATAAAACACATCATGGCATTACATGACTAAAACCGTCCATCGCTAAAGCTGATAAAACACATCATGACATTACATGACTAAAACCGCCCGTCGCTAAAACTGATAAAACACGTCACGGCATTACATGAATAAAATCTGCCATCGCTAAAGCTGATAAAACACATCATGACATTACATGACTAAAACCGGCCATCGCTAAAACTGATAAAACACGTCACGGCATTACATGAATAAAATCGGCCATCGCTAAAGCTGATAAAACACATCATGGCATTACATGAATAAAATCGGCCATCGCTAAAACTGATAAAACACATCATGGGATTACATGACTAAAACCGGCCATCGTTAAAACTGATAAAACACCTCACGTCATTAAACAACTGGAAGCAGCCATCGCTAAAGCTGATAAAACATATCACAGCATTACATGACTAAAACCGGTCATCACTAAAGCTGATAAAACGCCTCACGTCATTACATGACGAACATCAGCCATCGCTGAAGCTGATAAAACACATCATGGCAGTACATGACTAAAACCGGCCATCGCTAAAACTGATAAAACACATCATGGCATTGCATTACTAAAACCGGCCATCGCTAAAGCTGATAAAACACATCATGGCATTACATGACTAAAATCGGCCATCGCTAAAACTGATAAAACACATCATGGCATTACATGACTAAAACCGGCCATCGCTAAAACTGATAAAACACGTCACGGCATTACCTGAATAAAATCGGCCATCGCTAAAGCTGATAAAACATGTCATGGCATTACATGACTAAAACCGGCCATCGCTAAAACTGATAAAACACCTCACGTCATTAAACGACTGGAAGCAGCCATCGCTGAAGCTGATAAAACACGTCATGGCATTACATGACTAAAACCGGCCATCGTTAAAATTGATAAAACACCTCACGTCATTAAACGAGTGGAAGCAGCCATCGCTAAAGCTGATAAAACATATCACGGCATTACATGTCTAAAACCGGTCATCACTAAAGCTGATAAAACGCCTCACGTCATTACATGACTAAAACCGGCCTTCGCTAAAGCTGATAAAACACATCATGGCATTACATGACTAAAACCGGCCATCGCTAAAACTGATAAAACACATCATGGCATTACATGACTAAAATCGGCCATCGCTAAAACTGATAAAACACATCATGGCATTACATGACTAAAACCGGCCATCGCTAAAACTGATAAAACACATCATGGCATTACATGACTAAAACCGGCCATCGCTAAAACTGATAAAACACATCATGGCATTACATGACTAAAATCAGCCATCCCTAACGCTGATAAAACACATCATGGCATTACATGACTAAAACCGGCCATCGCTAAAGCTGATAAAACACATCATGGCATTACATGACTAAAATCGGCCATCGCTAAAACTGATAAAACACATCATGACATTACATGACTAAAACCGGCCATCGCTGAAACTGATAAAACATATCACGGCATTACATGAATAAAATCGGCCATCGCTAAAGCTGATAAAACACATCATGGCATTACATGAATAAAATCGGCCATCGCTAAAACTGATAAAACACATCATGGCATTACATGACTAAAACCGGCCATCGCTAAAACTGATAAAACACCTCACGTCATTAAACGACTGGAAGCAGCCATCGCTAAAGCTGATAAAACATATCACGGCATTACATGACTAAAACCGGTCATCACTAAAGCTGATAAAACGCCTCACGTCATTACATGACGAACACCAGCCATCGCTGAAGCTGATAAAACACATCATGGCAGTACATGACTAAAACCGGCCATCGCTAAAACTGATAAAACACATCATGGCATTACATGACTAAAACCGGCCATCGCTAAAGCTGATAAAACACATCATGGGATTACATGACTAAAACCGGCCATCGCTAAAACTGATAAAACACCTCACGTCATTAAACGACTGGAAGCAGCCATCGCTAAAGCTGATAAAACATATCACGGCATTACATGACTAAAACCGGTCATCACTAAAGCTAATAAAACGCCTCACGTCATTACATGACGAACACCAGCCATCGCTGAAGCTGATAAAACACATCATGGCAGTACATGACTAAAACCGGCCATCGCTAAAACTGATAAAACACATCATGGCATTACATGACTAAAACCGGCCATCGCTAAAGCTGATAAAACACATCATGGCATTACATGACTAAAATCGGCCATCGCTAAAACTGATAAAACACATCATAGCATTACATGACTAAAACCGGCCATCGCTAAAACTGATAAAACACGTCACGGCATTACATGAATAAAATCGGCCATCGCTAAAGCTGATAAAACACGTCATGGCATTACATGACTAAAACCGGCCATCGTTAAAATTGATAAAACACCTCACGTCATTAAACGAGTGGAAGCAGCCATCGCTAAAGCTGATAAAACATATCACGGCATTACATGTCTAAAACCGGTCATCACTAAAGCTGATAAAACGCCTCACGTCATTACATGACGAAAACACCAGCCATCGCTAAAGCTGATAAAACACGTCACGGCAGTACATGACTAAAACCGGCCATCGCTAAAACTGATAAAATACATCATGTCATTACATGACTAAAACCGGCCATCGCTACAGCTGATAAAACACATCATGGCATTACATGACTAAAACCGGCCATCGCTAAAACTGATAAAACACATCATGGCATTACATGACTAAAATCGGCCATCGCTAAAACTGATAAAACATATCATGGCATTACATGACTAAAACCGGCCATCGCTAAAACTGATAAAACACATCATGGCATTACATGACTAAAACCGGCCATCGCTAAAACTGATAAAACACATCATGGCATTACATGACTAAAATCGGCCATCCCTAACGCTGATAAAACACATCATGGCATTACATGACTAAAACCGGCCATCGCTAAAGCTGATAAAACACATCATGACATTACATGACTAAAACCGCCCATCGCTAAAACTGATAAAACACGTCACGGCATTACATGAATAAAATCTGCCATCGCTAAAGCTGATAAAACACATCATGACATTGCATGACTAAAACCGGCCATCGCTAAAACTGATAAAACACGTCACGGCATTACATGAATAAAATCGGCCATCGCTAAAGCTGATAAAACACATCATGGCATTACATGAATAAAATCGGCCATCGCTAAAACTGATAAAACACATCATGGGATTACATGACTAAAACCGGCCATCGTTAAAACTGATAAAACACCTCACGTCATTAAACAACTGGAAGCAGCCATCGCTAAAGCTGATAAAACATATCACAACATTACATGACTAAAACCGGTCATCACTAAAGCTGATAAAACGCCTCACGTCATTACATGACGAACACCAGCCATCGCTGACGCTGATAAAACACATCATGGCAGTACATGACTAAAACCGGCCATCGCTAAAACTGATAAAACACATCATGGCATTACATTACTAAAACCGGCCATCGCTAAAGCTGATAAAACACATCATGGCATTACATGACTAAAATCGGCCATCGCTAAAACTGATAAAACACATCATGGCATTACATGACTAAAACCGGCCATCGCTAAAACTGATAAAACACGTCACGGCATTACCTGAATAAAATCGGCCATCGCTAAAGCTGATAAAACACGTCATGGCATTACATGACTAAAACCGGCCATCGCTAAAACTGATAAAACACCGCACGTCATTAAACGACTGGAAGCAGCCATCGCTAAAGCTGATAAAACACGTCATGGCATTACATGACTAAAACCGGCCATCGTTAAAATTGATAAAACACCTCACGTCATTAAACGAGTGGAAGTAGCCATCGCTAAAGCTGATAAAACATATCACGGCATTACATGTCTAAAACCGGTCATCACTAAAGCTGATAAAACGCCTCACGTCATTACATGACTAAAACCGGCCATCGCTAAAGCTGATAAAACACATCATGGCATTACATGACTAAAACCGGCCATCGCTAAAACTGATAAAACACATCATGGCATTACATGACTAAAATCGGCCATCGCTAAAACTGATAAAACACATCATGGCATTACATGACTAAAACCGGCCATCGCTAAAACTGATAAAACACATCATGGCATTACATGACTAAAACCGGCCATCGCTAAAACTGATAAAACACATCATGGCATTACATGACTAAAATCAGCCATCCCTAACGCTGATAAAACACATCATGGCATTACATGACTAAAACCGGCCATCGCTAAAGCTGATAAAACACATCATGGCATTACATGACTAAAATCGGCCATCGCTAAAACTGATAAAACACATCATGACATTACATGACTAAAACCGGCCATCGCTGAAACTGATAAAACATATCACGGCATTACATGAATAAAATCGGCCATCGCTAAAGCTGATAAAACACATCATGGCATTACATGAATAAAATCGGCCATCGCTAAAACTGATAAAACACATCATGGCATTACATGACTAAAACCGGCCATCGCTAAAACTGATAAAACACCTCACGTCATTAAACGACTGGAAGCAGCCATCGCTAAAGCTGATAAAACATATCACGGCATTACATGACTAAAACCGGTCATCACTAAAGCTGATAAAACGCCTCACGTCATTACATGACGAACACCAGCCAACGCTGAAGCTGATAAAACACATCATGGCAGTACATGACTAAAACCGGCCATCGCTAAAACTGATAAAACACATCATGGCATTACATGACTAAAACCGGCCATCGCTAAAGCTGATAAAACACATCATGGGATTACATGACTAAAACCGGCCATCGCTAAAACTGATAAAACACCTCACGTCATTAAACGACTGGAAGCAGCCATCGCTAAAGCTGATAAAACATATCACGGCATTACATGACTAAAACCGGTCATCACTAAAGCTAATAAAACGCCTCACGTCATTACATGACGAACACCAGCCATCGCTGAAGCTGATAAAACACATCATGGCAGTACATGACTAAAACCGGCCATCGCTAAAACTGATAAAACACATCATGGCATTACATGACTAAAACCGGCCATCGCTAAAGCTGATAAAACACATCATGGCATTACATGACTAAAATCGGCCATCGCTAAAACTGATAAAACACATCATAGCATTACATGACTAAAACCGGCCATCGCTAAAACTGATAAAACACGTCACGGCATTACATGAATAAAATCGGCCATCGCTAAAGCTGATAAAACACGTCATGGCATTACATGACTAAAACCGGCCATCGTTAAAATTGATAAAACACCTCACGTCATTAAACGAGTGGAAGCAGCCATCGCTAAAGCGGATAAAACATATCACGGCATTACATGTCTAAAACCGGTCATCACTAAAGCTGATAAAACGCCTCACGTCATTAGATGACGAAAACACCAGCCATCGCTAAAGCTGATAAAACACGTCACGGCAGTACATGACTAAAACCGGCCATCGCTAAAAGTGATAAAATACATCATGTCATTACATGACTAAAACCGGCCATCGCTAAAGCTGATAAAACACATCATGGCATTACATGACTAAAACCGGCCATCGCTAAAACTGATAAAACACATCATGGCATTACATGACTAAAATCGGCCATCGCTAAAACTGATAAAACATATCATGGCATTACATGACTAAAACCGGCCATCGCTAAAACTGATAAAACACATCATGGCATTACATGACTAAAACCGGCCATCGCTAAAACTGATAAAACACATCATGGCATTACATGACTAAAATCGGCCATCCCTAACGCTGATAAAAACACATCATGGCATTACATGACTAAAACCGGCCATCGCTAAAGCTGATAAAACACATCATGACATTACATGACTAAAACCGCCCATCGCTAAAACTGATAAAACACGTCACGGCATTACATGAATAAAATCTGCCATCGCTAAAGCTGATAAAACACATCATGACATTACATGACTAAAACCGGCCATCGCTAAAACTGATAAAACACGTCACGGCATTACATGAATAAAATCGGCCATCGCTAAAGCTGATAAAACACATCATGGCATTACATGAATAAAATCGGCCATCGCTAAAACTGATAAAACACATCATGGGATTACATGACTAAAACCGGCCATCGTTAAAACTGATAAAACACCTCACGTCATTAAACGACTGGAAGCAGCCATCGCTAAAGCTGATAAAACATATCACAGCATTACATGACTAAAACCGGTCATCACTAAAGCTGATAAAACGCCTCACGTCATTACATGACGAACACCAGCCATCGCTGAAGCTGATAAAACACATCATGGCAGTACATGACTAAAACCGGACATCGCTAAAACTGATAAAACACATCATGGCATTACATTACTAAAACCGGCCATCGCTAAAGCTGATAAAACACATCATGGCATTACATGACTAAAATCGGCCATCGCTAAAACTGATAAAACACATCATGGCATTACATGACTAAAACCGGCCATCGCTAAAACTGATAAAACACGTCACGGCATTACCTGAATAAAATCGGCCATCGCTAAAGCTGATAAAACACGTCATGGCATTACATGACTAAAACCGGCCATCGCTAAAACTGATAAAACACCTCACGTCATTAAACGACTGGAAGCAGCCATCGCTAAAGCTGATAAAACACGTCATGGCATTACATGACTAAAACCGGCCATCGTTAAAATTGATAAAACACCTCACGTCATTAAACGAGTGGAAGCAGCCATCGCTAAAGCTGATAAAACATATCACGGCATTACATGTCTAAAACCGGTCATCACTAAAGCTGATAAAACGCCTCACGTCATTACATGACTAAAACCGGCCATCACTAAAGCTGATAAAACACATCATGGCATTACATGACTAAAACCGGCCATCGCTAAAACTGATAAAACACATCATGGCATTACATGACTAAAATCGGCCATCGCTAAAACTGATAAAACACATCATGGCATTACATGACTAAAACCGGCCATCGCTAAAACTGATAAAACACATCATGGCATTACATGACTAAAACCGGCCATCGCTAAAACTGATAAAACACATCATAGCATTACATGACTAAAATCAGCCATCCCTAACGCTGATAAAACACATCATGGCATTACATGACTAAAACCGGCCATCGCTAAAGCTGATAAAACACATCATGGCATTACATGACTAAAATCGGCCATCGCTAAAACTGATAAAACACATCATGACATTACATGACTAAAACCGGCCATCGCTGAAACTGATAAAACATATCACGGCATTACATGAATAAAATCGGCCATTGCTAAAGCTGATAAAACACATCATGGCATTACATGAATAAAATCGGCCATCGCTAAACTGATAAAACACATCATGGCATTACATGACTAAAACCGGCCATCGCTAAAACTGATAAAACACCTCACGTCATTAAACGACTGGATGCAGCCATCGCTAAAACTGATAAAACATATCACGGCATTACATGACTAAAACCGGTCATCACTAAAGCTGATAAAACGCCTCACGTCATTACATGACGAACACCAGCCATCGCTGAAGCTGATAAAACACATCATGGCAGTACATGACTAAAACCGGCCATCGCTAAAACTGATAAAACACATCATGGCATTACATGACTAAAACCGGCCATCGCTAAAGCTGATAAAACACATCATGGCATTACATGACTAAAACCGGCCATCGCTAAAACTGATAAAACACGTCACGGCATTACATGAATAAAATCGGCCATCGCTAAAGCTGATAAAACACGTCATGGCATTACATGACTAAAACCGGCCATCGTTAAAATTGATAAAACACCTCATGTCATTAAACGAGTGGAAGCAGCCATCGCTAAAGCTGATAAAACATATCACGGCATTACATGTCTAAAACCGGTCATCACTAAAGCTGATGAAACGCCTCACGTCATTACATGACGAAAACACCAGCCATCGCTAAAGCTGATAAAACACGTCACGGCAGTACATGACTAAAACCAGCCATCGCTAAAACTGATAAAATACATCATGTCATTACATGACTAAAACCGGCCATCGCTAAAGCTGATAAAACACATCATGGCATTACATGACTAAAACCGGCCATCGCTAAAACTGATAAAACACATCATGGCATTACATGACTAAAATCGGCCATCGCTAAAACTGATAAAACATATCATGGCATTACATGACTAAAACCGGCCATCGCTAAAACTGATAAAACACATCATGGCATTACATGACTAAAACCGGCCATCGCTAAAACTGATAAAACACATCATGGCATTACATGACTAAAATCGGCCATCCCTAACGCTGATAAAACACATCATGGCATTACATGACTAAAACCGGCCATCGCTAAAGCTGATAAAACACATCATGACATTACATGACTAAAACCGCCCATCGCTAAAACTGATAAAACACGTCACGGCATTACATGAATAAAATCTGCCATTGCTAAAGCTGATAAAACACATCATGACATTACATGACTAAAACCGGCCATCGCTAAAACTGATAAAACACGTCACGGCATTACATGAATAAAATCGGCCATCGCTAAAGCTGATAAAACACATCATGGCATTACATGAATAAAATCGGCCATCGCTAAAACTGATAAAACACATCATGGGATTACATGACTAAAACCGGCCATCGTTAAAACTGATAAAACACCTCACGTCATTAAACGACTGGAAGCAGCCATCGCTAAAGCTGATAAAACATATCACAGCATTACATGACTAAAACCGGTCATCACTAAAGCTGATAAAACGCCTCACGTCATTACATGACGAACACCAGCCATCGCTGAAGCTGATAAAACACATCATGGCAGTACATGACTAAAACCGGCCATCGCTAAAACTGATAAAACACATCATGGCATTACATTACTAAAACCGGCCATCGCTAAAGCTGATAAAACACATCATGGCATTACATGACTAAAATCGGCCATCGCTAAAACTGATAAAACACATCATGGCATTACATGACTAAAACCGGCCATCGCTAAAACTGATAAAACACGTCACGGCATTACCTGAATAAAATCGGCCATCGCTAAAGCTGATAAAACACGTCATGGCATTACATGACTAAAACCGGCCATCGCTAAAACTGATAAAACACCTCACGTCATTAAACGACTGGAAGCAGCCATCGCTTAAGCTGATAAAACACGTCATGCCATTACATGACTAAAACCGGCCATCGTTAAAATTGATAAAACACCTCACGTCATTAAACGAGTGGAAGCAGCCATCGCTAAAGCTGATAAAACATATCACGGCATTACATGTCTAAAACCGGTCATCACTAAAGCTGATAAAACGCCTCACGTCATTACATGACTAAAACCGGCTATCGCTAAAGCTGATAAAACACATCATGGCATTACATGACTAAAACCGGCCATCGCTAAAACTGATAAAACACATCATGGCATTACATGACTAAAATCGGCCATCGCTAAAACTGATAAAACACATCATGGCATTACATGACTAAAACCAGCCATCGCTGAAACTGATAAAACACATCATGGCATTACATGACTAAAACCGGCCATCGCTAAAATTGATAAAACACATCATGGCATTACATGACTAAAATCAGCCATCCCTAACGCTGATAAAACACATCATGGCATTACATGTCTAAAACCGGCCATCGCTAAAGCTGATAAAACACATCATGGCATTACATGACTAAAATCGGCCATCGCTAAAACTGATAAAACACATCATGACATTACATGACTAAAACCGGCCATCGCTGAAACTGATAAAACATATCACGGCATTACATGAATAAAATCGGCCATCGCTAAAGCTGATAAAACACATCATGGCATTACATGAATAAAATCGGCCATCGCTAAAACTGATAAAACACATCATGGCATTACATGACTAAAACCGGCCATCGCTAAAACTGATAAAACACGTCACGTCATTAAACGACTGGAAGCAGCCATCGCTAAAGCTGATAAAACATATCACGGCATTACATGACTAAAACCGGTCATCACTAAAGCTGATAAAACGCCTCACGTCATTACATGACGAACACCAGCCATCGCTAAAGCTGATAAAACACATCATGGCAGTACATGACTAAAACCGGCCATCACTAAAACTGATAAAACACATCATGGCATTACATGACTAAAACCGGCCATCGCTAAAACTGATAAAACATGTCACGGCATTACATGAATAAAATCGGCCATCGCTAAAGCTGATAAAACACGTCACAGCATTACATGACTAATACCGGCCATCGCTAAAACTGATAAAACATGTCACGGCATTACATGAATAAAATCGGCCATCACTAAAGCTGATAAAACACGTCACGGCATTACATGACTAAAACCGGCCATCGCTAAAACTGATAAAACATGTCACGGCATTACATGACTAAAACCGGCCATCGCTAAAACTGATAAAACACGTCACGGCTTTACATGAATAAAATCGGCCATCGCTAAAGCTGATAAAACACGTCACGACATTACATGACTAAAACCGGCCATCGCTAAAACTGATAAAACACGTCACGGCATTACATGACTAAAACCGGCCATCGCTAAAGCTGATAAAACACGTCACGGCATTACATGACTAAAACCGGCCATCGCTAAAACTGATAAAACATGTCATGGCATTACATGACTAAAACCGGCCATCGCTAAAGCTGATAAAACATGTCACGGCATTACATGACTAAAATCGGCCATCGCTAAAGCTGATAAAACACGTCATGGCATTACATGACTAAAAACGGCCATCGCTAAAGCTGATAAAACATGTCACGGCATTACATGACTAAAATTGGCCATCGCTAAAGCTGATAAAACATATCATGGCATTACATGACTAAAACCGGCCATCGCTAAATCTGATAAAACACGTCACGTCATTACATGACTAAAATCGGCCATCGCTAAAGCTGATAAAACACGTCACGGCATTACATGACTAAAACCGGCCATCGCTAAAACTGATAAAACACATCACGGCATTACATGACTAAAACCGGCCATCGCTAAAACTGATAAAACACATCACGGCATTACATGACTAAAACCGGCCATCGCTAAAACTGATAAAACACATCACGGCATTACATGACTAAAACTGGCCATCGCTAAAACTGATAAAACACATCACGGCATTACATGACTAAAACCGGCCATCGCTAAAACTGATAAAACACATCATGGCATTACATGACTAAAACCGGCCATCGCTAAAGCTGATAAAACACATCACGTCATTACATGACTAAAATCGGCCATCGCTAAAGCTGATAAAACACATCAAGACATTACATGACTAAAACCGGCCATCGCTAAAACTGATAAAACACATCATGACATTACATGACTAAAACCGGCCATCGCTAAAGCTGATAAAACGCCTCACGTCATTACATGACGAACACCAGCCATCGCTGAAGCTGATAAAACACATCATGGCAGTACATGACTAAAACCGGCCATCACTAAAACTGATAAAACACATCATGGCATTACATGACTAAAACCGGCCATCGCTAAAGCTGATAAAACACATCATGGCATTACATGACTAAAATCGGCCATCGCTAAAACTGATAAAACACATCATGGCATTACATGACTAAAACCGGCCATCGCTAAAACTGATAAAACAGCTCACGTCATTAAACGACTGGAAGCAGCCATCGCTAAAGCTGATAAAACACGTCATGGCATTACATGACTAAAACCGGCCATCGTTAAAATTGATAAAACACCTCACGTCATTAAACGAGTGGAAGCAGCCATCGCTAAAGCTGATAAAACATATCACGGCATTACATGTCTAAAACCGGTCATCACTAAAGCTGATAAAACGCCTCACGTCATTACATGACGAAAACACCAGCCATCGCTAAAGCTGATAAAACACGTCACGGCAGTACATGACTAAAACCGGCCATTGCTAAAACTGATAAAATACATCATGTCATTACATGACTAAAACCGGCTATCGCTAAAGCTGATAAAACACATCATGGCATTACATGACTAAAACCGGCCATCGCTAAAACTGATAAAACACATCATGGCATTACATGACTAAAATCGGCCATCGCTAAAACTGATAAAACACATCATGGCATTACATGACTAAAACCGGCCATCGCTAAAACTGATAAAACACATCATGGCATTACATGACTAAAACCGGCCATCGCTAAAACTGATAAAACACATCATGGCATTACATGGCTAAAATCGGCCATCCCTAACGCTGATAAAACACATCATGGCATTACATGACTAAAACCGGCCATCGCTAAAGCTGATAAAACACATCACGGCATTACATGACTAAAACCGGCCATCGCTAAAACTGATAAAACACATCACGGCATTACATGACTAAAACCGGCCATCGCTAAAACTGATAAAACACATCACGGCATTACATGAATAAAATCGGCCATCGCTAAAGCTGATAAAACACGTCATGACATTACATGACTAAAACAGGCCATCGCTAAAACTGATAAAACACCTCACGTCATTACATGACTAAAACCGGCCATCGCTAAAGCTGATAAAACATGTCACGGCATTACATGACTAAAACCGGCCATCGCTAAAGCTGATAAAACACGTCACGGCATTACATGACTAAAACCGGCCATCGCTAAAACTGATAAAACACATCATGGCATTACATGACTAAAACCGGCCATCGCTAAAACTGATAAAACACATCATGGCATTACATGACTAAAACCGGCCATCGCTAAAGCTGATAAAACACGTCACGTCATTACATGACTAATATCGGCCATCGCTAAAGCTGATAAAACACATCATGACATTACATGACTAAAACCGGCCATCGCTAAAACTGATAAAACACATCATGACATTACATGACTAAAACCGGCCATCGCTAAAGCTGATAAAACGCCTCACGTCATTATATGACGAACACCAGCCATCGCTGAAGCTGATAAAACACATCATGGCAGTACATGACTAAAACCGGCCATCGCTTCAACTGATAAAACACATCATGGCATTACATGACTAAAACCGGCCATCGCTAAAGCTGATAAAACACATCATGGCATTACATGACTAAAATCGGCCATCGCTAAAACTGATAAAACACATCATGGCATTACATGACTAAAACCGGCCATCGCTAAAACTGATAAAACACATCATGGCATTACATGACTAAAACTGGCCATCGCTAAAACTGATAAAACACATCATGGCATTACATGACTAAAATCGGCCATCCCTAACGCTGATAAAACACATCATGGCATTACACGACTAAAACCGGCCATCGCTAAAGCTGATAAAACACATCATGGCATTACATGACTAAAATCGGCCATCGCTAAAACTGATAAAACACGTCACGGCATTACATGAATTAAATCGGCCATCGCTAAAGCTGATAAAACACATCATGGCATTACATGACTAAAATCGGCCATCCCTAACGCTGATAAAACACATCATGGCATTACATGACTAAAACCGGCCATCGCTAAAGCTGATAAAACACATCATGACATTACATGACTAAAACCGGCCATCGCTGAAACTGATAAAACACGTCACGGCATTACATGAATAAAATCGGCCATCGCTAAAGCTGATAAAACACATCATGGCATTACATGAATAAAATCGGCCATCGCTAAAACTGATAAAACACATCATGGCATTACATGACTAAAACCGGCCATCGCTAAAACTGATAAAACACCTCACGTCATTAAACGACTGGAAGCAGCCATCGCTAAAGCTGATAAAACATATCACGGCATTACATGACTAAAACCGGTCATCACTAAAGCTGATAAAACGCCTCACGTCATTACATGACGAACACCAGCCATCGCTAAAGCTGAGAAAACACATCATGGCATTACATGAATAAAATCGGCCATCGCTAAAGCTGATAAAACACGTCATGGCATTACATGACTAAAACCGGCCATCGCTAAAGCTGATAAAACATGTCACGGCATTACATGACTAAAATCGGCCATCGCTAAAGCTGATAAAACACGTCACGGCATTACATGACTAAAACCGGCCATCGCTAAAACTGATAAAACACGTCATGGCATTACATGACTAAAACCGGCCATCGCTAAAACTGATAAAACACGTCACGGCATTACATGACTAAAACCGGCCATCGCTAAAACTGATAAAACACATCACGGCATTACATGAATAAAATCAGCCATCGCTAAAGCTGATAAAACACGTCATGACATTACATTACTAAAACCGGCCATCGCTAAAACTGATAAAACACCTCACGTCATTACTTGACTAAAACCGGCCATCGCTAAAGCTGATAAAACATGTCACGGCATTACATGACTAAAACCGGCCATCGCTAAAACTGATAAAACACGTCACGGCATTACATGAATAAAACCGGCCATCGCTAAAACTGATAAAACACGTCACGGCATTACATGACTAAAACCGGCCATCGCTAAAGCTGATAAAACATGTCACGGCATTACATGACTAAAACCGGCCATCGCTAAAGCTGATAAAACACGTCACTGCATTACATGACTAAAACCGGCCATCGCTAAAACTGATAAAACACATCATGGCATTACATGACTAAAACCGGCCATCGCTAAAACTGATAAAACACATCACGGCATTACATGAATAAAATCGGCCATCGCTAAAGCTGATAAAACACGTCACGTCATTACATGACTAAAACCGGCCATCGCTAAAGCTGATAAAACATGTCACGGCATTACATGACTAAAACCGGCCATCGCTAAAGCTGATAAAACATATCACGGCATTACATGACTAAAACCGGCCATCGCTAAAACTGATAAAACACATCACGGCATTACATGACTAAAACCGGCCATCGCTAAAACTGATAAAACACGTCACGGCATTACATGAATAAAACCGGCCATCGCTAAAGCTGATAAAACACGTCATGGCATTACATGACTAAAACCAGTCATCGCTAATGCTGATAAAACACGTCATGGCATTGCATGAATAAAATCGGCCATCGCTAAAACTGATAAAACACATCATGTCATTACATGACTAAAACCGGCCATCGCTATAACTGATAAAACACCTCACGTCATTAAACGACTGGAAGCAGCCATCGCTAAAGCTGATAAAACATATCACGGCATTACATGACTAAAACCGGTCATCACTAAAGCTGATAAAACGCCTCACGTCATTACATGACGAACACCAGCCATCGCTAAAGCTGATAAAACACATCATGGCAGTACATGACTAAAACCGGCCATCGCTAAAACTGAGAAAACACATCATGGCATTACATGAATAAAATCGGCCATCGCTAAAGCTGATAAAACACGTCATGGCATTACATGACTAAAACCGGCCATCGCTAAAACTGATAAAACATATCACGGCATTACATGACTAAAACCGGCCATCGCTAAAACTGATAAAACATGTCACGGCATTACATGACTAAAACCGGCCATCGCTAAAACTGATAAAACATATCACGGCATTACATGACTAAAACCGGCCATCGCTAAAACTGATAAAACATGTCATGGCATTACATGACTAAAACCGGCCATCGCTAAAGCTGATAAATCATGTCACGGCATTAGATGACTAAAATCGGCCATCGCTAAAGCTGATAAAACACATCATGGCATTACATGACTAAAACCGGCCATCGCTAAAGCTGATAAAACATGTCACGGCATTACATGACTAAAATCGGCCATCGCTAAAGCTGATAAAACACGTCACGGCATTACATGACTAAAACCGGCCATCGCTAAAACTGATAAAACACGTCATGGCATTACATGACTAAAACCGGCCATCGCTAAAACTGATAAAACACGTCACGGCATTACATGACTAAAACCGGCCATCGCTAAAACTGATAAAACACATCACGGCATTACATGAATAAAATCGGCCATCGCTAAAGCTGATAAAACACGTCATGACATTACATGACTAAAACCGGCCATCGCTAAAACTGATAAAACACCTCACGTCATTACTTGACTAAAACCGGCCATCGCTAAAGCTGATAAAACATGTCACGGCATTACATGACTAAAACCGGCCATCGCTAAAACTGATAAAACACGTCACGGCATTACATGAATAAAACCGGCCATCGCTAAAACTGATAAAACACGTCACGGCATTACATGACTAAAACCGGCCATCGCTAAAGCTGATAAAACATGTCACGGCATTACATGACTAAAACCGGCCATCGCTAAAGCTGATAAAACACGTCACGGCATTACATGACTAAAACCGGCCACCGCTAAAGCTGATAAAACACGTCACGTCATTACATGACTAAAATCGGCCATCGCTAAAGCTGATAAAACACGTCATGGCATTACATGACTAAAACCGGCCATCGCTAAAGCTGATAAAACACGTCATGGCATTACATGACAAAAATCGGCCATCGCTAAAGCTGATAAAACACATCACGGCATTACATGACTAAAACCGGCCATCGCTAAAACTGATAAAACACATCATGGCATTACATGACTAAAACCGGCCATCGCTAAAGCTGATAAAACACGTCATGACATTACATGACTAAAATCGGCCATCGCTAAAGCTGATAAAACACATCATGGCATTACATGACTAAAACCGGCCATCGCTAAAACTGATAAAACACATCATGGCATTACATGACTAAAACCGGCCATCGCTAAAGCTGATAAAACACGTCACGTCATTACATGACTAAAATCGGCCATCGCTAAAGCTGATAAAACATATCATGACATTACATGACTAAAACCGGCCATCGCTAAAACTGATAAAACACATCATGACATTACATGACTAAAACCGGCCATCGCTAAAGCTGATAAAACGCCTCACGTCATTACATGACGAACACCAGCCATCGCTGAAGCTGATAAAACACATCATGGCATTACATGACTAAAACCGGCCATCGCTAAAGCTGATAAAACACATCATGGCATTACATGACTAAAATCGGCCATCGCTAAAACTGATAAAACACATCATGGCATTACATGACTAAAACCGGCCATCGCTAAAACTGATAAAACACATCATGGCATTACATGACTAAAACCGGCCATCGCTAAAACTGATAAAACACATCATGGCATTACATGACTAAAATCGGCCATCCCTAACGCTGATAAAACACATCATGGCATTACATGACTAAAACCGGCCATCGCTAAAGCTGATAAAACACATCATGGCATTACATGACTAAAATCGGCCATCGCTAAAACTGATAAAACACGTCACGGCATTACATGAATAAAAGCGGCCATCGCTAAAGCTGATAAAACACATCATGGCATTACATGACTAAAATCGTCCATCCCTAACGCTGATAAAACACATCATGGCATTACATGACTAAAACCGGCCATCGCTAAAGCTGATAAAACACATCATGACATTACATGACTAAAACCGGCCATCGCTGAAACTGATAAAACACGTCACGGCATTACATGAATAAAATCGGCCATCGCTAATGCTGATAAAACACATCATGGCATTACATGAATAAAATCGGCCATCGCTAAAACTGATAAAACACATCATGGCATTACATGACTAAAACCGGCCATCGCTAAAACTGATAAAACACCTCACGTCATTAAACGACTGGAAGCAGCCATCGCTAAAGCTGATAAAACATATCACGGCATTACATGACTAAAACCGGTCATCACTAAAGCTGATAAAACGCCTCACGTCATTACATGACGAACACCAGCCATCGCTAAAGCTGATAAAACACATCATGGCAGTACATGACTAAAACCGGCCATCGCTAAAACTGATAAAACACATCATGGCATTACATGAATAAAATCGGCCATCGCTAAAGCTGATAAAACACGTCATGGCATTACATGACTAAAACCGGCCATCGCTAAAACTGATAAAACATATCACGGCATTACATGACTAAAACCGGCCATCGCTAAAACTAATAAAACATATCACGGCATTACATGACTAAAACCGGCCATCGCTAAAACTGATAAAACATGTCACGGCATTACATGACTAAAACCGGCCATCGCTAAAACTGATAAAACATATCACGGCATTACATGACTAAAACCGGCCATCGCTAAAACTGATAAAACATGTCACGGCATTACATGAATAAAACCGGCCATCGCTAAAACTGATAAAACACGTCACGGCATTACATGACTAAAACCGGCCATCGCTAAAGCTGATAAAACATGTCACGGCATTACATGACTAAAACCGGCCATCGCTAAAGCTGATAAAACATGTCACGGCATTAGATGACTAAAATCGGCCATCGCTAAAGCTGATAAAACACGTCATGGCATTACATGACTAAAACCGGCCATCGCTAAAGCTGATAAAACATGTCACGGCATTACATGACTAAAATCGGCCATCGCTAAAGCTGATAAAACACGTCACGGCATTACATGACTAAAACCGGCCATCGCTAAAACTGATAAAACACGTCATGGCATTACATGACTAAAACCGGCCATCGCTAAAACTGATAAAACACGTCACGGCATTACATGACTAAAACCGGCCATCGCTAAAACTGATAAAACACATCACGGCATTACATGAATAAAATCGGCCATCGCTAAAGCTGATAAAACACGTCATGACATTACATGACTAAAACCGGCCATCGCTAAAACTGATAAAACACCTCACGTCATTACATGACTAAAACCGGCCATCGCTAAAGCTGATAAAACATGTCACGGCATTACACGACTAAAACCGGCCATCGCTAAAACTGATAAAACACGTCACGGCATTACATGAATAAAACCGGCCATCGCTAAAACTGATAAAACACGTCACGGCATTACATGACTAAAACCGGCCATCGCTAAAGCTGATAAAACACGTCACGGCATTACATGACTAAAACCGGCCATCGCTAAAGCTGATAAAACACGTCACGTCATTACATGACTAAAACCGGCCATCGCTAAAGCTGATAAAACACGTCATGGCATTACATGACTAAAACCGGCCATCGCTAAAGCTGATAAAACACGTCACGTCATTACATGACTAAAATCGGCCATCGCTAAAGCTGATAAAACACGTCACTGCATTACATGACTAAAACCGGCCATCGCTAAAACTGATAAAACACATCATGGCATTACATGACTAAAACCGGCCATCGCTAAAACTGATAAAACACATCACGGCATTACATGAATAAAATCGGCCATCGCTAAAGCTGATAAAACACGTCACGTCATTACATGACTAAAACCGGCCATCGCTAAAGCTGATAAAACACGTCACGGCATTACATGACTAAAACCGGCCATCGCTAAAGCTGATAAAACATATCACGGCATTACATGACTAAAACCGGCCATCGCTAAAACTGATAAAACACGTCACGGCATTACATGACTAAAACCGGCCATCGCTAAAACTGATAAAACACATCACGGCATTACATGACTAAAACCGGCCATCGCTAAAACTGATAAAACACGTCACGGCATTACATGAATAAAACCGGCCATCGCTAAAGCTGATAAAACACGTCATGGCATTACATGACTAAAACCAGTCATCGCTAATGCTGATAAAACACGTCATGGCATTACATGACTAAAATCGGCCATCGCTAAAGCTGATAAAACACGTCATGGCATTACATGACTAAAACCGGCCATCGCTAAAGCTGATAAAACACGTCATGATATAACATGACTAAAACCGGCCATCGCTAAAGCTGATAAAACATGTCATGGCATTACATGACTAAAACCGGCCATCGCTAAAGCTGATAAAACATGTCACGGCATTACATGACTAAAATCGGCCATCGCTAAAGCTGATAAAACACATCATGACATTACATGACTAAAACCGGCCATCGCTAAAACTGATAAAACACATCATGACATTACATGACTAAAACCGGCCATCGCTAAAGCTGATAAAATGCCTCACGTCATTACATGACGAACACCAGCCATCACTGAAGCTGATAAAACACATCATGGCAGTACATGACTAAAACCGGCCATCGCTAAAACTGATAAAACACATCATGGCATTACATGACTAAAACCGGCCATCGCTAAAGCTGATAAAACACATCATGGCATTACATGACTAAAATCGGCCATCGCTAAAACTGATAAAACACATCATGGCATTACATGACTAAAACCGGCCATCGCTAAAACTGATAAAACACATCATGGCATTACATGACTAAAACCGGCCATCGCTAAAACTGATAAAACACATCATGGCATTACATGACTAAAATCGGCCATCCCTAACGCTGATAAAACACATCATGGCATTACATGACTAAAACCGGCCATCGCTAAAGCTGATAAAACACGTCACGTCATTACATGACTAAAATCGGCCATCGCTAAAGCTGATAAAACACATCATGACATTACATGACTAAAACCGGCCATCGCTAAAACTGATAAAACACATCATGACATTACATGACTAAAACCGGCCATCGCTAAAGCTGATAAAACGCCTCACGTCATTACATGACGAACACCAGCCATCGCTGAAGCTGATAAAACACATCATGGCAGTACATGACTAAAACCGGCCATCGCTAAAACTGATAAAACACATCATGGCATTACATGACTAAAACCGGCCATCGCTAAAGCTGATAAAACACATCATGGCATTACATGACTAAAATCGGCCATCGCTAAAACTGATAAAACACATCATGGCATTACATGACTAAAACCGGCCATCGCTAAAACTGATAAAACACCTCACGTCATTAAACGACTGGAAGCAGCCATCGCTAAAGCTGATAAAACACGTCATGGCATTACATGACTAAAACCGGCCATCGTTAAAATTGATAAAACACCTCACGTCATTAAACGAGTGGAAGCAGCCATCGCTAAAGCTGATAAAACATATCACGGCATTACATGTCTAAAACCGGTCATCACTAAAGCTGATAAAACGCCTCACGTCATTACATGACGAAAACACCAGCCATCGCTAAAGCTGATAAAACACGTCACGGCAGTACATGACTAAAACCGGCCATTGCTAAAACTGATAAAATACATCATGTCATTACATGACTAAAACCGGCTATCGCTAAAGCTGATAAAACACATCATGGCATTACATGACTAAAACCGGCCATCGCTAAAACTGATAAAACACATCATGGCATTACATGACTAAAATCGGCCATCGCTAAAACTGATAAAACACATCATGGCATTACATGACTAAAACCGGCCATCGCTAAAACTGATAAAACACATCATGGCATTACATGACTAAAACCGGCCATCGCTAAAACTGATAAAACACATCATGGCATTACATGACTAAAATCGGCCATCCCTAACGCTGATAAAACACATCATGGCATTACATGACTAAAACCGGCCATCGCTAAAGCTGATAAAACACATCACGGCATTACATGACTAAAACCGGCCATCGCTAAAACTGATAAAACACATCACGGCATTACATGACTAAAACCGGCCATCGCTAAAACTGATAAAACACATCACGGCATTACATGAATAAAATCGGCCATCGCTAAAGCTGATAAAACACGTCATGACATTACATGACTAAAACAGGCCATCGCTAAAACTGATAAAACACCTCACGTCATTACATGACTAAAACCGGCCATCGCTAAAGCTGATAAAACACGTCACGGCATTACATGACTAAAACCGGCCATCGCTAAAACTGATAAAACACATCATGGCATTACATGACTAAAACCGGCCATCGCTAAAACTGATAAAACACATCATGGCATTACATGACTAAAACCGGCCATCGCTAAAGCTGATAAAACACGTCACGTCATTACATGACTAATATCGGCCATCGCTAAAGCTGATAAAACACATCATGACATTACATGACTAAAACCGGCCATCGCTAATCTGATAAAACACATCATGACATTACATGACTAAAACCGGCCATCGCTAAAGCTGATAAAACACCTCACGTCATTACATGACGAACACCAGCCATCGCTGAAGCTGATAAAACACATCATGGCAGTACATGACTAAAACCGGCCATCGCTTCAACTGATAAAACACATCATGGCATTACATGACTAAAACCGGCCATCGCTAAAGCTGATAAAACACATCATGGCATTACATGACTAAAATCGGCCATCGCTAAAACTGATAAAACACATCATGGCATTACATGACTAAAACCGGCCATCGCTAAAACTGATAAAACACATTATGGCATTACATGACTAAAACTGGCCATCGCTAAAACTGATAAAACACATCATGGCATTACATGACTAAAATCGGCCATCCCTAACGCTGATAAAACACATCATGGCATTACATGACTAAAACCGGCCATCGCTAAAGCTGATAAAACACATCATGGCATTACATGACTAAAATCGGCCATCGCTAAAACTGATAAAACACGTCACGGCATTACATGAATAAAATCGGCCATCGCTAAAGCTGATAAAACACATCATGGCATTACATGACTAAAATCGGCCATCCCTAACGCTGATAAAACACATCATGGCATTACATGACTAAAACCGGCCATCGCTAAAGCTGATAAAACACATCATGACATTACATGACTAAAACCGGCCATCGCTGAAACTGATAAAACACGTCACGGCATTACATGAATAAAATCGGCCATCGCTAAAGCTGATAAAACACATCATGGCATTACATGAATAAAATCGGCCATCGCTAAAACTGATAAAACACATCATGGCATTACATGACTAAAACCGGCCATCGCTAAAACTGATAAAACACCTCACGTCATTAAACGACTGGAAGCAGCCATCGCTAAAGCTGATAAAACATATCACGGCATTACATGACTAAAACCGGTCATCACTAAAGCTGATAAAACGCCTCACGTCATTACATGACGAACACCAGCCATCGCTAAAGCTGATAAAACACATCATGGCAGTACATGACTAAAACCGGCCATCGCTAAAACTGAGAAAACACATCATGGCATTACATGAATAAAATCGGCCATCGCTAAAGCTGATAAAACACGTCATGGCATTACATGACTAAAACCGGCCATCGCTAAAACTGATAAAACATATCACGGCATTACATGACTAAAACCGGCCATCGCTAAAACTGATAAAACATGTCACGGCATTACATGACTAAAACCGGCCATCGCTAAAACTGATAAAACATATCACGGCATTACATGACTAAAACCGGCCATCGCTAAAACTGATAAAACATGTCACGGCATTACATGAATAAAACCGGCCATCGCTAAAACTGATAAAACACGTCACGGCATTACATGACTAAAACCGGCCATCGCTAAAGCTGATAAAACATGTCATGGCATTACATGACTAAAACCGGCCATCGCTAAAGCTGATAAAACATGTCACGGCATTAGATGACTAAAATCGGCCATCGCTAAAGCTGATAAAACACGTCATGGCATTACATGACTAAAACCGGCCATCGCTAAAGCTGATAAAACATGTCACGGCATTACATGACTAAAATCGGCCATCGCTAAAGCTGATAAAACACGTCACGGCATTACATGACTAAAACCGGCCATCGCTAAAACTGATAAAACACGTCATGGCATTACATGACTAAAACCGGCCATCGCTAAAACTGATAAAACACGTCACGGCATTACATGACTAAAACCGGCCATCGCTAAAACTGATAAAACACATCACGGCATTACATGAATAAAATCGGCCATTGCTAAAGCTGATAAAACACGTCATGACATTACATGACTAAAACCGGCCATCGCTAAAACTGATAAAACACCTCACGTCATTACTTGACTAAAACCGGCCATCGCTAAAGCTGATAAAACATGTCACGGCATTACATGACTAAAACCGGCCATCGCTAAAACTGATAAAACACGTCACGGCATTACATGAATAAAACCGTCCATCGCTAAAACTGATAAAACACGTCACGGCATTACATGACTAAAACTGGCCATCGCTAAAGCTGATAAAACATGTCACGGCATTACATGACTCAAACCGGCCATCGCTAAAGCTGATAAAACACGTCACGGCATTACATGACTAAAACCGGCCATCGCTAAAGCTGATAAAACATGTCACGGCATTACATGACTAAAACCGGCCATCGCTAAAGCTGATAAAACACGTCACGGCATTACATGACTAAAACCGGCCATCGCTAAAACTGATAAAACACATCATGGCATTACATGACTAAAACCGGCCATCGCTAAAACTGATAAAACACATCATGGCATTACATGACTAAAACCGGCCATCGCTAAAGCTGATAAAACACGTCACGTCATTACATGACTAATATCGGCCATCGCTAAAGCTGATAAAACACATCATGACATTACATGACTAAAACCGGCCATCGCTAAAACTGATAAAACACATCATGACATTACATGACTAAAACCGGCCATCGCTAAAGCTGATAAAACGCCTCACGTCATTACATGACGAACACCAGCCATCGCTGAAGCTGATAAAACACATCATGGCAGTACATGACTAAAACCGGCCATCGCTTCAACTGATAAAACACATCATGGCATTACATGACTAAAACCGGCCATCGCTAAAGCTGATAAAACACATCATGGCATTACATGACTAAAATCGGCCATCGCTAAAACTGATAAAACACATCATGGCATTACATGACTAAAACCGGCCATCGCTAAAACTGATAAAACACATTATGGCATTACATGACTAAAACTGGCCATCGCTAAAACTGATAAAACACATCATGGCATTACATGACTAAAATCGGCCATCCCTAACGCTGATAAAACACATCATGGCATTACATGACTAAAACCGGCCATCGCTAAAGCTGATAAAACACATCATGGCATTACATGACTAAAATCGGCCATCGCTAAAACTGATAAAACACGTCACGGCATTACATGAATAAAATCGGCCATCGCTAAAGCTGATAAAACACATCATGGCATTACATGACTAAAATCGGCCATCCCTAACGCTGATAAAACACATCATGGCATTACATGACTAAAACCGGCCATCGCTAAAGCTGATAAAACACATCATGACATTACATGACTAAAACCGGCCATCGCTAAAGCTGATAAAACACATCATGACATTACATGACTAAAACCGGCCATCGCTGAAACTGATAAAACACGTCACGGCATTACATGAATAAAATCGGCCATCGCTAAAGCTGATAAAACACATCATGGCATTACATGAATAAAATCGGCCATCGCTAAAACTGATAAAACACATCATGGCATTACATGACTAAAACCGGCCATCGCTAAAACTGATAAAACACCTCACGTCATTAAACGACTGGAAGCAGCCATCGCTAAAGCTGATAAAACATATCACGGCATTACATGACTAAAACCGGTCATCACTAAAGCTGATAAAACGCCTCACGTCATTACATGACGAACACCAGCCATCGCTAAAGCTGATAAAACACATCATGGCAGTACATGACTAAAACCGGCCATCGCTAAAACTGAGAAAACACATCATGGCATTACATGAATAAAATCGGCCATTGCTAAAGCTGATAAAACACGTGATGGCATTACATGACTAAAACCGGCCATCGCTAAAACTGATAAAACATATCACGGCATTACATGACTAAAACCGGCCATCGCTAAAACTGATAAAACATGTCACGGCATTACATGACTAAAACCGGCCATCGCTAAAACTGATAAAACATATCACGGCATTACATGACTAAAACCGGCCATCGCTAAAACTGATAAAACATGTCACGGCATTACATGAATAAAACCGGCCATCGCTAAAACTGATAAAACACGTCACGGCACTACATGACTAAAACCGGCCATCGCTAAAGCTGATAAAACATGTCATGGCATTACATGACTAAAACCGGCCATCGCTAAAGCTGATAAAACATGTCACGGCATTAGATGACTAAAATCGGCCATCGCTAAAGCTGATAAAACACGTCATGGCATTACATGACTAAAACCGGCCATCGCTAAAGCTGATAAAACATGTCACGGCATTACATGACTAAAATCGGCCATCGCTAAAGCTGATAAAACACGTCACGGCATTACATGACTAAAACCGGCCATCGCTAAAACTGATAAAACACGTCATGGCATTACATGACTAAAACCGGCCATCGCTAAAACTGATAAAACACGTCACGGCATTACATGACTAAAACCGGCCATCGCTAAAACTGATAAAACACATCACGGCATTACATGAATAAAATCGGTCATCGCTAAAGCTGATAAAACACGTCATGACATTACATGACTAAAACCGGCCATCGCTAAAACTGATAAAACACCTCACGTCATTACTTGACT
The DNA here is from genome assembly GCF_046119375.1 of Phyllobates terribilis. Lineage (NCBI taxonomy): Eukaryota > Metazoa > Chordata > Amphibia > Anura > Dendrobatidae > Phyllobates > Phyllobates terribilis. Next base: position 159,917,228 of record NW_027362761.1, read on the forward strand.
AAAACCGGCCATCGCTAAAGCTGATAAAACATGTCACGGCATTACATGACTAAAACCGGCCATCGCTAAAACTGATAAAACACGTCACGGCATTACATGAATAAAACCGTCCATCGCTAAAACTGATAAAACACGTCACGGCATTACATGACTAAAACTGGCCATCGCTAAAGCTGATAAAACATGTCACGGCATTACATGACTAAAACCGGCCATCGCTAAAGCTGATAAAACACGTCACGGCATTACATGACTAAAACCGGCCATCGCTAAAGCTGATAAAACACGTCACGTCATTACATGACTAAAATCGGCCATCGCTAAAGCTGATAAAACACGTCACGGCATTACATGACTAAAATCGGCCATCGCTAAAGCTGATAAAACACGTCACGTCATTACATGACTAAAATCGGCCATCGCTAAAGCTGATAAAACACGTCACGGCATTACATGACTAAAATCGGCCATCGCTAAAACTGATAAAACACGTCATGGCATTACATGACTAAAACCGGCCATCGCTAAAGCTGATAAAACACGTCACGGCATTACATGACTAAAATCGGCCATCGCTAAAGCTGATAAAACACATCACGGCATTACATGACTAAAACCGGCCATCGCTAAAACTGATAAAACACATCATGGCATTACATGACTAAAACCGGCCATCGCTAAACCTGATAAAACACGTCATGACATTACATGACTAAAATCGGCCATCGCTAAAGCTGATAAAACACATCATGGCATTACATGACTAAAACCGGCCATCGCTAAAACTGATAAAACACATCATGGCATTACATGACTAAAACCGGCCATCGCTAAAGGTGATAAAACAAGTCACGTCATTACATGACTAAAATCGGCCATCGCTAAAGCTGATAAAACATATCATGACATTACATGACTAAAACCGGCCATCGCTAAAACTGATAAAACACATCATGACATTACATGACTAAAACCGGCCATCGCTAAAGCTGATAAAACGCCTCACGTCATTACATGACGAACACCAGCCATCGCTGAAGCTGATAAAACACATCATGGCAGTACATGACTAAAACCGGCCATCGCTAAAACTGATAAAACACATCATGGCATTACATGACTAAAACCGGCCATCGCTAAAGCTGATAAAACACATCATGGCATTACATGACTAAAATCGGCCATCGCTAAAACTGATAAAACACATCATGGCATTACATGACTAAAACCGGCCATCGCTAAAACTGATAAAACACATCATGGCATTACATGACTAAAACCGGCCATCGCTAAAACTGATAAAACACATCATGGCATTACATGACTAAAATCGGCCATCCCTAACGCTGATAAAACACATCATGGCATTACATGACTAAAACCGGCCATCGCTAAAGCTGATAAAACACATCATGGCATTACATGACTAAAATCGGCCATCGCTAAAACTGATAAAACACGTCACGGCATTACATGAATAAAATCGGCCATCGCTAAAGCTGATAAAACACATCATGGCATTACATGACTAAAATCGGCCATCCCTAACGCTGATAAAACACATCATGGCATTACATGACTAAAACCGGCCATCGCTAAAACTGATAAAACACATCATGGCATTACATGACTAAAACCGGCCATCGCTAAAGCTGATAAAACACGTCACGTCATTACATGACTAATATCGGCCATCGCTAAAGCTGATAAAACACATCATGACATTACATGACTAAAACCGGCCATCGCTAATCTGATAAAACACATCATGACATTACATGACTAAAACCGGCCATCGCTAAAGCTGATAAAACACCTCACGTCATTACATGACGAACACCAGCCATCGCTGAAGCTGATAAAACACATCATGGCAGTACATGACTAAAACCGGCCATCGCTTCAACTGATAAAACACATCATGGCATTACATGACTAAAACCGGCCATCGCTAAAGCTGATAAAACACATCATGGCATTACATGACTAAAATCGGCCATCGCTAAAACTGATAAAACACATCATGGCATTACATGACTAAAACCGGCCATCGCTAAAACTGATAAAACACATTATGGCATTACATGACTAAAACTGGCCATCGCTAAAACTGATAAAACACATCATGGCATTACATGACTAAAATCGGCCATCCCTAACGCTGATAAAACACATCATGGCATTACATGACTAAAACCGGCCATCGCTAAAGCTGATAAAACACATCATGGCATTACATGACTAAAATCGGCCATCGCTAAAACTGATAAAACACGTCACGGCATTACATGAATAAAATCGGCCATCGCTAAAGCTGATAAAACACATCATGGCATTACATGACTAAAATCGGCCATCCCTAACGCTGATAAAACACATCATGGCATTACATGACTAAAACCGGCCATCGCTAAAGCTGATAAAACACATCATGACATTACATGACTAAAACCGGCCATCGCTGAAACTGATAAAACACGTCACGGCATTACATGAATAAAATCGGCCATCGCTAAAGCTGATAAAACACATCATGGCATTACATGAATAAAATCGGCCATCGCTAAAACTGATAAAACACATCATGGCATTACATGACTAAAACCGGCCATCGCTAAAACTGATAAAACACCTCACGTCATTAAACGACTGGAAGCAGCCATCGCTAAAGCTGATAAAACATATCACGGCATTACATGACTAAAACCGGTCATCACTAAAGCTGATAAAACGCCTCACGTCATTACATGACGAACACCAGCCATCGCTAAAGCTGATAAAACACATCATGGCAGTACATGACTAAAACCGGCCATCGCTAAAACTGAGAAAACACATCATGGCATTACATGAATAAAATCGGCCATCGCTAAAGCTGATAAAACACGTCATGGCATTACATGACTAAAACCGGCCATCGCTAAAACTGATAAAACATATCACGGCATTACATGACTAAAACCGGCCATCGCTAAAACTGATAAAACATGTCACGGCATTACATGACTAAAACCGGCCATCGCTAAAACTGATAAAACATATCACGGCATTACATGACTAAAACCGGCCATCGCTAAAACTGATAAAACATGTCACGGCATTACATGAATAAAACCGGCCATCGCTAAAACTGATAAAACACGTCACGGCATTACATGACTAAAACCGGCCATCGCTAAAGCTGATAAAACATGTCATGGCATTACATGACTAAAACCGGCCATCGCTAAAGCTGATAAAACATGTCACGGCATTAGATGACTAAAATCGGCCATCGCTAAAGCTGATAAAACACGTCATGGCATTACATGACTAAAACCGGCCATCGCTAAAGCTGATAAAACATGTCACGGCATTACATGACTAAAATCGGCCATCGCTAAAGCTGATAAAACACGTCACGGCATTACATGACTAAAACCGGCCATCGCTAAAACTGATAAAACACGTCATGGCATTACATGACTAAAACCGGCCATCGCTAAAACTGATAAAACACGTCACGGCATTACATGACTAAAACCGGCCATCGCTAAAACTGATAAAACACATCACGGCATTACATGAATAAAATCGGCCATTGCTAAAGCTGATAAAACACGTCATGACATTACATGACTAAAACCGGCCATCGCTAAAACTGATAAAACACCTCACGTCATTACTTGACTAAAACCGGCCATCGCTAAAGCTGATAAAACATGTCACGGCATTACATGACTAAAACCGGCCATCGCTAAAACTGATAAAACACGTCACGGCATTACATGAATAAAACCGTCCATCGCTAAAACTGATAAAACACGTCACGGCATTACATGACTAAAACTGGCCATCGCTAAAGCTGATAAAACATGTCACGGCATTACATGACTCAAACCGGCCATCGCTAAAGCTGATAAAACACGTCACGGCATTACATGACTAAAACCGGCCATCGCTAAAGCTGATAAAACATGTCACGGCATTACATGACTAAAACCGGCCATCGCTAAAGCTGATAAAACACGTCACGGCATTACATGACTAAAACCGGCCATCGCTAAAACTGATAAAACACATCATGGCATTACATGACTAAAACCGGCCATCGCTAAAACTGATAAAACACATCATGGCATTACATGACTAAAACCGGCCATCGCTAAAGCTGATAAAACACGTCACGTCATTACATGACTAATATCGGCCATCGCTAAAGCTGATAAAACACATCATGACATTACATGACTAAAACCGGCCATCGCTAAAACTGATAAAACACATCATGACATTACATGACTAAAACCGGCCATCGCTAAAGCTGATAAAACGCCTCACGTCATTACATGACGAACACCAGCCATCGCTGAAGCTGATAAAACACATCATGGCAGTACATGACTAAAACCGGCCATCGCTTCAACTGATAAAACACATCATGGCATTACATGACTAAAACCGGCCATCGCTAAAGCTGATAAAACACATCATGGCATTACATGACTAAAATCGGCCATCGCTAAAACTGATAAAACACATCATGGCATTACATGACTAAAACCGGCCATCGCTAAAACTGATAAAACACATTATGGCATTACATGACTAAAACTGGCCATCGCTAAAACTGATAAAACACATCATGGCATTACATGACTAAAATCGGCCATCCCTAACGCTGATAAAACACATCATGGCATTACATGACTAAAACCGGCCATCGCTAAAGCTGATAAAACACATCATGGCATTACATGACTAAAATCGGCCATCGCTAAAACTGAAAAAACACGTCACGGCATTACATGAATAAAATCGGCCATCGCTAAAGCTGATAAAACACATCATGGCATTACATGACTAAAATCGGCCATCCCTAACGCTGATAAAACACATCATGGCATTACATGACTAAAACCGGCCATCGCTAAAGCTGATAAAACACATCATGACATTACATGACTAAAACCGGCCATCGCTAAAGCTGATAAAACACATCATGACATTACATGACTAAAACCGGCCATCGCTGAAACTGATAAAACACGTCACGGCATTACATGAATAAAATCGGCCATCGCTAAAGCTGATAAAACACATCATGGCATTACATGAATAAAATCGGCCATCGCTAAAACTGATAAAACACATCATGGCATTACATGACTAAAACCGGCCATCGCTAAAACTGATAAAACACCTCACGTCATTAAACGACTGGAAGCAGCCATCGCTAAAGCTGATAAAACATATCACGGCATTACATGACTAAAACCGGTCATCACTAAAGCTGATAAAACGCCTCACGTCATTACATGACGAACACCAGCCATCGCTAAAGCTGATAAAACACATCATGGCAGTACATGACTAAAACCGGTCATCGCTAAAACTGAGAAAACACATCATGGCATTACATGAATAAAATCGGCCATTGCTAAAGCTGATAAAACACGTCATGGCATTACATGACTAAAACCGGCCATCGCTAAAACTGATAAAACATATCACGGCATTACATGACTAAAACCGGCCATCGCTAAAACTGATAAAACATGTCACGGCATTACATGACTAAAACCGGCCATCGCTAAAACTGATAAAACATATCACGGCATTACATGACTAAAACCGGCCATCGCTAAAACTGATAAAACATGTCACGGCATTACATGAATAAAACCGGCCATCGCTAAAACTGATAAAACACGTCACGGCACTACATGACTAAAACCGGCCATCGCTAAAGCTGATAAAACATGTCATGGCATTACATGACTAAAACCGGCCATCGCTAAAGCTGATAAAACATGTCACGGCATTAGATGACTAAAATCGGCCATCGCTAAAGCTGATAAAACACGTCATGGCATTACATGACTAAAACCGGCCATCGCTAAAGCTGATAAAACATGTCACGGCATTACATGACTAAAATCGGCCATCGCTAAAGCTGATAAAACACGTCACGGCATTACATGACTAAAACCGGCCATCGCTAAAACTGATAAAACACGTCATGGCATTACATGACTAAAACCGGCCATCGCTAAAACTGATAAAACACGTCACGGCATTACATGACTAAAACCGGCCATCGCTAAAACTGATAAAACACATCACGGCATTACATGAATAAAATCGGCCATCGCTAAAGCTGATAAAACACGTCATGACATTACATGACTAAAACCGGCCATCGCTAAAACTGATAAAACACCTCACGTCATTACTTGACTAAAACCGGCCATCGCTAAAGCTGATAAAACATGTCACGGCATTACATGACTAAAACCGGCCATCGCTAAAACTGATAAAACACGTCACGGCATTACATGAATAAAACCGTCCATCGCTAAAACTGATAAAACACGTCACGGCATTACATGACTAAAACTGGCCATCGCTAAAGCTGATAAAACATGTCACGGCATTACATGACTAAAACCGGCCATCGCTAAAGCTGATAAAACACGTCACGGCATTACATGACTAAAACCGGCCATCGCTAAAGCTGATAAAACACGTCACGTCATTACATGACTAAAATCGGCCATCGCTAAAGCTGATAAAACACGTCACGGCATTACATGACTAAAATCGGCCATCGCTAAAGCTGATAAAACACGTCACGTCATTACATGACTAAAATCGGCCATCGCTAAAGCTGATAAAACACGTCACGGCATTACATGACTAAAATCGGCCATCGCTAAAACTGATAAAACACGTCATGGCATTACATGACTAAAACCGGCCATCGCTAAAGCTGATAAAACACGTCACGGCATTACATGACTAAAATCGGCCATCGCTAAAGCTGATAAAACACATCACGGCATTACATGACTAAAACCGGCCATCGCTAAAACTGATAAAACACATCATGGCATTACATGACTAAAACCGGCCATCGCTAAACCTGATAAAACACGTCATGACATTACATGACTAAAATCGGCCATCGCTAAAGCTGATAAAACACATCATGGCATTACATGACTAAAACCGGCCATCGCTAAAACTGATAAAACACATCATGGCATTACATGACTAAAACCGGCCATCGCTAAAGGTGATAAAACACGTCACGTCATTACATGACTAAAATCGGCCATCGCTAAAGCTGATAAAACATATCATGACATTACATGACTAAAACCGGCCATCGCTAAAACTGATAAAACACATCATGACATTACATGACTAAAACCGGCCATCGCTAAAGCTGATAAAACGCCTCACGTCATTACATGACGAACACCAGCCATCGCTGAAGCTGATAAAACACATCATGGCAGTACATGACTAAAACCGGCCATCGCTAAAACTGATAAAACACATCATGGCATTACATGACTAAAACCGGCCATCGCTAAAGCTGATAAAACACATCATGGCATTACATGACTAAAATCGGCCATCGATAAAACTGATAAAACACATCATGGCATTACATGACTAAAACCGGCCATCGCTAAAACTGATAAAACACATCATGGCATTACATGACTAAAACCGGCCATCGCTAAAACTGATAAAACACATCATGGCATTACATGACTAAAATCGGCCATCCCTAACGCTGATAAAACACATCATGGCATTACATGACTAAAACCGGCCATCGCTAAAGCTGATAAAACACATCATGGCATTACATGACTAAAATCGGCCATCGCTAAAACTGATAAAACACGTCACGGCATTACATGAATAAAATCGGCCATCGCTAAAGCTGATAAAACACATCATGGCATTACATGACTAAAATCGGCCATCCCTAACGCTGATAAAACACATCATGGCATTACATGACTAAAACCGGCCATCGCTAAAGCTGATAAAACACATCATGACATTACATGACTAAAACCGGCCATCGCTGAAACTGATAAAACACGTCACGGCATTACATGAATAAAATCGGCCATCGCTAATGCTGATAAAACACATCATGGCATTACATGAATAAAATGGCCATCGCTAAAACTGATAAAACACATCATGGCATTACATGACTAAAACCGGCCATCGCTAAAACTGATAAAACACCTCACGTCATTAAACGACTGGAAGCAGCCATCGCTAAAGCTGATAAAACACATCACGGCATTACATGACTAAAACCGGTCATCACTAAAGCTGATAAAACGCCTCACGTCATTACATGACGAACACCAGCCATCGCTAAAGCTGATAAAACACATCATGGCAGTACATGACTAAAACCGACCATCGCTAAAACTGATAAAACACATCATGGCATTACATGAATAAAATCGGCCATCGATAAAGCTGATAAAACACGTCATGGCATTACATGACTAAAACCGGCCATCGCTAAAACTGATAAAAGATATCACGGCATTACATGACTAAAACCGGCCATCGCTAAAACTGATAAAACATATCACGGCATTACATGACTAAAACCGGCCATCGCTAAAACTGATAAAACATGTCACGGCATTACATGACTAAAACCGGCCATCGCTAAAACTGATAAAACATATCACGGCATTACATGACTAAAACCGGCCATCGCTAAAACTGATAAAAGATGTCACGGCATTACATGAATAAAACCGGCCATCGCTAAAACTGATAAAACACGTCACGGCATTACATGACTAAAACCGGCCATCGCTAAAGCTGATAAAACATGTCACGGCATTACATGACTAAAACCGGCCATCGCTAAAGCTGACAAAACATGTCACGGCATTAGATGACTAAAATCGGCCATCGCTAATGCTGATAAAACACGTCATGGCATTACATGACTAAAACCGGCCATCGCTAAAGCTGATAAAACATGTCACGGCATTACATGACTAAAATCGGCCATCGCTAAAGCTGATAAAACACGTCACGGCATTACATGACTAAAACCGGCCATCGCTAAAACTGATAAAACACGTCATGGCATTACATGACTAAAACCGGCCATCGCTAAAACTGATAAAACACGTCATGGCATTACATGACTAAAACCGGCCATCGCTAAAGCTGATAAAACACGTCATGGCATTACATGACTAAAACCGGCCATCGCTAAAGCTGATAAAACACGTCATGGCATTACATGACTAAAACCGGCCATCGCTAAAGCTGATAAAACACGTCATGATATAACATGACTAAAACCGGCCATCGCTAAAGCTGATAAAACATGTCATGGCATTACATGACTAAAACCGGCCATCGCTAAAGCTGATAAAACATGTCACGGCATTACATGACTAAAATCGGCCATCGCTAAAGCTGATAAAACACATCATGACATTACATGACTAAAACCGGCCATCGCTAAAACTGATAAAACACATCATGACATTACATGACTAAAACCGGCCATCGCTAAAACTAATAAAACACATCATGGCATTACATGACTAAAACCAGCCATCGCTGAAGCTGATAAAACACATCATGGCAGTACATGACTAAAACCGGCCATCGCTAAAACTGATAAAACACATCATGGCATTACATGACTAAAACCGGCCATCGCTAAAGCTGATAAAACACATCATGGCATTACATGACTAAAATCGGCCATCGCTAAAACTGATAAAACACATCATGGCATTACATGACTAAAACCGGCCATCGCTAAAACTGATAAAACACATCATGGCATTACATGACTAAAACCGGCCATCGCTAAAACTGATAAAACACATCATGGCATTACATGACTAAAATCGGCCATCCCTAACGCTGATAAAACACATCATGGCATTACATGACTAAAACCGGCCATCGCTAAAGCTGATAAAACACATCATGGCATTACATGACTAAAATCGGCCATCGCTAAAACTGATAAAACACGTCACGGCATTACATGAATAAAATCGGCCATCGCTAAAGCTGATAAAACACATCATGGCATTACATGACTAAAATCGGCCATCCCTAACGCTGATAAAACACATCATGGCATTACATGACTAAAACCGGCCATCGCTAAAACTGATAAAACACGTCACGGCATTACATGAATAAAACCGGCCATCGCTAAAACTGATAAAACACGTCACGGCATTACATGACTAAAATCGGCCATCGCTAAAGCTGATAAAACACGTCATGGCATTACATGAGTAAAACCAGTCATCGCTAATGCTGATAAAACACGTCATGGCATTACATGACTAAAATCGGCCATCGCTAAAGCTGATAAAACACGTCATGGCATTACATGACTAAAACCGGCCATCGCTAAAGCTGATAAAACACGTCATGGCATTACATGACTAAAACCGGCCATCGCTAAAGCTGATAAAACACGTCATGATATAACATGACTAAAACCGGCCATCGCTAAAGCTGATAAAACATGTCATGGCATTACATGACTAAAACCGGCCATCGCTAAAGCTGATAAAACATGTCACGGCATTACATGACTAAAATCGGCCATCGCTAAAGCTGATAAAACACATCATGACATTACATGACTAAAACCGGCCATCGCTAAAACTGATAAAACACATCATGACATTACATGACTAAAACCGGCCATCGCTAAAGCTGATAAAATGCCTCACGTCATTACATGACGAACACCAGCCATCGCTGAAGCTGATAAAACACATCATGGCAGTACATGACTAAAACCGGCCATCGCTAAAACTGATAAAACACATCATGGCATTACATGACTAAAACCGGCCATCGCTAAAGCTGATAAAATGCCTCACGTCATTACATGACGAACACCAGCCATCGCTGAAGCTGATAAAACACGTCATGGCATTACATGACTAAAATCGGCCATCGCTAAAGCTGATAAAACACGTCATGGCATTACATGACTAAAACCGGCCATCGCTAAAGCTGATAAAACACGTCATGGCATTACATGACTAAAACCGGCCATCGCTAAAGCTGATAAAACACGACATGATATAACATGACTAAAACCGGCCATCGCTAAAGCTGATAAAACATGTCACGGCATTACATGACTAAAATCGGCCATCGCTAAAGCTGATAAAACACATCATGACATTACATGACTAAAACCGGCCATCGCTAAAACTGATAAAACACATCATGACATTACATGACTAAAACCGGCCATCGCTAAAGCTGATAAAATGCCTCACGTCATTACATGACGAATACCAGCCATCGCTGAAGCTGATAAAACACATCATGGCAGTACATGACTAAAACCGGCCATCGCTAAAACTGATAAAACACATCATGGCATTACATGACTAAAACCGGCCATCGCTAAAGCTGATAAAACACATCATGGCATTACATGACTAAAATCGGCCATCCCTAACGCTGATAAAACACATCATGGCATTACATGACTAAAACCGGCCATCGCTAAAGCTGATAAAACACATCATGGCATTACATGACTAAAATCGGCCATCGCTGAAACTGATAAAACACGTCACGGCATTACATGAATAAAATCGGCCATCGCTAAAGCTGATAAAACACATCATGGCATTACATGAATAAAATCGGCCATCGCTAAAACTGATAAAACACATCATGGCATTACATGACTAAAACCGGCCATCGCTAAAACTGATAAAACACCTCACGTCATTAAACGACTGGAAGCAGCCATCGCTAAAGCTGATAAAACATATCACGGCATTACATGACTAAAACCGGTCATCACTAAAGCTGATAAAACGCCTCACGTCATTACATGACGAACACCAGCCATCGCTAAAGCTGATAAAACACATCATGGCATTACATGACTAAAATCGGCCATCGCTAAAACTGATAAAACACATCATGACATTACATGACTAAAACCGGCCATCGCTAAAACTGATAAAACACGTCACGGCATTACATGAATAAAACCGGCCATCGCTTAAACTGATAAAACACGTCACGGCATTACATGACTAAAATCGGCCATCGCTAAAGCTGATAAAACACATCATGACATTACATGACTAAAACCGGCCATCGCTAAAACTGATAAAACACATCATGACATTACATGACTAAAACCGGCCATCGCTAAAGCTGGTAAAATGCCTCACGTCATTACATGACGAACACCAGCCATCGCTGAAGCTGATAAAACACATCATGGCAGTACATGACTAAAACCGGCCATCGCTAAAACTGATAAAACACGTCATGGCATTACATGACTAAAACCGGCCATCGCTAAAGCTCATAAAACACATCATGGCATTACATGACTAAAATCGGCCATCGCTAAAACTGATAAAACACATCATGGCATTACATGACTAAAACCGGCCATCGCTAAAACTGATAAAACACATCATGGCATTATATGACTAAAACCGGCCATCGCTAAAACTGATAAAACACATCATGGCATTACATGACTAAAATCGGCCATCCCTAACGCTGATAAAACACATCATGGCATTACATGACTAAAACCGGCCATCGCTAAAGCTGATAAAACACATCATAGCATTACATGACTGAAATCGGCCATCGCTAAAACTGATAAAACACGTCACGGCATTACATGAATAAAATCGGCCATCGCTAAAGCTGATAAAACACATCATGGCATTACATGACTAAAATCGGCCATCCCTAACACTGATAAAACACATCATGGCATTACATGACTAAAACCGGCCATCGCTAAAGCTGATAAAACACATCATGACATTACATGACTAAAACCGGCCATCGCTGAAACTGATAAAACACGTCACGGCATTACATGAATAAAATCGGCCATCGCTAAAGCTGATAAAACACATCATGGCATTACATGAATAAAATCGGCCATCGCTAAAACTGATAAAACACATCATGGCATTACATGACTAAAACCGGCCATCGCTAAAACGGATAAAACACCTCACGTCATTAAACGACTGGAAGCAGCCATCGCTAAAGCTGATAAAACATATCACGGCATTACATGACTAAAACCGGTCATCACTAAAGCTGATAAAACGCCTCACGTCATTACATGACGAACACCAGCCATCGCTAAAGCTGATAAAACACATCATGGCAGTACATAACTAAAACCGGCCATCGCTAAAACTGATAAAACACGTCATGGCAATACATGACTAAAACCGGCCATCGCTAAAACTGATAAAACATATCACGGCATTACATGACTAAAACCGGCCATCGCTAAAACTGATAAAACATGTCACGGCATTACATGACTAAAACCGGCCATCGCTAAAACTGATAAAACATATCACGGCATTACATGACTAAAACCGGCCATCGCTAAAACTGATAAAACATGTCACGGCATTACATGAATAAAACCGGCCATCGCTAAAACTGATAAAACACGTCACGGCATTACATGACTAAAACCGGCCATCGCTAAAGCTGATAAAACATGTCACGGCATTACATGACTAAAACCGGCCATCGCTAAAGCTGATAAAACATGTCACGGCATTAGATGACTAAAATCGGCCATCGCTAAAGCTGATAAAACACGTCATGGCATTACATGACTAAAACCGGCCATCGCTAAAGCTGATAAAACATGTCACGGCATTACATGACTAAAATCGGCCATCGCTAAAGCTGATAAAACACGTCACGGCATTACATGACTAAAACCGGCCATCGCTAAAACTGATAAAACACGTCACGGCATTACATGACTAAAACCGGCCATCGCTAAAACTGATAAAACACATCACGGCATTACATGACTAAAACCGGCCATCGCTAAAACTGATAAAACACATCACGGCATTACATGAATAAAATCGGCCATCGCTAAAGCTGATAAAACACGTCATGGCATTACATGACTAAAACCAGTCATCGCTAAAGCTGATAAAACATGTCATGGCATTACATGACTAAAATCGGCCATCGCTAAAGCTGATAAAACACGTCATGGCATTACATGACTAAAACCGGCCATCGCTAAAGCTGATAAAACACGTCATGGCATTACATGACTAAAATCGGCCATCGCTAAAACTGATAAAACACGTCATGGCATTACATGACTAAAACCGGCCATCGATAAAGCTGATAAAACACGTCATGGCATTACATGACTAAAATCAGCCATCGCTAAAACTGATAAAACACGTCATGGCATTACATGACTAAAACCGGCCATCGCTAAAGCTGATAAAACACGTCATGGCATTACATGACTAAAATCGGCCATCGCTAAAACTGATAAAACACGTCATGGCATTACATGACTAAAATCGGCCATCGCTAAAGCTGATAAAACACATCACGGCATTACATGACTAAAACCGGCCATCGCTAAAACTGATAAAACACATCACGGCATTACATGACTAAAACCGGCCATCGCTAAAACTGATAAAACACATCACGGCATTACATGACTAAAACCGGCCATCGCTAAAGCTGATAAAACACATCATGACATTACATGACTAAAATCGGCCATCGCTAAAGCTGATAAAACACATCATGACATTATATGACTAAAAGCGGCCATCGCTAAAACTGATAAAACACATCACGGCATTACATGACTAAAACCGGCCATCGCTAAAGCTGATAAAACACGTCACGGCATTACATGACTAAAATCGGCCATCGCTAAAACTGATAAAACACGTCATGGCATTACATGACTAAAACCGGCCATCGCTAAAGCTGATAAAACACGTCATGGCATTACATGACTAAAACCGGCCATCGCTAAAGCTGATAAAACACGTCATGGCATTACATGACTAAAATCGGCCATCGCTAAAACTGATAAAACACGTCATGGCATTACATGACTAAAACCGGCCATCGCTAAAGCTGATAAAACACGTCATGGCATTACATGACTAAAATCGGCCATCGCTAAAACTGATAAAACACATCATGGCATTACATGACTAAAATCGGCCATCGCTAAAGCTGATAAAACACATCACGGCATTACATGACTAAAACCGGCCATCGCTAAAACTGATAAAACACATCACGGCATTACATGACTAAAATTGGCCATCGCTAAAACTGATAAAACACGTCATGGCATTACATGACTAAAACCGGCCATCGCTAAAGCTGATAAAACACGTCATGGCATTACATGACTAAAATCGGCCATCGCTAAAACTGATAAAACACGTCATGGCATTACATGACTAAAACCGGCCATCGCTAAAACTGATAAAACACATCACGGCATTACATGACTAAAACCGGCCATCGCTAAAGCTGATAAAACACGTCATGGCATTACATGACTAAAATCGGCCATCGCTAAAACTGATAAAACACGTCATGGCATTACATGACTAAAATCGGCCATCGCTAAAACTGATAAAACACGTCATGGCATTACATGACTAAAACCGGCCATCGCTAAAGCTGATAAAACACATCATGGCATTACATGACTAAAATCGGCCATCGCTAAAACTGATAAAACACGTCATGGCATTACATGACTAAAACCGGCCATCACTAAAACTGATAAAACACATCATGGCATTACATGACTAAAACAGGCCATCGCTGAAACTGATAAAACACGTCACGGCATTACATGAATAAAATCGGCCATCGCTAAAGCTGATAAAACACATCATGGCATTACATGACTAAAATCGGCCATCGCTAAAACTGATAAAACACATCATGGCATTACATGACTAAAACCGGCCATCGCTAAAACTGATAAAACACATCATGGCATTACATGACTAAAATCGGCCATCCCTAACGCTGATAAAACACATCATGGCATTACATGACTAAAACCGGCCATCGCTAAAGCTGATAAAACACATCATGGCATTACATGACTAAAATCGGCCATCGCTAAAACTGATAAAACACGTCACGGCATTACATGAATAAAATCGGCCATCGCTAAAGCTGATAAAACACATCATGGCATTACATGACTAAAATCGGCCATCCCTAACGCTGATAAAACACATCATGGCATTACATGACTAAAACCGGCCATCGCTAAAGCTGATAAAACACATCATGACATTACATGACTAAAACCGGCCATCGCTGAAACTGATAAAACACGTCACGGCATTACATGAATAAAATCGGCCATCGCTAAAGCTGATAAAACACATCATGGCATTACATGAATAAAATCGGCCATCGCTAAAACTGATAAAACACATCATGGCATTACATGACTAAAACCGGCCATCGCTAAAACTGATAAAACACCTCACGTCATTAAACGACTGGAAGCAGCCATCGCTAAAGCTGATAAAACATATCACGGCATTACATGACTAAAACCGGTCATCACTAAAGCTGATAAAACGCCTCACGTCATTACATGACGAACACCAGCCATCGCTAAAGCTGATAAAACACATCATGGCATTACATGACTAAAATCGGCCATCGCTAAAACTGATAAAACACATCATGACATTACATGACTAAAACCGGCCATCGCTAAAACTGATAAAACACGTCACGGCATTACATGAATAAAACCGGCCATCGCTAAAACTGATAAAACACGTCACGGCATTACATGACTAAAATCGGCCATCGCTAAAGCTGATAAAACACATCATGACATTACATGACTAAAACCGGCCATCGCTAAAACTGATAAAACACATCATGACATTACATGACTAAAACCGGCCATCGCTAAAGCTGATAAAATGCCTCACGTCATTACATGACGAACACCAGCCATCGCTGAAGCTGATAAAACACATCATGGCAGTACATGACTAAATCCGGCCATCGCTAAAATTGATAAAACACATCATGGCATTGCATGACTAAAACCGGCCATCGCTAAAGCTGATAAAACACATCATGGCATTACATGACTAAAATCGGCCATCGCTAAAACTGATAAAACACATCATGGCATTACATGACTAAAACCGGCCATCGCTAAAACTGATAAAACACATCATGGCATTATATGACTAAAACCGGCCATCGCTAAAACTGATAAAACACATCATGGCATTACATGACTAAAATCGGCCATCCCTAACGCTGATAAAACACATCATGGCATTACATGACTAAAACTGGCCATCGCTAAAGCTGATAAAACACATCATAGCATTACATGACTAAAATCGGCCATCGCTAAAACTGATAAAACACATCACGGCATTACATGAATAAAATCGGCCATCGCTAAAGCTGATAAAACACATCATGGCATTACATGACTAAAATCGGCCATCCCTAACACTGATAAAACACATCATGGCATTACATGACTAAAACCGGCCATCGCTAAAGCTGATAAAACACATCATGACATTACATGACTAAAACCGGCCATCGCTGAAACTGATAAAACACGTCACGGCATTACATGAATAAAATCGGCCATCGCTAAAGCTGATAAAACACATCATGGCATTACATGAATAAAATCGGCCATCGCTAAAACTGATAAAACACATCATGGCATTACATGACTAAAACCGGCAATCGCTAAAACTGATAAAACACCTCACGTCATTAAACGACTGGAAGCAGCCATCGCTAAAGCTGATAAAACATATCACGGCATTACATGACTAAAACCGGTCATCACTAAAGCTGATAAAACGCCTCACGTCATTACATGACGAACACCAGCCATCGCTAAAGCTGATAAAACACATCATGGCAGTACATGACTAAAACCGGCCATCGCTAAAACTGATAAAACACGTCATGGCATTACATGACTAAAACCGGCCATCGCTAAAACTGATAAAACATATCACGGCATTACATGACTAAAACCGGCCATCGCTAAAACTGATAAAACATGTCACGGCATTACATGACTAAAACCGGCCATCGCTAAAACTGATAAAACATATCACGGCATTACATGACTAAAACCGGCCATCGCTAAAACTGATAAAACATGTCACGGCATTACATGAATAAAACCGGCCATCGCTAAAACTGATAAAACACGTCACGGCATTACATGACTAAAACCGGCCATCGCTAAAGCTGATAAAACATGTCACGGCATTACATGACTAAAACCGGCCATCGCTAAAGCTGATAAAACATGTCACGGCATTAGATGACTAAAATCGGCCATCGCTAAAGCTGATAAAACACGTCATGGCATTACATGACTAAAACCGGCCATCGCTAAAGCTGATAAAACATGTCACGGCATTACATGACTAAAATCGGCCATCGCTAAAGCTGATAAAACACGTCACGGCATTACATGACTAAAACCGGCCATCGCTAAAACTGATAAAACACGTCACGGCATTACATGACTAAAACCGGCCATCGCTAAAACTGATAAAACACATCACGGCATTACATGAATAAAATCGGCCATCGCTAAAGCTGATAAAACACGTCATGGCATTACATGACTAAAACCGGTCATCGCTAAAGCTGATAAAACATGTCATGGCATTACATGACTAAAATCGGCCATCGCTAAAGCTGATAAAACACGTCATGGCATTACATGACTAAAACCGGCCATCGCTAAAGCTGATAAAACACGTCATGGCATTACATGACTAAAATCGGCCATCGCTAAAACTGATAAAACACGTCATGGCATTACATGACAAAAACCGGCCATCGCTAAAGCTGATAAAACACGTCATGGCATTACATGACTAAAATCGGCCATCGCTAAAACTGATAAAACACGTCATGGCATTACATGACTAAAACCGGCCATCGCTAAAGCTGATAAAACACGTCATGGCATTACATGACTAAAATCGGCCATCGCTAAAACTGATAAAACACGTCATGGCATTACATGACTAAAATCGGCCATCGCTAAAGCTGATAAAACACATCACGGCATTACATGACTAAAACCGGCCATCGCTAAAACTGATAAAACACATCACGGCATTACATGACTAAAACCGGCCATCGCTAAAACTGATAAAACACATCACGGCATTACATGACTAAAACCGGCCATCGCTAAAGCTGATAAAACACATCATGACATTACATGACTAAAATCGGCCATCGCTAAAGCTGATAAAACACATCATGACATTATATGACTAAAAGCGGCCATCGCTAAAACTGATAAAACACATCACGGCATTACATGACTAAAACCGGCCATCGCTAAAGCTGATAAAACACGTCATGGCATTACATGACTAAAATCGGCCATCGCTAAAACTGATAAAACACATCATGGCATTACATGACTAAAATCGGCCATCGCTAAAGCTGATAAAACACATCACGGCATTACATGACTAAAACCGGCCATCGCTAAAACTGATAAAACACATCACGGCATTACATGACTAAAATCGGCCATCGCTAAAACTGATAAAACACGTCATGGCATTACATGACTAAAACCGGCCATCGCTAAAGCTGATAAAACACGTCATGGCATTACATGACTAAAATCGGCCATCGCTAAAACTGATAAAACACGTCATGGCATTACATGACTAAAACCGGCCATCGCTAAAACTGATAAAACACATCACGGCATTACATGACTAAAACCGGCCATCGCTAAAGCTGATAAAACACGTCATGGCATTACATGACTAAAATCGGCCATCGCTAAAACTGATAAAACACGTCATGGCATTACATGACTAAAATCGGCCATCGCTAAAACTGATAAAACACGTCATGGCATTACATGACTAAAACCGGCCATCGCTAAAGCTGATAAAACACGTCATGGCATTACATGACTAAAATCGGCCATCGCTAAAACTGATAAAACACGTCATGGCATTACATGACTAAAACCGGCCATCGCTAAAACTGATAAAACACATCATGGCATTACATGACTAAAACCGGCCATCGCTAAAGCTGATAAAACACATCATGACATTACATGACTTAAATCGGCCATCGCTAAAGCTGATAAAACACATCATGACATTATATGACTAAAAGCGGCCATCGCTAAAACTGATAAAACACATCACGGCATTACATGACTAAAACCGGCCATCGCTAAAGCTGATAAAACACGTCACGGCATTACATGACTAAAATCGGCCATCGCTAAAACTGATAAAACACGTCATGGCATTACATGACTAAAACCGGCCATCGCTAAAGCTGATAAAACACGTCATGGCATTACATGACTAAAACCGGCCATCGCTAAAGCTGATAAAACACGTCATGGCATTACATGACTAAAATCGGCCATCGCTAAAACTGATAAAACACGTCATGGCATTACATGACTAAAACCGGCCATCGCTAAAGCTGATAAAACACGTCATGGCATTACATGACTAAAATCGGGCATCGCTAAAACTGATAAAACACATCATGGCACTACATGACTAAAATCGGCCATCGCTAAAGCTGATAAAACACATCACGGCATTACATGACTAAAACCGGCCATCGCTAAAACTGATAAAACACATCACGGCATTACATGACTAAAATCGGCCATCGCTAAAACTGATAAAACACGTCATGGCATTACATGACTAAAACCGGCCATCGCTAAAGCTGATAAAACACGTCATGGCATTACATGACTAAAATCAGCCATCGCTAAAACTGATAAAACACGTCATGGCATTACATGACTAAAACCGGCCATCGCTAAAACTGATAAAACACATCACGGCATTACATGACTAAAACCGGCCATCGCTAAAGCTGATAAAACACGTCATGGCATTACATGACTAAAATCGGCCATCGCTAAAACTGATAAAACACGTCATGGCATTACATGACTAAAATCGGCCATCGCTAAAACTGATAAAACACGTCATGGCATTACATGACTAAAACCGGCCATCGCTAAAGCTGATAAAACACGTCATGGCATTACATGACTAAAATCGGCCATCGCTAAAACTGATAAAACACGTCATGGCATTACATGACTAAAACCGGCCATCGCTAAAACTGATAAAACACATCATGGCATTACATGACTAAAACCGGCCATCGCTGAAACTGATAAAACACGTCACGGCATTACATGAATAAAATCGGCCATCGCTAAAGCTGATAAAACACATCATGGCATTACATGACTAAAATCGGCCATCGCTAAAACTGATAAAACACATCATGGCATTACATGACTAAAACCGGCCATCGCTAAAACTGATAAAACACATCATGGCATTACATGACTAAAATCGGCCATCCCTAACGCTGATAAAACACATCATGGCATTACATGACTAAAACCGGCCATCGCTAAAGCTGATAAAACACATCATGGCATTACATGACTAAAATCGGCCATCGCTAAAACTGATAAAACACGTCACGGCATTACATGAATAAAATCGGCCATCGCTAAAGCTGATAAAACACATCATGGCATTACATGACTAAAATCGGCCATCCCTAACGCTGATAAAACACATCATGGCATTACATGACTAAAACCGGCCATCGCTAAAGCTGATAAAACACATCATGACATTACATGACTAAAACCGGCCATCGCTGAAACTGATAAAACACGTCACGGCATTACATGAATAAAATCGGCCATCGCTAAAGCTGATAAAACACATCATGGCATTACATGAATAAAATCGGCCATCGCTAAAACTGATAAAACACATCATGGCATTACATGACTAAAACCGGCCATCGCTAAAACTGATAAAACACCTCACGTCATTAAACGACTGGAAGCAGCCATCGCTAAAGCTGATAAAACATATCACGGCATTACATGACTAAAACCGGTCATCACTAAAGCTGATAAAACGCCTCACGTCATTACATGACGAACACCAGCCATCGCTAAAGCTGATAAAACACATCATGGCATTACATAACTAAAATCGGCCATCGCTAAAACTGATAAAACACATCATGACATTACATGACTAAAACCGGCCATCGCTAAAACTGATAAAACACGTCACGGCATTACATGAATAAAACCGGCCATCGCTAAAACTGATAAAACACGTCACGGCATTACATGACTAAAATCGGCCATCGCTAAAGCTGATAAAACACATCATGACATTACATGACTAAAACCGGCCATCGCTAAAACTGATAAAACACATCACGGCATTACATGACTAAAATCGGCCATCGCTAAAACTGATAAAACACGTCATGGCATTACATGACTAAAACCGGCCATCGCTAAAGCTGATAAAACACGTCATGGCATTACATGACTAAAATCGGCCATCGCTAAAACTGATAAAACACGTCATGGCATTACATGACTAAAACCGGCCATCGCTAAAACTGATAAAACACATCACGGCATTACATGACTAAAACCGGCCATCGCTAAAGCTGATAAAACACGTCATGGCATTACATGACTAAAATCGGCCATCGCTAAAACTGATAAAACACGTCATGGCATTACATGACTAAAATCGGCCATCGCTAAAACTGATAAAACACGTCATGGCATTACATGACTAAAACCGGCCATCGCTAAAGCTGATAAAACACGTCATGGCATTACATGACTAAAATCGGCCATCGCTAAAACTGATAAAACACGTCATGGCATTACATGACTAAAACCGGCCATCGCTAAAACTGATAAAACACATCATGGCATTACATGACTAAAACCGGCCATCGCTAAAGCTGATAAAACACATCATGACATTACATGACTTAAATCGGCCATCGCTAAAGCTGATAAAACACATCATGACATTATATGACTAAAAGCGGCCATCGCTAAAACTGATAAAACACATCACGGCATTACATGACTAAAACCGGCCATCGCTAAAGCTGATAAAACACGTCACGGCATTACATGACTAAAATCGGCCATCGCTAAAACTGATAAAACACGTCATGGCATTACATGACTAAAACCGGCCATCGCTAAAGCTGATAAAACACGTCATGGCATTACATGACTAAAACCGGCCATCGCTAAAGCTGATAAAACACGTCATGGCATTACATGACTAAAATCGGCCATCGCTAAAACTGATAAAACACGTCATGGCATTACATGACTAAAACCGGCCATCGCTAAAGCTGATAAAACACGTCATGGCATTACATGACTAAAATCGGCCATCGCTAAAACTGATAAAACACATCATGGCACTACATGACTAAAATCGGCCATCGCTAAAGCTGATAAAACACATCACGGCATTACATGACTAAAACCGGCCATCGCTAAAACTGATAAAACACATCACGGCATTACATGACTAAAATCGGCCATCGCTAAAACTGATAAAACACGTCATGGCATTACATGACTAAAACCGGCCATCGCTAAAGCTGATAAAACACGTCATGGCATTACATGACTAAAATCAGCCATCGCTAAAACTGATAAAACACGTCATGGCATTACATGACTAAAACCGGCCATCGCTAAAACTGATAAAACACATCACGGCATTACATGACTAAAACCGGCCATCGCTAAAGCTGATAAAACACGTCATGGCATTACATGACTAAAATCGGCCATCGCTAAAACTGATAAAACACGTCATGGCATTACATGACTAAAATCGGCCATCGCTAAAACTGATAAAACACGTCATGGCATTACATGACTAAAACCGGCCATCGCTAAAGCTGATAAAACACGTCATGGCATTACATGACTAAAATCGGCCATCGCTAAAACTGATAAAACACGTCATGGCATTACATGACTAAAACCGGCCATCGCTAAAACTGATAAAACACATCATGGCATTACATGACTAAAACCGGCCATCGCTGAAACTGATAAAACACGTCACGGCATTACATGAATAAAATCGGCCATCGCTAAAGCTGATAAAACACATCATGGCATTACATGACTAAAATCGGCCATCGCTAAAACTGATAAAACACATCATGGCATTACATGACTAAAACCGGCCATCGCTAAAACTGATAAAACACATCATGGCATTACATGACTAAAATCGGCCATCCCTAACGCTGATAAAACACATCATGGCATTACATGACTAAAACCGGCCATCGCTAAAGCTGATAAAACACATCATGGCATTACATGACTAAAATCGGCCATCGCTAAAACTGATAAAACACGTCACGGCATTACATGAATAAAATCGGCCATCGCTAAAGCTGATAAAACACATCATGGCATTACATGACTAAAATCGGCCATCCCTAACGCTGATAAAACACATCATGGCATTACATGACTAAAACCGGCCATCGCTAAAGCTGATAAAACACATCATGACATTACATGACTAAAACCGGCCATCGCTGAAACTGATAAAACACGTCACGGCATTACATGAATAAAATCGGCCATCGCTAAAGCTGATAAAACACATCATGGCATTACATGAATAAAATCGGCCATCGCTAAAACTGATAAAACACATCATGGCATTACATGACTAAAACCGGCCATCGCTAAAACTGATAAAACACCTCACGTCATTAAACGACTGGAAGCAGCCATCGCTAAAGCTGATAAAACATATCACGGCATTACATGACTAAAACCGGTCATCACTAAAGCTGATAAAACGCCTCACGTCATTACATGACGAACACCAGCCATCGCTAAAGCTGATAAAACACATCATGGCATTACATAACTAAAATCGGCCATCGCTAAAACTGATAAAACACATCATGACATTACATGACTAAAACCGGCCATCGCTAAAACTGATAAAACACGTCACGGCATTACATGAATAAAACCGGCCATCGCTAAAACTGATAAAACACGTCACGGCATTACATGACTAAAATCGGCCATCGCTAAAGCTGATAAAACACATCATGACATTACATGACTAAAACCGGCCATCGCTAAAACTGATAAAACACATCATGACATTACATGACTAAAACCGGCCATCGCTAAAGCTGATAAAATGCCTCACGTCATTACATGACGAACACCAGCCATCGCTGAAGCTGATAAAACACATCATGGCAGTACATGACTAAAACCGGCCATCGCTAAAATTGATAAAACACATCATGGCATTACATGACTAAAACCGGCCATCGCTAAAGCTGATAAAACACATCATGGCATTACATGACTAAAATCGGCCATCGCTAAAACTGATAAAACACATCATGGCATTACATGACTAAAACCGGCCATCGCTAAAACTGATAAAACACATCATGGCATTATATGACTAAAACCGGCCATCGCTAAAACTGATAAAACACATCATGGCATTACATGACTAAAATCGGCCATCCCTAACGCTGATAAAACACATCATGGCATTACATGACTAAAACCGGCCATCGCTAAAGCTGATAAAACACATCATAGCATTACATGACTAAAATCGGCCATCGCTAAAACTGATAAAACACGTCACGGCATTACATGAATAAAATCGGCCATCGCTAAAGCTGATAAAACACATCATGGCATTACATGACTAAAATCGGCCATCCCTAACACTGATAAAACACATCATGGCATTACATGACTAAAACCGGCCATCGCTAAAGCTGATAAAACACATCATGACATTACATGACTAAAATCGTCCATCGCTAAAGCTGATAAAACACATCATGACATTATATGACTAAAAGCGGCCATCGCTAAAACTGATAAAACACATCACGGCATTACATGACTAAAACCGGCCATCGCTAAAGCTGATAAAACACGTCACGGCATTACATGACTAAAATCGGCCATCGCTAAAACTGATAAAACACGTCATGGCATTACATGACTAAAACCGGCCATCGCTAAAGCTGATAAAACACGTCATGGCATTACATGACTAAAACCGGCCATCGCTAAAGCTGATAAAACACGTCATGGCATTACATGACTAAAATCGGCCATCGCTAAAACTGATAAAACACGTCATGGCATTACATGACTAAAACCGGCCATCGCTAAAGCTGATAAAACACGTCATGGCATTACATGACTAAAATCGGCCATCGCTAAAACTGATAAAACACATCATGGCACTACATGACTAAAATCGGCCATCGCTAAAGCTGATAAAACACATCACGGCATTACATGACTAAAACCGGCCATCGCTAAAACTGATAAAACACATCACGGCATTACATGACTAAAATCGGCCATCGCTAAAACTGATAAAACACGTCATGGCATTACATGACTAAAACCGGCCATCGCTAAAGCTGATAAAACACGTCATGGCATTACATGACTAAAATCAGCCATCGCTAAAACTGATAAAACACGTCATGGCATTACATGACTAAAACCGGCCATCGCTAAAACTGATAAAACACATCACGGCATTACATGACTAAAACCGGCCATCGCTAAAGCTGATAAAACACGTCATGGCATTACATGACTAAAATCGGCCATCGCTAAAACTGATAAAACACGTCATGGCATTACATGACTAAAATCGGCCATCGCTAAAACTGATAAAACACGTCATGGCATTACATGACTAAAACCGGCCATCGCTAAAGCTGATAAAACACGTCATGGCATTACATGACTAAAATCGGCCATCGCTAAAACTGATAAAACACGTCATGGCATTACATGACTAAAACCGGCCATCGCTAAAACTGATAAAACACATCATGGCATTACATGACTAAAACCGGCCATCGCTGAAACTGATAAAACACGTCACGGCATTACATGAATAAAATCGGCCATCGCTAAAGCTGATAAAACACATCATGGCATTACATGACTAAAATCGGCCATCGCTAAAACTGATAAAACACATCATGGCATTACATGACTAAAACCGGCCATCGCTAAAACTGATAAAACACATCATGGCATTACATGACTAAAATCGGCCATCCCTAACGCTGATAAAACACATCATGGCATTACATGACTAAAACCGGCCATCGCTAAAGCTGATAAAACACATCATGGCATTACATGACTAAAATCGGCCATCGCTAAAACTGATAAAACACGTCACGGCATTACATGAATAAAATCGGCCATCGCTAAAGCTGATAAAACACATCATGGCATTACATGACTAAAATCGGCCATCCCTAACGCTGATAAAACACATCATGGCATTACATGACTAAAACCGGCCATCGCTAAAGCTGATAAAACACATCATGACATTACATGACTAAAACCGGCCATCGCTGAAACTGATAAAACACGTCACGGCATTACATGAATAAAATCGGCCATCGCTAAAGCTGATAAAACACATCATGGCATTACATGAATAAAATCGGCCATCGCTAAAACTGATAAAACACATCATGGCATTACATGACTAAAACCGGCCATCGCTAAAACTGATAAAACACCTCACGTCATTAAACGACTGGAAGCAGCCATCGCTAAAGCTGATAAAACATATCACGGCATTACATGACTAAAACCGGTCATCACTAAAGCTGATAAAACGCCTCACGTCATTACATGACGAACACCAGCCATCGCTAAAGCTGATAAAACACATCATGGCATTACATAACTAAAATCGGCCATCGCTAAAACTGATAAAACACATCATGACATTACATGACTAAAACCGGCCATCGCTAAAACTGATAAAACACGTCACGGCATTACATGAATAAAACCGGCCATCGCTAAAACTGATAAAACACGTCACGGCATTACATGACTAAAATCGGCCATCGCTAAAGCTGATAAAACACATCATGACATTACATGACTAAAACCGGCCATCGCTAAAACTGATAAAACACATCATGACATTACATGACTAAAACCGGCCATCGCTAAAGCTGATAAAATGCCTCACGTCATTACATGACGAACACCAGCCATCGCTGAAGCTGATAAAACACATCATGGCAGTACATGACTAAAACCGGCCATCGCTAAAATTGATAAAACACATCATGGCATTACATGACTAAAACCGGCCATCGCTAAAGCTGATAAAACACATCATGGCATTACATGACTAAAATCGGCCATCGCTAAAACTGATAAAACACATCATGGCATTACATGACTAAAACCGGCCATCGCTAAAACTGATAAAACACATCATGGCATTATATGACTAAAACCGGCCATCGCTAAAACTGATAAAACACATCATGGCATTACATGACTAAAATCGGCCATCCCTAACGCTGATAAAACACATCATGGCATTACATGACTAAAACCGGCCATCGCTAAAGCTGATAAAACACATCATAGCATTACATGACTAAAATCGGCCATCGCTAAAACTGATAAAACACGTCACGGCATTACATGAATAAAATCGGCCATCGCTAAAGCTGATAAAACACATCATGGCATTACATGACTAAAATCGGCCATCCCTAACACTGATAAAACACATCATGGCATTACATGACTAAAACCGGCCATCGCTAAAGCTGATAAAACACATCATGACATTACATGACTAAAATCGTCCATCGCTAAAGCTGATAAAACACATCATGACATTATATGACTAAAAGCGGCCATCGCTAAAACTGATAAAACACATCACGGCATTACATGACTAAAACCGGCCATCGCTAAAGCTGATAAAACACGTCACGGCATTACATGACTAAAATCGGCCATCGCTAAAACTGATAAAACACGTCATGGCATTACATGACTAAAACCGGCCATCGCTAAAGCTGATAAAACACGTCATGGCATTACATGACTAAAACCGGCCATCGCTAAAGCTGATAAAACACGTCATGGCATTACATGACTAAAATCGGCCATCGCTAAAACTGATAAAACACGTCATGGCATTACATGACTAAAACCGGCCATCGCTAAAGCTGATAAAACACGTCATGGCATTACATGACTAAAATCGGCCATCGCTAAAACTGATAAAACACATCATGGCACTACATGACTAAAATCGGCCATCGCTAAAGCTGATAAAACACATCACGGCATTACATGACTAAAACCGGCCATCGCTAAAACTGATAAAACACATCACGGCATTACATGACTAAAATCGGCCATCGCTAAAACTGATAAAACACGTCATGGCATTACATGACTAAAACCGGCCATCGCTAAAGCTGATAAAACACGTCATGGCATTACATGACTAAAATCAGCCATCGCTAAAACTGATAAAACACGTCATGGCATTACATGACTAAAACCGGCCATCGCTAAAACTGATAAAACACATCACAGCATTACATGACTAAAACCGGCCATCGCTAAAGCTGATAAAACACGTCATGGCATTACATGACTAAAATCGGCCATCGCTAAAACTGATAAAACACGTCATGGCATTACATGACTAAAATCGGCCATCGCTAAAACTGATAAAACACGTCATGGCATTACATGACTAAAACCGGCCATCGCTAAAGCTGATAAAACACGTCATGGCATTACATGACTAAAATCGGCCATCGCTAAAACTGATAAAACACGTCATGGCATTACATGACTAAAACCGGCCATCGCTAAAACTGATAAAACACATCATGGCATTACATGACTAAAACCGGCCATCGCTGAAACTGATAAAACACGTCACGGCATTACATGAATAAAATCGGCCATCGCTAAAGCTGATAAAACACATCATGGCATTACATGACTAAAATCGGCCATCGCTAAAACTGATAAAACACATCATGGCATTACATGACTAAAACCGGCCATCGCTAAAACTGATAAAACACATCATGGCATTACATGACTAAAATCGGCCATCCCTAACGCTGATAAAACACATCATGGCATTACATGACTAAAACCGGCCATCGCTAAAGCTGATAAAACACATCATGGCATTACATGACTAAAATCGGCCATCGCTAAAACTGATAAAACACGTCACGGCATTACATGAATAAAATCGGCCATCGCTAAAGCTGATAAAACACATCATGGCATTACATGACTAAAATCGGCCATCCCTAACGCTGATAAAACACATCATGGCATTACATGACTAAAACCGGCCATCGCTAAAGCTGATAAAACACATCATGACATTACATGACTAAAACCGGCCATCGCTGAAACTGATAAAACACGTCACGGCATTACATGAATAAAATCGGCCATCGCTAAAGCTGATAAAACACATCATGGCATTACATGAATAAAATCGGCCATCGCTAAAACTGATAAAACACATCATGGCATTACATGACTAAAACCGGCCATCGCTAAAACTGATAAAACACCTCACGTCATTAAACGACTGGAAGCAGCCATCGCTAAAGCTGATAAAACATATCACGGCATTACATGACTAAAACCGGTCATCACTAAAGCTGATAAAACGCCTCACGTCATTACATGACGAACACCAGCCATCGCTAAAGCTGATAAAACACATCATGGCATTACATAACTAAAATCGGCCATCGCTAAAACTGATAAAACACATCATGACATTACATGACTAAAACCGGCCATCGCTAAAACTGATAAAACACGTCACGGCATTACATGAATAAAACCGGCCATCGCTAAAACTGATAAAACACGTCACGGCATTACATGACTAAAATCGGCCATCGCTAAAGCTGATAAAACACATCATGACATTACATGACTAAAACCGGCCATCGCTAAAACTGATAAAACACATCATGACATTACATGACTAAAACCGGCCATCGCTAAAGCTGATAAAATGCCTCACGTCATTACATGACGAACACCAGCCATCGCTGAAGCTGATAAAACACATCATGGCAGTACATGACTAAAACCGGCCATCGCTAAAACTGATAAAACACATCATGGCATTACATGACTAAAACCGGCCATCGCTAAAGCTGATAAAACACATCATGGCATTACATGACTAAAATCGGCCATCGCTAAAACTGATAAAACACATCATGGCATTACATGACTAAAACCGGCCATCGTTAAAACTGATAAAACACATCATGGCATTATATGACTAAAACCGGCCATCGCTAAAACTGATAAAACACATCATGGCATTACATGACTAAAATCGGCCATCCCTAACGCTGATAAAACACATCATGGCATTACATGACTAAAACCGGCCATCGCTAAAGCTGATAAAACACATCATAGCATTACATGACTAAAATCGGCCATCGCTAAAACTGATAAAACACGTCACGGCATTACATGAATAAAATCGGCCATCGCTAAAGCTGATAAAACACATCATGGCATTACATGACTAAAATCGGCCATCCCTAACACTGATAAAACACATCATGGCATTACATGACTAAAACCGGCCATCGCTAAAGCTGATAAAACACATCATGACATTACATGACTAAAACCGGCCATCGCTGAAACTGATAAAACACGTCACGGCATTACATGAATAAAATCGGCCATCGCTAAAGCTGATAAAACACATCATGGCATTACATGAATAAAATCTGCCATCGCTAAAACTGATAAAACACATCATGGCATTACATGACTAAAACCGGCCATCGCTAAAACTGATAAAACACCTCACGTCATTAAACGACTGGAAGCAGCCATCGCTAAAGCTGATAAAACATATCACGGCATTACATGACTAAAACCGGTCATCACTAAAGCTGATAAAACGCCTCACGTCATTACATGACGAACACCAGCCATCGCTAAAGCTGATAAAACACATCATGGCAGTACATGACTAAAACCGGCCATCGCTAAAACTGATAAAACACGTCATGGCATTACATGACTAAAACCGGCCATCGCTAAAACTGATAAAACATATCACGGCATTACATGACTAAAACCGGCCATCGCTAAAACTGATAAAACATGTCACGGCATTACATGACTAAAACCGGCCATCGCTAAAACTGATAAAACATATCACGGCATTACATGACTAAAACCGGCCATCGCTAAAACTGATAAAACATGTCACGGCATTACATGAATAAAACCGGCCATCGCTAAAACTGATAAAACACGTCACGGCATTACATGACTAAAACCGGCCATCGCTAAAGCTGATAAAACATGTCACGGCATTACATGACTAAAACCGGCCATCGCTAAAGCTGATAAAACATGTCACGGCATTAGATGACTAAAATCGGCCATCGCTAAAGCTGATAAAACACGTCATGGCATTACATGACTAAAACCGGCCATCGCTAAAGCTGATAAAACATGTCACGGCATTACATGACTAAAATCGGCCATCGCTAAAGCTGATAAAACACGTCACGGCATTACATGACTAAAACCGGCCATCGCTAAAACTGATAAAACACGTCACGGCATTACATGACTAAAACCGGCCATCGCTAAAACTGATAAAACACATCACGGCATTACATGACTAAAACCGGCCATCGCTAAAACTGATAAAACACATCACGGCATTACATGAATAAAATCGGCCATCGCTAAAGCTGATAAAACACGTCATGGCATTACATGACTAAAACCAGTCATCGCTAAAGCTGATAAAACATGTCATGGCATTACATGACTAAAATCGGCCATCGCTAAAGCTGATAAAACACGTCATGGCATTACATGACTAAAACCGGCCATCGCTAAAGCTGATAAAACACGTCATGGCATTACATGACTAAAATCGGCCATCGCTAAAACTGATAAAACACGTCATGGCATTACATGACTAAAACCGGCCATCGCTAAAGCTGATAAAACACGTCATGGCATTACATGACTAAAATCGGCCATCGCTAAAACTGATAAAACACGTCATGGCATTACATGACTAAAACCGGCCATCGCTAAAGCTGATAAAACACGTCATGGCATTACATGACTAAAAGCGGCCATCGCTAAAACTGATAAAACACGTCATGGCATTACATGACTAAAATCGGCCATCGCTAAAGCTGATAAAACACATCACGGCATTACATGACTAAAACCGGCCATCGCTAAAACTGATAAAACACATCACGGCATTACATGACTAAAACCGGCCATCGCTAAAACTGATAAAACACATCACGGCATTACATGACTAAAACCGGCCATCGCTAAAGCTGATAAAACACATCATGACATTACATGACTAAAATCGGCCATCGCTAAAGCTGATAAAACACATCATGACATTATATGACTAAAAGCGGCCATCGCTAAAACTGATAAAACACATCATGGCATTACATGACTAAAATCGGCCATCGCTAAAGCTGATAAAACACATCACGGCATTACATGACTAAAACCGGCCATCGCTAAAACTGATAAAACACATCACGGCATTACATGACTAAAATCGGCCATCGCTAAAACTGATAAAACACGTCATGGCATTACATGACTAAAACCGGCCATCGCTAAAGCTGATAAAACACGTCATGGCATTACATGACTAAAATCGGCCATCGCTAAAACTGATAAAACACGTCATGGCATTACATGGCTAAAACCGGCCATCGCTAAAACTGATAAAACACATCACGGCATTACATGACTAAAACCGGCCATCGCTAAAGCTGATAAAACACGTCATGGCATTACATGACTAAAATCGGCCATCGCTAAAACTGATAAAACACGTCATGGCATTACATGACTAAAATCAGCCATCGCTAAAACTGATAAAACACGTCATGGCATTACATGACTAAAACCGGCCATCGCTAAAGCTGATAAAACACGTCATGGCATTACATGACTAAAACCGGCCATCGCTAAAACTGATAAAACACATCATGGCATTACATGACTAAAACCGGCCATCGCTAAAGCTGATAAAACACATCATGACATTACATGACTAAAATCGGCCATCGCTAAAGCTGATAAAACACATCATGACATTATATGACTAAAAGCGGCCATCGCTAAAACTGATAAAACACATCACGGCATTACATGACTAAAACCGGCCATCGCTAAAGCTGATAAAACACGTCACGGCATTACATGACTAAAATCGGCCATCGCTAAAACTGATAAAACACGTCATGGCATTACATGACTAAAACCGGCCATCGCTAAAGCTGATAAAACACGTCATGGCATTACATGACTAAAACCGGCCATCGCTAAAGCTGATAAAACACGTCATGGCATTACATGACTAAAATCGGCCATCGCTAAAACTGATAAAACACGTCATGGCATTACATGACTAAAACCGGCCATCGCTAAAGCTGATAAAACACGTCATGGCATTACATGACTAAAATCGGCCATTGCTAAAACTGATAAAACACATCATGGCATTACATGACTAAAATCGGCCATCGCTAAAGCTGATAAAACACATCACGGCATTACATGACTAAAACCGGCCATCGCTAAAACTGATAAAACACATCACGGCATTACATGACTAAAATCGGCCATCGCTAAAACTGATAAAACACGTCATGGCATTACATGACTAAAACCGGCCATCGCTAAAGCTGATAAAACACGTCATGGCATTACATGACTAAAATCGGCCATCGCTAAAACTGATAAAACACGTCATGGCATTACATGACTAAAACCGGCCATCGCTAAAACTGATAAAACACATCACGGCATTACATGACTAAAACCGGCCATCGCTAAAGCTGATAAAACACGTCATGGCATTACATGACTAAAACCGGCCATCGCTAAAGCTGATAAAACACGTCATGGCATTACATGACTAAAATCGGCCATCGCTAAAACTGATAAAACACGTCATGGCATTACATGACTAAAACCGGCCATCGCTAAAACTGATAAAACACATCATGGCATTACATGACTAAAACCGGCCATCGCTGAAACTGATAAAACACGTCACGGCATTACATGAATAAAATCGGCCATCGCTAAAGCTGATAAAACACATCATGGCATTACATGACTAAAATCGGCCATCGCTAAAACTGATAAAACACATCATGGCATTACATGACTAAAACCGGCCATCGCTAAAACTGATAAAACACATCATGGCATTACATGACTAAAATCGGCCTTCCCTAACGCTGATAAAACACATCATGGCATTACATGACTAAAACCGGCCATCGCTAAAGCTGATAAAACACATCATGGCATTACATGACTAAAATCGGCCATCGCTAAAACTGATAAAACACGTCACGGCATTACATGAATAAAATCGGCCATCGCTAAAGCTGATAAAACACATCATGGCATTACATGACTAAAATCGGCCATCCCTAACGCTGATAAAACACATCATGGCATTACATGACTAAAACCGGCCATCGCTAAAGCTGATAAAACACATCATGACATTACATGACTAAAACCGGCCATCGCTGAAACTGATAAAACACGTCACGGCATTACATGAATAAAATCGGCCATCGCTAAAGCTGATAAAACACATCATGGCATTACATGAATAAAATCGGCCATCGCTAAAACTGATAAAACACATCATGGCATTACATGACTAAAACCGGCCATCGCTAAAACTGATAAAACACCTCACGTCATTAATCGACTGGAAGCAGCCATCGCTAAAGCTGATAAAACATATCACGGCATTACATGACTAAACCGGTCATCACTAAAGCTGATAAAACGCCTCACGTCATTACATGACGAACACCAGCCATCGCTAAAGCTGATAAAACACATCATGGCATTACATGACTAAAATCGGCCATCGCTAAAACTGATAAAACACATCATGACATTACATGACTAAATCCGGCCATCGCTAAAACTGATAAAACACGTCACGGCATTACATGAATAAAACCGGCCATCGCTAAAACTGATAAAACACGTCACGGCATTACATGACTAAAATCGGCCATCGCTAAAGCTGATAAAACACATCATGACATTACATGACTAAAACCGGCCATCGCTAAAACTGATAAAACACATCATGACATTACATGACTAAAACCGGCCATCGCTAAAGCTGATAAAATGCCTCACGTCATTACATGACGAACACCAGCCATCGCTGAAGCTGATAAAACACATCATGGCAGTACATGACTAAAACCGGCCATCGCTAAAACTGATAAAACACATCCTGGCATTACATGACTAAAACCGGCCATCGCTAAAGCTGATAAAACACATCATGGCATTACATGACTAAAATCGGCCATCGCTAAAACTGATAAAACACATCATGGCATTACATGACTAAAACCGGCCATCGCTAAAACTGATAAAACACATCATGGCATTATATGACTAAAACCGGCCATCGCTAAAACTGATAAAACACATCATGGCATTACATGACTAAAATCGGCCATCCCTAACGCTGATAAAACACATCATGGCATTACATGACTAAAACCGGCCATCGCTAAAGCTGATAAAACACATCATAGCATTACATGACTAAAATCGGCCATCGCTAAAACTGATAAAACACGTCACGGCATTACATGAATAAAATCGGCCATCGCTAAAGCTGATAAAACACATCATGGCATTACATGACTAAAATCATCCATCCCTAACACTGATAAAACACATCATGGCATTACATGACTAAAACCGGCCATCGCTAAAGCTGATAAAACACATCATGACATTACATGACTAAAACCGGCCATCGCTGAAACTGATAAAACACGTCACGGCATTACATGAATAAAATCGGCCATCGCTAAAGCTGATAAAACACATCATGGCATTACATGAATAAAATCGGCCATCGCTAAAACTGATAAAACACATCATGGCATTACATGACTAAAACCGGCCATCGCTAAAACTGATAAAACACCTCACGTCATTAAACGACTGGAAGCAGCCATCGCTAAAGCTGATAAAACATATCACGGCATTACATGACTAAAACCGGTCATCACTAAAGCTGATAAAACGCCTCACGTCATTACATGACGAACACCAGCCATCGCTAAAGCTGATAAAACACATCATGGCAGTACATGACTAAAACCGGCCATCGCTAAAACTGATAAAACACGTCATGGCATTACATGACTAAAACCGGCCATCGCTAAAACTGATAAAACATATCACGGCATTACATGACTAAAACCGGCCATCGCTAAAACTGATAAAACATGTCACGGCATTACATGACTAAAACCGGCCATCGCTAAAACTGATAAAACATATCACGGCATTACATGACTAAAACCGGCCATCGCTAAAACTGATAAAACATGTCACGGCATTACATGAATAAAACCGGCCATCGCTAAAACTGATAAAACACGTCACGGCATTACATGACTAAAACCGGCCATCGCTAAAGCTGATAAAACATGTCACGGCATTACATGACTAAAACCGGCCATCGCTAAAGCTGATAAAACAGGTCACGGCATTAGATGACTAAAATCGGCCATCGCTAAAGCTGATAAAACACGTCATGGCATTACATGACTAAAACCGGCCATCGCTAAAGCTGATAAAACATGTCACGGCATTACATGACTAAAATCGGCCATCGCTAAAGCTGATAAAACACGTCACGGCATTACATGACTAAAACCGGCCATCGCTAAAACTGATAAAACACGTCACGGCATTACATGACTAAAACCGGCCATCGCTAAAACTGATAAAACACATCACGGCATTACATGACTAAAACCGGCCATCGCTAAAACTGATAAAACACATCACGGCATTACATGAATAAAATCGGCCATCGCTAAAGCTGATAAAACACGTCATGGCATTACATGACTAAAACGAGTCATCGCTAAAGCTGATAAAACATGTCATGGCATTACATGACTAAAATCGGCCATCGCTAAAGCTGATAAAACACGTCATGGCATTACATGACTAAAACCGGCCATCGCTAAAGCTGATAAAACACGTCATGGCATTACATGACTAAAATCGGCCATCGCTAAAACTGATAAAACACGTCATGGCATTACATGACTAAAACCGGCCATCGCTAAAGCTGATAAAACACGTCATGGCATTACATGACTAAAATCGGCCATCGCTAAAACTGATAAAACACGTCATGGCATTACATGACTAAAACCGGCCATCGCTAAAGCTGATAAAACACGTCATGGCATTACATGACTAAAAGCGGCCATCGCTAAAACTGATAAAACACGTCATGGCATTACATGACTAAAATCGGCCATCGCTAAAGCTGATAAAACACATCACGGCATTACATGACTAAAACCGGCCATCGCTAAAACTGATAAAACACATCACGGCATTACATGACTAAAACCGGCCATCGCTAAAACTGATAAAACACATCACGGCATTACATGACTAAAACCGGCCATCGCTAAAGCTGATAAAACACATCATGACATTACATGACTAAAATCGGCCATCGCTAAAGCTGATAAAACACATCATGACATTATATGACTAAAAGCGGCCATCGCTAAAACTGATAAAACACATCACGGCATTACATGACTAAAACCGGCCATCGCTAAAGCTGATAAAACACGTCACGGCATTACATGACTAAAATCGGCCATCGCTAAAACTGATAAAACACGTCATGGCATTACATGACTAAAACCGGCCATCGCTAAAGCTGATAAAACACGTCATGGCATTACACGACTAAAACCGGCCATCGCTAAAGCTGATAAAACACGTCATGGCATTACATGACTAAAATCGGCCATCGCTAAAACTGATAAAACACGTCATGGCATTACATGACTAAAACCGGCCATCGCTAAAGCTGATAAAACACGTCATGGCATTACATGACTAAAATCGGCCATCGCTAAAACTGATAAAACACATCATGGCATTACATGACTAAAATCGGCCATCGCTAAAGCTGATAAAACACATCACGGCATTACATGACTAAAACCGGCCATCGCTAAAACTGATAAAACACATCACGGCATTACATGACTAAAATCGGCCATCGCTAAAACTGATAAAACACGTCATGGCATTACATGACTAAAACCGGCCATCGCTAAAGCTGATAAAACACGTCATGGCATTACATGACTAAAATCGGCCATCGCTAAAACTGATAAAACACGTCATGGCATTACATGACTAAAACCGGCCATCGCTAAAACTGATAAAACACATCACGGCATTACATGACTAAAACCGGCCATCGCTAAAGCTGATAAAACACGTCATGGCATTACATGACTAAAATCGGCCATCGCTAAAACTGATAAAACACGTCATGGCATTACATGACTAAAATCGGCCATCGCTAAAACTGATAAAACACGTCATGGCATTACATGACTAAAACCGGCCATCGCTAAAGCTGATAAAACACGTCATGGCATTACATGACTAAAATCGGCCATCGCTAAAACTGATAAAACACGTCATGGCATTACATGACTAAAACCGGCCATCGCTAAAACTGATAAAACACATCATGGCATTACATGACTAAAACCGGCCATCGCTAAAGCTGATAAAACACATCATGACATTACATGACTAAAATCGGCCATCGCTAAAGCTGATAAAACACATCATGACATTATATGACTAAAAGCGGCCATCGCTAAAACTGATAAAACACATCACGGCATTACATGACTAAAACCGGCCATCGCTAAAGCTGATAAAACACGTCACGGCATTACAAGACTAAAATCGGCCATCGCTAAAACTGATAAAACACGTCATGGCATTACATGACTAAAACCGGCCATCGCTAAAGCTGATAAAACACGTCATGGCATTACATGACTAAAACCGGCCATCGCTAAAGCTGATAAAACACGTCATGGCATTACATGACTAAAATCGGCCATCGCTAAAACTGATAAAACACGTCATGGCATTACATGACTAAAACCGGCCATCGCTAAAGCTGATAAAACACGTCATGGCATTACATGACTAAAATCGGCCATTGCTAAAACTGATAAAACACATCATGGCATTACATGACTAAAATCGGCCATCGCTAAAGCTGATAAAACACATCACGGCATTACATGACTAAAACCGGCCATCGCTAAAACTGATAAAACACATCACGGCATTACATGACTAAAATCGGCCATCGCTAAAACTGATAAAACACGTCATGGCATTACATGACTAAAACCGGCCATCGCTAAAGCTGATAAAACACGTCATGGCATTACATGACTAAAATCGGCCATCGCTAAAACTGATAAAACACGTCATGGCATTACATGACTAAAACCGGCCATCGCTAAAACTGATAAAACACATCACGGCATTACATGACTAAAACCGGCCATCGCTAAAGCTGATAAAACACGTCATGGCATTACATGACTAAAATCGGCCATCGCTAAAACTGATAAAACACGTCATGGCATTACATGACTAAAATCGGCCATCGCTAAAACTGATAAAACACGTCATGGCATTACATGACTAAAACCGGCCATCGCTAAAGCTGATAAAACACGTCATGGCATTACATGACTAAAATCGGCCATCGCTAAAACTGATAAAACACGTCATGGCATTACATGACTAAAACCGGCCATCGCTAAAACTGATAAAACACATCATGGCATTACATGACTAAAACCGGCCATCGCTGAAACTGATAAAACACGTCACGGCATTACATGAATAAAATCGGCCATCGCTAAAGCTGATAAAACACATCATGGCATTACATGACTAAAATCGGCCATCGCTAAAACTGATAAAACACATCATGGCATTACATGACTAAAACCGGCCATCGCTAAAACTGATAAAACACATCATGGCATTACATGACTAAAATCGGCCTTCCCTAACGCTGATAAAACACATCATGGCATTACATGACTAAAACCGGCCATCGCTAAAACTGATAAAACACCTCACGTCATTAAACGACTGGAAGCAGCCATCGCTAAAGCTGATAAAACATATCACGGCATTACATGACTAAAACCGGTCATCACTAAAGCTGATAAAACGCCTCACGTCATTACATGACGAACACCAGCCATCGCTAAAGCTGATAAAACACATCATGGCAGTACATGACTAAAACCGGCCATCGCTAAAACTGATAAAACACGTCATGGCATTACATGACTAAAACCGGCCATCGCTAAAACTGATAAAACATATCACGGCATTACATGACTAAAACCGGCCATCGCTAAAACTGATAAAACATGTCACGGCATTACATGACTAAAACCGGCCATCGCTAAAACTGATAAAACATATCACGGCATTACATGACTAAAACCGGCCATCGCTAAAACTGATAAAACATGTCACGGCATTACATGAATAAAACCGGCCATCGCTAAAACTGATAAAACACGTCACGGCATTACATGACTAAAACCGGCCATCGCTAAAGCTGATAAAACATGTCACGGCATTACATGACTAAAACCGGCCATCGCTAAAGCTGATAAAACACGTCATGGCATTACATGACTAAAAGCGGCCATCGCTAAAACTGATAAAACACGTCATGGCATTACATGACTAAAATCGGCCATCGCTAAAGCTGATAAAACACATCACGGCATTACATGACTAAAACCGGCCATCGCTAAAACTGATAAAACACATCACGGCATTACATGACTAAAACCGGCCATCGCTAAAACTGATAAAACACATCACGGCATTACATGACTAAAACCGGCCATCGCTAAAGCTGATAAAACACATCATGACATTACATGACTAAAATCGGCCATCGCTAAAGCTGATAAAACACATCATGACATTATATGACTAAAAGCGGCCATCGCTAAAACTGATAAAACACATCACGGCATTACATGACTAAAACCGGCCATCGCTAAAGCTGATAAAACACGTCACGGCATTACATGACTAAAATCGGCCATCGCTAAAACTGATAAAACACGTCATGGCATTACATGACTAAAACCGGCCATCGCTAAAGCTGATAAAACACGTCATGGCATTACACGACTAAAACCGGCCATCGCTAAAGCTGATAAAACACGTCATGGCATTACATGACTAAAATCGGCCATCGCTAAAACTGATAAAACACGTCATGGCATTACATGACTAAAACCGGCCATCGCTAAAGCTGATAAAACACGTCATGGCATTACATGACTAAAATCGGCCATCGCTAAAACTGATAAAACACATCATGGCATTACATGACTAAAATCGGCCATCGCTAAAGCTGATAAAACACATCACGGCATTACATGACTAAAACCGGCCATCGCTAAAACTGATAAAACACATCACGGCATTACATGACTAAAATCGGCCATCGCTAAAACTGATAAAACACGTCATGGCATTACATGACTAAAACCGGCCATCGCTAAAGCTGATAAAACACGTCATGGCATTACATGACTAAAATCGGCCATCGCTAAAACTGATAAAACACGTCATGGCATTACATGACTAAAACCGGCCATCGCTAAAACTGATAAAACACATCACGGCATTACATGACTAAAACCGGCCATCGCTAAAGCTGATAAAACACGTCATGGCATTACATGACTAAAATCGGCCATCGCTAAAACTGATAAAACACGTCATGGCATTACATGACTAAAATCGGCCATCGCTAAAACTGATAAAACACGTCATGGCATTACATGACTAAAACCGGCCATCGCTAAAGCTGATAAAACACGTCATGGCATTACATGACTAAAATCGGCCATCGCTAAAACTGATAAAACACGTCATGGCATTACATGACTAAAACCGGCCATCGCTAAAACTGATAAAACACATCATGGCATTACATGACTAAAACCGGCCATCGCTAAAGCTGATAAAACACATCATGACATTACATGACTAAAATCGGCCATCGCTAAAGCTGATAAAACACATCATGACATTATATGACTAAAAGCGGCCATCGCTAAAACTGATAAAACACATCACGGCATTACATGACTAAAACCGGCCATCGCTAAAGCTGATAAAACACGTCACGGCATTACATGACTAAAATCGGCCATCGCTAAAACTGATAAAACACGTCATGGCATTACATGACTAAAACCGGCCATCGCTAAAGCTGATAAAACACGTCATGGCATTACATGACTAAAACCGGCCATCGCTAAAGCTGATAAAACACGTCATGGCATTACATGACTAAAATCGGCCATCGCTAAAACTGATAAAACACGTCATGCCATTACATGACTAAAACCGGCCATCGCTAAAGCTGATAAAACACGTCATGGCATTACATGACTAAAATCGGCCATTGCTAAAACTGATAAAACACATCATGGCATTACATGACTAAAATCGGCCATCGCTAAAGCTGATAAAACACATCACGGCATTACATGACTAAAACCGGCCATCGCTAAAACTGATAAAACACATCACGGCATTACATGACTAAAATCGGCCATCGCTAAAACTGATAAAACACGTCATGGCATTACATGACTAAAACCGGCCATCGCTAAAGCTGATAAAACACGTCATGGCATTACATGACTAAAATCGGCCATCGCTAAAACTGATAAAACACGTCATGGCATTACATGACTAAAACCGGCCATCGCTAAAACTGATAAAACACATCACGGCATTACATGACTAAAACCGGCCATCGCTAAAGCTGATAAAACACGTCATGGCATTACATGACTAAAATCGGCCATCGCTAAAACTGATAAAACACGTCATGGCATTACATGACTAAAACCGGCCATCGCTAAAACTGATAAAACACATCATGGCATTACATGACTAAAATCGGCCTTCCCTAACGCTGATAAAACACATCATGGCATTACATGACTAAAACCGGCCATCGCTAAAGCTGATAAAACACATCATGGCATTACATGACTAAAATCGGCCATCGCTAAAACTGATAAAACACGTCACGGCATTACATGAATAAAATCGGCCATCGCTAAAGCTGATAAAACACATCATGGCATTACATGACTAAAATCGGCCATCCCTAACGCTGATAAAACACATCATGGCATTACATGACTAAAACCGGCCATCGCTAAAGCTGATAAAACACATCATGACATTACATGACTAAAACCGGCCATCGCTGAAACTGATAAAACACGTCACGGCATTACATGAATAAAATCGGCCATCGCTAAAGCTGATAAAACACATCATGGCATTACATGAATAAAATCGGCCATCGCTAAAACTGATAAAACACATCATGGCATTACATGACTAAAACCGGCCATCGCTAAAACTGATAAAACACCTCACGTCATTAATCGACTGGAAGCAGCCATCGCTAAAGCTGATAAAACATATCACGGCATTACATGACTAAAACCGGTCATCACTAAAGCTGATAAAACGCCTCACGTCATTACATGACGAACACCAGCCATCGCTAAAGCTGATAAAACACATCATGGCATTACATGACTAAAATCGGCCATCGCTAAAACTGATAAAACACGTCACGGCATTACATGAATAAAACCGGCCATCGCTAAAACTGATAAAACACGTCACGGCATTACATGACTAAAATCGGCCATCGCTAAAGCTGATAAAACATATCATGACATTACATGACTAAAACCGGCCATCGCTAAAACTGATAAAACACATCATGACATTACATGACTAAAACCGGCCATCGCTAAAGCTGATAAAATGCCTCACGTCATTACATGACGAACACCAGCCATCGCTGAAGCTGATAAAACACATCATGGCAGTACATGACTAAAACCGGCCATCGCTAAAACTGATAAAACACATCCTGGCATTACATGACTAAAACCGGCCATCGCTAAAGCTGATAAAACACATCATGGCATTACATGACTAAAATCGGCCATCGCTAAAACTGATAAAACACATCATGGCATTACATGACTAAAACCGGCCATCGCTAAAACTGATAAAACACATCATGGC
Source organism: Phyllobates terribilis (assembly GCF_046119375.1). Taxonomy (NCBI): domain Eukaryota; kingdom Metazoa; phylum Chordata; class Amphibia; order Anura; family Dendrobatidae; genus Phyllobates; species Phyllobates terribilis. The sequence continues at coordinate 159,961,788 of NW_027362761.1, forward strand.
ATTATATGACTAAAACCGGCCATCGCTAAAACTGATAAAACACATCATGGCATTACATGACTAAAATCGGCCATCCCTAACGCTGATAAAACACATCATGGCATTACATGACTAAAACCGGCCATCGCTAAAGCTGATAAAACACATCATAGCATTACATGACTAAAATCGGCCATCGCTAAAACTGATAAAACACGTCACGGCATTACATGAATAAAATCGGCCATCGCTAAAGGTGATAAAACACATCATGGCATTACATGACTAAAATCATCCATCCCTAACACTGATAAAACACATCATGGCATTACATGACTAAAACCGGCCATCGCTAAAGCTGATAAAACACATCATGACATTACATGACTAAAACCGGCCATCGCTGAAACTGATAAAACACGTCACGGCATTACATGAATAAAATCGGCCATCGCTAAAGCTGATAAAACACATCATGGCATTACATGAATAAAATCGGCCATCGCTAAAACTGATAAAACACATCATGGCATTACATGACTAAAACCGGCCATCGCTAAAACTGATAAAACACCTCACGTCATTAAACGACTGGAAGCAGCCATCGCTAAAGCTGATAAAACATATCACGGCATTACATGACTAAAACCGGTCATCACTAAAGCTGATAAAACGCCTCACGTCATTACATGACGAACACCAGCCATCGCTAAAGCTGATAAAACACATCATGGCAGTACATGACTAAAACCGGCCATCGCTAAAACTGATAAAACACGTCATGGCATTACATGACTAAAACCGGCCATCGCTAAAACTGATAAAACATATCACGGCATTACATGACTAAAACCGGCCATCGCTAAAACTGATAAAACATGTCACGGCATTACATGACTAAAACCGGCCATCGCTAAAACTGATAAAACATATCACGGCATTACATGACTAAAACCGGCCATCGCTAAAACTGATAAAACATGTCACGGCATTACATGAATAAAACCGGCCATCGCTAAAACTGATAAAACACGTCACGGCATTACATGACTAAAACCGGCCATCGCTAAAGCTGATAAAACATGTCACGGCATTACATGACTAAAACCGGCCATCGCTAAAGCTGATAAAACAGGTCACGGCATTAGATGACTAAAATCGGCCATCGCTAAAGCTGATAAAACACGTCATGGCATTACATGACTAAAACCGGCCATCGCTAAAGCTGATAAAACATGTCACGGCATTACATGACTAAAATCGGCCATCGCTAAAGCTGATAAAACACATCACGGCATTACATGACTAAAACCGGCCATCGCTAAAACTGATAAAACACGTCACGGCATTACATGAATAAAATCGGCCATCGCTAAAGGTGATAAAACACATCATGGCATTACATGACTAAAATCATCCATCCCTAACACTGATAAAACACATCATGGCATTACATGACTAAAACCGGCCATCGCTAAAGCTGATAAAACACATCATGACATTACATGACTAAAACCGGCCATCGCTGAAACTGATAAAACACGTCACGGCATTACATGAATAAAATCGGCCATCGCTAAAGCTGATAAAACACATCATGGCATTACATGAATAAAATCGGCCATCGCTAAAACTGATAAAACACATCATGGCATTACATGACTAAAACCGGCCATCGCTAAAACTGATAAAACACCTCACGTCATTAAACGACTGGAAGCAGCCATCGCTAAAGCTGATAAAACATATCACGGCATTACATGACTAAAACCGGTCATCACTAAAGCTGATAAAACGCCTCACGTCATTACATGACGAACACCAGCCATCGCTAAAGCTGATAAAACACATCATGGCAGTACATGACTAAAACCGGCCATCGCTAAAACTGATAAAACACGTCATGGCATTACATGACTAAAACCGGCCATCGCTAAAACTGATAAAACATATCACGGCATTACATGACTAAAACCGGCCATCGCTAAAACTGATAAAACATGTCACGGCATTACATGACTAAAACCGGCCATCGCTAAAACTGATAAAACATATCACGGCATTACATGACTAAAACCGGCCATCGCTAAAACTGATAAAACATGTCACGGCATTACATGAATAAAACCGGCCATCGCTAAAACTGATAAAACACGTCACGGCATTACATGACTAAAACCGGCCATCGCTAAAGCTGATAAAACATGTCACGGCATTACATGACTAAAACCGGCCATCGCTAAAGCTGATAAAACAGGTCACGGCATTAGATGACTAAAATCGGCCATCGCTAAAGCTGATAAAACACGTCATGGCATTACATGACTAAAACCGGCCATCGCTAAAGCTGATAAAACATGTCACGGCATTACATGACTAAAATCGGCCATCGCTAAAGCTGATAAAACACATCACGGCATTACATGACTAAAACCGGCCATCGCTAAAACTGATAAAACACATCACGGCATTACATGAATAAAATCGGCCATCGCTAAAGGTGATAAAACACGTCATGGCATTACATGACTAAAACCAGTCATCGCTAAAGCTGATAAAACACGTCATGGCATTACATGACTAAAATCGGCCATCGCTAAAGCTGATAAAACACGTCATGGCATTACATGACTAAAACCATCCATCGCTAAAGCTGATAAAACACGTCATGGCATTACATGACTAAAATCGGCCATCGCTAAAACTGATAAAACACGTCATGGCATTACATGACTAAAACCGGCCATCGCTAAAGCTGATAAAACACGTCATGGAATTACATGACTAAAACCGGCCATCGCTAAAGCTGATAAAACACGTCACGGCATTACATGACTAAAATCGGCCATCGCTAAAACTGATAAAACACGTCATGGCATTACATGACTAAAACCGGCCATCGCTAAAGCTGATAAAACACGTCATGGCATTACACGACTAAAACCGGCCATCGCTAAAGCTGATAAAACACGTCATGGCATTACACGACTAAAACCGGCCATCGCTAAAGCTGATAAAACACGTCATGGCATTACATGACTAAAATCGGCCATCGCTAAAACTGATAAAACACGTCATGGCATTACATGACTAAAACCGGCCATCGCTAAAGCTGATAAAACACGTCATGGCATTACATGACTAAAATCGGCCATCGCTAAAACTGATAAAACACATCATGGCATTACATGACTAAAATCGGCCATCGCTAAAGCTGATAAAACACATCACGGCATTACATGACTAAAACCGGCCATCGCTAAAACTGATAAAACACATCACGGCATTACATGACTAAAATCGGCCATCGCTAAAACTGATAAAACACGTCATGGCATTACATGACTAAAACCGGCCATCGCTAAAGCTGATAAAACACGTCATGGCATTACATGACTAAAATCGGCCATCGCTAAAACTGATAAAACACGTCATGGCATTACATGACTAAAACCGGCCATCGCTAAAACTGATAAAACACATCATGGCATTACATGACTAAAACCGGCCATCGCTAAAACTGATAAAACACGTCATGGCATTACATGACTAAAATCGGCCATCGCTAAAACTGATAAAACACATCACGGCATTACATGACTAAAACCGGCCATCGCTAAAGCTCATAAAACACGTCATGGCATTACATGACTAAAATCGGCCATCGCTAAAACTGATAAAACACGTCATGGCATTACATGACTAAAATCGGCCATCGCTAAAACTGATAAAACACGTCATGGCATTACATGACTAAAACCGGCCATCGCTAAAGCTGATAAAACACGTCATGGCATTACATGACTAAAATCGGCCATCGCTAAAACTGATAAAACACGTCATGGCATTACATGACTAAAACCGGCCATCGCTAAAACTTATAAAACACATCATGGCATTACATGACTAAAACCGGCCATCGCTGAAACTGATAAAACACGTCACGGCATTACATGAATAAAACCGGCCATCGCTAAAGCTGATAAAACACGTCATGGCATTACATGACTAAAACCGGCCATCGCTAAAGCTGATAAAACACGTCATGGCATTACATGACTAAAATCGGCCATCGCTAAAACTGATAAAACACGTCATGGCATTACATGACTAAAACCGGCCATCGCTAAAGCTGATAAAACACGTCATGGCATTACATGACTAAAATCGGCCATCGCTAAAACTGATAAAACACGTCATGGCATTACATGACTAAAACCGGCCATCGCTAAAGCTGATAAAACACGTCATGGCATTACATGACTAAAATCGGCCATCGCTAAAACTGATAAAACACGTCATGGCATTACATGACTAAAATCGGCCATCGCTAAAGCTGATAAAACACATCACGGCATTACATGACTAAAACCGGCCATCGCTAAAACTGATAAAACACATCACGGCATTACATGACTAAAACCGGCCATCGCTAAAACTGATAAAACACATCACGGCATTACATGACTAAAACCGGCCATCGCTAAAGCTGATAAAACACATCATGACATTATATGACTAAAAGCGGCCATCGCTAAAACTGATAAAACACATCACGGCATTACATGACTAAAACCGGCCATCGCTAAAACTGATAAAACACATCATGACATTACATGACTAAAATCGGCCATCGCTAAAGCTGATAAAACACATCATGACATTATATGACTAAAAGCGGCCATCGCTAAAACTGATAAAACACATCATGACATTACATGACTAAAACCGGCCATCGCTAAAGCTGATAAAACACGTCACGGCATTACATGACTAAAATCGGCCATCGCTAAAACTGATAAAACACGTCATGGCATTACATGACTAAAACCGGCCATCGCTAAAGCTGATAAAACACGTCATGGCATTACATGACTAAAACCGGCCATCGCTAAAGCTGATAAAACACGTCATGGCATTACATGACTAAAATCGGCCATCGCTAAAACTGATAAAACACGTCATGGCATTACATGACTAAAACCGGCCATCGCTAAAGCTGATAAAACACGTCATGGCATTACATGACTAAAACCGGCCATCGCTAAAACTGATAAAACACATCATGGCATTACATGACTAAAACCGGCCATCGCTAAAGCTGATAAAACACGTCATGGCATTACATGACTAAAATCGGCCATCGCTAAAACTGATAAAACACATCATGGCATTACATGACTAAAATCTGCCATCGCTAAAAGTGATAAAACACATCACGGCATTACATGACTAAAATCGGCCATCGCTAAAACTGATAAAACACGTCATGGCATTACATGACTAAAACCGGCCATCGCTAAAGCTGATAAAACATGTCATGGCATTACATGACTAAAATCGGCCATCGCTAAAACTGATAAAACACGTCATGGCATTACATGACTAAAACCGGCCATCGCTAAAACTGATAAAACACATCACGGCATTACAGGACTAAAACCGGCCATCGCTAAAGCTGATAAAACACGTCATGGCATTACATGACTAAAATCGGCCATCGCTGAAACTGATAAAACACGTCATGGCATTACATGACTAAAATCGGCCATCGCTAAAACTGATAAAACACGTCATGGCATTACATGACTAAAACCGGCCATCGCTAAAGCTGATAAAACACATGGCATTACATGACTAAAATCGGCCATCGCTGAAACTGATAAAACACGTCATGGCATTACATGACTAAAATCGGCCATCGCTGAAACTGATAAAACACGTCATGGCATTACATGACTAAAATCGGCCATCGCTAAAACTGATAAAACACGTCATGGCATTACATGACTAAAACCGGCCATCGCTAAAGCTGATAAAACACGTCATGGCATTACATGACTAAAATCGGCCATCGCTAAAGCTGATAAAACACGTCATGGCATTACATGACTAAAACCGGCCATCGCTAAAACTGATAAAACACGTCATGGCATTACATGACTAAAACCGGCCATTGCTAAAACTGATAAAACACGTCATGGCATTACATGACTAAAACCGGCCATTGCTAAAACTGATAAAACACGTCATGGCATTACATGACTAAAATCGGCCATCGCTAAAGCTGATAAAACACGTCATGGCATTACATGACTAAAATCGGCCATCGCTAAAACTGATAAAACACGTCATGGCATTACATGACTAAAACCGGCCATCGCTAAAGCTGATAAAACATGTCATGGCATTACATGACTAAAATCGGCCATCGCTAAAACTGATAAAACACGTCATGGCATTACATGACTAAAACCGGCCATCGCTAAAACTGATAAAACACATCACGGCATTACATGACTAAAACCGGCCATCGCTAAAGCTGATAAAACACGTCATGGCATTACATGACTAAAATCGGCCATCGCTGAAACTGATAAAACACGTCATGGCATTACATGACTAAAATCGGCCATCGCTAAAACTGATAAAACACGTCATGGCATTACATGACTAAAACCGGCCATCGCTAAAGCTGATAAAACACATCATGGCATTACATGACTAAAATCGGCCATCGCTGAAACTGATAAAACACGTCATGGCATTACATGACTAAAATCGGCCATCGCTGAAACTGATAAAACACGTCATGGCATTACATGACTAAAATCGGCCATCGCTAAAACTGATAAAACACGTCATGGCATTACATGACTAAAACCGGCCATCGCTAAAGCTGATAAAACACGTCATGGCATTACATGACTAAAATCGGCCATCGCTAAAGCTGATAAAACACGTCATGGCATTACATGACTAAAACCGGCCATCGCTAAAACTGATAAAACACGTCATGGCATTACATGACTAAAACCGGCCATCGCTAAAACTGATAAAACACGTCATGGCATTACATGACTAAAATCGGCCATCGCTAAAGCTGATAAAACACATCATGGCATTACATGACTAAAATCGGCCATCGCTAAAACTGATAAAACACGTCATGGCATTACATGACTAAAACCGGCCATCGCTAAAACTGATAAAACACGTCATGGCATTACATGACTAAAACCGGCCATCGCTAAAACTGATAAAACACATCATGGCATTACATGACTAAAATCGGCCATCGCTAAAGCTGATAAAACACATCATGACATTATATGACTAAAAGCGGCCATCGCTAAAACTGATAAAACACATCATGACATTATATGACTAAAAGCAGCCATCGCTAAAACTGATAAAACACATCATGACATTATATGACTAAAAGCGGCCATCGCTAAAACTGATAAAACATGTCACGACAGTAAACAACTAGAACTAGCCTCATTACACAGATGGAAGCAGCCATCCCTAATGCTGATAAAACACAACTTCTGAATTTTCCTCACATTCTTTTGTTTGATGGCATCCAGCCACTTAAGCACCATGGACACCACTGATTTCATAGACTGTATTTGTTACGTTTTCATATTTTTATAGTATTTCTTGTCAAAAACTGCATGTTCCTGTGACTACAACCCATGAATGCTTGTATGTAGAACTTCTGTAGAAATACAGGGAGAGGACTAACAAGATGCGACTATAGCGAAAAGTTGAGGCGATAGTGGCTGTAGTGAGGTGATGATGATGATGGAGGATACAGGAGGGGGCACGGTGACTCATGCTCCGTCTGGGAGTATATAAAGGGCAGCTGTGAGCAGGGCACAGTGACTACAATCTTGGCCGCTCCGCCAACATTAAGCAACAGCGATCCCTCTGTAGTTCCCGTGTGGCGGGAAGAGTCGTCCGGTCCGGCTGAGTAGCGCTCCTCACCTGGCTACACATGGCGCTTCTCCTCAGGAGCTCGGTGCTGTTCGCAGCGCTGCTGATGCTTGTGTCTGCGCTGCCCGGAGAGCTGAGAGGAAAGAGGAGTCCGGCTACAGCTTCCGAGTACGGGGTGAAGTTATGTGGCCGCGAGTTTATCAGGGCGGTCATCTTCGCCTGTGGAGGGTCCCGGTGGAAGCGGCTGCAGCAGGAGGATGGGATGAGTCCCGGGTACCGAAGTACAGGTGAGGTGTCAGGCACAGCGGCGGCCATACAGGATGGAGGAGCTGCTGCGGGCGTCAGTCAGGAGTAAGGGGAAAGAGACAGGTGCTTCACAGAATGTTCTGAGGTCCTCCATGTGGTGGCTCTGTGAAGTAGGGATGAGGTTTCCTCAGAAGTTTGGTCTCCATTTATAATGGTGCATTAGTCCTGGAACTATGGAAAAAATATCTCTGAATTCTCATACAAATGGGGCAAAATTTGTCTCACAAAACTTAGCGTCTCATATAAAGTATAATCCTTTATATGTCTGAGGAAATGGCGCCCAGTTGTCTGATAGTTTGTCAAAAATGTCCGTTACATGCCACACAGTCTGTGTATGTGTGTATGCCGCCTCTGAGGTAAAAGTTACAGTGGGATACAAGAAGCAGTCATTTTGTCTGGCATGTAAGGTGTTTTTTTAAACCATAGTTTTTAACTAAAAGTATGTTCACCGAAGAGTCTCAGTCAGATTCTTCTTATTTACGTTCAGTATTTGGTCAGTATTTTCCATCAGTATTTGTAAGCTAAAACCAGGAGTGGGTGATAAATACAGAAGTGGTGACGTGTTTCTATTATACTTTTCCTCTGATTGTTCCACTCCTGGTTTTGGCTTACAAATACTGATGTAAAATACTGACCACATACTAAACATGTGAACGTGGCCTTTGACAGAAAAACTAGCGGTGCACGTAGCGATATCCTTCCTGTCAAAACAAGGGAACCTGACAGACCCTATATAAGTCAGTGCAGTTCGTGTGGTCCTATATGTGATGAGCACCGCTACTTGATGTCCATTCCTACAACACTGAGGTGAACAGAATTGAATTAATGGGTCCAGATAATTGGAACATGTATGGATACATAAAGCAATGATGAATCTTAGGGATGGGCTGACCGGTGGAAGTTCAGGTTCTGGTACCTGACGCAAACTTTTGAGAAAGTTCGGTTTGGGTACCAGAACAGTACCTGGTATTTACACCAGAACCCATACAACCATTGAAAATAATGGATACCCGAACTGCTACGAAAAGAAGTAAAAATCTCTCTTTTCTTCTCTCTCTCTCTCTCTCTCGACCTTACGGACTTATCCCGAACACTGCACCCGACTTCAGGAGAAAATCCATATTCGGCGTTCAGGACCGAATAGCGACTGTCCGGAGCGAACCCAGAACATTTCTGTTCAGGTTCACCCATCACTAATGATGATAAGTGGAAATTAACTGTCAGCAATGTACAATTTACAGTTACAATTTCACAGCATTTAAAAAGCGACATGTATTTCAAAAGGAGGAAAACACAAAATAGCTCAAAAAGTTCAAGAACAGGACAAAGGCTCTTTAAAAGTTTTACAGAAGTGTCAGACCAACATAAGTAGATATATAGTATACAGTAGATATATAGTATACATATGAGTTCTATATGATTATAATATATTGTTTATAATCATATAGGACTCGTCAAAGTAAGGTAAGTATAATGTAGAATGTTTGTAACATTTCTTTATGACTTTTAGGTTTTCTCTGCCATGTCCTGTTCTATGGACAGACATTATCTAATATGATTTATCTATAGATTTATATATAGTGTGTAGTGCAGACTGGTCACTTGGTTGGATATGTATTTTCTGTCTTTTTCCATCATAGTGCCCAGGCCTGAACTGATAAGTAATATAGATTACTTCACCTTGAGAGCATTTCCCCAGCACTCTGTTGCCTCAGAACACACAAATTAATAGTCCCTGCAGGCTTATTTCCACAAGACGACCCAGATTTCGGTATTTAGATACGAATCAGAATAATGCAATGTTTAGGTGATAATATATTTGAAACAAAAATACAGCCATAAAAGAATGGATCAATAATAACTAGCCTGCTTGTTGACAACTTCAAGGTAGCAACAGGTGATAAGAGGTAGCACTTTACTGTAATACAGTAGCATGAAATACCATTTGTCATATTTCATTATCATAGTAATTAGAGGATGGTACTTCAGTATGAAATCGTATGGTCAAAAGACGTAAATCTATACTGTAATCTAGACTGTAGCAGTCTAAATGAATCAGGCCCATTGTGTTTGTATGCACCAGTATCATTAATGTACCACTTATTTTGGATGCTGACAAATTTCTTGTTAGATTTTATATAAATCTTAGAGGAACATGCTAATACTTCCTTCTTAAAGATTTGTTTGTTTTTGAGTCAGTCAGAAAAGTCAGATCACTTTCCAATAAGATAACTCTGAATTCACAACAAAATCACTGTATAAACTCAGAGATGCACAAGCAAACAAGTCTGAAAGTATGGCCATGATTTTATATATATATATATATATATATATATATATATATATATATATATACATACAGTACACACCAAAAGTTTGGACACACCTTCTCATTTAAAGATTTTTCTGTATTTTTTTGACTATGAAAATTGTACATTCACACTGAAGGCATCAAAACTATGAATTAACACATGTGGAATTATATACTTAACAAAAAAGTGTGAAACAACTGAAAATATGTCTTATATTCTAGGTTCTTCAAAGTAGCCACCTTTTGCTTTGATGACTGCTTTGCACACTCTTGGCATTCTCTTGATTAGCTTCAAGAGGTAGTCACCGGAAATGGTCTTCCAACAATCTTGAAGGAGTTCCCAGAGATGCTTAGCACTTGTTGGCCCTTTTGCCTTCACTCTGCGGTCCAGCTCACCCCAAACCATCTCGATTGGGTTCAGGTCTGGTGACTGTGGAGGCCAGGTCATCTTGCGTAGCACCCCATCACTCTCCTTCTTCGTCAAATAGCCCTTACACAGCCTGGAGGTGTGTTTGGGGTCATTGTCCTGCTGAAAAATAAATGATCGTCCAACTAAATGCAAACCAGATGGAATAGAATGCCGCTGCAAGATGCTGTGGTAGCCATGCTGGTTCAGTATGCCTTCAATTTTGAATAAATCCCCAACAGTGTCACCAGAAAAGCACCCCCCACACCATCACACCTCCTCCTCCATGCTTCACGGTGGGAACCAGGCATGTAGAGTCCATCCGTTCACCTTTTCTGCGTTGCACAAAGACACGGTGGTTGGAACCAAAGATCTCAAATTTGGACTCATCAGACCAAAGCACAGATTTCCACTGGTCTAATGTCCATTCCTTGTGTTCTTTAGCCTAAACAAGTCTCTTCTGCTTGTTCTTAGCAGTGGTTTCCTAGCAGCTATTTTACCATGAAGGCCTGCTGCACAAAGTCTCCTCTTAACAGTTGTTGAAGAGATGTGTCTGCTACTAGAACTCTGTGTGGCATTGACCTGGTCTCTAATCTGAGCTGCTGTTAACCTGCGATTTCATAGGCTGGTGACTCGGATAAACTTATCCTCAGAAGCAGAGGTGACTCTTGGTCTTCCTTTCCTGGGGCGGTCCTCATGTGAGCCAGTTTCTTTGTAGCGCTTGATGGTTTTTGCAACTGCACTTGGGGACACTTTCAAAGGTTGCCCAATTTTTCGCACTGACTGACCTTCATTTCTTAAAGTAATGATGGCCACTCGTTTTTCTTTACTTAGCTGCTTTTTTCTTCCCATAATACAAATTCTAACAGTCTATTCAGTAGGACTATCAGCTGTGTATCCACCTGACTCCTACACAACACAACTGATGGTCCCAACCCCATTTATAAGGCAAGAAATCCCACTTATTAAACCTGACAGGGCACACCTGTGAAGTGAAAACCATTTCCGGTGACTACCTCTTGAAGCTCATCAAGAGAATGCCAAGAGTGTGCAAAGCAGTCATCAAAGCAAAAGGTGGCTACTTTGAAGAACCTAGAATATAAGACATATTTTCAGTTGTTTCACACTTTTTTGTTAAGTATATAATTCCACATGTGTTAATTCATAGTTTTGATGCCTTCAGTGTGAATGTAAAATTTTCATAGTCATGAAAATACAGAAAAATCTTTAAATAAAAAGGTGTGTCCAAACTTTTGGTCTGTACTGTATATATATATATATATATATATATATACATATATATATATACAGCTCTGGCAAAAATTAAGAGACCACTGAACAGTTTTCTGGTGGAAAGCATGCCAAGACACATGAAAACTGTGATTAAAAATCATGGTTAGTCCACCAAATATTGATTTCTGAACTGTTCCTGAGTTAAAACATGAGTAATTTGAGGTCTGAAAGCACGGTTTCTCTTTTAGTATTTTGACGCTTTATCATTTGCTGCAAATAAATAAAAAAATAGCTTTGAATTTCGGAGACATGTTGTCAGTAGTTTATAGACTAAAACAACATTGTACATTTTACTCAAAAATATACCTATAAAGAGAAAAATCCAAGAAACTGACAATTTTGCAGTGGTCTCTTAATTTTTGCCAGAGCTGTATATATATATATATATATATATATATATATATATATATATATACTGTATATTACATAAAGGGAACACTTAAACAACAGAATATAACTCCAAGTAAATCAAACTTCTGTGAAATCAAACTGTCCACTTAGGAAGCAACACTGATTGACAATCAATTTCACATGCTGTTGTGCAAATGGAATAGACAATAGATGGATATTATTGGCAATTATCAAGACACACTCAATAAAGGAGTGGTTCTGCAGGTGGGGACCACAGACCACATCTCAGTACCAATGCCTTCTGGCTGATGTTTTGGTCACTTTTGAAAGTTGGTTGTGCTTTCACACTCATGGTAGCATGAGACGGACTCTATAACCCACAGAAATTGCTCAGGTAGTGCAGCTCATCCAGGATGGCACATCAATGCGAGCTGTGGCAATAAGGTTTGCTGTGTCTGTCAGCGTAGTGTCCAGAGGCTGGAGGCGCTACCAAGAGACAGGCCAGTACACCAGGAGACGTGGAGGTGGCCGTAGGAGGGCAACAACCCAGCAGCAGGACTGCTACCTCCGCCTTTGTGCAAGGAGGAACAGGAGGAGCACTGTCAGAGCCCTGCAAAATGACCTGCAGCAAGCCACAAATGTGCATGTTTCTGCACAAACGGTTAGAACCCGACGCCATGAGGGTGGTATGAGGGCCCGACGTCCACAGATGGGGGTTGTGTTTACAGCCCAACACTGTGCAGGACACTTGGCATTCGCCACAGAACACCAGGATTGGCAAAGTCGCCACTAGCGCCCTGTGCTCTTCACAGATGAAAGCAGGTTCACACTGAGCACATGTGACAGACGTGACAGAGTCAGGAGACGCCGTGGAGAGCGATCTGCTGCCTGCAACATCCTTCAGCATGACCGGTTTGGCAGTGGGTCAGTAATGGTGTGGGGTGGCATTTCTTTGGAGGGCCGCACAGCCCTCCATGTGCTCGACAGAGGTAGCCTGACTGCCATTAGGTACCGAGATGAGATCCTCAAACCCTTGTGAGACCATATGCTGGTGCGGTTGGCCCTGGATTCCTCCTAATGGAGGACAATGCCAGACCTCATGTGGCAGGAGTGTGTCAGCAGTTCCTGCAAGATGAAGGCATTGAAGCTATGGACTGGCCCGCCCGTTACCCAAACCTGAATCCGATTGAGCACATCAGGGACATCATGTCTCGCTCCATCCACCAATGTCACGTTGCACCACAAACTGTCCAGAAGTTGGCAGATGCTTTAGTCCAGGTCTGGGAGGAAATCCCATAGGACACCATCCGCAACCTCATCAGGAGTATGCCCAGGCGTTGTAGGGAGGTCATACAGGCACGTGGAGGCCACACACAATACTGAGCCTCATTTTGGCTTGTTTTAAGGACATTACATCAAAGCTGGATCAGCCTGTAGTGTGTTTTTCCACTTTAATTTTGGGGGTGACTCCAAATCCAGGCCTCCATTGGTTAATAAATTTGATTTCCATTGATGATTTGTGTGTGATTTTGTTGTCCGCACATTCATCTTTGTACAGAAGAAAGTATTCAATGAGAATATTTCATTCATTCAGATCTAGGATGTGTTATTTGAGTGTTCCGTTTATTTTTTGAGCAGCATATATATATATATATATATATATATATATATATATATATATATATATATATATATATATATACAGTACAGACCAAAAGTTTGGACACACCTTCTCATTTAAAGATTTAAAGATTTTTCTGTATTTTCATGACTTTGAAAATTGTACATTCACACTGAAGGCATCAAAACTATGAATTAACACATGTTGAATTATATACTTAACAAAAAAGTGTGAAACAACTGAAAATATGTCTTATATTCTAGGTTCTTCAAAGTAGCCACCTTTTACTTTGATGACTGCTTTGCACACTCTTGGCATTCTCTTAATGAGCTTAAGGAGGTAGTCACCAGAAATGGTTTTCACTTCACAGGTGTGCCCTGTCAGGTTTAATAAGTGGGATTTCTTGCCTTATAAATGGGGTTGGGACCATCAGTTGTGTTGTGCAGAAGTCTGGTGGATACACAGCTGATAGCCCTACTGAATAGACTGTTAGAATTTGTATTATGGCAAGAAAAAAGCAGCTTAGTAAAGAAAAACGAGTGGCCATCATTACTTTAAGAAATGAAGGTCAGTCAGTGTGAAAAATTGGGCAAACTTTGAAAGTGTCCCCAAGTGCAGTTGCAAAAACCATCAAGCGCTACAAAGAAACTGGCTCACATGAGGACCGCCCGAGGAAAGGAAGACCGAGAGTCACCTCTGCTTCTGAGGATAAGTTTATCCGAGTCACCAGCCTCAGAAATCGCAGGTTAACAGCAGCTCAGACTAGAGACCAGGTCAATGCCACACAGAGTTCTAGCAGCAGACACATCTCTACAACAACTGTTAAGAGGAGACTTTGTGCAGCAGGCCTTCATGGTAAAATAGCTGCTAAGAAACCACTGCTAAGGACAGGCAACAAGCAGAAGAGACAAGTTTGGGTTAAGGAACACAAGGAATGAACATTAGACCAGTGGAAATCTGTGCTTTGGTCTGATGAGTCCAAATTTGAGATCTTTGGTTCCAACCACCGTGTCTTTACATGCCTGGTTCCCACCGTGAAGCATGGAGGAGGAGGTGTGATGGTGTGGGGGTGCTTTGCTGGTGACACTGTTGGGGATTTATTCAAAATTGAAGGCATACTGAACCAGCATGGCTACCACAGCATCTTGCAGCGGCATGGTATTCCATCCGGTTTGCTTTTAGTTGGACCATCATTTATTTTTCAACAGGACAATGACCCCAAACACACCTCCAGGCTGTGTAAGGGCTATTTGACCGGGAAGGAGAGTTATGGGGTGCTACGCCAGGTGACCTGGCCTCCACAGTCACCAGACCTGAACACAATCGAGATGGTTTGGTTTGAGCTGGACCGCAGAGTGAAAGCAAAAGGGCCAACAAGTGCTAAGCATCTCTGGGAACTCCTTCAAGGTTGTTGGAAGACCATTTCCGGTGACTACCTCTTGAAGCTCATCAAGAGAATGCCAAGAGTGTGCAAAGCAGTCATCAAAGCAAAAGGTGGCTACTTTGAAGAACCTAGAATATAAGACATATTTTCAGTTGTTTCACACTTTTTTGTTAAGTATATAATTCCACATGTGTTAATTCATAGTTTTGATGCCTTCAGTGTGAATGTACAATTTTCAAAGTCATGAAAATGCAGAAAAATCTTTAAATGAGAAGGTGTGTCCAAACTTTCGGTCTGTACTGTATATATATATATATATATATATATATACAAGGTAATAAAAACTCATAGAAAACAACATAAAAGTCAATTGCCAGGAAGGAATTTCGAAGCATATAGGCAACTTGGTAACGTCCTGCCATAAAATATTTCACCACATATGTAAAATGCAGAATTCGACACCCAGCGACAACACCAATCTGCTGCAGTAGCAGCCATGTTTAAGCACTGAGTGGACCTGAGTAGCACACTTTAATGTGTTATGGCTGATGTCGAGTACTTCAGATCAGCTCCTATTATAAATTAAATAGGAACTGATGTGGAGTACTCAGCAGCGGTCGCTATACTATAACTATAGGTGTGTCGTTCAGCTTTTTCCAACATTTACATCGAGCCATCGGCAGAACTAATAACAGCTTATCACTGGGGTTGCCAGGTGTCAGACTCTCACCAATCCTACAAATATGTCATCAATATTATGTGCTGGATAACCCTTTTAAGCTAGTGAAAGTTTAAGCACTTTATAGATGTAGATGCAGGTGACAAAACTGTTTTTCATTTTCATTATTAAATCAATAAATGGGAGTATGAATTATGTTATTCAGATTTACTGCTAGTTTGATTCAATTCTGCTAATTCATATCCTTAAAGAAATGCAGGACAATCCTAGCTGTTACCATACTGTGTAACATTCCAACCAAATACATTACTTGCATAGGCAGATTGTTCTGTACCAATAGAGTAGAAATGCATGGCTTTATTTTTCTGATTTTACATGATCTGTTTATCAATCTATCATGGTTGTCTCCTGGGTTAGACAGATATGACACAAAGAGGTTCACTCAAGTGTTGAATCATAGCAGTTTTCACATCGGTGTCCCAAAGAAAATCCTAGGCCAGGTGTAGAAAAAATGGCGCACATTACCGTAATAATGCTTTCAACCGTAGAAGTGTTACAGGGATATTCTCAAGTTATTAAAATTCTTTAATTAGTTAGACAGCATGAAAATAAGCAAGTTTGCAATTGGCTTGCTTTTTCTATCTGCTGTTACTTACCTGCAATGATAGCTTTTATCTTTTCATAGTGTACAACTGGTTTCCATGGAGTTTGGCCACTATAGCCTGCCTAGACCGTGGACAAGAGTGTGCAGTAGGTACATTCCAAGAGAGGGGTTTACTCTTAACATGCCAGACAGCTCTCTTAAACCCATTGAATTCTATACAGCTGTTAGTTCACCATCCTCCCCCTCTCAGCTACTGACAAGCTGCTGTTATAAATCTTCCTCTTATCAATCCTGTAGAATCACAATCCCCAACAGCCAGCATAATGGCTCTCACTGTCCAGAGCTGCCCTGCTATGTCTATAAGTAAATCTAGTTATAACAGTGTATACTCCAGTCCTCAATCAAGGCCCACCAACAGATCATGTTTTCAGGATTTCCTTAGTATTGCACAGGTGATGTAATTATCACCTGTGCAATACTAAAGAAATCCTGAAAACATGACCTGTTGGTGGGACTTGAGGACTGGAGTTGGGGAACACTGCTCTATTTTATTTACTTTTATTTGACCACCTTGTATAGCACCATTAAGTCCACAGTGCTTTATAGACATTATAGGCACTGTTCCCATTGGGGCTCACTATCTAAATTCCCTACCAGTATGTCTTTGGAATGTGGGAGGAAACCTGAGAACCTGGAGGAAACCCACACAAACACAGGGAGAACATACAAGCTCCTTGCTGATGTTGTCCTTGGTGGGATTTGAACTCAGGACCCCAGCATTGCAAGGTTGCAGTGCTATCCACTGAGCTACTGTGCGGCCCGTACTAGAACAAACCACTGATAGCTAAATGTGTTGCAGCAGAACTTGGGCTGAGCTTTATATTTTACTAATACTAAATATCTTCTTCTCAGCAAAACTGTCACTCAAGGAGCAGTGCCGGCTCTGCCAGAAACCAGGAAGACCAGGAGACTGCATAGCTCTGAGCAACTCAAGAGACAACTTGAGAATATACCTTTAATAATTTTTTTTTATCAATTTACAAAATACAAAGTGAATGAACAACAGATAAATCTAAATCAAATCAATATTTGGGGTGACCTCCCTTTGCCTTCAAATGAACATCAAGTATCAATTCTTCTACACATGCACATAGTATTTGAAGGAATAGGGCTGTGCAGCTCATTCTTGAAAGAAGTGGAGATGTGCATGCCCAACCTCTGCTCCATTCATTGTCTATGGCGCTGCCAAAGAAAGCTGATCGCTGCAGTTGGCTATTTCTGGCAGTCTCATACCTTTTTTTTTGTGAATATCGCTTTAACTAGTGTCTAAGTTAACCTAAAGGCTAGTTCTTGTGTCAAGGTCATTATTACCATTATTTTACTTATTAAATCATTGTTATTATAGCTCATTATCATTCATGGCAAATCAGTAATTTTTAGGAACTATAATTTATAATTTTATTCTTTATATGTAAAAGGTGATATAACTAAATTGTTTTCATTGTTTTGTTCCTGTTCTGTATGTATTTATTTTTTTAAATTGCTTCTTTTTTTTCTTTTGTTTCTTAAGATACTTTACAGGACTCAAACCAAGAACTACATCAGTTAAAGATGCAGTCCCTTTTTGGATCTCACCTGGAACAGCTTCAAAAGCCAAATATACCATTAAAACAGCAGCCACTGAAGGATACTTTTCACTCCTATGATGATTACAGTTACACACCAGTAGAGGATTTCAGTGAATATATAAGGCAGGTGGATGATACCAGTGAATTAGAAAACAGTGCAGGTTCCGATGGCTTTCCTTGGATTAAAACCTCCAGAAGGAGGAGGGAACTGTCTATAGGAGTGGCAGGCATTTGTTGCAAATGGGGCTGCACCAAAGCAGAGATCAGCACTCTTTGCTAAAGTACTGTAGTGATGTACTTCTAGAATTCGTATACAGTGTACACAGACTTAGCAGTAATGTGATCTACATGAGTATTTCACATGCTTTGACTATACAGAATATTTTGGTTGATCGCTATTTGTACTTTAACCAAAGGCCTTTTTGTGGCTTGCTCATGTTAATGTGACTATTAATAGTTTTGTCAATAAATAATTTTTCGGTTTTGCTGTGGAATATTTCTTGGTTATTTAGTAGTTCAATAGGATATAATGCTTATGCATATAGTAGTCCCTGGGTCACAACACTTTTAGCATACAATAGTCTTTTCGGACCATTCTATCTTAAAACAACATTTTTTAACATGAATTACCAAAGAACTTGTTGACTTGTGGTTTGTTGGTATGTGAAATTGGCTGGAAGATCCAGCCAAATCAGAATGGGCATTTTAACCCCTTAAGGGCCAGTCTTTTTTTATTTATTTTTTGCTCTTTAGTTTTTTGCTCCCCTTATGCCAAGAGCCATAATTTTTTTATTTTTCCGTCGTTATTGCCATGCAATGGCTTGGTTTTTGCTGGACGAGTTGTACTTTTGAATGGCACCATGCATTTTATCATATGATGTAATGAAAAGTGTGGGGGGGGGGGATTCCAAGTGTGGCGAAAAAGCAAAAAAAGTGCAATTCTACAATTGTTTTTTTTGCGATTTTTATTTACAGCGTTCATTTTACTGTAAAACTGACCTATCAATATGATATATGATTCTCCAGGTCAGTACGATTACAGATACCAAACATGTATAGTTTTTGTTTTATTTACGTGATGAAAACGTTACGGACCTTTGAAAGTCGCAATTTTTTTTTTCTAGAAATTTCTGAATTCTTTTTCAATTTTCAGGATATGGACCTGTGTAAGGGCTTCTTTTTAGAGCCTCAAGTCAAGATTTTTATTGTTATCACATTTGGGTAGATATGATGTTTTCATCTGTTGTAGTGGCCAAAAAACGTAATTCTGGCGTTTTGATTTTTTTCTCGTTACGCTGTTTACTGATTGGATTAATTTATTTTATATTTTGATAAATCTGACTTTTATGAGCATAGTAATACTAAATATATGTATATTTTTAATTTTTTTATTTCTTAATTTTTAATAGGGGAAAAGTGGGCTTATTTGAACTTTTATATTTTTATTTTTTTCGGATTTTGTAAAACATGTTTTTTCTACTAGTCACTGTATTTGTTAGTCCCATTAGGGAGACTTGAATTTGCGATCATCTGATCGCTTGTGCTATATACAACAAAGCCACAGCATTGCTGTATATAGCAAAAATTATGGTCTCCTATGAACGCCAGCAAGGGGTTTTCACAGGAGTACTGTGATGACAGACACAGGAGTCTTCACCCATTGGTGTCCCGTGATTGCGTCGCGGGGACGCTGATAAGGGGTTAGAACATTGCCCCACCCTGCCAGCGTGCATTAAATGCTGCTGTCACAGATTAACAGTGGCATTTAGAAGGTTAACAGCCACAACTTCGGCTGTTAGGGTATGTGCCCACGATCCGTACTAACAGTGTTTTGGAGGCAGCTCAACTGCGCTGCATACAAAACGCTGCGTTGTACAGTAGAAGCACAGTAGATGGGATTTATAGAAATCTCATGCCCACTGTGCTTCTATTTGACCCCTCGTAAACTCACCTGCGGTGCGGCTTTAAAAGCCGCAGTATGTCAATTTCTGTTGCGGAGACGCTAGTCTCCGTAACAGAAATTTCCACAATAGAATGTATAGGGTGCGGATTTACCTGCAGGATCGGACGCAGCGCCTTGGACACAGCAAAAATATGCTGCATCCAAAGAGCTGCTATAGCCTGATCATGGGCACATAGCCTTGGAGGCAGACGATGGCTGAATAACACAGCCATCATCTGCCGGGAAAGAGGCAGGGAGATGACTTACTATGTCAGTCATATGTCATAAGTCATTAAAGGGGTTAATAGTAAAATTCCTGCTTACACTCATTCCCTGTCTAGTGTCTCTCTATAGTGCAGTACAATATTACATAGTCTGTAATGCTCTCTACCAATCCCAGGATATCCTGC
This sequence comes from Phyllobates terribilis, assembly GCF_046119375.1. Classification (NCBI taxonomy): domain Eukaryota; kingdom Metazoa; phylum Chordata; class Amphibia; order Anura; family Dendrobatidae; genus Phyllobates; species Phyllobates terribilis. The sequence goes on from NW_027362761.1 coordinate 159,982,421, forward strand.
ACCATTGAAAAACAAGTGAGGGGGGCTCCATTTTAATTTTTCTGTATAGTACAGGACCCACAATAACACTCATCATAAATAGTGATCTACAACTTCAAGGAGATATTTCTGTCTTTTATTTGTAAGTATTTGTTCTGATTATTTTTCTTTGTTCGGCATTTTTTTCCTAGTTTGGATTGACATTTTAGGTTATTTTGAATCCATTACTAGTTTTTCATAGTGTTATGGTTTCATGTTGCAATATTTTCATTTTACAATGCTAATCCCAAAAGAAATTAAAGGGATTATCCAGTACTTTTATATTTATGACCGATCTTTAGGATAGGACACCAATTTGGGATTGGTGAGTGTCTGACATCCAGGGTATTCCACACCATTCAGTGGTTATCCTCCTGTGGCCGGATGTAAACAGTGTATGGAGAAGTACAGCCCAGTTCCGTACACTGTTTAGTGGTTACTCCACGCTACTGAATATCAGCTCCTATTCTTTTCAATAGAGGCTGATCTGCAGTACCCGTCAATGGCCACTAAACATAGTACGGAGCTGCATGTTGCGCTGTGTACACTATTTACATACAATCACAGGCAGCGCTAATAACAGCTGAATGGTGTGGCATAACCTGGGTGTCTGATACCCACCCATCTTGAACTGATGACCTCTACTAAGAATAAGTCATCATTACAAAAGCACTGGAAAGCCCCATTAGTGTTGTAATTTGAGGTAGCATTGACTGTACACTGCACCACTGGCATAACTAGAGTCCGATGGGCCCCAGTCCAAGATATGAACCAGACCCATCCCGCATCCTGGTATATGTACGGTATGTGTCCTCCATCCTTGTATATATGTCCCTCAGCCTGGCTTCATCCTTGTGTGTGTGTGTATATATAGATAGATGTGTGTGTGTGTGTGTGTTTATATATATATATATATATATATATATATATATATATATATATATATATATAGATATAGATATATATCTCTATAGATAGATAGATACACACTGCTCAAAAAAATAAAGGGAACACTCAAATAACACATCCTAGATCTGAATGAATGAAATATTCTCATTGAATACTTCGTTCTGTACAAAGTTGAATGTGCTGACAACAAAATCACACAAAAATCATCAATGGAAATCAAATTTATTAACCAATGGAGGCCTGGATTTGGAGTCACCCCCAAAATTAAAGTGGAAAAACACACTACAGGCTGATCCAACTTTGATGTAATGTCCTTAAAACAAGTCAAAATGAGGCTCAGTATTGTGTGTGGCCTCCACGTGCCTGTATGACCTCCCAACAACGCCTGGGCACGCTCCTGATGAGGTTGCGGATGATCTCCTGTGGGATCTCCTCCCAGACCTGGACTAAAGCATCCGCCAACTCCTGGACAGTCTGTGGTGCAATTTGACGTTGGTGGATGGAGCGAGACATGATGTCCCAGATGTGCTCAATCGGATTCAGGTCTGGGGAACGGGTGGGCCAGTCCATAGCTTCAATGCCTTCATCTTGCAGGAACTGCTGACACACTCCAGCCACATGAGATCTGGCATTTTCCTGCATTAGGAGGAACCCAGGGCCAACCGCACCAGCATATGGTCTCACAAGGGGTCTGGGGATCTCATCTCTGTACCTAATGGCAGTCAGGCTACCTCTGGCGAGCACATGGAGGTCTGTGCGGCCCTCCAAAGAAATGCCACCCCACACCATTACTGACCCACTGCCAAACCGGTCATGCTGAAATATGTTGCAGGCAGCAGATCGCTCTCCACGGCGTCTCCAGACTCTGTCACGTCTGTCACATGTGCTCAGTGTGAACCTGCTTTCATCTGTGAAGAGCACAGGGCGCCAGTGGCGACTTGGCCAATCCTGGTGTTCTGTGGCGAATGCCAAGTGTCCTGCACGGTGTTAGGCTGTGAGCACAATCCCCATCTGTGGACGTGGGGCCCTCATACCACCCTCATGGAGTCGGTTTCTAACCGTTTGTGCAGACACATGCACTTTTGTGGCCTGCTGGAGGTCATTTTGCAGGACTATGGCAGTACTCCTCCTGTTCCTCCTTGCACAAAGGCGGAGGTAGCCATCCTACTGTTGGATGGTTGCCCTCCTACGGCCCCCTCCACGTCTCCTGGTATACTGGCCTGTCTCCTGGTAGCGCCTCCAGCCTCTGGACACTACGCTGACAGACACAGTAAACCTTCTTGCCACAGCTCGCATTGAGGTGCCATCCTGGAAGAGCTGCACTACCTGAGCAACTTCTGTGGGTTGTAGAGTCTATCTCATGCTACAACGAGTGTGAAAGCACCACCAACATTCAAAAGTGACCAAAACATCAGCCAGAAAGCATTGGTACTGAGATGTGGTCTGTGGTCCCCACCTGCAGAAACACTCCTTTATTGAGGGTGTCTTGATAATTGCCAATAATTTCCATCTATTGTCTATTCCATTTGCACAACAGCATGTGAAATTGATTGTCAATCAGTGTTGCTTCCTAAGTGGACAGTTTGATTTCACAGAAGTTTGATTTACTTGGAGTTATATTCTGTTGTTTAAGTGTTCCCTTTATTTTTTTGAGCAGTGTATATATAGATAGATAGATAGATAGATAGATAGATAGATATAGTACAGACCAAAAGTTTGGACACACCTCATTTAAAGATTTTTCTGTATTTTCATGACTTTGAAAATTGTACATTCACACTGAAGGCATCAAAACTATGAATTAACACATGTGGAATTATATACTTAACAAAAAAGTGTGAAACAACTGAAAATATGTCTTATATTCTAGGTTCTTCAAAGTAGCCACCTTTTGCTTTGATGACTGCTTTGCACACTCTTGGCATTCTCTTGATGAGCTTTAAGAGGTAGTCACCGGAAATGGTTATCATTTCACAGGTGTGCCCTGTAAGTTTAATGAGTGGGATTTCTTGCCTTATAAATGGGGTTGGGACCATCAGTTGTGTTGTGCAGAAGTCAGGTTGATACACAGCTGATAGTCCTACTGAATAGACTGTTAGAATTTGTATTATGGCAAGAAAAAAGCAGCTAAGTAAAGAAAAACGAGTGGCCATCATTACTTTAAGAAATGAAGGTCAGTCAGTCCGAAAAATTGGGCAAACTTTGAATATGTCCCCAAGTGCAGTTGCAAAAGCCATCAAGCGCTACAAAGAAACTGGCTCACATGAGGACCGCCCCAGGAAAGGAAGACCAAGAGTCACCTCTGCTTCTGAGGATAAGTTTATCCGAGTCACCAGCCTCAGAAATTGCAGGTTAGCAGCAGCTCAGATTAGAGTCCAGGTCAATGCCACACAGAATTCTAGCAGCAGACACATCTCTACAACAACTGTTAAGAGGAGACTTTGTGCAGCAGGCCTTCATGGTAAAATAGCTGCTACGAAACCACAGCTAAGGACAGGCAACAAGCAGAAGAGACAAGTTTGGGCTAAAGAACACAAGGAATGGACATTAGACCAGTGGAAATCTGTGCTTTGGTCTGATGAGTCCAAATTTGAGATCTTTGGTTCCAACCACCGTGTCTTTGTGCGACGCAGAAAAGGTGAACGGATGGAATCTACATGCCTAGTTCCCACCGTGAAGCATGGAGGAGGAGGTGTGATGGTGCTTTGCTGGTGACACTGTTGGGGATTTATTAAAAATTGAAGGCATACTGAACTAGCATGGCTACCACAGCATCTTGCAGCGGCATGCTATTCCATCCGGTTTGCGTTTAGTTGGACCATCATTTATTTTTCAACAGGACAATGACCCCAAACACACCTCCAGGCTGTGTAAGGGCTATTTGACCAAGAAGGAGAGTGATGGGGTGCTACGCCAGACGACCTGGCCTCCACAGTCACCAGACCTGAACCCAATCGAGATGGTTTGGTGTGAGCTTGACCGCAGAATGAAGGCAAGTGCAAAGCATCTCTGGGAATTCCTTCAAGATTGTTGGAAGACCATTTCCGGTGACTACCTCTTGAAGCTCATCAAGAGAATGCCAAGAGTGTGCAAAGCAGTCATCAAAGCAAAATGTGGCTACTTTGAAGAACCTAGAATATAAGACATATTTTCAGTTGTTTCACACTTTTTTGTTAAGTATGTAATTCCACATGTGTTAATTCATAGTTTTGATGTCTTCAGTGTGAATGTACAATTTTCACAGTCATGAAAATACAGAAAAATCTTTAAATGAGAAGGTGTGTCCAAACTTTTGGTCTGTACTGTATATGACTCGCCCCCTGGGCCGTGGGGCACTCGGATCCGGGCAATAGGGGGAACGATGGGAGTAGTAGTGGCAACCCGGTTCCGTGGCTCAGGGTGGTCAGACCAATGGTAGTCCGTTATGTGCTATTGATAATGTCCGACTACGCCATCCGTGGATTTGCGGTCGTTAGGTACCGCCGCTGCAAGGCAGACCGCTGGGGCTGATGAGGTGTGCAGCTGGGATGGTGTGACTCCCCACGGGAAGAGTGCGGCCCCAGGGCAGTGTAGTGGATGGTGGGAGTGATGGTGGTGAGAGTCCCAGTACCGGTAGTGCTGGAGGCGCGAAGGAGCACACAGACAATAGGTTGCAGTCCAGGGTCTTTACTGAAACAGGTAAACTGACCCATAAACAGTCCCAGCTAGGAGGGGACCTGGATGTCTGAGAGCAATGGGGAAATTGGCCCTGGTCAGGGTGAGGGTGTAGGCCTACCGTGCTTTCTGCGTCCCTTCTGGCTATCTCCTCCTTATAGAGTAACAGCCCACGTTTCCGAGCTTTCCGTGTATTCTCGCCTGTATGGCCTGCGACGTGGGTTCCTTTCTGCTCCCAGCCTTGTACGGCTTTACTGGTCCCTTCGGTTGTGGCAGGGCCTCCAGGCTTCTTAGACCAAGGAATATACAGTCCCTTGCGGACTGGTTCTCTGCTGGAGGATGTAGAATCCTCCCAGCCTCAGACACCAAAGTCTGGTAAAGTCAGTCTCTTATCTGCCAAGACAGGCTCTCTTCGCCTCTTGTCTCTGGCTTGTGGCTCTCCTCCTGCCACACTTCCTCTTAGGTGCAGTGCAACTTTCTGTCCCTGCTCTGCTCTGCGACAAGTCTCAGTGCTGAGACAGGCCATCAAGTTCTCCCTAACCCTGCCCCCAGTACCAGCTTTTATAGGGGCAGCCAGCTCCCCCTACTGGCCTGAGACAGGAGGCGTTGCATGCTAATGTTCCCCTGACTAGAGAACCTCCCCCTTGCTCTCAGACACAGCTTTAATTACACTTGTGGCATCCAGGCCAGGGTGACACATTCCCCCCTAGTGAAATTTAGTACTCCGGGACTAAACAATACACAAAGACAATATGCATAACTATAAAACATTAATAGACAAACGACGCACAGATTGAGTTCTTAAGGTCACAGTGTGGCCTGTGAGCGGGTGTCCATATCACCAACACAACGGGGAGCCTTAACCAGGTGGGGGTCTGTCCTACCCCAAGTCCTTCACAGTCTTAGTTCATTCCTTGGTCAGGCTCCAAACGCAGTCCATACAAGGTCCCGGTTATAAAAAGTCCATAACCTGTGAGTCCTTACGGTAGCTGCAAGAAACTGAAACACAGAATTACCAAACATGCATGTAACTTTGCAAACATTTCAACATTTGGCAACAGGGTTATTTACAATCTTAGCGCACTCTATATTTTCCAGCGAGCGGGTATCTGCCCCTTTGTGCTCCTGGTTGACCTCCTTAACCCACTGTCTGGTGGTGGACTGACTTGGCTTTCCCCACTAGCGTTAGGGGTACAGCTACCAGCTGGGTGTACAGGTAGGGTAGGCAGCTGTCTGCGGGTTCTTTGGCTTACCGCAGGCATGGCAGGCTCACTGTCAGCAGAGGGTTGACTCTCCTGGGCTGCTGGTACAGGCTCTTCTGCCTCTGGAACTGCTTGCTCCTCTTCGCCTTCCGGCTCTGGTGTTGGTTGTTGCTGTGCCGGTTGCAGGAAATGCAGGACGGGTACCACTATGGCATTATTTATGCGAGTCCAGGACTGAGGGAACTCTCCGAGAACGGTGCTGATCATTTCTTCCTTGTCCTCTGCGGGTTCAAGGTCACTCTGATCCTCTTCTGCACTACGGAGTTGCTCGGGGCACCTTTTGAGGTGGTCTCTGGAGACGACACTAGTGGTTTCTCCTCCGTCCTTGGTGATTACGCACACCTTTGGGTTGTCGTGGTCAGACTGCAGTACGGTGTAGGGTTCCCTTTCCCACCGGTCGTCCAACTTATGTAGCCTTCTCTTCCGCTTCAGGACTTGCTCACCAGGTTCTAGGGGACCAGCAGGGGCGTGTTGGTTGAAGAGTTTTTCTTGCCTCTCTCTCACCTGGGCCAGGCTCTTCTCCACACTCTCCTGTACCTTCTTGTACTGCAGTTGCCTTTCCGTATCCCAGTCCGCATCCGGGGAGGTGTCCTCAGGTATTAGGACTCCCATCTCCAGGTCAACGGGCAGCTTACCTGGTCTGGCTCGCATCAGGTAAGCCGGGGTGCAGTTTGTAGCATTCACTGGGATATTGTTGTATAGGTCTATTAGGTCCGGCAGTTTTTCTTGCCACAGGCTGCGTTCCTCCAGGGGCAACGTCTTCAGAAGATCAATAACTATATTGTTCATCTTCTCACACATCCCGTTGGTTTGTGGGTGGTAAGGCGTTGTCCGAATCTTCTTACAGCCATAGAGGTTGCAGAACTCCTGGAAGATTTCAGCCTCGAACGCTGGACCCTGGTCTGTCAGGACCTGTTCCGGATACCCGTGTGGACGGCAGAAGTATTGCTGGAAGGCTCTGGCCGCTGTTTGGGCTGTCAAGTCCTTTACCGGGACCACCACTAGAAAACGGGAATAGTGGTCCACGATTGTCAGGGCATAGATGTATCCTGACCGGCTGGGAGCCAATTTGACGTGGTCCAGAGCTACCAGCTCAAGAGGCTGAGTGGTGACGATGGGCCTCAAGGGTGCCTTCTGGTTGGCACGGTCCTTCCTCCTTAGGTGACAAGGGCCACAGTCTCTGCACCATTTTTCTACAGCTCCTCTCATGCCGACCCAAAAGAACCTTCCTCTTAGCAGGAACTCCAGTTTCTTCCAACCGAAGTGTCCAGCTCTGTCATGGTAAGCCCCCAGGACCATAGCTGCATCCCGCCTTGGGACCACGACTTGCCAGGTCAGCTCGTGCGTCCGGTGGTTAACAATCCTTCTGCACAACTTGCCTTCGTAGAGGAACAGCTTGCTCTTCTCCTTCCATAGCTGCTTGGCTTCCTCTGGGGCATCTGGATCTAGGCGGGCGTCTTCCCAGGTCAGCAGATCTTTCACCAGGCGGACTGCAGGGTCACTATCTTGGGTCTCGGCCCAGCTGTGGTGAGGTAGGGGATTGATCATCACAGTTGTTAGATCCTCCTTCACGCGGTGAGAGTGTTGAGCGGCTCCATACCGGTGAAACGCGGGGAGTTCTACCTCCTCCAGCTCTTCTGGGTCTTCGTCGCCCTCAGGTAAGTGAGGCATTCTTGATAGGGCGTCCGCGTTGGCATTGGTTTTGCCGGCCCGGTACTTGATCACGAAGTCATAGTTGGAGAGACGGGCCATCCCCCGCTGTTCTAGGGCACCCAGTCTTGCATTGTCCAGGTGTGTCAACGGGTTGTTGTCCGTGTACACGGTGAACTTTGCGGAGGCCAGGTAATGCTTGAAGCGTTCCGTCACGGCCCACACCACCGCCAAGAATTCTAGCTTGAAGGAGCTGTAATTCTCCGGGTTCCTCTCGGTGGGTCTCAGCGTACGCGATCACCCTTTCTCTGCCCTGTTGGTTTTGGGACAGTACGGCTCCCAGTCCCACATTACTGGCATCTGTGTGGAGAATGAAAGGCTGGCCATAATCAGGGTAGGCCAGGATCTCGTCCCCTGTGAGGGCCATCTTTAGCTGGCGGAAGGACTCCTCTTCCGGTTTATCCCACTTGAAGGGCGGTTGGCTCCTGGACTTAGACTGTCCGATCAGGAGGTCCTGCATAGGAGCTGCCATCTTGGTGAACCCGGGGATGAATCTTCGGTAGTAGCCTACCAACCCGAGAAACTGTCTCACCTCTTTGATGTTCGAGGGGCTTGGCCAGCTCTTGATTGCCGTGACCTTGTCAGGGTCGGGGGCCACTCCTTCCGTGCTTACCACGTGCCCTAGGTACTGGACCTTTGGTTTCAGCAGGTGACACTTCGATGGTTTCACCTTCAGGCCGTAGCCTGCCAGGGCTTCGAACACCTCGGCCAGGTGCTTGAGGTGGTCCTCGTAGGTCTTCGAATAGACGATCACGTCGTCCAGGTAAAGGAGGACCGTCTCGAAGTTTCGGTGCCCTAGACAGCATTCCATCAGCCGCTGGAAGGTCCCTGGTGCGTTGCAGAGCCCGAAAGGCATACAGTTGAATTCGCTCAGTCCCATCGGGGTGGTGAAGGCGGTCTTCTCCTTGTCAGCCTCTGCCACAGGAACCTGCCAGTACCCGCTAGTAAGGTCCAAAGTAGAAAAGAAGTTAGCTGATTTTAGTGCGGCTAAAGACTCCTCTATTCTAGGCAGCGGATATGTGTCTTTGTGGGTGATACGGTTGATTTGTCTATAGTCGACGCACATTCTCATGGTGCCGTCTTTCTTTTTCACCAGAACCAAGGGGGCTGCCCAGGGGCTACAGCTGTCTCTAATGACCCCAGCTTCTTTCATTTCTCTTAGCATGCCCTTGGCGTTCTGATAATGTGCAGGGGGTACAGGCCTGTGTCTCTCTTTTATTGGTGGGTGGCTCCCTGTGGGGATGTGGTGTTCTATCCCCTTTACTCTGCCGAAGTCTAGCGGGTGCTTACTAAAGACTCTCTCGTACTCCTGTACCACCCAGTAGACTCCTTGTTTTTGGTGCAGGGGAGTGGAGTCAGCACCCACATGGAGTTTCTGGCACCAGTCCTCCTTTTGTTTCTGGGAGCCATTACCCTCCGCCTGTGGAGATGGAGGCAAGGGTTCCACGGCCCTGATAGCTTTGTGTTCGACAACAAACAGTTTGGCGAGTGTAGCGTACCTGGGTAAGTGTACTTCCCTCTCCCCAATGTTGAGGATGCGGACGGGCACCCTCCCATGACGGACATCAACCACCCCCCGGGCTGTCAAAATGGTGGGCCTGCTGTCCGAGTACACGGGTTCTACCATGGCTTGGTAGTCTCTACCTCTCAACCCGATTGCAGTCCGACACCAGATCATCATTTCACTTTTGGGAGGCATGGAAATGGGGAATGGGTCACTCAGTCTTACGCTACCGATCGCACAACCAGACAGTTCTACCTGCTGCCGTCTCATCAGGGATTTTATCTCCTTGTTGAGGACTCTCTGTTGGCTGGAACTAGTATTCACTGCCACCTGTTGTAGAATTACAATTACCTCTGAAAGACAATTTTCAATTACATTAGTACCCACAGTTATTTTAGGGTGACTTTCACGACGGTCAATGTCCACAATAATCACTCCCTGTGCCGGTAGTTCAACTTTACCAATTTTAATGGTCATCTCCTTGAACCCCATCTGCGGCACGGGTAAGCCATTACTGGCGATGATGCTCAAGTTACTGTCTGGATACCGTGTGATATCAGCATCAGTCCAATACTGCTTAAAAAGTACATAAGGGATAGTGGTTACTTGTGACCTAGTATCCAGCAAGGCGCTCATGGGGATACCGTCCAGCACCACGGGTAAAACCGGGCGCCCCCCAACGTACTTATTACACCAATTGTAAGGGCCTGGTGATCTTATGCCTGGGGGTTGGCCCTCTGCCCCAGGTTGGACCCGTTTAAATTACAGTACCTGGAAATGTGTCCAGGCTGGTTGCATCGACGGCAAATGGGCTGTCCATCCTCTGCGTAGCGGTCTGTGGGCCTCCCTCGGAACGACGGGATCCTCCTCTGTCGACGCCACGGGACATCCTCCGGACTTGAAGCCAGCTCGATGGGTCTTGACGGGTCCACTTGCAACGCCTGGACGGTCCTGGTCAACGCCGCGACGTTCCTGGTCAGCTCCTGGACTTGGTGGTGCAGGTCTTTCGACGGGGCTTGGTTCAGGGCCTGTGCATCAGCCCCCACGGGGTCCATAGAGGAGGGCTCCGCCTCCTGGTGGTAGGTGAGAGCAGGGCGCCGGGGGTTTATAGCGCCATTGGTTGCAGATTCACGGAGCACCCTTATGGCCCTGTCCTTAAATTGGGCAAAGGTCAGGTCGGGGTTCTGAAAGAACATGAGGCGCAGTTGGGCCCTGTGGGCGCTAGACAGCAGACCTTCTATGAATTGTTCTGTTAGCAGCTTATCCGTTTCCTGCACACTGCCAGGGTCAGTTTGTTGAATAGCCCTCAAGGCTTCCTGCAGATTTAGGGCATAGTCTCTGATGCTGTCCTGTGCCCGCTGCTTACATCCATAGAACCTCATTTTAATTTCAGCGGAGGTACGTGTGTCAAAGGTACCCCGCAGCCGGGCCAGAATACCCTTTACAGTTCTTTTCTCCTCTGTGGGCCATGATTTTACCTCCCTTTGGGCTGCGCCAGTTAACTGCCCTGTTAGTATGCTAACCTTCTGTTCCTCTGTCAGGGGTTAAACGTGGAACAAACTGTACAGCCTTTCTTTAAAGTCAGTTAGGGCATGGGGCTCCCCTGAGTATTTGGGCAGCCAGGCCGCTCCAGGGATGTAGGGCAGGGAAAAGGGCATCACCGCTGCTGCAGCTGCGTTGGTGGTAGTGGGCGCCTCTGTGTCCGACATCTTCCTCCCCCCTAGCTAAGCGTGGCCTACCTTCCGACGATCCTCTTCTGTAGGCCGCGGCTCCGCTGCTGCTGCTATGGACGAGGACCTGGCGTCGCGTCCTGATGACGTCAGCGTCGCTCTCTCTCCCTTCCAGGACCTTGCGCAGCGTTGGTGCGTGGGGCGGAGCTTCGGATCTCGCGCGGTTTTGACGTCCACGCCCCTCTTCTTCCCGCGCGGCGTCCTGAAGATGGCGTCCGATGGCGGGAAACAGCTGCGGATGGCGGGAAGACGGCAGAAGACGGCGGGAAACGGTCCAAGATGGCGTCTGATGGCGGGAATCGGCTCCGGATGGCGGGAAATGACTCCGGACGGCGGGAAACTTCGCCACAGGTAAGTTACAAAAGTCTTTTTTCAGGCACGCAGTACCCGGTGGTTGCGGGCACGAAATCCTGCCGACTACGCCAAAGCTGACTCGCCCCCTGGGCCGTGGGGCACTCGGATCCGGGCAATAGGGGGAACGATGGGAGTAGTAGTGGCAACCCGGTTCCGTGGCTCAGGGTGGTCAGACCAATGGTAGTCCGTTATGTGCTATTGATAATGTCCGACTACGCCACCCGTGGATTTGCGGTCATTAGGTACCGCCGCTGCAAGGCAGACCGCTGGGGCTGATGAGGTGTGCAGCTGGGATGGTGTGACTCCCCACGGGAAGAGTGCGGCCCCAGGGCAGTGTAGTGGATGGTGGGAGTGATGGTGGTGAGAGTCCCAGTACCGGTAGTGCTGGAGGCGCGAAGGAGCACACAGACAATAGGTTGCAGTCCAGGGTCTTTACTGAAACAGGTAAACTGACCCATAAACAGTCCCAGCTAGGAGGGGACCTGGATGTCTGAGAGCAATGGGGAAATTGGCCCTGGTCAGGGTGAGGGTGTAGGCCTACCGTGCTTTCTGCGTCCCTTCTGGCTATCTCCTCCTTATAGAGTAACAGCCCACGTTTCCGAGCTTTCCGTGTATTCTCGCCTGTATGGCCTGCGACGTGGGTTCCTTTCTGCTCCCAGCCTTGTACGGCTTTACTGGTCCCTTCGGCTGTGGCAGGGCCTCCAAGCTTCTTAGGCCAAGGAACATACAGTCCCTTGCGGACTGGTTCTCTGCTGGAGGATGTAGAATCCTCCCAGCCTCAGACACCAAAGTCTGGTAAAGTCAGTCTCTTATCTGCCAAGACAGGCTCTCTTCGCCTCTTGTCTCTGGCTTGTGGCTCTCCTCCTGCCACACTTCCTCTTAGGTGCAGTGCAACTGTCTGTCCCTGCTCTGCTCTGCGACAAGTCTCAGTGCTGAGACAGGCCATCAAGTTCTCCCTAACCCTGCCCCCAGTACCAGCTTTTATAGGGGCAGCCAGCTCCCCCTACTGGCCTGAGACAGGAGGCATTGCATGCTAATGTTCCCCTGACTAGAGAACCTCCCCCTTGCTCTCAGACACAGCTTTAATTACACTTGTGGCATCCAGGCCAGGGTGACACATATATATATATATATATATATATATATATATATATATATATACATATACAGTGCATTGTGAAAGTATTTGGCCCACTTGAACTTTTCTACCTTTTGCCACATTTCTGACTTCAAACATAAAGATGTAAAATTCAAATTTTTTTGGGGAAGAATCAACAACAAGTGGGACACAATCGTGAAGTGGAACGAAATTTATTGGATATTTTAAACTTTTTTAAAAAAAATAAAAAATGAAAAGTGGGGCGTGCAATATTATTCGGCCCCTTTACTTTCAGTGCAGCAAACTCACTCCAGAAGTTCAGTGAGGATCTCTGAATGATCCAATTTTGTCCTAAATGACTGGTAGTGATAAATAGAATCCACCTGTGTGTAATCAAGTCTCCTAATGCACCTGCTCTGTGATAGTCTCAGGGTTCTGTTTCAACTGCAGAGAGCATCCTGAAGACCAAGGAACACACCAGGCAGGTCCGAGATACTGTTGTGGAGAAGTTTAAAGCTGGATTTGGATACAAAAAGATTTCCCAAGTTTTAAACATCTCAAGGAGCACTGTGCAAGCGATCATATTGAAATGGAAGGAGTATCAGACCACTGCAAATCTACCAAGACCCGGCTGTCCCTCTAAACTTTCATCTCGAACAAGGAGAAGACTGATCAGAGATGCAGCCAAAAGGCCCATGATCACTCTGGATGAACTGCAGAGATCTACAGCTGAGGTGGGAGAGTCTGTTCATAGGACAACAATCAGTCGTACACTGCACAAATCTGGCCTTTATGGAAGAGTGGCAAGAAGAAAGCCATTTCTCAAAGATATCCATAAAATGTCTCATTTGAAGTTTGCCACAAGCTACCTGGGAGACACACCAAACATGTGGAATAAGGTGCTCTGGTCAGATGAAACCAAAATCAAACTTATTGGCCATAAAACTGAGCCCACATTTTTGCCCTCAGATGATGGCTGTATTAATCAACCATCATCTACCTATAACATGGCTGGTGTTCATAGGAGACCTTGATTTTTGCCAAACACAACAATACCATTGACTGTACTCTGCTGTATACAGAAATTCAATCAGGCAATCAAAAGTTAAAGCTCCCTGAAAGAAAATACATTAACCCCTTCACCCCCCAGCCTGTTTTCACCTTCATGACCATGCCAATTTTTTCAATTCTGACCCGTGTACCTTTATGAGGTAATAACTCGGAAATGCTTCCCAGTGATTCTGAGACCATTTTTCATGAAATATTGTACTTCATGTTTTTGGTAAAATTTGTTCGATATGACTTCTGTTTATTTGTAAAAATATCGGAAAGTTGGAAAAAAAATTGAAAATTTCGGAATTTTCTAAATTTTAATTTTTATGCCCTTAAACCAGAGAGTTCTGTCACACAAAATAGTTATTAAATAACATTTACCACATGTATACTTTACATCTGCATCATCTACTTTTGAAACGTATTTTTTTTTGTTAGGAAGCTAGAAGGGTTAAAAGTTGATCAGCAATTTCTCATTTTTCCAATACAATTTACAAAACTATTTTTTTAGGGACCTCATGACATTTGAAGTGACTTTGAGGGGTCTATATGACAGAAAATACCCAAATGTGACACATTCTAAAAACTGCACCACTCATGGTGCTCAAAATCACATTTAAGAAGTTTATTAACCCTTCACAGGAACTGAAGCAATGTGGAAGGAAACCATGAACATTTTCACAAAAGTTACTTTAGCCCCAATTTTTTTATTTTCACAAGGGTAATAGGAGAAAATGGACCTAAAATGGACACTGATACCCCATATGTGGTGAAAAACTACTGTTGGGGCACACAGCAGGGCTCGGAAAGGAAGGAGCACTGTTTGACTTTTTGAACGCAAAATTGGCTGCAATCAAGAGCAGACGCTATGCCTCGTTTGCAGTGTCCCTGGTGTGCCTAAACAGTGAAAAAAAAAACAAGTGACTCCATTTTAGAAACTACACCCCTCAAGGAACTTATCTAGAGGTGTGGTGAGCACCTTGAACCCACAGGTGCTTCACAGAATTTTATAATGTTGAGCCGTGAAAATGAAAAAATAAATTTTTCCTGCAAAAATGTTGGTTTTGCCCCAAATTTTGCATTTACACAAGGGTAACAGGAGAAAATAGACCATACAATTTGTTGTGCAATTTCTCCTGAGTACAACGATAACCCATATATGGCGGAAAACTACTGTTTGGATGCACGACATGGCTTTGGAAGACAAGGAGCACCAAGTGAATTCTGGAGCTCAATTTTGGCTGGATTAGATTGCGGTTGCCATATTACACTTGACAAGTCCCTGACATGCCAAAACAGCAGAAACCCCCACAAGTGACCCTATTTTGGAAACTACACCTTTTGAGGAATTGATCTATGGGGGTGGTGAGCATTTTTAACCTTCAGGCAATTCACAGAATTGTAAAACATTAGGCTGAGTAAATGGAAAATTACCATTGTTTTCCATTAAAATGTTTCCTTGGCCCCAAGTTTTTAATTTTCCAAAGAGATAAGAGAAAATGAACAGTACAATTTGTTAAGCAATTACTCCTGAGTACGCAAATACCTCAACTGTGGTCAAAAATTACTTTTTGAGGCACAGTACAAAGCTCAGAAGGGAAGAAGTGCCCTATTGCAGTTCAGATTTTGCTGTAATGGTTTGAGGGTGCCATGTCACATTGGCAGAGCCCCTGATGTGCCAGAACAGCAGAATGCCCCCATAAGTGACCTCATTTTACAAACTACACCCTCCAATAAATTCATGTAGGGGTGCTGTGAGTATGTTGACACCACATGTGCTTCACAGAATTTGATACCATTGGGCGGTGAAGAAAGAATAATTACATTTTTACCACTAAAAGGTTGTTTTAGTACCAAATTTTTATAAGAGTGAATAGGAAAAAATGGGCCTCTCAGTTTGTTGTGCAATTTCTCCTGAGTGGGCCAATACCCTATTTGTAAATACTTTTCAGGCACAGTGGAAAGCTCAGAAGGGAAGGAGCGCCATATTATAGTGCAGATTTTACTGTTATGGTTTGTGGGTGCCATAGCCCACCAAATGAAGGAGCCCCTGAGATGCCAGAACAGCAGAACTCCCCCCTAAGTGAACGCATTTTACAAACTACACCTCTCAATGAATTCATCTAAGGGTGCAGTGATCATATTTACACCTCGGGTGTGTCACAGAATTTTATACCATTGGGCAGTGAAGACAAAATAATTATATTTTTACCGCAAAAATTTTGTTTTAGCCCCAGATTTTACATTTTCACATGGGGAAAAATGGCACCAAACTTTGTCACAAAATTTCTGCTGAATATGGAAATAACCCATAAGTTGCTGTACTGTACTGCTTAGCCACACGGCGAGACTCGGGAGGGAAGGAGTGCTATTTGCCTCCTGCAGCACAGATTTTCCTAGAATAGTTCACGGACTCCATATACACAGCCCTTAAGTGCTAGAAGAGCAGAATACAACCTCAAGTGACCCCTTTTTGGAAATTATACCCCTTTGAGAATGTATCTACAAGAGTAGTGATGATTTGACTCCATGGGTGTTTTCCAGAAACAAGCTGCAGTGGATGTTGCTTAGCAAAAATTGCAAATCTGAGAGTGTAGTGCCCTTATATTGTAGTGCCTACCCAGTACGTTGTAGTGCCCTGTACATTATGCCCAGCTCATGTTTCTGTAGACATGCACCTATAAATTAGGCAGTCGCTCATCACTACAGAAATGCCAAACATGTAGACGCTAAATGTAGTTTAGGCTCAGAAGGGAGGAGGCGATTTGGGAGTGCACAATTTGCTGAATTTCTTTTGGCGGCTGAAGAGCCATTTTGCTTTTCCATAGCCTTTGTACTACCAGTAACGTGGAAGCCCCCTATATTTTTGTTAACAGATGATGGACCTGAGTGGGAACTTGCTTTTTTTGTGGATTGAGTTGAAGCTTTTATTAGGAACATTTTACATAACATTTTGAATCACGTTTATCCTGTGCACTACACTGAGCATTTACATCGGGGTTTCCATCTAAATCTCCGAATGACATGATTCAGATGAAACCCCCGACGGATCCAATCACTATAATGAGGCAGCAGAGTTACTCTGGAATCTGGCCTCTGCTCAGTGTTGTCCTTCTTTTCAAAAGTGCACAAAACTGTGGCAGACCACACTTTTATGCACACTTAAAAAAACAGACATCGCTGGATCATAGGCCAGACGGTGTCCATAGTGCCTCCACCTGACTCATTTTAGGTAATCTTCTGCCGAGCATTCCGTCTGAATCACATATTTCAGAGATTCACACGGAAAACCAGGTGTAAGCGCTCAGCGTAGAACGCAGGATAAATGTGCAACGTACTTTACTGCGATCTTTGGGAGGCAGAATGAACAAATCAATAGCAGGTGAACAATTGGTTTTATTTATTTTTTACGCCGTTTCTCATGCGGTATAAGGGATTACACAACTTTATTCTTCGGGCCAGTGCGATTACAACGATACCAGATTTATATAATTTTTTTCTGTTTGGCTGTAGTCACACACTAAAAGACGCTTTTTTGTGCAAAAACAAGTTTTTGCATCACCATGCTTTAAGAGCTATAATTTTTCCAGATTTCTGCCGACAGAGTCATATGAGGGCTTGTTTTTTGCAGGACGAGTTGACATTTTTATTGGTACCATTTTCGGGCACATGACATTTTTTGATTGCTTTCTATTCCAATTTTTGGGAGGCAGAAGAAACAAAAACCAACAATTCAGGAATTGTTTTTTTAGGGTTTTTATTTATGCCGTTCGACGTGTGGTAAAATTGACAAGACAGCTTTATTCTTCGGGTCAGTACTATTACAGCGATACCACAGTAATATAATTTTTTAGGTATTGCCGTTTTTACACAATAAAAAATATTTTATAGAAAAAATAATTATTTTTGCATCGCTGAGAGCTATAGCTTTTTTATTTTTCCACTATTGGAGCTGTTTGGCGGTTTGTTTGTTTTTGCGGGACAAGATAGCATTTTGAGAGATACCATTTTTATTTGCATTCGTCTTTTTGTTCGCGTTTTATTTCACTTTTTGTTCGGCAGTATGATGGAAAAGCAACGTTTTTTGCCTCGTTTTTTTTTTACGGTGTTCACTAAAAGAGGTTAACTGGTGTAGAGATAAATCATTTCCAAGGCACCAGAGAGACGATTCTATTTTTTTATTCATCCAAATGCATCATAAAAGCATTTATGATGCCTTTGGATGAATAAAGGAATAGGATCATCTCTCTGGTGCCTTGGAAACGATTTGTCTCTGAATTTGCTGGTAACTTGATGGGAAGTTGCCCCAAGGAAGCACAGAGCCTATGGAGTGGTGCAAAGGGAACTACCATTACAGGATTAACTAGTGTGACAGTTTTATAGGTCGGGTCGTTCTGGATGCGGCAATGTCAAATATGTGTACTTCTTTGTGTATTTTTTTTACATAAAAATACGTATTTATGGGTATAAATATATATTTTTATTATTATTATTATTTTGTAATTTTTTTACTTTCTAAGCCCTCCTTCACACATCCTAGTGTTTCCGGTGAGATCCGAGGTCTGTGTGCCATCCGTGTCCATGTGCCATCCGTGTGTACTTAAGGTCATTAAAGTTATTACGGTCACTGCAGTTCACAGCTGGCTGGATCACACAGAGGTTACCATGAGAACCGCCGGCTGTGACCTGCAATACCCTTAGGCTATGTGCCCACGATGCAGAAATGGAGCAGAAAATTTGTGCATCTCCCTGGCAGAAAAAACGCATGTAGATTGTGCATGCGTTTTTCCTGCAGAATACATGCGGATTCACATGCGTATCCACATGCGTATCCACATGCGTTAACGCATGTGTTTCCGCATGCGGACTGACAAGCACTTTCCAGGCGATAGCATCACTTGGAAAGTGCTTGACAACTAGGTCACACTGTATAAATCCATGCAAACGGCATGGATTTATACAGTGTGACCGTAAAAATAAAAAAAATAAAGCTATACTTACCTCTGATGCCGCCGCGTGTGCTGTTGCGCTCCTTCCTGGTTCCTTCCTGGCTTGCCGGCATCTCGCGAGACAGGCTGCGGTCACATGACCGCGACGTCATCTCAGGTCCTGGAAGGAGAAGCGCTGCAGGGGCCGCCGGACAGGTGAATATAAACTTTATTTTTTATTTTATTCTTTTTTTTACAGGTACAGAGTCTTCTCTCCTCCAGAACTGGGTACCATCCGCACATTGAAATGCATATTATCCGCTTGTACAAATGTACAGACACGGATTCTATGCGTCTCAATGCAAGTCAATGGCGGCGCTTCCGCTGCACTTTCGCAAAATTAATGAACATGCTGCGGATTTATGAGCGCTGCAGAAACGCTGCGGAAAAATCCGCAGCACGTGCATTGACATTGCGGAATGCCATTGGGGGCCATTGGGGACCATGGGGTGCGGATTACCATGCGTTTTTGATGCGTTTCCGCTGCATGAAAAACGCATCATGTGCATGCAGCCTTAATGACATCACCGCTCGTCACTGCTGCTGGTTGTCACGCTACTCTCAGTGTGTTCCGGTGGCCGTGGTGAGCGGTAATATTACTGAACCTCCGGATGTAGCAGAGTCGGGGATCGTCGTGGGACATCGATGTGGATTACGGCGGACATGCGGGCTTGTTTTTTGGGGAAATAAGTGGGTGAAAGAGGGTTTCTGGGTTTTTATTTTAAAATAAAGGACTTTCCTGTGTGTGTGTGTTTATTGATTTGTACTTACAGGGTTAGTAACGGTGGTGTCTGACTGACACCTCCACATTACTAACCCAAGGGCTTGTTGGCAGCTGTAATTTTTGACAAATCACAGCTGCCATCAAACCCATATATTACCCCGATTCCCAACGCAGCAGGGCAATCGGGATTAGCCAGGTAAAGCGCCAGAATTGGGGCAGCTGCGGGCTTCTATTTTTTGGCTGGGGACGGGCCGTTATCCGTGTACCGTCCCAGCCTGATAATAGATGCCCACACCTGTCTGCTTTATCTGGGTTGTTTTTAAAACATAGGGGGGACCCCATGTCGTTTTTTTAATTTAATTGTTTATTTAATGCATGACTGTGAAAAGCAAAAAACTTCCTGCTATTCTCCCCGGTTGCTGACTCGAACTGTCATCAGTGTCGCCTGTTCTCGCTGATCGCAGGGAGACCAGGCGAGGATGATGAAAGCGCTTTCTTGCTTTTACCAGCCATCGGAGCATTTCATTCTGGTACGTGTCACACAGATCCGTGTGTCATCAGTGTGCTCATGTGCAGCAAGCATTTCCTCTGTGCTGCTGGAATAAAGGACATGTCTGTGGGTTTTTCACATGGACTGAACATATTTACTGACATTTAATTAACACTTCGTACAAAAGCCTTTGCTGGTGATGACATCTCCAAGATGCCTCCTGTATGGAGAAACTAGTTGCATGCATTGCTCAGATGTGATTTTGGCTTATTCTTCTACACAAACACTCTTCAAATCCTCAAATTCCGTGGGCTCCTTCTATGAACTCTAAGCTTTAGTTTGTTCCATAAATTTTCTGTTGAATTCAGGTCAGGTGATTGGTTGGGCCATTCTAGCAGATTTATTTTCTTTCTCTGAAACCAATTAAGAGTTTCCTTGGCTGTGTGTTTGGGATCATCGTCTTGCTGAAATGTTCACCCTCGTTTCATCTTCATCATCCTGGAGATGGCAGCAGATTTCAAGAATGTCTCGGTACATTTGTGCATTTATCCTTCCTTCAATCATATGAAGTTTGCCAGTGCCATATACTGAAAAACAGCCCCACACTAGACTAGATGTAGCAAGTCAAACATCTGTGAGCGGGGAGGTTTGTCACCAGTATATACCCAGTGGTGGACTCTTTGCGCTCTGACAGATATAGTCATTCCTGAGCGTGCCAATATCTCTGTCTTTAACTTGGCATACTCCATTGCATCCTGTAGAGCCAGGTCATAGTAGGCCTTTTGGAGTTCACCCGTTAAATGGGGGGCCAGCACCTCTGCCCACTGCTCCGGCGGCAGCTTTTCCTGCTCTGCTACCCTTTCGAAAACAGTCAGAAATGCCTCAACATCGTCCCCTGGGGTCATCTTTTTCATCACTCACCTTCCGAATGCAGGAGACATCACCTGGAGTTGGGGGAGGGGCGATTTCTCTGGTGCAGATCTCCCCTGCTAGGAGATCCATCTGCTGTTGTTGGAGCTGTTGTATCAGGAGTTTATTTGTCTCCTGCTGCATTTGCTGTTGCTCCCGGTGCTGGTGTTGTAGGTTCTGCTGGCTTTGCAAGTGTTGCTGGTGCTGCTGTTGTTGACTTTGGATCAGGTGCTTAAGGAGCTCCTCCATGCTGCTGGACATCTCTGGCTGGCTGGCGGCCTTTACCCAGGACATCCACCATTCTCTGTGGCAGATACACGTGCTCCTGGAATCTTGCCCGCATTCTCCACCAACTGTGGCAAGACGACTCACTCGGCTGCAGTCGGAAGTAGACTCAGGAACGGTTTCGTCTGCAGGTTTATTATGTCAGCATAAAGCACTGCAGACTTCAGCAAAATAAACTCAGCCTTGCTGACATAAAGGTAGAACAAAATAAATGGTAACACAGTCCATATGTGTGCAGGTTCACCTGCACCAATGTGCAGCACCCTTCAGCTCCGCCTGAGCTGAAGTTCCACAGCCTGAAGACTTGACTCTCCAAACTTACAACCACAGAAAAAAAATAGTGACTGAGCATTTAACCTTGCTCAGCCACACACTGAGGTGGAGGTAGGGTGAATGACTTCCCTCCCATCTCTATGACCTTCACACAAAACCACTCCCTTTAGGTGATTTAACCCAACACATAACATGTTGGAGGAAAGTTGTAGGTTCAGTTCGCTAAGGCTAGCAGCCATGACGAAACATACCTTCCCTCACATATAACACCAGTGACTGTCACAATACATAATGGTCAGAGATGCAAACACAAAAGTGGTACAAAAGATATAAGCAGATATTAAGAGTCAGTTACCAGTCAGATGGAAGGCCTGGCTTGCGTGGAGGGGCAGCCACATGAGAGGCTTTTTCTTACCTCTGTTGGGTGACTTCTCCCACACAATGTGTCGTCTCGGCCTCCCAGAGAAAAAGCAATAGACCAAGAGCTGCAGGAGCTTTTTAACCACTCTGGGTCACCCCCCTTCTGCCTCCTGGGCTGAACACAAATCTCCACCCCTGGCTTCTAGCAGCTAGAAACTCCAGAAACTAAGATGGGTCATAAGTCCTGAATGGACGGTCCTAGGGAGCCGGTTCTGGTGTCATCTGATCCAGCTGGGCCCCTGCTACGTGTGGAGACTAACCACAGTGGCCTTAGGGCTTTTTGAATCGCTGTGCCATGTATCTCCCCTATCCCTATGTGCCAGACTGAGTCGAGACACAAGTGGACATTCACCATGTCCTTGGGATTTCAAAACTTTATTCGAGGTATGCCTAGGACATATAGTATTTCCATAACTCGATGTGGAATTCCTATCTGTCTAACTTATTGAAACCCACATGGCTTGGGACCAAATGGCCTGCAAGTCCTTTGTTCTGAGTTGAGCTGGCTCGAGGTGTGATATTTGTCACTCACAGTCTCTTGACCCCCCCCTGCTGCTAGCTGTTTTGTTACCACTGCACACTGAAGGGGGTTATTTAACCCCCTACCAACAGGGGTTTTCCACCCATAGAGGCAGACCCCATGGCCACTATGGGACTCATGAGCTGGGGGGGCCCGGTGTCAGGGGTTTCCACTGCAGACCTCAAGGAGAGGTGTGTGGAGGGAGCAGTAGGAGCATCATTGTGACAGGAGGCTGAGAGAGGCAGTTGATGCTGAGCCAAAGGAAGGCGGGACTCCAGCATCCAATCCTCGCTGAGCCCACGCTTCTGCAGTATTAGCCCCAGTCATCACTGAGCAGAAGTAGGAGCAGCGCCGGGGTGAGTGTGCCTAACCCTGTGATAGTGAAGTGTCTTGATAGTGTCCTGACAGACTCCAGTCCAGACTTGCAGCAACAGCATCGTCAGTGAGTTAGGTGGTGTGCTCACTGACAATATCAGCCATCCTATCAGCACAACGACCGGCTCACCGAGGATGCTGTTATGTCCTGACCCCTATCTATTTGTCATCTATACATGCTGATAAGAGCAGAGCATGGTCTGTAACGATGACCCCTCCCCCAATCACCTCCTGCAGAGAAGCATAAGGCTGGCTCTGCGCTATCTGGCCCATCACAGGACACAGCAGCTTCACTCTGAAGATTCCCAAAGGTGTCATTTACACTTTCAAACTGCTCTGAAAAACTTCAGTCTTCAGAATTGAACTGCTGTGTGGTGTCAGAGGGCAAATTGGGCACAGCCAGCCTTATTCTTCTCCGCACACACACACTATATATATATTTTACATATCACAAGCTCAGTATAAGTAGAGATATGCAAAAATGCTACAGTGTTAAAAAAAAGTAATTGAGGCAGGACTCCAGCATAAGAGAGAGGCTAATTAGATAAGATCTGCAGGGGGGAATAAAGGCTCTTAGGCCTCGCTCACACTAGTGTATAACGCGGCCGAGTGCTCTCTGATGTTTTATTGGATAGCACACGGACTAATGTTATACTATGGGGCTGAGCAGATCTGTAACTTTTTCTGCTGACCAAATCAAAATCACAGTATGCTGCGAGTTACTCTAGAATTCGGATCACACACACCCACTCAAGTTTATGGGTGCGTGTGAAACATCGGACTGCACTCGAATGACATCTGAGTGCAGTCTGACATCCACGGCCTCAGCTAATGGAGAAGATGGAGAAATTAAGTTCTCCGTCTTCTCAGTGTGCTCCAATTCTGTGATCCAAGAGAATCGGATCACACTAAGCTGACACTTGGATCAAACTCGGATGAGTATTTGAGCAGAGTGTCAGTAGCATAATTGAGCCAATTCTCTCGCATGAGAGAATCATCACTTGAGTGACCCCAACCTTACACTTTTTTCCTCTGTACTATGTAGTGCTGCCTCAATTCTTTTATATACATATATACCTTAATTAGTCCTTATATTACTGAAGACTTTAAAATGTAAGTATCCTTCTCCCTAAACCCACTGACCTGAGCATCTATCATATGTACATGTCAAACACATACAACCTCCAAAGAGAATACAAAGTGAAAAGGAATGAACTCACCAACATCGAATGTAGTATAGTGTCACATCACATGTGGGACCCGCTTCAGACTGCTGTCCAGCAGTAACATACATGAAAGTTTTTTTGGAGAAAAAACAGGTACATCCACTTATAAAAAAGCTATGTGTTACACGCCCGCCGCTAGCTTCAGATAGGGCGAGACGGGTTTCATGAATTCGTTGGAATCCTGGGGGAATCGTTACTCAGGGCAACCATAGGCTGCAACTTCTCTCAGGCACACGATATATTCAGTTGCTGACCAGACACATCTGACAAGAGTCTTTTTCAACAGTTTAACAGTGGAATTTAATCTGAAGCACGGCCACTTCCTGTCTCCTGTGACTGTGTTAACCCCTCTAGTTGCTGGATGCTTCTGGAGCACAACACTTCCTATCTCCTGTGCTTGTGTTACTTCTAATAGTTGCTGGATGCTTTTAAAGCAACAGCTCTACTTCTGCATGTCACACTCTTCCCTCCTTTTTGAATGTCGTCCTCGACATTCGTCTTAATTGGTCAATCTGACCAAATTCTGAGACAGTGGTGAAAGTTGAATAACTTTATATACAAATTGGCATTGTCAAATTGGTATAACGTTCATAAACATTGATAACAACCTATTCTTATGACCTTTTTCTTGTAGGAAGTCTGTAAGAAATAAACAATTAAAACAATCAGCGTCTCTTCAGCTGGAGCTTTTCGTACGTCTTCAACCAGCTCTCTCTCACTAGGCTTTAACAGTTGTTTGTTACTACAAAGTCTTTTAAGGAAAATCAAAGCATGAAAACAAGTCTTTCCAGTAGGCAACATCTTCCATACTGCCTCTCGGTGGTGAATACCATTCCAGTGGGCTTACCTGGTCCGTAGGCAGAGATACCTGTTTCCAGTCGACAGTCCTTGACACTTGACTCGGTTCACCAAGTGTCTCATACATCAGCATCACGGGCGTCCTCACTTTTCGAGTCGACATCCTCCTGGTGGGTTGTTCCTCATATACCACGGGTTCTTCAGTCACAGGAGTTTCTTCCGCCGCACTCATTTCCCATGCTTCCTCAGATGCTCTTGGAGCTGCCTCTGTAAGTTCCTGTACTTCTCCTGAATCGCCTGTTTCTGCACGGTCTGGTAATTCTCTTCAGGGACCGGTGTTCGATCATCAGATCTGAATTGGACTTCATCTGTACTCCTTGGTACAAACTCTGGAGCCTTGGGACTTAGTTCACTCTCCTGAGGATGGTACTTTCCTCTCCTTGCCGGTCTGAGAAATACAACAGTGTGTTCTTCTTCATCGGAACTTTCAAGGTCACTATCCACCTCTGGAGCTTCAGTCTGTGGTGGTCCCTTAGTTGATCTCAGACGATGTCGGTCTACTTCTGGGAAGTCTTGTTGTGGTGGGAGATAATCACAGGGTAGTAGTAAATTCCTATGGACTATTCTGGTTTTCTTGTCTCCCGTTTCCAATTGGATTTCATAAACTGGGCTGTCATCGGCTTTCCTCCTTATGACCACATACACCTTGTCTTCCCAGTACGAACAAAGTTTTCCTGGACCGCCTTTCTCACGTGCGTTCTTGACTAGCACCCGGCTACCCGGTGCCAATTCTGCTCCATAACATTTTCGATCATAGTACTCCTTACTCTTGCTCTGTCCTTGCGTAACCACTTTGGACGCTATGTTGTATGCCTCTGCCATCCGTTCCTTCCATTTCCGAACGTACTCCGGATACGTTCTGTAAGTCTCTGATACTGGAGTATCGAATATGATGTCGATTGGCAGTCTTGGCGATCGTCCATACAATAGGAAAAATGGTTAGTAACCCGTTGCATCGCTCTTTGTACAGTTATAGGCATGTACCACTTTTGACAGAGAACTCTTCCAGTCTTTCTTCTCGTCAGCTGTTAAAGTGCGCAACATTTTCAACAATGTCCGGTTAAAACGTTCCACTTGTCCATTACCCTCTGGGTGATAGGGCGTTGTGTGGAATCTCTGAATTCTACAGTACTTTCCTAGCTTGCCAAAGAGCTGGTTCTCAAATTCTCTTCCTTGGTCGTGGTGTAACCTAGTAGGGAACCCAAACCTCAAAGCAAACTCATTGAAGATCTTCTCTGCCGCTGTTCGACCCGCTTTATTGGTGGTGGCATATGCTTGAGCAAATCGAGTAAAATGGTACATCACCACCAAGATGTATTCGTAACCACCCTTGCACGTCTGGTCTAGTTTGTATGTTGCCCATAGGTGCCCGGGTTGATGTGTTGGGACGTTTATCTTTCAGACATCCACACTCCCTGGTCATGTACCTCTCAATATCTCTCTACATGTACGGCCAGAAGAAACATTCACGGATCAAGTTTGTTGTCCTTTCCACTCCCAGGTGTCTCATGTTTTCATGGAGTTCTTTGAAGACCAACTGTCATGCCGTAAACGGCGAAAACGGGAAATGGCTGGGAGTTGGGACCCCGAACCTGTCCCTGCCACACTAGGGGAGCCCTGACTTTCCCTTATCTCAGGGGTACCTCTGAAGGTGAGGAGGCCCGAGCTGCCAGCGTCTCCCTATCTGCTGCACAGACCCTGTCAGTGACCCCCTCTCCCCCCAGGGAGGAAGATAGTACAAATAGAATGATACTGTAACAAGACAGGGAAAACAGACTGGGTAAACTGAAATAGCAAGCTCACCAAAAATACACTCAAAGCCACAAAGGAAAACACAGGGAAAGAGTAGGTAGGAAAACTAAATGGGAATGGGGAAAGGAAAACACACAGCCAAACAGCAAGCAGCAATACCAAGGTAAACCTCAAACTACTTCAGACAAAAGACTCCTTCTCCTCACTCCAGGTTAGGCAGAATGAACTGAACACCAACATCAACTGAAGGGGCATGTGACTATTTATAGGGTGGAGCAATAGATCACACACCCATCAGCTGAACAATCAACACACCAAGCTTAGCAAGGAAAACTGAAATTAACCCCTGATTGCCCAAAGGAAAAAACAACATTTAAACAGCAAAAATGACAGGGTCGTCACGAATCATTTAATACTTTGTGACACCAACCTACGGAATACTCTGGGTAGTACCAACTGCTAGTTTTGTCCTCCTTTACAATACAGGATACCGTCTTCACTGAGGTAGAGCTTCGTCCATTCTTTAACTAAAACAGATACTGCTGGTGACTCATTATCTCTCTCCCGTTTACTTGGAAACCGATTTTGGTCCACAAAAAGTAGTATTCTACCAATAATCTGATCTTCCCGCTTTGCTGTACGGATTTTTCCTTTTGGTAGTTGTTGAATGGTGGACAGGGGGTGATCTTGTTCTCTCCCTTTTATGGTGGTTTCCACCGTCAATGGACACCACAATGGTGTGTCTTCCTCTTGATAAGCTTGTTCTGCTTGGGTAGTGCTCTCAATTGCTTCCAGACTGACTTCCTCCGAGCATTCTTGCATGAACTCCTCAGGCTCTAGTGGCATTCTCGACAATTCGTCAGCATTCGCATTGCATTTTCCTGGCCTGTACTTGATGCTGAAATTGAAGTCAGCTAGTTCAGCGACCCATCTCTGACCCGTTGCATTCAATTTGGCTGCAATGAGGACATAGGTCAAAGGGTTGTTGTCAGTGTATACCTCACACTCTTTGCTGTAGTAGAGATAATCTCTAAATTGTTCACACATAGCCCATTTCAATGCCAGGAACTCCAATTTTCCGGAATGTAGATGGTAATTCTTCTCAGCGTCTGTCAACGTTCTAGAACCGTAACCGATGACTCTCAATTTTCCATCTTGATGCTGATACAGGGCAGCTCCCAGTCCAACTTGAGAAGCGTCACAATGAAGAACAAATGGTAAGTTGAAATCAGGATATCCCAAGATGGGTGGTTTTACCAGGTAGTCTATTAGTTCTTCCAATACCTCCTGGTGGTCTGCTGTCCAGAGAATGGGCTGTTGGGACGAAACGGCGTTGTTTCTTTTAAGCCCGGTCCTACCCACGTTCTTTTTCTCCGTGGGTGTTGTTGATTCTGTCGTCCCCCCAAGAGGAGGTATAGTGGGGCAGCAATCCTGGAGAAGTTCCGAACGTAAGTACAATAGTAGGAGGGGAATCCTAATATCTGCCTCAACTCCCCGACAGTAGAGGGCCGCTTGTCTTTTAAAGCCAGTACCAGAGCGATTTCTGCTGGGTCCATGGTATATCCTTCTCTGGACACAATTTTCCCTAGAAATAGGACTTGCCTTTTGAACAGTTCACACGTCTTTGGGGTCAACTTAACTCTGTGTTGTTGATACCGCTGTAATACGGTCCTCACATGTTCAACATGCTCCCGGAAGGTTTTGCTGTGTACCACATTGTCATCCAAGTACGGCTGGCAGATATCGTCCCTCAATCCTTCTAAACATGTCTCCATGCTCCTCTGGAATTCTGCTGGAGCTGATCTGAGCCCAAACAGTATGCTGATCCACTCATATAACCCCCACGGTGTGATGAATGCTGTCAAAGGTCTACTGGACTCTTCAACAAACCCTTGATAGTATGCTTTACCCTGATCGAGGACAGAGAACCAGGTACTTCCTGATAGGCTATCCAGCATATATTGAATCTTTGGTATCGAGTGCCGATCAGGTACTGTCTTTCGGCTTAGTTCCCGGTAATCACAGCAGAGTCTCAACGTACCGTCCTTCTTCCTAACACAAACAATAGGAGAAGAATAAGACGACTTCGACTTTTGGACCCAACCTCTGTTGATTAGGTCTTGTAAATACTCTTTCACTTCACGGTGTAATGGTTTCAGCACAGACATGTAACTTCTGGTTACTGGGGTCGTGTCTTTCAAATTCATTTTCAACTGCAACGATGGGATACAGCCTATATCAGAGTCATCTTTGGAGAATGCATGACACTCTTCTCTCAGTATCTGTTTTGCTACCGCTCGATCTTCAGCACACAAGTGTTCCAGGGGTACTGGGGGATCATGCAATTTTCTCCCCTGGGCAACTCCTGTTCCTTGGTGGGGAGACTGAATTCACAGTAGACCCCTGGGTGGGTCTCACACTGGCTGGATATACCATTTTAACGGTTTCGATGTGACCTAACACAGTCTTTGGATTCAGTCTAATTTCGTGTTTCACAGTATTCATCACCGGTATTATCACTGAGCAAACCCACCAGTAGGAGTCTTTTGGCGCGAACAGTCTTTTCTGGACTTTTCTTCCCGGGTCTACCCAGACTCCATACCTCACACCCACCATTTGGTTTGAAGGGATGATGGATGGGCGCTAGCCTACTTTGATTTCTTTTAGGTCCATTGTATTCTGTGCTTTCTTTACTCTATGAATCACATTTTCCGCCACGACGTTGGGTATGGCTAGTGATGTGGCAATTGCATCCACCACCAGCGAGATGGTTTGGGGTGAACTGGACCACAGAGTGAAGGCAAAAGGGCCAACAAGTGCTAAGCATCTCTGGGAACTCCTTCAAGATTGTTGGAAGACCATTTCCGGTGACTACCTCTTGAAGCTCATCAAGAGAATGCCAAGAGTGTGCAAAGCAGTCATCAAAGCAAAAGGTGGCTACTTTGAAGAACCTAGAATATAAGACATATTTTCAGTTGTCTCACACTTTTTTGTTAATAATTCCACATGTGTTAATTCATAGTTTTGATGCCTTCAGTGTGAATGTACAATTTTCATAGTCATGAAAATACAGAAAAATCTTTAAATGAGAAGGTGTGTCCAAACTTTTGGTCTGTACTGTATATTATGTATAACAAAACATGTTTAAGTACAATAATTTTAAGGGAGAAATATTTCATTTTCTGGAACAATTTCAAAGATGCCAACACTTTCGGTCATGACTGTATGTATGACTTTTTGTTCACTTTTTATTCCATTTTTTTTGTGTGAATTATGATAATGATCATATTGGTTGAATAACAGGAATCTTTTAAAGAAGCACTCCCCTCAAAGTTTTTATCCTATTAATATATTGCAATCATATTATATAACACTGTGAACTTACAATTGCTCATTTTGCCTTTCTACCCAGCTAATCCTTCTCATTTCTCTGGTCTATGTAGAAACAGGAAGTGTCTTGTGCCTTCAGAAATCATTCCTCTCATACTTCTGTCCCAGCTACGACCCCTTCCTGCCATTGACTTTTGCTGTGACTGGTCAGTCATACAGGGAAAATTGACCTCCTGTTTCCATATAGAGCTTAGAAGTATTCAGCTAGTTAGTTTTTAATCACATGATGTCGTAAACCTAATGGAAAACAGATGAATTAGCTGGGTAAAAAGACAGAATGAGCAATTGTATGTACACAGTACCATATTGTAGTGCTCGCGTCCCTGCACACTCCCCTTCTCCCGCGGCAGGGACACTGACTTACCGCCACGGCTCCACTCCCGCACATCCTTCTCATCCTCCAGCTGCTGCCCGGGGTCTGCGCATGGCTCGCAGATCCCCGGGCACTGTACTTAGGCGTGCCATCCTACAGTGTCCCCAGCCAATGGCTGGGAGACACTTATTATTTAAGGTACCTCCACCTGATGGGAGGTGCCTGAGCAACGTAGTTAGTTTGTTCCCTGCATGTTTGCTAGTTCTCAGGTCCCCAGTGTTATGCACACGACTGGACTGACTGGCGTGTGCGTGATTAGTGATCCCACTGTACCATGAACTGAGGAGTGCCTGGAGGGACGTAACTAAGTATCAACCCAATCCGACCGAGGTCGTACGGCGGCTCAGTCGACTCCGTGCACCAGGGAGGAACCGAGCAGAGGGACCAGGTGCTACTCCAGGTCAGACCCCGGACACGGCTGTTGACCCACACCGGGGAATACTGGAACAGGCAGGTTAGGCTGGCATACAGACAGGTGGGTATTGGCAGGCACTGCTGGTATGCAGACAGGTGGGTACTGGTAAGCACGGCTGGTATGCAGACAGGTGGGTACTGGCAAGCGCGGCTGGTATGCAGACTGGTGGGTACTGGCAGGCACGGCTGGTATGCAGACAGGTGGGTACTGGCAAGCACGGCTGGTATGCAGACAGGTGGGTACTGGCAAGCACGGCTGGTGTGCAGACAGGTGAGTACTGGCAAGCACGGCTGGTATGCAGACAGGTGGGTACTGGCAAGCACGGCTGGTGTATAGACAGGGAGGTACTAGCAGGTTGGAGCGCAGGCTGGATAGGGTCCAGTACAGACTGGGATATAGGAACAGAGCCACAGATGCGGTAGACAAGCAGAGTAAAGCGAAACCGCCGGAGCGGTGGACAAAGCAGAGCAGAGCGAAACCGCTGGTGCGGTGAGCAAGCAGAGCAGAGCGAAACCGCAGGTGCGGTGGACAAGGCAGAGCAGAGCGAAACCATCGGAGCTGTGGACAAGGCAGAGCAGAGAGGAACCGCCGGAGCGGTGGACAAGGCAGAGCAGAGAGGAACCGCTGGTGCAGTGAGCAAGCAGAGCAGAGCGAAACCGCAGGTGTGGTGGACAAGGCAGAGCAGAGAGGAACCGCTGGTGCGGTGAGCAAGCAGAGCAGAGCGAAACCACAGGTGCGGTGGACAAGGCAGAGCAGAGCAAAACCGCCGGAGCGGTGGACAAGGCAGAGCAGAGAGGAACCGCCGGAGCGGTGGACAAGGCAGAGCAGAGAGGAACCGCCGGAGCGGTGAACAAGGTTTGCAGGCTGGACTGATGGGTAAGATTGCGGTCTTGCATGGTGGGAGGTGGTGCACTATGCAAGCACGCCGCCAGGGATGTTACACCCAGTTTGTTAGCACCTGCCAGTACCCACTAGTTCTCGCTAGTGTCTGCCTGTACCTGCCCGTACCCGCTTGTTCTTGCCTCGTTCCTGCCTGTCCTTACTTGTGCCTTCCAGCATACCTGTATGTATCAGGCATGACACCTGTATACCAGCCGTACCCGCCTGCACCTGCCTATTCCACCTGTATACCAGCCGTACCCGCTTGCACCTACCTGTACCCAACTGTATATCGGCCGTACCTGCCTGTTCCTGCCTGTGCCCACTTGTATACCAGCCATACCCTCCTGCACCTGCCTGTGCCCACCTATATACCAGCCATACCTGCCTGCACCTGCCAGTGCTCACCTGTATACCACCCGTGCCCGCCAGCACCTGCGCTCCTGGGTTCCTGCCGTGCCTGCCTGCACCAGCTGAACTTTCCCTTCTTGGCCATTCCAGCTTCTAGTCCCTTGGGGTAAAACTACTCTTTATCTTCATACCACCGAACAAAAAGTGGAATAAAACGCAATCAAAAAGATGAATGTAAATAAAAGTGATACCGCTGAAAACTTCTTGTCCCGGAAAAAAACAAGCCACCATACAGCTGCTTGAGCGGAAAAATAAAAAAGTTACAGCTCTCAGCATAAAGCGATGCAAAAATAATATTTTTTTCTATAAAATAGCTTTTATTGTGTAAAAGCACCAAAACATAAAAATATGATATAAATGTGGTATCGCTGTAATCGTACTGACCTGAAGAATAAAGCTGCCTTATCAATTTTACCACACGAAGAATGGCATAAAAAAATCTCCAAAAAATAATTCCTGAATTGCTGTTTTTTGTTCATTCTGCCTCCCAAAAA
Organism: Phyllobates terribilis; assembly: GCF_046119375.1. Taxonomy (NCBI): domain Eukaryota; kingdom Metazoa; phylum Chordata; class Amphibia; order Anura; family Dendrobatidae; genus Phyllobates; species Phyllobates terribilis. Next base: position 160,014,496 of record NW_027362761.1, read on the forward strand.
CCGAAATAGAAAGTGATCAAAAGATGTTTTGATTGGTACCATTTTCGGACAAATGACGTCAACTCTTCCCGCAAAAAACAAGCCCTCAAATGACTCTATCGGCCGAAATGTGGAAAAATTATAGCTATCAAAATATGGCGAAGCAAAAAACTTGTTTTTACAATAAAAAGCGTCTTTTAGTGTGTGACTGCTACCAAACATAAAAACCTGATATAAAAATGGTATCGCTGTAATTGCACCGACCCGAAGAATAAAGTCATCTAATCACTTATACCGCACGAGGAATGGCGTGAAAAATAAATAAAACCAATTCTTCACCCGTTGTTGATTTGTTCATTCCCAAAGAGTATGGCTCAGTGCACATTTATCCTGTACTCTACGGGTTTCTGTGTAAATCTCTGAAATACGTGATTCAGACGGAACCCCCGGCGGAAGATTCCCTGTAATGAGACAGATGGAGGCACTGTGGATGCCGTAGAACCTGTGATCCGGCGGTGTCTGTCTTTTTAGGCATGCATAAAAGCACCGTTGGCCACAGTTTTGTGCACTTCTGAAAAGAAAGACACTGCTGAACAGAAGCCAGATGGAGTCCAAAGTAACTCTGCTGCCTCATTATAGTGAATGGATCCCTCGGGGGTTTCATCAGAATCATGTCACTTGGAGATTTAGGCCATGGTCCCACTATCAGTATTTGGGCAGTATTCGCTCAGTATTCTTTCTCAGGAGTAGGAGACAAAACCAGGTGAGGAACAATCAGAGAAAAGGTATAATAGAAACAAGTGCACCAATTCTGCATTTATCACCCACTCCTGGTTTTGGCTCCCACTCCTGAGAAAAAATACTGACCAAATACTGATAGTGGGGCCGTGTCCTTAGATGGAAATCCCGATATAAGTGCTCAGCGTAGAGCACAGGATAAATGCGATCCCAAACGTTTTGTAAAATGTTCCCAATAAAAGCTTCAACTCCATTCATAAAAAAGTCCCCACTCAAGTCCTTCTTCTGTTAACAGAAATATAGGGGGCTTCTACATTACTGGTAGCACAAAGGATCTGGAAAATGGAAATATGGCTCCTTGCCCTCCCAAAGAAATCCAGCGAACTCTGCGCTCCAAAATCCAAATGCCCCCTCCCTTCTGAGCTCCACAGTGTGCCTAAACCACATTTTGATGGTAAAAATTGTATTATTTAGGAATGAAAGCAGATGATGTATGTCCAAGGTGTGGGATGGGTCCCGCTGATATTTTACACATGTTTTGGGTATGTAGCTCTCTTGAAAATTTTTGGAAATGCACTGGTTACTTAAATGGTGTATTTGATGTAAATTTCCCAATGCAACCTATAGTTTGTGTTCTGGGGTATGTAGACGGAGTAATTGAAGACGAAAATGAAAGATTGGCGATTAAAAGGGCACTTTACTAAATAAGAAAAATTATAGCAGCACACTGGTTAAGTAATTCTCCCCCAAAATTTAGAGAATTTAGTGAGAAGATGCATTTATTGGTTCGGCTGGAGGAAGGGGTATACAAAAAAAAGGAAAGCTTTGCACAAATATTATAAGATATGGGGAAGATGGAAAGCCTATCACGGTGCGTCGATTTTGTCATTACTAGGTTCTATATCTGGGTAAATTTCTCACTTTTAAATGCTATACATTGTAATGTTACATTAAATATATAACAACCTAAGTTACACAGGATGAATATGGGTCTATGGAAAATGGATGTGAGCACACCACAAAATGCTAGAGTACAACAATCTGAGCCCACGTTTCTATGTAAATGCTTATTGTCTTTGTATTGATAATGTGATAAATAGTATAGGTGTAATTATTGCAGCCTCTAATGTTTTGTACCATTGATTATTAAATTATACCAACAAGGTCTAGAACAAACAAAGAGTGGGGTGGTGTTATATGGGAATTTGTGTTAATGTTTGTTTATGTTGTATTTGGAAAAATTCAATAAAAATCTTATCTGATTTAAAAAAAATAAAAAATATATTATTTTTTCTTCACTGCCCAATGGTATACAATGCTGTGACACACCTCTGCTGTCAATATGATCACTGCACCCTTTGAATTCATTGAGAGGTGTAGTTTGTACAATGGGGTCACTTATGGGGGGTTAGGCTGATCTGGCACCTCAGGGGCTCTACCAATGTGACATGGCACCCTCAAACCATATCAGTAAAATCTGCACTATAATATGACGCTCCATCCCTTCTGAGCTTTGCACTTTGCCTGAAAAGTTTTTCCCGATTACATGTAGGGTATTGGCGCACTCAGGAAAATCACTGCACCCTTATATGAATTCATTGATAGGTGTAGTTTGTAAAATGAGGTCACATATGGGGGGGGGTTCTGTTGTTCTGGCACCTCATGGGCTCTGCCAATGTGATCTGGCCCCCTCAAACCATTCCAGCAAAATCTGAACTCCAATATGGCGCTTCTTCCTTTCTGAGCTTTGCACTCTGCCTCAAAAGTAGTTTTCGACCACATATGGGGTATCTGTGTACTCAGGAGAAATTGTACAACAAATTGTGGCGCTCATTTTCTCCTGTTAGCTTTGTGAAAATGCAAAATTTGGGGCTATAAAACATTTTTGTGGGAAAAATGTGATTGTTTTTTATTTTCACGGCTCAACGTTATAAACTTTTGTGAAGCACCTGTGGGTTCAAGGTGCTCACTACACATCTAGATAATTTCCATGAAGGGTCTAGTTTCCAAAATGGTGTCTCTTGTGGGAGGTTTCCACTGTTTAGACACATCAGGGGCTCTCCAAACGCGTCATGGCGTCCGCTAATTATTCCAGCAAATTTTACATTCAAAAAGTCATGGCGCTCGCTCCCTTCCGAGCCCTGACGTGCGTCCAAACAGTGTTTTTTCCCCACATATTGGGTATTAGTGTGCTCAGGAGAAATTACACAACACATTTTGGTGTCCATTTTCTCCTGTTACCCTTGTGAAAGTAAAATTTTTGTGAAAAAAAGTTAAATGTTTATTTTTTCCTTCCACATTCCATTTATTCCTGTGAAGCACCTGAAGGGTTAATAAACTTCTTGAATGTGGTTTTGAGCACCTTGAGGGGTGCAGTTTTTAGAATGGTGTCACTTTTTTGGTATTTTCTGTCATATAGACCAGTGTTCCCCAACTCCAGTACTCAAGGCCCACCAACAGGTCAGATTTTTCAGGATTTCCTTAGTATTGCACGGGTGATAATTCCATCACCTGCACAGGCAATAATTCCATCACCTGTGCAATACTAAGGAAATCCTGAAAATATGACCTGTTGGTGGGCCTTGAGGACTGGAGTTGGGGAACACTGATATAGACCCTTCAATGTCACTTCAAATGTGATGTGGTCCCTAAAAAATGGTTTTGTAAATTTTGTTGTAAAAAGGAGAAATCGCTGGTCAACTTTTAACCCTTATAACTTCCTATAAAAAAAAAAAATAGGTTTCCAAAATTGTGCTGATGTAAAGTAGACATGTGGGAAATGTTATTTATTAACTATTTTGTGTGACATAACTCTCTTATTTAAGGGCATAAAAATTAAAAGTTTGAAAATTGCAAAATTTTCACAATTTTCACCAAATTTCCAATTTTTTCACAAATAAACGTAAGTCATATCAAAGAAATGTTACCACTATCATGAAGTACAATATGTCACAAAAAAACAGTCTCAGAATCAGTGGGATCCGTTGAGGTGTTCCAGAGTTATTACCTCATAAAGTGACAGTGGTCAGAATTAAAAAAATTGGCCTGGTCGGGAAGGTGAAAACAGGCTTCGGGGTGAAAGGGTTAATAGGATAAAAATTTTGATGGGAGTGCTTCTTTAAAGATCAGGTCATTCCAGATGTTTACTTTTGTTTTCACACATTATTTTTATCATACTTTTTTGATTTTGTTTTCAGATTTTTACAAATTTTCAGCTTTCACATGTTTGATTGCTGGTCTAATACCTTGCAATAGTTATACATCACAAGGTTTTAGACCTGTCAGTTTGATACTGACAGGACGCATATCATAGACTCTGCTTGTGGTAGAGCCCAACAGGAACCTGTAGGTGGATAACCTCAAAGCCATTGCTAAGCCTGCAGTCATCCTGGAAACTATCGCTACCTCACAATCGCAGTCGGGGGGGGGGGGTGCCAATGGAGATAAAGAGTGAGCCCCCAATCTAAATGCTGCTGTTGATAGCGTCATCTGAGGGGGTAAATGGTGACAATTGGTACTAGCATCCACCACAGGAGGGGGTCATGTCAGCTATAATATACATCTGACACTTGCTGAAGATTTTGATGGCTCTTATTATGAGATGCCAAAATCATTGTGCCGTACATGTACAACGCTTTGCTGGAATGCATTACCCTTTGCACCATACATGCCGGGAAGGGATTAATATGGCTGTATTTGCATTAAAAGCTCAAAATGGGCTTAATAGAGTGCTAGGAGACCTCAGAGTGTTAAAAAAAAACATATTTTCTGGACAATTAGAGGCTTTGTATTATTGAGATTTTCTGCAAGAATTTTACTGGGTTTCAAAAGATTCACTCATCTCTACTTAAATGAGTTGTCTCAGGATCTCATGTTCAGGAGCACACCACTCCCATTCCTCCCATCTTCCTGTTTGCCGGGGGGCAGTACACTCCTGATGAGTGTCAGTTTGGGTCTCTGCAATGCTGCAATCAAAGGCAGCTTTGCTTCTTAAGCATCGCTAGATTCAGTAATACTCCCAGCTTCAGAGCAGCGCTTGTAAGCTGTATAGCAAACAGCTTACAACCGTGTGCTCCTTGCCTGCAAAATTGTCCACATCTAATAAACTACAGAGGTGGCTGGTAATCATGGCAAAGAGCTGTAAACTGTAGAATTAAAAATCCCTCTATATTTTCCTTTATTCCTAATTAATGGTTGTTATAGAAAAATTAAAATCCATAAGGCATCTCCAGGGAGGGGACATTCCCCCCTCCCTCTCAAACAGAATGTCCAGAAGGAGAAAGAGCTTACAATCTAAAACCCTTTTGGAAGTAGAACCACATTGAACATATGGTTTAGTGAGAAAAGCTAATTAGAATACAAAGAGCTAACCATTCAAGTTCCTTTTGAAGCCAGAGGCTCCCTGTAGTGTGCAGGTAATTAAAACAGGATATCTATTGTGGGAAGAAGTCAGAAAGACTGAGATTTGTAGATTCAAGAGGAAGGGAAGCGAAAATCTAACACCTCCAGAAGCAACTCTTCCTCCCATGAAAGGATCCTGATGAGAATGTCCAGTTGGGGTGTCTCTTTATCCAGATAGGAATATTTGGTTCTGTATTGATCCGATATGTACGAGATATAGATTTTCGGTGTCGTAACAAAGGGACGAACGGGGCGCATTAACTCACATCAGTTTAGGGCCGGCAGAACCCCTCCAATTGAATAACGGCCTGATAGCGGGAGCTACAACTGTCATATTTGTGGTCTATGCAAGTCCGTATTTACCACTAGGCACTGGGGTCTGGTGCCTAGGGTGGCGGGTTGCAGTGGACGGCACAAAAAGAGGGAGGGGAAAAAAATATTTTATTTTTTCCCCCTCCTCTGTTAGGCTGCGTGCCCACGTTGCGTATTACAAGCGTATATGCTGCAGAATTTCCGCCGCATAAACGCTTGTAAAACGCATGTATATCCGCACCCCATGGTCCCCAATGGCATTCCGCAATGTCAATGCCCATGCTGCGGATTTTTCCGCAGCGTATATGCTGCGGTCAAAAATCCGCAGCATGTTCATTAATTTTGCGTTTCCGCATGTGGATGGTACCCAAGTCTGGAGAAGAGGAGACTCTCATCCAGACCTGGGTACCAAAGAACCTGTAAAAAAAAGAATAAAATAAAGTTTATACTTATCTTCTGATGTCTTCCCGGTGTTTTCCCGCCATCGCGAGGTGTGTGAAGGACCTGCCACGTCATTGAGTCATGTGACCCATCACATGACTCAATGACGTCACCGAAGGTCCTGCACACAACAGATTGAGCCGCTCAAGACTCCGGACGGGACAGAGAATGCATCGGAAAGTGAGTATAAATTTTATTTTTTTATTTTTTACCATTCTGATTCTTTTTTTTTAACTATTACTTGGTCACACTATATAAATCCATGCCGGTTGCATGGATTTATATAGTGTGAACAAGTTATCAAGCACTTTTCCAAGTGATGCTTGAATCACTTGGAGAAGTGCTTGATAACCCGCATGCGGAAATGCATGCAAAGACGCTGCAAAGACGCCTCACATACGCTTCTACCTGACGGGAAAACCGCATGTAAAATCTGCATGCGATTTTCCCGCCAGGGAGAAGAGTAAAAAATATGCTTCATTTCCGCAACGTGGGCACATAGCCTTAGAAAATGTAATAAATCCACTGTCTTTTCGGAGGAGGGGGGAGCGCTCAACTCCATTCATTTGTATTCACGTCTTTAAGACGCGAATGCAAATAAATCGCAGATACAGGGAGCTGTTTGACCCCGGAAGTACTAGCGCCAGCACTTCTGGGGTCAGAAGTGCCAGTGAGCTCCCTGCTCTGAGGTGCTGTGGTGTCTAAACGCTGCTGACATACCTACAGCGCGATGAAGTCATCTCACCATGCTATAGATGTCACAGCAGGGCACCGCAAAGACGACAGACACCGGAGCCCGTGAGGAGGACAGGAGCCATGAGGATAACAGGAGGAAGAAAGCCACAGGAGCCAGGGGGAGGACAGACATAGGAGCAGGTAAGCGCTCATAGAGCTGAAGATTAAGGGGATAAGGGGGAGCTATTACTATAGAATGGGGGATCACTGTAGACTAGGGTTTAGGGGGGTTATTACTGTAGACTGGAGTTAGGGGGGCTATTACTGTAGACTGGAGTTAGAGGGGCTATTACTGTGGACTGGGGTTAGGGGGGCTATTACTGTAGACTGGAGTTAGAGGAGCTATTACTGTAGACTGGGGTTAGGGGGGATATTACTGTAGACTGGGGGTTAAGGGGGTAATACTGTGAGCTGGGGCTTAAGGGGGGCTATTACAATAGGCTGGGGGTTAAGGGGATATTACTGTACACTGGAGGTTAGGGGGGCTATTACTATGGACTGGGGTTTAGGGGGGCTATTACTGCAGACTGGGGATTAGGGGGGCTATTACTGTAGACTGGATGTTAGGGGGGCTATTACTGTGGACTGGGGATTAGGGGGGCTATTACAATAGATGGGGTCAGGGGGCTATTACTGTACACTGGGGGTTATGGGGGCTATTTCTATGGACTGAGGGTTAGGGGGCTATTACTGCAGACTGGGGATTAGGGGGGCTATTACTGTAGACTGGGGGTTAAGTGGTGCTTTTATTATGGACTGGGGATTATGGGGGTTATTACTGTAAACTGGGAGTTAGGGGGGCTATTACTATAGACTGGGCACAGGATGGAGAGGGGACAGCATGAGTGTGACATTGTGAAGATGGGGTAGCATGATGTGGGGACAGTGTGGTGTTTTAGTTTATAAGGAAGCTGTGTGACGGTCATAGTACACAAGGGCGGACATTGTGGTGGGATGGTGTGGTGGGAATATTTTATAAGAGAGGATAGCATGAAGGCCATGTACTGTAAGAGGGACAGTGTGGGGTAATATTTTTTTGCAAGGAGTACAGTGAGGAGCAATTAAGTTTTGCAGGGGCACAGCATAGGGCTTATTTAAGGCACAGCATAGGTGTTTATTTTTATTCAGGAACATTATAATGACACTGTTATCTTTAAGGGCACCATGTTGGGATGTGCTGCAGAAGACCAGTGAAGATGGAAGTCTGCAGAGATGAGTTGAGGATGTGAAGTGATTATGGAGTCAGGTACATGAGAAGACAGTGATGGGGGAGTATATTTTCACACAGACATTACACTACACTAACATTTACAGAGGTTTAGGGGGAAAAAATTACTGGAACGCTTCTTTAATATTTTCAGAAAAAGCTACTTTTATTTATTATGCAAATGAGTGCGCTTTGGTGCACCCTTGGCGTAGCTAAGCTTTGGTACACCGTTACGCCCTCCTATTTGTATATTAAAGTCAGTCTTTTGTCTTTATTGACAGCACTCTGTAAAAGTGAGTGCTGTCTAAAATCAGCTTACAAGTCTGTGCTTGCACACTGATGCTGGATGAGCACAGCAGCCTGCTCCAAGTATTAGTGTGGGTGCACACAATGTGGCTGCACACAATGTGGCTGCAGGCTCGTTCTGATGCCTGGTTCTTGTCTCTTTGGCTGCTCTTTGAACTGCTTCAGTAAAGAGCAGTGGTGTGGAATGAGCAGACAGCATGCGCATATCACGAGGCATCTCCTCTTCACTGAAGCAATTTGCTTGCTAATTTTCTGGGGCATCAAGTGGCAGCCACAGGCATCTGGCATCAGTATGGGCCCACAGCCCCAGTGCGTGCGCTGGGAGGACTCACAAGTCTGCAGTCACTGCAGACTTGTCATTCTAAACCCGGACAACCCTTTTAAGCTAAACTGTATATGATTTTTGTACGGGCTATGTCCCATTATAAATGTTTATGCAGTTTAATTTTTATTTTGGGGGGGTGACATACTTTCTTTAAGTAAGCTGAAAAATTATTTCACCTGACAAACGAACACTTTACTTGTGCATCGAGTGATTGACAGCCTGTTTAGATAGACCATTTGGTTTCCGATTATTGGCTGCATTGGAAATGCACCTCAAAGTGTAACTAAACTTTGAGGAGATTTTTTTATGTTTTATGCCCAATAATTCTGAGCAGAATGGTGGGGAATCTGGTCCCAAGAATCCAAACCACAGTTGAAAAGACCTTTTGGAAAGTGCGTGCAGAGCAGATGCAGTAGAAAGTCATAATCCTGTCTCTTAAGCTGTGCACTTTTAAGGTCTTTTGAGCAATCAGTAGGGATCTCAGGACCCAAACCCACACCAATATACTCAGAATTAATGGAGCTAAAACATGATATCTACCAAAAGTTAAAAAAAACACCTTCAGGGTATGTGCACACGGTTGGTATTGACAGTGCTTTGAGCGCAGCATACTTTATTCTGCGTCCAAAGCGCTGCACGCAGGTGAATCATTGAACCGTGCGGATTCACCGGCATCCTTTACATTGCACTGGTAGAATTTCTCTTGCGGAGACTAGCGTCTCCACAAGAGAAATTGACATGCTGTGGTCTGGAAAGACGCGCAGCATGTCCGTGTCCGCGGGTGATCTGCAGGTGTACGGGGATGCATAGTGGGGATGAGATTTCTTGAAATCCCATCCACTATGCTGTAACATCTGGCCGCTGCAGATTGCATGCAGCGCAAGTGCGCTGCGTCCAATCCGCAGCGATTACTGATCGTGTGCATGAAAGTGTGCATGAAACCTAATTGTTTAATGGTGCTACTGCCTGCGATACGATTGTATGTTGGGCTGACTTGACATTGCAATTGTTTGCTGTACTAAACTTAGTGATGTACCGACGGTGATTCTGATGATGTAGTCGTGTACCGCCGATGGTTCTGGTGATGTAGTCGTGTGCCGACGGTGGTTCAGGTGATGTATTTGTGTACCGACGGTGGTTCTGGTGATGTAGTTGTGTAGCGACGGTGGTTCTGGTGATGTAGTCATGTACCGAGGGGGGTTCTGGTGATGTAATCGTGTAACGACGGTGGTTCTAGTGATGTAGTTGTGAACTGATGTTGGTTCTGGTGATGTAGTCGTGAATTGATGTTGGTTCTGGGGATGTAGTCATGTACCGACAGTGGTTATGGTGATGTAGTCATATAGATGTAGCAATATTTAATTTATTAGACTTGATAGTAGATCACTATAGGGTCAGTGTGCCAGACTAAAAATATAGCCATCTGAATGAGGCCATATATGTCAGCTGAACAAGTATTTGACTAAAGCCCCCATACACTATAGACAGCTGTCCCATCATTCATCTGGCAGTCACTCGACTCTCCCATACACAGGAGCGCTCACTTTATTGAGCGCTCTTGTGTTCTCTATAGGAGAACTGCTGATAGACATCTCTGGCTGTGTGCTTGTGCTTATCTTTTAGAGAACAAAAGGATTTGCAGTCTGAATTCAGACATGCTGGATCCTAATCTCCCTGACAATCATTAGACTGTCAGCGGAATCTGTCTATCTCTGGGTTCGGCCAACTTTAGTCTAATGAGTGTGAGTGCCTTAACTACTATCTAAAGGGTATGTGAACTTTTAGGGTATGTGCGCACAATGTGTTTTAGACATCTGCGAATCCTGTGAGTTTTACAGGTTGAAGACACATTAAGACACACTGATGTCCTTTTTTGTCCTAAAGCTGCTGTTTTTTGCTTATTTTCCAACATCTTTTGGCAACTGCTTTTTTAAATTGAAATTGCATTAAGCACTAGTGAGCTGCGTCCTAGCAGTAGCACACAAAATGGTTAGGTTACCTATTTTAAACTCTTGGAGTCTTTGAAAACCTGATGCTGTTAAAAGAAGCTCAAAAGACTGAACATATGTGCAGCAAGTGCGGATGTTCATTCTTTTTAGCGTTTAATTAGCGCTTTTTCAGGCGGGTTGCATAGCAGATCTGCCTTTAATAGATGTACATACTCATAGTATGACTTATCAGTAGGGGGCGTGACCACTTAAAGTGCCTAGGGCAGCATGAATGCCAAATACCACCCTGGGTCTACACTGTGTGCAGAATTATTAGGCAAGTTGTATTTTAGAGGATTATTTTTATTGTTGATCAACAACTATGTTCTCAATCAACCCAAAAGACTCATAAATATCCAAGCTTAATATTTTTGGAAGTTGGAGTGTTTTTTTTTTTAGATTTGGCTATCTTAGGAGGATATCTGTTTATGCAGGTGTTATAGCAGAAGATGAGGCCCCTCAAGTCAAATGCCCCATCTATGCTATATAAGTCTGAAAGTTACTTTAGGTCAAAAGAAAAACACCAGCTATGAATGTTCCTTCTTGAATCAATAATGCGTCCTTGCCAGTCATCAGAATGTATCTGATTTAATGTGTCTAATTCAATGTGTCCGATTGAATGTTTCAACACAAGCACGAGAATAGAAGTTAGTCTTTGTGTGCTAAAATTGTATAATCAAACCATATATGGCAAATCCATTTCCTGCCTTCAGGGTGTATATTAGCTCTGTGTTTTGTAATAAAGTTTAGAGTATGTTTAGACACAAACATCCTGTCCTGTGTCTTCTTCTCTCCGATATCGTAATCCAAAGGATAGAAGACCAAGAATGCAGTGACGACACAGGTAACTATTACTGTGCAGAATTATTAGGCAACTTAATAAAAACCAAATATAATCACATTTCACTTGTTTATTTTCACCAGGTAAACCAATATCAGTGCACAAAATTTAGAAATAAACATTTCTGACATGCAAAAACAAAGACCAAAATAATTAGTGATCAATATAGCAACCTTTCTTTATGATGACACTCAACAGCCTTCCATTCATAGATTCCGTCAGTTGCTTGATCTGTTTTCGATCAACATTGCGTGCAGCAGCCACCACAGCCTCCCAGACACTGTTCCGAGAGGTGTACTGTTTTCCCTCCCTGTAGATCTCACATTTTATGATGGACCACAGGTTCTCTATGGGGTTCAGATCAGGTGAACAAGGCAGCCATGTCATTATTTTTCTTCTTTTAGACCTTTACTGGCCAGCCACGCTGTGAAGTAGTTGGATGCATGTGATAGAGCATTGTCCTGCATGAAAATCATGTTTTTCTTGAACGATACCGACTTCTTACTTACCACTGCTTGAAGAAGTTGTCTTCCAGAAACTGGCAGTAGGTCTGGGAGTTGAGCTTCACTCCATCCTCAACCCTAAAAGGTCCCACAAGTTCATCTTTGATGATACCAGCCCATACCAGTACCCCACCTCCACCTTGCTGGCGTCTGAGTCGGAGTGGAGCTCTCTGCCCTTTATTGATCCAGGCTCTGGCCCATCAAGAGTCACTCTCATTTCATCAGTCCATAAAACCTTTGAAAAATCAGTCTTAAGATATTTCTTGACCCATTCTTGACGTTTTATCTTATGTTTCTTGTTCAAAGGTGGTCGTTTTTCAGCCTTCCTTACCTTGGCCATGTCCCTAAGTATGGCACACCTTGTGCTTTTTGATACTCCAGTAACGTTGCAGCTCTGAAATATGGCAAAACTGGTGGCAAATGGCATCTTGGCAGCTTCACGCTTGATTTTCCGCAATTCATGGACAGTTATTTTGCGCCTTTTTTGGCCAACACGCTTCTTGCGACCCTGTTGGCTATTTGCCATGAAACGCTTGATTGTTCGGTGATCACGCTTCAAAAGTTTGGAAATTTCAAGACTGCTGCATCCCTCTGCAAGACATCTCACAATTTTTGACTTTTCAGAGCCCGTCAAATCTCTCTTCTGACCCATTTTGCCAAAGGAAAGGAAGTTGCCTAATAATTAAGCACACCTTATATAGGGTGTTGATGTCATTAGTCAACACCCCTCCTCATTACAGAGATGCACATCACCAGATTTACTTAATTGGTAGTTGGCTCTCAAGCCTATGCAGCTTGGAGTAGGACAACATGTATAAAAAGTATCATGTGATCAAAATACTCATTTGCCTAATAATTCTGCACGCGGTGTATGTAACTGTAAAATCATGATAAAAAAATGTGACGGCAATATATAACGCCGGAGACCTTTAGAGGCGAAGATATCTCATAGGTTGGGAATTTCATTACACTGTGTTCCAAATTATTATGCAAATAATATTTTCTCAGATTTTCCCAAATTACCTATATGAATTGCAGTCATTGTAATTTTCCAGTCAAATAACTATTAGAGTACAATTGAAAGGTTTTTGTACAAACTGCCTATGATAACAGTATATTTTTAAAAAAATAAAAAACTCAAACTGCACTCAAAATGCATGTTCCAAATTATTATGCACAGCAGAGTTTTCAACCTTTTCATTTTAATAAAGAACAAAAAAATGGTCATTTTTGAAATTATAAGCATTAGCAGGTTATTACAAACTGAAATCAAACAGTTTTCAACTCAAAACTTTATTCTAGGTGATGTTACATTTGCACATAGGACCGCTTGTTCGAAAGGAGCTTCTGAACTCTCTCGTCCATTGAATTTGTCAGGTTTTGGATGGTTTCTGCTTCAATTGTTTTGCATGAGGACAGAATACCCTCCCAGAGCTGTTGCTTAGATGTGAACTGCCTCCCGCCATCATAGACACTCCTTTTGATGATGCTCCAGAGGTTCTCAATGGGGTTTAGGTCAGGGGAGCATGGGTGCCACACCATAAGTTTGTCCCCTTTTATGCCCATAGCAGCCAGAGATGCAGATGTGTTATGTGCAGCATGAGACGGGGCATTATCATGCATGAAAATGATCTTGCTGCGGAATGCACGGTTCTTCTTCTTGAACCATGGAAGGAAGTGCTGTTTGAGAAACTCAACATACATTATGGAGTTCATCTTTACCCCTTCAGGGATCCTAAAAGGGCCGACAATCTCTCTCCCCATGATTCCAGCCCAAAACATTACTCCACCTCCTCCTTGTTAGCGCCGTAGTCGTGTTTGCATGGGGTGTCCATCAACCAGCCATTCTCCACTCCATTCATCTGGACCATCGAGATCATTTCATGCATCTCTGGCTGCTATGGGCATAAAAGGGGACAAACTTATGGTGTGGCACCCATGCTCCCCTGACCTCAACCCCATTGAGAACCTCTGGAGCATCCTCAAAAGGAGTGTCTATGATGGCGGGAGGCAGTTCACATCTACGCAACAGCTCTGGGAGGGTATTCTGTCCTCATGCAAAACAATTGAAGCAGAAACCATCCAAAACCTGACAAATTCAATGGACGAGAGAGTTCAGAAGCTCCTTTCGAACAAGCGGTCCTATGTGCAAATGTAACATCACCTAGAATAAAGTTTTGAGTTGAAAACTGTTTGATTTCAGTTTGTAATAACCTGCTAATGCTTATAATTTCAAAAATGACCATTTTTTTGTTCTTTATTAAAATGAAAAGGTTGAAAACTCTGCTGTGCATAATAATTTGGAACATGCATTTTGAGTGCAGTTTGAGTTTTTTATTTTTTTAAAAATATCCTGTTATCATAGGCAGTTTGTACAAAAACCTTTCAATTGTACTCTAATAGTTGTTTGACTGGAAAATTACAATGACTGCAATTCATATAGGTAATTTGGGAAAATCTGAGAAAATATTATTTGCATAATAATTTGGAACACAGTGTATATCCTGAAGGGCTGAGAATATTCCACAACCTGGCCCATATGAGGTCATCAATGGGGGGTGTGTGGGTGTAACTTAGGAGCTAATAAAAAGCAGAACCTGAGTCTGGATCAATTATCAGTACTTGGAGGCACAGTTCACTATAGGTTCTCTCCGTTTTCCTGGAGTGCCTCCCTCGGCTAAGCTCTGAGCCATTGCTGTGACATCAGGTTTAGTAAGTTTCTTTTGTTAATCCTTTTTATTTTATGTAATTATAAATGCTGTATTGTTTTGTCCCCTTTGTAAAATCTTTTGTATATTTTTCTTAATAAATACTGCCTATCTTTCTGGACTTAATATAAAATGTAATAGTCCTGTTCCTTTTTTTCTGTAAACCGCACTCCTGAAAGCCATACGCTACCTGTACGGGTGTCCAATTGGCCTGTATAAACAATTAGTGGTGTTAGCGAGTATTCACCTTATTTTGCGGACTGTAAGATGCATCAGACCATAAGGCGCACCCCATAAGACCTACCGGACCATAAGACGCATCCTGGAAAATAGGAAAAAAAATTGTTAAATAAAATGGTGGTGCGTCTTATGGTCCATTTTAACGGTAGCTTAGGGGGCATCTGGGGCAGTGGCAGAGCGGGGTCACAGGAAGCAGGGTCGGTGCTTCAGGAGGCCATTGACCAAGATCTCAACCTGCGCATGCATTGTCTCCGGCGGCCATTTTTCCGGGAGCCCACCACAGGGAAGTGGGAAGTCAATGGGAGAGGGGACTCCGCTCACCGGCGTCGACATCTTATGAGAACCCAGAGCCCGCAGAATCGCCCCACTCATGCCGCCGCCGGCCTCCTGAAGCAGCGACTCTGTCTCCTGTGACCCCGCTCTACCGCAGCCACCCCTCCTCCCACGGTAAGCTACCTTCTAATTATAAGACGCACCCCCTTTTTCTTCCCAAATTTTGGGGGGGAAAAGTGCATCTTATAATCCAAAAAATATGGTACTTTTGTTATTGCGGAGCTGGCAGTGACTGTACCGAGGGTACATACAGTACAGACCAAAAGTTTGGACACACCTTCTCATTTAAAGATTTTTCTGTATTTTCATGACTATGAAAATTGTACATTCACACTGAAGGCATCAAAACTATGAATTAACACATGTGGAATTATATACTTAACAAAAAAGTGTGAAACAACTGAAAATATGTCTTATATTCTAGGTTCTTCAAAGTAGCCACCTTTTGCTTTGATGACTGCTTGGCACACTCTTGCCATTGTCTTGATGAGAGCTTCAAGAGGTAGTCACCGGAAATGGTCTTCCAACAATCTTGAAGGAGTTCCCAGAGATGCTTAGCACTTGTTGGCCCTTTTGCCTTCACTCTGCGGTCCAGCTCACCCCAAACCATCTGGATTGGGTTCAGGTCTGGTGACTCTGGAGGCCAGGTCATCTGGCGTAGCACCCCATCACTCTCCTTCTTGGTCAAATAGCCCTTACACAGCCTGGAGATGTGTTTGGGGTCATTGTCCTGTTGAAAAATAAATGATGGTCCAACTAAACGCAAACCGGATGGAATAGAATAGATGCTGTGGTAGCCATGCTGGTTCAGTATGCCTTCAATTTTGAATAAATCCCCAACAGTGTCACCAGCAAAGCACCGCCACACCATCACACCTCCTCCTCCATGCTTCACGGTGGGAACCAGGCATGTAGAGTCCATCCGTTCACCTTTTCTGCGTCGCACAAAGACTCGTTGGTTGGAACCAAAGATCTCAAATTTGGACTCATCAGACCAAAGCACAAATTTCCACTGGTCTAATGTCCATTCCTTGTGTTCTTAAGCCCAAACTTGTCTCTTCTGCTTGTTGCCTGTCCTTAGCAGTGGTTTCCTAGCAGCTATTGTACCATGAAGACCTGCTGCACAAAGTCTCCTCTTATCAGTTGTTGTAGAGATGTGTCTGCTACTGGAACTGTGTGGCATTGACCTGGTCTCTAATCTGAGCTGCTGTTAACTTGCGATTTCTGAGGCTGGTGACTCGGATAAACTTATCCTCAGAAGCAGAGGTGACTCTTGGTCTTCCTTTCATGGGGCGGTCCTCATGTGAGCCAGTTTCTTTGTAGCGCTTGATGGTTTTTGCAACTGAACTTGGGGACACTTTCAAAGTTTGCCCAACTTTTTGCACTGACTGACCTTCATTTCTTAAAGTAATGATGGCCACTCGTTTTTCTTTACTTAGCTGCTTTTTTCTTGCCATAATACAAATTCTAACAGTCTATTCAGTAGGACTATCAGCTGTGTATGCACCTGAGTTCTGCACAACACAACTGATGGTCCCAACCCCATTTATAAGGCAAGAAATCTCACTTATTAAACCTGACAGGGCACACCTGTGAAGTGAAAACCATTTCCGGTGACTACCTCTTGAAGTTCATCAAGAGAATGCCAAGAGTGTGCAAAGCAGTCATCAAAGCAAAAGGTGGCTACTTTGAAGAACTTAGAATATCAGACATATTTTCAGTTGTTTCACACTTTTTTGTTAAGTATATAATTCCACATGTGTTAATTCATAGTTTTGATGCCTTCAGTGTGAATGTACAATTTTCATAGTTATGAAAATACAGAGAAATCTTTAAATGAGAAGGTGTGTCCAAACTTTTGGTCTGTACTGTACATATATTCCATGAGTTGGAATCAGAGGTGTATATACCATACACGCACTGTTAGTTTCCCAATAACTGGCCTCGTAGCGGAAACAGCCTGCGGCCTCCTCCGTTAATCGTCAGTCAATTGTGTAATTGTCCTGATGATAGGGGGCAGCAGAGGGCTGTTCGTGACAAAAAGGTAACAGCGGGGTGGTTCAGCGTGACCCCCCTTTCTGTGATCTTTGACAACTGTCTCTTTTATTCTATCCTGGGGAAGTAACTGTATCTGATGTTTTGCTCCTGTAGGAGGTCTTGAAAATGGATGCTGTACTGTAAACTGTTTTTAGCTTTTTCACATGTGCTTTGGAATTAAGATCGCTTATAAAATAAATAAATAATAATGTTACCTTGAAAATCCAGATGATAAGTTGCAAATAAAAACATTAATAGATTTTTAAGGCCAGATTTCCTGTTTCATGATGGGGGGGGGAGGGGAAGTGGGGAAGATAAGCCGTAAATTTGTATTGGCACTAAATAATAACAATCGGTTTTAGCTGTTTCATGCATGTTTACAGTGCCACCATGTGGCCATCCATAAGCATATTTTTTTTCTGTAAAATGTTTAATATTCATTTATTGTTTACCACTTTTCTGTTTTTTTCTCATGGGCATCACCAACAAGAACATGATAATTTCTTGCTCTCAATATGGGGGGAAAGTATATGCCACAATAAAACATGTCTTTCAGCTACTCAACTCAGTATAAGTGACGCGCCCCCTGGGCCTGTGTTGTGCAGGGGAACCCGGAACCGGGCCTGTTGTAGAATGCTGGGGGTTGTAGTCTCCGTGTGGCGGTGACCCGGTCCGTGCCCAGGGTGGTCAAACCAGTGGCAGTCTTAATGTATAGCAAATGTCCGACTACGCCACCCGTGGATTGCGGTAAGTGGGGACCGCCGCTGCGCTGCCGACCGCTGAGGCTGATGTTGTTTGCGCAGCTGAGTATGGGATAACTCCCCACGGGAGAAGTATTGCCTCAGGGCAGCTAATGTGAGAGATGATGGGAGTGATGGTGTGAGGGTCCCAGTGCTAATGGTGCTGGTGCGGCAAGGAATCACAGAGACGTGAGGTGCAGTTCAGGGTCTTTACTGATGGTACAAGGCAGACCCTCCCGGGAGTACTGGCTAGTATAAGGGGCCTGGTCAGTCTGCGAGCAAGCAGGAGTTCCCCTGGCCAGGTGGAGTTGTAGGCCTCCCCGACTATCTGCACTCTTCCTGGCTACCTTGCTGTCAGCGGTTACAAGTAGCCCACGTCCCTGAGTATACCGTGTGGTGCTCACCCGTATGGCTGGTGACTTGGGGCCTTCTGTTAGCCTTCGCTCCTGGATGGTGGCGCTGGTCCCTTCTTTGTGACTGAGCCTCCGGGCTTCTATGGCCAGAGGACCTGGAATCCCCTGCCGGCTGGTTTCTGCTGCTGGGTATTTATCAGTCCCCACAGCCTCGGACTCCTGTGTCCGGTTTTAGTAACTTCAGCCAGGGCGAGCTATATCTCTGCTCACAGCCCCTGGCCTTCTGCCTCTGCTCCTACAGAGCTCCTGATGTATCTTTTCCTGTGTCTGGAACTTTACTCCAGGCTCTGACTGCTCTGCTTGTTCTGCAGGCTCTGTCTAACCTAATCCCGCCCCAGACCTAGTTTATAAGGGCAGATTCCTCCCCTCCCAGGTCTGGGCGGGCAGTGTTGCATGCTTAGGGCTCCTGACCAGAGAAACCTCCCACTTGCTCTCAGACATAATATCTCTATTACTGTGGCAACCAGACCCCTGGGGTGTCACATAAGCATAAAAGTTTGACTAATGTTGCTAGTGTGATCCGCACTCCCAGTGAGATAGGTTTTTAATGTACTCCAGTTTAATTTCCAACTTCCCTGCCTACTTTCATATATCTACAAATTGGAGAATTCATGTTGACCATAAAGGGTTAACTTTAAAATGGGACAGGTGCATGATGCCTTATGCTCTTGTGGATCCTAGCAAGTACCAATAGATGTGACATCAACGGCCCCACTCACCTCTCGATGTGGAAGTGAGTGGAGTAAGACTAAAGCACCCCCATACACAATACATAACTGTCAGAAAAAATATACTTTGAAAGGCTAGCTGTGGACTATGGGTCTCGAATGACTAGTCCAAGTCAGGTCCTGGCAGCATGAATCTCATGTCAGGTCTTGTTAAAGAAAACCGTGGGCAGCTACAGACAGATCATTTTTGCTACATATAATTTTTTACCAAAAAATGCATCCCCAATGCCAGGCTACAGGGCCCAATTTACTAGCAAATATCAAGTTCGAACTGCTGGTTTGTGGGATTCCAACGTGCAGAGCAAGATCACACAACCCTACAAGATATTTTGCTAGAAAGTTGGGTCTTTTAGGGACAGCTCTGGGCAGTTTTTGTAATGGGATATATATAGTAAGAGCATCTTTGAAGGAAATAAAATTGGCAGCCATAGACAAGTTGTAGGTACTGTAAGTTTTGATCAGTGAGAGTCTGGGTGCAAAGACCTAGATCCATTATTAAAACAAAGGAGCAAAAGTACTCAGCTGATCGCTTTAACTTTAGGCAGCCATCAGTCTCAGCAGAGAGTAGCAATCTCCTGAGTGCTTCTGACACTTTGCTTTAGCAGCCTGCCCCCCACAGATCAAAACTTCTATCAGAAGTTCTCTGAAATTGCAGAGAACACTTCTTACGAGCCTGCTTTCTATTAGGTGTTAATTAGAAATGAGCAAATCGATTCACAGGACCCTGTATTAATCTGTGGCCACCGCACAGGAGCCTTTCAAATTACCTCCTACCTGCTAGAACTTCCGACACCTATTATGATTAATAGGCCCGGGAGACATCGTGGGCATGTCACTCTGGGTGTACAAATCAGAAAAGGCGCCGAGGATTCCAGCAGGTAGGAGGCGTTTCACAGGGTTACTAGCCGGTAGCCAAGGACCACTGACTTGGCTACTGGACTAGGGTCCTGTAAATTGATTCACTCATCTCTACTGTTCATATACTGCTCTTGATGTTTAACCCATCTGGTATTTTTTCCTTGGATTTTTCTCTACATGTGTCATTTAACAAAAATAATAAAATTAATTGGCAAAGAGTGAAACCATTGCAGTATCAGCATGCGAATATCAAAAAACTGATCGGTACTTCCAAAGAGTAAAAGACAAGTGTGAACAGGTACAAGCTAAGAGAGCCACTCTATATAATTAACAAATTCAAGCTGCACTCTGAAATACTATAATATGTACACATTGAATATATGAAATTGGAATTGCAATTTTCTGTTTGGAAGTGTCGGTCAGTTTTTTATATTTGTAGTATACGCCTTCTGACTGAGCACTCCTCCCATCAGCCTAAGGCGGTTTTAAATAGAGCTTGATCCTACCTGCCCATATCATTGTAGGCTTTCAGCCAAGGAGAGCCATCATGTTAGGTTTAGGCTATGTGCCCACGATGCAGAAATGCTCCGGATTTTTCCTGAGCATTTCTGCATCTCCCTGGCAGAAAAAACGCATGCGGATTGTACATGAGGATTGTACATGCGTTTTCCTGCCAGGGACAAGCGGATGTGAAGCGTTCTTCACATGCATTTCCACATGTGGGTTGACAAGCCCTTTCCAAGAGATTTTGGCATCACTTGGAAAGTGCTTGACAACTTGGTCACACTATATAAATCCATGCAAACGGCATGGATTTACAGTCATATGAAAAAGTTTGGGCACCCCTATTAATCTTAAGCTTAATGTTTTATAAAAATTGGTGTTTTTGCAACAGCTATTTCAGTTTGATATATGTAATAACTGTTGGACACAGTAATGTTTCTGCCTTGAAATGAGGTTTATTGTGCTAACAGAAAATGTGCAATCTGCATTCAAACAAAATTTGACCGGTGCATAAGTATGGGCACCCTTATCATTTTCTTGTTTTAAATACTCCTGCCTACTTTTTACTGACTTACTAAAGCACTTTTTTGGGTTTTGTAACCTCATTGAGCTTTGAACTTTATAGCCAGCTGTATGCAATCATGAGAAAAGCTACTTAAAGTGGCCACTTGCAAGTTGTTCTCCTGTTTGAATCTCCTCTGAAGAGTGGCATCATGGGCTCCTCAAAACAACTGTCAAATGATCTGAAAACAAAGATTATTCAACATAGTTGTTCAGGGGAAGGATACAAAAAGCTGTCTCAGAGATTTAACCTGTCAGTTTCCACTGTGAGGAACATAGTAAGGAAATGGAAGAACATAGGGACAGTTCTTGTTAAGGCCAGAAGTGTCAGGACAAGAAAAACATCAGAAAGGAAGAGAAGAAGAATGGTGAGATCAGTCAAGGACAATCCTCAGACCACCTCCAGAGAGCTGCAGCATCAACTTGCTGCAGATGGTGTCACTGTGCATCGGTCAACTATACAACGCACTTTGCACAAGGAGAAGCTGTATGGGAGAGTGATGCGAAAGAAGCCGTTTCTGCAAGTACGCACAAACAGAGTCGGCTGAGGTATGCAAAAGCACATTTGAAGAAGCCTATTTCTTTTTGGAAGAAGGTCCTGTGGACTGATGAAACCAAGATTGAGTTGTTTGGTCATACAAAAAGGCGTTATGCATGGTGGCAAAAAAACACAGCATTCCAAGAAAAACACTTGCTACCCACAGTAAAATTTGGTGGAGGTTCCATCATGCTTTGGGGCTGTGTGGTCAATGCCGGCACTGGGAATCTTGTTAAAGTTGAGGGACGCATGGATTCCACTCAGTATCAGCAGATTCTTGGCAATAGTGTTCAAGAATCAGTGATAAAGTTGAAGTTACGCAGTGGATGGATCTTTCAGCAAGACAATGATCCAAAACACCGCTCCAAATCTACTCAGGCATTCATGCAGAGGAACAATTACAATGTTCTGGAATGGCCATCCCAGTCCCCAGACCTGAATATCATTGAACATCTGTGGGATCATTTGAAGAGGCTGTCCATGCTCGGCGACCATCAAACTTAACTGAACTGGAATTGTTTTGTAAAGAGGAATGGTCAAAAATACCTTCATCCAGGATCCAGGAACTCATTAAAAGCTACAGGAAGCGACTAGAGGCTGTTATTTTTGCAAAAGGAGGATCTACTAAATATTAATGTCACTTTTCTGGTGAGGTGCCCATACTTATGCATCGGTCAAATTTTGTTTGAATGCAGATTGCACATTTTCTGTTAGCACAATAAACCTCATTTCAAGGCAGAAACATTACTGTGTCCAACAGTTATTACATATATCAAACTGAAATAGCTGTTGCAAAAACACCAATTTTTATAAAACATTAAGCTTAAGATTAATAGGGGTGCCCAAACTTTTTCATATGACTGTATATACTGTGACCGAAAGAATGTTTAAAAATAAAAAATAAATCTATACTTACCTTCCGATGGCCCCCGCAGTCTTGCTTCGCTCCGTCCTGGCTGCCGGCAGATCGCGGTACTCTAAAGGACCTGCCGACGTCAGCGTCGAGTGACCCGTCACATGACTATGACGTCAGCTCAGGTCCTCCAGTCAAACGCGATCTGCCTGCAAGGGAGGAAAAGCGCACCGCGGGCCATCAGAAGGTAAGTATAATATTTATTTTTTATTTTATTCTTTTTTTTTTTACAGTTTCTATGGTACCCGGGTCCGGAGGAGAGTCTCCTCTCCTCTAGACCTGAGTACCATCCGCACATTGAACGCATGTACAGTGCTGGCCAAAAGTATTGGCACCCCTGCAATTCTGTCAGATAATACTCAGTTTCTTCCTGAAAATGATTGCAATCACAAATTCTTTGGTATTATTATCTTCATTTAATTTGCATTCAAGGAAAAAACACAAAAGAGAATGAAGCAAAAATCAAATCATTGATCATTTCACACAAAACTCCAAAAAAGGGCCGGACAAAAGTATTGGCACCCTCAGCCTAATACTTGGTTGCACAACCTTTAGCCAAAATAACTGCGAACAACCGCTTCCGTTAACCATCAATGAGTTTCTTACAATGCTCTGCTGGAATTGTAGACCATTCTTCTTTGGCAAACTGCTCCAGATCCCTCATATTTGAAGGGTGCCTTCTCCAAACTGCCATTTTGAGATCTCTCCACAGGTGTTCTATGGGATTCAGGTCTGGACTCATTGCTGGCCACCTTAGAAGTCTCCAGTGCTTTCTCTCAAACCATTTTATAGTGCTTTTGGAAGTGTGTTTTGGGTCATTGTCCTGCTGGAAGACCCATGACCTCTTAGGGAGACCGAGCTTTCTCACACTGGGCCCTACATTATGCTGCAAACTTTGTTGGTAGTCTTCAGACTTCATAATGCTATGCACACGGTCAAGCAGTCCAGTGCCAGAGGCAGCAAAGCAACCCCAAAACATCAGGGAACCTCCGCCATGTTTGACTGTAGGGACCGTATTCTTTTCTTTGAATGCCTCTTTTTTTTTCCTGTACACTCTATGTTGATGCTTTCTCCCAAAAAGCTCTACTTTTGTCTCATCTGACCAGAGAACATTCTTCCAAAATGTTTTAGGCTTTCTCAGGTAAGTTTTGGCAAACTCCAGCCTGGCTTTTTTATGTCTCGGGGTAAGAAGTGGGGTCTTCCTGGGTATCCTACCATACAGTCCCTTTTCATTCAGACGCCAACGGATAGTACGGGTTGACACTGTTGTACCCTCAGACTGCAGGTTGAACTTGTTTGGATGTTAGTCGAGGTTCTTTATCCACCATCCGCACAATCTTGCATTGAAATCTCTCAACAATTTTTCTTTTCCGTCCACATCTAGGGAGGTTAGCCACAGTGCCATGTGCTTTAAACTTCTTGTTGACACTGCGCACGGAAGACACAGGAACATTCAGGTCTTTGGAGATGGACTTGTAGCCTTGAGCTTGCTCATGCTTCCTCACAATATGGTTTCTCAAGTCCTCAGACAGTTCTTTGGTCTTCTTTCTTTTCTCCATGCTCAATGTGGTACACACAAGGACACAGGACAGAGGTTGAGTCAACTTTAATCCATGTTAACTGGCTGCAAGTGTGATATAGTTATTGCCAGTACCTGTTAGGTGCCACAGGTAAGTTACAGGTGCTGTTAATTACACGAATTAGAGAAGCATCACATGATTTTTCAAAGGGTGCCAATATTTTTGTCCACCCCCTTCTTTAGGTTTGGTGTGGAATTATATCCAATTTGGCTTTAGGACAATTCTTTTTGTGTTTTTTTCATTGAAGACAAATTAAATGAAGAGAATAATACCAAAGAATTTGTGATTGCAATCATTTTCAGGAAGAAACTGAGTATTATCTTACAGAATTGCAGGGGTGCCAATACTTTTGGCCAGCACTGTATTCCGCATGTGCTTATCTAGTGAAGCGGAATACATGCGTTCTAATGCAAGTCAATGGCGGCGAAAACGCAGTCCTTCTGCAAAATAATTAGTAGTGCTGCGTTTTTTTCCGCAATGATAATCCGCAGCGGAAATTTCCGCAGCATGTGCACAGCACATGCGGATTATCATTGGGGAACATGGCAGGCCTTCTACCATGCGTTTTTTAAGCGTTTCTGCAGCGTTTTTGCCGCTGTGGAAACGCTTAAAATACGCATCGTGGGCACACAGCCTTAGGCTCCCAACAAAGAGCTACGCATTGTCGCTGGCTGTTGGGCTCACACAAATTGGTCAATTTTAGGGCTAAGTACCTTCACTTTTTTTCTACCGCAGTAATTAAGTTCCAATTTCATATATTCTTTGTTTACATATTATAGCATTGCAGAGTGCAGCTTTAATTTGTTAATATCAGCATACAATCATACATGTCAAAACTATTTCCCCAGTTGCACCTCATGCACAAAACAGGTGGTAGGGGTGCCTAGTCCAGCCAATGATTTTCTGCTCGTGTTGCAGTCTTCCTCCTTCATTCAGTATTTGATGAGCTACACTAGACCGCCCAAGCATCCCAGGTCCAGGAGGATAGCTATCTCTAGAGCACTGGTGCTGTTTATGACAGACAAGGTATGAGTGCGGAGGACATGCAAGTGCTCTGCTGACACAAGGGAGCACTTTGGGGAACTTATAGAAGACCATATCTACATACCCCTATTGTGGATGGCATCCATTCCATTAAAGACTAGATTTTTATCATGGTTTGTGCTGGGAGGAAAAATAGTTTGTTAAGCTTTGATTTAACTATTAGTTTAACCCCTTAACGACCGCCGTAATGCATTTTCACGGCAGCAGTTAAGGGCACTTATGCCTCAGCTACACTCTATCACGTCGCTGAGAAACAAGGATGTAGCGCCCACCAGTGTCAGAAATTCTCCAGGGACTCAGCTACCAAGGTAGCTGAGATGATGAAGAACATTATTAGGGCTGTTTTTTCCGGTCTCCAATCACATGATTGCCGCTATTCAGTGAATTGCGCCGATAACAAAAAAAAAAAAAGTGTGCCCGCTGTTAAAAATGATTTATCTCTCCTCTGACATGATATACATATCATAGGAGAGAGAAATTAAGCCCCCCCGAGACCCCCCAGTACCTCCGGCATGCCCGGGATCTCCTGATCCATCCCCCGGCCCTCTGTGATGTTCCGGTAAAAAAAAAATGGTGGGAGCATGTGCAGTGTGCCCACCAAAATCTGTCAGCAGGTACCTAGCAACTATAGGGAATTTTCCCTATTGGCTCATTTTGATCACTGTAATAAACCCTATCACAGTGATCAAAAGAAAAAAAATTATAAATCAAATCCCCCTTTGTCACCCACATAGTTAGATAAAAATTATAAAATAAAAAAAATATTTTTTTCCCATTCCTTGCGATTAGGGTTAGGGGTAGGGTTAGGATTAGGGGTAGGGTTAGGAATAGGGTTAGGATTAGGGTTAGGGTTGTGTTGGGGTTGGGATTTTTTCAAAAGTAAAGAAAAAAAAAATGATGACGATATGACGACTAGTGTTAAGTGCAAGTGCTCGCTACTTGAGTTTGCCTAGGGTGCTCGGGTATGCACTGAGTATCGCGGGTGCTCGAGTGACATGCTCGAGTCCCCACCCCACATGTTTTGTGGCTGTTATACAGCAAAAAATAGCACACAGGGATTGCCTGCCATACACGAGCGATCCTCGCATGTTTTTTTTGGGTGTCTAAAAGCCGCAAAACATGTGGGGCGGGGACTCGAGCATCTCACTCGAGCACCCGCAATACTCAGTGCATACCTGAGCATCCGATGCAAACTCAAGTAGCGAGAACTTGCGCTCAACACTAATGACAAGATATTCAATATGACAACCTAATGTTATCAAATTCTGTCGTACCTCTGGGTTCAAAATGCTCACTATCCTCCTTGATAAAATCATTGAGGGGTGTAGTTTTCAAAATGGGGTCACTTCTGGGGGGTCTCCACTGTTTAGGCACATCAGGGGCTCTCCAAACGCGACATGCCGTCCACTAATTAAGCCAACAAATTTTACATTCAAAAAATCAAACAGTGCTCCTTCCTCTCCGAGCCCTGCCGTGTGCCCAAACAGTGATTTTTTCCCCATATATTGGGTATCAGCGTACTCTGGAGAAATTGCACAACAATTCTCAGGGTCCATTTTCTCCTTTTACCCTTGTGAGAATAAAAAATTTGGGGCTAAACGCTCATTTTTGTGTAAAAAGTTTGATTTTTTATTTTCACGGCTCTACATTCTGTGAAGCACCTGGGGGTTCAAAGTGCTCACCACACATCTAGATAAGTTCTTTGAGGGGTCTAGTTTCCAAAATGGTGTCACTTGTGCGGGGTTTCCACTGTTTAGGCACATCAGCTGCTCTCCAAACGCGACATGGCATCCGCTCTAGATTCCAGCCAATTTTGCGTTCAAAAAGTCAAATGTTCCTCTTTCCCTTCCGAGCCCTGCCATGCGCCCAAACAGTGGTCTTCCCCCACATATGGGGTATCGGTGTGCTCAGGAAAAATTCCACAGCAAATTTTGTGGTCCATTTTCTCTGGTTTCTCTTGCAAAAATAAAGAAATTGGGGTCTGAAATTAAATTTGTGTGAAAAAAGTTAAATGATCATTGTTTCCTTCCACGTTGCTTCAGTTCCTGTGAAGGGTTAATAAACTTCTTAAATGTGGTTTTGAACACCTTGGGGGGTGCAGTTTTTAGAATGGTGTCACTTTTGGGTATTTTTTGTCATATAGTCACTTCAAATGTGATGTGATGTAGTCCCTAAAAAAATGGTTTTGTAAATTTTGCTGGAAAAATTAGAAATCGCTGGTCAACTTTTAACCCTTATAACTTCCTAACAAAAAAATTTTTTTTTGCAAAACATGTTCTGATGTAGATATGTTGGAAATGTTATTTATTAACTATTTTGTGTGACATATCGCTCTGATTTAAGGGCATAAAAATTCAAAGATTGAAAGAATTTCAAAATTTTTCTGCCAAATTTCCGTTTTTTCTACAAATAAACGCAAGTCATATTGAAGAAATTTTACCACTATCATGAAGTACAATATGTCACAAAAAAACTGTCTCAGAATCAGTGGGATCCGTTGAAGCGTTCCAGAGTAATTACTTCATAAAGTGACAGTGGTCAGAATTGTAAAATTTGGCCTGGTCATTAAGGACATAATTGGCTCCATCACTAAGGGGTTAAATACTGGTCTATTTTGATATTAGGAAAAGGTGCAAGAACACACACTAAAAAAGAAAAACAAAAATAACTTGTTATACATATGTTAAAGAAATGCTATTACAAATAAAAAGTCTAACAGTTAACTTTAGTTGATATGACTCCTCATTGTTATTTAAGAGCTTCTTCACCCAAATTTTAAGGCTATGTGCCCACGATGCAGAAATGAAGCAGAAAATTTCTGCAGCATTTCTGCATCTCCCTGGCAGAAAAAACGCATGCAGATTGTGCATGCGTTTTTCCTGCAGAATACATGCGGAATACATGCGGATTCACATGCGTACCCACAGGCGTTAACGCATGTCTTTCCGCATGCAGATTGACAAGCGCTTTCCAGGCGATAGCATCACTTGGAAAGTGCTTGACAGCTAGGTCACACTATATAAATCAATGCAAACGGCATGGATTTATATAGTGTGACCGTAAAAATAAAAAAATAAAAGCTATACTTACCCCCGATCCCCCGCTGCGTGTGCTGTCGCGCTCGTCCTGGCTTCTTCCGGGTTGCCGGCATCTCGCGAGACAGCCTGCGGTCACTTGACCGCGACGTCATCTCAGGTCCTGGAAGGAGAAGCGCTGCTGGGGCCGCCGGACAGGTGAATATAAACGTTATTTTTTATTTTATTCTTTTTTTTACAGGTACAATGGTACCCAGGTCTGGATGAGAGTCTTCTCTCCTCCAGAACTGGGTACCATCCGCACATAGAGACGCATAAAATCCGCTTGTACAAATGTACAGACACGGATTCTATGCGTCTCAATGCAAGTCAATGGCGGCGCTTCCGCTGCGCTTCCGCAAAATTAATGAACATGCTGCAGATTTATTTGCGCTGCAGAAACGCTGCGGAAAAATCCGCAGCATGTGCATTGACATTGCGGAATGCCATTGGGGACCATGGGGTGCGGATTACCATGCGTTTTTGATGCGTTTCCGCTGCGGAAATTCCGCAGCATAAACGCATGAAAAACGCATCGTGTGCACGCAGCCTTGCAAGAATCTAATTTTCATAAATGGAGTGGAAAAGTGTAATGCAAAGATTACAAATTCTCCTTGATCTGCGCTTTGTATCACTACTAATTCTCCTTGATTTGCGCTTAGCATCACTTTGGCCTTGAGCAGAAGTCCTGAGTAATCGGAGAACTACAGGTCGCTAGTGATCTGCTACATGACAACCCATTTTAAAAGATTGCAGGCATTTTATCCCCAGCAATCAGCACGGCTCACATCACTTAGCTGTTCATAGCTTAATGAGTACAGTGGCGATAGTAGTGAATATGGAAAGCAGTTAATTATTAAAAGGAGATGTCTCATCTTAGAAACCTTTCGCTGCCAGGGGTTTTTCTTTTACATTTTGCGCATCTAATAGCCAGGTTAATTTTCACACTTTTGAAATGTAAATTTTATTTGTACATGTAAAAAGAGTTAAAAAAAAGTTATTAAACCCTATATCTAGGTATTTTGAGAAAGTAGATACCTGGCACGTTGTTAAAATGCCACTCAGAACTTTATACATGCACCTTCATACAATTTTGTGTCAAATTGAAATTAATTAAATAAAAAAAAAGCATAAAAATTGATAATAGTGACTAAAAGGGTGAC
The DNA here is from genome assembly GCF_046119375.1 of Phyllobates terribilis. NCBI lineage: Eukaryota > Metazoa > Chordata > Amphibia > Anura > Dendrobatidae > Phyllobates > Phyllobates terribilis. The sequence goes on from NW_027362761.1 coordinate 160,043,706, forward strand.
CAAAACCCCAAAAAATAGACATACCACGCCTCCTTATAAAAGTTTAAAGGGAACCTGTTACCATAAAGATGCAGGTTTTGTGAGAAAAGATTCAGTATAACCTCTGCTTTAATCATTTAACCCCTTCACCACGGGCCATTTTCCATTTCCTCCCTCCCCATCTTCCCAGAGCCATAACTTTTTTAAATCTCAGTCAATATAGCCCTATGAGTGCTTGTTTTTTTGTGGGACGAGTGTGACCATTGATTTTACCATATAGTGTACTGGAAAACGGTAAAAAAAATTGTGGTAGGATTGCAAAAAAAAAGTGCAATTCCACAATTATTTTTTTTATTTACCATGTACACTATGTGGCAAAACTAACCTGGCAATATGATTCCCCAGGTCAGTACGAGTACGTAGATACCAAACATATATAGTTTATTCTTCAAGTGTTGAAAAAAAAATTCTCATGTTTTTGATTTTTGTTGCCATTTTCACTTAACGTTTTAATTTTTTGGGCTATGAGACTGTGTGATTTACTTTTTGAGCTGATGTTTTTATTGATACCATTTTGGCGTAGATACAAAGTTTTGATCGCCTCTTATTGCGGCGACAAAAAAAATAATTCTGGCATTTTGATTTTTTTGCTCGTTACTCTGTTTACCGATCGGATTAATTTATTTTATATTTTGATAGATCGGACATTTCTGAATGCAGCCATACCAATCTGTGTTTTTTTATTGTTTTATTTTCAATGAGCCAAAAGGGCGGTGATTTGAACTTTTGTGGTGGTTTTTTTTCATACTTTTAATTTTTTTTTATTTTCACTTGTTACTGTATGTAATAGTCCCCTTAGGAGACTTGAAGCTGCAATCGTCCAATCGCTTGTGGGAAACATAGCAGTGCATTAGTACTGCTATGTATAGCAGAAACAACAAAATAGAAACACCGGCCACGAATTGGTGTTCACAGGACTATTGTAATGACAGGCCTGGGGGTCTTCAGCAGAACCCAGGCTGTCATGACAACTTATTGATACCCCGTGATCAGGTCATGGACACGCCACTGGGAGCATGGAATGACACGCGCCCGGAGGGGAGTGTGCTAAACCACTCTGTCAGAGATTGACAGCAGGATTTAACAGGCTAACAGCACTGCTCTGCCCACAGCTGGTAAAGGCACATTAAATAAGCTGTCATGTGCGGGGAAAGATGCAGGCTCATCGTTGGAGGCCGCATCAAAGTCAGGGACACGACATATGACGTAAATATACGTCATACGTCGTGAAGCTGTTAAACGTCTACTGTCTGTTTTTTTTTGTTGTTGCATCACTAACAAGCTTTCTTCATTAAAATTGGTGCAGCTATAATGATTTTATAATCTTTAATATACTTAGATCCTACCTCCTCATTCAGTCATAGGGGTGTGATTGTCATATTCAGTCATGGGCGGGCGCAGCATTCACTCACTGCTGGCGTCGCCCATGTATTTGAATATTCCTTCCGGCGACCGCTATTATTGTGGGGCGCATGCGCATTTCTGCATGTCAGGCCACTGGACTCGCACCTGCGCAGTGAGGCTGCGTGATTACCAGCTTCACTGCGCATGCGCTATGTTCCCCGCGCGTGTGCAGTGAAGCTGGTAATCACACAGCCTCACTGCGCAGGTGCGCGGAACAGAGCATCATAGCACATGAGCAGTGAAGCTGCGAACTACACAGCTTCACAGTGCACGCGCGGGGAACATAGCGCGTGCGCAGTGAAGCTGGAAATCACGCAGCCTCACTGCGCAGGCACGGTACCAGCGGCCAGACATGGAGAAATGCAGCGCCAGCAGTGACTGAATGCTGCGCCCGCCCATGACTGAATATGACAATTACACCCCTATGGCTGAACGAGCAGGTGGGATCTAAGTATATTAAAGGCTTTAAAATCATTATAGCTGCAGCAATTTTAATGAAAAAAGCTTGCATTGCATCACTAACAACGCTATGGGGGCAGTGTAGAGGGAAGCTAGGACGTGACAGGTTCCCTTTAAATGATGAAAACAGACTCAAAGCTTTATATCAATCTGCTCAATGCTCCCTGCTCTATAATATGTCTGCAGATTGGACTGCATTTTTGTGGCGACAGGTTCCCTTTAACATGTGCAGAGTCCATACATGCCACATCGACCCATGACTGCTTTTTTATAGCTTTATATAGTCTTCAGTACTGGAAAGACCAAAAATCTGTAAAATTTAAATCCGTGTCCCTTTACACAACTGTGGAATGTCTTTTTGTATCCCCTTGATTCCAATTTTTTTTTCATTATACATTGTACTTTACATTTGTAACTTTAGAACTATATGACATTTACAAAAATGTTCAATCTTTTAATGTGTCTGCCCTTAACCCCTTCAAGACCTTGCGATTTTCCGTTTATGCGCTTTCGTTTTACCCTACCCTTATTGCAAGAGCCATAACTTTTTTATTTTTACATCCTCATAGCCGTGTGAGGGCTTGTTTTCTGCAGGACGAGCTGTACTTTTGAATGATACCAGTCATTTTATCATGTGATGTAGTGGAAAGGGGGAAATAAAGTCCAAGACTGTTGAAATTGCAAAAAAAAGTGCATTCTAAAATTGTTTTTTTTTTTATTTACCTTGCTCAGTATATGGTAAAATTGACTTGACAATATGATTCTTCAGGTCAGTGCGAGTACGAAGATACCAAACATGTATAGTTTTATTTTTTTATTTAAGTGGTGAAAAGAAATTAAGATATTTGTAAGGAAAAAAAATTTCACTTATGTCACCATTTTCCAAGACCCATTTTTTTTTCGGGATATGGGGCTGTGTGAGGGCTAGTTTTTTGCACCCTGAGCTGATGTTTTTACTGATACCATTTTGAGGTAGATACGAAATTTTGATCGACTCTTAATGCAATGTTGCAAGAGTCAAAAACCATAATTCTGGCGTTTTGATTTTTCTCTTGTTACGCTGTTTACCGATCAGATTAACTTACTTTATATTTTGATAGATCACACTTTTACGAACGCAGCGATACCCAATATGTGTATTTTATTTTGTAGTTTTATTTTTGACCCCTTTACCTCCAAGCCTTCATGACCAGGCCAAACTTTACAATTCTGACCAGTCACTTTATGAGGTAATAACTCTGGAATGCTTCAATGGATACCACTGATTCTGAGATTTTTTTTGTGACATATGGTAAAAATTTCTTCAACATGACTTGTGTTTATTTGTGAAAAAAAATGGAAATTTGGTGAAAGTTTTGAAATTTTTGCAATTTTCAAATTTGGAATTCTTATGCCCTTAAATCAGAGAGATGTCACACAAAATAGTTAATAAATAACATTTCCCACATGTCTACTTTACATCAGCACAATTTTTGAAACATTTTTTTTTTGTTAGAAAGTTATAAGGGTTAAAAGTTGATCAGCAATTTCTCATTTTTCCAGCAAAATTTACAAAACCATTTTTTAAGGGCCACATCACATTTGAAGTGACTGAGTGGTCTATATGAAAATACCCAAAAGTGACTCCATTCTAAAAACAGCACCCCTCAAGTTGTTTAAAACCACATTTGAGAAGTTTATTAACCCCTCAGCTTCTTCACAGGAATTTTTGGAATGTGAAAAAAAAAATGAACATTTAACTTTTTAAATTTTACTTTAGACCCAATTTTTTTTATTTTTGCAAGGGTAACAAGAAAAAAATGTACCCAAAATTTGTTGTGCAATTTCTCCTGAGCATGCCAATGCCTCATATATAGGGAAAACTACAGTTTAGGCGCACAGCAAAGCTCGGAAGGGAAGGAGCGCCATTTGACTTGTAACATTTGCTGGAATAATTAGCGGCCACCATGTCATGTTTGGAGAGCCCCTGATGTGCCTAAACAGTGGAAACCACCCATAAGTGACACCATTTTGGAAACTAGACCCTTCAGGGAACTTATCTAGATGTGTGGTGAGCACGTTGAACCCCCAGGTGCTTCGCAGAAGTTTATAACATCGAGCCGTGAAAATAAAAAATTCACATTTTTCCCACAAAAATGTTTTTTAGCCCCAAATTTTGCACTTTCATAAGGGTAACAAGTGAAATTGCACAGTACAATTTGTTGTGCAATTTCTCCTGAGCACGCTGATACCCAATATGTGGTCGAAAACTACTTTTGAGGCACAGTGCAAATCTCAGAAGGGAAGAAGTGCCATATATTGGAGTTCAGATTTTGTTGGAATGGTTTGAGGGGGCCTTGTCACATTAGCAGAGCCCCTGAAGTGCCAGAACAACAAAACCCCCCCCCATATGTGACCTCATTTTACAAACTACACCCCCCTCCATGAATTAATCTAGGGGTGCAGTGATCATATTGACATTACATGTGCCTCAGAATTTTATACCATTAAGCGGTGAAGAAAGAAGAAATTACATTCTTACCACTAAAATGTTGTTTTAGCACTACGTTTTTAATTTTTCTAAGGGCTAATAGGAGATTTTTTTTAGTACAAACTGAGGTCCATTTATTCCTGAGTGCACCAATACCCTACATGTAATCGGTAAATACTTTTTAGGCACAGTGCAACGCTCAGAAGTGAAGAAGAGCCATATTATAGTGCAGATTTTACGGTTATGGTTTGCGGGTGCCTTGACCCACTGGGAGAGTCCCTGAGGTGCCAGAACAGCAGAATCCCCCATAAGTGACCCCATATTTCAAACTACACCTCTCAAAGAATTCATCTAGGGTACAGTGATCATATTGACACTATGGGAGTGTCACAAAATTTTATACCATTGGGCAGTGAAGAAAAAATAATTACATTTTTACCACCAAAATTTTGTTTTAGCCCCCAGATTTTACATTTTCACCCGGGGAATTGAGTTAAAATGTCACCAAAATTTGTCCCACAATTTCTGATGAACGTGGCAATACCCCATATGTGCAGTGCAGTACTGCTTAGCCACACGGCGAGACTCAGGAGGGACGCAGCGCTATTTGCCTGCTGGAACTCAGATTTTCCTAGAATAATTTGTGAACACCATATACAGAGCCCCCAAGTGCTAGAAGAGCCGAATCCACTCTCAAGTGACCCAATTTTGGAAATTATACCCCTTTGGGAATTTATCTACAGGTATAGTGACGATTTTGACTCCGTGGGTGTTTTCCAGAAACAATCAGCACTCAATGTTGCTGAGTGAAAATTGCAAACTGACGTTGCAATGACCGGTACACATTGTAGTGCTCAGTATGCTGTAGTGTACAGCTCATGTTTCTGGAGACACGTACCTGTAAATTAGGCGGTCTCTCATCACTACAGAAATGCCAAACATGTGGACGCTAAATGTGGTTTAAGCACACTATGGGACTCAGAAGGGAGGGAGGCATTTGGATTTGGGAGTGCAGAATTAGTTGGATTTCTTTTGGAGACGAGGGGCCATAGTGCTTTTCCAAAGCCTTTGTACTACCAGTAACGTGGAAGCCCCATATATTTCCGATAACAGATGATGGACCTGAGTTGGGAACTTGCTTTTTTTGTGGCTTGAGTTGAAGCTTTTGTTGGGAACATTTTATATAACATTTGGGACCACATTTATCATGTGCTCCTCGCTGAGCACTTACTTCAGGGTTTCTATCTAAGGCCATGGCCCCACTATCAGTATTTGGTCAGTATTTTTTCTCAGGAGTGGGAGCCAAAACCAGGAGTGGGTGATAAATGCTGAATTGGTGCACTTGTTTCTATTATACCTTTTCTCTGATTGTTCCTCATCTGGTTTTGGCTCCCACTCCTGAGAAAAAGTACTGACCAAACACTGATAGTGGGGCCGTGGCCTAAATCTCCAAGTGACATGATTCAGATGAAATCCCTGAGGGATCCATTCACTATAATGTGGCAGCGGAGTTACGCTGGACTCCGTCTGGCCTCTGTTCAGCGTAACTCCGAAGTGCACAAAACTGTGACCGACGGCACTTTTATGCACGCCTAAAAAGATGGACAGCACTGGATCACAGGCCAGACGGCGTCCATAGTGCCTCCATTTGCCTCATTATAGGGAATCTTCCATTGGGAGTTCCATCTGAATCACGTATTTGAGATTTACACAGAAACCCCGGTGTAAGCGCTCAGCGTAGAGCACAGGATAAATGTGCGACGAGTCTTACTGCGATCTTTGGGAGGCCGAATGAATGAATCAACAGTAGATCATTAATTGGTTTTATTTATTATTTACGCCGTTCCTCGTGCAGTATAAGTGATTAGACGACTTTATTCTTCAGGTTGGTGCAATTACAGTGATACCAGATTTATATAGTTTTTTTTTTAGGTTTGTCTGCTGTCACACACTAAAAGACGCTTTTTTTTTTTTGCAAAAACTAGATTTTTTATCGCCATATTTTGAGAGCTATAATTTTTCCATATTTCAGAAGAGTCATGTGAGGGCTTTTTTTTTTATGCTGTTCCGCGTGTGGTAAAATTGATGAAACAACTTTATTCTTCAGGTCAGTACGATTACAAAAATACCACATTTATATCTGGGTTTTTTTACACAATAAAACTATTTTATAGAAAAAATAATTATTTTTGCATCACTGTATTCTGAGAGCTAAAACTTTTTTATTTTTCCGCTGATGGAGCTGTATGGTGGCTTGTTTTTTTGCGGGACAAGATGACATTTTCAGTGATACCATTTACGTTTTATTCCACTTTTTGTTTGGTGGAATAGTGAAACAGCATCTTTTTTTTGCTCCGCTTTTTTTATTTTACGGTGTTCACTAAAGGGGTTAACTAGTGTGACAGTTTTATGGGCGGGTCGTTTTGGTATATACTTTTATTATTTTCAGATTTTTTAAAAAAATATATTTTTTAAATTTTTTTTTTTACTTAATCCCACTATTAGACTTTCACTTTTAGCAGTCTGATTGCAGTTATAAAGCATAACCGTTAGCTCCGCACTGACACAAGTTAGTCAGATCATGCACTGCGCATAATCTAACTAACTTGCTAGTGCCTGGTGACCCGGAGTGACTGGAGTGGAGGGGGGGGTGGGGCTCCCTCTGTATGCCTGATAAATGCTGGGGTTAAAGTGCCGGGAGTGGTGCGGGCATCGCTCATGGCACTGCGTGCTGGGTGTCAGCTGTCACGAGGGTGGCGATCGCGTGCGCACAGCCTCTGTGGGCACAAAATCACCTGGACGTACTCAGTATGCGCAAGGTCGGGAAGCGCTTCCCAACCAGGATGTACTAAGGTCATGCAGGGGTTAATGGGGGAAGAGAGAGGTGATTTGAACTTGTTTTTTTCATACATTTTTAAAAACTTTTTTTCTTTATTGAATTGTCCTTTTTGGGGGCTTGAACCTCCGATCGCCTGTCCTATCTATACATAGCCATGGTTCAGCACGGGTATGTATGGCTAAAATCATGATCCCTTATGAACGGCGTTCACAGGAGGATCGTAATGACAGTCACGGGGGTCATCAGCAGACCACCAGCTGTAATGACAACCCATCTGTGCCTCTCAATCACGCCGATGGGCACTTGAAATGACGCGCCCTCCTGCCACAGCGTGTTAAATTCCGCTGTTGATATTGGTATTTAACAGGTTAACAGCCGCGGACGGTGCTCCGCTCCACCTGCAGCTGTTAAAGGCACATGATGGCTGATTAAATCAGCCATCATCTGCTGGTAAAGATGTGGGCTTTGCATGAGAGCCTGCATAAAAGGCAGGGACACAACCTTTGATGTAAATTTACGTCAAAGGTCATGAAGGGGTTAAAACAGATAATTATTAACTATTTTGTATGGTATGACTAACATTCCCAATATGTCCACTTTAATTTGGAATCATTCTTTATATGTAAATCTATTTTTTGGGGGAAATTAGACTATTATAAGTTTAGCAGCAGCTTTTCAAGTTTTCAAGAAACCTTCATAAACCTAATTTTTAGTGGCAAATTCAGTTTCTAAGTGCCTTTGAGTGGCTGATATACACACGTGATCAAAATTGTTGGTACCCCTCGTTTAATGAAAGAAAAACCTACAATGGTCACAGAAATAACTTGAATCTGACAAAAGTAATATATTAAAAATATATGAAAATGAACAAATTAAAGTCAGTCATTGCTTTTCAACCCTGCTTCCACAGAGTTTAAAAAAAAATTAAACTCATGAAATAGGTTGGACAGAAATGATGGTACCCCTGAAAATAATGTGACAAAAGGGACATGTTAAATCAAGTTGTGTCCACTAATTAGCATCACAGGTGTCTACAATCTTGTAATCAGTCAGTGGGCCTGTATATAGGGCTACAGATACTCACTGTGCTGTTTGATGACATGGTGTGTACCATACTCAACATGGACCAGAGGAAGCAAAGGAAAGAGTTGTCTCAGAAGATTTGAAAGAAAATTATAGACAAGCATGTTAAAGGTAAAGGTTAGAAGACCATTGCCAAGCAGCTCGATGTTCCTGTGACTACAGTTGCACATATTATTCAGAAATTTATGATCCATGGGACTGTAGCCAACCTCCCTGGACGTGGCCGCAGGAGGAAAATTGATGACAAATCAAAGAGACGGATAATACGAATGGTAACAAAAGAGCCCAGGATAACTTCTAAAGAGATTAAAGGTGAACTTCAAGCTCAAGGAACATCAGTGTCAGATCGCACCATCTGTCGTTGTTTGATCCAAAGTGGATCCAAAGTGGACTTCATGGGAGACGACCAAGGAGAACACCATTGTTGAAAAAAAATCATAAAAAATCCAGACTGGAATTTGCCAAACTACATGTTGACAAGCCACAAAGCTTCTGGGAGAATGTCCTATGGACAGATGACAAAAAGTTTTTAGCAAGGCACATCAGCTCTTTGTTCACAGACGGAAAAATGAAGCATATCAAGAAAAGAACACTGTCCCTACTGTGAAACATGGAGGAGGCTCTGTTATGTTCTGGGGCTGCTTTGCTGCATCTGGCACAGGGTGTCTTGAATCTGTGCAGGGTACAATGAAATCTTAAGACTATCAAGGGATTCTAGAGAGAAATGTGCTGCCCAGTGTCAGAAAGCTTGATCTCAGTCGCAGGTCATGGGTCTTGCAACAGGATAATGACCGAAAACACACAGCTAAAAACACCGAAGAAAGGCTAAGAGGAAAATATTGGACTATTCTGAAGAGGCCTTCTATGAGCCCTAATGTAAATCCTATTGAGCATCTTTGGAAAGAGCTGAAATATGCCGTCTGGAAAAGGCAACCTTCAAACACGAGACAACTGGAGAACTTTGCTCATAAGGAGCGGGCCAAAATACCTGTCAAGAGGTGCAGAAATCTCATTGACAGTTACAGGAATCGTTTGATTGCAGTGATTGCCTCAAAAGGTTGTTCAACAGAATATTAAGTTAAGAGTACCAGCATTTCTGTCCAGGCCTATTTTTAATTTTTTTTCAATTCTGTGGAAGCAGGGTTTGAAACGCAACGTCTGACTTTCATTTGTTCATTTTAATAGATTTTTAATTTATTATTACTTTTGTCAGATTCAAGTTATTTCTGTGACCATTGTGGGTTTTTCATTCATTAAACGAGTGGTACCAACAAGTTTAACCACGTGTGTATAAGGAGCCCCACACGTCATCTCATTTTAAAAAGTGCACTCCTTATAGTATTCAAAATAGCATTTAGGAAGTTTGTTAACCTTTCAGATGCATTTATTGGTACCATTTCAGGTTCATAAAACTTCTTGATCCTTTTATATTAATTTTTATTCAAATTTGTTCGAGCAAGATAATCATAAAACAACAACTCTGGCTTTTTTGTTTGTTTTTTATAGTGTTTACCGGCTGCAATAAATAATATACTCATTTTATAGTTTCGGTCGTTGTAGACACAGTGATAGCAAAGATATAGAATTTATTTATACTTTATTACTTCCTCAAAATAAAATTACATTTAAAAAAGGTTTTTATTTTGTGTCACCACATTCTAAAAGCCATAAGTTTTTTTGCTTTTTTTTCACTGAAGCGGGTTTATATGGGCTTGTTTTGTGTTTGTGTTTTTGTTTTCAGTGTTTCTCAAACCCCATCCTCATAACCCGCCAACAGATCATGTTTTCAGGATTTCCTTAGTATTGCTCAGGTGAGAGAACCTTTAAAAATTTCTAATGCCTTGATAATAATTCCATCACCTGAGCAATACTAAGGAAATCCTGAAAACATGATTTGTTGGGGGTCATGAGGACTGGAGTTTGGGAAACACTGGTTTAGACTCATGACATTATTATTGCTTTTTCTTACATTTTTTTCAAGGCAAAGTGACAAAAAACAAATTCTTGAGCCTCGAATGTTCAGTAAGAATCAGCGTAGGTCATTCAGCGTGTTATTTACAAATTGCCATAAGGCAAATAGACCCTAACTAAAGATTCTATAATAAAATATAACTTTTATTCATTTACTTAGTAAAGATTGTGTGAAATTATTAAACCACAGTGTTTGTATTGGTCACTATTAGAACTCTCTACCATATCCTGAGTTACAACTACTAGGGATTATCCCACATGCAAGAGAGTCATTTATTGATGTATAAACTGACATTAATTAACCCCTTTAATAAATAATGAACTTAGATTTAGTAATTCCTTCATAAGGTCAACATTTTCCTATTGTGAGTAATATTACTTATTCACAATAATCGATTCGTCTACTGGAAGACATCACCTCCTGACTATTGTGTATATTTGGTAATACTGACGCATCAACGATCAACTGAAAACTCCCACTGAGTGGAGCTATACTAACTATCTGCGTACCCCCAGAATCTAATAGATCTCCTTTCTGAAGCGGCTCCCAAACAATCCTCAGGATTATTTATGGCTCATTGTATAGTATATCTCAATGCGCAGTGTGACCACGGACCAACACTTTATTGCTCATCATGAACCAACTTCAAACAGTTGCTATTAAAATAAATAACCAGCTGCCTCCCCAACATGTTTCACCATTACTGGTGTCTGCAGAGGAATGAGGATTTAAGGAAATCCTGAAAACATGATCTGTTGGGGGTCATGAGGACTGGAGTTTTGGAAACACTGGTTTGGACGCATGACATTATTATTGCTTTTTATTCCATTTTTTCCAAGGCAAAGTGACAAAAAACATTAATTCTGACATTTTTGTTAAACAGTATGCACCATGGAGGGAGCTAAATGACAATCTAGTTTATAGTCCAAGTTAGTACATATGCAATGATGTCAAATTTTTTTTTTCTTTTACAATCATAAAAGGACTTAAAAGAAACATGGGCATTTACATTTTTTTTATTCTTCTAAACTTTTTTTTTTTTTTACTTCACAGGTGTGATACATAAAACCTAATGTTACACATGGACAGGAAGATAACACAATCTCTGTCCTGTCTCTGCAGCCCCCGACTCCTTCACACTGGCTGATGTGAGGGGAGCATGTAAACTGACAGTATCTCATCCTTGTTTGCACCTGCAGCAGTGATTCAGGGCTCATATTAAAGCTGCATTATCAGCTATAATATAGGACCTTCATTGCAGCTGTAGTCACAACCCAACCTATATGACAGGATTGTGAGAGCTGGGTGTTTGAGCTGACACACACCTGTAGCTGTCCCTTCAATAGCAATTCTACAGTACAGGCTGAGTGAGATATGGCCATTATTAGCTAAGACATATAGTATTTTATATGGCTTTGGCTATTGAGGTATGTAGGATAAACAGTGGGTACGGAAAGTATTCAGACCCCTTTAAATTTTTAACTCTTTGTTTCATTGCAGCCATTTGGTAAATTCTAAAAAGTTCATTTTTCTCATTAAAGTACACTCTGCACCCCATCTTGACAGAAAAAAACCCCCAGAAATGTAGACATTTTTGCAAATTTATTAAAAAAGAAAAACTGAAATATCACATGGTCATAAGTATTCAGACCCTTTGCTCAGACACTCATATTTAAGTCACATGCTGCCCATTTCCTTGTGATCCTCATTGAGATGGTTCTACTCCTTCATTGGAGTCCAGCTATGTTTAGTTAAAATGATAGGACTTGATTTGGAAAGGCACACAACTGTCTATATAAGACCTCACAGCTCACAGTGCATGTCAGAGCAAATGAGAATCATGAGCTCAAAGGAACTGCCCAAGGAGCTCAGAGACAGAATTGTGGCAAGGCACAGATCTGGCCAAGGTTATAAAAGAATTTCTGCATTACTCAAGGTTCCTAAGAGCACAGTGGCCTCCATAATCCTTAAATGAAAGAAGTTTGGGACTACCAGAAGTCTTCCTAGACCTGGCCGTCCAGCCAAACGGAGCAATCATGGGAGAAGAGCCTTGGTGAGAGAGGTAAAGAAGAACCCCAAGATCACTGTGGCTGAGCTCCAGAGATGCAGTAGGGAGATGGGAGAAAGTTCCACAAAGTCAACTATCACTGCAGCCCTCCACCAGTTGGGCCTTTATGGTAGAGTTGCCCGACAGAAGCCTCTCCTCAGTGCAAGACATATGAAAGTCCGCATAGACTTTGCTCAAAAACACATGAAGGACTCCCAGACTATGAGAAATAAGATTCTCTGGTCTGATGAGATGAAAATAGAACTTTTTAGTGATAATTCTAAGCGATATGTGTGGAGAAAACCAGGCACTGCTCATCACATGCCCAATACAATCCCAACAGTGAAACATGGTTGTGGCAGCATCATGCTATGGGGGTGTTTTTCAATTGAAGGAAAGATGAATGTGGCCAAGTACAGAGATATCCTGGATGAAAACTTCTTCCAGAGTGCTCTGGACCTCAGACTTGGCCGAAGGTTCACCTTCCAACAAGACAATGACCACAGCTAAAATAACAAAGGAGTGGCTTCAGAACAACTGTGACCATTCTTGACTGGCCCAGCTAGAGCCCTGACCTAAACCCAATTGAGCATCTCTGGAATGACCTGAAAATGGCTGTCCACCAATGTTCACCATCCAACCTGATGGAAGTGGAGAGGATCTGCAAGGAAGAATGGCAGAGGATCCCCAAATCCAGGTGTGAAAAACTTTGCATTCCCAAGAAGACTCATGGCTGTACTAGCTCAAAAGGGTGCTTCTACTCAATACTGAGCAAAGGGTCTGAATACTTATGATATTTCAGTTTTTATTTTTTAATAAATTTTCAAAAATTTCTACATTTCTGTTTTTTTCAGTCAAGATGGGGTGCAGAGTGTACTTTAATGAGAAAAAAAATGAACTTTTTAGAATTTACCAAATGGCTGCAATGAAACAAAGTGAAAAATTTAAAGGGGTCTGAATACTTTCCGTACCCACTGTATATCCTTGGCAATGAAAGGGTTTAAATTGCAAAGTACATGTAAAAACAAGCAAGTTAGCAATTTACCTCTTATTAAAATTGTCTCCGTTTTCAAGAACAAAGAATTTTAATTCTGTAGAATACAGTTCATTGACAAGGTTATCAGCAACCTCAGAGATGACCAGTCTACTAGGCAAGGATCATGTGCTTGCAATCTGTTTGCTATACAACTTACAAGCACTTTTCTGAAAGCTGCACTCCCATTAAAGGTTTTAATCCTCTTAATACATTGCAGTCATCATATTATATCGAACTGTGTACTTACAATTGCTCATTTTGTCTTTCTATCCAGCTAATTCTTCCCTTTTCTCTGCTCTATATAGAAACATGAAGTCTCTTGTCCCCTCATCAGCTCCTGACCCAGCTGCTCCCTCCTCCTTCCTGTCAGGGACTTTTGCAGTGACTCATGAGTCATACAAGGAAAATTGACTTCCTGTTTCTACATAGAGCTTAGAAGGACTCAGCTAGTCAGTTTTTAATCACGTGATGTCATAGACCTAATAGAAAACAATTAAGTGGGTAGAAAAGACAAAATGAGCAATTGTAAGTACACCATGCTATATAATATCATACAGTGGGTACGGAAAGTATTCAGACCCCTTTAAATTTTTCACTCCTTGTTTCATTGCAGGCATTTCGTAAATTCTAAAAAGTTCATTTTTTTCCCTCATTAAAGTACACTCTGCACCCCATCAATGGCTGCAATGAAACAAAGAGTGAAAAATTTAAAGGGGTCTGAATACTTTCCGGACCCACTGTAACTGCAATATTTTAAGAGGATACATTATTTTATGAGAGCGCTTCTTTAAGCTGGCCGGCTTGCTGGATCTGGCCAGACTACATGTCCCTGCACTTCTACCACAGTGCAGAGGCAAAGCTTCTTCTGCAAGCAGCATGGGAAAACCAGCCATGCCGCTTGCCCAAACTGTCAGTATTCAGAAGTGCAGCGCCCCCCCCCACGTCAATGAGGAAGCTTGAAGACAGAGGATCAGTACCCTCTTGCAAACAGGATCATGAGAACCCTTTTAAAGGGGTTGTCCACTACTGGGGAAACCCCTTTTCAATCACTATATTGCACACACCCAGTAAAATAATAACACCTATACTTATCTCTGGTGCCGGGGCCATTGCAGCAGGGTTGGCACTTGCTCTCTCACCTCCTCCGGTTGTCAATTATGTCCGAAGGAGGGGTCAGTGAAGCGGCCGCTGATTGTCACGCGATCACTGGAGCCTATGTCTTGCCACAGCTGACACCGCTGAAATGGTGCCAGCACCGGCGGTGAGTATAGGTGTTATTATTTTATTGGAGAGAAACCTACTGATTGAGAAGGGGTTCTGTTTAGTGGACAACCCCTTTAATCTGATTTTTATAAATTGAATTTTGGAGAACTCCTCGAAAGATGACCGGTCAGTTCCCCTGATACATCCTTTTTTGTGTTCTATACATTCTAAAAACTGTAAGGTATATTTAGCAAAACTGTCTAATTCTTACACAGTGCAAACTAGACTAGGCATTATTAAAATGTCCCAACTTTAGTGGTCCATGTTGTTTGATAAATCTAATTTTAAGCATGTCTTATCTAAGTTTACACCTCCTATTATTTTTTTACTCTGTGCTAAAAATGTATGCCACAATTCTGGAGTATGGTTTTGCACATGCTGCTTTTCCAACAAACCACAATCCCTTTTTAGCGAGATTACACCCCATTGTTGGATAAGTGGTAAGAAGTGTCCAAACACAAATATGGTGCAAATCATGAACAGCAGATTTTGGAGTAAATTATTCCAAATTTCGGGCACATTCAGCTTGATAAATATGCTTCTATGTGTTGTGTAGTTATTCAGTTATTCCCCCTGGAATGGCATATAATACAATAAATTAACAACTGATCATTAGCAATCCCCTTATCAGCCATGCCCCTAAAAAGTAAGAAACTGTTCAATCATTGCTGATACTGTCAGGTTGAGTAGGTACACACCCTATTGACAATGGGAAAGGTAATGTACAATAGTAAAATTGAAGAATAACAGCGGTATGGCAGAAAAATATTTAGATTTGAGAGTCCTCAGTGGTTGATACCATCTTTTCAGTTAGCCCTTAAAAGGTAACAAGTTGCAAGCTTTCGAGACTACGCATGTCTCTTCATCAGGCTAGTATGACGCAAAATCTGAAGTCACATATTTATACACAATAAGATACAGAAATAATGCAATAGATGAGACAGGTGACGGAAAGCAGAGTCAGGCTGTGTGCCCACTATGTGTTTTTTAAGAGTTTCCGCAGCAGCAATTCTGCTGCAGAAATGCTTAAAAAAAAGCTTAGTAGAAGGCCTGTCATGTTCCCCAATGATAATCCGCATGTGCTGTGCACATGCTGCGGAAATTTCCGCTGTGGGTTATCATTGAAGAAAAAAACGCAGCACTACCAAATATTTTGCGGAAGCGCTGCATTTTCGCCGCCATTGACTTGCATTGGAACGCTTGGATTCCACATCACTGCATCTGTACATGCGGAATCCAAACATTTCAATGTGCGGATGGTACCCGGGTGTGGAGGACAGGAGACTCTCCTCCGGACTCGGGTACCATAGAACCTTT
The DNA here is from genome assembly GCF_046119375.1 of Phyllobates terribilis. Lineage (NCBI taxonomy): Eukaryota > Metazoa > Chordata > Amphibia > Anura > Dendrobatidae > Phyllobates > Phyllobates terribilis. The sequence continues at coordinate 160,059,635 of NW_027362761.1, forward strand.
AAAAAAATATATATAATTAAAAAATAAATGATACTTACCTTCTGATAGCCCGCGGTGTGCTTTTCTTCGTTTGCCGGCAGATCGCGGTGGACTGAAGGACCTGCGCTGACGTCATTTAGTCATGTGACAGCAGGTGTAGTGTACCACGAGCTGCCGGCAAGCCAGGACGGATCGAATAAAGACTCCGGGGGCCATCGGAAGGTAAGTATAGATTTATCTTTTTATTTTTTTAACATTCTTTACGGTCACACTATATAAATCCATGCCGTTTGCATGGATTTATATAGTGTGACCAAGTTGTCAAGCATTTTCCAAGTGATGCCAAAATCGCTTGGAAAGCGCTGTCAACCCGCATGCGGAAATGCATGTGAAGAACGCTTCACATCCGCTTGTCCCTGGCAGGGAAAAACGCATGTACAATCCGCATGCGTTTTTTCTGCCAGGGAGATGCAGAAACGCTCAGGAAAAAATCCGAAGCATTTCTGCATCATGGGCACATTGCCTTATTACTATCGGAGAAATAAACAGTTCTGGCTATAAATATTTTAGCAGTTAATAGATAAGGAGTGTGAAGGTTTTATTGTCTTGTGACTAGGTCCAGTGTTATGATGACCCCATAAGTCTGATGGGCATATTCCTTAGTTGTAGAATGACATAAATCCATGCGACACATTCATTCCTGCTCTGAAAGTGTTAAAGGTCATCATCAGTTTATATTCTGAGATTCTTCTTTCACTTTGAGATTTGAAATTACCTTTCAATACCAGTAATTTCATGTCTTTGATGCTGTGATCAGGGGAACAAAAATGCTTGGCTACAGGTAGATCTATTCTTTTTTTTGTGTGTGTGGCGGTGATGATTCATCCTTGTCCTAAGTTTTTGCCCTGTCTCCCCTACATAAAGACCCCCAGCTGGACATTTGGTACATATAATTAAGTACACTACATTAGATGTGATACAGCTGAAAGTACCTGGGATTTTCTAGTCCTGATGAGAATTGGGGATCTTTATCTTGTCTGTGGTCATTATAAACGGACAGGTTTTACATTTTTTCTGGTTGCAAGGAAAGGTACCTGTAGCTGGTGGAGATGACAGGGAGCTTCTAACAATGATGGTTCTTAGATTTGGGGGCTGCCTGAAACACAGAAGTGGGGGGTCTGGAAATATGGATTGTAGTCGGGCATCTTTTTGTAGTAAGGGTTGTAGTTTCCGTGCAGCTCTCCTTAGCGCCTCCAGATTTGGATTGTAGGTGACTACTAGAGGCACCCGGTTGCTTTCTTGTTTGGTTTTGTTATGTAGGAGATGATTCCTTGATATTCTGGTGGCTCTTGTAATCTGGTTCTCAATTGTTCTTGGATGGTAGCCCTGATTCAAAAAGGTCTTTCGGAGGCCACCAAAGTGTTTGTCTCTATCCATAGGGTTGGAACATATCCGATTGTATCGGATGGCTTGGCTGTAGACAAGAAGAGTTTTTTGTGTGTTTTGGATGGAAACTGTCCCATTTAAGGTATGTAGGATGGTCGATTGGTTTCCGGTACAAGGATGTCTCTATTTCATTGTTCTGAAGCTTGATGATGGTGTCCAAAAAGTTAATTTCAGTACAGGAGTAGTTGAGAGTTATATTGATGGTGGGATGAAATCGATTAAAGTGTTCATGGAACGTCTTCAGCTGTTGCTCAGACCCCGTCCAGATGATCAAAATATCTTCAATGAAACGATAGTAGGCCAGAGGCCTAATGGGACATGAGGACATAAAGTCACTTTCAAGCCTGGCCATGAAAAGATTTGAGTGCTGTGGAGCCATTTTACTTCCCATCGCTGTACCTGTCTCCTGTAGATATATGTTGTTATCAAATTCAAAGTAATTGTGGGTGAGGATGAATTTTGTAAGTTTCACCACAGAATCAGCATCTATTCCTGTATTTTCTATGAAGATTTTGCAGGCATTTAATCCATCCTGGTGTGGGATATTAGAGTACAAAGATTCCACATCCATGGTGGCCAGGATGGTTCCTTCTGGTAGAGGACCTACTGCTGCTAGTTTATTCAGTAGGTCTGTCGTGTCCTGAATGTAGCTGGGTGTAATCTTTACCAGTGGTTTAAGAACACACTCTACCCATCCAGAAACTTGCTCAGTAAGGGTGCCCACACATGAAATAATTGGTCTTCCTGGATTTCTAGATTTGTGGATTTTGGGGAGCATATAGAATGTCCCTATTCTTGGACTCTGTGGTATCAGGTCATCGGCTCTTAAGGATGCGTCAGGCAGACAAGATACCAACTTGTTTAGTTCCTTGTAATAGTCCTGTGTAGGGTCAGACTCCATTTTTTTGCAGTAGCGTGTGTCCATCAGTTGTCTGTTTGCTTCCTTCATGTAGTCTGATGTGTTCATCATCACTATTGCACCACCCTTGTCCGCAGGTTTAATGATGATTTCTTTGTTGGTTTTCAAAGATTTTATGGCCTTTCTCTCCTAGGCACTGATGTTGGATGCTTGTCTGCTGTTTGTGTCTAGGATGGTGGATTTTATCACATGTCTGAAGGAGTCTATATATGTATCCAAATGAGGGTTGCGTCCAGGTGGAGGTGTCCAATCTGACCTCTTCTTGGTTGTCAAGATCCCTTTTCCTTCAGTTCGGATGAGTTCTGAATCTTCTGTAGCATTGAAGTATTCCCTCAGGCGCAGTCTCCTGAAATAATTTTCCATATCACTGCAGAGTTCAGTTTTAGTGGTATGGCAGAAACTCTATTGCTATTTTATTGTTACTAAAAGTTTTTCTAAATTAGACGTGTAAGGAGAGTGACTGTAGATGACTAAGCAAGACAGCAATTTACAGACCTATAGACGGATGTTGCTCATAGATTTAAAATAAATACACGTTATTTCTTAAAAATGTTTTATTAAAAGGCTTAAAGGTCTTTTATTTATACAGTCCCAAATAAAGTGATCAATAGCTGTGCCATAAAAAAAAAATCACAATACACGGCTCAACCAATAGTGACCTCTCTGTTCAGAAATAAGAACACAACATAAAAAGCACTTTTGACTTGAGAGCAAATGAGAAAAAAAATTCACCACATTTTGCTAAATTTTATGAAGAAAACAAGCCACTTGATTTTCCTCTTTGTCTTGTGGAAGATCTCAAATTACATATAGATATCTACATATCCCTGAGAAATATTATATAGACATTAAGTAAGTTTTACAAATCCATTCTTTACACGGTTTTACGTAAAATTGCTCTTTCACCTTAAAATACAAACAGAAGCAGGGTAGATTAGGCATGGAAACATATGTGATATTTGTAGAAAAAAAGGCCAAGCTATGTACAAGTAGCAGTAAGAACACAATAAAACGTGGCAATGGAGCTTCCCACGCTTAGATCTCCAGAGCTCTCAAACGCTTCTTCATTGGAGCGTTGGTGCCGGGACCTTCATGTTCAGGACATCAGTTGGGTCTCAGCTGTGGACTCGTACTAATGTAACTGATAGAAGTCGGACTTATCAGAAGATCCCATTGTAGGAGACTCAAAACTAAGAGAAAGGGCAATCAGAACAACATACACAAACGTAAAACCTGCTAGACACAAATACTGGCACCTCTAACAACTTAAATATAACATTAGCAATATTTTGAGGTAAATCAATGACATCAGTACAGGTGAATATACTGAACCATTCTGTCATTTTCAGACAACTATTGCAAAAGTAAATGCCCTTCATAGTAAGAGATAAAGTGTGCTGTGTAGATGATAGGCTTTCACCAATAGCCATGCATGAATTTGGAGACATTTATGTTCTGGATGAAACTGTACTATGCGTCTATGCTAATTTTTACATCCTCTAAATTGATGCACTACATTCATAAACCACTTCCGTCAGATGTCGAGCTAAACAATAAGGGCTTAGTTCAAGGATAAATACAAACTAATACAAATCTGCTAAGGGTAGAAACATATAATGCAACATGAAAAGGAGGATTTCTAGTGATGCCCTTTTCCTGGCAGATTAGGAAATGCAATAAATTATTCAGCAATAGTTTTGTTTAGTTCATGTGTACCCATCTGGGACAAGACTTCTATTAGGACCCACATAAATCTAATCCAATAACTGCTCGGATCATATATCTCAAGTAAAATACAACTTTTCAGTAGACGTGATGTGATGAAAGAATAGTAAAGTAGTAAAACTAATTAGACAGCAAACTGTGAAAATGGAGCAACAAGCTAAGTGTGCTACGTTGTAATTTCAATTTGTATGATTTCCCTACTGTCTCGCCTACTAACAATGAGCAGATATCAGTTTTCATGGGGTGACATAGTGAATACAAGTGAGAACTTTTAGGTCACCATAAAAGTTTCCGTCAACGACAGAAAAGTACATTTCCACTGACTAAGTATGTTTTCGCAGTATTATCATTTGACATGGTGTATAGACTTCAAGGGAACCTGTCGCATTGTATATGCAGTTCGATCTGTGGACAGCATAGTAAAGAGAAGGAGGAGCGGAGTAGAATGATATATAGGTTTGTTGGTAAAGTTTCAGTATAACTTATATTTTATCTATTGAAATCTCTGGTGTTTTATATGCATGAGTCCAGTGGGCGGTCCTATTTTGTGATTGACAGCTCTCTGCAAGCACAGTCATACAGGCAAGACTGAATTCAGGTGTATTGTATACATACTCTGGGGATTTTAATGAATAAAATGCAAGTTTTAGTGAAACTTTTCCTACAAAAAATGTATATCAATCTGATCAGCCGCTCCAATTGGTCTATAGCACGCAGACATATTCCCCTACATTTTCAATACATTGGATTTGGCTTCTGTGACCAAACATATATTGGGCCTTTCACACACAGCACTCCTAAATAACTGGTGCTTCAGTGCTTGCATTCTGACTGTAGATGTGTAACACTTAGACTGTATGTACAAAGTACAAAGGCACATGGTAAGTATCAACACACTCTTAGGCCTCATTCAGACGTTCGTGTTGTATCCATTTTTTTGCGGGTACAATATGTACCCATTATCTATAGTGTTATTCACTGTCCATGTTTTTACTTGAATGATGTGTCCGTGCAAACACACAGACATCTACGTTCTTTTTCCAGCAGTACGGATGAAAAGAGCCAAAACAAGTCTACGGGTTCATGAAAAACACGTACAGCACGCGGATCCGTGTACTGCATGTATTTCACATTGCAAAGTAGAGGAGAAGCTTTGATACTTATTTCGTAATCCATCCGTGAAAAACACTGATGACCACACTGTTATAATACACTGATGACACAGGTACAATTTGTTTCACGTATGTGTTTAAATAAGGACGTGTGAATGAGGCCTAATGTTGGCGCTACACGACAACTTTGGCCGCAAAACAGGTCGTACGGTCAAAGATCATGTGTTGCTGCTACATCACAGTGCAATACAAGTGAGTGGTGTTATATTTCAACACCTAGTGTAATTTGATAAGCAAAACGAAAAAAAACCCAACCAGGTTGTGGTACCCTAAGTGTCGGAATCTAACAAAATTCACTGGAATTGTACTATGATTTTACAGCTATACATAGTGATATTTGGCTGTGTAGCCTATGTCGTGGCCAAATTCGCCATGTAGCCCTAGCCTTAAAAAGTTTGTAAATAAAAAAAAAAAAAAAAGGAAAAAAGAAAAATAAAGCTGAGCCCCATTAAAGTGAACACCAGACACAGCCATGAAAAAATGATAAAATAAGAAAACAGACTTTTATTCTAATTTCATATGACCCCTTTTAAAGAGCTGTGACTTTCTTCTGATAAATACAAACCAAAAAAAAGTAATTTCCAGTGATTAAAATAGGCAATAAAGAAAGCTAGTCTTTTTTTGGGAGGGGGGGTAGTTGATGTGATTTATAGCACTAAAAAGTGAGTTATCCAGTTATAGGATATGATAAACTTAAGTCTATTTCACAAGCTGCGTTCTTGAACTTCAAAAGGTCTGAAGAAAAGATATACAGACAATTTTTAGTTGAGGCTAAGAGTCTGTCTGCAAACAGTAATAACTTCATTGCAATCTCCAGAATAATAAAACATGCTGACCGGTCCATCACAATCTATTCCATAACATTGCTGATACCACTGAGGCTTACTTATGGCTAGGTCAAGGATTAAAAAAAACAAAACTGTACAAAAGGTGAATCGCTAAGCAGTAGGCATACGAGACAAGAGTGTGGCTATATTTATGTATGTTTTCCTTATTTCTTTCAAGGACTTGTGTAAAATGGTGATGCTTGTTCCCTTTAATGTGACTCATAGAAACTAATTCTTGTTGGTTTAGGTTTCATATTGCTAAAAAAAATTGGTATCATAATTATATACCAAGATCTGTCCAAAAATGTATTAAATATATAATAATTCAGCAAATTTACAGAAAATGACCAATATACATATTCAAATGTTCAATGTGTGCTAGATTCAACAGAAGCCCTTTAAAAAGGTCAAGTCGGTAACTAACTGTACAAATATCCTGTGCATGTCACAACTTCATACATAAAGAAGATGCATTAATCTCTGTGCAGCACTGTCCATTCGCAATGGCTTGCAACGTCTTCTCGGGCTGTTTAGCTTGAAGAATTGAAAGGGACGCCTCAGCTAAGTGCATTTGTTTGCGGTCTTCAAGCAATCTTGGCTAGCACAAAAGCTGAACATGTCACTGATGTTTTCATCCTAAAGTAAATAAGACTTGCCCATGCCAGAAGAGATTTGCAACGATGCATTACATTCTGTTATAATACAGGTTCTGTCCACAAATGAATCACGCAACCCTCATGCTCCCATACAATCTCGTGTTCTTTCAACTTTTATAGATAGATCCTTAAAGGAAGGACGTTGGCCAATATTGTTGTTCCAGCACTCAGTCATGAGGAGATAAATCTGGAGAAAAAATAAAAATAGACCTTTAGAATCAAAAACCATCTCAGCCACCTTTTTTCTTTTTAAACCAATATTTTTGTCAACATTGTTGGCTTAGCCAAAGCAGCTAAAAATACGGGTTGTGTATCGCAGACTGTAAGCCCTTTATTTCCTATACACTAATAGTGGAGAAGAAAGGGGAGCAAAATTATTTCTTCTGATAATAGTGTCCTGCTAAGTACTGTATTTTTCAGACTATAAGACACACTGGACCATAAGACGCACCTAGGTTTTAGAGGAGGAAAATAGAAAAAAAAATTGACGCAAAAAATGTAATGATAAACTGTTATGGGGGAGGGGGTCTGCTGCTGACACTGTTATAGCGGTAATGTCCCCCAATTCTGTATTAATATCCCCCATCCTGGTATATATGGCCCCCTTCTTCCTGTTATACATGGCCCTCATCCTAGGATGCATGGCACCCCTCATCCTGGTATGTATAGCACCCCCATCCCCATCACGCTGCACACAAAAAAATGAACGATTCTACTCACCTCTCCTCTGCTCCAGCGCTGCGTCATGTTCTGCTGCCAGCAGCTGATCACACCATGTGAGCAGCACATGACGTCACTGCCATGCACCTTCACACAGTGAGATGAGCTGCCGGAATAGTCACTGCTCCCCACACGCAGACTATGGGCGTTGGGAGCAGTGAATATTCACTCTCCTTAATAGCGTGCACGCTGTAAATTTTGGAGGAAAGTGAGGGGTGCGTCTTATAGTCCGAATGTACTATATTGTGTACTATACTGTTGCTGTGGCTGTGGATGGTGGGGGCTGTGGGGGGAGCGAGAGCGGCAGAGGGCGGGGCACAGGAGGCAGGAGCCGTCTGCAGCAGCCAACGCTGCCCACTGTTAAAGGAAAATGAATATTCACACACTGTAACCGCAGCCGCCATGGGCGTGGGGAGCAGTGAATATTCATTTTCTTTTAACAGTGGGTGGTGCTGGCTGCAGCAAGCGGCTCCTGCCTCCTGTGCCCCACTCCTCCACCGCTGTCGCTCACCCCAACCCCCACCATCCACAGCCACAGCAACAGTATAGTACAATCGAACTATAAGACGCACCCCCCCTACTTTCCTCCAAAATTTTGGAGGAAAAAGTGCGTCTTATGGTCGGAAAAATATGGTATCTTTAATACATTTTTGAGATATTGGAGCCCCTCTAAAGCGCTCGAGTGTTGAGGTCTGGTGTCCTTAGAACCCCGTTATTGTTCAAGCAGGACCAAAGTGCTCAACCTACGCCTGAGCATATGTAAACTGTAGTATAGAAACACAGACTCTCTATTCAGCACGTACACCACTGTGTACTAATCCTGCATAGGTTGAGTGTTTCTGCACTGTGCTTTGAGCAATTGGTGGAGGTCTCAGAGCCCTGACATACAACTATGAACAATTTTTGGGGCTATAATATATCAAACCTGCTTCTATGAAAACAAAATATATGTTGTACTGAAAGCTGACAAAGGCATTGATCATACGCAGAACTACAGACGTAGTAGCGGTTATGGACCAGAAGCCGAGGAGGCCACTCAGGTGTGGAAGGTCATTCCTTTGGTGCGGGGTAAAAAAGTAGCAGTTTGCATTACTACAGTTATATTTAATGTCAACAGTATGGAGTGGGCGCTAACAATGAAGGCTGAGGATCATGCATGTCTTCACTATGGAACCCTATGACTTCTAGTTAACGCCTGAATATGCCATTACTTTCTATACACAGCAGGCACAATAATAGTAGTGAGCTAAACATTGTTGCTAAATAATAAACTAGTACATTATTAAACAATAAAAAGACACGTCTGTTCCCTAAGCACTGACCTATGCAGCGCATGTGCCCAATACACTGCAAACAGGACATGTATGTACAGGGACATACAAAAGGGTATAGAGCATGTTAACACTAACTGGTTGTATTGATCTGCTGAGCACAATATGATCATGCAGTTATTTATATAACATCTTGTCATATAACTGGAAACAAGTACAGTACCTCACTAGGACACCCGTCCGGTTGCGGCAGTCTTCCATTATTCTTCAGCAGCTCTATTAGGTGGAATACAATCATTTGCCCCTGTTTATCATTTCCAATCATCCTCATGAATTCCTGTAAACGACCAAAACATGTTGGTTGACAAGTCCCTCATTTAGTGAAAGTCTAACAAATTAATCTGTATATGTTACTCCCCATTGGTTTATCTATTTTTTGAATCCACAAAACTATTTTACAGGAAGACAGCCATCTAGGTACAAATACTCATACATTCATAGTAGGAAAGAAAAAAATATTTAAGTATTTGAGCAACATGCTTACTGTATTCCATCGTAAACACAAACCTAGCCAAAATTAAAGGGGTTCTCCAGGCTTGGGATGACAGTCTGTGGTCACTTTATGTGACGGCAGATTTCGGAATCCTGAAAACATGTGGAGCCCCATGCTGTCAGTATTCTCCGGTATTGCTGGTACGATCAGTCAGTCATGAGTACTTGATCTGCATATTTTCGGTTATATGCAGACTAGACGTTCTCATCCTTGTTCAATAGGAGTGCACTGAAAGAGGACAAGCATGTATAGTTGGAATGTAAGCGGAGGATGCAAACCGCGTACATGTGGTCACGTGACCGCCTTGTCACGCTGTATATACCGAATAATTCTGACAGTGTGTGCACCATAGAGTGACTGCAGGCTTTCATCCCAAGTCCAGACCATCCCTTTAAGGCTGTAGTATGCAACTTGTAATCAAGTTGCATACTACAGTTTCCCCGCATGTCACAGCCCAACATCCACCACGTGTTTTCCCAACAAATGCAGAGGAGAGGGAAAGCACGCGGTGGATGGCGCGCTGTGACGTGCGGGGAAACCCCGCGCCCACAACCCATCAATCAGGGGGGAGCGCGTCACTGGGTCACACCTGGCTGCAGCCAGAACTTGACGTGACATCAGCGGATGTCAGAGCCGGCAGCAGCCGAGTCACGTGATGCTTGTGAGCGGTCAGCAATAGCGCCGCTCACAGGCAAGACTCACAACAGATATTTACAAAAAAACATATTTCTACCAATTAAATACATTGGGGCATTTTCTATAGTAGTGGACAACCTCTTCAATAAGGAAAATGGCACACAACATGGGGTCTTGGGCAAAAATAAACATTAATTGGGTCAATATCCTAAACAATTATACCTGTTTATAGCTTTTTTTTTTCTATTTAGCATTCATATTCATCAGAACAGAATTTATTTATTGTAGAAAATAAAAACCTCCCCCTTCATACATTTTGGCAGCATTATTTTTTAAAGGGTTTGAAGGTTTTTTTGTGTTGTTTTTTTCTATAAAGGAAAATCTATAGTAAAATGTATGAAAAAAACCCTGAAAATATTGAATTTGGAAAAAAACTGCTAGAAACCCCAAAACACCACGAAAAAAGAAACACTGTTTTATGATGAATATTCGCTTATTGATTTGCAGCAAAACACAGCAACACTACACAAAAGTGGAATATTTCGGAAAAAAAAATGAAAGATGTGAAATGAACCTAAATGTGACTAAGGGCACATCATCTCTCAGATTGCTAAGGAGGTGTGATAAAATGAAGTTACAGTAAGGGCTAGTGCACATGACCGTATTTTCTGTCCTAGTGCCATCGGTTAAAAAGAATGGATTGCACTCAAACCAATGTTATTCAATGAGGCAGTGCAAATGAATAATTATTTTCACCGAACGAATCGGCGTGTGTAAAAAAAAAAAAAATAAATTGCAGCATACATGATGATTTTCCTCCATAAATCGAATGAGACTCGCCCATTCAAGTCTATGGGTGCGAAAAAAAATCTGATGCCATGGTAAAGTGTCCGATTTTTACAGCTACATTACAATTCTGTAACAAACTGTAAATGGTCCTGTAAATTATTAACAGCCGCTGCTGTAAAAAAACGGATTGTACTGGATGACAAGTGAGAGAAAAATCGTCCCACTTTTCTGGATGAAACTAAATGATTGTTTATACGGTCGTGTCAACCTACCCTAACTAATGCTGTGATTTTCACATATTTCAGCAGTAAAACTATATAATAAAAAATCTATAATTCTTACTGATGGCGGGCTTTTATTTTTTTCACTATATGTAAACAGCTCATATAGAACAACTCCAAAACTCCAGACATCTGAGCCCACAGAGAACTTGCTCTCGGTCAAACTTTCTGGTGAATACCTAAATGTATAGATACATGAAAAAAAAAACAAGAATATATCAATAATTTTTTTCAATACGAGCGATCACTTATGCCAATATCAGACTTACACTTTTTTGGGATACTCATACAGTATCCTTATGTTAGAACCATAATTATGAGTTGCAACAAAACATGGTCTCCCATTCCACCTACCAAAATATAGGACTTTCACCAGGCTCTTTAACCTTGTAATACTCTTTGTCTTGGGGTAGCATTTTTGTCAATCCAAAATCTCCAATTTTCACTCGATTTTCATTTTCAACTAAAATATTCCGAGTCGCCAAATCTCTATGAATGTACCTCTTAATTGTTAGATATTCCATGCCCTGTAAAAAAAATAAATTTTAGCAAAACAGGTTTTGCATTAAAATTTTATAAAAATAGTTTCTCACCTCCAAAGCTAAAATTGGACTAGACATTCTTAAAGGGCACTTATCCCCTATAAATATACTTGTAATGTACTTGCAATGTAAATTATAGCAATTTAGCCTTATATTAACACAGTTTTATTAGATATGTAAATAAGAGTGTTTTGGTGCACCCTTGGTTTTGGTATACAGCTCCGCCCCCTCACGTACCATCCTCTGCCCCTCTTTGGAATTTTATGTGATATACTAACACAAAGTAGCAAGTATTTGTGAAGTGTAAAGGAAATGATATATGGCTTTCTAATTATTTAAAAAATCTAAATCTGAAAAATGTATTCAGTCCCTTGTAGTCTGAAACCCCTCAAAATCCAGAGTGACCAATTGCCTCCAAAAGTCAAATAATAGTAAATTGAGTCCATCTATGTGTAATTAGTTCACAGCATTTGATTTCCAACACTTTGGTTGCTTCAGTCCGCAACCGGACAAGAACAACTGAAGGGCCAGATGTGGCCCACTGGTCGCAGTTTTCACAGGTCTGGTCTACAAGCATTTTTTCCAGTTGAAGAAAATAATAATGCGGATTATACAGGGAAGCCTAAATAGAGGTTCATGTGCCAATGTAGTGTAGTGCCGTGTGTTATATTTTTTTCTAAGTTATTATTTTGTGATATAACTTGGACTCAGGTTCCCGATCCCTATCAGCTAAGGACATGGATCAGGCAGACTTTACCTGTATTCAGTTACTTAAGGATTACCTTGCATATCTGGGTGGCATACTGCAACAGTTTTTTGAAGTCCAGCCTTTCTTTGTTTTTTTGCAGATAGTCTCTAAGACTTCCATATGGTAGATATTCCATAATCAATCTCAGGTTTCGACGTCCTGAAAATTAAAAATATTGTGAATTAAAATAAAAGACTGAAAAGTATGATCAAACAAGTTACTTTTGAGGTAGAAAAAAAGTATTGTTGCCATCTCATGACCTGCTATATATGATGGGTTTGCTCTTCTTGTTCAATCATACACCATATTTCAAAGCTATTTTACTCTAGAAGTACCATATATTGACACACAAAGTGGCTATGATTCTATAATATAGAACTATATGGTATCTCTGAGCTGCCATAGAAGGTCTCATGCAAGTATGCTAGTAAAGGTCCATGCATGCTGCTCTTCTGTATGCAAGTGGGCTTAGGCTATTGGCAAATTTTAATTTAAGAACAAATTCTTTATTACAGTAGTCATATGTTTTACAGACCTGTTCTTAATAGGCCTTTAGAGATAATTTAGTTCTAAAACTTTTTAAGCATCCATTGAACTGGCAAGAAAGATACTGTTGTAGTACCGGTATTTTGAAATATGAACATTGCTCTAATTTTATCCACGTATGTGCTTTACTTTTGAGGATATATAAAGAAATTTGGAGGATTGTTAACCAGTTTTTGGGCACGTTCTGCCTTTTGTACTTACCTGCACTGTAACAAACTCCCTTGTATTTGACAATGTTTTCATGCTGCAGGGATTTCAGAATTTCAATCTCCCTTTCAAAATCTCTCAGGTATTCTTCAGTGCTATGCTGGAGCTTCTTAACTGCTACAACTTCACCAGTGTTATCTTGTAATGGGTCATATCTGCACAGTTCAACACTTCCAAAGTTGCCCTGAAAAAGGAAAAACAGTAGAAAGTAGTGAAACAATGTATTTTTTCTTCAATAGTGGTATTAGTAAGCCATCACTCCAGCAATTTTTTTATTGCAGCGCTGGAGTGGTACTACTAACGCAAGATCCCTGCACCTAATATTAGATTTACCACCCACTGTGTTCAGCTCTTCCCGACACTGCTATGCCCCACGTCGCCATCTTGTGATAGCAACTTCTGACTAACCAGAAGTCACAGGTAATGGTCACAAGCTCTCAATGCAAGTCTAAGAGAGCCAAAACAAGTCTCTCACAGATTTGCATTAAAAAGTGATCTGCAGATCGCTCCAGCAAACACTGGAGCGATCCAGCAGGTCACAAACTGCTGGAGACTGATCAGAGTGGCACGAATAATAGCAGAAGACAGCGGATGGTAAGTATGAGACTAAGTGCAGGGAACTTACTTTAGTAGCACCACTCCTGCGCTGCAATAAAAGTAAATGCTGGAGTGGTGCTTTAAAGAATCTTTAAAAAACATTAATTAACTAGCCACCATAAATTTCTAAACAATACACAAGGATGAACCATAAGTTTATAGGTATATTTGGGTAACAATTGGTAGGGCTCTCAAAGGTTAGACCACCACGATCTAGAATCTATCATTTTGACATTGGTGGAGGCTCGACATCTGAGAACTCCACCGATCACCAGAACAGGGTACGGTACTTTCTTTCCCTATGTGACTGCATGAGATAACAGCACTCATCTTTTTTACAGCAGATCCAGTCGAACACGTGCTCTGCTGGATCTTACAAAGAAGGGACCCAAGGGGATCCAAATCCTGGCCATTAGTGTGGGTCTTAGCAGACACCACCCCACCAAGGTAGAAGATATCACCTAACCTGTGGACAAGTAATTTCTTCTTATGACTAGAATACAGTTCTAACCCATCAAGGCATGGACACAAGACCTCTGTATGTGTTCTGTGGTGTCTGGCACCAAGACCTTAGCAGCAGAGCGGTTAAGTCCGGTCATTTGTTAGTTGGGGCACCCTTGGATTGGACTTGTTTTTCCAGCACATCCTACAGATGTTCCATCAAATTGAGATCTTTGGAATCTGGAGGCCAAGTCCATGTTTAAGTAATGTGCCAGCAAAGCATCATTAAGTAAGGCAGGATCCCAGGTTACCCAGGAGAACTTTGCACAAACTATCATAGGAACTCCAATTTGTAGTTATGCAGCACATACGCAGCCAGTTGTGATGTACTGGGTGTTCTGACATATTTCTATCAAGGCTGGCATTGTCTTTTACTACCAGTTTGTGCTACACGAGTTCTTCTGTGGGATCTGACCAAATGACCCTGGGTTCCTCATAAGTTTCAATCAGTTGTGTGTACATTACAAGAAGACAAGATAATCTATATCTTTATAAAACTAAAAATCCTGCTCTGTTGCAGGGAAATTCACTTTAAAAGTTATATGAAAATGAGTCTGCAAGTGCTATGGGTGGGATGGAGCACTTCCACTGCCTTAGCTCCCAGCTCTATTCAGTCTAACGCCACCCTCTACTGGTCGATCGTCAGTTAGCAAAGCTGCAGAATATCAATTACCTAGTGAGGAGTAGAGTTAGGCTGAGAATAAAGCTGGTAGATGAGTCAGTAGAAATGCTCCATCCCACACAAAGCAATTACAGCCTCATTTGTATATCACCTCTAAAGTGTACCTCCATGCAATAAAGCAGCATTTTCTTTTATAAAGGTATGGATTCACTTTTGTTCTTATAACCCCCACATAGATATATAATTGGTTTGGGGAGAGGAATGAGCCGACAGATTTCATGTGACTTAACCTGACTGTTTACAGATGTCCAAAATATACCACCCATTGCCAGGTGCCATTGTAACAAGGTAATCATGTTTATATAGTACATTTGTCCATGGGTTTTAATTTGGTTTTAATCACTGTATATGAAAAAAATTACCTTGCCAAGTTGCTGCAAGAATTTAAGATATCTTTCCTCAAAATAAGTTGGAGCACGGTCTTCAAAGCCTCCAGAAAAGCCAAATGGCCCAACTCTCACATTCGGAAGTAAATCACTTTCTGCCAGTAGTTCGTAGTCTGACAAAAAGAATATAAAACACAACATCATATAAATTTGTTGTATAGACTAACAACAGGAATGGAAACTGTCAAATTGAAAAGACTGGGAAAGTACTTCATTGTATTTTCTTAACAATCTTGGCATTTAATGGCTTGAGATTAGTGATGAGCGAGCGTGCTCGTTTAACCCTTTAACCGAGCTTGCTCGGTTGCTTACCGAATAGCTTCGGCGTGCTCATATATTATATTCGAGTCCCTGCGTCTGCATGATTTGCATCTGTTAGAGAATCCTTACATGTGTTGAGGCTGTCTAACAAACAAGCAATCCCTGCATGTGTTGAGGCGGTCTAACAGCCGCAAATAATGCAGACGCAGGGATTTGAACATAATTTACGAGCACGCCGAAGATACTCGGGAAGCACCCGAGCATGTTCAGTTAAAGGGTTAAATGAGCATGCTCACTCATCACTACTTGAGATCAAAGGAGTCCTACCTGGAGTGAATAAGCTGTTAAGCTCTCTTATAACTGCACGAAATGATGGCCGGAAATCTGGCTCATAGTCCATGCAACCGTTGATGAGATTTGCAAGCTCGATCCATTTGGGTGTGGGGAGTTGATGCCGATCTTCATAAAACTGCAATTTCTAGATGACAAGTAAAATATATATAATCCTGAAATTCATTCTTAAATTCTAAAAAGGCTTTTCCCGTTTCTGAAAAATAAACTGCTGCCGGGACGCAAAGGATAACAAAAAAAACAAAAAAACAACTAACATACTTCACTCACCCTCCCAAGGTCCAGCACCAAGTCTCCACCATTGCTCCTGGTGTCTGTTATTGTCTGCATCGTTGACGTCATGACGATAGCACTGCATCCAATAACTGAGCTCAGCAATAATGCCAAAGCCGACCAAACGTGATGCACAGAGCTGCTGAGCTCACTGTTTGGCTGCAGTGCTGTCGACGTGACATCAGCACTGCAGACAATAACAGGCCCCGAGAACAATGGCGGAGATTCAGTGATGGACCTGGAGTGGGTTAATAGAGAACAGGTTTGTTTGTTTTTTTCAAATAGACAAACTGCAGCCAGAGGGACAAGTATTTCCCCAAACTGGAAAACTCCTTTATCGAAAGGCAAACAGAAACTACAGATGCAAGAAACTGACATTATACCTCACAATATGTAGCTGGAACGCAATGATGGCTGACCTTACATAGCCTAGCCATATTGTTCTGTAATGTTTTAACATACCGACTGCTGAACTTTATATGCAATAACTGCTCTGCCAACTTGAGTCTGATGGAATATCATGTAAAGACCATGATGAAAGAAGTACTTCCAGTAATTTATGTGACTTGCTGCAGTATAGCTCTACAAGTCACCCAGATACTGTTGGTGGATCTTACTACTGATGTTAGAAAGTTTTCTAAAGTAAAATTTTTTTTTTTCAATTATCACACACACATTATTATTGTTTTCTGGATGTAGAAATACAGATTATAAATTGTATAATGAAAAATTAAAAGTGGGTGTCAGAGTTCTTGACATTTTTTTTCCCAATGGGCGAAATGTGATAAAATAATAAAAGAATGTGTACCCTCACTGCTGTTCCAGCTCTGTAGCTGTGGCCCTCCCCACTGGTCCATGTTTATTTCGTTGCAGCGATAACGTGCTGTCTACCACAAGTGACCACTACCGCCAATCAGTGGCTTCCGGTCATATCATAGACACGTGTTCAGCTTCTTAAAAGACAATGCACAGAGCTATCCAACAGTGTATCCATCATATGACCAGAAAAGATTTTTAGCCATAAGAAGTCAACAATAAAGGTTCCCATTTGATGACTACAAGCATAGTTCTTCAAAGCCAGAAGGGGCTTCACACCAGGTATATTAGAAAAATATATATTATGGCTATAGTATCACTTTTAATTATAAAATTAAATGTTTTCATTTGAAGATACAGGAAAGTACCTAAATGAGGTCTGAATCTTCACCAGATGATGCCACCATAGCTCAGTAGTAGATATTTTACAAGGAAAATCTAGACTTTTTCCATTCATCATAAGCTCTGACTTACTCTTTGAGAATCCAGTGCACTGAGCGGTTTATCACCACCACTACATACTTCCCATAGGGTGGTGCCAAAACTCCACTTGTCTACCATTGGGCTGAGATTTTTGGGATTGTCGATGCACTCAGGAGCAACCCATGGAATCCGTTCCAGAAGAACTAAACGGGGAAAAAATTGACAGGAACACTGAGATATATAGTTTCACAGAGTGCTGGCTTCAATACTTAACTTCCATTCCAATCTCTGAATACAGCACAGAGTGGAAACTGAGACTCCCCAATGAAATCATAAAGCATTGTGAATATTACAAGTAAACAACTTTTTACAAGATAAATCGTGCAAATGTAAAGCCGAGAGTAAAGGCATTAGTAAACCACACAAGAAGATATAAAAAAGTCTATAATCACCTTTAGTAAATCATTTAATTATTTTATATGATTTACTTATATAGTAAGTTCATATTGTTGCATATTTTTTCCGCATCTCCCTGGCAGGAAAAACACATGTGGATTGTACATGCATTTTCCTGCCAGGGACATGCGGATGTGAAGCGTTCTACACATGCATTTCTGCATGCGGGTTATCAAGCGCTTTCCAAGCAATTTTAGCATCACTTAGAAAGTGCTTGACAACTTGGTCACACTATATAAATCATGCAACCGGCATGGATTTATATAGTGTGACCAAGTTAATAGTTGAAAAGAAGAATAAAAATGGTAAAAAAAAAACACATTATACTCACCTTCTGATGGCCCCCGGTCTTTTCTCCGCTGCATCCGGTGTCTTGGGCGGCTCGTGGTGGTGTGAAAGGACCTTTCATGACGTCATTTAGTCATATGACCGGTCACGTGACCGCCGAAGTCAGTGGTCGCGTGACCTGTCACATGACTAAATGACATCAACCGCAGGTCCTTTCACACCACCGCGAGCCGTACAAGAGACCGGACGCAGCGGAGAAAAGACTGGGGGACATCGGAAGGTGAGTATAATGTTTATTTTTAATTCTTTCTTTAACAGGTACTATGGTACCCGGGTCTGGAGGAGAGTCTCCTCTTCTCCAGACCCGGGTACCATCCGCACATTGAATAGCTTAATATTCGCATGTGCACATGTAGTCATGCGGATATGAAGCGTTTCAATGCAAGTCAATGGCGGCAATTACGCTGCGTGTCTGCAAAATTAATGGAAATGCTGCGCATTTTTCGAAATTGATAATCCGCAACGGAAATTTCAGCAGTTTGTGAACAGAACATGCGGATTATCATTGGGGACCATGGGGCATGTATTACCAAGTGTTTTTTAAGCGTTTTCGCTGCTGAAATTCCGCGGCAAAAATGCTTGAAAAACGCATAGTGGGCACGCAGCCCAAGAGAAATATGTGGGGAGTAAACCACTGTATAAACATACAATGGCATAGTTAGGCTAATAACTCCTTATAGAAAAAACCCCGAATACCATAAGGAATACTGTTTTTTACTTTATATAAGAAAGAAAAGCAATTCTAAAATTACAACCTTTTCACATATGCTAGGTACATTGGGACCTATGGATATATTTGGCATGTTCACCAGTAGGTTTTCCAGCATACAGTAATTGTAATGAAAAAAACTGATGTGCACAGATCTTAAAGGATCATTCTCGTGTGCACAGAATGGTAGACTGTGCAAGTTTGCCATTTCTATCTGCTACCAGTCTCTTCCTATCCCTGATCTTCTATTCTTTAGTTTACTACTTGTGGCCAAGACACTGCTCTGAACCTGGCTGGGATGGCTGGAGAACACGGTTTTCTCCTGATCCGGACAGTTTCAGTGTCACTGTGCTCCTTCAATTCTACAGAGGCAAAGGCACTTTCATATAGCAACACTGGAGAGAGGACCGTTCAGGCCAACAGCACAACAATGCTGCTGGCCTGAAGTGTCACTCAATCTGGAGTTTCGCCTCCCAGTAAGCAGGAAACTGGGAATCAGGGGAGCAGTGCGCTCCTGAAGACATATCATGAGACAACCCCTTTAAGTATTATACCAGCACTACGGTCCCAAGTAAAAACTATTATGACAGGTTCATGTGAAATGAAGCGTTGGTCTGACCTTAAAGTAAATTGAGTAAATGCCATATCTTTGCTGACAACTACACAGAATACATTATGGTCCACCAAAACCAACTGAACAGCTGCCATGTAGACACACTTACTTTCTCTCGGTAGAACAGCAATACTGATTCCTGGATCACTGAGCTTAATGAAAGCAGGATTTCCTGTCTTCCGGTCTTCTTCTCTGATGAGCAGAATGTTCTTAAGACACACATTACCGTGTACTAGATTTCGATCTTCCTAAAATATGAAAAATGTGAAAAAGGTTAACAGTGGATCAAAAATAATAAATAAGATTAATGAGATCAAGAACATATAAAAGAAATGGTAAAATAAGCCATTTGCAACAATTTACATCTTGTTAACAACCAGCACAAAAATGTTTATGATTCATTCACATAAGGTAAAGCAAAAATTAGATCATAAAAACATATGTTCTTCCATTATAAGTACAATTGTGAAATCATCATTAGCTGTCTAGCGGACTTCTAACTAATGGTTTTAAACATCTATCAATTGTCAGCACAATTGGTAGACTTCTAGAATAATAATAATTTTTATTTTTATAGCACCAACATATTCCGCAGCACTTTACAATTTTGGAGGGGACTTGAACAGATATGGCTTGTTTCCATAAAGTACCCATTAAAACATAACACTTATTAGATTATCTTAAAAAATTGACTATTTTTAAAAATAATCTAATAAATGTTATTTTTTAACGGGTACTTTATGCAAACAAGCCGTAATTGATAACCCGAAACTACGTGAACCGGACTTGTACAGACAATAAGGACATTACAGAATAAACCTAACTCAGATACCAAAAGGAGTGAAGGCCCTGCTCGCAAGCTTACAGTATATGAGGAAATAGGGGAGACACTAAAGAAATGGATCGTAACAATAATTGACAAGTGAAAAGATAGAAAACAACCTTGTCCTTACGGCTGAATGTAATGGTTTATTCAGAACACATTGTATATAAAGTAGTTGAATTTGCAGAATTGTCAGTTTCTTCCTATAAAAGTACAGTTGTGCCTCGATTGTATATAAAAAAAAACAAAAAAAAAACAAAACTATGAGAACTGCAATGAAGTCCAATGGACAAGCTTATTAAACAAGCTGGGGCAGTGATTTCATAAATGGTGACATGTAAATGATCTTACAAAGTCAGGCACAGATCTACTGGTCCATTATAATATGCCTAAGTGGTTTATAAAAATGTATAAAGCACTTCTTTCTCAAGTCTGCCTTCAGATGCATTCAAAAGTACAAGTCTTTCAAGTGACCACATGAATAGTGGAAAATTACACTACACTAGAGTTACTAAGAAATGAGTAACTTTTATACTCTGAGAAAAGATACCTGGGAACAGATTGTGAGGTTATGTGAGGACACGCTAACAGTTCCTTGGAGCGCCCCAGGTCAAGTAAGGGCACCAAACCTGGACACTAATAAAACCACATAAGCAGGGTAGGGTTTTCAGTCAATAAACGAACACTTGATAGACCTTATTAGTCTGGTTTTTTAAAACATCTGCTCACTTAGTGATAAAACAAGTGAAGCTCCAGCCTCTTCTGTAAATGTAAGTAAACATGCAGATTTAGTTTTTTTTAAAGTTCAACCAAATACTTATTTAGTATACCCAAATGTCACACAAAGATAAGTATATCAAACTTCCTAAATAATATACTACACAAACAAGCAAGCAATAGACACTCAGTTTATTGAATTGAATTTTTATTGAAGATAAATTTAAAAACCTTTAAAACAAGTACAAAGCAGGGACTTTCATATGGCCAACAATGTAAGACACTCCTGTGTGTAGAGAAAGGAGAAGGTGTACTAGTCTGTAAACAGTATTCACTCACATATTGCAATATTCTCATAAATATAAAAGTGCAAGTGCCATATGGGAAGATAATAGAGATATCTATAAACAATATTCACTCACATATTGCAAAATTCCCATAGAAATAAAGGTGCAAGTACCATATGGGAAGATGCTAATGGTATATCATGAATAATGATTAAGAGAATACACTGATAGAAAGATAGATAATGTGATTTGTCTACTTCCATAAGTCTCTGCTAGAATCTGTACATGTCAGTGCTCCTGTGCTACCCTGACGAAACCGTTTCACCAAAGCTTCTTCAAAAAAAAAAAAAGGGGGGGGGGTGCTTTTTTAAGAAGCTTTGTTGGCGAAATGGCAGCACAGGAGCACTGACATGTACAGACTCTAGCAGAGACTTATGTAAGTAGATGGATCACATTATTTTTCTGTCAGTGTATTCTCTTAATCATTATTCATGATATGCCATTAGCATCTTCCCATATGGTACTTGCACCTTTATATTTATGGAAATTTTGTAATATGTGAGAGAATCTATTTTATAGATACTTCTATCATTTTCCCTTATGGCACTTGCACTTTTATATTTATGAGAATATTGCAATATGTGAGTGAATACTGTTTACAGACTAGTACACCTTCTCCTTTCTCTGCACACAGGAGTGTCTTACATTGTTGGCCATATGAAAGTCCCTGCTTTGTACTTGTTTTAAAGATTTTTAAATTCATCTTAAATACAAATTTAACATTTTAATAGTCTTTGTGCCTTCCCTCAAACTGAGCTTATATTGCTCTTGTTTGTTTGTGTAGCAAATACTTATTTAACCAATATATAAAAGAGAAAGGTGCACTGAGCAGCATAATGACCAGTTTCTCTCACATATACTTTATCAGCATTTCCACCATAAAAATGTACATGGGTCCATATGCTGCATTGGACAAAGTGATTTTGCTGCAAACTGGGGTAAAACACTCTTTGAAAACTACACGCTTTGAAAATTTTGCAACTTTTGGCATCTTCAAGCAGCTCTGCAAAAATGGTGGAACTGGGACCAGGCATTACTTGCCCACGACCGCTTATCAAATTTATTAAAAGTGCTGGCGTTTTTATGCCATAAATTATACTCCAGTCCTGGACAGGAGTAACATTTCTGGTGAGGAGCACACCACTAATAAAACGCGCCAACTTCATTAAGTGGCGGGTACCTCTTAATGAATCTGCACATATTACTCAAGCACAGTCTTCATTATTACTGGTGTACGGATAACCCAATCTTAATGAATCAGGGCCTATGAGCTATTGTGTTAGTCAGTTTTCAGAGACCAAGAGGGTAATTTTTCATTCCCTCTGTACCAGTTTCCTGGCAGCACAAGGCGCGTTTATGCAAACATTTTTCAACTTTTTGCTCTTTGGTGTTGACCTTAATTTTTTAAAAAGTGGGCCCTTAGTAAACGAGAGTACTACTATGCAACAAACTTACTATACTGTATGTCAGAACACTAAAGTAAATTATATCATAAATCTACACACGTGGATAGCCAAGAGATGTGCCAAATTCATTAACAGGTGTGTGCATCTTAATAAATTTGGTGCACAATATCCCAGTGGGTATCTGGGATAAGACTGGTGTATAGAACACCACATTGAATAAATTCCATAATATACAGATCTGTCATTTGGGACAAATCTGAATGCTTCGTACTGTAGATACTAAAAGTGTGACCGTGTCAGCCAAAGGGCCTTCATCATTTCAATACTTAGTGGATAAGTTAATAATTTGTAACTGTGTACCTAAATGAACAACCTGTACGCCAGAACTAGAAGTACACCATGGTTTCCTTGAGGAAGAAGTTATGTACAAAGTTAACTTTGCTTACAAGAAAATACCCTATATACTCGAATATAAGCCGACTTTTTCAGCACATTTTTTATGCTGAAAAAGCCCCCCTCGGCTTATACTCTGGTATATACTTATATATGTATAGTATATACCGGTGGTGGTGGGGGGGGGTTTCGGCGGCGAAGGGAACACAGGCAGTAGCCGGCTGCTGTAGCTACCATGTGTGCCCGCTGCTAAAGAGAATGAATATTCACTCTTCTCCAAGCCCATAGGAGAGGAGAAGAGTGAATATTCATACTCTCTAATAGCGCACAATGTAGCCGCAGCTGCCAGCTTCCAGTAGGCTCAGCGATCCTCTGTGCCCGCTATTAGAGAGTATGAATATTCACTCTTCTCCACTTCCATGGGCGTGTAGAAGAGTGCATATTCATTCTCTTTAGTAGCAGGCACACTGGATAGCGCTGCTGACTGTGTGCACTATTAAGGAGAATGACTATTCACTATTCTCCACGCCCATAGTCCCGGCATGGAGAGCAGTGAATATCCCCGCAGCTCACCTCGGTGTCTGAGGTCGCATGGCATAGATGCTGAGGTGAGCTGCTGCTGACAAAACAGGACGCAGCCCTGGAGCAGAGGGAAGGAAGATAAGTAGGAGTGTTTATTTGTTTCATATGTGCAGTGATGGGGGTCCATGTATACCAGGATTGGGGGTCCATGCATACCAGGATTGGGGATGAGGGGTACCATACATACCAGGATTGGGGATGAGGGGGTCGGAGGTCATGCATACCAGGATTGGGGATGAGTGGGCAATGCTTACCAGGATGGGGATGAGGGGGCCATGAACACCAGGATTGGGGATAAGTTGGCAATGCTTACCAGGATGGGGAAATTTACCAGTAGCTGCTGCATTTCTCACCCTAGGCTTATACTCGAGTCAAAACGTTTTCACAGTTTTTTTGTGGTAAAATTAGGTGCCTCGGCTTATATTGGGGGTTGGCTTATACTCGAGTATATACGGTATGGATCAGTACCTCAAATGCGACTCATTCCCTTCATCTGCTTAGCACATACATCAATTATTACCGTAACTAAACAGAATAAAGCAATGCATTCTTACCCAAAAAATAGTAAATACTCACAAGAAAGTGCATGGCCCAAGCCAGCTGTTTTGAAACTTCCAATTTCCACATAATATTAACCAAGTTTTTGTTTTTCTTCAGGTATATGTCCAATGAGCCAAATTTTGCATATTCCTGTACAAGAATACCTAACGAAAAAAAATTATATAAATTATATGTTATATAGTTATATATTTCTTTATTAACTCATGATTCATACTCTAAAAGGGTTTTTCATTTGTTCCAATTCAGTAAAAATCACAAATACCACACACAATAACATTAGCATACCCAAACTCGGGACTTCTATGAGCCAGTGCATAAAAAAAAAATAAAAAAATAAATAAAGCACCTCCCTAAAATATAGCTACACGAGCCATATAAAGATACAATTATACAAAAATTTCCTTACCCTCTGCTCTATTAAATTTAAATATGAAAATCCTATTGGAAATATTGGTAAACAAGGGGCAAATAAGTAACACACAAACAAAGTGCGTACAGAGTACAAGTGAACAGCGGGCTCACTTACTACAGTAGATGGAGATATAGCGGCTCAGCGCCCCAGTAGATCTCCATTACTTGTAATACACTAATTGTCTCTTCAGAGAGGAAGAGGACTAGAACTTTAGTGTCACCTATATGAAGTAGCAATCCTAAAAGTCAATATCGACTCTCTAACAAGCCTTGTCACATGACTTAGGATAAAAGCCAGAACCAGAATCTCAATTTGCAGACACTGTATTTCAGGGTGCTGCCCCTTCTTCCTCTCTGAAGAGACAATTTGCATATTTCCCAGAGAAGCATTGCAGCTTAAAATTCTACTCACCTTGACATGCTTAACATGTTACTCTATGATGAGGGGCAGTACCCCGAAACACAGTTTGCAAATTGAGATTTTAGTTCTGGCTTTTATCCAAAGTCATGTGACAAGGCTCGTTAGAGAGTCGATATTGACTTTTAGGATTGCTACTTCCTATAGGTGGCACTAGAGTTCTAGTCCTCTTCCTCTCTGAAGAGACAATTTGCATATTTCCCAGAGGAGCATTGCAGCTTAAAAGTCTCCTCACTTTGACATGCTTAACATGTCACTCTCCGCAAGGAGAAATGTTACCCCTTGGATCCTTATGTGTTACTCATTTACCACCATTTCCAATAGGATTTTCATATTTAAACATACTGAATTTTCCTTACCTTCTGCTCTATTTAGTATCATTTGTATCTTTATATAGTTTGTGTATCTATATTTTAGGGAGGCACACAGTTTGGGCTATTTATACATTGGCTCACATACTGTATTTTTCGGACTATAAGACGCACCTAGGTTTTAGAGGAGGAAAATAGAAAAAAAAATGAAAGCAAAAAATGTGGTCATGATGCACTGTTAAGTGTCAGCAGCAGACTCCCACCCCCTTAATAGGGGTAATGTCCCCCAATTGTTAATATCCCCCATCCTGGTATATATGGCTCCCTCCTTCCTGTTATATGTGGCCCTCATCCCCATCCTGATATGCATGGCACCCCTCATCCCCATCCTGGTATGCATGGCACCCCTCATCCCTCTTCCTGGTATGCATAGCACCCCTCATCCCTCTTCCTGGTATGTATGGCCCCCCTCATCCCTCATCCTGGTATGTATGGCCTCCTTCATCCCTCTTCCTGGTATGCATGGCACCCCTCATCCCTCTTCCTGGTATGTATGGCATCCTTCATCCCTTATCCTGGTATGTATAGCATCCTTCATCCCTCATCCTGGTATGTATGGCACCCTTCATCCCTCTTCTTGGTATGCTTGGCACCCCCTGATCACCATCACGCTGCACACAAAAAATAAACAATTATACTCACCTCCTCTCTGTGTGCGTGGGGAGCAGTGACTATTCACTCTCCTTAATAGCGTGCACACTGGAACCGCAGTGCGGCTCCTGCTGCAGCCGGCGTTCACGTGTGCCAGCTATTAAAGAGCATGAATACTCACTACAACACACTCCCATGGAAGTTGGTTGTAGTTAATATTCATGGTCTCTAATAGAGGGCACACTGACCGCAGAGAGCAGCAGAAGCCGCACTGCGGGTACAGTGTGCGTGATATTAAGAAGAGTGAATGTGCGTGGGGAATAGTGACCACAGTCCCAGCGTGGGGAGCAGTGACTATTCCGGCACAGCATCTCACAGTGTGAGGGCGCATGGCAGTTACGCCATGCGCAGCTCACAAAGTGACATCCCTGTCAGCAGCAGAGCAGCACGCAGTGCTGGAGGAGAGATGAGGTGAGCATAATTGTTTATTTTTTTGTGTGCAGCGTGATAGGGATCAGGGGGTGCCAAGCATACCAGGATGGAGGGGTGCCAAGCATACCAGGATGAGGGATGAAGGGTGCCATACATACCACGATGAGGGATGAAGGGTGCCATACATACCAGGGTGAGGCTGCACCTAGGATGAGGAATGAAGGGTACCATACATACCAGGGTGAGGGGTGCCAAGCATACCAGGGTGAGGGATGAAGGGGGCCATACATACCAGGATGAGGAATAAAGGGTACCATGCATCGCAGGAAGAGGGGCGCCATGCATCGCAGGAAGAGGGGCGCCATGCATCGCAGGAAGAGGGGCGCCATGCATCGCAGGAAGAGGGGCGCCATGCATCGCAGGAAGAGGGGCGCCATGCATCGCAGGAAGAGGGGCGCCATGCATCGCAGGAAGAGGGGCGCCATGCATCGCAGGAAGAGGGGCGCCATGCATCGCAGGAAGAGGGGCGCCATGCATCGCAGGAAGAGGGGCGCCATGCATCGCAGGAAGAGGGGCGCCATGCATCGCAGGAAGAGGGGCGCCATGCATCGCAGGAAGAGGGGCGCCATGCATCGCAGGAAGAGGGGCGCCATGCATCGCAGGAAGAGGGGCGCCATGCATCGCAGGAAGAGGGGCGCCATGCATCGCAGGAAGAGAGGCGCCATGCATCGCAGGAAGAGGGGCGCCATGCATCGCAGGAAGAGGGGCGCCATGCATCGCAGGAAGAGGGGCGCCATGCATCGCAGGAAGAGGGGCGCCATGCATCGCAGGAAGAGGGGTGCCATGCATAGCAGGAAGAGGGGTGCCATGCATAGCAGGAAGAGGGGTGCCATGCATAGCAGGAAGAGGGGTGCCATGCATAGCAGGAAGTCTGGTGTCTTGCATAGCAGGAAGTCTGGTGTCTTGCATACCAGGATGAGGGGTGCCATGCATACCAGGATGAGGGGTGCCATGCATACCAGGATGAGGGGTGCCATGCATACCAGGATGAGGGGTGCCATGCATACCAGGATGAGGGGTGCCATGCATACCAGGATGGGGGTGTACCATGCATACCAGGATGGGGGTGTGCCATGCATACCAGGATGGGGGTGTGCCATGCATACCAGGATGGGGGTGTGCCATGCATACCAGGATGGGGGGGTGCCATGCATACCAGGATGGGGGGTGCCATGCATACCAGGATGGCGGGGTGCCATGCATATCAGGATGGCGGGGTGTACCATGCATACCAGGATGGGGGTGTACCATGCATACCAGGATGGGGGTGTACCATGCATACCAGGATGGGGGTGTACCATGCATACCAGGATGGGGGGGTGCCATGCATACCAGGATGGGGGGGTGCCATGCATACCAGGATGGGGGGGTGCCATGCATACCAGGATGGGGGGGTGCCATGCATACCAGGATGGGGGGGGGGTGCCATGCATACCAGGATGGGGGGGTGTCATGCATACCAGGATGGGGGGGTTCCATGCATACCAGGATGAGGGGTGCCATGCTTACCAGGATGGGGAGGGAGGGGGGCATGCATACCAGAATGGGGAGGAGGGGGGCATGCATACCAGGATGGGGGGGTGCCATGCAAACCAGGATGAGGGGTGCCATGCAAACCAGGATGAGGGGTGCCATGCAAACCAAGATGAGGGGTGCCATGCAAACCAGGATGAGGGGTGCCATGCAAACCAGGATGAGGAAGGGGGGCATGCATACCAGGATGGGGGTGTACCATGCATACCAGGATGGGGGGGTGCCATGCATACCAGGATGGGGGGGTGCCATACATACCAGGATGGGGGGGTGCCATGCATACCAGGATGGGGGGGTGCCATGCATACCAGGATGGGGGGGGGTGCCATGCATACCAGGATAGGGGGGTTCCATGCATACCAGGATGGGGGGGGGTTCCATGCATACCAGGATGGGGGGGTTCCATGCATACCAGGATGGGGGGGTTCCATGCATACCAGGATGGGGGGGTGTCATGCATACCAGGATGGGGGGGGTGTCATGCATACCAGGATGGGGGGGGTTCCATGCATACCAGGATGGGAGGGTTCCATGCATACCAGGATGGGGGGGTTCCATGCATACCAGGATGGGGGGGGTTCCATGCATACCAGGATGGGGGGGGTTCCATGCATACCAGGATGGGGGGGGGTTCCATGCATACCAGGATGGGGGGGGTTCCATGCATACCATGATGGCTGGGTGCCATGCATACCAGGATGGGGATGGGGGCCACGTATCACAGTAAGGGTGGCCATATATACCAGGATGGAGGATATTAGTACAGAATTGGGGGACATTACCCCTATAACAGTGTCAGCAGCAGACGCCCTCCCCTATTAACAGTGTATCATGACCCCCTTTTTTCCTCCTCTAAAACCTAGGTGCGTCTTATAGTCCGAAAAATATGGTATGTTTTACTCTGAAACAGAGGCATTTCAGAGAAACACATTGTTGAAAATGGCGGACAGTCACAGAGGTATGTTCCTGCCGGCTTCTCCCTGCCCCACTTACCTAGATTGACAGGTCTCTCCCTACGTATTTCTATATGGCAAGACCTGTCTGCTGAGCGGGCAGGAAAAAGCTGGCACACATACCTATGTGACTTGTCACAGAGGTTAAAGTCCTTTCTTTGACTATGCTTTTCTATGAAACACTCTAGGGATTCAGAGTGAAACATACATGTCCCTAATGAGGGAGCTTTATTCATGTAGCCAGTAGTTTGGGCAGCATGAATTATATGACAGATTCTCTTTAAACCTTTAGGGTAGAATGAATGTACCGTATTTTTCAGACTATAAGACGCACTGGACCATAAGACGCACCCCAAATTTTAGGGGGGAAAATAGGAAAAAAAATATTTTTTATAAGATGGGGGTCCGTCTTATAGTTTGAATAGGTATCTTACCTGGGGGGGCGGTGGAGCTGGGGGTCACAGGAGGCAGGGTCCTTCAGGAAGCTGGCGGAAGTGGAGGCCTGCTGGTACCTGGTAGCTTGGTGCCCTGGTACCTGGGGTGCTGGGGGCCGGTGGCCTGGTACCTGGGGGCCTGGTACCTGGGGTGCTGGTGGTCTGGTGCCCTGGTCCTGGTGACCTCGTACCTGGGGTGCTGGTGCTGGTGTATTGCTGTGGTGGTGGAGCGGGATCTCAGGGTGGCGGCGGAAGAAGAGGTGAGGCGGGCCAGTATCTGGCTGGGGGCCGGGCCTGGCCGGGTACCGGGGCCGGGGTATTGCTGTGAGCGGAGTGGCAGAGCAGAGTGAGCGGCTTCCGGTGGCCGCGGCCATCTTTCTGAAGCGGTGCTCTACAGGAAAATGGCCGCCGACTCAGCAGAGCGCATGCGCCGCCTCTGGCGGCCATTTTCCTGTAGAGCACAGCTCCAGGAACATGGCCGCGGCCACCGGAAGCAGCTCACTCTGCTCTGCCACTCCGCTCACAGCAATACACCGGCCCCCAGCCAGATACTGGCCCGCCTCACCTCTTCTTCCGCCGCCACCCTGAGATCCCGCTCCACCACCACAGCAATACACCAGCACCAGGCCCCCAGCACCCCAGGTACGAGGTCACCAGGACCAGGGCACCAGACCACCAGCACCCCAGGTACCAGGCCACCGGCCCCAAGCACCCCAGGCCCCCAGCACCCCAGGTACCAGGGCACCAAGCCACCAGGTACCAGCAGGCCTCCACTTCCGCCAGCTTCCTGAAGGACCCTGCCTCCTGTGACCCCCAGCTCCACCGCCCCCCCAGGTAAGATACCTATTCAAACTATAAGACGGACCCCCATCTTATAAAAAATATATTCTTAAAAAAATTATATTCTTCCGCCGCCGTCCTGCGATCCCGCTCCACCACCACCGGTAAGTTGCGTTCGGACCATAAAACGCACCCCCCCATTTTCCTCCCAAATTTGGGGGGAAAAAAAGTGCGTCTTATGGTCCGAAAAATACGGTATATACTTTTTAGTATTTGAGTTAAAGGATATATTAGCATGCTGTCTATGCCAAGTATTTGAAAAATACATCTCCATATAGTAGAGAACTGCATAAACAGCCAATTCCCAATACTTTTACTGGAATTGTCCCTTTCTGACAACACAGGAAGGTGTCAATAAAAACTGTCATTTTTAACAGCAGTTTGTATCATATTTCAAAAACATATTACTGGAATGTTCTCACTTCTCTACCGTTACTTAATGTCATAGTACACACATGTAGCCACATTGGTATCCCTACATATCTGCGCTAGGACAGCAAAGCGAATAACAAACATTCTACTTACTCTCATCTCCACATACACAGACTCCGTAATTCAGAATCAAATGTCTGAACGACAGCTGGCTCATCATGCTTGCTGCTTCAAAGAAAGACTGAAAGTCAATGGAAGAGAAAAGAATAAAATATCAACGATAAAGAAATTAGTACAGCTTTCATAGTCAGGATAACAAGACCATTATTGAGTATTGAAATCAATGAATACCATTTATTCATTATTTACTCATGAAAAAATCAAAGTTCAACCCGTATGAATTCTATAGATTTCCATAACAGAACATAATAAAAAAACCATCTTGTCCCTGGAAGGTCTAAAATTAGGTAAATACAACCTCAGATAAATAACACAAAATAAATTACACTGTTATTATTTATTTACCAAAAACTAGGCCAAAATGTAGAAGCAATGTGAGAAGAATTAAGTACACCCTTTGAATTAATAGCTTGTAGAAGCAATGACTTGGAAGTCTTATGGTTTGTTCAAATGCAACTTTTCAAACTTAAGCCATGCAACCATGTTCCTTCTAGAAAGATCCTCTTTCTTGTCAAACCTTCCAAACAAGCCATACTTGTTCAGTCTTTTTCTAACTGTACCATAATGTACATTTAAAATGAAGCCTTTAGAGTCTGAGCTCTAGGTCTTGAGTATTTTGCTGGGACGACTTTCTACTCTCTTGAACGTTTTCCACTTGTGAATAATCTTTCTCACTCTAGAATGATGGACACCAAATTGTTTGGAAATTGCCTTATAACCCTTTCCAGATAGAGAAGCATTGGTTGCTGCTAATCTAAACTCACTGCTAGTGCTGTTCCCCCTTGGCATTGTGTTAACAAAGGCCTGAATGCTCCAAACCAACAAACAGCAAAGACTTCTGTTTTTTTATAGATGTGGTCACAGTATCTGAAACAATTAATCAGGGACATTTGATTAGTAGCACTTGGCTACTACTTTCCCTCCTAATAACTATGGAAGCAGTATGGGTGTACTTAAGGGTTTATTCACACACTGCTCCTACAGTTTGACCTAGTTTTAGTCATACAATAACATGGTGTAATTTATCAGGTGTTTATCTGAAGTTTCATTTACCCAATTTAAAGCTCTTCCAAGGACCAAACGTTTTATTTTTATTATGTCTTAAATTGAAAAACCATCAGATTCAAAGAGGGTGTACTTATTTTTTCTTAAAACCATTTATGTTCTGTTGATAGAATAGGAAGGTTAAACAGATGAGAGGGAAAATCCTTCAGGTGATTCAATAAAGTATGACCAAATAAACTGCACAAAGTAGTACTGAAAATATAAACTATATTAAATTGAATGTGTTAGTTGTACCTCAGAATAGTTCCGATGTGACTTATCCAAGACTTTGAGAAGAACTTCTGTTTCATGCATCTGATTGTAATCTCCAATTTCCTCCCGTTTTCCTCGAAAAATCTTAGTAAAAGTACCCTGCCCAAGATTTTCTACCTATTATGGGGAAAATGTAATTGTTAAAATTTCTACAAAAGCAATTTCTCAACCCTACTGGGCACTATTCTCTACAAATAAACATCTCTAAATGTGTGATGTGTTAATATGCAGCCCCTAAAGCTGACCATAGACTTAAGAGGTTTTCTCATCTCGTACATTGATGACCTATTCATGAATGTATAGTAGGTGCTGGTCCCAATAGTTTTCTGATTATCTAAAGAATGGGACCCCTAACACATGCTGCTGTCAGTGGAGAAGTGATTAGAATTCCCATACAAATTAATAGGAATTCTGAAGATCTCCACACTGACAGCAGCGGGCATCAGAGACACATTTTAGAGAGATGCATGCCCCAATGGTGGGACGCGCATCTGCTATACATTTACCTAATACCCCGTAGATATGCTACAAAAATATGACATGAAAATACTTGTTTAGAGTACTCCAGAGGCATATACAAATATTCCCTACTATGTGAGTGAAATTTCCCATTGAATGCCAGGCCTCCCATGCATTTTTTTGTGCCCAATAGTAAACTATAACATTGTGGCATTTACCTCCAACAACTAAGAAAAATACAATAAATAGAAGATTATTGCTAATAAAACTGTTTAGATCACTGACAAGAACAATCATATCTGTGCTTAGCGTAAGTGGAAATGACAGACCGTGGCGGAGGGGATGGTCTTGTTAATATGTATATGAATGCTGTAAATACATTTCAATCATCCTTGCTTTTTGAATATAGTCAAAGGGTGACAAAGACTGAACGTAACCAAATAAAATGTCATGTATGAAAGAAATACAAATTACTGAGAACTATAATAGTGGGAATGTCCCTCTTTTGGGTGTAACAGTACAGTGAACGGCGATTGCAGACAGGAGCCAGGGATGAGGGCGCGCCCATACCCACACTGTGTATACACCGACACGGACAATGTATGAGTGCTGCCAAGTTCTTTCAATGTCCATGTCCCTCAGATTAAGTTAAAGCAGTGCTCGATCTGGGTATCAGAATACAAATTGAAGCTGTGTTACAGGGCACTGAGCTCACGGTCACGCCAAGAGCCAATAGGGTAGTTTAATGTGTGTTTTGGGGGTGACAGACTCTCTTTAAAATAGTAGTACTATATAAACAGAATTTCTGTTAGAAACTTGTTTAACTTTTATTTATATAATAATTAACAAAATCCATCCTGTAATATGCAGTTAAACACTTGACCCTCATAACAACATTCTTCATATTCTGATGTCCCCTTCTCTTCAGATTTCAACAACTTTCTTCATCATCGACCACAATCTTTATATACGGCATCCTATTTATGGTCATTAGAAGTGTGAACTGGATTTCGTCAAGGTAAACTCTTAAGGAGGTTGTTCGCTACCTATAATTCCCTTTATAAATATCTATCTTTATTTTCAAACCACTTTTGTAATTTGCTTTATTATATCCTGCTCATCCTTATATGTCTTTTTTTGTTTTATATTAGTTCCTGTAAAATTTTGTTTGAGGGGAGTTTCAAACAGGACATCACAGGAGGATGGGCCTGCATTCACTTCCCAGCAGCTTCTATCACTCTTGTTGAAAGGAGATGTCATTAGGGGGAGGTGATAAAAGCAATGTCAGTGACAGAAGTGTCGCCTCACAGCTTCTGTCACTAGTTTGAAACAAACTGTCAACAGGGGGCAGCACTTATGTCACTCACTCTGCTTCTATCAATGCCCCATCGATGACAATTTGTTTGATGGTAGTAATCGAAGCAGTGTGGCAGCACTGTTGTCACTCCCCCTGCTTAGATCACCGCTCCCTGATGATGTCTCCTTTCAGGGAAAGAGGCTGAGGTGTCAGAAGAAGGGACTGTGGTGGCAGCAGCCACTGAAGCTGAAGTCATTTCATAATAGCTACTAAATCAGGACATCATCAGAGCACAGCGGTGACAAAAGCTCTGACACATGACTGCAGCTCCACCCCATGATGACATCCTGTTTCGACCATGTCGGGGGTGATAAAAGCTGCAGAGGAGTGACTGCAGAATCATCATTTTATGACCTCCCATTTGAGATCCCCCTGCAACGAAACATCACAGGAAGTTTAAAAAAACAAAAACAAAAAAAAACAGATAGAGGGATGAGCAGGATAGGGAATATTGTAGGGAATTTTATAATAGAACAAATTACAAAAGTGGTGGGGGCTTAAATATAGAGATGTATAAAGGGAATTTTAGGTATCTGGCCACCTCTTTAATCTGGAGATACAGATTATATTTATTTATTAAGAATCTGATATCTGGTGGTCACATCCACAAGACTACCAGCAGATGATAATAAAATTGGATTGCCTGTCAAACATTTGCTGGTAAATATTTTATGTGTAGAGCCAGCTTTAGGTGGCTTAGCTCATCCCTGCTTCATTGTTATATTGTCATTGTATAATCTTATTGAGATCTATAGTATTTCCTATTCTCTATCAACCAGTCACTTATGACTGCTGCTTCAATACTATGGACAGTGGAAAATCTCCAGAATAGCCCTACCTATCCAGTGATTGAAGATTCGGGCAAGAAAAACACTGTCTGTCCACATATTCATTTTTTGCCTACTTTTCTTTGGTTCCACATTCAATCCTGATCTTTGGATTTTACGATATAGAGTTTCAAATGGAAATTCGTTT
This sequence comes from Phyllobates terribilis, assembly GCF_046119375.1. Taxonomy (NCBI): domain Eukaryota; kingdom Metazoa; phylum Chordata; class Amphibia; order Anura; family Dendrobatidae; genus Phyllobates; species Phyllobates terribilis. The sequence continues at coordinate 160,094,600 of NW_027362761.1, forward strand.
GAAACAGGTTGTCCAGAATTATAAAAACATGGCAGCTTTCTCAAGAAACAGTGCCACATCTGTTCATGTATTATATGCGGTAGTGCAGCTCAGCTCTACTAAAGTAAATGGGGCTGAGTTGCAGTAACACACACACAAACTGTGGACAAGTGTGGTGCAGTTTTTAGAATAAACACCTTTAAATGGGTATTCCCATCTTCAATATCCTATCCCAATACGTAGTAGGTGTAATAATAATAATATTAGCAAATACCTTCAATTAGAAATGTAGTATAGTTCTTCTGATTCACTATGTCACTTACCCCATGTGCAGGGCATTGCAGTAGCTTAGGTTACGACCACTAACAACTAAATAACTGTCACTATATAAATGCTCGTTACCATGTATGCCCAAGCTACAGCAATGCCCTGCACATGGTAAGTGACATAGCGAATCAGAAGAACTATTCTACAATTCTAATTTGAGTTATTTACTAATATTATTATTACAGTTACTACATAGTGGCATCGGATCTTGGAGATGAGAATACCCCTTTACGTCTTATTTAAATGCATGTAACAATGAACAGGATAGCATTCACTGTATATAACGGTGTCTCTACTGAGTAACATACATAAGTCAAGTCTTCGCTCCTAATCTTGTGAAAGACCATTTGATTGACATTATTGTGTCGATGTAAGGAGGGTGATGTAGGCATGTCTGAGTCCTTGTTGCTCCTGAAGATAATCAAGTTTGATTTTTCTATAAAAGGGAAAAATTATACAAGATAAATATGTTGTGCAAAAATACATATAAGAAAATTATATATTCACTTTCATAAAGAAGTCGTGTTTATGTGACAACTCTATTGCCTAACTGCAGGATAGTTGATAAGCATCTGATCGATGGAGGTCAGTGCTCATCAGAACAGGTGTTCAGTGTCCCCTATTTGAATGGAGCAACAAATGGGCATGTGTGCTGCCGCGCCATTCATTGTCTGTGACACTGATGGATAGAGTAGAGAACTCGGCCATCTTTTTAAGTCTTAAACATAATGAGTGGAGCATCAGCGTGCATGCCTAACCATCTGTCCTCGTGATTATGGTTGTGGTTTATCAATCAATATTTTTCACATAATGAATTTATATGAAGTATTAAAGGGAATCTGTCAGCAGGTTTTTGCTATGTAATCTGAAGACAGCAGGAGATAAAGGCTGAAACATAAAATTCGGGGATGTGTCACTTGTCAAGTTGCGTGCTGTTGTTTACTAACTGTGAAGGATTTATCACTAAGAAATTAACATTGCCAGACTAGTCCGACAACTAAGCACCTCACTGTCTATGGACTTTGTACATGGACAGTCTGGTGTGGGCGGGGTTAGCTTTCTCAGCTCTGCTTGATGTTACATCTAAGAACTCTGATTGTGTGAGAACGGCTGCACCCAGTAAACTAAGTGATACATCGCTGGAATCAGCTTATCGTTGCCTACATCATGCTGCTCTCAGATGAGGTAGCAAAAACCTGCTGACAGATTCCCTTTAAAGCCTTGACTAGGTCTTCCTAGTCAAGGAGGTGCTGTTCGCATATTATCTATGCCCTTTTTGACTTGATTGATGTTCCCTGAGCTCAGGATGGGGATAAGGCGTTCACAGCTTGACTTTACTCAGCAATATCTACACATCCTTGACTAGGTACAGCTAATTAGCGTATAGAGCCAGCAAGCATCAGGTCCATGCTTTTAAAAGCCACCTTAAAGACTTACGCCCTGATTCATTAAGAATTGTGGTCATACCAATCTTGATGAGGGGGCGTGTTGTTGGAGACATTCCTGATTCATTAAGTAATTGCCGCTTAGTGAATCAGGAGCATCTGACAAGTGGCATGCGCCTCCCAACAAATCTTAGTCCAGTTGGGGGACTGGAGTAAGATTTCTGGTGTAAGGGACATGAATTAGACAAGCTGTAGCATTACATCCCCGCTGCGCTCCCTGTCCCGCACCAGCTTCTCCCATTTTGACAGGAAAAACTGGCGTGAAAACGCAAAAAGCAGTTTAAAAGCATTGATGGAATGAGACAGGTTCTTTTTAAATCTCATTTTCTACAAAATGACAACAATTCACCCGAATATTGTAGACTGCAGAAAGAAAAATTATTAGTAACTGATGGCAGCGTTGTGGCATATTTAGCATTACATTCTTTTATTGCATTCCATATCTTAAGGAATGTAATGTTCTATTTATTTGCAGCATTTAACTTTGAAACAAAACTAATTAATATTGTCAAATACAAAATGAATTATTGGCTTATGAATACAAAACACTACTTTTCCCCTATCTTGTATTAACTAGACCCCTTGTGCTTATAAATAAAAAAAAATAACTATTTATTTATAGCCTTACAAGAATGACAGTGATCTATCTTATCTATCTTTGACTTCTGTTCCAATGTGTTCTGTGCCTAGTGTAGTGTTTGGCGTAAAAGAACAAAACATTATTTCAGACCTTTTGTTTTAGGAGGGCAACATCTCGAAAACTGGAATATTATGCCATCAGACCGGACGGTTTCTTTTTGATAGCAATTTAACAAATCTTTTAGGGTGCCAAAATTTTTCTTAGCCCCTCTGAGGTTGTATTCTCCATTCGCGGTCTTTGTTATCAAGCAGTGTTTATACTCCGGCACACCAGCAAGCTGTACAGAAGGAAGACAGAAATATGTAAAAAATAGAAACGTCAGCATTTTTTTTTAGGAAAGTACAGAGATTTAGGTATAAAATGGTAAAAGGGAAAGTGACCAGGATATGAGTAAAGTGTGAATTCTCAATGGAGTGAGCAGACTTTGCAAGATTGCATTTGGAGAACATAAAAGGAAAAACGGTTTCCTTTTATTAATTACAAAAAGAGCAATTTAATTTATATCTATCTACCTATATATACAGTACAGACCAAAAGTTTGGACACACCTTCTCATTTCAAGATTTTTCTGTATTTTCATGACTATGAAAATTGTACATTCACACTGAAGGCATCAAAACTATGAATTAACACATGTGGAATTATACACTTAACAAAAAAGTGTGAAACAACTGAAAATATGTCTTATATTCTAGGTTCTTCAAAGTAGCCACCTTTTGCTTTGATGACTGCTGTGCACACTCTTGGCATTCTCTTGATGAGCTTCAAGAGGTAGTCACCGGAAATAGTTTTCACTTCACAGGTGTGCCCTGTCAGGTTTAATAAGTAGGATTTCTTGCCTTATCAATGGGGTTGGGACCATCAGTTGTGTTGTGCAGAAGTCTGGTGGATACACAGCTGATAGTCCTACTGAATAGACTGTTAGAATTTGTATTATGGAAAGAAAAAAGCAGCTAAGAAAAATGAGTGGCCATCATTACTTTAATAAATGAAGGTCAGTCAGTCCAAAAAATTGGGAAAACTTTGAAAGTGTCCCCAAGTGCAGTTGCAAAAACCATCAAGCGCTACAAAGAAACTGGCTCACATGAGGACCACCCAAGGAAAGGAAGACCAAGAGTCACCTCTGCTTCTGAGGATAAGTTTATCCGAGTCACCAGCCTCAGAAATCGCAGGTTAACCGGTTCCCGACCGCCCACTGTAGATAAACGTCGGCGCTTGCCGGGCTCTGTGCAGCGCCGACGTTTAAAAACGGTGGGTGGTCTCGCAGCGCTCAGGACCCCCAGGGTCCTGCAAGCGCTGCGATTCCGGTGCAGAGCGTTAGCTCTGACAGGGAACATCATCGGGACCTGATTAGATCAGGTCCCAGTGATGTTAACCCTTAGCTGTCTTCTATATGCTGTGATCTATAGTGATCGCGGCATATAGGAGACAGCAGGAGGAGAGGGGGTCGTCAACTTACCTCTCCGAAGACCTCCGAGTCCTTCCAGGACCTGGGGTTGCTATGGCAGCTGGAGGTCACATGACCGCCTCCAGCTCTGCCATATATGGTGTCCTGTCTGGCTCAGCTGCAGCTGTAGCCAGACAGGAGACTCTGACTGAAACAGTCAGGGAAGATCTCATGTAATGTAATATATGTCTATTACATTACATGAGATCAGAGATCAGAAAAATAAAAATTAATGTCCCATACAGGGACTAAGAAAAAATGTGAAAAAAAGTAAAAAAAAAAGTTTTTAAACTATTAATAAAAAAATCACAAAATAAATAAAAATAAATAAATAAAATATTAAACCAATAAATCCGTATATTTTTACAAAACCAAAAAAAGTACACATATTTGGTATCGCCGCGTCCGAAACAACCCGAGCTATAAAACTGTCACACTAATTAACTCCTTCTGTGCACACCGTAATAAAAATAAATAAAAAACGGAGCAAAAAAATATGCTTTTTCATCATATTGCCAAACAAAAAGTGGAAAAAAATGCGATCAAAAAACAAAATAGAAATAAAAATGGTACCACTGAAAACGTCATCTTGTTACGCAAAAAAAAAGCCGCCATACAGCTCCATCAGCCGAAAAATAAAAAAGTTATAGCGCTCAGAATAAAGCAATGCAAAAAAAATATTTTTTTCTATAAAATAGTTTTATTGTGTAAAAGCGCCAAAACATAAAAAAAATACAGTAAGTGTAGTATCGCTGTAAACGTACTGACCCGAAGAATAACGCTGCCTGATCACTTTTACCACACGCAGAACGGCATAAAAAAAAAACTCAAAAAACAATTCCTGAATTGTTTGTTTTTGTTAATTTTACCTCCCAAAAAACGGAATAGAAAGCGATCAAAAAATGTCACGTCCCCAAAAATGGTACCAATAAAAATGTCAACTCGTCCCGCAAAAAACAAGCCGTCACATGACTCTGTCGGCCGAAATATGGAAAAATTATAGCTCTCAAAATATGGTGATGCAAAAACTAGATTTTGCAAAAAAAGCGTCTTTTAGTGTGTGACAGCTGTCAGTCATAAAAACCCGATATCAATCTGGTATCTCTGTAATCACACCGACCCGAAGAATAAAGTAATCTAATCAGTTATATCACACTAGGAACGGCGTAAAAAATAAATAAAACCAATTCTTCACCTGCTACTGATTTGTTTATTATGTCCCCAAAGATCCCAGTAAGGCTCTGCCCACATTTATCCTGTGCTCTGCGCTGAGCACTTACACCAGAGTTTCCGTGTAAATCTCTGAAATACATGATTCAGCCGGAACCCATGACGGAAGATTCCCTGTAATGAGACAGATATAGGCCACTGTGGACGCCGTCTAGCCTGGGATCCCACGGTGTCATTTGTTTTAGGCGTGCATAAAAGTGCGGTTGGCCACAGTTTTGTGCACTTCTGAAAAAAAGGACACCGCTACACAGAGGCCAGACGGTGTCCAGAGTAACTCTGCTGCCTCATTACAGTGAATGGATCCTGCAGGGGTTTCATCTGAATTACATCACTTGGAAATTTAGATGGAAACCCCGATGTAAGTGCTCAGCCTAGAGCGCTGGATAAATGTTACGTAAAATGTTCCCAATAAAAGCTTCAACTCAGTCCTCAAAAAAAGCTAGTCCCCACTCAGGTCCGTCATCTGTTAAAAATATAAGGGACTTCCAAGTTACTGGTAGCAGAAAGGCTCTGGAAAAGCAAAATGACCCTTGCCCCCCAAAAGAAATTCAGAAAATTTTGTGCTCCCAAATCCAAATGCCTATTCTACAATAATTTGTTCTCCAATTGTCAAATAGCACTCCGTCCCCCCCAGATCTCACCGTATGGCTAAGCGGTACGATACAGCCACATATGGGGTATTGACACTTTTAGAAGAAATTGTGTGACACATTTCGGCACCATTTTTACCCATTGCCCTGTGTGAAAATGTAAAATCTGAGGGTAAAACATTTTTTTGTGGTAAAAATATAATTATGATTTTTTCACTGCCCAATGGTATAAATTTAAAAATTAAAAAATACTCACTACTTCCCTAGATGAATTCCTTGAGAGGTGTAGTTTACAAAATGGGGTCATTTGTGGAGGTTTCTGCTGTTTTGGCATGTCAGCGACTCTTCAAATGTGACATGGTGTCTGCTGCCTATCCCAGCCAACATAGCGCTCCTTTCTCTTCCGAACCCTGCCGTACACCAAAGCAGTGGTTTTCCCCCACATATGGGGTATCGGCGTACTCAGGAGAAATTGTACAACAAATTTCATGGTGCAATTTCTCCGGTTATCCTTATGATAATGCAAAATTAGGGGATGAAAAACATTTTTTATGGGAAAAATGTGAAAATTTTATTTTCACGGCTCAATATTATAAACTTCTGTGAAGCAGCTGGGGGTGCAAGGTGCTCACCACACATCTAGATAAGTTCCCTAAGGGGTCTAGTTTCCAAAATGGTGGCACTTGTGGGGGGTTTCCACTGTTTAGTCACATTAGGGGCTCCCCAAATGCGACATGGCGTCTGCTAATTATTCAAACAAATTTTACATTCAAAAAGTCAAATGGCGCTCCTTCCCTTTCAAACCCTGCCATGCGCCCAAACAGTAATTTGCCTCCACATATGGGGTATCAGCGTGTTCAGGAGAAATTGCACAACAAATTTCATGGTGCAATTTATCCTATTACCCTTATGATAATGCAAAATTAAGGGATGAAAAACGGTTTTGTGGGAAAAATGTGAAAATTTTATTTTTACAGCTCAATATTATAAACTTCTGTGAAGCACCTTGGGGTTCAAGGTGCTCACCACACATCTAGATAAGTTCCCTAAGGGGTCTAGTTTCCAAAATGGTGTCACTTGTGGGGGGTTTCCACTGTTTAGGCACATCAGGAGCTCTCCAAACGCAACATGGCGTCTGCTAATTATTCAGACAAATTTTACATTCAAAAAGTCTAATGGCGCTCCTTCCCTTCCGAACCCTGCAGTGCGCCCAAACAGTGGTTTTCCCTCACATATGGGGTATCAGCACGCTCAAGAGAAATTGCACAAAAAAATTTGGGGTCCATTTTTTCCTGTTACCCCTGTGAAAATAAAAAAAATTGGGTCTAAAGTAACATTTTTGTGAAAAAAGTTAAATGTTCATTTTTTTTTTTCCACATTCCAAAAATTCCTGTGAAGCACCTGAAGGGTTAATAAAGTTCTTGAATGTGGTTTTGAGCACCTTGAGGGGTGCAGTTTTTAGAATGGTGTCACTTTTGGGTATTTTCTGTCATAAAGACCCCTCAAAGTGACTTCAAATATGATGTGGTCCCTAAAAAAATGTTTTTGTAAATTTTGTTGGAAAAATGAGAAATCGCTGGTCAACTTTTAACCCTTATAGCTCCCTAACAAAAAAAAATTTTGGTTCCAAAATTGTGCTGATGTAAAGTAGACATGTGGGAAATGTTATTTATTAACTATTTTGTGTGACATATCTCTCTGATTTAAGGGCATGAAAATTCAAAGTTTGAAAATTGCAAAATTTTCTAAATTTTCGCCAAATTTCCGATTTTTTCACAAATAAATGCAAGTTATATGGAAGAAATTTTACCACTATCATGAAGTACAATATGTCATGAAAAAACAGTCTCAGAATCAGGGGAATACGTTGAAGCGTTCCAGAGTAATTACTTCATAAAGTGACAGTGGTCAGAATTGAAAAAATTGGCCCGGTCACGAAGGCAAAAACAGGCTCTGGCGCGAAGTGGTTAACAGCAGCTCAGACTAGAGACCAGGTCAATGCCACACAGAGTTCTAGTAGCAGACACATCTCTTCAACAACTGTTAAGAGGAGACTTTGTGCAGCAGGCCTTCATGGTAAAATAGCTGCTAGGAAACCACTGCTAAGGACAGGCAACAAGCAGAAGAGACTTGTTTGGGCTAAAGAACACAAGGAATGGACATTAGACCAGTGGAAATCTGTGCTTTGGTCTGATGAGTCTAAATTTGAGATCTTTGGTTCCAACCAGCGTGTCTTTGTGCGATGCAGAAAAGGTGAACGGATGGACTCTACATGCCTGGTTCCCACCGTGAAGCATGGAGGAGGAGGTGTGATGGTGTGGGGGTGCTTTGCTGGTGACACTGTTGGGGATTTATTCAAAACTGAAGGCATACTGAACTAGCATGGCTACCACAGCATCTTGCAGAGGCATGCTATTCCATCCGGTTTGCATTTAGTTGGACCAACATTTATTTTTCAACAGGACAATGACCCCAAACACACCTCCAGGCTGTGTAAGGGCTATTTGACCAAGAAGGAGAGTGATGGAGTGCTACCCCAGATGACCTGGCCTCCACAGTCACCAGACCTGAACCCAATCGAGATGGTTTGGGGTGAGCTGGACCGCAGAGTGAAGGCAAAAGGGCCAACAAGTGCTAAGCATCTCTGGGAACTCCTTCAAGATTGTTGGAAGACCATTTCCGGTGACTACCTCTTGAAACTCATCAAGAGAATGCCAAGAGTGTGCAAAGCAGTCATCAAAGCAAAAGGTGGCTACTTTGAAGAACCTAGAATATAAGACATATTTTCAGTTGTTTCACACTTTTTTGTTAAGTATATAATTCTACATGTGTTAATTCATAGTTTTGATGCCTTCAGTGTGAATGTACAATTTTCACAGTCATGAAAATACAGAAAAATCTTTAAATGAGGTGTGTCCAAACTTTTGGTCTGTACTGTTTATCTATATTTATATACACACACACATAATTTTCTTTTTAAAATGCACTTTTTATGCAGTACATTGTATACATTTTATACATTGTGTACATTGTGTACATTGTATAAAAACTAAAGCAACCACCCACACACTACGTTTAGTATTTACTTGACCATAATAACCTAAATAATTAAACAAGTCATTTAGCGTTAAATAGCAGCAGTATTTTTTTCCTACATGGCGCAAAAAAATACAGCAGTTAAATGACAGAATAATTTATTTGTATATACATATTAAAAAGTATGTAAACAATTGGTTATTTTTTTTATATGTTTTAAGCTCTTTAATTCTGAGCCAGATGGGAGTTGTCCTCTTCCCAAAACCCTCACCAAATGTTCTTATTCTTTCTTAGAAGTGTGCAGTTCAGGAGGCATAAGTGCACAGCACCTACCTGAGGGCTCGCGCACACAGCAGGGTATAGATGGAATAAAAAAAGAATAGGTTTTCTACTCAATCTGTACTTCATTATGTGTGCAAACTCCCAGATCGGAGCAATGCACTTCTAAGGGTACAGCCACATAACATCTTTTTCAGACGGGTTCTATCCAAAGAATGAACATATACATTTCTATGTAAGAATGACTTTCTGTTAATATGTTCAGTCTTTTGGATGCCTTTTAAGCACTTCAGGCTTCCAAAGACACCAAGAGGTTAAAATAAGTAAGCGGACCAATCTTCAGTCGTTTTCAGCTCTAAAGACACTCTATACGTTATAATACAAGTCAATGGGAAAGGTCAAAAGACGCCTGTAAAACCATTGGGCGTCTTTTTGAGTGTTCTGGCAGCATTTTTTCTTAAAAAGAAACACTAGCGGTTTCTTCACTTTTGAATGTAGTTAAAAAAATTACCAAAAAAATGGCACTTAAAAAAAAAAGCCCCCAAAATAAAGGGAAAAAAATTAAAGGGGTTTTCTCATGAACAAAAGTGGAGTTTAAGCAATAGATCTTGGAATAATAATAAGTTCCACAATTGGATGTGTTTAAATAAAATGTTCTTGTGCTGAGACAATCTTATAAATGTGCCCCTGCTGTGTACTGTGTAATGGCTGTGTCTGACCATACAGGAACATGGTCTGATCATACCACAGCTCCTGGGCAGGGGAGGAAGCAAAAGAGTATACAGACATTACAGCAGGGGATCACAGCTGATTATTTTTGTGAGGTAAAACATTTCCCTGCCTGTTTTTAAACAATGTTTTAATTCAAAGAAAGAATCAGCTGTGATCCTCTGCTGTAATGTTCGTATACTCTTTTGCTTCCTCCCCTGCCCAGGAGCTGTGGTATGATCAGACCATGTTCCTGCATGGTGAGACATAGCTATTGATCAAAATGAACTTTTGTTCGTGGGAAAAACCCTTTAATTAAAGAAAAGAAAAATGCAGTCAACCAAAAACGACAAAAAAGCATTCAGGAGACGACTAGTAATAGGGATACTTTAGGGAAAAAAAACTCTGGCACTTCCTTAATCATCGTCCTCCCGCCTGAAAAACGTCATGATTTAATGATTACTACAGTGTAAAAACCCATGCATGTACAAAGGTGTAATTCTTGTATGAACCTTCTATATCACATTACCTCTAATGCAAATGTAAGGAAATACTTGTTAAATTCTTTAGGGCTGCAGCGAAGAATGAAAGCTCCTTTTTGGCTCCCTGTTCTTTTCAGCTTATCAATAGCAAATTCCATCCTAGAAATTGGGTAGAAAAAGGAATGCAATCAAGAGACATAAACGTAATATTAAAACAAAAAACAACAGCTCATGTGATTTGTGGCCGACATTTTAGATTAAAAATCAGTGTTTCTTAAAGGGAACCTGTCATTGAATTCATGCTGCCCAAACACAAATCAATCAGTCACTGGCTCAGTTGTTGCAGCCGTATAGGTTTTACTCCGAAATAAAGCAGCGATGTGAAAATATACTTTAAAAAGTCGGCTGGGGACTAAAAGGCCCATCTCTGGGAGGTTTCTCCCTGTCCTCATCCCTTTGACTGAAAGTTTTCTCCCTATGCACACACATAGGGAACGGAAGCACACACCTAGGAGCAGTTTGAAAGCAGGGACAGAATTAAAGGCTATCCCCAACCAGCAGACTTGAGAGACTGTGGAATGTTTGAGAACTGCAATTAACAGTTTTAATGGTGGAGGATGTGTTGAGTGACATGCGAGTTGTGAAGGGGGGAGGGGAAGGAAGATGCTAAATTCAGTTTTCTTCACTTCAAGGCCAATAGCCCATTTAGAAAAGTATATAATAAGCATTCTTAGGAATGCGTGTTTCCAACTATCATCCAGTGTAAATAGGCCGGCAACCCTCTAACAAATGAGCAAAATGTATGTTTGTCGGGCACAATGAATTTTAAGCTGGCTTAAAAATCATCATCATCATGCACATCGTCACGCGTAAACATGTGATTTGCTGTCGATAATGCGAAATTCTATGGCCCTAGAACGAGCACATAGACGATCGTTCTGTACACATAGAATATTCATCCAAATATCTAAATTGGCCAGTAAACGACTGTACATCAACCCATCTTATTGCTGATAAACATATATGTCAGCTATCCTGGGTTAGAGAGGTAAATTTGTCACCATCACCAATGTGGTACTAAGGGAAATGGAATTCTATGAAGAGTCACAGATCCAATGCTTAGATGAATGAGAATAGGGGTACCAGGACAGAGCCTTCAGGGCCACCAATACAAAGAGGACAAAAAATTCTCAATCATCGTTCAGTGTAAACATGTGCAGTGAGAATTTGCTTGTTTGTCATTGAATAAATCGGTAACGGTTAAAGGATCTGGGAATGTTTAGCTTGCAAAAAAGAGGAGACTTAATAGCTGTCTACAAATATCTGAAGGATGTCACAGTGTAGAGGGATCATCCTTATTCTCATTAGCACATGGAAACACGAGAAGCAATGGAATGAAACTGAAAGGGAGAAGTTACAGATTAGATATTAGAAAAATCTTTTTGACAGTGAGCGTGATCCAATGAGTGGAACAGGCTGCCACGAGAGGTGGTGAGATCTCCTTCAATGGAAGTCTTTAACCCCTTTACAGCCTGGGACATATTAGTACGCACCAGGCTGTAACCCCTGGTTCAGTGAGGGCTCCGGCGCTGAGCCGGCACTGAATCGGGCACATGTCAGCTGATTCTTACAGCTGACATGTGCCCACAACAGCCGCAGGTGGAATCGCGATCCACCCGCGGCTGTTAACATGTTAAATGCCGCTGTCGATCTCTGACAGCGGCATTTAACATCGCCGCGCCGGAAGCGCGTCACTTACCCCGCCCATCGGTGACCTCGTCACATGATCGCGGGTCACTGATGGAGGGGCATGACAACCCTGGGTCTGCAGCAGACTCCAGTGGTTGTCATGAGCTGATCGCTATGAGCACCACCCAGTTGTCGGCGCACATAGCACAGGAGCATTTCTGCTACATAGAGGTGATCTGTTGATCACCTCTATGTAGTAGAGGCGACCAGACAAGAGCTGATTCTAGTCTCCTATGGAGACTATAAAAGCAAGCAAAAAGTGAAAAAAAAAAGGTTTTCAAAAATATTTAAAAAAATTTAAAAATATTTAAATCACCCCCTTTCGCCCCATTCAAAATAAAATAATAAAAAAAAAACCCACATACACATATTTGGTATCGCCGCGTTCAGAATCGCCCGATCTATCAATATAAAAAAAAAGTTAATCCGATAGGTAAATGGCGTAACAATAAAAAAATTCTAAATGCCAGAATTACGTTTTTTGGTCGCCGCAACATTGCAATAAAATGCAATAACGGGCGATCAAAACATCGGATCTACCCCAAAATGGTATCAATAAAAACTTCAGCTCGGCGCGCAAAAAAATAACCCCCCCTCACCCGGCACCAGATCCCGAAAAATGGCGGCAATTTTGTTTTTCTTTGTTTTTTTTAGCAAACTTTGGAATTTTTTTTCACCACAAATAAAAAAGAACCTCTACATGTTTGGTGTCTATGAACTCGTAATGACCTGGAAACTAATAATGGCAGGTCAGTTTTAGCATTCAGTGAATGTGGTAGAAAAAAAAATAAAAAAAAACACATCTGTGGTATTGCACTTTTTTTGCAATTTCACCGCACTTGGAATTTTTTTCCCGTTTTCCCGTACATGATATGGTAAAACCAGTAATGTTGTTCAAAAGTACAACTCGTCCCGCAAAAAATAAGCCCTCACATGGCCATATTGACCAAAAAATAAAAACGCTATGGCTCTGGGAACAAGGGGAGTAAAAAACGAAAATGCAAAAATGGAAAATCCCAGGGCTGCGAAGGGGTTAAACACAGGCTAGACAGATATCTGTCTGAGATGGTTCTGTGAATCCTGCACTGAGAAGGGGGTTGGACACGACCCTGGGGGTCCCTTCCAACTCTAACATTCTTTGAGTCTATGGATTCTTTTATAATTAACTAAAAATATTTTTTTTGTCGGTGTTATATCAGATTGTACAAGCAGCCATTTTCTGGTTATCAGTTGCATTTAAAAACAATTTCACAAAGTTATTCTTGAATATTTTAATTGGAAATTCCTTTACATGCAATATTTCCTCTTCATAATGTCAAACAAAAATAATTCAAATTGTGACCCTGGAGATTTACTGTTAAATTCATGGCCGTGTGTATAATTTAGTGTAAAACATTGTAATTGGTAGTTTGACAAACAATAGGCATTTCTGAATTTGTACATATGTAGCCAACAGTTAATACTTCTATGGAATAGGAAGTATTAAAAGGTGTTTTTATGCTATGTGTGCACGTTCAGTATTTGAATGCAGAAATTTCTGCAGCGTTTCTGCATCTCTTGGCAGGAAAAAAGCTGCGGAAAAAACGCTCATTTCGCTGCGATTTTTGACGCGCTTTTTTTTTTATACATTTTTTGTACATTAATGAATGCTTTTTGGAGCTAAATAAGGATATTTGAAAAAAGAAACGCAACACATTGCTTCAACCCTTGGATTACCATCAGACCTGGGGTGAGTATATTGGTTAATTTAAATGATTAAAGAATGTGTCAGCTGCGGGCTGATATTAATAGCCAGGGAAGGGGCCATGGATACTAGCCCCCTCCGCGGCTAATAATATAACCCCTCAGCAGTCCCAGAAATTACGCATCCATAAGATGCGCCAAGTCTGGAACTTAGCCTCCGCTGTTCCCACTGCCGTGTAGCGGTGGTGAGTGGAGTAATGGGGTTGGGGTTCGGGTTCATGTCAGCCTTGTATTGCCGGCTAACATGAAGCCCAGGTTAGTAATGGAGGGCGTCTATACATCTCTAACAATTTCAGGGTATAAAGGAATTGCCTCGTGCACAGCCAGTTTTGATGAACAATTGAACTCTTCTACTTCTTTGAGAGCAAGTGAAAAATTTTGTAATTCCACAATTCTCCTTTTCCAGCACATCTCTTCAAGATGGAATAAATTATAGGGGTTCTGTCAGCAATAGCCAATTTCCTCACTTTGCTAATCAGAGTTGCAGCATGTCCCTCTTGCAGACTATCTCTTATTGCCAACTGCAGCTTGTGCACAACACAGCGCATGTGATGAATAGGAGAGCGGTGTAAAGCAGCTTCAACAAGATCATCTAATTGTAAAGAATCATTTTGCTGTTATTCTGTAGTAATATCTGTTTGTTCCTCCGTTATGGGAACAGGACTGTGGCCTTCCATCTCCAACATACTGAATCTGAAATGTTCTTCTAGCTGTTGTTCACCTTCATTATTCTCATTCATCAGTTTAATTGTACTTAACATGTTTGAAGCATTATCAGTTAGAATAGCAAGAACCTGTTCTTTTTTTTGTTCTTAGGCTGTGTGTCCACGATGCAGAAATGAAGCGGAAAATTTCCGTTTCATTTCTGCATGTCCTTGCGGAATTTGACACGCATTTTTCGTGCGTTTTTGAAGCATTTTGACATGCAGAATTGCCTTTCGTTTTTTAATGCATTGAGAAGGCAATTCAGCATGCGTAAACGCACAAATAATGGGCATGCTGCGTTTTTTTCCGCACATCAAAAATGCTGCGGAAAATTCTGCAGCATGGGCATTGAAAGTGCGGATTGTCATTGGGGACGGATTACCAAATTCCGCAGCAAAAACGCTTGAAAAACGCATCGTGGGCATGCAGCCTTAATCCTGCTTTCCTATTCACTCCAGCAGTTCTCCAGCAGTTCTGAGATGAGTGCAGTCTTTCCTTCCCTATGTGTTTGTTTTTTTCCCCTTATCTGTAGAGGAGGAGCTTCACTACTTATCATGTACATAAACTGCAGCACAGATTCATCTCAGCTAACAGTCTAGACCCTTAGATCAGAAATAGGACAGACATTTATAGGACATTTCATAACTTTCCCAAATTTTTATGAAAAAATATTCCCCACAAACTGCATTGAACTACTGTACCCAATTTATTCTATATTTTAGGAGTTGGAGTAGGTCCATTTTATACAGACTCCACAGCCCTGCTCCCCTAAACCGCGCCGCTCTCGTTAATTTCAGCAGGAGCGGCGGTCGGATGATGGGAGAAGTATTCTTCTTCCCCGGGTACCATTCTTTCAGCATTTTTGCGCTGCAGAAACGCTACAAAGAATGGACATGCTGCGTATTTTAACGCAATGGCAATACTGAGCGGAAATTTCAGGATTGCCTTTGCATTAGCTGGCAGACTGATTACCTAGCGTTTTTGGTGCGTTTTCTGCACGGAAAAAACGCAGCGAAAAACGCATCAAATACGCACAGTGAGCACTTAACCTTAGAGGGATTTTCATTCAACAGCTTTCACCAGCTTAAACAGGGAAAAATCCTTGTTATAAAAAAAATTGCTGTTCTAAATATAAGGGCTTGAATTATAAAAAAAAATAACATCCCAAATACTAGATGACCTATTGAACGCAAGAAATTAACTCAGAACCTGGTTAGATCAAAAACACTTCTCAAACAAATGTGGCACCCTCGAGCCCCCAACACTTATCTTCTTATTTAAAATAACCACAGATGAGACACAAACAGTAAAGTCTTTTAACGAAAATCTGTCACAATATATTTTTGCCACCTAATATGAGAGCAACATGATGTAGAGACAGAGACCCTGATTCCAGCGATGTATCACTTTACTGGGGTGCTTGCTGTAGTTTTGATAAAATCACTGTTTTATCAGTAGATGATCATCACTAAAGGCCTAGTAAACCTGTTGCCATTGTAGCATAGCTGGGATGGACAGAGTTAAATCTCAGCTCTACAGTGTTTGATTAGAAGCACCGGCATAGTTTCTCTAAGAATCAAGAGGTAGATTCAGGGAAGTTGACCAGCCAAGATGTGAGCTGTAGCTGAGAGACAGACATGCTGATGTCTCTCTCTGAATGGAGTTACTGAGGAGTCAGTCTGCTGGATGTAGCAGAGGCAAATACGTTAGCTTGTGAATGCACAGACCATGGGCACCAGACTGGATGTGTCTTGGACCTTAAAAGAGGCCAGAATCCCTCTCTAAGAAGAGTCTGCACAGGCAGTGTGCAGAGAACCGCACGTATCAATGGTTGCTGTGGACAATAGCGGTTTTGTTCGACCGAGTTGGGGCTAGCTCAGCCATGTATGAGTAGCCAGGGTCTATTCTGTTTAGTTAGCGCCTGGATAAGGCTAAGGATTTATGTTTATGAGTTTGTTTTGGTGATGTGCAACCTGTGGGAAGCATTAAAAATTAAAAACTGCACGTGTTTGGACCAAAACAGCATTGCTTGTGTGAACACCACCTAAGGCCTAATGCCTACTAGAGAGAATGAAACCCTACACCATGTAGTCTTCCCTATTCATGAGCTCTCTGTAATTGTGCAACCACCACTGGGTCATTCCATTTCAAGTGAACCAATGTTTTTAATTCTTTTGAGATTTTGTTCTTTGGTAAGTGTGTTAGAGAATGCAAAATGTGAAGAAAAAAAATCCATATATTTTAGTTTTCTTAAAATTTATTTTCAAAGTTTTGAAAAAAATGTGAATTTCTGTGTTGCATGCCTTTACGTTTCTCCTCGTAAGGGTATGTTCACACTAGGCGTTTTTTCAGCTTTTTTTCTTCTGCAGCAAAACCTGATCTCTTGGCAGGAAAGAAGCTGCAGTGCGCTTTTTGGTGTGTTTTTCAGGATCCCAAAGTTCAGCTTTGCTTCCACCACAGAAGCATGAACACAGGTCACCAAGGCAAGACCAAAGCATATTAACCAGAATTTCAAATGTAACAGTGGGGGGAGGTGAATTATTCATGAATAATTTTCTTAAGACACTGGCAGTGCATTGAGTTTGTAGGACACCATTTACTTCCACACTATGGTCTGCCATTGAGTTGCTCAGGGATTATTCAATTTCACACCTCTGTGGGCCACAGGTATTGTTCAATATCACACCTAGCTCAGCCAATGTTTACATTCTACACATCACTAATTTAATTAAACTGTCCTAATCCAAGCTGCAATCTCAGGTGACCAAGGCAAGATGGTAAAATCACAAAAATAAATGATTGTTACATACTGCTGTACTTGCTTTTTTCACTAAAACCGCAGAAAAACCTGACAGCTATGTTCACACTATGCGTTTTTTCATTATTCATTACTTTCAATGGGTGAAAAACGCTGAAAAAACGCATAAAAAAATGCTGGAAGTAGTGACATGCTCTATTGTGCAATAAAACATGCAATGCACAATACTGATGACACAAAAACCAATGTGTGTGCATGAGATTTCTGGAATCTCAGACTTTGTTGTTACTGTAAAACGCAGCTGAAAATTTGCATAAAAAATGCATTAAACGCTGAAAAAACACCTCGTGTGAACATGGCCTAACTCAGGTCAGAACCAAGAGGGAGAAACGGGAAAACATCCTTCCACTCAGAACTGTACAGGCTTTCACTCGATATGGCACATGTATCTTTGTTAATATTTTACCCACGTGGACTCAAGCGCAAAATTTTGAGTAGCATTTCCAAAAAATCAATATGATATAAATAATTCACATGTGCCTCCTATGCTCCTAGCCACAGCTGTACCAAAAGTCAAGTTGGGATCTCAAAGGGATCATACTTCAAAAAATAACTATATAAGCAGTGTCAATTTGAAAATCTTGAATTCAGATCTGTTCAGTCTGTGGTCTAAAAATTAAAGCTCTACGTTTTCCAAATAGAATAAAAATGTTTCATGACTTGTCCTGATCTTAAACCAGGCAAATTATTAGATACATCTATAGTGGATAAAGTGAAGTGAGCCGAATTATGTCTGTCAAGAAAGATTGTGTGACTATGAAAGTGAATGGTAAGAAAATTCATATCCAAAAGAGGCTGCTTCTTGCCAATTTGAAAGAGACCTATAAATTAAAAAAAAAAAAAAAAAATTAACTCATGCCAAAATAGGATTTTCAAAATTTACTGACCTGCGACCTAAGGCTGCGTGCCCGCTATGCGTTTTTCAAGCGTTTTTGCTGCGGAATTTCGGCAGCGAAAATGCTTAAAAAATGCTTGGTAATACGTGCCCCATGGTCCCCAATGATAATCCGCATGCTGTGCACATGCTGCGGAAATTTCCGATGCGGATTATCATTGTGGAAAAATACGCAGCATGTCCATTAATTTTGCGGACACACAGCGTAATCGCCGCCATTGACTTGCATTGGACCGCGTGACATCCGCATCACTGCATCTGCACATGCGGATATCATAAGGTTCAATGTGCAGATGGTACCTGGGTCTGGAGAAGAGGAGACTCTCATCCAGACTCGGGTACCGGTACCATAGAACCTGTTAAAAAAATAATTTAAAATAAAAAATAAAGATTATATTTACCTTCTGATGGCCCCCGGTCTCCTCAGCGATGCGTCCGGTCTGTTGTATGGGTCGCGGTGGTGTGAAAGGACCTGCCACGACGTCATTAAGTCATGTGACAAGTCACGCGACCGCCGCTGCAGAAACGCTTAAAAAACGCATCGTGGGCACACAGCCTTACCTAAATGTCTGCAAAAATGTCCCCCAATAATGGCTGTCCCAGAAAAAATACTAAATCATCTCGCAGAGGCTATGGTAGATCGTATAACTTATAAACAGTGGATATCTGGTGGCAGATGGACTTATGACACTGTTTCTAAAAGTGCAGAAGACTTTGCAGAACGTTTTTGTGAGCAGCTGATAGTTCTTAAACATTAATTTATAGCTCGTCAAAAGTCAGACTACTACAATCACCTCAAACCAAGTGAGGCAGTAATAAGCTTAGACTTTTCAGAGAACTATTCCTTTGTTATTCAGGAGGAAGCACAGTCATTTCATTCGAAAAGTGAACAAGCGACTGTCCACCCTTTAGCGGTCTATTACAACGAGAATGGAGAAATAAAAAACAAAAGTGTAGTTCTGATCTCTGAGTGCTTACTTCATGATTCAATAGCTGCTCATTTGTTCCAAAAAATAGATTTCAGTGATAAAACAGACATCCTACCAAGTTTGAGCAAGATCTACTACTTCTTGGATGGCTCTTCCGCACAGTATAAAAACAGGAGAAACTTTATAAATGTGTGCCATCACAAGAAAGATTTTGGAGCAGAAGCTGAATGGCACTTTTTGCCACAGCTCATGGCAAAGGTGTAAGTGATGGTTTAGGAGGCACCGTAAAACGTCTCGCAGCTAGGGCTAGCCTCCAGAGGCCGTATTCAGACCAAATCTTAATAGCCATGCAACTTTCAAGTGGAGTGAGAAAAATATTCTTAACATCCAGCTCATGTACCAGGACTATGAAGAGGAGGAGAGTTTGGTAACACATCAGTTATAGGAAGCAGAAACCATTAAAGGGAATCGGGAATACCACACTTTCATTCCATGTAGTGAAACAGAAATAAAAACAAAGATTTTTCCATTCAGCAAGGACAGTGAAGTCCATGAAGTGATTGGAGGTGGCACAAGATTGATCGGCACTGGTGACTAATGTACTCTCCAAGGATTATGCTAATGAAGAAGTAGAAGTCACTTTTCTGCACCTTCTGGTCCATCACCGTCCTTTGTGTATCCAAGAAAACCAGACATTATAAAACTAACCAAAAATCAGATATTAACTCAGGTGGACCCAAACAGCCATACATACTCTGACACAAAAGGAAACGGCCATTGTTAGTAAGAAATTGTGGAGAAGATTACATTTCCCCCAGTAGAAGGGACAAATTGATGATAAAAGGTCAGTTTAACCCCTTCACGACCTTGCGATTTTCCATTTTTTGCGCTTTTTTTTGCTCCCCTTCTTCACAGATCCATAACTTTTTTTTATTTTTCCGTAGATATGTCCGTCAATGTGAGGGCTTGTTTTTTGCGGGACAAGTTGTACTTTTGAATGACACCATTGACTTTACCATATAGCATACTGGAAAACGGGGAAAAAAAGTGCGGTGAAATTGCAAAAAAAGTGCAATTTCCCAATTGTTTTTTGGGTTTTCTATTTACCATGTTCACTAAATGCTAAAACTGACCTACCAATATGATTCTCCAGTTCAGTACGAGTTTGCAGATACCAAACATGTATAGGTTCTTTTTTAGTGAAGTGGTGAAAAAAACTTGAAATTTGTAAAAAAAAAAAAAAAAAAAAAAATTTGCTTATGTCACCATTTTCCAAGGCCTGTAGCGTCTCCATTTTTCGTGATCTGAGGCTGGGTGATGGCTTATTTTTTGCGCCCCAAGCTGACATTTTTATTGATACCATTTTAGGGTAGATGAAATGTTTTAGTCACCCATTATTGCATTTTATTGTAATGTTGCAGCAGCTAAAAAAACGTAATTCTGGTGTTTCGATTTTTTTCCCCTGTTTACAATCTGATTAATTTACTTTATATTTTGATAGATCAGACTTTTCTGAATGCAGCCATACCAAATATGTGTATTTTTTTCTAATTGTTTTAATTTTCAATGGGGTAAAAGGGGGGTGATTTGAACTTGTGTTTTTTTATATCTCTTAAAACTTTTTATTTTACTTGCGTCAATAGTCTCTTTACGAGACTTGAAGCTCAGATCATCCGATCGCCTGTGTTACACATATGTATACCACGGGCCGGAATATGCCTTTCTTCTATAACAGTATTGACCAGTGCTTTCCATTTACTATCAGGGGGTCCATTTGGCAATCCAGTTGATAGCAAATATTTTCCAGGCTAGAAATAATGTTCTTTTAAGGGTCTCCCATATCTTATTAGAGAATTCAAACAATTCGGTCAAATCAGTAACTTTGAAGTAAAGTAGCAAACATTAGAAGCCTTACAGCTCCCCCGCTGCTGACTTACTGAAGGCTCCGAAGCTAAAGGTGCAGGTGAGCTGAAGAAACAGCCTCTGCCAATGTGCCACAGCAGGGAGAGGGCAGTTCTGTACGTAGACAGCTGTACAATGTCAGGATCCCAGATTTTCCGCCACTTCATGTTGCTGCCCTTTGTGACAAGAGCGTACAATAGTGACAAAAGCAGCGATGTGAAGAGCGTGATTCCTATGCATCATTATGGCGTTGAGTGGCAAAATAACAGGTTAAAGGGGTTTTCTCAACATCATAAATGGTCAAAATTTCAAAGTGCTTCTAAACACAAGCAACCTTCTTTTTATTAAAAATCAACTCAGTTCTCAAGAACAGGGATGGGGGGGGGGTTAGTTCCATTGTGTAGAGCTCATTTCCAGGGTTACTAGTCACCTCTGTGGTCTAAGGAGGCCAATTTGTTAAGCAAGGAATGCAGCGCTTGCAAGCTCTTTGCTATAGAGCATGTCAGCAATGCTCTGAAGGTGGACAAATTTCTTCGGCTAGCTTCTTTGTCCCTATGCTCTTCCGATGCTGTAGAGGCACAACGGTCACTGCTTGCAACATCAGAGAATGCAGTTTGGGACAGTGGCTCAAGCATGCTGGTGATCCAAAACCTATTAAATAATCAGGAGCACACCACCCCGTGTTAGCAATAAGCTGGGAGGCCAAGGAGCAGTGCACTCGTGAAGCACTATGTTGGGCGTAACCCCTTATTCTTTTCTGCTATCATATTTATTATATGCAGGCACCCTTCCTCTTATGCACAGTAACAAGAAGAAATCTGTCATTCAGCTGCAGGGTGGTGGTGGGAGCCTTTATATCATAAATGCTGAGGACTCTGCCTTTAACCCCTTCACCCTCGAGCCCGTTTTCACCTTCATGACCAGTCCAAATTTTACAATTCTAACCACTGTCACTTTATGAGGTAATTACTCTGGAACGCTTCAACGGATCCCACTGATTCTGAAAATGTTTTCTCATTACATATTGTACTTCATGATAGTGGTAACATTTGCTCAATATGACTTGCGTTTATTTGTGAAAGTAACAGAAACTTTTCAAACGTTTCATTTTTATGCCTTTAAGCCATAGTTATGTCACACAAAATAGTTTCAAAATAGTTTCAGCAGACTCATCGAAACATAATTTTTTTGTTAGAAAGTTAGGAGGTGTTAAAAGTTGATCAGCAATTTCTCATTTTTCCAACAAAATTTACAAAACGATTTTCTTTTACGGACCACATCACATTTGAAGTGACTATATGACAGAAAATACCCAAAAGTGACACCATTCTAAAAACTGAACCCCTCAAAGTCCTCAAAACCACATTCAAGAAGTTTATCAACCCTTCAGGTGCTTCACAGGAACTGAAGCAATGTGGAAGGAAAAACTTAACATTTACATTTTTTTCACAAAAATTTCACTTTAGACCAAATTTTTTTTATTTTCAGAAGGGTAACAGGAGAAAATGTTGTGCAAGGTCTCCGGAGTACGAAAAAAATACTGTTTTGGTGCACAGCAAGGCTCCGAAGTGAAGGAGCAATTCGACTTTTTGAATGCAAAATTGTCTGAAATCGAGAGCAGACGTGATGTTGCATTTGTAGAGTCCCTGATGTGCCTAAACAGTGGAAACCCCCCACAAGTGACCCTATTTTGGAAACTAGACCCACTCAAGGAATTTATCTAGATATGTGGTGAGCATCTTGAACCCCACGTTCTTCACAGAAGTTTAAAACATTAAGCTGTGAATAAAAAAAAAATATTTTTTTTCCACAAAATTTTTTCTTTCAGCCTCAAATTTTTTATTTTCACAAAGGTAACAGGAGAAAATGGATCCCAAATTTGTTGTGCAATTTCTCCGGAGTACGCCGGTACCCCATATGTGAGGGAAAACTAGTGTTTGAGTGCATGGCAGGGCTCGGAAGGGAAGGAGCACTGTTTGACTTTTTGAACGCAAAATTGGCTGCAATAGATAGCGGACGCCATGTCACGTTTGGAGAGCCCCTGATGTGCCTAAACAGGGGAAACCCCCCACAAGTGACCATATATTGAAAATGATTTAGTGTTTTCCTGGTATGTGAATTTTTTAATGTAGTGGCATACGCGAGTTGTGTAGAGTGCATCAGGTTGGCTTACGTGAGTAGTGTAGTGTGCATCAGGTTGGCATATGTGAGTAGTGTAGAGTGCATCAGGTTGACTTACGAGAGTTGTGTAGAGTGCATCAGGATGGCATATGAATTTATCAGTCCATGGATGAGTGGTAGACTCTGAAACAGTCTTTCAAATACAGACCAGATTTGTCAGGGCAGATGTCACACTGATAAATGGTGTCCTTTTGTATCCCCTTCTTAACACACTTTGCACCTTTTTTGAGACCTTCCTTTCTTTGCAGTTTGATGGACCTCACAGAGGAAATGGTAAAACATGGGAACCTTCAGTTCCAAAAGTACTGGGGCCCACACCTGGTACTGAAGAAGGTCCCGGTCTGGCCTGCACTTTGTGATAGAACATTGTCCGATCGCACCATCAGAGCTGGGCCTGGCGACGCTTTCGTTGCTAGTCTCCAGCCTATGATTGGTAATGTTACAGCACCGAACATAGACTAGACATCAGTGTTTCAGGCAATTTCATTGACAAACTCTAAAATCGCTGTGATTGGCTGGTCAAAATGGGCGGCACCCCCTCCCACCCCACCGTGGTTACGAGTCCTGATGCCCTGCTATCAGAAACAGAAGGCACATTCGTGCGATCAGCGTGCATTTAATCACGGTGGTCGCATGAATGACATGACATATATATATACTTTATTGGTCGGGAAGTCCTTCCCTTCCATGACGTATATATACTTCAACTGTTGGGAAGGGGTTAAAGGGCAGTTAGTATTAAAAGAGGTTCTACTTATTCTGCATCTATCACTGATCCCCTCTTCCTCGATTGACGGGTCAAGCTTTATAGGAGTCATAGAAAAACAGAGATGGAAAACAAGATATTGGGAAGGTGCACTAAACTGTAACCCTGAGGAAGCCATGGTTGGATGGCGTAATGCGTAGGGTTAAATCTTTTTAGTCTCTTCCCTCCATGTGGACACCAGTGGTCTGTATAATACAGTATGTTTCCCTTTATTCTCTTTAGGGATTGTCCGGCTTGAAACTACTTTGCATTTTAGGTTATGTTGTGAATAGGGCTAAGGGACTTCCCTTGGAAATTACTATTATATGTATTCATTTGGTTATATTTAATATCTATTCATTATTCTGTTCAGATCACTTTATGATAATTCAGACCTACTGGGTCTATTTGTATGTGTCCACCCATATTTATGATGTTATATACATTATATCTATTATGATATGTGTTTTTTCTAGGGTATTTTTGTCTTTTTTAATCATGTTTTTACCTATGGTGTCTGTTTGGTGAATCTAATAAAATGTATACCTTTTTCTCGTATATTGGTATTTGATATCTATTTTCCACATTTAAGATGCTTGGTGCCTTTCTTGTACCCCTTGTCCTCTTTTTGCTCTCCGCTTTATGGGTACTTTGGCACAACATCTTACGATTTATACATGGTGCCAGTTCAATCTCTTGCACTAAACTGTTTGTCCACACCAAGGGTGAACCGTAACGTGACAGTTAGGGATGCCAGTTGAAGGAGCAGTGTGGTCTTATTGGCACATCAGTAGGCCTTAAAGAGAAGACAATGGGGGTGGTAAAGCCTGACTTAACCAGGGGGCATGCATAAGTTTCCTTGACTGCAGAGAGCAATCACTGGGCTGAGCAGCATACTACTAACACTAAGAAAAGTAGTACTGAGGTTTGTGTGGTAGGGACCAAAGTAATCCAAATTTTGTATTAAACAGGTTGTTTTATGTATGGACATGCTGCAATAAATGGATAATAAAATTCATATTTAGTCTCATAGACTGGTATTGCAATAAATGGTAGAAACTATTTTGCAACCTAAAATATATAATTCAGCATGTTCATCACAGAATCATACGACCATTTCCCGGAACAGCTCTCTGTGATGGCAAGAGATTGCAGATTTTGTGAGGACACTGCAGCAGAATACATATAGCTTAATTGAAACAATTACAGACTTCTCTTGTCAGGGTTTTTAGCAGCGGCTTAACATTTTGGCTACAACATAACAACTGATCGCTTTGCAGCGAGAACACTTTGTGCATCCATTGCTTTACCATGGTAACCTACAGTTACACAGGAACATAGTTTTACCAGGTTGATTAGAAGACACTTTTAGGTTCTGTAGCAAAAATGTTCTACAAGGTTGGAAGGAAACAAACCGCACCCAAGTAAATGATTTAATCTACTTGAATTATTTGTATGAGAAACTGTTGAAATATAAACTCTTCTTTGGTAACAAAAAGCCACCAAAAAAACATGTGCCTCCTGTTCAGACCATAGTATTACAGCCATGAGACAATAATGAGAATAGCAACAGCCATGTCCTAATTAGTAAGAGAACATCGTAATGAAAGTATAATGAATTACAGACTGAGCAGTTTACACGGACCATGAGTATTGGCACCATGCACACTGCCAATGATTTTATGTTGAGAAAACAACTGTAATGTGGCTGGTGTTGCTTTTGAGGGGGTGCGTTTGGGGGTTCTTGGCCTTCCATAAGAGACAAACTGGGTATGTAATCCTGTTGGCAGTGCTCAATGGGGGAAAAATTACCCCTTTCCTGTGTTTGGCAGGTGATTTTTAAAACACAGGATTCACAGCAATTCTGGAATATTAGGTTGGGATGCCTGGGGGAGTTTTCTATGAACCAAAACGGACTGCCTCTCAGAGTGACTCGTGCTCTGACAAGTCCTAAAAGTCATTCATTTAAATACCCAGCTGGTTATGCTACATTGTATAGTTGGGCGGGCCAGACTTCCCCTGACTAATGGGTAAGGTCACTCACTCATTAATTCCTTAGGATTATTTGGGGCACAATTATTATAAACCAGACAAAAGATATACTACAAAAATTTATTATATAAATCTCTATTCATATTTGCCCCATATCCTATATTCGCTGACAATGTGATGACCAAACTTTTGGTCATTTGGATCTGTACCCGGAATGTTCATTTCATTACCACTTTTGTCCATCATGTTTATTTCTTTGTGATTTTTAATCAATTTTTTCAATAAAAACGTGTATACTTTTTAAAAAAAAGAGAGATACTCCTTTATTTCTCCTGTTTGATACATAATTCTTTGTTGGAGTACATAGTTATATATTATATGCACTAATGATCTACAAGGATCTTATTTAGACTAATCAATTATGCCCATAGGATTTTCTCTAATTATATTGTATAGTTAGACATAGCCGGCTGTACCTATAAGCAACCTGGTTGCAGCATGATGTAGAGACAGAGACCCTGATTCCAATGATGCGTCACTTACTGGCCTGCTAGCTGTAGTTTTCATAAAACTACTGTTTTATCTTCTGCAAATCCACCATTTCTCTGAATGCAATAAAACAGTGATTTTATCAGAACTACAGCAAGCTGCCCAGTAAGTGACACATAACTGGAATCTCTGCCTCTACATCATGTTGCTCTCAGATTAAGGGCACAGTCAGATGGCCTTATAACACGGACGACAATTGCATCGCAGTGCACGGACTGGCTGAGCATGACAGCTGCACAAAAATACATGAACTCACACTCGGGCCAGGAGAGCTGATGGCCAGTCCGAGCATTGTGATTGCAATCGTCGTCCGTGTTATAAGGCCATCTGACTGCACCCTAAGGCTATGTGCCCACGATGCAGAAATGCTCCGGATTTTTCCTGAGCGTTTCTGCATCTCCCTGGCAGAAAAAAACGCATGCGGATTGTACATGCGGATTCCTGCCAGGGACAAGCGGATGTGAAGCGTTCTTCACATGCATTTCCGCATGCGGGTTGACAAGTGCTTTTCCAAGCGATTTTAGCATCACATGGAAAGTGCTTGACAACTTGGTCACACTATATAAATCCATGCAACCGGCATGGATTTATTTAGTGTGACCAAAAGAATGTTTAAAAATAAAAAAATAAATCTATACTTTCCTCCTGATGGCCCCCGCAGTCTTGCTTCGCTACGTCCTGGCTGTCGGCAGATCGCGGTACACTGAAGGACCTGCCGACGTCAGCATCGCGTGACCCATCAAATGACTGACGTCAGCGCATGTCCTTCAGTCCACCGCGATCTGCCAGCAAGGGAGGACGAGCGCAGCGGGGGCCATCAGAAGGTAAATATAACATTTATTTTTTATTTTATTCTTTTTTTTTTTTTTACAGGTTCTATGGTACCCGGGACCGGAGGAGAGTCTCCTCTCCTCCAGACCTGGGTACCATCCGCACATTAGAACGCATGGAATGCGCATCTACATATACAGTGAAGCGGAATCCATGCGTTCCAATGCAAGTCAATGGCGGCGAAAAAGCAGCGCTTCCGCAAAATAATTGGTAGTGCTGCGTTTTTTTCCGCAATGATAATCCGCAGCGGAAATTTCCGCAGCATGTGCACAGCACATGCGGATTATCATTGGGGAACATGGCAGACCTTCTACCATGCGTTTTTTCAGCGTTTCTGCCGCTGCGGAAACGCTTAAAAAACGCATCGTGGGCACACAGCCTGTCAAATACCTGGTGACAGATTGCCTTTAAAAAGGATTTATCTTAGAGAATCAATCCATTTAAAGGGAATCTGTCAGCATTTTTTTGCCATCTCATCTGAGAGCAGCCTGATGTAAGCAAACAGACCATGTATTCAACGATGTATCAGTTCGTTTTCTGGGTGTTCTGACACAATCAGAGTTTTTAGATTTAGCAATGCAGCAGAGCTGAGAAAGCTGCCCCCACTCACATCAACTCTCCGTGTACAAAGTCCACTAACAGGGAGGTGTTCATCATAGAAGGTGGCGGAGTCGGACTTACAAGCACGCAGCCAGATAGTCACAGCAATGATAATCACAGTCTAAAGAACACCACACAGCCAGACATGTAACGCATCATTGAGTTCAGTGTTTTAACCCCTACCTCATCCTGTCATAGTAAAAACCTGCTGACAGATTCCCTTTTAAGGAGAAATATGACAAATCAAATGCCTTTCATAGAATCATTATTTCAGTTGAATTCATCTTAAAAATACCACTTAATAACATTTCTACATTGAATGCTAAAGATTAATGGCTATGTTCACTTTTATAATATTTTTTTCCAATGCACCTAAACAAACTTGCGATGTGTCTTGTTTGAAAATTGTATGTGTACACCAACTTGGCATAACTAAAGTGGGGAAAATAAGCTTTTGATACACTGCTGATTTTGCAAGTTTTCCCACCTACAAAGAATGGAGAGGTCTGTAATCTTTATTGTAGGTACACTACAACTGTGGGAGACAGAATCTAAAAATAAAAACCAGAAAATCACATTGTATGATTTTTAAATAATTAAATTGCATTTTATTGCAAGAATGATTGCTCTCACAGACCTGTTAGTTTTTCTTTAAGAAGCCCTCCTTCTCTGCACTCATTACCTGTATTAAATGCACCTGTTTGAACTCGTTACCTGTATAAAAGACACCTGTCCACACACTCAATCAATCACACTTCAACCTCTCCACTATGGCAAAGAACTGTCTAAGGACACCAGGGACAAAATTGTAGACCTGCACAATGCTGGGATGGGCTACAGGACAATAGGCAAGCAGCTTGTTGAGAAGACAACTGTTGGCGCAATTATTTGAAAGCGGAAGAAACAAAGAGAGGACTGTCCATCTTCCTCTGTCTGGGGCTCCCCGCAAGATCTCGCCTCATGTGGTAAGGATGATTCTGAGAAAGGTCAGGAATCAGCCCAGAACTACACGGGAGGACCTGGTCAATGATCTGAAAAGAGCTGGGAACACAACCTCAAACACGGTCGTTAGTAAAAAAAAAAAACTACGCCGTGATGGATTAAAATCCTGCAGGGCATGCAAGGTCCCCCTGCTCATGCCAGCACATGTCCAGGCCCACTTGAAGTTTGCTAATGACCATCTGGATGATCCAGAGGAGGCACGAGAGAAGGTCATGTGGTCAGATGAGACCAAAATAGAACTTTTTGGTGTCAACACCACTCACCATGTTTGAAGGAAGAAGGAGGATGAGTACAACCCCAAGAACACTGTCCCAACTGTGAAGCATGGTGGGGGAAATATCATACTTTGGTGTTGCTTTTCTGCAAAGGGGACAGGATGACTGCACTGTATTGAAGGGGGGATGGATGGATGGCCAGCAACCTCCTTCCCTCAGTAAGAGCACTGAACATGGGTCATGGCTGGGTCTTCCAGCATGATAATCGGGACTGTGGTGTCGGTAAGCCAAACTACCGACTCCGACTCTTCAATTTCCCTGACTTCCAACTCCACAGCACTGCCTCACTATTGAGCATGTACATAAAGTGCAGCACAGATTTATCTCAACTAAAAAGTCTAAATCCTTAGATCAGGAAAAGAACAGACATTTATAGAACATTTCATAACTTTCCCAAGTTCTTATGAAAACATTTACAGCACATACTACATTGTACTAATGAACCCAATTTATTATATATTTTAGGAGTTGGTCCATTTTATGCCGACTCCATGACTCCGACTCCAAAGCCCTGAACAATGACCAAAAACATACAGCCAGGGCAACTAAAGAATGGCTCCGTAAGAAGCATTTCAAGGTCCTGCAGTGACCTGGCAAGTCTCCAGACCCGAACCCAATAGAAATTCTTTGGATTGAGCTGAAACTCAATGTTGCCCAGTGACCGCCCCGAAACCTGAAAGATCTGGAGAAGTTCTGTATGGAGAAGTGGGCCAAAATCTCTGCTGCAGTGTGTGCAAACTTGGTCAAGAACTACAGGAAACGTCTGATCTCTGTAATTGCAAACAAAGGTTTTTGTACAAAATGTTAAGTTCTGTTTTTCTATTGAATCAAATACTTATTTCATGCAATAAAATGCAAATTATGTAAAAATAAAACATCCAGAAAATCACATTGTATGATTCTGTCTCTCACAGTTGAAGTGTACCTACAATAAAAATTACAGACCTCTCCATTGTTTGTAGGAGGATAACTTGCAAAATTGGCAGTGTATCAAATACTTATTTTCCCCACTGTATGTGTTTCCATCAAAGCAGACTGTGTGGATTTGATTCTGCAATTATACTCTTTTTGCCACCTACCCCTTACTTTCTGCTACCATACATTTGGTAGGTTAGAGAGTCAAAAGGAAAAAGATGAAGGAGAATAAAAGAGCAGGATCACACTACACATTGCTTTTTTACAGGTTCTTACTATTGGGACAAATATTTTCATGTGAAATGTGTAATAAAAGGTATTTGTAAAATTGCATTATTTTTCATTTGAAATGCATTTGAGAAATAAATATGGTATCAAAGGTATACATAGCTTGCATGTGTAGCTGTATGTATTATGACATTGTACTTACGAAACAGGCCCATGGCAATAACTCTGAATGCTTTCCAGTACTCGGGGAGGCACTACTTCTTTGCAAAGATAATGGTGTGCGTCTGCCGTCAACCTGTAATATCCATCAATAAGAGATACAAAGGAAAGCGCTTCCTTCAGTGATGTAAATTCAACCTCCTAAAAAAACAACAAAAAAAAAACAAAACATGTTCTAAGTTTCACATAAATTGCAAATTATAATCCGAATATCTCAATTGCAGTACGGTAATTACACCACTAGTCTTGGGAGATAAAAGTATATATAACAAATACATCACAGTGGTGCATGCAATATGATAAATGCTTCTAAACCATTCTGCTGCGTACATCTTCATTGCCCCCATTACAAACGACACTTTAAAGCAGTTATCCACTACTTAAATATTGATGACTTATAAACATCAGATCGAATGGGGATCTGGCACTAGAAACCCCCACAGATCAGTTCTTTTCAGAACTAGACGGATGTAAACAGTGTATGGAGCCGGAAGAGCAAAGGTCTGTAAAGTGGCCATTCACTTCAATATTTGCTGAGCTGCAGTACCTGAGAACGGCTAGCATGCAGTGTGCAGAGACGTCCAGTTCTGACTTATTAGGCTATGTTCACACATTGTATTTTTTCAGCGTTTTTTTTCTGCAGCAAAACCTCATCTCTTGCCAGGAAGGTTTGCTCAGGATTTTGCTTGTGTTTTTGGTGGGTTTTTTGCACTGTCCTTTTGTCTCTTTATGCATGCACATAAAGTTCAGTGGAAAAAAAAATCTCATTCTATTTCATCAGGTTTTGGCACAAAAAACATTGAAAAAACTGACACCTTAGTTTTTGGTGCATTTTTTCACCACCCATTACTTCCAATGGGTGAAAAACGCTGAAAAAAAACACTGAAAAAAACGCTGAAAGAAGTGACATGCTCTATTCTGCAAAAAAAAACAAAAAAAAAACATGCAAAGCACAAAATACTGATGAAACAAAAACCAAGGTGTGTGCATGAGATTTCTGGAATCTCATAGACTTTGCTGGTACTGTAAAAAGTAGCAGAAAATTTGCATAAAAAAACGCTGAAAAAACGCAATGTGTGAACATAGCCTTACCCGGTTTACATCTGGCCACTGTGAGCTAAAAACATCCGACAGGTCTAATGATAGACCACCAATGTCATATTGATGACCTAATACCTGCCACCCACACCAATCTAATATTGATGACCTAACCTTAGGAGAAGTCGTCAATATCTAAGCAGTATAGATTCCCTTTAATACTGCAGCAATGGTCTCCACTTTCACGTCTAAGAAAAAAAAAGTGCGGTTTGTAGCTTTAAAAAAAAAAAAAAATGATGCACATTTTATGAGGAAGGAAATCAAAAGTGTCAAAAACACAAGCCTTTTCAGGAAGGAAAAAAGTTTTGTCTTGTTTTATCTGTGTGTGTCTCACAATGCAAGATAGCCCGCTGATCACTTAAGAACAGTAGCTGACACAGGAAACCTGACAGCGGTGAGATTTGTGAAAAGTCAGTAACCCAGTACACCACATGGTAATCAGTTGCAAAACACAGGCATGAAGTTACACCAGCAAGTACACAATGTGGATTTCCCACAGTGCACTTCTCTAAGGCTGTTTACAATGTATCAATTGCAACAATTTCATTGTCTAATGAGGAAGCGAATCTGTGTTTATGAGCCGCAGATACAGTGCCTTGAAAAAGTATTCATACCCTGTGAACTTTTCAACATTTTTTCACGTTACTCCCACAAACTTACATGTATTTTATTAGGATTTTTTGTGATACATCAATACAAAGTAAGCAAGCATTTGGAAAGCATAAAGGAAAGGATACATGGTTTTCTAATTATTTAAAATATATAAATCTGAAAATTGTGACATGCATGTGTATTCAGACCCCTGTAGTCTGATACCCCTAAATAAAATCCTGATCAGTTGCCTGCAGAAATCATAAAGTTAGTAAATTAACTACACCTCTGTGTAATTTATTCTCAGTTAACTACAGTTGTTCTGTGATGGCCTCAGAGGTTTGTTTGAAAATATTAGGGATCAAACAGCATCATGAAAACCAAGGAACACACCAGACAGGTCAGGGATAAAGTTGTGGAGAAGAGTAAAGCAGGGTTAGTTTATAAAAAAAAATTGCCCAAGCTCTGAACATCTCACAGAGGACTGTTTCATCCATCAACCAAAAATGGAAGGAGTATGGCGCAACTGCAAACCTACCAAGACATGGCTGTCCACTTAAAATGACATCCCAAGAAAGCAGAACACTAATTCGAGAAGTAGTCAAAAGGCCCATGGTCACTCTGGAGGAGTTACAGAAATCAACAGCTCAGGTAGTAAAATCTGTCCACAGAACAACTATTAGTCGTCTACTCCACAAATCTGGCATTTATGGAAGAGTGGCAAGAAGAAAGTGATTTCTGAAGGCAAGCCATAAGTAGTCCTGTTTGCAGTTTGCAAAAAGCCATGTAGTGGACACACACAGTGATGACACAGCTTTTCTTCTTAATTATGCCAGACATACATACCATATTTTTATGTTGACTTTTGAACTTGTGTTCTTCTTTGGTTGGTCAACACAGACTATTGTTTGAATAATCCTAAATGTTGATCATTTGATTTGATATTTGGTAATCGATGAATGGATGTTATCTACGACGTATTGTCTTATTGTCTGCCAGTTTTGCAATACAGGGTCGTTGAACAATGGATGTTTGTTAGGTAAGTTAAATACTATTGTAGGTTGGTTGCCAGTCAACATTAGGGAATAAGCTGTGGCTACTCGAGCATTGTGAATATTATGATCCCTGACCCTTAAAGGGGTTGTCTGATACTATTTTTTAAGTTGCCCAATGTATTCAGCATGTGGGCATAAGTATATTTATAAATACCTTGTGTTGCAGATAATGCCTGTGAGCGGCGCTATCACTGGCCGCTCACAGATATCACGTGACCCCCGGCTGCAGCCGGCGCTGACATCCGCTGACGTCACGACAAGTCCAGGCTGCAGCCCAGGGTCCCTCTTTCGCGTTCCACCGCGGGCTGCTGGGTTGTGGGTGGGGTTATTCCCCTGCGTCACACCCAGCATCTATCGTGCGCTCTCCCTCTCACCATTCATTGGGAAAGCGCGCAGTGGATGCTGGGTGTGACGCAGGGATTAACCCCGCCCACAACCCAGCAGCCACCGCGGGGACCCCAGTGCTGAGTCACGCCTCACTTGTCGTGACGTCAGCACCGGGTCACGTGATGCCTGTGAGCGGCCACCGATAATGCCTGTGAGCGGCGCTATCAGCAACACAAGGTATTTACAAATATACTTATGCCCACATGCTGAATACATTGGGCAATTTTAAAAAAGTACAGGACAACTTCTTTAACCAGTGAATGATGGCTTAAAAGGACAGATGTGAACTATAAAAAGGGGGTCTCTGCATCTGTTCTGACAGACACTACAGGATGACAGCCTAAGGGACCACAGCCCTGGCTGGAAAAAAAACAGAACTGATCCATCTCCATTGACCACTGCTGAACTCTCAGAGACAATTTGAAGAATCCAGGTTGGGACAATCAGCTCACCTGGTCAAATATCTCACTGCCCTAAACCCAGCGGAAGGGTGAGACTCTCTAATTTGCACCATACTTTGTTTTGCTGGGACTGTTCTGCATTGATTGCTGGTGATTCAATAAATTATTGCCACACTGTGTTGTCTGAGTAGTGTGCTGCCCACGGTAAAAGAGCAGGCGTTCAGTGGTATGAGCCCTGGTCCATTCGGTCTTTCTAAAGATAACCGGGCCAGCGGACAAGAGCACCCACTGACCCCCGTATCTTCTCACACACACACACACACACACACACTTCATACAGGGCAGGAATTGCATACATAATTTATTTAAATGACACATTGCTACAAGGAGCAATATACTCCACATACTACTGGCTGTGAGTGTTCATATGGCCCTTTTTCTAACAATATCTGAATTCAACAAAACAGAAAAAAATCAAAGTATCTTTTTAATTTAAAATGTTTAGGCAAAGGAGCATCTTACCAGAGACTTGTTGTCCTGTTTGTGGATAGTCACGATTCGGTTTTCGCTGGAATCATCTTTGCTGGCTTGTTTAATGCTTACATCAATTATATCTGGAAAATCACAGTAGGTCTGCAGGTCCTGTCATGATAGAACACATTGGACAATACGTAAAAATAAATAAATAAAAGAAACGAATAAGAATTAAAGGGGTTTTCCCACAAACAAAAGTACATTTTAATCAATAGATCTTGGAATAATAATAAGTTCCACAATTGGATGCGTTTATATATAATGTTCCTGTGCTGAGATAATCTTATAAATGTGACCCTGCTGTGTACTGTGTAATGGCTGTGTCTGACTGTACAGGAACATGGTCTGATCATACCACATCTCCTGGGCAGGGGAGGAAGAAAAAGAGTATACAGACATTACAGCAGGGAATCACAGCTGATTCTTTCTTTGAAGTAAAACATTGTTTAAAAACAGGCAGGGAAAGGTTTTATCTCACAAAAAGAATAATTTGTGATCCCGTGCTGTAATATCTGTATACTCTTTTGCTTCCTCCCCTGACCAGGAGATGTGGTGTGATCAGACCATGTTCCTGCACGGTCAGACACAGCCATTACACTGTACACAGCAGGGGCACATTTATAAGATTATCTCAGCACAGGAACATTTTATTTAACCCCTTAAGGACCTTGGGTTTTTCCGTTTTCGTTTTTTGCTCCCCTTCTTCCCAGAGCCATAGCCTTTTATTTTTTGGTCAATATGGCAGTGTGAGGGCTTATTTTTTGTGGGACGAGTTGTACTTTTAAACGCCATCACTGGTTTTACCATATCGTGTACGGGAAAACTGGAAAAAAATTCCAAGTGCTTGAAATTGCAAAAAAAATGCTGTGTTTTTGTTGTTGTTTTTTTTACCACGTTCACTGAATGCTAAAAATTACCTGCCATTATTATTCTCCAGGTCATTAGGAGTTCGTAGATACCAAACATGTAGAGGTTCTTTTTTATTTAAGTGGTGAAAAAAAAATCAAAAATTTGCTAAAATGGTGCCATTTTCCGAGACCAGTAGCGTCTCCACTTTTCGTGATCTGGGGCTGGGTGAGGGCTTATTTTTTGCACACCGAGCTGACGTTTTTATTGATACTATTTTGGGGTAGATTCGATGTTTTGATCGCCCGTTATTGCATTTTATTGCAATGTTGCGACGACCAAAAAACGTAATTCTGGTGTTTCGACTTTTTTTATCATTACGCCGTTTACTGATCAGATTAATTCTTTTTTTATATTGATAGATCGGGCGATTCTGAACGTGGCGATACCAAACATGTGTATGTGGGAAATTTTTTATTATTATTTTATTTTGAATGGGGCGAAAGGGGGGTGATTTAAACTTTTATATATTTTTTAAGATTTTTAAAACCTTTTTTTTTTACACTTTCTGCATGCTTCAATAGTCTCCATAGGAGACTAGAAGCTGCAGTTTCCTGATCGTTTCTACTGCATACAGGCGACGACCAGATCGCCTGTATGCAGGAGAAATGCTCATGTGCCATAAGGGCCGACCACTAGGTGGCGCTCATAGCTAGCGAGACATGACAACGACAGGGGTCTGCTGCAGACCCCGGGTTGCCATGCCCACCCATCAGTAACCCACGATCACGTGACGGGGGATGGGGGGGGGGGTCACTGATGGGCGGGGCTAAGGCCGCGCTTCCGATGCAGCGCTGTTAAATGCCGCTGTCAGAGATTGACAGCGGTGTTTAACTGGTTAACAGCTGCGGGTGGATCGCGATTCCACCCGCGGCTGTTGCGGGCACATGCCAGCTGTAAGAATCAGCTGACATGTGCCCGGTTCAGTGCGGGCTCAGCGCCGAAGCCCATGCTGAACCGGGGGTGGTGGCCTAGGGCATACTAATACGCCCTAGTGTATAAAGGGGTTAAACACATCTATATTTAATAACATCCACATTGTGGAAGTTATTATTATTCCAAGATATATTGATTAAAATGAACTTTTGCTCGTGGGAAAACCCCTTTAAGGACTAAGAAAGAAAAATAATTATTTAAAGGTTAAATAATCACAGTGCTGTGAGCGGGGACTACAGCTGCACCGACACGCTTGTATGACTGAAAGACTGAAAGCCAGCATCCCCCCTAGAATAGTAATTCTATAATAATAGTTCATTTTCTCTTGGTAGCCGCACCGTCAGTATAGCGGCCGGGCACCTTGAAAAAGATATTAACCTAGATGAACCCCACATCTAAAGTTCAAAAGCATTATCTGAACGTGAACCTATACGCGAACGTCAGTAGAGACATGTCAATCCAGGGCAGCGGGCAGGGAGAAGCCGCCGGGGACCTGCCTGCCTGATTCGTCTACATCGCTGCTTTGTCCCCGGTGGTTTTTAAAGTATGGTTTTTTACTGAAACGCCACAGCTTTTCACAGTCAAACATACCTGGCTGAAATCATACAGCCAGTGCCTGATACACACTGCTGGTGCATTTGGCAGCATGTAGCAGCTGTCAGGTTCACTTAAATTTTATTTATTTGTTTTAATTTTTGACAATATTTTTTTTTCATTATTACAATCTGTATTAAAAATAAAAAACAAAATTCATGCAATTTTCACACAGACTACTGGGGCTTTTTTTGGTGGTTTGTTTATACTCTAGCTTCCATTTGTTTCCGGAAAAAATACATGTACATTAGCCACAATGGTCAGACCTCGACCCTATCTTTTGTATTGAAGAATCTAATGAGAATGTGCAAAGCTCATTGTGAAGGGAGGGGGAGCAGGCCAGCTGTGTACAAGATTATTAATTTTAATTAATTTTTCCAATCAAGTTCAGAGTATTTCAGTCTCATTTGCATATTCATTAAAACTTCGATTATTTTCAGTTATGGACTGGAGTTTTTGCTTTATTTTTTATAAATAAGGCTGGGTGCCCACGTAGCGTTTTTCAAGCGTTTATGCTGCGGAATTTCCGCAGCGGAAACGCTTGTGAAACGCTAGGTAATCCGCAAACCATGGTCCCCAAGGGGAATCCGCATGTTCTATGCACATGCTGAGGATTTTTCTGTTTATGCTGCGTACAAAAATCCGCAGCATGTCATTTAATTTTGCGGAAGTGCAGCGGAACTCCCGCCATTGACTTGCATTGAGACGCATAGAAACCGCGACTGTACATTTGTACAAGCGGCTTCTATGCGTCTCTATGTGCGGATGGTACCCAGTTCTGGAGGAGAGGAGACTCTCATCCAGACCTGGGTACCATTGTACCTGTAAAAAAAGAATAAAATAACAAAGTTTATACTCACCTTTCCGAAGGCTTCTCTCCGAATGCCGGCATCGCTGAAGGACCTGCGGTGACGTCACAGTCATGTGACCGCAGGCCCTTCACCGCTCTGTCTCGCGATATGCCGGCAGCCGGGAACCAGCCTGGAAGCAGCGCTGCAGCCACGCCGGGGCCTCGGGGGTGAGTATAGCTTTATTTGTTTTAATTTTTACGGTCACACTGTATAAATCCATGTCGTTTGCATGGATTTATACAGTGTGACCTAGTTGTCAAGCACTTTCCAAGTGATGCTATCGCCTGGAAAGCGCTTGTCAATCTGCATGCGGAAACGCATGTGAATCCGCATGTATTCTGCAGGAAAAACGCATGCACAATCTGCATGCGTTTTTTCTGCCAGGGAGATGCAGAAATGCTGCAGAAATTTTCTGCTTCATTTCTGCATCGTGGGCACATAGCCTCAAAGATACTGATTGGCTTATCTTTCAAAGAGTTACGCGACATTATAAGCGGTTTGGGGAGGGTTGATTATCAATTGATTATTAGATTCCATTTAAGGTTATATTCAGACAAGACTACAGAACTGCATTTTCATGCTGCGATATACAAAAATATTCCGATAATATCGGGGGGGGGAAACTATTACGTTTTTACCTCCATTTTGGAAAATTGCACCAAAACCACAGAGCGATTATATTGCGTGAACACACCTTAAGATTAGGTTTTTAGTTTTTTAAGCTGGACTTAACTCCGTTCTTTGGTTCTAGACACAAAATCAGATTTATCATTACCTGCTCATCAAATGGATCTTTGTCTTTAGACCTGCCTCTTGAAAAGCGAATACCTTCATTTGCAGTGACCACAATAGTTGCAAAAATCTCTCCTCCCGAAGGATCTCGGCAAGCTTCCTTAACTTCAAATTGTTCAGAGTAAAACGCTGACTGCAAGTTTTCCAGGTTTATGAGATATTTCAGTTTTAAGTCCCTGGCAGTAGCTTTGCATTGGCTGAATTGTTGAATGAAACTTCGGAATCTGTATCTGATTCTCTTGCGGGTCAGAATATGATAGTCTTGGATTTTGGCACGAATACACTTCGGTAAAAATGTCTTATAGCTGCATAAAAATAAGAGAGCATTTATTTAAGCTACAGAATCAGAGACATCTTGTGAATACACGACTTCAAAATCCCATTCCACCCAATAATTTTTTTTTGCTCAAATAGTAATTTCAAACCATCTACAAACTTTGATACCTCTACTAGTGTCAATGTAGTAGATTTATGACTAAAGTGACCAAAAAATATAGAGAACAAATACTTAAATGGGTTGTCTCAAGTGGGTTTACAGGTGTAAAAAAGAAGCAGAGTGCTCCTGAATGACTGACAATTCAGAGAAGCAGCAGCATGCTGCTTCTGACCTGAACTGACCACTCTCTCGCTTTCTGCTAGCAGAGGCAGCTTTGCCTCTGTATCATTTGTGGAGCACAAGAGCACTGAAGCGTCAGAGCAGCCCTTACAAGCTCTATAGTAAAGACCTGGTAACTGCTGCACTTAGTAGAATAGCTACCGGGGGTGAAGCCCACCATGGGGTGCCCACCCAGAGCTACGCTACCCTTAACTATATTTGGAGTGCACAGCGCGCCGATATGGTTAAGCCAGGGCTGCACAGCATGCGGCCGGCTCCCTTTTCGCTTTGCTCAGATGTATTCATGTCTCTTAGAAGTGAATACACCTGAACAGCACTGCAGCGATGGGAGGTAGGGGAACGTTCGTCATCTTCAGTTCCAGTGACTCCAGTCCAGTGGAGTGATGAGGTGTCACACTGCTGACCTCATCACTCTGCTGCTGTGATCACTGAGCCACAGAGGCGGCAAAGACATGTCGTGCTTGCATATTATGGGGCAGTGGGGAAAATTGTGAGAGGGAGTAGCGTGGGGGAGGGTGGATCATATAGAGAAGTGGTGGAACAATATGGAGAGGAGGGAGCATGGGGGACCATATGGAGGAGTGAGGGGTCCATTTGGAGAAGTGGGGGGCCATATGGAGAAATGGGGGGGACCATATGGAGAAGTGGATATTCAATATGAAGACGTGGGGGGACAGTATGGAGAGGTGGGAGCGTAGGGGACAATATGGGGGAACAGGATGGAGAATTGGGAGCATCTGAGGACCATATGGAGAAGTGGGAGTGTGGGGGGATTGTATGGATAAGTGGGGGCACAGTATGGAGAAGTGGGAGTGTGGGGGGATTGTATGGATAAGTGGGGGCACAGTATGGAGAAGTGGGAGAGTGGGGGACAATATGGAGAAGTTGGATTCACATACAGAAAGTGGATCTGGTAATGGATTCATATACTGACCGTGGTCCTGATTGTGTACAAATGTACCAATCCATAACTGATGAGCAGTTGTCATCCAGCTGAGGTGGTCACCTTTCTGCCACTGGTTCCCTACTTTGGCTGTCACCCTCCTGCCGGAGTGGGAAAGGTAAGTGCCTCATAGATCTGAAGGTTATAGGGACTTTTATTGTATATGAGGAATGTTAATGTGAAGGTACAGTCTCATGTGGGCAATTGGTAGAGGAGGAAAAGTGGTTCTAGTGCTGAATTCATCTACTGACGGTGGTTCTGGCACTGCATTCATGTACTGACTGTGGTTCTCGTGCAGCATTCAAGTACTGATGCTGGTTCTGTATATAGGGGAGCTGTGGGAACATCATACTCTTTATAAGGGAGTTGTGGGTCCACTATACTGTATATTGAGGAGCTGTATATTGGGAGACCCAGTGGACATTATTAAATTTTAAGTGGGCACTTAAGCAGCATTATTGTTATAGGGGCACTCAGAGTATTGTAACCATCAAAGGGGCAAAATGTGGACACTTTTCTAGGGCATTTGTACAGGGCATTAATCTTTTCAAGAGGGCAATTTTACCGTCTATAGGGCACAAATGAGGAATTATTACTTTGTAAGGGCCACAGTGGGGGCATTATTATGTGGGGCAGTAAAGAGGAGCACTGTTTTAGTACCATGCAGCAGGTGCAGTAATAGGGACACATAAGACAGCAGCGGCTCAATATTGGGGTATCAGCAGGATGAGGAGTTTGTGCAGGTTGGGTATAGATGGGGACGGGGCTGGAAATGTGAGAAGTCAAATGTGTTTTTGTTGTAATCTCTGCAGACGAGTCGTGACTGGAAGAAGTTGTCATGTTGGTCTGGGCCAGATGGAAAAGACGGGAAAATGAATTACTCCACCAAAAAGAAAGTCAGCTGTAAGTTACTATATATACAGTAACTGTACTGTAATTACTTGTATGGTCTTCAAGTCTGGTATCTACCACTATATGGTCACCACATGGTGGTACTATCAGGTTGGTCTTTGTGTAAATATTTATTTTCAGTAACAGCGCGGTCATTTACTGAGGTTCCTCTATACCCATGATCAGGTCTTACCACTGAAGTTGTACACAGGGTTAGCTGGTTAGGGGCCTCAAATGTTTTGCCCCCTTCCCTGAGCGGACCCCGTAGCTACGCCTTTGGCTGTGCTATTTGACTAGGTGACTGACCACCGCTGATTGACTGCAGTGATAGCTAGTATATAAAATTAATAATAAGATCTAAATTGTAAAGATACTTGTTTTTTGAAGCCCTTTGCAATTTTATCCATTAAAGAACAACCCTAAATAAAAGGTGCGGACCACAGTAGACAATGATATCACTATTCAGAGATTCTTAGTTTTTAATGGATGTTACATTAATAATAGATCACAAGATAAAAATGTGTCTTCTACTAGGGTAAATACCTGTGAGCATTGTATATTGCAATTGGGCTTTCTTCTTTTTCACTGGCCATACGCATCATGTCAAGGACAGCCATACCGAGGCATTCCTCTTGTGTTTCATGTGTTATGGGTACTGTCATCCAGCCATTGAGAAAATCATCTCGCCACTTTAAATTAAAAAATAAAACACTTAGTAGAATTGTGGCATTTTTCTATGGAATTTAAACTGAAGTAATCAGAGATTGTAAACTTTATTTCATTATTAAAAATGGGCACAAAGTGGCCTGCATATAAACAAAACAGGTATACTCCATTACCAAATCCCCACTAACCCCCTCGCTTTCTCTTCTGGACACTTACTGAATGCAGTGGTGATGTGTTCAAGCCGTGAGAGCAAGCTAAGATGTCCGCCAGCTCAGTGCTCAGCTGTACAGGGTCGGCCATTTATATGGATACACCTAAATTAAACGGGAATGGTTGGTGATATCATCTTCCTGTTTATGGTAAATTAGTATATGGGAGGGGGGAAACTTTTCCAGATGGGTGGAGACCATGGTGGCCATTTTGAAGTCAGCCATTTTGGATCCAACTTTATTTTTTTCAATGGGAAGAGGGTCATGTGACACATCAAACCTCTTGAGAATTTCATAATAAAAACAATGGTGTGCTTGGTTTTAACGTAACTTTATTCCTTCATAAGTTTTTTCAAATTTATGACCACTTATAAAATGTGTTCAAAGTGCTGCCTATTGTGTTGGATTGTCAATGCAACCCTCTTCTCCCACTCTTGACACACTGATAGCAACACCGCAGAAGAAATGCTAGCACAGGCTTCCAGTATCCGTTGTTTTGAACTTCTCTCTATTAACTGAAAATACAGCAATAGTTTATACTGAAATACATTTCTTAACTGAAAACAGCATACTACTACGCGACTAGTTATTTCCATATCCCAGCCACCTCTGGCCACTACACCATGAATGACTGAGATGGGAATACGACTGCAGAAACAAACGCTGCACAGAAAATCATCATGAATAGCAAGAGTCCACTCTAAGGTTTTGAGACCAAGTGCAGGCTACATCCCCACTACATAGCAACTGCCAAACAACTGTCTACAAAGAAATGTCAAGTCACAATATTGTTGAAATTTGTATCAAGACACACTTTGTTAATTTATAAATGATGGAAAGCAAAAATATTCTGGCTATATTCTTCAAGTGCCTGCAAAAATGCAACTCAAGGAAAAATATACACTGTGATAATTTGGGGGTAAATTATCTAATGGGACTGCCATTTTCTGGGTAACATTGTTGACAGAAGACATTTAAATATGCAGGATTAGGTTTAAACTGTATCTCTGTCCAGTAATGATAAAAAGTTTGGAGAATGACACAAATGTTAGTTTTCATACACTTTGCTGCATCAGTGTTTTTACATCTTTTAGTCATATGTTTTCATGGTTAGTGAAATACAATTATAAGCATTTCATAAGTTTTTACACTTTTCTTAACAAATACATCAAGTTTATACAAAAGCTCAATATATACAGCAGTGTCCCTTATTTTTCAAGAGTTTTTCACAATTTCACAGTTTTGTTTGCTTTATGAGGATTGACCATAGGTTCTCAAATGATATTGAGTTCTGGGGTATTTCTGGTCATGGACCCAAATTTTCAATATTTTATTCATTGGGTCAGTTAATTATCACTTTCCTTGTGACATCACCAAATTGCTCCTGGATCATTGGGAGAAGTTGCTCTTGAAAGATGTCTAGATACAATTCTTTATTCCTGGCAGTGGTCAGGCACACATGAATGGTCTCAGGATGCTTTACAGCTGGCATGTCACAGGACTCATGGCAGAGGACACCTTTTCTTCTCTGTACAATCATTCTTCCAGATGTCCCAAACACCCTGAAGGGGCTTCATCACAGAAAATAACTTTACCCCAGTCCCCTGCATTCCATCCCTGTACTTACTGCAGAATATCAATCTGTCCTTGATCTTTTTCAGAGTGTGTATCTGGCTGATTGAGCGCTCCCAGGGTCACAAGGAATGATTATTCAAAAAAGGATTTTCTTCTTCAAAAAATTTATTCAAGTTCATAAATAGCTAAAACTGATATATAAAACAACGTGTTTCGGCTATTAATATGAAAAATGTATAGCCTTCCTCAGGTCTTGATCTTTTTCAGGGAGACTGCCTTCCTTGATCCCAGGCAATCCTCCAAAAGACTTTGCCTTACTGTGCAAGCAGATGCACCTGCCTGCTGCTATTCCTGAGCAAGCTCTGCACTGCTGTTGAACCAACCCCTTAGCTGAATCCTTTCTTGGAGACAGTCCTGGCATTTGCTGGATTTTCTTGGGTGCCCTGGAGACTTTTTTTTTTTTACAGCAATAGAACCAATCTTTCTGAATGGGGTTTTTGTGATTAACTTAATTTTCATGGCAAGGAATGTCGTTCCAATTTATCTGATCACTTTTCATACCAATCTAGTCAATGCAAATTCCCACTATAAAAACCAAAGTCTCAAAACTATTTTCCACGACTGTATACAGCAAAGCAATACATCACAGTGCACAAATAAATCTTTAGCCATCTGTCCACTAACTAAACAACATTTTGGGGTTTTGTTTTTGGTGGTTCATGCTGTGATAAAAACGTTATCCTGCATGTCAATGTGATTGCAGATATACCAAACCTTATATGTTTTATTACTTTTTTTTAAATAAAAACACTTTAAAAAAATAAAAAAGGCTTCCAAGAGGTCTTATTTTTAATGTAGCTTTATTGGTGTACATAGTAAAGATCATTTTCTAGAAATCTGGCCTATGGAATTTGGAGCTACATGTATGCTACCCTTACAGATAGATCACGG
Source organism: Phyllobates terribilis (assembly GCF_046119375.1). Lineage (NCBI taxonomy): Eukaryota > Metazoa > Chordata > Amphibia > Anura > Dendrobatidae > Phyllobates > Phyllobates terribilis. The sequence continues at coordinate 160,139,037 of NW_027362761.1, forward strand.
CACCATTACATTGAATGTGCTTTTTCACATTTTTTTTCTTTGTTAGCAAGTCAATAACCCTATGAAAAAAATAAATAAACTGTGCATGGATGTCACCTCTATGCTTCTTGTATTTTACCAATTCATTGGTAGGAGAGGTAACATTTTTTTCTGCATATGAGAAAATAAATTCAATACACTGATAAAAAAAATAATAAAAAAGTGACTTGTTTTTGACATCCAAGAAATCAACTGAGGCATGGTTTTAATGTTGTGGCTAATCGGTGTGTATATAGTAACGATCCTTAAATGGAACCTGTTGAAAATGGAATCTGATTGACAGGCATGATTTAAATAGCAGGAGGAGCTGATCAGAATGATATACATTTTTGTGGGAAAAGTTTCAGTAAGACTGTGCAAGTTATCCATTGACATCCCTGGTATTTGCATGTCTATAAGTCCAGTGGGTGTTCCTATTCAGTGAATGAGAATCTGTGCATGAAGAGAGACCTGTCAATCACTAATTAGGACCGCCCACTGGACAGGTCATCAACAAACCTGGGATATCAATGAACGAAATGCAAGTTTTACAGAATTGTTTCCCACAAACCAATATATCACCTTGCTCAGCTTCTCCTTCTGTATACAATGTTATCCACAGGTTGGACTCCATGTACAAAGCGATCGGGTACCTTTAACCAAAGAAAGTGGTCAAAGACTGTCCAAATCCTATAGCAAACATGTATACACAATGGGCACTGCAAGGACTAAACAACATAAAAAGTGCCAGATAGTGAATAAGATAATCTACAAATGTCCAAGCAGAAACAAAAAGGCACACTTTAAAGCTGCACATCTATTAAAAAAAAAAAAAAAAAAAAAAAGACAGAACTTTACTGCCATAGAAATCCACAGACATCTGAAAAACAATTAAAACTTGTTACGGATGCGGGTGGTGGAACCTCTGTGCTGCGGTGCAAGGAGGGACCAGAGGGGCGTGACTAAGTATCTACTCCGCCTTACCAAGGTCGCACGGTGGCTTAGCCTACTCCGTGAACCAGGGAGGGACCGAGCAGAGGGACCCGATGCCACTCTGGGAACGAACTTGTATGAGAGCAGGTGACTCGCACAGGTCTGAAGGCAGGAACTGACCGGTACAGCGTAAGAGCACGGCAGGCAGGCTGACGGGGGGTCCGGGTAAACAAGCTGGCGGGCACAACAGGTAACAGGTATGTGCTTCCAGGTAAGCAAGCAAGCGGGCACGGCTGGAAAAGGCAGGTGCTTCCAGGTAAGCAGGCAAGCGGGCACGACAGGTAACAGGCAGGTGCTTCCAGGTAAGCAGGCGGGCAGACACAGCAGGTAACAGGCAGGTGCCTCCAGGTAAGCAGGCGGGCAGAGCCCATAGACAGACTGGCGGACTGGACTGTAGGCAGACTGGCGGACTGGACAGAAGAACAGATTGGCGGACAGGACTGATTTGGGCCTGAGGGCTGAAGCAAAGTAAGTATAACAGAGCAGCAACCTTGCACGGGCACCTCCATATTGGAGGAGGTGCCTTTTAAAGAGAAAGTCCTCCGGCCATTGGTCGGGGTCTTTTTAGGATGGCGCGCGCGGCCCCTTTAAGAGGACGGGAGCGCGCGCGCGCGCCCTAAGCACAGTGTCAGGGAAGCTGCGTGCACCAGCAGTAGCAGGGAGGCCGGAAGACGCCGAAGCAGGACCGCGGCGGTAGGGGGGACGGCGTCTCTGCCTGGCAGGGGGCAGAGACACCGATGCTACAGAACTGAGCAAAGATGATAAAGTACCAGGTTCTAGCCTAAAATAGGACTTAAAACCAGCCCAAAGGATGATAAAAAAACAACAATAGGAAAACTCAAACAAAAATACATATGTGCAATAAATGCATTGTGATATGCTTGAGGTAGATGTCCCCACATGGCTTCTATGGCTGCTAAGGCATGTCTGGTATTTATTCTTTTCCACTTTTGGACACTTCAATGAATTGCTAAGGGGGTAACTATACTGTGATTCTCACTACTATTTGCACTTTGTTAACCACTTTAATCCCGAAGGCTGTTTGCACCTTAGTGATTAGGCCAATTTTTACAATTCTGACCACCGTCACTTTGAGGTAATAACTCTGAAACACTTCAACGGATCCCACTGATTCTGAGACTGTTTTTTCGTGATACAATGTACTTCAGGATAGTGGTAAAATTTATTTTATACGACTTCAAGTGCTTCACAGCAATTTTTGGAACGTGGAAGAAAACAATGAACATTTAACATTTTTTCACAAAAATGTTACTTTTACCCTAGCGAAACTAAAAAAAAAAATGGGTCTACAGAAAAAAATGTATGCCAAAATATTTGTGCAATTTCTCCTGAGCATGCCGATACCCAATATGGGGGGGGGGGAGGGACCACTGTGTGGGTGCACGGCATTGCTCGGAAGGGAAGGAACGTCATTTGACTTTTTGAATTTAAAATTAGTGTGAATAATTAGCGGACACCATGTCGCGTTTGGGGAGCCCCTGATGTGCCTAAACAGTGGAAATCCCCCAAAAGTGACCCCATGTTGGAAACTAGACCCCTCAGGGAACTTATCTAGATGTGTGGTGAACACCTTGAACCCCCCCAAGGTGCTTCACAGTTTATAACATTGAGTTGTAAAAATAAAGTTTTCAAATGTTTCCCACAAAAATGTTTTTCAGCCCCAAAATTAGCATTTTCATTTTCAAGGATAAAAGGAGAAATTGCACCACACCATTTGTTGTGCAATTTCTCCTGAGTAAGCAGATACCCCATAAGTAGGGGAAAACCACTGTTTGGGCGCATGGAGGGCTCGGATGGGAAGGAGCACCATTTGACTTTTTGAATGAAAATATGCTTGAATAATTAGCAGGCGCCATGTCGCGTTTGGAGAGGCCCTGGTGTGCCTAAACAGTGGAAACCCCCCACAAGTGACCCCATTTTGGAAACTAGACCCCTCAGGGAACTTACCTAGATGTGTGGTGAGCACTTTGAACCCCCAAGTGTTTCACAAAAGTTTATAAACGTAGAGCCGTGAAAATGAAAAAAATAAAAAAAAACACTTTTTTTTCTACAAAAATAATCTTTTAGCCACAATTTTTTTTTATTTTCACAAGGGTAACTAGAGATATTGGACCCAAAAAGTTGTTGTACAACTTGTAAAACAACTTTTTGGGTCCAATTTCTCTAGTTACCCCATATGTGGGGGAAAACAATTGTTTAGGCACACGGCAGGGCTCAGAAGGGAAGGAGTGACATTTTGGAATGGTCTGAGGGAGTCATGTCGCGTTTGCAGACCCACTGATGTGCCTAAACAGTGGAAATGCCCAACAAGTGCCCCTTTTTTGTAAACTAGACCCCCCAATGAATTTATCTAGATGTACAGTGAGCCCCTTGAACCATCAGGTGCTTCAGAGAAAATTATAATGATGACTTGTGAAATTTAAAAAAAAAAAAAAAAAAATCACTTTTTGTCCACAAAAATGTTATGTTAGCCCCAAAAAAAATTATTTTCACAAGGATAACAGGAGAAAGTGGACCCCAAAATTTGTTGTGCAATTTCTCCTGAGCACGCAGATACCCCCATATGAGGTCGAAAACTACTTTTGAGGCACAGTGCAAAGCTCAGAAGGGAAAAAGTGCCATATTGGGAGTTTTACTGGGCTGGTTTGACAGTACCATGTCATTGGCAGAGCCCCTAAGGCGCCAGAACAGCAGAACCCCCGATAAGAGACCCCATTTTACAAACTACACCTCTCAATTAATTCATCTAGGGGTGAAATGAGCATGTTGACACCACATATGCTTCACAGAATTTTACACCATTTTTACCACCAAAGTTTTGTTTTAGCCCCAAATTTTACATTTTCACACTGGGAAATGGGTAAAAATGGCACCAAAATTTGTCACACAATTTCTGCTGAATGTAGAAATACCCCATGTGTGGCTGTACAGTATTGCTTAGCCACACAGTGAGACACCGGACGGAAGGAGTACGATTTGCCTCCGGGAGCGCAGATTTTCCTAGAATAGTATGCAGACTTCATATACAAAGACCCTAAGTGCTAGAAAAGCAGAATCCCCCCTCAAAAGACCCTATTTTGGAAATTATACCCCTGTGGGAATTTATCTACAGGTGGGGTGAGGATTTTAACTACATGGGTGTTTTCCAGAAACAAGGAGCAGTGGATGCTGCTGAGTGAAAATTGCAAACTGCCGTTGTAGTGACCAATACGTTATGCCCATCTCATGCTTCTGGAGACATGCACCCGTAAATTAGGCGGGCTCTCATCGCTACAGAAATGGCAAACATGTGGACGCTAACTGCGGTTTAGGCACACTGGGGCTCAAAAGGGAGGTGGACATTTGTATTTGGGAGCACAGAATTTGCTGAATTTCTTTTGGTGGGCAAGGGCCATTTCGCTTTTCCAGAGTCTTTGTGCTACTAGTGACGTAGAAGCCCCCTATATTTCTGTTAACAGATGATGGATCTGAGTAGGGACTTGCTTTTTTTGTGGATTGAGTCAAAGCTTTTATTGTGACTCAAAATGTTACGTAAAATGTTCCCATTTATCCTGCGCTCTACGCTGAGCACCGATATCAGGGTTTCCATTTAAATCTCCGAGTGACGTAATTCAGATGAAACCCCCGAGGGATCCAGTCACTATAATGAAGCAGCAGAGTTAAGCCTCTTTCAAATGTCAGTGTGTCCGGTACGTGTGGTGACAGTTTCACATGCAGACCTATTCAAATGAATGGGTCTGTGCAAATGAGTGCGTTTTCACGGACCCTGTCCGTGGGCAAAACACGTTGACATGTCAGTTTTTTCGCGCTGCACGGGCCGCAAAACGTCCCACACTGATGACACAGGAATGTGTGGTCAGTACGTTTACAGAGATACTACATTTATAATCTTTTTTATGTTTTGGTGCTTTTACACAAAAACTATTTTACAGAAAAAGATTTTTTTTTTGCATCGCTCTATTCTGAGAGCTATATTTTTTGGCTGATGGAGCTGTATGGCGGCTTGTTTTTTGCAGGACAAGATGACGTTTTCAGCGGTACAATTTTTATTTACATTTGTCTTTTTGATCGCATTTTATTCTACTTTTTGTTTGGTGGTAAACATAGTTTTTGCTTAGTCTTTTCTTTAGTTTTTTTTTTTACCATGTACACTAAAGGGGCTAACTAGTGGAACAGTTTTATATATAGGTCAGGTCGTATTGGATGAGGCGATATGTGTACTTTTATTGCTTGTTTTCATAATAACATTTATGGGTACAAATAAATTATATATATATATATATATATATATATACACACACACACACACACACATACATACACATACATACACACACACACACCACAGTACAGTACAGTACAGTACAGTACAGACCAAAAGTTTGGACACACCTTCTCATTTAAGATTTTTCTGTATTTTCATGACTTTGAAAATTGTACATTCAAACTGAAGGCATCAAAACTATGAATTAACACATGTTGAATTATATACTTAACAAAAAAGTGTGAAACAACTGAAAATTTGTCTTGTATTCTAGGTTCTTCAAAGTAGCCACCTTTTGCTTTGATGACCATTAGATTTGCGTTTAGTTGGACCATCATTTAATTTTCAACAGGACAATTACCCCAAACACACCTCCAGGCTGTGTAAGGGCTATATGACCAAGAAGGAGAGTGATGGGGTGCTATGCCAGATGACCTGGCCTCCACAGTCAGCAGACCTGAACCCAATCGAGATGGTTTGGGGTGAGCTGGACCGCAGAGTGAAGGCAAAAGCGCCAACAAGTGCTAAGCATCTCTGGGAACTCCTTCAAGATTGTTGGAAGACCATTTCGGGTGACTATGTCTTGAAGCTCATCAAGGGAATGCCAAGAGTGTGTAAAGCAGTCATCAAAGCAAAAGGTGGCTACTTTGAAGGACTTAGAATATAAGACATATTTTCAGTTGTTTCACACTTTTTTGTTAAGTATATAATTCCACATGTGTTAATTCATAGTTTTGATGCCTTCAGTGTGAATGTACAATTTTCATAGTCATGAAAATACAGAAAAATCTTTAAATGAGGTGTGTCCAAACTTTTGGTCTGTACTGTGTGCATATATATAATATATATAACTGACAAACAAACAAATTCTTCCCTTATCACTCCTAAACACTTTTTGCATAATAATTTGGAACGCAGTGTACATGTGCTTTTCCACAAAACACCAGTGGTTCACGTAGTGAATCTTACAGTTCTAACTTGCCAACCGTGGTCTGTATGGAGTTGTTCAATAAAGGGCCCAAAATTAAGATAACATAGACGAGAGAGGTCTCTATGAATAGGAATTCCTAAGAATTTGATACCCTGTGAGGGCCAAGCAAAGGGAAAGTTGGACTGGATGGAATCCTGTACGGATTTGGGGAGGGAGACATCGAGGGCCTCAGACTTCGCTGTATTGATTTTAAAATTTGACCATGTAACAAAGTGATCTATTTCAGCCATAACAGCCTGCTGATGGATATATGTGATTGACATCATCAGCAAATTATTCATGACCAAAGGTGTTGGTACCCTTGAAATTGTTCCAGAAAAGGAAGCGTTTCTCCAAGACAATTATTGTAATTGCACATGTTTTGTTATACATATGTTTGTTCCCTTTGTGTGTATTGGAACAACACAAAAATAACAGAGAAAAAAGGCAAATAGGACATCATTTCTCACAAAACCCCCAAAATGGGTCGGACATAATTGTTGACACCTTTCCAAACCACTTTGTTTCAAACATTCAAACTCACCTGTGGCGAGTAACAGGCATGGGCAATATGAAAATCCCACCTGAAACCAGATAAAAAGGGGAGACATTGACTCAGTCTTTGCATTGGGTGTCTGTGTGCGCCACACTAAGCAATGAGAACACAAAGAGGAGAAGAGAACTGTCTGAGGACTTGACATCCAAAATTATTGAAAAATATCAGCAATCTCAAGGTTTCAAGTCAATGTCCAGAGATCTTTATGTTCCTTTGCCCACGGTGCGCACCATAATCAAGAAATTTATAACCCATGGCACTGTAGCTAATCTCCCTAGACGTGGATGGCATAGAAAAATTGATTAAAGGTTGCAACGCAGCATAGTCCAGATGGTGGATAAGAAGTTACAATCAATTTCTAAAGAAATTCAAGCTGTCCTGCAGGTTCAGGGTGCATCAGTGTCAGCGCAAACTATCTGTCTACATTTGAATGAAATTAAACGCTATGGCAGGATATCCAGGAGTACCCCACTGCTAACACAGACATAAAAAAGCTAGACTGCAGTTTGCCAAAATACATGTGAGTAAGCCAAAATCATTCTGGGAAAATGTCTTGTGGACAGATGAGACCAAGAAAGCTTTTTGGTAAAGCACATCATACTACTGTTTACCGAAAACAGAATGAGGCCTACAAAGAAATGAACACAGTACCTACAGTCAAATATGGTGGAGGTTCAAAGATACTTTGGGGTTGATTTTCTGCCTCTGGCACAGTTTGCCTTGACTTTGTGCAAGCCATCATGAAATCTGAAGATTACCAAAGGATTTTGGGTCTTAATGTAGTGCCCCGTCTCAGAAAGCTGGGTTTGCGTCCTAGATTATGGGTCTTCTACAACCACTGGCAAAAATTATGGAATCACCGGGCTCGGAGGATATTCATTCAGTTGTTTAATGTTGTTGAAAAAAAGCAGATCACAGACATGGCACAAAACTAAAGCCATTTCAATTGGCACCTTTAGGGCTTTAAGAAACACTAAAAGAAATCAAGATTAAAAATGTGGTACTCAGTAAGGGTAATTTTTTTCAGATCAAGCAGAGGGAAAAAATTATGGAATCACTCAATTCTGAGAAAAAAATTATGGAATCACCCTGTAAATTTTAATTTCCAAAACTAACATCTGCATCAAATTAGATCTGCTCGTTAGTCTGCATCTAAAAAGGAGTTATTACACCTTGGAGAGCTGTTGCACCAAGTGGACTGACATGAATCATGGCTCAAACTCTTAAAAGAAGGTAAATCATTACGCAATGTTGCAAAAGATGTTGGTTGTTCACAGTCAGCGGAGTCTAAAATCTGGACTAAATACAAACAACATGGGAAGGTTGTTAAAGGCAAACATATTGGTAGACCAGGAAAGACATCAAAGCGTCAAGACCGGAAATTTAAAGCAATATGTCTCCAAAACAGGAAATGCACAACAAAACAAATGACGAACGAATGGGAGGAAACTGGAGTCGATGTCTGTGACCGAACTGTAAGAAACCGCCTAAAGGAAATGGGATTTACATACAGAAAAGCTAAAAACATAAGCCATCATTAATACCTAAACAGAAAAAAACAAGGTTACAATGGGCTAAGGAAAAGCAATCGTTGACTGTGTGTGACTGGATGAAAGTCATATTCAGTGATGAATCGCGAATCTGCATTGGGCAAGGTGATGATGCTGGAACTTTTGTTTGGTGCTGTTCCAATGAGAGTTATAAAGATGACTGCATGAAGAGAACATGCAAATTTCCATAGTCATTGATGATATTGGGGCTGCATGTCAGGTAAAGGCACTGGGGAGATGGCTGTCATTACATCTTCAATAAATGCCCAAGTTTACATTGATATTTTGGACAGTTTTCTTATCCCATCAATTGAAAGGATGTTTGGGGATGATGACACCATTTTTCAAGATGATAATGCATTCTGCCATAGAGCAAAAACTGTGAAAACATTCCTTGAAAGAAGACACATAAGGTCAATGTCATGGCCTGCAAATAGTCCGGATCTCAATCCAATTGAAAATCTTTGGTTGAAGTTGAAGAAAATGGTCCATGACAAGGCTCCAACCTGCAAAGCTGATCTGGCAACAGCAATCAGAGAAAGTTGAAGCCAGATTGATGAAGAGTACTGTTCGTCACTCATTAAGTCCATTAAGTGCCTCAGAGACTGTTATTAAAGCCTTTGGTGGTGCAACAAAATACTAGTGATGTATTGGAGTGTTCTTTTGTGTGTTTGTTTTTCATGATTCCATAATTTTTTCCTCAGAATTGAGTGATTCCATAATTTTTCCCCTCTGCTTGGTTTGAAAAAAATTACCCTTACTGAGTACCACATTTTTAATCTGGATTCTTTTAGTGTTTCTTAAAGCCCTAAAGTTGCCATTTGAAATGACTTTAGTTTTGTGCCATGTCTGTGATCTGCTTTTTTTCAACAACATTAAACAACTGAATGAAAATCCTCCGAGCCCGGTGATTCCATAATTTTTGTCAGGGGTTGTAGCAGGACAATGACTCCAAACAAACATACTTCAAAAAGCACTCAGAAATGGATGGAAAAAAAGTGACGGAGAGTTCTGAACTGGCCAGCAATGTGTCTGGATCTAAATCCCATTGAACACCTGTGGAAACATCTTAAAATAGCTGTCGGAAGAAGGCGCCCTTCAAATATGAGAGACCTGGAGCAGATTGCAAACAAAGAGTGGTCAAAAATTCCAGTTGAGAGTTGTAAGAAGCTTGTTGATGGTTATAGGAAGCGACTGATTGCAGTTAATATTTTCCAAAGGATGTGCAACCAAATCCTAAGTTGAGGGTGCCAACAATTTTGTCCGGGCCATTTGGGGGGGTTTGTCCAACTGTTGTCCAATTTGCCATTTTTTCTCTATTTTTTTTTTGTGTTGTTCTTATACACACAAAGGAAATAATTTAACAAACATGTGTAATTGCAATAACTTACTGGGAGAAATACTTCATTTTCTGGAACAATTTCAAGGGTGACAACACTTTCGGCCATGTATGTAATGGAGTGATATATTGTTGCCTGAGATTTCCTATTGTTGGTTATTTATTATCCATGTGGGGTGGTTTGTAGCGCTATCTTACAGTAGAAACAAGTACTTTCTGTTCTTCGGATAGTTTTAATTGTTTTTTTTAGGTCTATTTACTGGTTTGTGGATTTGTTTGCAAAAAAAGTTCTGTATTTTTTTTACTAGATGTGGAGCACTAACACATTTCTTTGTATCCTTATATATTTGATCAGTGTAAATAAACACAAACGTAGTCATATCTAAACAATATAAAATAGATTCCCTTTTTATGGCTGCTGGGAAAACTAAGAGATAGTCTGTTGCTGAAAACACGAAAAGAAAATGACCACAAGGAGAACTTGCTTTTTTATTATAAATATTCAAAACCGCAGACATCAAGATCTTTTACCCCAGAGGGGGGGGAAAAAAAAAAAAAAAAAAAAAAAAAAAAAAATCCCTCCCAGCCTTTTTTTTCTTTTTTTTTTTTTCTTTTAACCATTTTGAGCGAAGGATGTAAATATACATCCGCACTGGGGTTCACATGTGTGGAGAGAGCTCAGGAGCGGTGCATGCTGCGCACATGGCAGATGTTAGCTGTGTTACACAGCCAGCATCTGTTCTAACAGGAGCACCCAGAGCAAAGCTACAATTGATGCTATTAACCAATTGGCCCCTCCATGATGCGATCGTGCGGTACCGATGGGTTGCTATGGCAACCGAGGGCCAGCTGAAGGCCCACCTGAGATCACCTTTTATACTATATACTGTAGAACTGTGGTATTTCAATATATAGAATAAGCGATCAGGCGATCATGAGTTCAAGTCCCATAAGGAAAATAAAAAATAAGGGGAAAAAATAATTATATAAACATAAAATGTAATTCTTCCCCTTTAACAATAAAGAGATGGGAAAAAAAAAAAATTTGGTATAAAAAAAAAATAAAATTAGAAAAAATTGCAATTCCATACCACAACTTTTCTTCATCTTCATGTACATGACTCAGCTTTATAATACAAATCAGAAAACAAAAATTAACTAAAATGTTCTTTGAAATAACATATGCAGTAATTAAGTTCTGAGTAGATGACAATATATTAGAGAAAGCAGATGCACAAAAAAGACTTATGTACAGATGTGTTCTCCCCCATCTTTCCTCTTGTCTAGACATGCTGAGAGGAGTGGTGCAAAATGACAAGCTTTGAAAACAAAAAACACACAATTCCAAAAAACTTTGTTGGGCTATGTTTACACTTTATGTTCCTATATGTTGCCACCCAATGTGATGTGAATTGCTAGCTTGTCATGATAATGTATAGAATTTTCATTGTGAGATACTGAATTCCTAAATGATATACATGAAAAGAAATGGGTGGACACATCTGTATATATAGAATGGTCTCGGTTTCATTATCCTTCACATGCAAGTAACAAGGACAGGAGATAACAATGATCCCTAAAAGCAGAAAACACCATCTGTCAACCCTATCCGAGATCTATAATTAGCCAATAAGCCTTCTAGTCCATGAAACTAGTCTTGTCGTTTAAGGAGGATGCTTGTTCAACACTGATAACAAAATTGCTTCTGCTGCAAATAAGACAAAGAGGTCAAAAGCAAGAAACAACAAAAATTAATTAGTAGAGATGCTCAATTGCTGTAAAAATCTAAGCTTCTTACCTGAGCAAACAAATAAGACATGACACAGTCATCAAGAACTGGACTTTCAGATCCTCTTGCAACTCCATAACGAAATGCTCTGCTGCTCCCATTACTATACCAATGTGGAAAATAAAACCTGAATGAAAAAAAACAGGCAAATGGTCAAAGCAATGGTTAAGCAAATTATTCATTTATACACATTAATTTAGAATCTCTTTAAAGCAGTTGACCACTTTTTTAGTTATTTAACAAAAATGCTGGATAAATGATTCTGGGGTCATTGCATATATAGATATTACAGGCTCATTTTTATCCTCTTAATATATTATTTCAATCATCATATTATATAGCAATGAGTACTTACGATTGCTCATTTTGCCTTTCTACCCAGTAAATTCTTCTCTTTTCCATTAGGTCTATGACGTCAAGTGATTAAAAACTGACTAGCCGAGTCCTTCTAAGCTCTATGTAGAAACAAGTCAATTTTCCCTGTAGGAGTCATGAGTCACTGCAAAATTCCCTGACAGGAGGGATGAGGGAATGATAGGGACTTTTTAATTAAACTAGATTACAAAAAAAATTTAGGTCATGACATTAAATAGAATGAGATTTAGGATTAAAATACATTTTAGTTTCTGACCACCCCTTTAAGCTTTATATCGGGGGGTGTAAAAAAAATAATTTTTTGTTCTAGTTGCAGGAAGCCCAGCTATGCTTCTGTTCATTTTGTTTGTAAGCTCCAACTGACAGATCATGATGAACTCCCTGTCAAATGGCATACTGAAGAGATTTTCAGCTCTATTTAGAACGGTAGAAAACAAAATGTTTCATATATAAAACACATATGTTGTCATGTGACATAAACCCCCCCCCCCCAAAAAAAAACGTGTATATCACTTCTTAACATTGAAATTGCTGAAATTGCAATACCAAGAAGGAAAACTCATGGGATTATGAAAATCACAGGATCGACAGACATGTTAAAGGGGGTGTCTGGGCATAGGTATGATTACCCCTCTACAGAATAGGTCATCAATAGCAGATCGGTGCAGGTCCGACAAGCGGACTCCAACCAATAAGCTGTTTTTGCTATGGTGGTGGCCAGATGTAAACACTTTGAACGAAGCTGCTGAGCGCTGCTCAATTCAAAGTTTAGCGCCAGTTGCCGGCTACAGCAGCACAGCTCCTGCTCTTTTTAACAGAAGCTGTACTACAGAAGCCAACAACAGCTGGAAATAAATATGCCCGGACAACTCCTTTAATGATATGCAGATGATGATATGAAATGATGATTTATTCAGTATCGAGTATGAGCACCACATGCAGAAATACATGCACTTACATGTCTTGGCTGCTATTAACCTCTTTACCCCCGAGGGTGGTTTGCACGTTAATGACCGGGCCAATTTTTACAATTCTGACCACTGTCACTTTATGAGGTAATTACTCTGGAACGCTTCAACGGATCCCCCTGATTCCGAGATTGTTTTTTCGTGACATATTGTACTTCATGACTGTGGTAAAATTTCTTCGATATCACTTGCGTTTATTTGTGAAAAAAACGGAAATTTGGTGAAAATTTAGCAAAATTTTACAATTTTCAAAATTTGAATTTTCATGCCCTGAAATCAGAGAGATATGTCTCACAAAATAGTTAATAAATAACATTTCCCACATGTCTACTTTATATCAGCACAATTTTGGAACCAAATATTTTTTTTTATTAGGGAGCTATAAGGGTTAAAAGATGACCAGCGATTTCTCATTTTTACAACAAAATTGACAAAACCATTTTTTTAGGGACCACATCACATTTGAAGTCACTTTGAGGGGTCTTTAAGACAGAAAATACTCAAAAGTGACGCCATTCTAAAAACTGCACCCCTCAAGGTGCTCAAAACCACATGCAAGAACTTTATTAACCCTTCAGGTGTTTCACAGGAATTTTTGGAATGTGGAAGAAAACAATGAACATTTAACTTTTTTCACAAAAATGTTACTTTAGACCCAATTTTTTTTTATTTTCGCAGGGGTAACAGGAAAAATGGACCCTAAAATTTGTTGTGCAATTTCCCCTGAGCACGCAGATACCCCATATGAGGGGGAAAACCACTGTTTGGGCGCACGGAAGAGCTCGGAAGAGAAGGAGCGCCATTTGACTTTTGAATGTAAAATTTGCTTGAATAATTAGCGGACGCCATGTCGCGTTTGGAGAGCCCCTGATGTGCCTAAATAGTGGAAACCCCCCCACAAGTGACCCCATTTTGGAAACTACACCCCTCAAGGATTTTATCAAGGGGGTATAGTGAACATTTTGAATCCAGAGGTACAGAATTTGATAACATTAGGTCATCATATTGAATAAGTTGTCATTAGTCTTGAGCGCAACTGCTCGTTACTTGAGTTTGCATCAGGTATGTATGGGTATGCACCATGTATCACGCATGCTTGAGGGACATGCTCCAGTCCCCGCTTGCATGTTTCATGGTTATTAGACACCCAAAAAAACATGCGGGGATCGCTCGTGCATGGCAGGCAAATCCCGCAAGTTTTTTTGGCCACGAAGTATATGGGGCAGAGACTCGAGCATGTCACTTGAGCACCCGCGATAGTCAGTGCATACCCAAGCACCCGATGCAAACTCAAGAAGCAAGCACTGGCGCTCAACACTAGTCGCCATATCATCATCTTTTTTTTTTTTTTTTTTTTTACTTTTGAAAAAAATCCCAACCCCATCACAACCCTAACCCCAACCCCAACCCTAGAGTTTTTTTACGCCGTTCTTCGTGCGGTATAAGTGATTAGACGACTTTATTCTTCGGGTCGGTTCAATTACAGCGATACTAGATTCTGATTGACAGCTGTCACACACTAAAAGACGCATTTTTTGCAAAATCTAGTTTTTGCATCGCCATATTTTGAGAGCTATAATTTTTCCATATTTTGGCCAACAGTCATGTGAGGGCTTGTATTTTGCGGGATGAGTTGACGTTTTTATTGGTGCCATTTTCAGGCACGTGTCAATTTTTGACAGGCAGAATAAACAAAAACCAGCAATTCCAGAATTTTTTTTATGGTTTTTTTTTTATGCTGTTCTGCGTGTGGTAAAATTGATAAGGCAGCTTTATTCTTCGGGTCAGTACGTTTACAGCGGCACCACATTTATATTGTTTTTCTATGTTTAGGTGCTTTTACACAATAAAAGCTATTTTATAGAAAAAAAATTTTTTGCATCGCTTCATTTGGAGAGCTATAACTTTTTTATTTTTCGATGATGGAGCTGTATGGCGGCTTGTTTTTTGCGGGACAAGATGACGTTTTCCACTGTACCATTTTTATTTATATTCGTCTTTTTGATTGCGTGTGATTTCATTTTTTGTTTGGCAGTATGATGATAAAGCATTGTTTTTTGCTTTGTTTTTTATTTTTTATTTTTTTTACCGTGTTCACTGAAGGGGCTAACTAGTGTGACAGTTTTATAGGTCAGGTCGTTCCGGACGCGGCGATACCAAATATGTGTACTTTAATTGTTTTTTTTTTCATAATAATATTTATTGATGGGTACATTATACTTTTATTTTTGGTGGATTATTTTTTTTATTTTATTTTTTCATTTTGTAACACTTTTTTGGACTTTTATTCTGTGTCCCACTCTAGAACTTTCACTTTTTTTATTCTGATCGCCTGTAGAGCACAGGAATGCAGCACCATCCCTGTGCTATACAGGCTGTCAGTGCCGCACATGGAGAAGATTCTTTGGGCATGTACTGCGCATGCCCAAAGAATCTTCCTGCTGTCTGGTGACCCGGATGTTGTCATGACGTCATCGGGTCGTCATGGCAACATCCAGGAAGCCGCGGCAGACAGCGCTGGAGGCCGGAAGAGGAGGTGAGTATTGCGATCACCTCCCCTTGCCACCGCAATGCTGCGATCGACTTCGATCGCAGCATTGAGGGGGTTAATGTGCCGGGAGCAGTGCAGGACAACTCCCTGCACATAGTACCGGGTGTCAGCTGTGACTATCAGCTGACACCCGGCGGCGATCGCCCTGCACCGCTTTTGTGCGGCGCGATTGCCATATGACCTAATAGTACGTCATTGGTCCATTCGGCCCAGGTCACCATGACGTACTATTAGGTCAAACGTAAGAAAGGGGTTAATGAAGTGGTTAATAGTTATCTGAGGAATGTAATGTCAATAAATGCAGTTGGTCCCACAAATCATAAAAATACGCTGCGGACAGCTCATTTTACAATTGACAACCAATGACGTTCCAGATGTGCTTGCTGGAAGACTGGCCAATTCTTCAAAGTGTCCCAGGAGCAGTTTTCAAAACAGCTGCACAATGCTCATGCTATTCTGAGCAGCTGCGTGGCCTAATCCCCACCATAGCCTGCAGCATCTTCAAATTTGTCCGACATCAAGTACATCTGGGATGTCAATGGTTGGCAATTGCAAAGGGAGCAGCCAGGTGCGGATCTTGATAATTTCAGCACATTCAACGTGGCAGAACACTGCTCAGCCAACCATTAATATTGTCATTGATAATATGCCAAGGTGTGTAATTGCGTGTGGTGCACATACTAAATACATCGAGAAGGTTTGAAAATTTTGTGCATCATAATCATTTTTAAAGTACCATTAATTCAATGATGCTGTACATGTGAAGTATCCATTTTTTTCATCATTTCCATATTAACATGTTATTAATCCTCTGACTACCATAATCCCACAAATTTGCCTTTTAGGTGTTGCAATTTCGATGTTGAGAAGTGTGTACGCATACATACATTACGTATACATGTATGTAATATACATATCCTGGTAGGGAGAAACTCCCACCAGAGCAGTGGGCGGAAGTCCTGGCGCCATACTTAAAGGGGGAGCCACAAAAGGCCTACCATGATTTAGGTTACAGGACGCCAAAGAATATGAAAAATTGAAAGAGGAAATTTTGGCGCACTCGGGGGTAACTGACTGTCAGGGCACAACAGGTCCTCCGCTGGGGATATCACCGGGACAAACCCCCTCGCTACCAAATGTTTGATATACTGCACCTCGTCCAAAAATGGTTGCAGCCGGAGTTTTCTACCCAAGCGCAGATGGTAGAGCAAGTTGTAATGGATTGTTTCATGCACTCCCTTCCGAGGCCAATGCAGACTTGGGATGCCCAGGTAGATCCCTAGAACGCCAATGACTTGGTCGGACTGGTCGAAAGGTATTAGGGGGTCGAGGGTTCCTTGGGAAGGCAACACACTCCATTCTGGGGTCACATCAGGGGGTGGAGGCTCAAAAAAGGGTGGGGCGTCCAAGGTCCAAAGGGGCAGTGGAGGTCATGCCGAAGGTCTCAAGAGTAATTTGCTGGAGATGTCACAGCCCAGGTCATATAGCCGCCCGTTATCCCCAGATCACTGAGCAAATGGACTGTAGCATGGGATGCCGGTATTCATACTATGCATATTCGGCCTGCAGTGTGAACTGTCCACCTAGCGAAGGGCCCCAAGCTTGTCCCGTAAAAGTGAATGGTCTGCAAATGACTGGACTACTAGACTTAGGGAGTTTGGTGACCCTTGTGAGGGCTACACTCTATCCAACTGATCCCTGGGAAGAAGGCGGGCTTCCGCTGCATTCACAGCGATGCTAAAGACTATCCGGTGGCCAGAGTGGTCATTGAGACGGCTCGAGGTACTGAGTCCCATGAGGTCGGCGTGGCCCAGGATTTATTGTACCCAATTATCACAGGCCGGGACTATGTGTTGTTTTGGGACTTATAGAGGAGGGGCAGAGGCCTCGATTGAGCAGATAAGGAAAGGCTTGACCCTAAAGAAGTCTCACCACACCCAGAGCCTGATGGGTTTCCCTTCTGTGTAATGGTGGGGGATGAGGGGGGAGCATTTCCTGAGGCCGATATTCCTTCGATAGGGGTGACAGGAGAAAATTTTTGCTCTGCCCAACATAGGGACCTAACTCTAAAAGAGGCGTTCAATAATGTAACTGTTATAAACAGCATAACACAGGAGATGGGGGCTGACACCAGGTTTCCCTATTTTATGATGAGTGAGGACTTATTGTACTGGGTTAGTTAGGTCAGAGAGGAAAAAGTGGAGCGATTGTTGGCACCAGGACCCTATAGATGAGGGGTGTTAGACATGGCCCATTCACATGTCTTGGGTGGACATCTGGGTGTGGACAAAACCCAAGAACGGGTCATTCGGAGGTTCTATTGGCCCGGATGTCACCGGGAAATTCTAAAGGTATTGCAAGTCCTGTCTCACTTGCCAGTTAACCGCTCCCACCTCTCACTTCCGAAATCCCCTTGTACCGCTACCCATCATAGAGGTGTCGTTTGAGTGAACTACCATGGACCTGGTTGGTCCCTTTGTTAAGTCTGCTCGTGGGCATCAATGTATATTGGTTGCCCTCGACTATGCTACGTGGTACCCAGAAGCAGTTCCCCTGAGAATCTCCTCCGCGAAAAGTATAGCCTGTGAGTTGGTCCACGTCTTTTCCCAGACAGAACTATCGAGGGAAATCCTGGCTGACCAAGGAACACCCTTTATGAGTAAGGTGATGAGGGAACTGTGTAAGGCCTTGCAAATTACACAGCTGAAGATGTTGGTTTAACATCCCCAGACAGATGGCCATGTGGAAAGGTTCAATAAAATCTTAAAGAGTATGCTTAAAAAGGTCATAGAAAAGGACAGTCGAGACTGGGACTGTCTCCTCCCATATATTATTATCTATCTGGGAGGTTCCACAAGCTTCTATCGGGTTCTCTCCGTTTGAACTCCTGTATAGCCGACATCTGCGGGGTCTCCTTAATATAGCAAAGGAAACCTGGGAAGCCGAGGTCACACCCCATCAAACCATCATCGAGCACGTCACCCAGATGCAGGAGAGGGTAGCAAAGGTAATGCCTATCATAAAGGAACATCTCCGGACAGAGGCTGTATTTAAGGTTTTCCTGTGATGTGGTTTATGAGGAGTGAAATAAACCAGCTGGACTTTTAAATAGAGACGGTTCCTGTGATACCTCACCCCGCTCCCAAGTGAGTAGCATGATATGTACATATATACACATACACGCACACACTCCACAACATTGAAATTGCCAATCTATTTTATAGATATACACACATAATTTATTTCTTTTTCTAAGTCACATGATCAAGAAAATTGCCATAGGAATTAGTGTCGAACAAAGTGCTTGGACAAAACAACTAAGGAAATTGGGCAGACATGGGCGTTAAGAAAAATTCTATCAAGAATATCTACCAATTATACATTATTTCTACTCGGCAATAAGCAATTGCAAAATTGCAGACAAATGCTAGAAAAAAAGATTATTCCTCCAAAACAACCAAAAGTGATTTACAACTATGACAACCTCATTATGGAGAATAGTGGTTCAGTATGCGCAGAAGTGAAGAGAGGCCAGCATTCCTTACTTTGCATTTGTACACATTTGCACAGGAGTTGGTAGAAAAGCGCTTGTTGTTCTGTGCCATTTACTAGATCCAGCTGACCTCTCCAATAACAGGCCTGAACAAGGTTCCTTTCTGCTAAACAAAGCGCTCTTACATTCATATACAAAATATGATATCCAGTTATGAATACATCCTTAATTCAGCTGGTAAAAATGGTCCCTGAGAACGTAGAGCTGCAAAGCACCATCAGTTTGTGGATTTCTCCCCCCTCCTCTGCATACAAATGACTTCACTTAGCGCTTCTAAACAAAAACTGTTAAACATTCCCAATGTGTTTTTATTGTTTGTTTTTTTCTATCAGAATTGTCTTTTTCTTCCTTATTGACAAAGGAATACATTTTCCTATTGTGAATAAATGCAATTACCGTATATGTACAGGAAATCAGCATTTAAAGAATAACAGTCATTTTAATTAATGTTTCACAACTCAATAGTACACATGAAAATGACTAACTTCTTTGTGAAATCTGCTTCTTTCTCTGCCTGGATCGATGTTTCGCTCTCAATTCAAGGCTAAAATCTGTATTCAGTGAAGATAGATTTTCCCATTAAAGATATAATCTGACAGTTGGTGCTTCTAAAATTTTATGGAGATGGGGAAGAGGGAAGAGCTAGAGGCAGACATGGTCATTCTGCTGCAAGTTCTCCTGAAATAACAGTTACCATTCTCCATAGAACTTTATGTGCACCAACTGCCATCTCTTATCTCAGTAATGTGGAAATATGTATTCATTGAACAGATTTTTACCCATGAATTCAGACTTTTGAATATGAACACTGAGTCTAAGGGATTTTGGATTTCTATAATAAGACCTACTACAAAGTTTCTTAGTTTATTAATGTAGGGAAATAAAAAACAATGCTTGCTATTTAACTTACAAATCTCTCTCCTTGGAAATGTACACACTGCCCCTCTGCATCATGCAAGATTTGTGAAGCATAAATGGAGTAGTACACCACTTTTCAGACCCCCTGATTCATTAAGAGGCAAGCGCTTATAATGAATCAGGCGCCTCAGACTCCAGCACGATCCTTCATCAAGACCAGTGTGAACAATGCAGATCTTGAAGAATCAGGACCTGGCTGTCTATTTCCAAGCCTGGATAGTAATGTGTTTTGCCCAAGCTGTCA
This sequence comes from Phyllobates terribilis, assembly GCF_046119375.1. Taxonomy (NCBI): domain Eukaryota; kingdom Metazoa; phylum Chordata; class Amphibia; order Anura; family Dendrobatidae; genus Phyllobates; species Phyllobates terribilis. The sequence goes on from NW_027362761.1 coordinate 160,159,146, forward strand.
TGTGGTCTAATTTACTAGTGCCTGGGCACATGCCTTTTTTGTAGACACCAAAGAGGCAGGGAGTAAATGATAAAATACTGGCTAAAATATAGTTAGAACTGGCAAAACCTATTAAATTCCTGTATAATTTGACATTTTTAAAGGTGGTTGGTCAATATATACACTGCTCAAAAAAATAAAGGGAACACTCAAATAACACATCCTAGATCTGAATGAATGAAATATTCTCATTGAATACTTTGTTCTGTACAAAGTTGAATGTGCTGACAACAAAAATCACACAAAAATCATCAATAGAAATCAAATTTATTAACCAATGGAGGCCCGGATTTGGAGTCACCCCCAAAATTAAAGTGGAAAAACACACTACAGGCTGATCTAACTTTTGATGTAATGTCCTTAAAACAAGTCAAAATGAGGGTCAGTATTGTGTGTGGCCTCCACGTGCCTGTATGACCCCCCTACAATGCCTGGGCATACTCCTGATGAGGTTGCGGATGGTCTCCTGTGGGATCTGCTCCCAGACCTGGACTAAAGCATCATCCAACTCCTGGACAGTGTGTGGTGCAACGTGACGTTGGTGGATGGAGCGAGACATGATGTCCCAGATGTGCTCAATCGGATTCAGGTCTGGGGAAAGGGCGCGCCAGTCTATAGCTTCAATGCCTTCATCTTGCAGGAACTGCTGACACACTCCAGCCACATGAGATCTGGCATTGTCCTGCATTAGGAGGAACCCAGGGCCAATCGCACCAGCATATGGTCTCACAAGGGGTCTGAGGATCTCATCTCGGTACCTTATGGCAGTCAGGCTACCTCTGGCAAGCACATGGAGGGCTGTGCGGCCCTCCAAAGAAATGCCACCCCACACCATTACTGATCCACTGCCAAACCGGTCATGGTGAAGGATGTTGCAGGCAGCAGATCGCTCTCCACGGTGTCTCCAGACTCTGTCACGTCTGTCACACGTGCTCAGTGTGAACCTGCTTTCATCTGTGAAGAGCACAGGGTGCCAGTGGCGACTTTGCCAATCCTGGTGTTCTGTGGCAAATGCCAAGCGTCCTGCACGGTGTTGGGCTGTGAGCACAACCCCCATCTGTGGACGTCGGGCCCTCATACCACCCTCACGCAGTCGGTTTCTAACCATTTGTGCAGACACATGCACATTTGTGCCCTGCTGGAGGTCATTTTGCAGGGCTCTGGCAGCGCTCCTCCTTGCACAAAGGCAGAGGTAGCGGTCCTGCTGCTGGGTTGTTGCCCTCCTACGGCCCCCTCCACGTCTCCTGGTAGTGCCTCCAGCCTCTGGACACTACGCTGACAGACACATCAAACCACCTTGCCACAGCTCGCATTGATGTGCCATCCTGGATGAGCTGCACTACCTGAGCAACTTTTGTGGGTTGTAGAGTCCGTCTCATGCTACCACGAGTGTGAAAGCACAACCAACGTTCAAATGTGACCAAAACATCAGCCAGAAAGCATTGGTACTGAGATGTGGTCTGTGGTCCCCACCTGCAGAAACACTCCTTTATTGAGTGTGTCTTGATAATTGCAAATAATTTCCATCTATTGTCTATTCCATTTGCACAACAGCATGTGAAATTGATTGTCAATCAGTGTTGCTTCCTAAGTGGACAGTATGATTTCACAGAAGTTTGATGTACTTGGAGTCATATTCTGTTGTTTAAGTGTTCCCTTTATTTTTTTTGAGCAGTGTATTTTACCGGTCTATCAGCTGAAGCAATTTGCACACAAGTTGTCTGTTTGTCACTTGACACAAGCATGTTTTACATTTTTTCTTCATCTTGGTTAAAACATTTCCCTGATCTGCCAGCTCAGCCTGGCATATTAACAGTGGTAACATAGTTGGGCTAGCTAAAGATATACTGGAATATGCACGTTCCTCTGTAGAAATATAACTTTTATTGCAATTAGGAAATCTAATGGACAACCCTTAAGGCCCCGTCACACTTAGCGACGCTGCAACGATCCCGACAACGATACGACCTGTCAGGGATCGTTGCTGCGTCGCTATGTGGTCGCTGGTGAGCTGTCAAACAGGCAGGCTCACCAACGATCAGGGGAGCAGCGTCATCGTGGAAAGAATCTTTCCACGATGTCCTGCTCCTGGTTACCAGCCTGCTGAAGCAGGCTGGTAACCATGGTAACATCGGGTTACTAGGGGCACACGCGCACCTAGTAACCCGTTGTTTATCATGGTTACCACTCTGCTACGGTGAGTGGGAGGTTACCGCTCACTTTAGCAGGCTCGTAACCATGATAAACAGCGGGTTACTAAGTGCGCATGTGCCCCTAGTAACCCGATGTTTATCATGGTTACCAGCCTGATCGCTGCTCCCGCTGGTCACACACAGCGATGTGTGCTGACCAGCGGGAGGGCAACGACCAAAAAATGGTCCAGGACACTTTGCAGCGATCAGCAACCTCACAGCAGGGGCCTGATCGCTGCAAAGTGTCACACATAGCGACATCGCTGGTGTAGTCGCTGTTGCGTCACCAAAACCGTGACACAGCAGCGATCTCGCTATGTGAGACGGGGGCTTTACTTAATCCATAAACAATAGACACAATGTATACTCAACCTCATGCAGTGGCGCTGTCCCAGCGATGTTAGTTCTGCTGTACCTAGCAGATGATGTGACATTGTTGTGTCAAGTGATTGACTATAACAATCAGCATCCTCCGATTGGATACAGTTCATGAATATTGCATATTAAAGACTGCAACCTGTCAGTTGCCGCTGATTGGCTGCAGCGGTCACGTGACACAAGATCACATGTGCTGCCGGGAACAGCAGCGTCAACATCGCTCCAATGGAACTGCCATGGAAGTTGATCATACATTGCTGTTATTCTCTATGAGGCTATGAATTGATTACAGGAATTGTCCAACACTGGACAACCCCTGCTTAAAGTATCCTCGTTTTTATTAATGGGAATCTGTTAGCTGCTTTTTGCTATGTAATCTAAGAGCAGCGTTCTGTAGCGGCAGAGACCAAGATTCCAATAAAGATTCAATAAAGCTTTAAAAAAATGTATTCTTTAATATCCAAATAAAACATTTTTGCAGTGCTAAATTAAAGTACCCATAAAATTGTATTTTTCCCCTCAAAAAGTCTTTAGTAAGCTATTTTTTCAAAGCAAACTGTAGTTTTCATTAGCATTATTTTGGAGTATATACCAGTTTTTGATCAGTCTTTATTTCACTTTCACGTGAAGTGACAAATATTGCCATCGCTGGCATTACAGGCACGGTAATACACTTCAGAGACTAAAACAGTTGAAATTAACTAATTTTATTTTGCTGAAAATTAATATGAGCCTTACATTTATTGATTGGCTCTAATTTTCAAGATCCAGAGGAGGTTGTAATTACTTATGGCACCTTTCATGCAGGCTTATAGCAAAAAAGGTGACTTTTATTTCATCAGCATTATTGCATTGTTCGTAGCTAATCCATTACATCATCTATTCAGCCTTCAGTATTCTATCATCTTAGGGTGATCAATCAAAAAATACCAACTCCACTCCAATGACGTAATTCCAATTACAGCTGCATCACCTACTTTTATAAATGCCCTCTGTGAAAGGTATACAGTTTTAGGATTTCTTAGCTCAGTTTCTTAGCATAGTGACATGTTTCTATGTTTTTTTCACATATGCCTTGTTCTTGCCTTAACAAAGTGGATAGTTTTTGCTACATATGCGGAGAAGTTACTTTTGCATCACAAAGGCAATACTTGACTACCATGATAAGGAAAGCCCACAACCTGTATTTTGGCTGCAGAATAGGCGATCAGGATAAGAGTTGGGCTCCACACATATGCTGTAATAGATGTGCACCCATCTTACCCAGTTGTTGCATACGAAGAGGAAATCTATGACTTTTGTACTCCCAATGATCTACCGAGAGCCAACCAATCACACTACCAATTTCTATTTCTGCATTGTGCCCCATTAGGAAAGGAGTTTCAAGGAAGAAGAAGTGGACTTTACAGTATCAAAACATTCCATCTGCAATACGTCCAGTACCACATACAGAAGAACTACCGGTTCCAAAAGCACCAGAAACATTTTCAGTCGAGTCAAGTGAGGAGTAAGAGGGAGCTTGATGTCATGAATTATCTTCCTCTCACAACCCAGACTTTCTGTCAGCAACCTCAACTGAATCACAACTTATAACACAAAGTGAACTGAATGATCTTGTAAGAGATTTGGATCTGCCAAGAGTAAGGCTGAGCTCTTAGGTTCCAGGATGCAGCAGTCGAAACTCTTAGCGTTTGATGTACAGATTTCTTTGTTCCGCAACCATGATAAAGATATTGTCCAATACTTCTTCATGAAGGGCAATCTTGTGGCACGCAACAGCATCAACAGTTTAATGGAAGTTCTGAAGATAAGTAATTATCCAGAGGAATGGAGGCTCTTCATCGATTCGTCCAAAACAAGCCTAAAAACTGTCTTGCTGCAAAATTGCAATCTGCTACCTTCAAATCCAGTTGGTTATGCAGTCCACATGAAAGAAACATATGACAAAATGAAACAGCTGTTGAGGTGCCTAAACTATGATCAGCATTTGTGGCCCCTCTGTGGCGACTTAAAAGTGGACACCCTATTACTTGGTTTCCAGGGTGGATACACAAAGTACTGAGAGCAGCACGGTGGCTCAGTGGTTAGCACTGAAGCCTTGCAGCGCTGCGGTCAAATCCCACCAAGGACAACATCTGCAAGGAGTTTGTATGGTCTCCCAGTGTTTGCATGGGTTTCCTCCGGGTTCTCCGGTTTCCTCCCACACTCCAAAGACATACTGATAGGGAATCTAGATTGTGAGCCCCAATGGGGACAGTGCCAATAATATCTGTAAAGCCTTCTGGAAATAATGGCGCTATATAAGTGAGTAAAATAAATAAGTACTGCTGCTTTCTGTGTGAGTGGGATAGTCATGCAAGAGATTATCACTATAATAAAAGAGACTGGCCACTCAGACATTCACTTCAGCCAGGGAGTAAAAATGTCCTGCATCCAGCACTTGTTGACACGCATAAGATTTTGTTGCCACCATTGCATAACAAGTTGGGTCTAATGAAGAACTGTGTAAAGGCAATGGATAAAAATGCAAATGCATTCAAGTATCTCATTGATACATTTCCAGAAGTTGAGTAAAGCAAAGATAAAGGAAGGAGTCTTTATAGGACCTCAGATTCATAAGCTTCTTCAAGATGAGGAGTTTCTCAGTTTGTTGGAGGGCAAGGAAAAGGCTGCATGGGTAGCATTCACATTAGTGGGAACTAATTTTTTGGGAAACTCAAAAGCGGTTAACTATGAAGAGTTGGTAGAAAATTTCCTCAAAACATTTAAGGATCTTGACTATAACGTGTCCATAAAAATGAATTTTTTACATTCGCATCTAGACTTTTGTCCACTAAAATGCAGAGCAGTGAGCAATGAGAACTGTTTCACTAAGAGAGGTCACCAAGATATTGTGGCTATGGGGAAAAAATATCAAGGAAAATGGAATCCACCAATGCTTGCAGATTACTGTTGAAAATTTGTCTCTGATGCAGGAGTACAAAAGACAAGCAAAAAAAAAAAAGTTGTCACTGAATGAGGACCAAATTTTGTAGAGCAATTTCTGTAACGGTTTATAATTCGCAATAATTTTTAGACATGTTGTAGATCATAGAATCATAAAATGTTAGAGTTGGAAGGGACCTCCAGGGTCATCGTGTCCAACCCCCTACTTAATGTAGCATTCACTAAACCATCTCAGACAGATCAGTCCAGCCTCTGTTTGAAGACTTCCATTGAAGGAGAACTCACCACCTCTCGTGGAAGCCTGTTGCACTCATTGATCACCTTCACTGTCAAAAAGTTTTTTCTAATATCTAATCTTTATCTTATTCCTTTCATTCCATTGCTTCTCGTGTTTCCATGTGTAAATGAGAATAAGGATGATCCCTCTACACTGTGACATCCCTTCAGATATTTATAGACAGCTATTAAGTCTCCTCTTAGCCTTCTTTTTTGCAAGCTGAACATTCCCAGATCCTTTAACAGTTCCTAGTAGGACAGTTTGCAGTCCACTCAATATCCTGGTAGCTCTTCTTTGAACTTGATCCAGTTTTTCGATGTCTATTGTGCCCAGAACTGGATACAATATTCCAGATGAGGACTGACCAAGGAGGAGTAGAGGAGGATAATTACTTCACGTGATCTAGACTCTATGCTTCTCTTAATACATCCCAGAACGGTGTCTGACATTTTTGCTGCTGCATCACACTGTTTACTAAATGTGCAGTCTGTTGATCTATTAGTGATCTATTAGTATACAAAAAAAAAAAAAATACACCCGCACTACACCACTGAGGGTGTGAATATAGCCAGAGCCAATTATTACCCAAAGTATACCATATAATTTTGAAATGTCCTGGGTGCTCTGCCACAAGATTTTTTAATGTCAGCAACGAAGAATAAGAGAGAAAGCAAGACTCACCATTTCAGTAAAAACTCCTTAGTCCTTTATTTGATATGTGGGACTTGGACACGGTGTGCAGGTTTTGGAGTAATGCAGGGGGAGAAAGAGGAGACCGGATGACGGACGTTTCGCGCTCGAGTAGCACTTCTACGGGCCCAGGTGTTCAGGTGTCCAAGTCCAACATATGAAATAAAGGACCAAGAAGTTTTTACTGAAATGGTGAGTGTCGCCTTCTCTCTTATTCTTCGTTGCTAACAGTGATATATTAGTATACCCAAATCTTCGTTCCATTCCTCCCATTTTGTAGATGTGATTTTCGTTTTTCCATTTTCTATTTTTCATTTTCGGTAGTTAATTGAATTGTTGACAAAGTTTTCGTTAAATAAATATCAGAAAATTGGCATAAAAAATATTCTGCATCTTTAGATTTGCAAAACTCAATGTTTCAAAGTACTCAAACTTTTATGCATTAATAATATGTAGCAGTAAAAGGAAAAAGCTTTGATATCACAGGAACATAGAACCAGGACCACATGCACAGGTATGATATGCAAGTAAAATTCTTTCCTTTCACCATTATGTCATGCCACTAAGACTTTGAATGCTATAATGACATTCAATAAATCTTTATAACTTTTTAGGATAAAGTAAGGATATTTATACAGGCTATGAGGTTCATACATAAATGGTTCTGATAATTTTTTATAACTTGCATACTTCATGTGGTCCTCCATTGTGATATTTGGTTGAAATGTGATATATATTTGATTTTAGTTAGGAAATTTAAGCAAGGTTGTACTTTTTAAGAAACTATATGCACCCAAGTTTTTCTTGTTGAGGTATTGATAGAGACTATATATCTTCTGGAGAAAGATTGAACTTGATGAACCCAAGTCTTTTTTTTTCAACTTCTATAACTACGTAAAAAGTGAAATGATTTCTGATGTACTCTATACCCGGCTTTTTAGTGCTCCTCTTGGTGTCACACGTATGGGAAATACCACTGTACATGTAGAGCATGAGACGAAGACAGATTCTTAGATTGCTCAACCTAATGAACACATGAATAAAAAACAGTAAATCTTCATGGTCGTGTGTCAATGTCACATGTCAAGAGTCAAGTTCAGTCACCTTGCAGAATGAGATCAGAACACGTGCCCAATTGATGGGACACCATCACAGCCAGACGACATCAATGTTGCCAGCGTCACATGACCAGTGATGAGGGTGTTAAAGAAGAGCTTTTTTTTTTTTTTTTTTTTTTTTTTTTTTAACGTAGGATAAATTTCAAAAATGTTACGGCAGATTGTAAAATGAAAGAAAAAATATTTGTCAAAGAAAACCCCCTTAGGTCCCCTTAGTTAGTGATTACTAATATTCACTATAAAAAGAAAATCATAAGGCAGTACAAGTAGTTTTTCTTTAGCAGCTGGTCTCAGGAATAACTAACCTGTCACGCAGACACTCCTGCATTAATTGTTCCTCCTAATTTGTAGGCAAAGTACTCAAAGGTGTGAAAAGTTATAAGAACTGGTGCATCCGCAAAACAGAAATAAAAGTGGATTTAAAACATTTTATTTAGCAAGGGTGTCTTCAGGTTGTTTTTAACGCAGCTTATTCTAGGAGAAAAATTTGACATGGATACATTGTCGAAAAAACTGATTGGTTGATGTATTTGAGACATTTTCTTCTGATTCCAATTGATTCAACTTTCATATGTCGTGTATTCCAGGCTAAAATACTTAGATTTGCTATAATGCTTTTTTTTCACTCTTAATGTGCATTATAGGTGCATTTTTCCTCTTAAAACAAAAGGAAGCTTCTTTAAAAGAGTATGTGAGTCGGCTCCAAAATCCACATTTAAAAAAAAAAAAAATCCTTAACATGCCGTAAACCACTCGTTTTAATGAAAAATGGCATAATCACAACTATGGCTCCCGCATAAGTATCATTAAATAATATCACGGCATGGTACTACTCTGTGACATGATAACTATGATTTTTTTTAAAAAAAATGAAAGGTGCATTAAGAGAAGAAATTGAAGGGGAATTATTTCCATTTATTACTCATGCAAAACCACATTTCTGAGTGAAGAAACACATACTCAATTTGATGCAATATGACATGTTAAAAGGAAGATGAATGCAAAACCCAACTTTCCCTTGAAACAAGTATTTTTGCAAAACAACCAAAAATGAAAAATCAGTATTTTGCACATGCAATATGAATGAGCCGATGACCCTGGAAAAACATTGAGGTTGTACTTTATTTTAGTGATTGGTGGGGGTTCAGACAAACAGGCTAGACAACTTCAAAGTACAGACCAAGGCTCTGAAAAATAGATTCCTCCAAAGAGATTATCCAATTACTAACCTCTGTCAAGTTTATAAATCAATTCAAAGCATAAATAATGTCTTCTCTGTCCTTCTCAGAGAGTGACCGTGGACACCATGGATTAAGAGAAGCCTAATCAGTACCTCTGACTGTCAGACTCAGTATGTTGGCCAAAATATATTAAGACATTCAGGGCATCCTTAAAGCAGACACAGACTTTAAATGGGTTGTCCTCTACTTGGACGGCACCTTCTTAAATAAAAAAAATAAAAAAAAAAAACACTGGATACAAGAACAGCTTATACTAGCCTCCCACCCAAGCATTATTCTAGCGATGTAGCGAGGTGTGTCTGCCGGCACTCCCGTGACACTATTATGCCATGTGAGTGCAGCAGTCAATCAGTGGCTGCTAATACGTTGCAGTACTCACATCTCCCCAGGACGTCAGAGTTTCATCCAAGGGAAACGCGAGCGAAGCAGCCTATTAGGGGCTGCTGATTGTTACGCGAGTGCAGACAGACGAGGCGCTGACATTGCTGGAATGGCGCCAGGGAAAGAGTTGTGTGTAAGCAGGGTTTTAAAAAAAAAAATAAAAAATTGTGTGTAAAATTGTAAAATTTAATCCCTTCCCGACATGTGCCATATATACACGGTGCTGCGTTCCCACAAACTACTGTATCTATCTATCTATCTATATATATATACACACACACATACATATACATACATACATACATACATACATACACACTGCTCAAAAAAATTAAGGGAACACTCAAATAACACATCCTAGATCTGAATGAATGAAATATTCTCATTGAATACTTCGTTCTGTACAAAGTTGAATGTGCTGACAACAAAATCACACAAAAATCATCAATGGAAATCAAATTTATTAACCAATGGAGGCCTGGATTTGGAGTCACCCCCAAAATTAAAGTGGAAAAACACACTAAAGGCTGATCCAACTTTGATGTAATGTCCTTAAAACAAGTCAAAATGAGGCTCAGTATTGTGTGTGGCCTCCACGAGCCTGTATGACCTCCCTTTAACGCCTGGGCATGCTCCTGATGAGGTTGCGGATGGTCTCCTGTGGGATCTCCTCCCAGACCTGGACTAAAGCATCCGCCAACTCCTGGACAGTCTGTGGTGCAACGGGACGTTGGTGGATGGAGCGAGACATGATGTCCCAGATGTGCTCAATCGGATTCAGGTCTGGGGAACGGGCGGGCCAGTCTATAGCTTCAATGCCTTCATCTTGCAGGAACTGCTGGCACACTCCAGCCACATGAGGTCTGGCATTGTCCTGCATTAGGAGGAACCCAGGGCCAACCGCACCAACATATGGTCTCACAAGGGGTCTGAGGATCTCCTCTCGGTACCTAATGGCAGTCATGCCACCCCACACCATTACTGACCCACTGCCATCCTGTCATGCTGAAGGACGTTGCAGGCTGCAGATCGCTCTCCACGGCGTCTCCAGACTCTGTCACGTCTGTCACATGTGCTCAGTGTAAACCTGCTTTCATCTGTGAAGAGCACAGGGCGCCAGTGGCAACTTTGCCAATCTTGGTGTTCTGTGGCAAATGCCAAGCGTCCAGCACGGTGTTGGGCTGTGAGCACAACCCCAATCTGCGGATGTCGGGCCCTCATACCACCCTCATGGAGTCGGTTTCTAACCGTTTGTGCAGACACATGCACATTTGTGGCCTGCTGGAGGTAATTTTGCAGGGCTCTGGCAGTGCTCCTCCTGTTCCTCCTTGCACAAAGGCGGAGGTAACTGTCCTGCTGCTGGGTTGTTGCCCTCCTATGGTCTCCTCCACGTCTCCTGGTCTACTGGCCTGTCTCCTGGTAGCGCCTCCAGCCTCTGGACACTACGCTGACAGACACAGCAAACCTTATTGCTACAGCTCGCATTGATGTGCCATCCTGGATGAGCTGCACTACCTGAGCAACTTTTGTGAGTTGTAGAGTCCGTCTTATGCTACCACGAGTGTGAAAGCACAACCAACATTTAAAAGTGACCAAAACATCAGCCAGAAAGCATTGGTACTGAGATGTGGTCTGTGGTCCCCACCTGCAGAACCACTCCTTTATTGAGGGTGTCTTGATAATTGCCAATAATTTCCATCTATTGTCTATTCCATTTGCACAACAGCATGTGAAATTGATTGTCAATCAGTGTTGCTTCCTAAGTGGACAGTTTGATTTCACAGAAGTTTGATTTACTTGGAGTTATATTCTGTTGTTCAAGTGTTTCCTTTATTTTTTTGAGCAGTGTATATATACACATATACACACACATACACACATATATATATATATGTGATTGCGTGGGGTCATGCTGAGCGCCGCTGCAATCCAGTGCGGGTGTCAGCACTATATGAGAGCTGATACCCTGCAGCAAAGCCCACGATTGGTGCTAGAACCGATCGCGGGCGTTTGATCCCTCTGTCAATATTGACAGCAACATCAAGGAGCATTGCAGAGGGAGTGAGCTCCCTGTCTGCTTCCATGGACTGACAGAATGGAGAATACAGAGAATTTTTTTTTTCCATCTTCTCTTCATCCAAGAAATTTGGATCACACTGATCAGTTTGATCTCTGTGTGATTAGCCTAATTGGCCCAATTCTCTCATATGAGTGAAAATACGCTGGTGTGACCTTAGCTTAACTTGTGATATCTTGGGCTGTGTCGTGGCTACAGAGGCGATTCTGTGGATCTCTTCAAAATGAGCTGTCTTAAAAAATATTAAAAATCTCTCCCTCCAATCCCCTCTTACACCCTCCCCATTACCATCTGTCAGAGTAGAAGAGCTCACAATCTAAGGAGCTGTTGATATGCAAATGGAAGTCTACACAAGAAGTGGCAAACTTAATTATTCAGGCTAATTGCCATACAAATGGAGCTCCTGTCAGAGGAGACCTGTGATGAATAGACACCTAAGTAAAGAGGAAACAGCTCTTTAAAGCCTCAAAGAAAATCTCTCTCCCTCTCCACAATAGCCAGGACATTCCAAGCTGCAATCGCCAGACATCAGGCAAACTTTTAGGCACCGATATGAAATATGGAATATCGGAGTTTCTATAATTCCGATAGCGATGGGACACATTTTTAGCAGCGGGGTTAGCTAAGGGACAATATGCATATTTTTCCGTATCTGTACGCCCCGCCGGTGAGCTGTAACGCAAGAGGGCAAACATAACCAAGAGCAGTTATGTGTGGTCTCTAAAGAACGGTAAAATCGCAATAAAAAATATGGCATCACTTGCTAACTTCTGCAATCAACCAGCGAGGGTTATCGTGAAGCTGGCAGTGATCCTACATGGGCATATGCACATATTCCATGTGCTAGAATTCGGAGGTGTGTACGCCATACGCTCACTGCTCGCTTGCCGATAGATACGTAGTGAGTAATTAGGCTCGTGCGTGTGCATAATCCCTGACAAATTGGTGGCAAACGATGGGATATTACAGAACATCAGTGGCTGGATTGAGCAATCATTCCTGTTACTGAAAACTTGCACGGATCTTGCGAGAATTCTGTGCAAAGTTTAAGGAATCAGACTCAGTATTTTAATATTTTTTTATCTGGGACATTACTGTACGTGTAGCAGTTGCATCGCCCTCTTCTCTTGTTTTTATGTCCTATCTTTTGTTTGGCTATGATGACCACGCGTGGAGAGTCCTGGAATAACCAGCAGTCCAAGGACACTCTTACAGCCCTTTGTGAGCTGAGACGGATTGACCACATGTGCAAAACCAGGCACCAAATGATTGCTGAACTGTTGCAAGGTGCCGCAGAGCCAGTCTGACAGCAGAGCCCTGATGATGGGGAGACCAGCCAAGGCCTGGATGGCGCTGCTGCAGGGGTCCCACCTGTGATTGCCAGCCATACCCGCATTCAGGGTCGTGTGGACCACCACCTGCAGATGGCCTTAGAGAAAGTTGACGCAGACTATCGTGATGGACGACTGCAGCTGATTTTGAAGTTTCGAGAGGCTGAGAGAGCCGAGTGATAGGCCCAAGCTGACCAAGAGGCTGCTGAGCAACAGGCCAAGGCTGAGAGAGCCAAGCTACAGGCCCAAGCTGACCAAGAAGCTGCTGAACGACAGGCTCAAGACGAGAGTCTGTACCAGCTGGAGCTAGCTCGGATTCAGAAAGAGCCATCCCTCACACAGATTCACGAGTCCAACAGTGCCAATAGTTTTAAACCCCATTCTGAACATTTTCCGGTAATGGAAAAGGACGGGGACTTTGACATATTTCTGCGGCGATTTGAAAAAGCCTGCAGACAGTAGCAGCTGCCTGAGGACCAGTGGGCCAGATTTTTAACTCCAGGGCTCAGGGGAAAAGCTCTGGAAGTGTTGGCTTCTCTCCCTCGAGCCCAAGATGGAGACTACGAGGCCCTCAAGCAGGCCCTGATAAAAAAAAAAAAAAAGTACCAGCTGACTTCGGAGGTTTACCGGAAAAAGTTCAGAGCCTTCCAGCGTGGACCACGTGACCACTACGGTGATGTGGTGGATGGGCTCAGGACCAACTTTGAGCAGTGGGTCCAAAGACTGTCAGTCACCATCTTCGAGGGCCTGAAGGATCTGATGGTGAAGGACCAGTTCCTTCATCTTTGCCCTGTGGAAGTGCGACAGTTTGTGCTGGACCGGGAGCCAAAGGAAGCCACCAAAGCAGCCCAGATCGCAGATGCATATGAGGCCAACAACACACCAGAGGTGCGGAAGTCAGCCGTCGCCAGCTGAAAAGGGATTAAGCCGACAACCACCCCCAGTGTTCCAGCCAGCCGGCCCTCAGGGGGTCCTGCCCCATCTTCCAGCACCCAGCCTGCATTGGACTCCCATAGGTGTTATATTTGTGACCAAGCGGGTCACATCAGCCTTGTCTGCCCGGAGAGGCAGAAGATGAACCGCACACCTGAGGCCCCAGGGCCTACTGCAGCCATTCTTTTTGTGGGTGGGGCGGTTGGCAGGGCCCAGGGGAACTTTCAACCGGTTATAGTGGGCAACAAAATTACTGTCAGGCTTAAGGACACTGGAACAGAACGGACCCTCATCCGCCCTGAGTTTGTGTTGCCAGAACACATTCCTGGGAAGACCCTGACTGTCACCGGGTTTGGGGGGTGTTCGCCGTCCCATACCGATGGCCTGAGAATCTCCCCTCTAAAGTGCTATTGGGGAATAATCTGGGACGGTTGGTTGCCCGATACATTCTTGACAACCCTCCCAGATCTGAAATGTCATGTGTTGCAACTGTCAATAATGTCAATGTGATGCATAATAAAAATGTGTGTTGTGGTAAAGGGGAACTCAGCCACCTCACATTGCAGGGTGATGCTGCTGAGGATCCCCTAAAACGAGCCAGTATAAGTGCTATGGGTGATGGAAGCAGGCACGGAGACCAGGGAGCAGGTCGTCCTGTGCAGCTGACAAGTGTCATGATGGACGGTGGTAGCTGCCCCATGACTAGCATGGCTCCAGAAGTAACGGGAAAGGATGAGAAGAAACACGGGGATCATGAGGAACGTGGTTCCGTGAAGCTGACCAGTGTCATGCCGCATGGTGACAAGGTCTGAGGTAGCTGCCCCATAGTTAGCGCGGCTCCAAAGGTAACGATGAGGGCAGGAAAGGTAGGCGTTGCGTAAACATGAAAAACCTCTAAAATTATAATTTTTATTCTGATTCTTTTTTAAAAAAAAAAACACCAAAAACCCTTGTGATGTGCGAGTAAGAAAATTCATGATTATATCAAGATCCGTCCAATATCCCTTAGGGACTATTTAACATTGAGTCAAAAATAGAAATCGATAACCACACATGGGCCAGTAAAGTCTTAAACATGATAAGCATTCGTATACAATATAGACTTAAATCTGCCCTATCTTAAAAAGCCTCAACTGATACTGCCCGTCATGGAGGTTGGCACCCTAGTATACGAGTCTGGCGCCCCCATTCAACGGCGGCTGTCCCTCACTTTCCCTGCTAGACCCTGATAATGTGAGTTATAAACAGGTAATGAGTGACTGCCTACTCTAATACATTTTTCATACTATGCTAATAGATAAATAAAGAGAATGCAGCATGATGGCAGACTTCTCATATTCTGGAAATCACCCCAACACGTTTCCCCTTCCTGTAGGTTCATCAGGAGGCCAAATGTACAGGACTCCAGAAAGTCATGAGTAGAGATGTAGCTCAATGGAGGATGTGGTAGCCTGCCACATCCTCCATTGAGCTACATCTCTACTGCCACATCCTCCATTGAGCTACATCTCTACTGCCACATCCTCCATTGAGCTACAGCGGATGAGCACAGCAGGAAGGCTGGCGGGTGCTCCAGGTAGGCAGGCTGGTGACCACGGTAGATAGCCAGACCGGTGCTCCGGGCAGGCAGGCTGGTGACCACGGCAGATAGCCAGACAGGTGCTCCGGGCAGGCAGGCTGGTGACCACGGCAGATAGCCAGACAGGTGGTCCGGGCAGGCAGGCTGGTGACCACGGCAGATAGCCAGACAGGTGCTCCGGGCAGGCAGGCTGGTGACCATGGCAGATAGCCAGACAGGTGCTCCGGGTAGCCAGACTGGCGGGCAGGACTGTTAGACAGACTGGCGGGCAGGGCTGACAGGCAGCGGGACCTGAGGGCTGAGAAAAAAGTGTTAGCACACAACACAACAACCTTGCACAGGCACCTCCATTTTGGAGGAGGAGCCTTATAAAAGGGGAAGTCCTCCAGCCATTGGCCGGGGACTCTTCAGGATGCCGCGCGCGGCCCCTTTAAGAAGGAGGGAGCGCGCGTGCGCCCTAAGCACAGTGCCCGGGAAGCTGCGCGCGGTGCGCGCCACAGCAGCAGCGGGAAGGGAGCAAGAAGACGTCGGACCGGAACCGCGGCGGTGAGGGGAACGGCATCTCTGCCCGGCAGGAGGCAGAGACGCCGGTGCTACACTTACTAACAATTTAAAGACACATGGAGCTAAGCTACAGTAACGAGTACGACATGTTCCTATTAAAAAGGAGTGGGTCTCCCATACTGTTTACCTATGCAGTAAATGCAACGTCTGTCAAAAATTTGGAGGAAGTCCAATGCCCGTAGCAAGAGACATAGAAGTAGGAGGGCCTCTTGAAAACAATGTTCCCATTATTAGGAAATGGGTCTCCCATACTGTTTGCCTATGAAGTGAAGCAACGGCTGCCAAAAATTTGGAGGAACTCCAATGACCATTGCAAGAGACGTAGATATAGTGATATGGTAGATATGGTGGTGATATGGAAGAGGATGTGGTGGATGAGGACAAGGAGAAGGAGGAGGACAAGAGAAAATAGACAAAATCAGGAAGGGTATACCCATGTCTGGGTGTAAAGACAGGTGCATGGGAATAGAGTTAGGCCTCCCAAAAAAAACCACTGTATTTAAGTTTATGTTATGCTGCTATCATTCGTTGGTGTTGAGAACTCTGACCCAATCAAATTCTTTTTCATTTTTATAAGAGTCAGCCTGTCAGCATTTTCAGTTGACCGGCGGTTGCGCCCATCAGTTATAATTCCACCGGCGGCAGTAAAAACCCGCTCTGACAAAACGCTAGCGGCAGGGCAGGCCAGGACTTACAAGGCGTAGAGAGCCAGTTCATGACACGTGTCCAGCTTGGATACCTAATAATTAAGGAACAGAGGAATCATGGGAGGACGTTGGTACAGTGGGCGAGGTACTCCCTCAGCATCATCCGAATTTTTTCCCTCCTTAGGAGGGTACCCCGCGCCTCAGGGCCCGTGCGATGGGAGGGCTGGGAAAACTGTCCCAGAACTTTGAAGTGTTCCCCTGCCTCTGCTGGATTGGAGTTGTGTGTCTCTCGCCTGTACTCCTTGGTTGTCCAACAACTGTGACCTCTGCCGCCAGCGTTTTCAGATGGGAATTTTTTCAAAAATTCCGCAAAAAGGGCCTTCTCGTACTGCCCCATTTCATTAGGCCTGTCCTGCGCAGGAATAAGAGGCAGAAAGTTCTCCTTGTAGCGTGGGTTTAGAAGTGTCACCAGCCAGTAATGACGGTCACCCAAGATTTGGAGAACGCGAGGGTCACGGGAAAGGCAGCGTAACAAACTCAGCCACGTGTGCCAGACTGCAAAGAGGCAAGACTTCCGTGTCCTCACCAAGAGGAAGAGTGACCATGCTCTCCTCCTCATCCTCCTCCCTGTCCTCAGGCCATCCATGCTGAACAGACGGTATGACATTTGTGCTGGTAGTACCGTCTATAGCGCAGGAAACTAGCTCCTGTTCTTCCTCCTCATTGTCACCCAATCCACGTTGGGATTACATGAGGCTGGGCTGTGTGGAATCACCCTGTATGGTTCCTTGCTCCATCTCATTGCGCTCCGCCTGCAAAGCATCCTTTTTGATTGTGAGCAGAGAGCGTTTCAGAAGATAGAGAAGCGGGATGGTGACGCTAATTATGGCGTCATCGCTGCTCACCATCTTGGTGGACTCCTTAAAGTTATGGAGGATGGTACATATGTCTGACATCCATGTCCACTACTGAGGTCTTATGTGTGGAGTCTGAACTGAATACCGACGGCCGTGTTGATGCTGGTAGTCAACAACTGCCCTCTTCTGCTCACAAATCCTTTCCAGCATCTGCAGTGTAGAGTTCCAACGCGTGGGGACATCACACACCAGTCTGTGAGCCGGAAGCTGCAAACGCTGCTGAAACACAGCAAGGGCGGCGGAAGCTGTAGGTGACTTTCTAAAATGGGCACACAGGCGGCGTACTTTAACAAGCAGATCCGGCAGCTCCGGGTAGGATTTGAGAAACCGCTGAACCACAAGGTTAAGCACATGGGCCAGGAATGGTACGTGTGAGAGCTTGCCTCGTCTCAGAGCCGCCACCAGGTTCCAGCCAATGTCACACACTACCATACCTGGCTGTAGGGTCAACGGTGTCAGCCACAGATCTGCCTGCTCTTTCAGAGCTGTCCACAACTCTTCCGTGTTGTGCGGTTTGTCACCCAAGTATATTAGCTTCAGCATAGCCTGTTGCCGCTTGGCCGAGGCAGTGCTTCCAGCTTGCGACTGAGGTGGTCATTTCGGAAATGAAGGCTGAAGAGGAGAAGGAGAAGGAGGAGCTGTAGATTGTGGGGGCAACCCTGATTGACCAAGGGCCCGCAATCCTCGGCGTCGGGAGGACTTGTTCCGTCCCAAGGTCCAACTGGGTTCCGGCTTCCACTATATTAACCCAGTGTGCAGTCAGCGAGATGTACCGCCCCTGCCCACAAGCAATTGTCCACGTGTTCGTGGTTAGGTGGACTTTCCCAGTAACTGCGTTGTTGAGGGCACGGCTAATGTTTTGGGACAAGTGCTCGCGTAATGCGGGGACGGTACACCAGGAGAAATAGTGGCGACTGGTGACAGAGTGCCATCAGGTTGCGGAAAGCTTCCATCCCCACAAGCCTAAATGGCAACATTTTGAGAGCAAGCATTCGCAAAATGTGTGAATTTAGTAGTGTGGCCTGTGGGGCATTGGCTGCGTATTTGCGCTTACATTCCAAAGACTGGGGTATGGACAACGGCATGCTGCGATGGGACAAGGACGGGCTTGCTGATGGTGCTAGTTGAGAGTGTGCCATGACACATGCAGGGCGGGAGGCATCTTGGCATGTGCCATGGACAGAGGGGAAAGGTATGTACGCACAACAGCGGAAGAAGCAGTGGTGTCAACCGCAGACACTGTTTCTGGACCCTGGGGTTCGGCCCACTTAGTCGGGTGCTTTGCTGCCATGTGCCTGATCATGCTGGTGGTGGTCAGGCTGCTAGATTTGCTACCCCTGCTGATGCAGGCCTGGCAGGTGGTGCAAATGGCCTTTTTGGGGTTATCTGCAGAGTCTTTAAAAAACAACCAGACTCGGGAAGACCTAACAGTTGTACTGGAAACTTCCGTGGTGTTGGCGTTACGGGGAACGCTTTCCCGCCTTGTGTCTGCAGCCACCACACTGCTTCTTCCAGCCTGTTGGGGTGCTGCGCCTCCCTCCCCCTGTGTGCTGCTGTCTTCGCTCTGTATGTCCCCCTGCCAGGTTGGGTCAGTTACTATATCATTAACCACCTCGTCTTCCACTTTCGCACCCTGGTCCTCCTCCTGACTTTCTGGCAATAATAATAATCATCAATCATCATCCTTTTGCGACAGTAATTGCACTTTCACACCGTTGCCTTCGTGTGACCGTGGCTGCTCCAATATTTGGGCATCGCTACATGTGTTCTCTTCTTGACTCGCTTGAAGCTGGCAGGACGAGAGGCCCGAATCTACAAATGGAAAAGTGAACAGCTCTTCTGAGTGTCTAAGTGTGGGATCAGTAGTCTCCGGGCACTCAGCATGGTGGGAGGAAGGAGGATCAAGGTGAGGAATATGCGGTCCAGACTCACGGCTACTGAGACTTGACAGTGTGGAAGACAAGGTGGTGATAGTGGCAAAGTGACTGGAAGCATTGTCTGCTACCCAACCAACAACTTTTTGACACTGCTCTGGGTTCAATAGTTGTGAACTGCGGTCCCCTAGTAATTGGGACAGGAAGGTCGAGTGACAAGATATGGGAGTTTGTTGTGGCACAATTTCAGCTTGCCCACGGCCACATCCTCGGCGTCTGCATGCACCATCACGTCCACTTCCCCGTCCCTTGCCACGCACCTTGCCCATTTTAAATGGAGGACTTTATTTTCCACGTTCACAAGAAATGGTTGATTTTGGAATGCAGTTATATGTGATGTCTGACAGAGAACCATGGATTTAAATAGCAGGCCTGTAATTTACTAATACTATTCTTCACAGACACCTAGTGTGAATTGCTTGACCGACACACAGCAACAGAATGGAAAAGGAGGCCAATATTTTCCAGGTTCAGTGCAAATTTCTCGATTTTTATCGCTGAAATATGGAACAGATCTGGCTGAATTCTGCAGTGCTAACAAGCAAATGGAGCAGAAAAAGGTGTACTCTGGATTGCTTTTTAAGCAAATAACCAGGATCAAGATAAAAAAAAAATTGCCCTGGCCCCTGATATCTGGGGCTATGTCTACAAATATCTGTAATTATTACAGCAGCAGCAGACACGACGTTCAATGGACCCTTTTGCGCTATATGCACTGCAATCTGCCACATACACTGCCTGCCTGCGATTATATGCAGCTGGATTAACTAACTCAACTCCTGCTATCATCACTGAATATATGCAGCTGGATTAGTCCTCAGGAGGACTGTTAGTTCAGATGGATATAGATATATATATACACAGTTATATGAAAAAGTTTGGGCACCCCTATTAATCTTAAGCTTAATGTTTTATAAAAATTGGTGTTTTTTTCTTTATACTAACCGTAAAGAAGCAAATCTCTCCCTGACTCAGCAGCACCTCTCCCTACTCTAACTGATTCCGGGTTAGACTGTGACGAGCAGGTCTTATACAGACTTGATGACGCTGTGCGGCCAGCCAATCACTGTAATGCCACAACCAACATGGCTACGGCATGACAGTGCGTGGCAGGCAATCCCTGCATGTTCATTGGCTCTCTAAAGAGCGCCAAACATGCAGGGAGGGGACCCGAGTTCAAGCTCGAGTAACCCGGAAATACTCGCCAAGCTTATCGAGCACCGTGAGGCTCGGGCAAGTACCGAGCAGTGGCGAGCACGTTCCCTCATCACTAGTCCTGTTTCTTCTGCTCTGTAATCGTTCCTTCCCCAAAGCTATATACGCTACCAGAAAGCAGGCGTCCAATCAGGCCTGTATTGAATTTTTAAAACTGATTGGTGGTGGCAGCGAGTAATCTTAATTGGGTTATCATGAAGCTGGCAGTGATCGTACGGGGGCATATATACATATTCCATGAACTGGAATTTAGGTGCGTCTACGCCATACGCTCACTGCTCGCTTGCCGATAACTACGTAGTGAGTAATTGGGATCGTGCGTTTGCATAATCCCTGACACAAGGCTAATGATCTCGGCTGTACATGCGATGCAGGATGAGACACAGCTTGTTAACATGTCGCCCCCTGACTTTAGCAAATGTGTGAACGGGTGAGGAGGGGGAGAAGGGGGACGGACAGGCTGAAGGGATAGGAGAAAAATGTCCTGTGCAAGAATAGGTGGGAATCACACCAGTAAAGTAAAAATAAAGTTGTTTAGAAAAAAAGAAGTAAAAACGTAAACAGACTTTTTTTTCTTAGTCCTTTTCCATTACAGAAAAAAGAACCCTACACATATTAGGCATTGCAGAGTCTTTAACGACTCAAACTATAAAAGTAGCTTGGTACTTAAAGGGGGTTTTCCCACGATCGAAAGTACATTTTAAAAATTGTCTGTGTCTGACCGTGTACGGAACATGGTCTGATCATACCACATCTCCTGGGCAGGGAGGAAGCAAAAGACAATAAAGACATTACAGCAGGGAATCACAGAGGATTCATTTTGTGAGGCAAAATATTTCACTGCCTGTTTTAAAACAATATTTTACCTCACGGCGATACCCCACATGTAATCAAAAAGTTCTGTTTGGATAAATGGCAGGGCTTGGAACGGAAAGAGTAATATTTGAATTTTGGAACACAAATTGGCTGAAATAAATTGCAGAAGGACAGGAACAGGGGTCATCAGCTGTCATGGCAACCCATCGGCACCTCGAGATCATGTGTAAGGTCGTGAAGGGGTTAAAGGGAATCAGTCAACAAGTTTTTGCTACTCATTCTGAAAGCAGCATAAAGTAGGGAAAGAGACTCTGATTCCAAGGATGTATCACTTCTGTTTACTGGGAGCAGCCATTGTGACACAATCAGAGATCTTAAATGTAGCAGAGCACAGAAAGCTGAATCTGCTCACACCACAGCTTTCTATGTACATTGCGTATTGACAATGAGCTGCTTATCGGAGGAGGAGGCATGGCCGGAGTAGGGCTCACATGAGCTGTAGCCTGGCAGTGATAATTTATTGGTGATAAAACAATCCTTGTGCTGAAACAACAGCACATAGGGACACGTCACTGCAATCTGTGTCTCATACCCTATCTCAATGTTGCCCTCAGTTTACATAGCAAAAACCTGCTGACACATTCCCCTTAATAAAGTATGTTTGTAAGAGTGTTTCTGTATATAGGTTGTCAGTCAAGTAGTAATATAATCTTCACTATCTTTAAAAAGTAGCTAAACTTTATTAAAGGATTTGTCTTCATTCCTGTAAAAAAAAAAATGCATGTATGCGGCTTCTAAACCCCTGCTTTTTCAGGCTATGTGCCCACGTTGCATTTATGAAGCAGAAAATTTCTGCTGCATAAATGCAAGTCCTCTCCCGGAAAAACGCATGCGGAATTCCGCACGCGTTTATCGCGCATTTTTCGCGCGTTTATCACGCGTTTTCCACATGCGGAATTGCCTTGCGTTTTTTATGCATTGAACAAAGGCAATTCTGCTTGCGGAAACGCAAAATTAAATGACATGCTGCGGATTTTTGAACGCAGCATAAACGCTGCGGAAAAATCCGCAGCATGTGCATAGAACTTGCGGAATCCCATTGGGGACCATGGGGTGCGTGTTACCAAGCGTTTTACAAGCGTTTCCGCTGCGGAAATTCCGCATCAAAAACGCTTGAAAAATGCTACGTGGGCACACAGCCTCATAGAACATACTCATTTTGAGCACTGATGATGGCAGTAAAAAGGTGAGCAACTGTCACCTCCTCTGGAGTGTTGCACTTATCATACCGATCTCCGGTAGCTACTTATACCCAAAGTTAGGCTTAGGGTTACACAGAGACATGTGTTGTGAAATCCTCAAATCGCAGTGTCACATTGTGACAATGCATCTAATAATCTCCTGTGGAGTCACAATACGACATACTGTGACATAGAGTCGCAAATGTTTCCAAATGTCTTCAAATAGACTTGAATACAAGCCACATACAGCAAAATTATGGCTCTCCAACGGTCGCGTGACAGCTGGTGGCAGACAAGTGATTTGCAAGGTTTCATAATATTCTATACTGGACAAATTTATACATATATTATATTATATATTTATACGGTGCCTGGCTGGGGGCGGGGCCCGGTGCCTGCCTGGAGGCCGGCCTGGGGGGCGGGGCGGGGGCTGGTGCCTGGCGTGCGGGCTTTCCAGTGTGCGTGGCCATCTTCCTGAAGCTGGCCACCAGAGCTACCAGTCTACGCACGTGCCAGCTCAGGTGGCCATTTTCCTGTAGATCACAGCTTCAGGAAGATGGCCGCGCACACCTGAAAGCCCGCATGCCGCTCACTGGCCCCCAGGCGGACACCGGCTCTGGCCCCCAGGCACACACCGGCTCGCAGCATCTTACCTCTTCTGTCGCCGCGGGGTTCCTGAAGGAGGGAGGGAACTGATGGCCATGCGATTCTGCTCCACCACCACCGCAACCATCAGGTAGGAGTCTCTACGTTCAGACCATAAGACGCACCCCCCCATTTTCCACCCAAATTTGGGGTGGGGGTGGGGGTGGAGTGCACCTTATGGGCCGAAAAATACGGTATATAAGTTTAGTTACTCTTTAACCCTTTTAACCCTTTCTATTAGTTATATAGAGTGAATGGGATCATTCAAAATTACAACTCCACCTGCAAAAAAGAAGACCGCTATGGTAACAGAAAATAACCCAAAAATAGTTATGACTATTGGAAGAAGGGGAAGAAAAAAAACGCAAGGACAAAAATCGCCTGAGTTCTTAACCCCTTCACGACATTTGGCGCAAGTTTAAATCATGGTCAGGAAGGGGTTACCGTAAAATGAAGTAAATTTACGTCATGGAGATCTTGTGGGCACAGGAGCAGTGCCTGCACAATCGCTGCCAGGAGCTCGGCATAGTTACAGCGGAGCTTCAGCTGTCACTGCCAGGAGCAGTGCCCGCACCGCCCTGGGCCATTTAACCACCTAAATTCCGTGATCTATAGCAATCGCAGCATTTAGAAGGCTGGGAGAGGGAGGAGGTCATTATGTCCCAAAAAAAACAAGCCGTCATACATCTCCATCAGTGGAAAAATAAAAAAGTTACAGCTCTCAGAATAAAGCGATGCAAATATAGTTATCTTTTTCTATAAAATGTTTTTTATTATGTAAAAGCCAAAACAAAAAAAAAATGATATAAATGTGGTATAGCTGTATTCGTACTGACCCGAAGAATAAATCTGTCTTATGACGTTTACCATACAGTGAATGGCATAACCCCCCTCCCCACCCAAAAAAAAAAAAAACAATTCCTGAATTTTGTTCATTCTGCGTCCCAAAAATTGTAATAGAAAGTGATCAAAAAAAGTTTGTGCCAAAATATGGTACCAATAAAAATATCAACTCATCCCACAAAAAACAAGCCCCAACATGACTCTGTCAGAAAAACATAGAAACACTATAGTGCTCAAAATATGGTGATGCAAAAACTTTATTTTGAAAAAAACAAGAGTCTTAGTGTGTGACAGCAGCCAAATATTTAAAAAAAAACTATATAAATCTGGTATCACTGGTATCATTTGAATCACGTCACTCGGGAGATTTAGATGGAAACCCCGATTAAAGTGCTCAGCGTAGAGCGCAGGATAAATATGATCCAAAATTTTATGTAAAATAATAAATAAAAGCTTCAACTAAATCCACAAATTTTGCAAGTCCTCACTAACGTCTATCATTCGTCAATTTTAATATAGGGGGCTTCCACGTTATTGGTAGTACAAAGGCTCTGGGGAAAAGCGCTATGGCTCCTGGCCCCCCAAAAGAAATCCAGGGAATTATGTGTGCTCAAATTTAAATGTTCCTCTCCCTTCTGAGTCCCAGTGTGCCTAAACCACATTTAGGGTATGTGCACACTATGCAGAAATGAAGCAGAAAATTTCTGCATCTCCCTGGCAGAAAAAACGCATGCATATTGTGCATGCGTTTTTCCTGCAGAATACATGCGGATCCACATGCGCTTCCGCATGCAGATTGACAAGCGCTTTCCAGGCGATTTTAGCATCAACTGGAAAGTGCTTGACAACTAGGTCACACTATATAAATCCATGCAAACAGCATGGATTTATATAGTGTGACCCGAGAGAGTGTATATACTTACCTCCGATGGCCTGCGCTGTCCTGCTTTACACTCCGTTCTCCCGGCAACTTTGAATTGAAAGACCTGCCGACGTCAGCGTCACGTGACCCGTCACCTGACTCTGACGTCAGCGCAGGTCCTTCAACTCACTGCAAGTGCCAGGAACCAAGCAGGAGCGCTGCGCGGGCCGACAGATGGTAAGTATATATATATTTTTTATTTTATTCTTGTTTTACAGCTTTTTTAATGGTACCTGGGTGTGGAGGAGACTCTCCTCTTCTCCACACTCGGGTACCATCCGCACATTAGAACGCGCCAATAACGCAAGTACAGATGCAGTCTTGCGGAATTGGCGCGTTCTAATGCAAGTCAATGGCGGCGAAAACGCTGTGTTTACGCAAAATTAATTGACATGCTGCGGATTTTTGAGCGCAGCGTTTACGCTGCGGAAAAATCCGCATCATGGGCACAGCACATGCGGATTTCAATTGGGGAACATTGCTGCCCTTCTACCATGCGTTTTTCATGCGTTTCCGCGGCGTTTACGCAACTGCAAAAACGCCGCAGAAACGCATTAAATACGCATCGTGTGAACTCAGCCTAAGTGTCCACATGTTTGGCATTTCTGTAGCGATGAGAGCCTGCTTAATTTATGGGTGCATGTCTCCAGAAGCGTGAGCTGGGCATAATGTACTGGGAAATACTATGTACAGGCAATACACTGGCAGATTTGCAATTTTCACTCAGCAACATCCACTGCGGCTTGTTTCTGTAAAAAAAAAAATTGTGGGAAAAATGTACCGTATTTTTCTGACTATAAGACGCACTTTTTTCCTCCAAAATTTTGGAGGAAAGTGTGTGTGTGGGGGGGGTCTTATAGTCCGAATACTATATACATGGCTGTGTGTGGTGGTGGGTGTGGGGGAGCGGCAGCGGGGGATCAGCGTGGCACAGGAGGCAGCAGCCACCTGCTGCAGCCTACGCTGTGCCCGCTACTAAAGAAAATGAATATTCCCTGCTCCCCACGCCCATGGGTGTGGAGAGCAATGAATATTCATTTTTCTTAATAGCCGGCACACTGGCGGCTCCTGCTGCCGCTCTGCGGTCTGTGTGCCCGCTATTAAAGCTCATGAATATTCCCTATAACCCACTCCCATGGGTTGTAGTGAATATCCATGGTCTTTAATAGCAGGCACACTGACCGCAGAGCGGCAGCAGGAGCTGCGCTGCGGTACAGTGTGCCGGCTATTGAACAGACTGAATGGTCACTGCTACCCACGAGCAGAGTCCCGACGCGGGGAGCAGTCACTATTCCAGCACAGCGGCTCACACAGTGAGTGTCGGCAGCAGAGCGGGACAGCGCTGGAGGAGAGAGGAGGTGAGTATGATTGTTTATTTTTTTTTGTAGGCAGCGTGATGGGGGCTCAGAGGGTGCCATGCATACCAGGATGAGGGCTCAAGGGGAGCCACGCATACCAGGATGCAGGCTCAAGGGGTGCCACGCATACCAGGATGGGGGCTCAAGGGGTGCCATGCATACCAGAATGGGGGCTCAAGGGGTGCCATGCATACCAGAATGGGGGCTCAAGGGGTGCCATGCATACCAGAATGGGGGCTCAAGGGGTGCCAAGCATACCAGAATGGGGGCTCAAGGGGTGCCAAGCATACCAGAATGGGGGCTCAAGGGGTGCCATGCATACCAGAATGGGGGCTCAAGGGGTGCCATGCATACCAAGATGGGGTATAAAGGGGTGCCATGCATACCAAGATGGGGGATCAAGGGGTGCCATGCATACCAGGATGGGGGATCAAGGGGTGCCATGCATACCAAGATGGGGGATCAAGGGGTGCCATGCATACCAGGATGGGGGATCAAGGGGTGCCATGCATACCAGGATGGGGGATCAAGGGGTGCCATGCATACCAGGATGGGGGATCAAGGGGTACGACGCATACCAGGATGGAGATGAGGGCCAGGTATACCAGGATGGGATGGGGGCCACACATACCAGGATGGAGGATATTAACAGAATTGGTGGACATTACCCCAATACTAGTGTCAGCAGCAGACCCCCTCCCCCATAACAGGGCATCAGGACCACATTTTTTGCTTACAGTTTTTTTTCCTTATTTTCCTCCTTTAAAACCCAGGTGCGTCTTATGGTCCGGTGTGTCTTATAGTCCGAAAAATACGGTAATTATTTTTCCTTCACTGCCCAATGGTATAAAATTCTGTGACACATCTGTGGTGTCAATATTATCACTGTACCTTTAGATGAATTCATTGAGAGGTGTAGTTTGTAAAACAGGGTCACTTATGGAGGCATTCTGCTATTCTGGCACCACAGGGACTCAAACACTTTAGGGGTACTGCAAATGTGACATGGCACCCGCAAACCATAACAATAAAATCTGCAGTGTAATATCGAGCTCTGTCCATTCTGAGCTTTCCACTGTGCCTGAAAAGTATTTCCAGATTAAATGTAGGGTATTGGTGCACTCAGGAGAAATTGCACAAAAAACTGTGAGGACCATTTTTTCCCCATCAGCCCTTATAAAAATTCAAAACTTGGTGCGAAAACATTTTTGTGGTAAACATGAAAATATTCTTTCTTCACTGCCCAATGGTATAAAATTGTGTGAGGCACAGGTGGTGTCAACATGATCACTGCACCCCTACATTAATTCATTGGGGGGCATAGTTTGTAAAATGAGGTCACTTATAGGGGGGTTCTGCTGTTCTGACACCTCAGGGGCTCTGCCAATGTAAAAACGTGGGGCCAAAGTAACATTTTAGTGGAAACATTTTTTAATTTTCCCATTTACTCAGACCAATGTTTTACAATTCTGTGAATCGTCTGTAGGTTAAAAATGCTCACTACACCCTTAGATGAATTCCTTGAGAGGTGTAGTTTCCAAAATGGGATCACTTGTGGGAGTTTCTGCTGTTTTGAAATGTCAGGGGCTCTTCAAATGTGACAAGGCATCCGCAATCTATTCCAGCTAAAATTTAGCTCCAAAAGTCAAATGGCGCTCCTGCTCTTCCGAGCCCTGCTGTACGCCCAAACAATAGTTTTCCCCCACATATGGAGTATCGGCGTACTCAGGAGAAATTGCCCAACAAATTGTGTTGTCCATTTTCTCCAGTTTCCTTTGTGAAAATGCAAAATTTGGTCTAAATCAACATTTCTGTAGGAAAAAGTAAGATTTTCATTTTTCCTTCCACAATGCTTTAATTCCTGTGAAGCTCCGCAAGGATTAATAAACTTCTTGAATGTGGTTTTTTAGATCTATGAGGGGTGAAGTTTTTAAATTGTGTCCTTTTTGGATATTTTCTGTCATACAGGCTCTTCAAATGTGACGTGGTCCCTAAAAAAAATTGGTTCTAAAAATTTTGTTGGAAAATTGAGAAATTGCTGATTAAAAGTTAAACCTTCTAACTTCCTAACAAAAAAAATTATGTTTCAATTGATGCTGATGTAAAATGGACATGTGGCAAATGTTATTAACTACTTTGTGTGATATAACGATCTGGTTTAAGGGCATAAAAATTAAAAGTTTGAAACTTGCGAAATTTTCTACATTTTCACCGAAATTCCAATATTTTCAGAAATAAACGCAAAAAAATATTGGCCTAAATTTATCACTGAAAAGTAAGGGACACAGAATCACTAGGATATGTTGAAGCCTTCCAGAGTTGTTATCACATAAAGTGACACTTGTCAGAATTGGGAAATTTGGCCTGGTCAGGAAGGTAAAAACCGGCTCAGGGATAAAGGGGTAAAAAGGGACGGGTCACTAGGTCAAAAGTATCAAGAATTTAGTAGTGCTCCCTAGAGTATTCAGTTTTTATTTCGTTATTTTTTTGGTTTGTATTTAGTCTGCCATTTGGTACCAAAGATGAGGGCCTTTTTAATTTAGTGCTAATTTTATAGTCTTTACAGGGGGGTGTTGCTCATAGAGTAGTAATACAGAGCAGCCTAAAAACACGCCACTAGAGAGCAACACCCGTGAGCATCGCCTATTTGTAAAGACCATAAAAAGTAGCACTAAGTAAAACGGCCCATGCGTCTGGAAGCATATGGCGGATATACATAACTAAAATAATAAAAAATGAATATTCAGGGGAGCAGCAGGAATAAAATAAGAGCAAAACCTGACACTTTTGACCTGGTGACAGGTCCTCTTTAACCCCTTCCCACATTAGGACGTGAATTAACATCCTGGGAAAGGGTCTGCATGTGTGTAGGGGGCTCAAGAGCAGAGCTCCCTTTACACGGAGCTGATGCCGGCAATATTAAATAGCCGCCGTCCATCTCTAACAGGGTCCGTTGGATACTATGACAGCTGGGGTCTTTTGAAGACCCGTGTCACTGTCATCTTGATACTACTGGGAAGCTCAGCCATATGAAACCATGATTTTCACTATACATAACAAATTTTTTCAATTTTCACTATATTTATTGCAATACTGTGGTATTGCAGTATATAGCATAATACTGTAATATAATATAATTTTAAAGTATAAAAAAAAAGAAAACGCCAGAATTGCGGGGGTTTTTTCGTCACCTCGTCACTACTGATGGGCGAGCACTAACATGCTTGGGTGCACGATGCTCGGGTCGAGCACATTGGAATATTCGGGTGCTCGACTCGAGCAACGAGCCCAATGTAAGTCTATGGGAAACTAGAGCATTTTTCAGGCAGCTCCCCCCGGCGGTCTGCAGAGGGCCTAAAAATTGCCAAAGCGATGGGAACAGTGCTCAAATGACATGGGAACAGTATGGGGAAGACCACTGGAAGAATTTCTGACTCCCAGGTCACTTCTGTGAACAACGTTGTCAGAGGTATTATGCCACTTTTACAGACTCCCAATAAAACATACAAAAACAAAACCAAAATGGATTTTCCTGGGAAATATGTTAAGGAACATCCTTTCCAGGGTAATGACTTGTATATTAGGCAAAATAACCAAAAACAAAAATACTCCTCCACACCTTGGGCTATGTTCACACTAAGAGTTTTTGATGCGTTTTTGCACTTTTGCATTGCTTTCAACAGTGACCAATGCATTCACCAGGAAATGTCATTTTAACATTTTACAACCTTATCTGGCCATGTGGTGTGTGACACATCATTAGACATAGTGTTTCATTTATGAAGGAGGGACTCAAAGTCACAAAGCCTATTTTTATAAGGCCATCAGGCAGCCTTTACTATACTTAAAGGGCCAGCAGTCGGCCCTCACTATTCTTAGAGAGCCATCAGCATGTTTTATTGTTCCCACTACTAAAGAGTGGGTCTCCTATACTGTTATTGCGTATGCAGTAAGTGGCAGGGCTGCTCAAAATTTGGACGCACCCCAATACCCCTTTGAAGAGACTTAGAGGAGGACCTCCTGAAAACAATGTTCCCATTATTAGGAAGTGGGTCTCCCATTGTGTTTTCCTTTGCAGTGAATGCAAGGGTTGCCAAAAATTTGGAGAAACTCCAATGCCCCTTGGAAGAGAAGTAGAGGAGGGCCTCCTGAAAAAAAATGTTCCCATTATTAGGAAGTGGGTCTCCCATTGTGTTTGCCTATGCAGTAAAGCCCATGCACCATAACATGCATCCTCTGATTGTGAGCAGAGAGCATTTCAGAAAACAGAGAAGAGGGATGGTGATGCTAGTTATGGGGTCATCGCCGCTCACCATCTTGGTGTACTCCTTAAAGTTTTGGAGGATGGTACATATGTCTGACATCCATGTCCACTCCTGAGGTCTTATGTGTGGAGTCTGAACTGAATACCGACGGCTGTGTTGATGCTGGTAGTCAACAACTGCCCTCTTCTGCTCACAAATCCTTCCCAGCTTCTGCAGTGTAGAGTTCCAACGCGTGGGGACATCACGCACCAGTCTGTGAGCCGGAAGCTGCAAAAACTGCTGAAACACGGCAAGGGCGGCGGAAGCTGTAGGCGGCTTTCTAAAATGGGCACACAGGCGGCGTACTTTAACAAGGAGATTTAGCAGCTCCGGGTAGGATTTGAGAAAGGTTCAGCGGTGTGAGACACAGATCTGCCTGCTCTTTCAGAGCTGTTCACAACTCTTCGGCATTGCTCGGTTTGTCACCTAAGCAGATTAGCTTCAGCACAGCCTGTTGCCGCTTGGCCGAGGCAGTGCTGCAGTGCTTCCAGCTTGTGACTGATGAGGTCATTTTGGAGATGGAGGCTGAAGAGGAGGAGAAGGCGGAGGTGCAGGATCTGTAGACTGTGGGGGCAACCCTGATTGACCTAGGGCCTGCAATCCTTGGCGTTGGGAGGATGTGTTCCGTCCCAAGGTCCGACTGGGTCCCGACTTCCACTATGTTAACCCAGTGTGCCGTCAGCGAGATGTACCGTCCCTGCCCACAAGCACTTTCGCCGTAACTGCATTGTTGAGGGCACGGCTAATGTTTTGGGACAAGTGCTTGTGTAATGTGGGGACGGCACACCGGGAGAAATAGTGGCGGCTGGGGACCGAGTACCGAGGGACGGCCACCGCCATCAGGTTGCGGAATGCTTCCATCTCCACGAGCCTAAAAGGCAACATTTCGAGTGCAAGCAGTCGTGAAATGTGGTAATTTAGTAGTGTGGCCTGTGGGGCGTTGGCTGCATATTTGCGCTTGCGTTCCTAGGACTGGGGTATGGACAACTGAACACTGCGCTGGGACAAGGACATGGACGTGCTTCTTGATGCTGCTACTTGAGATTGTGCAACGACCGGTGCAGGGCAGGAGGCATCTTCGCATGCACCATGGACAGGGGATTGGCTTGCATGCACAACAGCGGAAGAAGCAGTGGTGCCACACACAGACACTGTTCCTGGACCCTGGGGCTCGACCCACAAAGTCAGGTGCTTTGCTGCCATGTGCCTGATCATGCTGTTGGTGGTCAGGCTGCTAGTTTTGCCAACCCTGCTGATGATGGCCTAGCAGGTGGTGCAAATGGCCTTTTTGGGGTTATTGGCAGAGTCTTTAAAAAACAACCAGACTCGGGAAGACCTAACAGTTGTACTGGCAACTTCCTTCGTGTTGGTGTTACGGGAAATGGTTGCCTGCCTTCAGTCTGCGGCCACCACACTGCTTCTTCCTGCCTGTTAGGCAGTGCACCCTCCTTCCCCCTGTGTGCTGCTGTCCTCGCTCTGCATGTCCTCCTGCCAGGTTGGGTCAGTAACTATATCATCCACCACCTCGTCTTCCACTTCCGCATCCTGGTCCTCCTTCTGACTTTCTAGCAATTATGTCTCATCATCGTCCACCTCTTGTGACACTTTCCCACCGTCGCCTTCGTGTGGCCGTGGCTGCTCAAATATTTGGGCATCGCTACATGCGATCTCCTCTTGCCCAGCTTCAAGTGGACCAGGTGAGAGGCCCGAATCTATAAATGGAAAAGTGAACAGCTCTTCAGAGTGTCCAAGTGTGGGATCAGTTGTCTCCTGGCACTAGGCATGGTGGGAGGAAGGAGAATCAAGGTGAGGAACATGCAGTCCAGACTCACGGCTACTGAGACTTGACCGTGTGGATGACAGGGAAACCAACTCCAACCAACAACCTTTTGACACTGTTCTGGGTTCAATAGTGGTGTGCTGCGGTCCCTTAGGAATTGGGACAGGAAGGTCGAGCGAGAAGTTGTGGGTGTTGGTTGTGGCACAATTTCAGCTTGCCCACGGCCTCGGCCTCTGCATTCACCATCACCATCACGTCCAGTTCTCTGTCCCTTGCCACACGCCTTGCCCATTTTAAATGGAGCACAATATCTTCCACCCTCACTACAAATGGCTGAATTTGGAGCTAAGTTATCTGTAATCCATGTGAAGGAGAAACCACAGTTTTAAACACCTGGCCTGTAGGTAACTATTTTGAACAGCAAACTGGTGTAAATTGCTTCACTTACACACGGAAATTTTTTTTAATGGAGGCCAGAAATGGCAGCATTTTCTGAAAACGTATATGTGATCCATGTGACGGACAAACCAAAGTTTTAAATAGATGGATTTTTAGCGCTGTAATATGGAATGGACCTGGCTGTATTCTGCAGTGCCAACAAGCAAATGGCGCAGAACAACGGTGTTCTCTGGATTGCTTTTTAAGCAAATAATGAGCATTAAGATCCAAAAAAAAAAATATTCCTGGCCCCTGACACCTGGGCCTATTTCGAGAAATATCTAACAGCAGCAGACAAAACTGGAATGGAGCCTCTTGTGCTATATGCACTGCAGTCTGCTATATACACTGCCTGCCTGATATCTCTGCAGATGGATTAGTCCTCAGAAGGACTGTTAGTTGAGATGGATATGCGTCTCTAATATAGTTTGGTACATCTACACTAACTAGAAACAAGCAAATCTCTCCCTAGCTCAACACCTCCTCTCCCTACACTGTCTGATTCCGGAGTGACTGTGACGAGCATGGCGGCGCCAGGTCTGATATAGACCTGATGACGCTGTGCGGTCAGCCAATCACTGTAATGCCACTACCAACATGGCTACGGCATTACAGTGAGTGGCAGGCAATCCCTGCATGTTCATTGGCTCTGTAAAGAGCGTCAAACATGCAGGGAGGAGACCCGAGCTCCCACTGAGCAACCCCGGACATACTTGGCGAGCTCCGAGCATCTCGAGCAGTGAGATGCTCGGGCGAGCACCAAGCATGCTCGCTCATCACTACTCGTCACCCTAAAAAATGTAATCGTTAGCAACCAAAGAATCATATGTACCCGAAATTGGTATTAATTAAAAAAAAAAA
Organism: Phyllobates terribilis; assembly: GCF_046119375.1. Classification (NCBI taxonomy): domain Eukaryota; kingdom Metazoa; phylum Chordata; class Amphibia; order Anura; family Dendrobatidae; genus Phyllobates; species Phyllobates terribilis. The sequence continues at coordinate 160,192,813 of NW_027362761.1, forward strand.
AAAAAAAAAAAAAATCAGATGCCCAAAATGATGTAAAAAAAAAAAAAAAAAAAAAATGATTGATCTTGGAAGATATGAAGAAACAAAAGTGCATAAAAAAAAACAAAAACTGTCTGGTTCTTAAAAGGATTCTGTCAGTAAGATCAACCCTCCTAAGCAGTCTATGTGGACATGTAGATCATAGAAAGTAGAAAAGTGATACCTTGATATCCGCAATCCAATGTTTAATTATTAGAGATATCTGCATTTTTCTGATATGTAAATGAGCTGTTAAGATCTAGGACACTGATCTGCCTGAAAATCTGCCTCTAGAACTTATTTTAAATAAAAGGGGGGTTACCAGTGTAAGACATGTATTAACTGATATTTTGCTCTCATAACACACACAGCTCTGCAGTGAGATCAGAAGAAACACAGAAGAGAAGAACTAACAGTACAGCAGAAGTGAAGTTTGTCTCATTACAAACATCTGAAGCAGCACTTGTCCTCTAATAGTGCTGGCAGCTGTGGTGCAGAGTTGTGCCTGATTATAACTAACACAGGACAGCAGAATTGAACCTTGACAAACAAACACAACAAGCACATTTCCAGCTGCCTTACCCCACACTGGTGGCCTGTGATGTGGAAGCTAAAGCACTGTGAGAGGACTGCAGTTGCAAATGTTTTTGTAATGAGACAAATTTTACCTCTGCTTTACGGTGTTAGTTCTGATCTCACTGCAGAGTTGTGTGTGATTATAAGCAAAGTGTCAGTCATTACTTGTTTCACGCTGATAATGTCCCCATTTATTTAAAAATAAGCTATGTAGGCAGAATATGATGCAGATGTGTCAATTAATAGAAAAATGTCAGACTATTAGGCTATGTGCACACGTTCAGGATTTCATTGCAGAAATTTCTGCAAGGTTTCTGCAGCTCGTCAGAAAAAATGCTGCGGCAAAAACAAGCGTTTTGCTGCGATTTTGGTGAGTTTTTTTGATGCATTTTTTAACAGCAATGAATGCTCTTTGGAGCTAAATAAAGATATTTCAAAAAAGAAATGTTGGGCATCACTTTAAGCCTTGGATTACCGTCAGACCTGGAGTGAGTATATTGGTTAATTTAAATAATTAAAGAATATGTCTGTTATTTCAAATTAAGTGTTTTATTCAACTCTTTCCTTACAGGTTTAGTAATGAGGGTGTCTGGTTGACACCTCTTCATCACTAAACAAAGGGCTTGGTGTCAGCGACACCTAATCCCATAAACTAATACCATTACCCTAATTCTCATTCATGTAATTTCTGAGGCAGCTGAGAGCGGCTATTTTTAGCCTAGGAAGGGGCCATTAGGCCAACATGTTCCCCGGCAATTAACAGCTCACAGCTGTTTGGTTAGCTCCTACATCCCCATGATCAGCAGCCAGCAGCGCTTTGGACGCAGCATATTTTGCCTGCGTTCAAAACTCTGTGTTCTAATGCCACACTGGTTTTGTCAGTACATGCGAATCCACATTTCAATTGGTCAAAATCTGCAACGGAGACTAGCGTCTCCGCTACAGAAATTGTCATGCTGCGGGTGAATTTGGGTATGTGCCCATGATCAGGAAATGCTGCGGGTTTGACACTGCTTATTTATGCAGCATCATACCCGCAGCGGCCAGATGTTAAAGCATAGTCGATGGGATTTCTAGAAATCCCATGTCCACTAATGCATGTACCTGAGGCTGCAGATCACCTGCGGACACTGACGTGGCGCATCTTTCAGGACCGCAGCATGTCAAATTCACTTTGATTCGCTAGTCTCTGCAAGAGAAATTGGACTACTAGAATGTATTGAATGCAGTAAATCCGCATGGTTCAGTGAACACATGCGGATTTACCTGCGTTCAACAGACCGCAATGTTTTGGACGCAGCAAAAATATGCTGCGTCCAAAGCGCTGCTACATCTGGATTGTGGGCACATAGCCATTTGAACTTTTTTATATTTTTTATTTTTTAAATCATTTTTTCCACTTTTCACTTGCTTTGATAGTCTCCTTAGGAGACTTGAAGTTGTGATCATCTGATCGCTTGTGCTACACATAGCAGGGTTTCAGACTTGCTATGTGCTGCAGAAATGCTCATCGGCTATGATTAGATGGCCTATGACAACCACAGGGGTTTCCTGCAGACCCCGGGTTGTCATGGCGACCTGCCATCATGTGATGGGTGCACCGATGGTAATGTCTTATGACTCGCTTAAGGCGCGGCCATGTTAAATACAGCTGTCGGGAGTTTGACAGCGGCATGTTAACAGCTGCGAGTGGATTCCGATTCCATCCGCGGCTGTTAGGGGCACCTGACAGCTGATCAGATCAGCTGTAATGTGCCGGAAAAAATGAGGGCTCATCGCCAGAGCCCGCATCAAACAGGGGAGGTGACCTTGGTCGTATCAATATGTCCAAGGTCGTAAAGGGGTTAAAGTCAGATTAAGTTTAGTTTGGTAAATGAAAACAAAAGCAATTCTTTCAGGTCCTCATATTATGGTTTCCTGTATAACAACTCCATACCCAAGTCAAATAACAACAAAAAAACCAAAACCTCACCTTAGTCGAAATTTCATTATTTGCCTGCTTGTCTCATCCACAATAAAGGTATGATTGGGAGGATACCATATTCGGTCAGCCTCATTCATCAAAGCAAACAGGGTATAATATACAGGAGTCACCCCTGAAACCAAAGCAAAAGCAGAATTTTAAAGTGTTACATATTCAGAGAGTACAGTTGTATGACTTTAATATGATAAGCCTGCCTTTTCAATAAATCTTTTAGATATTCACATTATTTAGTTTTTATTCTATGACAGTACAGCAATTGAACAACACCTTGTGCTTGATTATCACATATTATTCAAAATACAACACGGTTTTGTAAAATCAAAGTTGAGAGCTGCAGTAGACAATGGGCCTTACTCTGGTGGAATCGGCTCATATACCACCCATAGACTCTAAATGTATGGGCAGTCCACACTTTACATTTTAGAACTTCAGTGCTGATTAAAGGGTGTTTTGTAAGCATATTGCATGAGTTTGTGCAGCTGTGGAGGCTGGGAAGCAGCTTTCAGACACAGCCGGACTCCCCACAGAGAAAATAAACAGGGTTTATTGCCATATTTACCTTTTCCTATCTTTTTACAGGCAGCGCTGGACAATCACTTGCATATACAGATTAGGAAGGACTAGAAGGTGCTTCCTCCTCTGGACCGAGCAGTCATATGATCACTGGGTGTAGGGAGGGAATAGGAGCTGCTAGATCATAGGAAACTCGGTCAGTTCTTCAGCCAGAAAGCTTACAGGGGTTTTCCCACGAGCAAAAGTTAATTTTAATCACTAGATCTTGGAATAAAAATAACTTCCACAATTGGATGTGATTAAAATAAAATGTTCCAGTGCTGAGATAATCTTATAAATGTGCCCCTGCTGTGTACTGTGTAATGGCTGTGTCTGACCGTGCAGGACCATGGTCTGATCATACCACATCTCCTGGTCAGGGGAGGAAGCAAAAAGAGTATACAGACATTACAGCAGGGGATCACAGCTGATTCTTTCTGTGAGGTAAAACATTGCTTAAAAACAGGCAGGGAAATGTTTTACCTCACAGGAATAATCAGCTGTGATTCCCTGCTGTAATGTCTGTATACTCTTTTGCTTTCTCCCCTGACCAGGAGATGTGGTATGATCAGACCATGTTCCTGCACGGTCAGACACAGCCATTACACAGTACACAGCAGGGGCACATTTATAAGATTATCTCAGCACAGGAACATTTTATTTAAACACATCCAGTTGTGGAACTTATTATTATTCCAAGATCTATTGAATAAAATGATCTTTTGTTCGTGGGAAAACTCCTTTAATATTCCCTGTAAGTGAGGCTAATATACCAACTCCAGTTGCAGGGAAAATCGGCAATAGAAAAGAATACATATGGTAAAATGCCTCCCAACGGGATACAATGAGCTAGATATAAGAAATAAAAATGCAAAAAAAAACAAAAAAAATAAAAAAAATAAAATACTGAATCATTGTTTCCAGGTCTGCCCCCATTGAAAAAATGTCCAGTTAATAACAATTTTTACACAAACAGGAATGAAACTTAAAATGTTTTAAAGATCCTTTGTGGTCATAAAAAAAATAAAAAATGAAAACTTTATTTTTTTTATTTCTTATTTCTTTATTTTATTATTATATATTTTTTTTATTCTTTACATTTTCCTCTATCGGGTCATTCCATATCAAGTGATCCAGATCTGAATATTTTTTTTACCTGACATCTATATTTATTTGCTTTGGTGTTTTTTGAAGTGCTACTTTGGTGAGTTAAAAAGAATACGTTTTGAATTTTTATCTTCATTAGTTCATTTTTTCATAGCTTTCTAAAGTTTTGAAAAAGCCTGAATTTGGGGCTTGTATGCCGTTACATTTTTTTTATCATATCTCAGGCTAGAATTAAGATAAATAGATGGGAATTGCATCATTTTATTCAGAATTGTGCAGGCTTTAATTTGTTATGTCACAAGACTTTGTTGATATTTTGTTTTTGAGAAGTCAAATTCTAAATTTTGATGGGCAATTTCAGGAAAACAATAGGCTATAAATTTTCAAACAGTGCATACGTGTTGGTTGTATTCTTGATTACATTTGTTCAGGAATTCAAGTTGGGATCTCCACAGGATCATATTTCCAAGCGTGATTTTCTAAACACAGTCTCATCCTAATCATATATGTTTAATACTAAATTAAAATCAATATTTTTTAACACCTTTTTAAATCTACATGCAACAACGTTTTTATTATTACGTCACTAGACATGATGGCATACATTTATAAAGTTTCTCCTGTTCTTATACTGTAAAATAACAAGAGAATGCCATAAATATCAGAAAGAAAGAGAGTGGATAATATTCCATAAAATTACAGACGATGCATGCTGAAAAATCTCATCAAAAAAGGAGGAGTACAACTCAGCAATATATTGCAACAGATATTTAATGTTTTATTAAATATAATACACAGAAGAGATAAAAATAGAATTCAGACATAAAGGTAGTGTCAGATGATAAAGGGCTTCCAGGTAGGATGAATATAGTAATACATTCACAACAATAAGTGAAACTGCAAAATTGCACATTGCCCACAAAATAGCCTAATTGTAAATAATAATGTTACAAAGAGTCAATAAACAGGGGCCGAAATCACAGAATTACCATGAATAACCCAAACCATGGGAATCATAACCTCACTGAGTGCTATATGAAGGGAAAATGAAGATAAAATATGACAGTGTAAATATTCATGGTATGTAGCCTATACCTATCTCCATGCAGACATAGCATATAACAAAAAGAGGGAGGTAAATATATTGCTGAGTTATACTCCTCCTTTTTTGATGTTTTTATACTGTGCGGAAGAGCCATCCAAGAAGTAGTAGATCTTGCTCAAACTTGGTAGGATGTCTGTTTTATCACTGAAATCAATTTTTTGGAACAAATGAGCAGCTACTGATTCATGAAGTAAGCACTCAGAGATCAGAACTACACTTTTGTTTTTTATTTCTGACTGTAAGCCGGTTTATTACCATTTAGCTAAGCAGACAACAGACCGGACGCTGCGCTCATCGCACAGGGCGCTGGGTGAGACCCTGCACAAGGGGACATCGCTGGGACCAGCCCCTGAAATGACTGTCACTGATGACACTTCGTTTCAGGGTGGCAAACAAAGCAAGGGGAGTGCCGGGATGTCCCAGCCTTCTCCCCTTCGATGACGCTTCGATGGATACAGGAATGACCGCAGTTTCTGCCAGCAGATTACGATTTGTTTGTGTATCCCACCATGCACGGAGGATTCTCAAACGAGTAGTCATAGGAAGTGGGCAATATAAACAGAACTCTAAGTTGCAGCACAGAGTGATGGTAGGGAATTTTACCATGACTTGAATTACAAAGGTTATTCGTTTTTAGAGATTTATTAATTATCATCATTAATCAGTTGGTCACAAAAACGTTCTACAAAGTCCATCTGCCACCAGATATCCACTGTTTATAAGTTATACTATCTACCATAGCCTCTGCGAGATGATTTAGTATTTTTTCTTGGACAGCCATTATTGGGGGACGTTTTTTGCAGATATTTAGGTAACAGTTTGAACTCTTTTCTGGACACATTTTTGAGACACATACTTTGTAATCACCAAGGTTGGACCCAGCAATCTGAATATCTTTCAGCTTACCTCCTTCAATCATAAGCTTAGTGTTCTGGTGGGCTGTACATACATATACTGAGTGTGCGCCACTACCACCAGCCAGGACACAATTCTTAGGTCGCAGGTCAGTAAATTTTGAAAATCCTATTTTGGCAGAAGTTCAATTGAAAAAAAAAAATTCATAGGTCTCTTTCAAATTGGCAAGAAGCAGCCTCTTTTAGACATGAGCTTTCTTGCCAGGTATAACTCGGCTCACTTCATCACTAGTGTAAAAACCTTTCACTGCATCCACTATAGATGTATCTAATGCTTTGCGTGGTTTAAAGATAAAAACAAGTCATGAAACTTTTTTTTATTTGGAAAACATAGACCCTACACTTTCAGACCACAAGCTGAACACATCTGAATTCGAGATTTTCAATTTGACACCATCATATAGTTATTTTTTGAAGTATGATCCCTTTGAGATTCCAACTTGAATTTTGGTACAAATGTGGCTAGGAGCATAGGAGGCACATGTGAATTTTTTGAAAATTTTATATCAATTTTTTTGGAAATGCTTTTCAAAATTTTGCATTTGAGTCAGCATGGTGAAAATATTAATTAAGATACTTTTGTGACATATCGGGCGAACAGTTGTAAGTGTAATGGTGTTTTTTCCTTTTCTCTATCTTGGTTCTGGCCTGAGCTTTGAGGAGAAACATAAAAAGGTATGCAACACAGAAATTCGCATTTTTTCAAAACTTTGAAAATTAATACAAAAATAATATTATATATATGTGTAAAAAAAAATTTCTTCATGTTTTGCATTCTCTACCACATTATTAGCAGAGAGTAAAATTTCAAAAGAATTAAAAATAGAGGAAAAGTTTGTTGGTTCACTTGACATGGAATGACCCCATCAGCAAAAATAATAATAATAATAATAATAATAATAAAATTGACAAAAATAAGCCCCTTGTGTTGTTGAAAAAAGGCAAACATCTTTTTGAATATCTGAGAAAGAAAACATTTTATAGCTGTTAAAAGCGCATGCTGGAAAACTAGAAAATGTGCCTGGTCAGAAATGGGGTAAAATGACTCAGTCCTGAACCAGTTACATTTAGTTGCTACAAAGAATTATCGACTGCTCTAAACTCCTGCGCTTGGCTAAGCAGAGTCACAATTTGTGCCAAATTTACTGTGTACAACATTTGTTGGTGCAAATAAATTGCCAGTAATAGGTAAAAGAAAGATGTATAACTTCTGTCTTGATACATCAAATCATACATAGTCCACCAGTATGATAAATCTGAATCATCTAGCAAATGTGGGCTCACCATGTGCAACTACTGTTGATTCTGAAACTTCTATTAACATAACTTATATGGATATAGGAAAATAAAAAAATAACTTACAGAAATTTCAGAACTCAGATATATAAAGTATTAAATCAACACAATGCATTACAAATAAGGACACAACAGATGTGGGGCTGATTAAGGAAAAGTGGAAAGAGGCGTTGGAACTCACTCCTAGATTGTCCCCATGTGAATCTAAGAGGCGCTCGCAGATATACTTTATTCATAGAGTATATAGAACACAAAGCCTTTTTTTTTTTTTTTTAGAATTGGGGTATGTCCAAACGCAGACTGTCCAAGATGTGGAACAGGAGATGAGCATTTGATACAAATGTTCTGGGAGTGCAGTAGATTGGGCTCCTACTGGAAAACACACTATCTTTAATTGAAAAAAAAAGGTACGATATTTGGTGTGCAAATCCAAGCAGACCCCAAAATATGCATATTGGGATATTTGGAAGAATCGGTCAAATTTGAATTCCCGATGGTTATAAGTCTTTCGCGAACATTGTATCAAGCACGCAAAACGTACTGCACAACATTGGCTAAACGCTCAACCACCAACAGTTAAGGAGTTAATAAATAAGCTAAACAATATTATTTTGTTGGAAAAAGGGGTATATTGAAAGAGCAAAGCAATCAAGAAATTTGACAACATCTGGGGACCCTGGTTGAATGTTCCAGGCCTGCCATCTGGAGTACTCCTGATGGCATATGCATGTGGCAATTTCTGGTTTCATGGACACTTGTGGTATGATCAGTCCAGGTTAAATGTTATAAGTATGGTCAGTACACATGCAAACTAATTATTATAACTGAATGGCAGATATTCTAACGTATATGTGTGGCACCCCAGGAGTCTGGATTCCACAGTAATGTAATGTTATGTCTGAGAGCAGGTGGGAGGTCCTTTGGTCAGGGATCCTGTGCATGCCACACCTCCTGCCCAGTCTTGGGAGGGGAAGAACTTCCCCTATATAAACCCGGGGCTGAGGCAGGGTGAGGAGTAGAGAAGAAGTAGAGACGAGAAACAGTCATAGGAAGAAACAGCAGAAGCTCAGTGGGAGCAATACTACTACGAGTCAGGGGCTGGCAGCTGCAGAGCTCGCCCTGACTGAGAAGCTTTCTTTCCGGACCCGGCATCCGAGGCTGTGGGGACTAACTCTTACCCAGCAGCAGAAGCCGACCGGCAGGGGATTTCAGGTCCTCAGGCCCAGAAACCCGAAGGCACGGTCACACGCGTGGGACCAGCACCGCCATCGTGGAGCGCAAGCCATTAGAAGGCCCCGAGTCACCGGCCATACGGGTGAGCACCACACGGTACACTCAGGGACGTGGGCTACTTATATCCGCTTCTAGCAAGGTAGCCAGAAGAGTACAGTCAGTTTGGGAGGCCTACAACTCCGCCTGGCCAGGGGAGATCCCATCTGCTCAAGGACTGACCAGGCCCCGTTCGCTAGCAAGTACTCCGGGAGGGTCTATCGTTGTTACCAGTAAAGACCCTGAATTACACCGCACCGTCTCTGAGTGGTTCCTGCTTCCCCCATCTTCCACGTCGGCTGCCCTGAGGCCATACCCCTCCCGTTGGGGGTTATACTATCACGCTGCACAATTCTACACCGGCCTCAGCGGTCTGCCCTGCAGCGGCAGCTCCATAGCTGCAAATCAACGGGTGGCGTAGTCGACACTCAAATAACACCTATCAAGACTGCCACACACTGAGTTTGACTCCCTGGGCACGGACCGGGTCCCCGCCACTCGGAGACTACAACCCTCATCTGATCCGGTTCCGGGTAAGCCCCCGTGCGCGAGACACTGCGCGACACAGCAGGCCCAGGGGCGCGTCAACTTTTGGCGTAGTCGGCAGGATTTCGTGCCCGCAACCACCGGGTACTGCGTGCCTGAAAAGCAAAGACTGTTCAAACTTACCAGTGGTGAGGTTTCCCGCCATCCGGCGCCATCTTCGGCCTTCTTCCCGCCATCCGTGGAGTTTTCCCGCCATCCGGCGCCATCTTCGGCCTTCTTCCCGCCATCCGTGGAGTTTTCCCGCCATTGGACGCCATCTTGAGGACGCCGCGCGGGAAGAAGAGGGGCGTGGACTCCGAAAGCGCGCGAGAACTGAAGCCCCGCCTCACGTCCGGACGTTGCGTAAGGTCCTGGAAGGAGCCCAGCAGACGCCGACGTCACCGGAGCGCGACGGAAGGTCCTCAACCCTGACGATCTACTGCGGAGCCGCGGCCTACGGAACAGGATCATCGCAAGGTAGGCCACGGTCCACTAGGGGGGAGGAAGATGTCGGATGCGGAGGAGAGCTTCACTGCCTCAACCCCTGCCAGCGCCACCGCTGCTGCAGTTATGCCCTTCACCATGCCCTATATCCCGGGAGCAGCTTGGCTACCCCAGTACTCAGGGGAGTCACATACCCTGCAGGACTTTAGAGAAAGGCTGGATAGCCTCTTCCAGGTGTACCCCCTCACAGAAGAGCAAAAAGTGAGCATCCTGGTGGCCCAATTAACCGGAGCAGCCCGAAGGGAGGTAAAGTCCTGGCCACCTGGGGGGAGGACTGTCGCAGGGATACTAACCCGGCTGAGGGACACCTTTGATACCCGCACCTCAGCCGAGATCAAGCTTAGATTCTACGGGTGCAAACAGCGGGCCCATGAGAGTATAAGGGACTATGCCCTGAACCTACAAGAGGCCCTGAGAGCCGTTAAGCAGACCGACCCTGACGGCGTGGGAGACGAGGACAGGCTGTTGACTGAACAATTTATAGAGGGTTTATATTGCAATGCCCACCGAACCCAGTTGCGGGCAATGGCCCTACAGGACCCTCATCTGGGATTTGCACAGTTCAAGGACAGAGCCATCCGGGTGCTCCGAGAACCGGCACCGGATGGCGTTGTGACCCACAGGCGCCCAGCAATCACTTACCACCAGGAGGCGGCGCCCTTGTCGGCAGGGCCTGTAGGGGCTGATGCGCAGGCTTTGAACAATGACCCGGCTCCAGACCTGCACCATCAGGTCCAAGAGCTAGCTAAAAGCGTTGCCGCGTTAACCCGAACTGTGCAGTCTTTACAGGCTTCCACTCCAGGGAAGATCCAGCTGGCATCCGGACCGGAGAACATCCCGTGGCGTCGAACAAGGAGGACCCCACCGGCCAGAGGAAGACCCAGTGACCGGTACCACGAGGACGGACGACCCATCTGCCGCCGCTGCAATCAACCCGGACATATGGCAAGGTACTGTCCTTTAGACTGGCACAGCCTGGGGGTGGAGGGCCAACCCCCAGGAAAAAGATCACCAGGCCCATCGAACTGGCGCGACAAATATGTCGGAGGACGTCCAGTCTTGCCTGTGGTACTGGATGGCATCCCTATGAGTGCCCTACTGGACACCGGGTCACAGGTCACCACCATCCCGTACGTGCTCTTCAAGCAGTACTGCAATGACTCGGATATAACCCGCTACCCTGACGACGACTTGAGTATCATCGCCAGCAATGGTCAGCCCGTACCACAGATCGGATTTAAAGAGGCGACCATTAAAATTGGTAGAGTCGAACTAGCAGCACAGGGACTGATTATTGTAGACATTGACAAACACGAGAGTCACCCAAAGATAACGCTAGGAACTAATGTAATTGAAAATTGTCTTGCAGAGGTGATTTTCCTTTTACAACAGGTTGCCAAGAACGCCAGCTCCGGCGAGCAGCGGGTGCTCCAGAAAGAGATCCGGGCACTGATGCGACGGCAACAGGTGGAACTCTCCGGCGGTGAGATTGGTAGCGTAAGAATGTGTGACCCTTTTCCTATTGCCATGCCCCCAAAAAGTGAAATGATGATTTGGTGCCGGGCAGCTATTGGTCTGAGAGGTAGAGATTACCAGGCAATGGTAGAACCAGTTTACTCAGACAGTAGGCCCACCATCTTGACAGCACGGGGGGTGGTTAATGTACGCCATGGGAGGGTGCCCGTTCGCATAATCAATATCGGGAAGAGGGAAGTGTACCTGCCCCGGTATGCCACGCTAGCCAAATTATATACCATTAACCAAAATGCTATACAATCTGTGGAACCCTTGCCTCCATCTCACCCGGAGGAAGGTAACGGCTCTAAGAAAACAATGGAGGACTGGTGTCAGCAACTACATTTGGGTACTGACTCCACTCCCTCACATCAGAAACAGGGAGTCTATCGGGTGGTTCAAGAGTACGAGAGAGTGTTTAGTAAACACCCGTTAGACTTCGGGCGAGTCAAGGGGGTAGAACACCACATCCCCACGGGAGACCATCCTCCCATAAAAGAGAGGTATCGACCCGTACCCCCTGCACACTACCAACACGCCAAGGGGATGCTTAGAGACATGAAGGAGGCTGGGGTGATCAGGGATAGCTGTAGCCCCTGGGCAGCTCCACTAGTCTTAGTCAGAAAAAAAGACAACACCATGAGGATGTGTGTAGATTACCGGAAAATCAACCGTATCACACACAAGGATGCGTACCCCTTACCAAGGATAGAGGAGTCATTGGCTGCTTTAAGATCTGCTAACTTCTTCTCTACCTTGGATCTCACTAGCGGGTACTGGCAGGTTCCTGTAGCAGAGGCGGACCGGGAGAAGACCGCATTCACCACCCCGATGGGACTTAGCGAGTTCACCTGCATGCCCTTCGGACTCTGCAACGCACCAGGAACTTTCCAACGACTAATGGAGTGTTGTCTGGGCCACAGAAACTTCGAGACGGTCCTGTTGTACCTGGACGATGTCATCGTATATTCCAAGACGTATGAGGACCACCTGAAACACCTGGCGGAAGTGTTCGAAGCTCTGGCGAGTTACGGCCTAAAGGTGAAACCCTCCAAGTGTCACCTCCTGAAACCAAAGGTGCAGTACCTGGGACACGTGGTGAGCGCTGACGGAGTGGCTCCCGACCCTGGTAAGATCACCGCAATTAAGGAATGGCCAAGCCCCTCCAGCGTAAAAGAAGTGCGGCAGTTCCTCGGGTTGGTAGGCTACTACCGAAGGTTTATTCCCGGTTTCACCAAAAAGGCAGCACCTATGCAGGACCTCCTGATAGGCCAGTCCCGGAAGGCCAAGAACCAGAAGCCGCCCTTCAAATGGGAGGAGCTGGAAGAAGAGTCCTTCCGCCAGCTGAAGATGGCCCTCACGGGGGACGAAATCCTGGCGTACCCGGATTATAGCCAGCCCTTTATCCTCTACACCGACGCCAGTAACATCGGGCTAGGAGCCGTACTGTCCCAGATCCAGCAGGGGAAGGAACGAGTAATCGCCTACGCCAGCCGAAAGCTGCGATCCACCGAAAGGAACCCCGAGAATTACAGCTCATTTAAGCTAGAGTTCCTGGCCGTAGTATGGGCAGTCACCGAGCGCTTTAAGCATTACCTCGCTTCTTCCCGGTTCACCGTGTACACGGATAACAACCCGTTGACACACCTGGACACGGCAAGACTCGGTGCCCTGGAGCAGAGGTGGATGGCCCGTCTGTCCAACTACGAGTTCACAATCAAATACCGGGCCGGACGCTCCAATACCAACGCGGACGCCCTGTCCAGGATGCCCAACCTGCCGGACGAAGGAGAAGATCCGGAGGGACTGGAAGAAGTTGAACTCCCTGCGTTCCACCGTCATGGGACTATCCAGTATTCCCACCGGGTAAGGAGTAAGCAGGCTGCTACGTTGAACCCCTTACCTCACTACAACTGGGCGGAAACGCAAGACAGCGACCCTGCCGTCCGACTGGTGAAGGAGATGCTGACTCGCCCGGAGGCTTGCCTTGAACCAGACGCTCCGGAGGAAGCCAAACAACTATGGGCAGAGAGGAGTCGACTGTTCCTTTACAAGGGGAAGTTGTGCCGCAGAATGGTTAACTCCCGGACGCATGAACTACTCTGGCAAGTAGTGGTGCCACGAAGAGACGCAGCCATGGTGATGGAGGCATACCACGACGGAGCTGGACACTTCGGGTGGAAGAAGCTGGAGTTCCTGCTGCGCGAGCGATTCCACTGGGTAGGCATGAGGGGAACCATTGAGAAGTGGTGCAGAGACTGTGGCCCGTGCAACCTAAGAAGGAAGGACCGTGCCAGCCAGAAGACTCCCCTGCAGTCCATCGTCACCCGGCAGCCGTTGGAACTGGTAGCCTTGGATCATGTAAAACTGACCCCAAGCAGAAGTGGCTACGTCTACGCACTAACCATCGTGGATCACTACTCCCGGTTCTTGGTTGTCGTCCCCGTCAAGGACTTAACAGCTCGAACAGCAGCGAGAGCCTTCCAGCAGCATTTCTGCCGTCCACACGGGTACCCGGACCAAGTGTTGACAGACCAGGGACCTGCCTTTGAAGCGGAGGTCTTCCAAGAATTCTGCACTCTGTATGGCTGCCGGAAGATAAGGACGACACCCTATCATCCGCAAACTAATGGACTTTGTGAGAAAATGAACCAGGTGGTAATGGATCTTCTGAAAACGTTGCCCCTGGAAGAACGCAGTCTGTGGCCTGAGAAGCTGCCCGATCTGGTGGACCTATACAACCACATCCCGGTAGGTTCCACCAACTGTACCCCGGCTTACCTAATGAGGGCAAGACCTGGTAAGTTACCTGTTGACCTGGAAATGGGAGTCCTGACACCCGAGGACACTTCACCAGAAGCAGACTGGGACACAGAGAGGCAGCAGCAGTACCGGAGAGTACAGGAGAGCGTGGAGCGAAGTCTCTGTCAGGCTAGGGAAAGACAAGAGAAAACTTACAACCAGTATGCTCCCGCTGTTCCCCTGGTACCCGGAGAGCAGGTCTTGAAGAGGAAGAGACGGCTCCACAAGTTGGACGACCAGTGGGAGAAGGACCCGTACACCGTACTGCCCTCAAGCCACGAGAACCCGAAGGTTTGTACCATCAGTAAAGACGGAGGGGAAACCACAGCCATTGTATCCCGGGACCACCTGAAGAAGTGTCCCGAACAACTGAGGAACCCTGAAGAGGAACAAGAAGACCATCGACCCGTAGAGGAAAGGGAAGATATGGTTAGTACTGTGCTCGGGGACTTCCCTCGGTCTTGGACTCAAGTCAATGGTGCAGTTGTGGTACCCGTACTCACCTTCCTCCAACCAGCATCCCAAGCACCTACGGAGCAACAGGTAGAGCTGGAAGAACAGCCGGTCCAGGAGGCAGAAGACCCCACACCCGCAGACCAGGAGGATCAACCCTCTGCTTGCAGTGAGCCTGCCATATCCCTAGTGAGCCAAAGAGCCGGTAGACAGCTGCCCAGTTTACCCTTGACAGCTCCTACACCCTGTAGTTCAGGGCTAGACAGTCAGCTCCGTAGGTCCACTAGGGCCACTAGAGGCCAGTTACCCGCACGTTGGAGGATTTGAAGTGTATAAATTGTTTTATTTATGTTTACCTGTGTATTGTTGCTTGTGTATAATTTTGTGTTTCTAGTTATTTGTAGGAGTCCTTGGTGGATTTACCGGGAATCCTTTGTACATAGTTGGAGCGTAACCCAGGACGGACTAAAGACTGTTAAGGACTCGGGGCAGGACAAACCCCTACCTGGTTACGTCTCCCTGTTTTGGTGAAATGGACACCTTGCTTTTCTTCAAAGACTGCACCCGGTTACGGACATGCCGTGACCACCTTTATGTGTTTCTTCTTATTGTACTATTATTGTTGTTATATCTTGTTATGTTTTTCTAAAATATGTTTAGTCCCGGAGTACTAAATTTCACTAGGGGGGAATGTGGCACCCCAGGGGTCTGGTTTCCACAGTAATGTAATGTTATGTCTGAGAGCAGGTGGGAGGTCCTTTGGTCAGGGATCCTGTGCATGCCACACCTCCTGCCCAGTCTTGGGAGGGGAAGAACTTCCCCTATATAAACCCGGGGCTGAGGCAGGGTGAGGAGTAGAGAAGAAGTAGAGACGAGAAACAGTCATAGGAAGAAACAGCAGAAGCTCAGTGGGAGCAATACTACTACGAGTCAGGGGCTGGCAGCTGCAGAGCTCGCCCTGACTGAGAAGCTTTCTTTCCGGACCCGGCGTCCGAGGCTGTGGGGACTAACTCTTACCCAGCAGCAGAAGCCGACCGGCAGGGGATTTCAGGTCCTCAGGCCCAGAAACCCGAAGGCACGGTCACACGCGTGGGACCAGCACCGCCATCGTGGAGCGGAAGCCATTAGAAGGCCCCGAGTCACCGGCCATACGGGTGAGCACCACACGGTACACTCAGGGACGTGGGCTACTTATATCCGCTTCTAGCAAGGTAGCCAGAAGAGTACAGTCAGTTTGGGAGGCCTACAACTCCGCCTGGCCAGGGGAGATCCCATCTGCTCAAGGACTGACCAGGCCCCGTTCGCTAGCAAGTACTCCGGGAGGGTCTATCGTTGTTACCAGTAAAGACCCTGAATTACACCGCACCGTCTCTGAGTGGTTCCTGCTACCCCCATCTTCCACGTCGGCTGCCCTGAGGCCATACCCCTCCCGTTGGGGGTTATACTATCACGCTGCACAATTCTACACCGGCCTCAGCGGTCTGCCCTGCAGCGGCAGCTCCATAGCTGCAAATCAACGGGTGGCGTAGTCGACACTCAAATAACACCTATCAAGACTGCCACACACTGAGTTTGACTCCCTGGGCACGGACCGGGTCCCCGCCACTCGGAGACTACAACCCTCATCTGATCCGGTTCCGGGTAAGCCCCCGTGCGCGAGACACTGCGCGACACAGCAGGCCCAGGGGCGCGTCATATGCATCATAAAAGAAACATAGTATGAATACAGACTTCTCTGGAGTGTTATCGGGGATGGCGGGGGAGGGTTGTATTAGTTTGAGTGGAAAAAAAATCTAATCTTTTGAAGAACATGACAGCTTTATTGTATTTTATGTATAATAATATATAATGATACCATGTAACATTGAAAATCTCTGTTCTACTGATCTCTCTTTGTAAAAACGTTAGTGTAAAGCCCCTGTCTCACATAGCGAGATCGCTGCGGAGTCACGGTTTTGGTGACGCAACAGCGACCTCACCAGCGATGTCGCTATGTGTGACACTTTGCAGCGATCAGGCCCCTGCTGTGAGGTCGCTGATCGCTGCAAAGTGTCCTGGACCTTTTTTTGGTCGTTGCCCTCCCACTGGTCAGCACACATCGCTGTGTGTGACCAGCGGGAGCAGCGATCAGGCTGGTAACCATGATAAACAGCGGGTTACTAGGGGCGAACGCGCACTTAGTAACCCGCTGTTTATCATGGTTACGAGCCTGCTAAAGTGAGCGGTAACCTCCCGCTCACCATAGCAGAGTGGTAACTATGATAAACAGCGGGTTACTAGGTGCGCGTGTGCCCCTAGTAACCCGATGTTTACCATGGTTACCAGCCTGCTTCAGCAGGCTGGTAACCAGGAGCAGGACATCGTGGAAAGATTCTTTCCATGATGTCGCTGCTCCCCTGATCGTTGGTGAGCCTGCCTGTTTGACAGCTCACCAGCGATCACATAGCGACGCAGCAACGATCCTGGACAGGTCGTATCGTTGTCGGGATCGCTGCAGCGTCGCTGACGGGGCCTTAATCTTCTTAACAAAAACAATCTGATTTAAAAAAAAAAAAACATAAGGACACAACAGTGTTTTTTTTTTTTTTTTTGATAACGTTAGTTATTTCCTCACTTGTATATAAAAAGGTGGAGACGGCATGGAACAAGCCTCTATAATTCTGACTCATTTACCTTCTTATTAGGCAGATGCATGTAAACCGGTTCTATTTTGAAACGACCTGTGTCCTTACAGATAGATAACACTAAAAAAGGTACAAGGCTAATCATCAAGAGCTGGAAATCAGCAACCAGTGTTGCACAATTGCCTCTTCCTGTCTTGACTTGTTCTTTTTGTGAAGTGTTGAAGAAAAAAAATTAAACCACAAAGCAGATTGCCCTTTAAAAATGACTGAATAATTTGCAGTAGAGATATTAGAACCAGGACATAGTCACAAAAAAGAGAGATCATAAATGTAATTTTGGTACTTTAAGCACATTTTCTTTTGAACACCGCTTTATAGCTTACATACTGAATCAGTGTAAAAGCAGAAGGTCGGGTGGTGCCCTTCTGTCAGTGAAGGGTTTTTCGGGGGTCTAAACCAAACCTAGCATAGCCATGATTGTGACAAGTGGCTTATTAGGGGCTGTTTTCATCTATAACTGAAGCTACTATGACAGCCCAAGCTACCAGAGACGTATGTAGCAGAGAAAAAACAAACAAAAAAAAAAAAAAAACATCCTCCAAAAGGTATTTTCTGACCTTTTAACAGAGATGTTAAAGGGAAGGGTTTTTTCTAGTCTTTACTATAGCATGTAAACATTTACACATGATTTATAGTCACTTACTAAATTACTGTCTGCAGGTGAAATTCCTCTGTAAGCCAGCCCAGTACATGGCCAAACACCTAGTGTTTATCTAATGGTTGTGGGACTTTCTGTACTATGAACACACATTTATCTCTCCTCTCTACACTGTGATATGTCACAATACATGCCTCTTAAACACTGAGTTTTTGGTCAATACTTTGCATGTACATCAGAAAACTCCTGCCATACATGCTGAACCCGAATTCATACATCTGTGCCTATTATTCACAGACTGGCTGGGGGTGTCTTGACCAGAACTCAACAGCCTTATGGCCATGTATGAGTGTCAAGTTTGTGTAAAGAAACCAACAGCCGGTCAGACAGTGCTCAGACCGTGAAACACAGATGTGTGAAGCTGGCCGCAGCCTATGCACAAAGCTTCACTAACCCTTAGTCTTTTTGCCCTCTATCAGGCCAGGCCACAAGATATACTTTTTTTCAAGCCGCAATTGTATGGCATGCATCAGACGCCAGGTTGAATCCTATGTTCCTGGAGGGATCATGCTTCACATGCTGGGAAGCAGTCAGTGAACAACCAAATAGAGGGAGCAAGTAGAGCACTTACATACACTTTAATGAAAATCTGTCAGTAGCTTTTTGCTATGTAATCTGAGGACTGCATGAAGTAGGGGTTTTAACACTGAATTCAGAGAGGTGTCACTTATCAAGCTGTGTGCTGTTTACTCACAATGAAAGTTTTATTACTAAGACATTATCATTGTTCTGACTAGCTGCCTCTTGCCAAGTCATCAGACGCCGCCTTCTCCTCTCATAAGCCACTCACTGTCAATAGACAATGTACATAAAGAGCGTGGTGCTGGGGGGTCAGCTTTCTGAGCGCTGCTGAATGCTACATTCTGATTGGCCACAACTGCTGAACCCAGTATTCCATCATTGAAATCAGGGCCTCTTTTCCCACATTATCATAATCATATTAGTTAGCAAAAACCTGGTGACAGTTCTTTTAAGGCCTCATTAAGATCCCTGTCAGGCAAGAGATATATTAGGATATATCAGGATATATCCTCCCTCCTCACATTTGCCTGAGCTTAGGTTCCTAATTGCAGTCTGTCTCTAGGTATCCGTATTGGTGCATGTTTGATTTGACTCCTATTATCGACCCAGCTTGTTTTCCCGATCTGTTCGACCTCACGGCTACCGACCCCGGCTACGTATTCTGACCCTGTGCTGCCTGCCCCAGTCTTGGACTGTCTGACTACGTTTCTCTCTCGCCCTCCTTTACTTCGCATACCAGCTCTGACCCGTGGGTTAGCTTCTGCAGGTCCAGAAACTGCCCTGTAGTGACACCTGGCAAGTACCTGCGGACAAGCCTATCCTCACCACCAGAGTGTTCCAAATTATTATGCAAATAATATTTTCTCAGATTTTCCCAAATTACCTATATGAATTGCAGTCATTGTAATTTTCCAGTCAAATAACTATTAGAGTACAATTGAAAGGTTTTTGTACAAACTGCCTATGATAACAGTATATTTAAAAAAAAAAAAAATAAAACACTCAAACTGCACTCAAAATGCATGTTCCAAATTATTATGCACAGCAGAGTTTTCAACCTTTTCATTTTAATAAAGAACAAAAACATGGTCATTTTGGAAATTATAAGCATTAGCAGGTTATTACAAACTGAAATCAAACAGTTTTCAACTCAAAACTTTATTCTAGGTGATGTTACATTTGCACATAGGACCCCTTGTTCGAAAGGAGCTTCTGAACTCTCTCGTCCATTGAATTTGTCAGGTTTTGGATGGTTTCTGCTTCAATTGTTTTGCATGAGAACAGAATACCCTCCCAGAGCTGTTGCTTAGATGTGAACTGCCTCCCGCCATCATAGACACTCCTTTTGATGATGCTCCAGAGGTTCTCAATGGGGTTGAGGTCAGGGGAGCATGGGTGCCACACCATAAGTTTGTCCCCATTTATGCCCATAGCAGCCAGAGATGCAGATGTGTTATGTGCAGCATGAGACGGGGCATTATCATGCATGAAATGATCTCGATGGTCCAGATGGATGGAGTGGAGGATGGCTGGTTGATGGACACCCCATGCAAACACGGCTACGGCGCTAACAAGGAGGAGGTGGAGTAATGTTTTGGGCTGGAATCATGGGGAGAGAGATTGTCGGCCCTTTTAGGATCCCTGAAGGGGTAAAGATGAACTCCATAATGTATGTTGAGTTTCTCAAACAGCACTTCCTTCCATGGTTCAAGAAGAAGAACCGTGCATTCCGCAGCAAGATCATTTTCATGCATGATAATGCCCCATCTCATGCTGCACATAACACATCTGCATCTCTGGCTGCTATGGGCATAAAAGGGCACAAACTTATGATGTGGCCCACATGCTCCCCTGACCTCAACCCCATTGAGAACCTCTGGAGCATCATCAAAAGGAGTGTCTATGATGGCAGGAGGCAGTTCACATCTAAGCAACAGCTCTGGGAGGGTATTCTGTCCTCATGCAAAACAATTAAAGCAGAAACCATCCAAAACCTGACAAATTCAATGGACGAGAGAGTTCAGAAGCTCCTTTCGAACAAGGGGTCCTATGTGCAAATGTAACATCACCTAGAATAAAGTTTTGAGTTGAAAACTGTTTGATTTCAGTTTGTAATAACCTGCTAATGCTTATAATTTCAAAAATGACCATTTTTTTGTTCTTTATTAAAATGAAAAGGTTGAAAACTCTGCTGTGCATAATAATTTGGAACATGCATTTTGAGTGCAGTTTGAGTTTTTTATTTTTTTTAAAAATATACTGTTATCATAGGCAGTTTGTACAAAAACCTTTCAATTGTACTCTAATAGTTATTGGACTGGAAAATTACAATGACAAATTCATATAGGTAATTTGGGAAAATCTGAGAAAATATTATTTGCATAATAATTTGGAACACAGTGTAAGCAGTTACCTTCATGTTCACTGGAGCCTCTAGTAGTGAGGTCAGGCTTGTGCGCCAGGTAGCTGCCAAGTACCACTCCAGCGTGCTGACCAGCAGTAGCTGCTGACCCATAGGATCAGGTTAGGGGACATGGATTAGGGCTCCGTTCAGACTCCATAGATACAGTCTAGGATCACGGACACAGACACTTAGATAGGGGAATGTTCAGATACTGGCCTCACTGGGACCAGGGGACTACGGGAGCAAGACAAGCACAAGGACCAGGGAACAGGAACTTCAGGGACGGGGCTTGCCGCACATGGACCAGGGGACGAGGGTTCACGACTGGCCGCTCCAGGACCAGGGCACGAGGGTTCAAGCACTGGCTACTCCAGGACCAGAGACTTGGGTACAGGATTCAAGCCACTCCAGGACCTGGGGACCTCACAACTCACTAGCAGTACAACTTACTAACTAATGATTTAACTTGTTTCTTGGCAATTACCTAGGTGACAGGGAGTTTTATATATATTAGTCAGTTATTGACTGGGAGTCATCTTGCAGGTGTACTACTTATGCTAAATGCCTCTCAGCAACAAGCTGAGAGCAGTTAGCATATGCGAGCTGCCCCTTTAAGAGCAGGGGAGCGCACGCACTAGACGCAGTCAGGAACTGTGGCGCATACACAGGAACCAAGAACAGGGAGTGCGCCAGGAACCATGCTGAGGGCCGAAGTGGTGAGTAAGCCGGCGTCCCTGCATGGGGCAAGAAGGCGACACCATGCAGGGGCGTCGGAAGCAGCGCTACAATGTTACTGGCTAATTCTGAACACAGCCACATCTCCAATTATAAGACGGTGTTCACACTTATGCAACCACAGCATTTTAGTTTTGTTATTTGTATTTCCCTCCTCAAAATGATTTCAGTTTGTTTCTCAATGGATTTGTACAGATTATGGGTAACAGAGGTGGAAAAAGTTCTGAAATGATTCTTCTTGGTATGATTTATTTATTTATTACTTGTCAAAAACTGGCATTTTAACTGGGGTGTGTAGACTTTTTTTGTCCACTGTACCTGCACTGAAAGGGAACAACATTGCGCTGCTGTCAAGAAGAAACTCCAATACTTTATAAAAAATACAGGGCAAATTAGCACAGACATCCATGACACAGTATAATCAATACTGGTCTTTTCAGCTTAGCCCCACTTTAAAATAATGTTCTATCCTTTCTCTGACTGGCCACCAAACGCAAGCAATAGGCAGACTTGAACCAGACTGTCAAGGTCAGTTTCCTATTTTAAGTGATTGGCTTTGGAAGTGATTAAGTTCCCCGCAATTCAATAACTGCATACTGAGTACGCCACACTGCGGTTGTCATGGAAACACAGCGCTGTCAGCAGGGACTACTGTATAAAGCTAGGCCAGCTATGTAACAGCAATACATGGTTACCCTTGGCCTGAACAAGACAGCAGCAAGATACTAACCCACACAAATAAGCACCGCATTGCATCTCCCCCTCGATTCTCCCCAAAAAAATCAAATATACACTGCTCAAAAAAAAATAAAGGAAACACTTGAACAACAGAATATAACTCCAAGTAAATCAAACTTCTGTGAAATCAAACTGTCCACTTAGGAAGCAACACTGATTGACAATCAATTTCACATGCTGTTGTGCAAATGGAATAGACAATAGATGGAAATTATTGGCAATTATCAAGACACCCTCAATAAAGGAGTGGTTCTGCGGGTGGGGACCACAGATCACATCTCAGTACCAATGCTTTCTGGCTGATGTTTTGGTCACCTTTGAATGTTGGTTGTGCTTTCACACTCGTCGTAGCATGAGACGGACTCTACAACCCACAGAAGTTGCTCAGGTTGTGCAGCTCATCCAGGATGGCACATCAATGCGAGCTGTGGCAAGAAGGTTTGCAGTGTCTGTCAGCGTAGCGTCCAGAGGCTGGAAGCGCTACCAGGAGAGAGGCCAGTACACCAGGAGACGTGGAGGGGGCCGTAGGAGGGCAACAACCCTCCGCCTTTGTGCAAGGAGGAACAGGAGGAGCACTGCTAGAGCCCTGCAAAATGACCTCCAGCAGGCCACAAATGTGCATGTGTCTGCACAAACGGTTAGAAACTAACTCCATGAGGGTGGTATGAGGGCCCGACGTCCACAGATGGGGGTTGTACTCACAGCCCAACACCGTGCAGGACGCTTATCATTTGCCACAGACCACCAGGATTGGCAAAGTCGCCACTGGCACCCTGTGCTTTTCACAGATGAAAGCAGGTCGACACTGAGCACATGGTGACAGACGTGACAGAGTCTGGAGACGCCGTGGAGAGTGATCTGCTGCCTGAAACATCCTTCAGCATGGCCGGTTTGGCAGTGGGTTAGTAATGGTGTGGGGTGGCATTTCTTTGGAGGGCCGCACAGCCCTCCATGTGCTCGCCAGAGGTAACCAGACTGCCATTAGGTACCGAGATGAGATCCTCAGACCCCTTGTGAGACCATATGCTGGTGCGGTTGGCCCAGAGTTCCTCCTAATGTAGGACAATGCCATACCTCATGTGGCTGGAGTGTGTCAGCAGTTCCTGCAAGATGAAGGCATTGAAGCTATGGACTGGCCCGCCCGTTACCCAGACCTTAATCCGATTGAGCACATCTGGGACATCATGTCTCGCTCCATCCACCAACGTCACGTTGCACCACAGGCTGTCGAGGAGTTGGCGGATGCTTTAAGAGGTCTGGGAGGAGATCCCACAGGAAACCATCCGCAACCTCATCAGGAGCATGCCCAGGCGTTGTAGCGAGGTCATACAGGCACGTGGAGGCCACACACACAATACTGAGCCTCATTTTGACTTGTTTTAAGGACATTACATCAAAGTTGGATCAGCCTGTAGTGTGTTTTTTCACTTTCATTTTGGGGGTGACTCCAAATCCAGGCCTCCATTGGTTAATAAATTTGATTTCCATTGATTATTTTTGTGTGATTTTGTTGTCAGGAAATTCAACTTTGTACAGAACAAAGTATTCAATGAGAATATTTAATTCATTCAGATCTAGGATGTGTTATTTGAGTGTTCCCTTTATTTTTTTGAGCAGTGCACTATCCATCCATATGTTATATCAATTTTAGACCAACAATTAATATAGCCCAGTTTATTATCACAGCAACATGATGGCATATTGCTTTCTGTATGCCTACAAACACCAACTGCTGGATCCCGCAATGGAAGACCTCGTTAGGGCCAACCGGAGGACCCCGCGAGGGCCAACCTGAGGACCCCGCGAGGGCCAACCTGAGGACCCCGCGAGGGCCAACCTGAGGACCCCGCGAGGGCCAACCTGAGGACCCCGCGAGGGCCAACCTGAGGACCCCGCGAGGGCCAACCTGAGGACCCCGCGAGGGCCAACTGGAGGACCTAGAGGACAAAAGCATCCTGCCTGCTAGTAAAATATCTGTGTAAGTCAGTCAAGCGGATATTACACGCCAGTCAGATTTGACAGGACATCTACTCACTTATAAGGCCATACTGGTAGCTTGCTCTCTCTATATATGATACTTTATATCTTGCTGAAAACTAGAACAGAGACTGTCAAGAGAGAAACAGAAGGTGATATATTGACATACCATAAAGTTTTTGACTTTGGAATACCCCTTCATTCGAAACTCATGCAGTTTAATGTCACAGCCAAAATGTACCCACAACTGTGGCAGCCACAGCACCAAAATATCCTTGATAAAAAATACCCTACCCCCAAGAAGTGTCAAGCTAAAGTACTGACTCGCCCAGGGGGATATGGGGGACTCGGTACCCGGGCCTTTACTTTCTTTGTAGGATGTCACGGCAGTCGGCTCCCGGGCCCGTCCTCTGGGGTCACTCTTTAAAAAGGGGGTTTTTGTTAACAGGTCGTCTCGTGACGCCACCTGTGGTTCCCGGTAATGAATACCAGCGCTACTACAGACCTCCGGGGGTGATGGGATGGCAGCTGGGATGTTTGTGCTCCCCACAGGCGGAGCGGGCCCCCGGGGCAGGATTGACGGAAGGGATGCAGGTGAGGGGTGACCCGGTCGGGTCAGGGGGAATGACGGACATGCACACAGGGGATTCGCTTCAGTACCTTTACTGGTGTAACGGCAGGTAGGGTCCAGGGTACTTAATAGGAAGGGTGCACTTCAGAACTCTCCCCAGTGAGCGGGTTGTAGACCTCCTGGTCCGTGTCTTCCTCTCTCTAAGTTTCTGGCCAGCCTGGAACTTGGCCTAGCTTCTATATTGTTTGGCGCTCTCATCTGACTGCTTGGTAGTAGGACTTTTCTCTGGCAATCACTATCCCTGGACGCCGGTGCCTTCGTGGTTCCTAGTCCTGCAATTGATGGCAGCTTCAGGATGACCAGGGGTCTGGAAGCCTCCTGGTATGCCGGTTGTCCCTACTGGGTGTAGGGGGCCCTGTAGGCGCGGACCCAGTGTCCGGCTTGTGTCTTGGGGTGAGCTTCAGATGCTCCTCTGCCCCCTTGACTCCTCTCTTCTCTCTCTCCTTGCCTCGGCCACACTCGGGGCTCTCAGCACAGCAGCAGACGTACTGCTTCTTCACTGCTCTCAGTGTCAGCACACTCTCTGACTGACTGACGACTACTCCCTAACTGACTCCACCCTCCAGTTTATACATCCCTAACAGGGCTCCCTCTGGTGGTCTGAGGTGGAAGGGTGGAGGTGTCTGTTTGTAGTGAGGGCCTCCTGTGGAGAAGTCCATCCATGCACCCTTTTGGGTCCTGTGGTACCTGTGGTAGCAGGGTGCCACATTCCCCCCTAGTACAATTCAGTACTCCTGGACTCAAGCATTTTAAACTGGTAACAACAAGTAACAATAGTAATTACAACAATGTTACAGTAAGTCCCTTCACCAGGCATCCATTTCACTGATGAAGTGGTGGAGGCTCTTCTGGTGGTTGACAGAAGTGTATCACTGGTATGATAACTGCTCCATCGAGTTGAGGCCAGTCCGCAGGGAAGTCTCCTAGGACGGTATGAACTACGTCTTCCTTGGGTTTCTACGGTATTACAAGAGGTGTTTCTTTCTCCTGTGTCTTCAGTAGACCTGGGCACAATTTCAAGTGGTCCCTTGAGACTGTTGCGGTTGTTTTACCTCCATCCTTGCTGATCAGGCAGGTTTGGTGTTGTCAAATTTAGAATTCAACACTGTGTAGGGCTCTCTTTCCCACTGGTCATCGAGCTTGTGACCTCTTCTTTTCCGCTTTAGCACTATCTCTCCGGGTGCCAAGGGTTCTGCTGGCGCGTTCTTGTTATACTGATCTTCTTGTCTTTCCCTCACCTTGTTTAGACTGTCTTTGCCGAGTTGTTCCACAATCTTCAGTGGACGTATCTGCAGCAGGTTCTACCAGTCCGAGCTCTAGGTCCATGGGCAATTTTCCAGGTCTTGCTCTCATGAGGTACGCTGGGGTACAATTAGTAGAACTCACAGGTATGTGGTTATACAGGTCCACTAGGTCGGGTAGTTCTTCTGGCCACTGGTTCCTCTCTTCCAAAGGTAGGGTTCTTAACAGGTCTATAATAATATTATTCATTTTCTCGCACATACCGTTGGTTTGCGGATGATATGGCGTAGTCCGGATCTTCTTGCATCCATACAAGTGACAGAATTTCTTGAATAGCTCAGCTTCAAAAGCAGGGCCTTGATCTGTTAGCACCTTGTCCGGATATCCATGGGGTCTGCAGAAGTAGGCTTTAAATGTTCTTGCTGCAGTTTCTGCTGTCAGATCCTTGACGGGGGCTACCACCAGGAACCGGGAATAGTGATCCACCATGGTCAGGGCATAGGAATAGCCTGATCTGCTGGGCGACAGTTTGACGTGATCCAGAGCGACAATCTCCAGGGGTTGGGTAGTTTTGATGGACTGCAAGGGTGCTTTCTGGCTGCAGTAGTCTTTCATTCTGAGGCTACAGGGCCCACAATTCCGGCACCACCTTTCTATGGAACTCGGCATTCCAACCCAATAGAATCGGTCCTTCAGCAGGGTTTCCAGCTTCTTCCAGCCAAAGTGACCTGCTTGGTCGTGGTAGGCCTCTAGCACCATCTGGATATCCGTCCTGGGTACAACAATCTACCACACCATTTCATGGGTTCTGGGGTTGGCATACCTTCTGCACAGCTTTTCTCTGTAGATGAACAGCCGGCTTCTCACATTCCACAGGTGCTTGGCTTGTGGAGGAGCATCCTTCTCCAGGTGAGAACCTTCTTGGGTTAACAGTCCTTTGATGAGGCTGACAACCAGGTCACTGTCCTGGGTCTCCTTCCAACTGTGATGAGGTAAAGGATTTAGCGTCTTACCATGACGTCTTCTGGAGGCGTGCTGCTCGTGGACCATTCCGCTTCTGTGGAAAGCAGGTAATTCAATTTCTTTGAGGTCATCCACTTCATCCTCGGTGTCCGACTGGTGGGGCATTCTTGACAGGGCATCAGCATTGGTGTTCTTGTGACCTGCCCGGTACTTGATTGTGAACTGGCAATTCGATAATCTGGCCACCCAACGCTGTTCCATGGCTCCCAACCTGGCTGTCTCCAGGTGTGTCAAGGGGTTTTTGTCGGTAAAGGCTGTGAACTTAGTTGAGGCCAGATAATGCTTGAATCTTTCAGTGATAGCCCAGACCAAGGCCAGGAACTCCAGCTTGAAGGAACTGTAATTCTTCGGGTTAGTCTCAGTAGGGCGAAGCTTCCTACTGGCATAGGCAATTACCTTTTCTCTGCCGTTTTGCTTCTGGAACAACATAGCTCCCAGTCCCTCGTTGCGGGCATCGGTGTAAAACAGGAAAGGTTGGCCGTAGTCGGGGTAAGCCAGGATTTCCTCACCGGTTAGGACTTGCTTCATTGACGCGAAGGACTCAGTCAGCTCTTTGCCCCACTGGAATGGGGGACTTTTACCTCTTTTGGACAGTCCTACTAGGAGATCTTGTAAAGGTGCTGCCTTTTTGGTATAGTCCTTAATGAACCTCCTGTAGTAACCGACCAGTCCCAGAAATTGACGTACTTTGATGTTCCTTGGTTCAGGCCACTTTTGGATGGCAGTGACTTTTTCCGGGTCTGGTGCTACTCCCTCTGAGCTGACCACGTGTCCCAGGTTCTGAACCTTCTGTTTGAGCAGGTGGCACTTGGAAGGTTTTAGTTTCATCCCATACCAGGACAATGCCTCAAATACCTCCGGCAGGTGCTTTAGATGGTCTTCATACGTCCTCGAGTACACAATAACGTTATCCAGGTATAGCAGCACTGTCTCAAAGTTCCGGTGTCCCAAGCAACACTTCATCAACCTCTGGAACGTTCCCGGGTGCGTTGCAGAGTCATAATGGCATGCTGTTGAATTTGCATAATCCCATCGGGGTGGTGAAGGCTGTCTTCTCCCCGTCTTCTTCAGCAACAGAGACTTGCCAGTACCCGCTAGTGAGATCCAATGTAGAGAAATAATTGGCAGATTTTAGTGCAGCCAGGGATTCCTCTATATGGGGCAAAGGGAATGCATCTTTATGTGTTATTCGATTAATTTGTCTATAATCTACACACATCCTCATGCTACCGTCCTTCTTTCTGACCAGGACCAGGGGAGCTGCCCAGGGGCTACAGCTATCCCTTACTACCCCTGCCTTTTTCATGTCATGCAACATTTCTTTGGCTTTTTGGTAATGTGCTGGTGGCATGGGTCTATAACGCTCCTTAATGGGTGGATGGTTACCGGTGGATATGTAGTGTTGCACCCCTTTAACCCTTCCAAAATCAAGTGGGTGTTTACTAAATACCTGCTCATATTCCTGGACCGCTCTGTAAACACCGTGTTTCTGATGCACAGGAGTGGCGTCAGTCCCAAAATGGAGCTGTTGACACCATTCCTCCAGCTGAGCTTCAGAGTCATTGTCCTCCACTGTATCCGGTGGGGTCAAGGACTCCACTGTGTGTATGGCATCAGTGGCGTATCGTGGCAATTTAGCTTCCTCCTCCCCACAATTTATGAGGCGTACGGGTACCCTACCATTGCGTACATCAACTACCCCTCTAGCAGTTACTATCGCCTGGTAGTTCCGTCCCTTGAGACCTATTGCTGCCCTACACCAAATCAGCATTTCACTCATTTGGGGAATCACAATGGGTATCGGGTCTGTCACCCGTACATTACCAATCTCACCACCTGTTAGCTTTACCTGTTGCTGGTACAGGAGGGCGCGAATTTCCTTCTGGAGCACCTTCCTCTGCCCTGGTTTGGCAGTGTCAGCAACCTGTTGGAGTAAAAACAACACTTCTCCCAAACAGTTACCAACAACATTTGTACCAAGTATCATATATGTATTTGTATCACCAGGGTTAGATTCTATGACAATCAGTCCTTGGTCCTTTAGTTCCACTCTCCCCACCTTCACTGTCACGTCTTTAACCCCTACCAGGTTAAGAGGAAGGCCATTGGAGGCATACACAGAGAGGTTCGGGGCTGGCGGGTGGAGTTCATCTATGGACCAGTACCTTTTGTAGAGGACATCAGGTATGATGGTTACCTGTGAGCCGGTGTCCAGTAGTGCAGGTGTTGCTATGCCGTCCAGCACGATGGACAGGAAAGGCCTTCCTCCTACAAACCGGTCGCACCAGCTTGATGAGCCTGGTTGATGCACTCCTGGGTGTCGGCCCTTGGCCCCAGGGTTTGCCCGTTTAAATGACAGATCTGCGCAGTGTGGCCTGTCTTGTGGCAACAGTAGCAGATGAGTTCTCCTGGAGGGCGACGTTGGTCCTCCCTCGGGGTGGCGTTGTCCTCCTTCTCCTCACCCAGGGGACATCCTCCGGACTGTCGGCGAGTAGGATCCTTCCATCCGGCTCGTGCTCCGCCTGTAGCTGCAGGGCGCTCAGGACAGTGGTCAGGGTTTTACTTAGCTGACGCAGGCTGTCCAGCTCGCTAGGGGGCGCTGTTTGCACTTTTGTCTCAGCCGCTAATGAAGGGGCAGTGAGTGTCGTGGCCATTGGGGTGGCCCCACCCTGGTAACGCTGGATAGCAGTATCTGATGTTTCCAGAGGCTGAAGGCCCTTAATAGTCATGTCCTTCAGGGTGTCAAAGGGGGCATTTAGATGATCTAAGGCCCACCACGGTACAGTTCCGCTCTCCTCCTGGGACCTCAACCCCCGGATGAATTGTTCTGTCAGCATTTAGTTATCATGTATGCTGGTGGGACTAACCAGTTTCAGGGCCCGCAGTGCCTCTTGTAAATGCCAGGCATAGTCCCGGATACTGTCCTCAGGTTTCTGGGTACAGTGGTAGAACCGCATCCGAAGATCTGTCTCAGTGTGGTTTTCAAAGACAGTTTGCAGTCTCTTAAATATAATGGATACTGATTCCTGGTCTGCGGCTGGCCAGGTTTCAACTTCCCGCTCTGCGGCACCAGTCAATTGTCCCAGCACAACAGTGGCTCTCTGTTTACCAGTCATTGAGTACATGTCCAATACACCGCATATTTTCCTTTTGAATCCAGACAAGGTGTCTGGTTTGCCGTCATACTGGGAAGCCATTTCGCTCCGGGGATATAAGGCAGGGCCATGGGTATCAATGGAGTCAAGACCCCTGCTGGTGGGGCAGCCGCTCCGGCCTGAGCAGCGCCGGGCGCGAGTTGAAAATCGAGAGCGTTAACTGGTGCTCCGGCGTCTTGCTGGTCATTGGCCATGGTTGAGCCCCCCTAGTAAACCGTAGCCTACCTTCTCTTTCTTTTTCGGGTAGGCCGCAGCTCCGCAGATGACGGTCTCCTTCCAGGACCTGACGCTTCCTGGTGCGGTGTCAGAGCACGCGGCGGTGCTTGAGCTTCGCATGCTACCAACGCTCACGCCCCTTTTCTTCCCGTGCGGCGACGCGGTAATGGCGGCGATGTTCGCCACAGTTCAAATACGGCACACAGTACCCGGTGGCCACGGGCACGAAATCCTGTTTGTGACGCCAGGAAGAGTATGACTCGTCCAGGGGGATATGGGGGACTCGGTACCCGGGCCTTTACCTTCTTTGTAGGATGTCACGGCAGTCGGCTCCCGGGCCCGTCCTCTGGGGTCACTCTTTAAAAAGGGGGTTTTTGTTAACAGGTTGTCTCGTGACGCCACCTGTGGTTCCAGGTAATGAATACCGGCGCTGCTGCAGACCTCCGGGGGTGATGGGATGGCAGCTGGGATGTTTCTGCTCCCCACAGGTGGAGCGGGCCCCCAGGGAAGGATTGACGGAAGGGATGCAGGTGAGGGGTGACCCGGTCGGGTCAGGGGGAATGACGAATACGCACACAGGGGATTCGCTTCAGTACCTTTACTGGTGTAACGGCAGGTAGGGTCCAGGGTACTTAATAGGAAGGGTGCACTTCAGAACTCTCCCCAGTGAGCGGGTTGTAGACCTCCTGGTCCGTGTCTTCCTCTCTCTAAGCTTCTGGCCAGCCTGGAACTTGGCCTA
Source organism: Phyllobates terribilis (assembly GCF_046119375.1). Lineage (NCBI taxonomy): Eukaryota > Metazoa > Chordata > Amphibia > Anura > Dendrobatidae > Phyllobates > Phyllobates terribilis. Next base: position 160,224,157 of record NW_027362761.1, read on the forward strand.
GCTTCTATATTGTTTGGCGCTCTCATCTGACTGCTTGGTAGTAGGACTTTTCTCTGGCAACCACTATCCCTGGACGCCGGGGCCTTCGTGGTTCCTAGTCCTGCAACTGATGGCAGATTCAGGATGACCAGGTGTCTGGAAGCCTCCTGGTATGCCGGTTGTCCCTACTGGGTGTAGAGGGCCCTGTAGGTGCGGACCCGGTGTCCGGCTTGTGTCTTGGGGTTAGCTTCAGATGTTCCTCTGCCCCCTTAACTCCTCTCTTCTCTCTCTCTCCTTGCCTCGGCCACACTCGGGGCTCTCAGTACAGCAGCAGACGTACTGCGTCTTCACTGCTCTCAGTGTCAGCACACTCTCTGACTGACTGACGACTACTCCCTAACTGACTCCACCCTCCAGTTTATATATCCCTAACAGGGCTCCCTCTGGTGGTCTGAGGTGGAAGGGTGGAGGTGTCTGTTTGTAGTGAGGGCCTCCTGTGGAGAAGTCCGTCCATGCACCCTTTTGGGTCCTGTGGTACCTGTGGAAGCAGGGTGCCACAGTACCGTAATTACTCGGCAGCTCTTCACGACTTAAAAGTGCCAGATGTTTCCTGAAAGTTGCAAATAATCATAGTTTGTGTACCCCTGATGTCATAACTGTTGGACATTTTCCCTTGTCTGAAATTTTATGGGAATGTTGCCAATAATGCCACATTGAGATCCAAGGCTCATTGCTTTCAGTGTAAACCTGTTCCATAGTACAAACAGCACTGATATTTCCACATTAAGGAAAAGAAAGAATATAGTTCTATCAGTTCTTGAAGTGGATTCCATCAAGAAACTGTGGTGGGTAGCCACATGTGGATTAGCATTTTTCATGTGAGGATTTGTAGTTGAAGTCTGAGGGGTAGCCTCATATTTTCTGTCAAATCAGTGTCTGATTTTTCAGTCTAACAGATCAGTTGTAAGAACAAACCCTTAATAGCAAGGTGCTGTGAGGTTTCGAACGCTTTACTAGGATATAGATCAACTCTAAGGCTGGGCTAGACAAATCTTTGGGAACTCAGAGAACAGTCCTAGAAGTTCTTATGGACACTCCGGTAATGTGGCATAATCAAAGCCACATCACCATTGGTCATATTTGATTATATTAAGGTAAAGAGGCAGTAAATACAGCTAAACAAGAAAAACCACAAATGGAAGCACAGGGAAGATAAATCTAGTCAATATGGTCACGACAGGAGCCATCTTGTGACTGCCATTCTGAATACATTTAGGACAAATGGTAGATGGCAGGCTTGGGCTCTGACTGCTGTTTGCAGTAGAAACATCAACAGCAGTATTATGGTTTAGGGCCCCATACACATTAGACTAAAGTTGTCCGAAACTGCAGACATTCTAATGTATATGGGTGTCTTCAGATTCTCCCCAGACAGAAGTCAGGGGAGAGAAAAGTACAGCACCTTGGAATTCCAGAAGTCGATCCTTTTGTTCTCTGAGTGATGAGCCATTACAAGAGGACAACGACAGCTTATCTCATAAAGAGAACACGAGATGGTTCATCCAATAGCTATGTAAATGTGTATGGAGAGTCTTTACAGAGTGTACTATGGAACAGAGGTTTTTTTTATTTGATTTTTAGTGCAGAATATGCATCAAAAATTGCCTTAATGCTGAACCAGTTTAATCCCATCATGTTTGTTTGTTAGTAGTACAATTTTATTTTTGACTGTACTTTTTATAATGTGAAGCTAAGCATGTGATACATGATATTGTCTGCAAAGCCACTTTATCTAACCTATCATGTGTGATACTACGTTTCTGAGTCTATGAATCTAGACCCACCCTAAGTGAAGACCAGCCTACATACAGTATTGTTCTCCAGGTTGTTTTTCGGCATGCCTAGGCAGCTGTAAACTGTCCGAACTTAGTGAAACTTGTAGTTTTGCAACACCTGGAGAGTCAGTAGTTGGAGGTTAATGCTAAAAACATATACTAGGCTTTGTTCACATTTCTCTCCTAATATATCTCAGGAGAAGTGGTGTAGAAAGGAGAGAGTTCAACACATCGGAGTAAGCCCCGACCGAGAAGTGCTTGTTTACAACACCAGGTGTATGTACCTGTCCAACTTGTTGTCCACTATGGTACATTACACTGCACCTACACGGGCTAGTCTGTAAATAAATACATTGCACAGACCCTTACAGATACAGTAAAATGCCACCCTGGTGCCTCACACAGCCCCTTTGGCCTCCACACTGTAATAATGCTAGCATGTCACCACAAAACATATGTTGGGTGAATTGGGGGCCTATACTTAACTTTGGCATATACAGTACAGACCAAAAGTTTGGACACACCTTCTCATTTAGAGATTTTTCCGTATTTTCATGACTATGAAAATTGTACATTCACACTGAAGGCATCAAAACTATGAATTAACACATGTGGAATTATATACTTAACAAAAAAGTGTGAAACAACTGAAAATATGTCTTATATTCTAGGTTCTTCAAAGTAGCCACCTTTTGCTTTGATGACTGCTTTGCACACTCTTGGCATTCTCTTGATGAGCTTCAAGAGGTAGTCACCGGAAATGGTCTTCCAACAATCTTGAAGGAGTTCCCAGGGATGCTTAGCACTTGTTGGCCCTTTTGCCTTCACTCTGCGGTCCAGCTCACCCCAAACCATCTCGATTGGGTTCAGGTCTGGTGACTGTGGAGGCCAGGTCATCTGGCGTAGCACCCCATCACTCTCCTTCTTGGTCAAATAGCCCTTACACAGCCTGGAGGTGTGTTTAGGGTCATTGTCCTGTTGAAAAATAAATGATGGTCCAACTAAACGCAAACTGGATGGAATAGCATGCCGCTGCAAGATGCTGTGGTAGCCATGCTGGCTCAGTATGCCTTCAATTTTGAATAAATCCCCAACAGTGTCACCAGCAAAGCACCCCCACACCATCACACCTCCTCCTCCATGCTTCACGGTGAGAACCAGGCATGTAGAGTCCATCCGTTCACCTTTTCTGCATCGCACAAAGACACAGTGTTTGGAACCAAAGATCTCAAATTTAGACTCATCAGACCAAAGCACAGATTTCCACTGGTCTAATATCCATTCCTTGTGTTCTTTAGCCCAAACAAGTCTCTTCTGCTTGTTGCGTGTCCTTAGCAGCGGTTTCCTAGCAGCTATTTTACCATGAAGGCCTGCTGCACAAAGTCTCCTCTTAACAGTTGTTGTAGAGATGTGTCTGCTGCTAGAACTCTGTGTGGCATTGACCTGGTCTCTAATCTGAGCTGCTGTTAACCTGCGATTTCTGAGGCTGGTGACTCGGATAAACTTATCCTCAGAAGCAGAGGTGACTCTTGGTCTTCCTTTCCTGGGGCGGTCCTCATGTGAGCCAGTTTCTTTGTAGAGCTTGATGGTGTTTGCAACTGCACTTGGGGACACTTTCAAAATTTTCCCAATTTTTCGCACTGACTGACCTTCATTTCTTAAAGTAATGATGGCCACTCGTTTTTCTTTACTTAGAATTTGTATTAAGGCAAGATAAAAGCAGCTAACAGTCTATTCAGTAGGACTATCAGCTGTGTATCCACCAGACTTCTGCACAACACAACTGATGGTCCCAACCCCATTTATAAGGCAAGAAATCTCACTTCTTAAACCTGACAGGGCACACCTGTGAAGTGAAAACCATTTCCGGTGACTACCTCTTGAAGCTCATCAAGAGAATGCCAAGAGTGTGCAAAGCAGTCATCAAAGCAAAAGGTGGCTACTTTGAAGAAACTAGAATATACAGTGGTGGCCAAAAGTATTGGCACCCCTGCAATTCTGTCAGATAATACTCAGTTTCTTCCTGAAAATGATTGCAATCACAAATTCTTTGGTATTATTCTCTTCATTTAATTTGCTTGCAAGGAAAAAACACAAAAGAGAATGAAGCAAAAATCAAATCATTGATCATTTCACACAAAACTCCAAAAATGGGCCAGACAAAAGTATTGGCACCCTCAGCCTAATACTTGGTTGCACAACCTTTAGCCAAAATAACTGCAAACAACCGCTTCCGGTAACCATCAATGAGTTTCTTACAATGCTATGCTGGAATTGTAGACCATTCTTCTGTGGCAAACTGCTCCAGGTCCCTGATATTTGAAGGGTGCCTTCTCCAAACTGCCATTTTGAGATCTCTCCACAGGTGTTCTATGGGATTCAGGTCTGGACTCATTGCTGGCCACCTTAGAAGTCTCCAGTGCTTTCTCTCAAACCATTTTATAGTGCTTTTGGAAGTGTCTTTTGGGTCATTGTCCTGCTGGAAGACCCATGACCTCTGAGGGAGACCCAGCTTTCTCACACTGGGCCCTACATTATGCTGCAAAATTTGTTGGTAGACTTCAGACTTCATAATGCCATGCACACGGTCAAGCAGTCCAGTGCCAGAGGCAGCAAAGCAACCCCAAAACATCAGGGAACCTCCGCCATGTTTGACTGTAGGGACCGTGTTCTTTTCTTTGAATGCCTCTTTTTTTCCTGTACACTCTATGTTGATGCTTTTTCCCAAAAAGCTCTACTTTTGTCTCATCTGACCAGAGAACATTCTTCCAAAATGTTTTAGGCTTTCTCAGGTAAGTTTTGGCAAACTCCAGCCTGGCTTTTTTATGTCTCGGGGTAAGAAGTGGGGTCTTCCTGGGTATCCTACCATACAGTCCCTTTTCATTCAGACGCCGACGGATAGTACGGGTTGACACTGTTGTACCCTCGGACTGCAGGGCAGCTTGAACTTGTTTGGATGTTAGTCGAGGTTCTTTATCCACCATCCGCACAATCTTGCGTTGAAATCTCTCGTCAATTTTTCTTTTCCGTCCACATCTAGGGAGGTTAGCCACAGTGCCATGGGCTTTAAACTTCTTGATGACACTGCGCACAGAAGACACAGGAACATTCAGGTCTTTGGAGATGGACTTGCAGCCTTGAGATTGCTCATGCTTCCTCACAATTTGGTTTCTCAAGTCCTCAGACAGTTCTTTGGTCTTCTTTCTTTTCTCCATGCTCAATGTGGTACACACAAGGACACAGGACAGAGGTTGAGTCAACTTTAATCCATGTTAACTGGCTGCAAGTGTGAGTTACTTATTGCCAACACTTGTTAGGTGCCACAGGTAAGTTACAGGTGCTGTTAATTACACGAATTAGAGAAGTATCACATGATTTTTCAAACAGTGCCAATACTTTTGTCCACCCCCTTTTTTAGGTTTGGTGTGGAATTGTATCCAATTTGGCTTTAGGACAATTCTTTTTGTGTTTTTTCATTGAAGACAAATTAAATGAAGATAATAATACCAAAGAATTTGTGATTGCAATCATTTTCAGGAAGAAACTGAGTATTATCTTGAAGAATTGCAGGGGTGCCAATACTTTTGGCCACCACTGTAAGACATATTTTCAGTTGTTTCACACTTTTTGGTTAAGTATATAATTCCACGTGTTAATTCATAGTTTTGATGCCTTCAGTGTGAATGTACAATTTTCATAGTCCTGAAAATACAGAAAAATCTTGAAATGAGAAGGTGTGTCCAAACTTTTGGTCTGTACTGTAGGTCAAGAGCTTTTTGGGTGCATATGTTGAATATGATTATAGAACGAGAGGCAAACAGACCATAATGCAATATAATATTCAATAATAATAGAAATAATTTCTTTCCATAGCCCCCAACATGTTCCACAGCACTTTACAATTCATAGTGGACATATTCAGAGGGGTTAATCTGCAGGTTAACCACTTCGCACCAGAGCCTGTTTTTGCCTTCGTGACCGGGCCAATTTTTTCAATTCTGACCACTGTCACTTTATGAAGTAATTACTCTGGAACGCTTCAACGTATTCCCCTGATTCTGAGATTGTTTTTTCATGACATATTGTACTTCATGATGGTGGTAAAATTTCTTCGATATACCTTGCGTTTATTTGTGAAAAAATTGGAAATTTGGCGAAAATTTGGAAAATTTTGCAATTTTCAAACTTTGAATTTTCATGCCCTTAAATCAGAGAGATATGTCACACAAAATAGTTAATAAATAACATTTCCCACATGTCTACTTTACATCAGCACAATTTTGGAACCAAAATTTTTTTTTGCTAGGAAGCTATAAGGGTTAAAAGTTGACCAGCGATTTCTCATTTTTCCAACAAAATTTACAAAAACATTTTTTTAGGGACCACATCATATTTGAAGTCACTTTGAGGGGTCTTTATGACAGAAAATACCCAAAAGTGACACCATTCTAAAAACTGCACCCCTCAAGGTGCTCAAAACCACATTCAAGAAGTTTATTAACCCTTCAGGTGCTACACAGGAATTTTTGGAATGTGGAAGAAAAAAATGAACATTTAACTTTTTTCACAAAAATGTTACTTTAGACCCAATTTTTTTTATTTTCACAGGGGTAACAGGAAAAAATGGACCCCAAATTTTTTTGTGCAATTTCTCTTGAGCGTGCTGATACCCCATATGTGAGGGAAAACCACTGTTTGGGCGCACTGCAGGGTTCGGAAGGGAAGGAGCGCCATTAGACTTTTTGAATGTAAAATTTGTCTGAATAATTAGCAGACGCCATGTTGCGTTTGGAGAGCTCCTGATGTGCCTAAACAGTGGAAACCCCCCACAAGTGACACCATTTTGGAAACTAGACCCCTTAGGGAACTTATCTAGATGTGTGGTGAGCACCTTGAACCCCAAGGTGCTTAATAGAAGTTTATAATATTGAGCTGTAAAAATAAAATTTTCACATTTTTCCCACAAAAACGTTTTTCATCCCTTAATTTTGCATTATCATAAGGGTAATAGGAAAAATTGCACCATGAAATTTGTTGTGCAATTTCTCCTGAACACGCTGATACCCCATATGTGGAGGCAAACCACTGTTTGGGCGCACGGTAGGGTTTGAAAGGGAAGGAGCGCCATTTGACTTTTTGAATGTAAAATTTGTTTGAATAATTAGCGGACACCATGTTGCGTTTGGAGAGCTCCTGATGTGCCTAAACAGTGGAAACCCCCCACAAGTGACACCATTTTGGAAACTAGACCCCTTAGGGAACTTATCTAGATGTGTGGTGAGCACCTTGAACCCCAAGGTGCTTCACAGAAGTTTATAATATTGAGCTGTAAAAATAAAATTTTCACATTTTTCCCACAAAAAATGTTTTTCATTCCCTAATTTTGTATTATCATAAGGGTAACAGGATAAATTGCACCATGAAATTTGTTGTACAATTTCTCCTGAGTACGCCGATACCCCATATGTGGGGGAAAACCACTGCTTTGGTGTACGGCAGAGTTCGGAAGAGAAAGGAGCGCTATGTTGGCTGGGATAGGCAGCAGACACCATGTCACATTTGAAGAGTCGCTGACATGCCGAAACAGCAGAAACCCCCACAAGCGACCCCATTTTGTAAACTACACCTCTCAAGGAATTCATCTAGGGAAGTAGTGAGTATTTTTTAATTTTTAAATTTATACCATTGGGCAGTGAAAAAAGCATAATTATATTTTTACCACAAAAAAATGTTTTACCCTCAGATTTTACATTTTCACAAAGGGCAATGGGTAAAAATGGTGCCGAAATGTGTCACACAATTTCTTCTAAAAGTGGCAATACCCCATATGTGGCTGTATAGTACCGCTCAGCCATACGGCGAGATCTGGGGGGGACGGAGTGCTATTTGACAATTGGAGAACAAATTATTGTAGAATAGGCATTTGGATTTGGGAGCACAAAATTTTCTGAATTTCTTTTGGGGGGCAAGGGCCATTTCGCTTTTCCAGAGCCTTTCTGCTACCAGCAACTTGGAAGTCCCTTATATTTTTAACAGATGACGGACCTGAGTGGGGACTAGCTTTTTTTGAGGACTGAGTTTAAGCTTTTATTGGGAACATTTTACCTAACATTTATCCGGTGCTCTAGGCTGAGCACTTACATCGGGGTTTCCATCTAAATTTCCAAGTGATGTAATTCAGATGAAACCCCTGCCGGATCCATTCACTGTAATGAGGCAGCAGAGTTACTCTGGACTCCGTCTGGCCTCTGTTTAGCGGTGTCCTTTTTTCAGAAGTGCACAAAACTGTGGCCAACCGCACTTTTATGCACGCCTAAAACAAATGACACCGTGGGATCCCAGGCTAGACGGCGTCCACAGTGGCCTATATCTGCCTCATTACAGGGAATCTTCCGTGATGGGTTCCGGCTGAATCACTTATTTCAGAGATTTACACGGAAACTCTGGTGTAAGCGCTCAGCGCAGAGCGCAGGATAAATGTGGGCAGAGCCTTACTGCGATCTTTGGGAGACATAATAAACAAATCAGTAGCAGGTGAAGAATTGGTTTTATTTATTTTTTACGACGTTCCTAGTGTGATATAACTGATTAGATTACTTTATTCTTCGGGTCGGTGCGATTACAGAGATACCAGATTTATATCGGGTTTTTATGACTGACAGCTGTCACACACTACGAGACGCTTTTTTTTGCAAAATCTAGTTTTTGCATCACCATATTTTGAGAGGTATAATTTTTCCATATTTCGGCCGACAGAGTCATGTGATGGCTTGTTTTTTGCGGGACGAGTTGACATTTTTATTGGTACCATTTTTGGGTACGTGACAATTTTTGATCGCTTTCTATTCCGTTTTTTGGGAGGTAAAATTAACAAAAACAAACAATTCAGGAATTGTTTTTTGAGGGTTTTTTTTATGCCGTTCTGCGTGTGGTAAAAGTGATAAGGCAGCGTTATTCTTCGGGTCAGTACGTTTACAGCGATACTACACTTACTGTATTTTTTTTTATGTTTTGGCGCTTTTACACAATAAAACAATTTTATAGAAAAAAATATTTTTTTTTGCATTGCTTTATTCTGAGCGCTATAACTTTTTTATTTTTCGGCTGATGGAGCTGTATGGTGGCTTTTTTTTGCGGAACAAGATGACGTTTTCAGCGGTACCATTTTTATTTCTATTGTGTTTTTTGATCGCATTTTTTTCCACTTTTTGTTTGGCGATATGATGAAAAAGCATATTTTTTTGCTCCGTTTTTTATTTATTTTTATTACGGTGTGCACAGAAGGAGTTAATTAGTGTGACAGTTTTATAGCTCGGGTTGTTTCGGATGCGGTGATACCAAATATGTGTACTTTTTTTGGTTTTGTAAAAATATAAGGATTTATTGGTTTAATATTTTATTTATTTTCATTTATTTTGTGATTTTTTTTTTAACAGTTTAAAAACTTTTTTTTACATTTTTACTTAGTCCCTGTATTGGACATTAATTTTTATTTTTCTGATCACTGATCTCATGTAATGTAATAGACATGTATTCCATTACATGAGATCTTCGCTGACTGTTTCACAGTCAGTCTCCTGCCTGGCTTCAGCTGCAGGCTGAGCCAGGCAGGACATCATATATGGCAGATCTGGAGGCGGTCATGTGACCTCCAGCTGCCATAGCAACCCCAGGTCCTGGAAGGTATCAGGGGTCGTCGGAGAGGTAAGTAAGACGACCCCCTCTCCTCCTTCTATCTTCTATATGCCGCGATCACTATAGATCACGGCATATAGAACATAGCAAAGGGTTAACATCACTGGGACCTGATCCAATCAGGTCCCGATGAAGTTCCCTGTCAGAGCTGACGCTCTGCACCGGAATCGCAGCGCTTGCAGAACCCTGGGGGCCCTGAGCGCTGCGAGACCACCCACCGTTTTTAAACGTCGGCGCTGCACAGAGCCCAGCAAGCGCCGACGTTTATCTACAGTGGGCGGTCGGGAACCGGTTAATAGCATTCTGAACCTCCCCGGCGCTGGCATTTAGAGCCCTGCTGCCAGGAGGAAATTAACTTAATTCCTCCCTGTAGCATTCAGGATTCATTCATAGGGGCGCCGCCGGTACGGGTTCAGTCACCGCTTCGTGTATAGAGAGCGGCGGCTGTAACCATGTCCCTGGCACTGACTGATATAAAAAAAGTTACAGCGCTCAGATTAAGACGATGCCAAAACAAATCAATTTTTGTAACATTGTTTTTAGTCTATAAAAGTAGCAAAGCGTAAAAAAAACTATATAAATCTGGTATCTCGTTGTAATCATACCAACACGAAGAATAAAGTCGTCTAATCACTTTTACTGCATGGTGAACAGCGCAAAAAAAAAAAAAAAACAACCAATAATTGAATTGCTGGTTTTGGTTCATTCTGCATCTAAACAATCTGAATTAAGAAATGGTCAAAAAAGTTGTGTACCCCAAAATGGTACCAAAAAAATCTCCAACTCACCCCTTTATCAGTTCTGTTTGCCAGAAACTAAAAAAGTCACAAAGCTCAGATTATGTCGACAAAAAAAATTATTATTATTTTTTTTTTTTTTATTATTATTTTTTTTTTATAAAAGAGCATTTTAACTGTGTGTTATTAGCAAAACATAAAAAATAAAAGATATAAATCTGGTATCGCTGTAATCGCACCGACCCGAAGAATAAAGTCGTCTAATCACTTACACCGCACAGTGAATACCACAAAAAGAATATTTCTTGTACTGCTGTCTATTTGTTCATTGTGCCTCCCAAAAATCTGAATAAGGCTTGGCTCACATTTATCCTGTGCTGTCTGTTGAGTGCTTACATCAGGGTCTCTGTGTAAATCCCAAAACATGCTCGACGGAACCACTCACTTCCGAGGCAGATGGCGACACTTTGGACTCCATCTGGTCTCTGTTCCAGTGGTGTCCCATAAATTTAGGCGTCTTTTCAGCACACAAGTGTGGACAACCATCGTTCTGTGAACGCCTAACAAGATGGACAACACCGGAACAGACGCAAAACGGAGTACAAAGCGTCTCCGTCAGGGGTTTCTCCTGAATCACATTTTAATGGAATTTACACGGAAATCCCAACGTACAGTACAGACCAAAAGTTTGGACACACCTTCTCATTTAAAGATTTTTCTGTATTTTCATGACTTTGAAAATTGTACATTTACACTGAAGGCATCAAAACTATGAATTAACACATGTGGAATTATATACTTAACAAAAAAGTGTGAAACAACTGAAAATATGTCTTATATTCTAGGTTCTTCAAAGTAGCCACCTTTTGCTTTGATGACTGCTTTTCACACTCTTGGCATTCTCTTGATGTTAATTCATAGTTTTGATGCTTTCAGTGTGAATGTGCAATTTTCATAGTCATGAAAATACAGAAATCTTTAAAATGAGGTGTGTCCAAACTTTTCGTCTGTACTGTAAGTGCTCAGTGTAGAACACAAGAATGTGATATAAGCCTTATACTGAAAGTGGAATAAAAGGTTATGCTCACCAAAATGTTACCAATAAAAACCCTAATGTATCGTTCACAAACCCATTCAGTTCCACCATCAGTCACCGGAAATATAGGGGTTCCCATGCTACTGGTAGAACAAAGACTCTGAAAAAGCAACACTGCTTCCACCCCCCAAAAAAAATCCAGTGAAATCTGAGCTCCCAAATCCAAATGCCCCCCTCCTTCTTATCCCCACTGTGCCTAAACCACAGTAAGGGGTCACATGTTTGGTATTTCTGTAGTAGGGAGAGCCCAATTAACAATTTATGGGGTGCATGTCTTCAGAAGCACAAGCTGGGCACAATATATGAGGCACTACACTGTAAGGGGGCAAAATGTATTGGCACCAAACTGTCATATTTGCAATTCTCCAGAAAAAAAAGCCTCCTGTAGATGTTACAAAATAGTCGCTACAGCCATAGACAAATTCATTGAGATGTGTAATTTCTACAATGGGATCATTTGTGGAGGTTTTCTGCTGTTCTGGCACCTTCGGGGCTCTGCAAATGTCGACCACAAACTATTCTAGCAAAATCTGTGCTCCAAAAGTCAAATAGCACTTCTTCCTTCTCAGCCCTGATGTGTGACCTAACCGTAGTTTCTGACATACAGGGCAACACTGCGTTTGGGAAAAATTGCGCAATAAATTATGGGGTCCAGTTTCACCTATTAACCCTTGTGTAAGTGACAAATTTTCAACAAATAAAAAAAATTACATTTTTACCACTAAAATGTGATATTTCCACGTCCCAATGTTCTAAAATTCTGAGGCACATGTAGGTTCAAAATACTCACTACACCCCGAAATGAACTCCTTAAGTAGTGAAGTTTCCAATACAGGGTAGCGCCCATTCCCATCCGATCCCTGCCGTGTGCTCAAACAGTGGTGTATAACCACATGTGGGTGGGAGGCGGACTATCACGTTCAGTAAAAATTAAATTGCATAACAAATTATGAGGTACATGGTCGCCTATTTGCCTTGCAGAAATTAGAAGTTTGGTGCTAAAACAGTATTTTACTGGAAAAAATCTAATTGTTTTCACATCTAAATGTCATAAAAGCTTTGTGAATTACCTGTCGATTAAAAATGCTCAGTACACCCCTAGATGGATTCCTTGAAGGGTCTAGTTTAAAAAAAAATGGGGTCACTTGTGGGGGGTTTCTGCTGTTTTGGCACCTCAGGGGCTTGGCTAATGGAATCTACATTCTAAAAGCCAATTAGCTCCTTCCCATCCGATCCCTGCCGTGTGCTCAAACAGTAGTGTACAACTACATATGGGGTACTGCCATGTTCAGTAAAAATTGCATAACAAATTAGGAGTTACATTTTCTCCTATTGTTCCCTGTGGAAATTATACATTTGGTGCAACAGTATTTTGGTGGAAAAAATTTAATTTTTTTGTTTTCGCATCTAAAAGGTTATAAAAGTTTCGTGAACCACCTGTAGGTTAAAAATGCTCAGTACACCCTAGATGAATTCCTTGAGGGGTCTTGTTTCCAAAATGGGGTAACTTGTAGTGGGTTTCTGCTGTTTTGGCATATCAGGGGCCCTACAAGTGTGACATGTCACCTGCAATTTATGTCAGCCAAATTTGTGTTACAAAATTCAAATGGTGCTCCTTCCCTTTTGAGCCCTGCCGTGAGTCCAAACAGAACTTTTTGACTACATATGGGGTATCACCATGCTCAGAAGAAAGTGAGTAACAAACTTAGAGGTCCACTTTTTCATATTACCTCTTGCAAAATTGAATAATTTGGGGCGAAAGCAACATTTTCGTGAAGAAAAATGAAAAATTTTCAATATGACGACCTAATGTTATCCAATTTTGTGTAGTACCTGTGAGTTCAAAATGCTCACTATGCCCCTGGATAAAATCCTTGAGGGGTGTAGTTTCCAAAACTGGGTCACTTGTGGAGGTTTTCTGCGGTTTGGGTGCCTTCGAGGCCCTGCAAATGTGACATGTCGCCTGCAATTTATGTCAGCCAAATTTGTGTTCCAAAATTCAAATGGTGCTCCTTCCCTTCCGAGCCCTGCCGTTTGTCCAAACAGAGGTTTCTAACCACATGTGGGGTATAAGCAAGCTCATAAGAAAGTGGGTAAATTGTGGGGTCCATTTTCCTTTTAAAAGTGAAAAAATGGGGCTAAATAAACATTTTAGAGTAAAAATGTAAAAAATATATTTTTTTCATTTTTACTTTGCATTAATTCCTGTGTAGCACCTGAAGGGTTAACCTTTTTGCCTGACAACAGTTTTGAAGGATTTGAGGGGTGCGGTTTTTAAAATGGAATGAATTTTGGGGAGTTTCCAATATATAGGCCCGGCAAAGTCCATTTATATCTGAATGGGTTCCTAAAGAAACAGGGTTTGTAAATTTCTGAAAAAAAGTGAGAAATTGTTACTAAACTTTTAACCCTTCTAACATCCTAACAAAATAAAATGACGTTTGAAAAATGATGCAGATGTAAATTAGACACATGGGAAATATTTATTTTGTACAGCTTGAGTAATTGGTTTAAGGATATAAAGATGGAAAGTTTGAAAATTGCAAATTTTTCTAAATTTGTGTCAAAATTCTGATATTTTTACAAACACAAGACATATCGACCCAAATTTACCACTAAGAGTATAATGTGTCATGAAAAAACAATCCCAGAATCATTGGGCTATGTTGAAGAGCCCTAAAATTATGACCCCATGAAGGGACACTTATCAGATTTCAAAAATTTGGCTTGGTCACTTAGGTGTTAATGCAGCACGAGAGAAGTCTTATGCTATGTTCACACACACATCATGTTTTTTTCTGCATTCATTTTCTGCACAAAACCTGATCTCTTGCCAGGAGGTTGTTCAGGATTTCTGTTGCGGTTTTCTTGCTTTTTTTTTTTTTTTTTTTGTGCGTTTTTTTCACTATCCTTTTGTCTCTGTTATGCATGTACATAAAGTTCAGTGAAAAAAAATCTCATTTTGGTTTAGGCACAAAAACGCTGAAAACTTGACACCTGCATTTTTTGGTGCATTTTTTCAGCATCTTTTTCACCAACCCATTACTTCTAATGGGTGAAAAAAAACACTGGGGGAAAAAAAAAAAAAAAAACACGCTGATAGACATGCTCTATTTTGCAAAAAAAACATGCAAAGCACAAAATCCTGAACAAAAAAAAAACAAGATGTGTGCATGAGATATCTGGAATTTCATAGACTTTGATGGTACTGCAAAATGCAGCTGAAAATTTGCATTAAAAAAATACATCAAAAACCGCTGTGTCAACATAGCCTTAGAGAGCGGGAGTTTCGAATTAGGCTGTGTGCCCACGATGTGTTTTTTAAGCTTAAAAACCGCATGGTAGAAGGCCTGCCATGTTCCCCAATGATAATAAGCATGTGCTGTGCAAATGCTGCGGAAATTTCCGCTGCGGATTATCATTGCGGAAAAATCCGCAGCACTACCAATTATTTTACAGAAGCACTGCGTTTTCGCCGCCATTGACTTGCATTAGATCGCATGGATTTCGCATCACTGTATATGTAGATGCGCATTCCATGCGTTTCAATGTGCGGATGGTACCCGGGTCTAGAGGACAGGAGACTCCCCTCCGGACCCGGGTACCATAGAACCTGTGAAAAAAAGAATAAAATAAAAAATATATGTTATATTTACCTTCTGACGGTCCCCGCTGCGCTCGTCCTCCCTTGCCGGCAGATCGCGGAGGACTGAAGGACATGCGCTGACGTCATAGTCATGTGACGGGTCACGCGATGCTGACGTTGACCGATCCTTCAGTGTACCGCTGCCGGCAGCCAGGACGGAGCGAAGCAAGACTGTGGGGGCCATCGGGAGGCAAGTATAGATTTTTTTTTATTTTTTTTTAACATTCTTTACAGTCACACTATATACATCTATGCTGTTTGCATGGATTTATATAGTGTGACCAAGTTGTCAAGCACTTTCCAAGTGATGCTAAAATCGCTTGGAAAGTGCTTGTCAACCCGCATGCGGAAATGTATGTGAAGAACGCTTCACATCCGCATGTCCCTGGCAGGAAAAACGCATGTACAATCCGCATGTACAATCCGCATGCGTTTTTTCTGCCAAGGAAGATGCAGAAACGCTCAGGAAAAATCCGGAGCATTTCTGCATCATGGGCACATAGCCTTATACAGTCTTTGGCTAATCTTAGTTTAGGTTAGGTTAGTCTTAGGTCATTAGTCCAACGGAGGACACGGGTGAGGGTCAAAGAAAGAGATGAGGGAAAAGATCTAGGGTGGTGCAGAACTGTGGAGAATTTTGGGGGGTGAGAATGATAAGTTTACACTGTGTGCAGAATTATTAGGCAAATGAGTATTTTGATCACATGATACTTTTTATACATGTTGTCCTACTCCAAGCTGCATAGGCTTGAGAGCCAACTACCAATTAAGTAAATCTGGTGATGTGCATCTCTGTAATGAGGAGGGGTGTTGACTAATTACCTCAACACCCTATATAAGGTGTGCTTAATTATTAGGCAACTTCCTTTCCTTTGGCAAAATGGGTCAGAAGAGAGATTTGACGGGCTCTGAAAAGTCCAAAATTGTGAGATGTCTTGCAGAGGGATGAAGCAGTCTTGAAATTTCCAAACTTTTGAAGCGTGATCACCGAACAATCAAGCGTTTCATGGCAAATAGCCAACAGGGTCGCAAGAAGCGTGTTGGCCAAAAAAGGCGCAAAATAACTGCCCATGAATTGAGGAAAATCAAGCGTGAAGCTGCTAAGATGCCATTCGCCACCAGTTTTGCCATATTTCATAGCTGCAACGTTACTGGAGCATCAAAAAGCACAAGGTGTACGATACTCAGGGACATGGCCAAGGTAAGGAAGGCTGAAAAACGACCACCTTTGAACAAGAAACATAAGAAAAAACGTCAAGAATGGACCAAGAAATATCTTAAGACTGATTTTTCAAAGGTTTTATGGACTGATGAAATGAGAGTGACTCGTGATGGGCCAGAGGCTGGATCAGTAAAGGGCAGAGAGCTCCACTCCGACTCAGAAGCCAGCAAGGTGGAGGTGCAGTACTGGTATGGGCTGGTATCATCAAAGATGAACTTGTGGGACCTATTCGGGTTGAGGATGGAGTGAAGCTCAACTCCCAGACCTACTACCAGTTTCTGGAAGACAACTTCTTCAAGCAGTGGTACAGGAAGAAGTCGGTATCGTTCAAGAAAAACAAGATTTTCAATAAAGGACAATGCTCCGTCACATGCATCCAACTACTCCACAGCGTGGCTGGCCAGCACTGATATTGGTTTACCTGGTGAAAATAAACAAGTGAGATGGGATTATATTTGGTTTTTATTAAGTTGCCTAATAGTTCTGCACAGTAATAGTTACCTGCACAAACAGATATCCTCCTAAGATAGCCAAATCTAAAAAAAAAAAAAAAAAAACACTCCAACTTCCAAAAATATTAAGCTTGGATATTTATGAGTCTTTTGGGTTGATTGAGAACATAGTTGTTGATCAATAATAAAAATAATCCACTAAAATACAACTTGCCTAATAATTCTGCACACAGTGTATATTGTACTCTGAAGCGGATGGGCAACCAGTGCAATGATTGGCACAGGGTGGAGGAGGCATTGGTGAAGTGGCTAGACAGAAATATGACCCTGGCTGCTGCATTCAGAATAGATTGGAGAGGGGATGGTTTAGCAAGAGGGAGACAGCAGACAGGCAATCAGTGGTATTTACTTGTAATTCAGGGTGAGGTCTTGAGATGTGTACAATTGGGTATCGCCTGCATAGAGATAGTACTGGAAACAAAACCTGCTGATGGCTTGTCCAATAAGGGCTATGAATACAGAAAAGAGGAAGGAGACCTAGGACTGAACCTTGAGGAACCCCAACAGTAAGGGGAAGAGGAGAGGAAGAAGAGGCGTCAAATTATACAGTGAAGGAGCCATCAGATAGGTAGGAGGAGCACCAAAAAAGACATATCCTTGAGGCCAATACAGTTGAGCATAGTGAGGTTATGTTGGTGATCGACAGTGTAAAATGCTGCAGATATCCAGGACAATTAGAAAAGAGTAGCAACCATTAAATTTAGCAGTTAGTAGATCACATTTTAAGTAAAGTCTTATTAATCTTAAAGCAAGTCCTATTGATTATGCCACTAGAGACTGAAGTAGGTCATTTCTTTCTACCGAACAAAATATAAAGTTTTCAACCACAAAAAAAAAAAAACATTTGGTTTGTAATAGTTGTGGGGCATATCAGTTGTTTGTCACTAGATCAACATTGGGTCTTGAGCCTTCTACTCTCCGTATGAATGACCACAAAGAAAACATTACCAATTTTTTTGCACAGGTACAGAAATATAAATCTCTTTAAGGGTATACTCTTCTTATATCCTCAGATGCACACTGCTTCTGTACCTCCAAGCCTCCTGATTGCAGGGGAGGCAAGTGAGCCCCTAATGATTGACAATTCAGACCATAAGGCTGTGTGCCCATGATGCGGATTTAATGCGTTTCCACGGCGTCATTTCCGCCGCTAAAAAGCATTTTAAGTTGTCTGCCATGTTTCCCAATGCTAATCTGCATGTGCGGTGCATGCTGCGGAAAATTCCACTGCGGTTTACCATTGCAGAAAAATCCACAGCACAACTCTTTCTTGTGCATAATCGCGGTGAAATCACCGCCATTGACTTGCATTGAACCGCATAACATCCGCATGTATACATGCGGATGTTATGCTGTTCAATGTGCGTATGGTACTTGGGTCTGGAGAAGAGGAGACTCTCCTCCAGACCCGGGTACCATTAGTAAAAAAAAGAATTAAACGTAAAAAATAACAACAACAAAAAAACCACAACATTATACTTACCTCTCCGGCAGCCCCCGGTCTCCTCTCCAATGGCTTCCTCTGTCATCGGCGTCCAGCGGTGTTTTGAAAAGACCTGCGGTGACGTCATTTAGTCATGTGATGGTCATGCGACCACTGACATCGGTGGTCGCGTGACCGTGACCTCTCAGCTAACTAAATGACGTCAGCGCAGGTCCTTTCTGAACACCGCGGGACGCCGAGGACAGAGCATGCCACCAGAGGAGGAGACCGGGGGCCGCCGGAGAAGTATAATGTTTTTTTTACGTTTTCTTTTTTTTTTTTTTCTTTTTTTTTACTATTGATGTTGCATTTAAAGCAGCATAAGTTGGTCACACATTATAAGGCTGTGTGCACACGATGCGTTTTTAATGCGTTTCCGAGGCGTTTTTGCACGCATGGTAGAAGGGCAGCAATGTTCCCCAATGATAATCCGCATGTGCTGTGCCCATGCTGCGGATTTTTCCGCAGCGTTTATGCTGCGCTCAAAAATAAGCAGCATGTCCATTAATTTTGCGGAAACGCGGCGTTTTCGCCACCATTGACTTGCATTAGAACGCGCCAATACCGCAAGACTGCATTTGTACTTGCGGTATTGGCGCGTTCTAATATGCGGATGGTACCCGGGTGTAGAGGAGAGGAGAGTCTCATCCACACCCAGGTACCATAAAAAAAGCTGTAAAAACAAGAATAAAATAAAAAATAAATGTATACTTACCTTCTGCGCACCGCTCCTGCTTGGTTCCCGGCACTTTGCAGTGAGTTGAAGGACCTGCGCCGACATCAGAGTCATGTGACGGATCACGTGCCGCTGACGTCGGCTGGTCTTTCAATTCACTATTGCCGGCAAGGAAGAACGGAGTGAGCGGACACCGGGGGCCATCGGAGGGTAAGTATACATTTATTTTTACCACTCTCTCGGGTCACACTATATAAATCCATGCTGTTTGCATGGATTTATATAGTGTGACCTAGTTGTCACAAGCACTTTCCAAGTGATGCTAATCGCTTGGGAAGCGCTTGTCAATCCGCATGCGGAAATGTCAGTGGGACCGCTTCATTTCCGCATGTCCCTGGCAGGAAAACGCATGTACAATCAGCATGGGTTTTTTTCTGCCAGGGAGATGCAGAAACGCTCAGGAAAAAATCCTGAGCATTTCTGCATCGTGTGCACATAGCCTAAATCCATGCCAGTTGCATGGATTTATATTGTGTGACCAACTTGTCAAGCACTTTTCCAAGTGATGCTCAAAATCGCTTGGAAAAGCTCTTGAAAAAACGCATGCAGAAATGCATGCAAAAACGCTTGAAAAACACATATCCTTGGCAGAAAAAACGCATATAAAATAGGCATGTGTTTTTTTTCTGCCAAGGAGATGCAGAAATGCTCAGGAAATTTCTGTTTTATTTCTGCATCGTGGGCACATAGCCTAAGCGTGGTTGTGCAGCTGGTCAAAACTATCCGCTCTTCATTGGAGGTCAGCATAGACAGCTTTGAGTCTGTATTGAAAAAACAGAGGTGGTGAAGCCGTATAGCAAAAAGCTTGCAAAACCAGCCACCTGTGATAGACTGCAGAGGTGGCCGGTTACCTAGGCAAAGAGCAGCCAATCATAAAAAGAGCAGTAAGCATAGAATTAAAAATTCCTGTGTTCTTGACAACACAAAGGGTGTTTAAGACTAGAGATGAGCGGTGTTAGACTAGAACTGTTCGCCAATCTCAAATTCGAGCTGTTTTGGGCGGTGTTCGAGTTGTTTGACGAACCCGAACGATTTGCAAAAAATTCAGCTGTTCGACGTTATGGTCGATAACTGTTCGTGCACCAAAAGCGTGTCCTGCATGTCTGGCGCTATTTAGAGCACCAATCATGCAGGGATTGTCTGCCACTCACTGTAATGCCACAGCCATGGTGGTTGTGGCATTAGAGTGATTGCCCAAATCGACGGGAACTGTGCTCACAGTGAAACATGAAAAGCCGGCAATTCAGCAGCGGCGTACACCGGTACCCTACAATTTAGAACCGAAAGAAGAGAGCTTCACACATAGATTAGATAGATAGAAACATGTCAGTCACATATATAAGAAGTACAGTGACAGTGTTGATTACTGTACTTGCCATTTAGTGTAAAGGATTTATTAAAAAAAATATTAGTGTTTTCATGCACCGTCTCTTTAAAAAAGCCGGCCGGCAATTCAGCAGCGGTACCCGACAATTTAGAATGGAAGGAATAGAGAATCACACATAGATTAGATAGATAGAAACATGTCAGTCACATATATATGAAGTACAGTGACAGTGTTGATTACTGTACTTGTCATTTAGTGTTAAAATAAAGGATTTATTTTAAAAAAAATTGGCGTGGGGTTCCCCATAATTTTAGGCTCTAGCGGAGGTTAAGCAGACAGCTGGGGCAGATGTTTGAAGCCTGGGAAGGGGTAATACCCACGGAGCTTCCCAGGCTACTAATATCAGCCCCCAGCTGAATGCCTAGCCTTTACTAGCTATCAAAATGGGGGATCCCCCAAAAAATTGACGTGGGGTTCCCCCTATTTTAATAGCTAGCAAAGGCTAGGCAGACAGCTGGGGGCTGATATTAATAGCCCAGGAAGGGTGCCATGAATATTGGCCCCCTCCCAGGCTAGAAACACCAGCCGTCAGCCGCCCCAGAAATGGCACATCCATAGGATGCACCAATTCTGGCACTTAGCCTCGCTCGTCCCACTGCCCTGTAGCGGTGGCAGTGGGGTAATAGGGCTGGGGTTGATGTCAGCTTATAATGCCAGCTGACATCAAGCCCAGGTTAGTAATGGAGAGGCGTCTATAAGACACCCCCATTACTAACCCCATAGTCAAAGTTAAAAAAAAACACAAACACCCAGAATAAAGTCCTTTAATTGAAATAAAGACACAATTCTTTATTGTTCTAAATTAAACCATACTTACAATCACGCCCATTCCAGCTGAAGCCAACGATCCCCTGCAATAAAAGAAAAATAATAAAGCAACATAATCCTTACCTTTCCATGGTTCCCACGACAGCTTCAGCTCTGCTACATCGAGAGGACAGGCTGGACCGCAGCAGAAAGCTGCCATCCAGCCTGTCATCCCGCAGACACTGAGAAGCGCAGGCTTGCTTGCGCTCCTCAGCGTCTCTCTGTGACGGCATCCAGATGAGCCGAGTTCATGTCCAATGAACTCGGCTCACCTCATGCACGTCACTGACAGCGTGGGAAAATTCTCACGCTGAAGCGCTGAGTGCAGGAGAATTCTCACGCTGTCAGTGACGTGCATGAGGTGAGCCAAGTTCATTGGACATTAACTCGGCTCATCTGGATGCCCTCACAGAGAGACACTGTGGAGCGCAAGCAAGCATGCGCTTCTCAGTGTCTGCGGGATGACAGGCTGGATGGCAGCGTTCTGCTGCGGTCCAGCCTGTCATCTCGATGTAGCAGAGCTGAAGCTGTCATGGGAACCATGGAAAGGTAAGGATGATGTTGCTTTATTATTTTTCTTTTATTGCAGGAGATCGTTGGCTTCAGCTGGAATGGGCGTGACGGTAAGTATGGTTTAATTTAGAACAATAAAGAATTGTGTGTTTATTTCAATTAAAGGACTTTTTTCTGGGTGTTGTGTTTTTTTTAAATACTTTACTAGAAATTCATGGTGGTCATGTCTAATATTGGCGTGACCCCATGAATTTCGGGCTTAGGGCCAGCTGATAATGCCAAGCTGGCCCTAACCCCTTTATTACCCAGTGAGCCACCGCACCAGGGCCCTGGATGAGTTGGGTACAGCGCCAGAAGATGGCGCTTCTATGAACGCGCCATTTTCCGGGGTGGCTGCGGACTGCAATTTGCAGCGGGGGTGGCCCAGAAAGCTTGGGCCTCCCTGCGCTGCGGATTCCAGCCCCCAGCTGCCTAGTTGTACCTGGCTGGACACAAAAACAGGGCGAAGCCCCACGTCAATTTTTTTTTAATTATTTCGTGAATTACCTGAAATAATTAAAAAAAATTGAAGTGGGGCTTCGCACTATATTTGTGTCCAGCCAGGTACAGCAGGCAGGAACGGGCTGCCCCCAACCACCAGCTGCCTATTTGTACCTGGCCGGACACAACAATATAGGGAAGCCCTTTTTTTCTTAAATTATTTCATGAATTTCATGAAATAATTAAAAAAAAAATACGTGGGGCTTCGCCCTGTTTTTGTGTCCAGCCAGGTACAACTAGGCAGCTGGGGGCTGGAATCCGCAGCGCAGGGAGAACCAAGCTTTCTGGGCCCCCCCCGCTGCAAATTGCCACCCCCGGAAAATGGCGCGTTCATAGAAGCGCCATCTTCTGGCGCTGTACCCAACTCATCCAGGGCTCTGGTGCGGTGGCTCACTGGGTAATAAAGGGGTTAGGGTATTATCAGCTGGCCCTAAGCCCAAAATTCATGAGGTCACGCCAGTATTAGACATGACCGCCATGAATTTCTAGCAAAGTATTTAAAAAAAACACAACACCCAGAATAAAGTCCTTTAATTGAAATAAACACACAATTCTTTATTGTTCTAAATTAAACGATACTTACCATCACGCCCATTCCAGCTGAAGCCAACGATCTCCTGCAATAAAAGAAAAATAATAAACCAACATCATCCTTACCTTTCCATGGTTCCCATGACAGCTTCAGCTCTGCTACATCGAGATGACTGGCTGGACCGCAGCAGAACGCTGCCATCCAGCCTGTCATCCCGCAGACACTGAGAAGAGCAGGCTTGCTTGCGCTCCTCAGTGTCTCACTGTGACGGCATCCAGATGAGCCGAGGTCATGTCCAATGAACTCGGCTCACCTCATGCACGTCACTGACAGCGTGGGAAAATTCTCACGCTGAAGCGCTGAGTGCAGGAGAATTCTCCCACGCTGTCAGTGACGTGCATGAGGTGAGCTCATGTCCAATGAACTCAGCTCACCTCATGCACGTCACTGACAGCGTGGGAAAATTCTCCTGCACTCAGCGCTTCAGCGTGAAAATTCTCCCACGCTGTAAGTGACGTGCATGAGGTGAGCTGAGATCATTGGACATGAACTCACCTCATGCACGTCACTGACAGCGTGGGAAAATTCTCACGCTGAAGCGCTGAGTGCAGGAGAATTTTCCCACGCTGTCAGTGACATGCATGAGGTGAGCCGAGTTCATTGGACATGACCTCGGCTCATCTGGATGCCGTCACAGCGAGACACTGAGGAGCGCAAGCAAGCCTGCTCTTCTCAGTGTCTGCGGGTTGACAGGCTGGATGGCAGCGTTCTGCTGCGGTCCAGCCTGTCATCTCGATGTAGCAGAGCTGGAGCTGTCCTGGGAACCATCGAAAGGTAAGGATGATGTTGGTTTATTATTTTATTTTTATTGCAGGAGATCGTTGGCTTCAGCTGGAATGGGCGTGACGGTAAGTATGGTTTAATTTAGAACAATAAAGAATTGTGTGTTTATTTCAATTAAAGGACTTTATTCTCGGTGTTTGTTTTTTTTAACTTTCACTATGGGGTTAGTAATGGGGGTGTCTTATAGACGCCTCTCCATTACTAACCTGGGCTTGATGTCAGCTGGCATTATAAGCTGACATCAACCCCAACCCTATTACCCCACTGCCACCGCTACAGGGCAGTGGGAAGAGCGAGGCTAAGTGCCAGAATTGGCGCATCCTATGGATGCGCCATTTCTGGGACAGCTGACGGCTGGTGTTTCTAGCCTGGGAGGGGGCCAATATTCATGGCACCCTTCCTGAGCTATTAATATCAGCCCCCAGCTGTCTGCCTAGCCTTTGCTAGCTATTAAAATAGGGGGGACCCCACGTCATTTTTTTGGGGGGGGGGGTCCCCCATTTTAATAGCTAGTAAAGGCTAGGTATTCAGCTGGGGGCTGATATTAGTAGCCTGGGAAGCTCCGTGGGTATTACCCCCTTCCCAGGCTTCAAACATCTGCCCCAGCCGTCTGCTTAACCTCCGCTAGAGACTAAAATTACGGGGAACCCCACGCCAATTTTTTTTTTAATAAATCCTTTATTTTAACACTAAATGACAAGTACAGTAACCAACACTATCACTGTACTTATTATATATCTGACTGAAATGTTTCTATCTATCTAATCTATGTGTGATGCTCTATCTTTCTGTTCTAAATTGTCGGGTACAGATGCTGAATTGCCGGCCGGCTTTTTTAAAGAGACGGTGCATGAAAACACTATTATTTTTTTAAATAAATCCTTTACACTAAATGACAAGTACAGTAAGAAACACTGTCACTGTACTTATTATATATGTGACTGACATGTTTCTATCTATCTAATCTATGTGTGAAGCTCTATTCCTTCTTGTCTAAATTGTCGGGTACCGGTGTATGCCGCTGCTGAATTTGCCGGCCGGCTTTTTTAAAGAGAGTGTCTTCTGAGCAGTTTGTCAGCTTTTGGACACCTTTGAAGGTGTTTGCTATGTGTTTCTATGTGTTTTTGTTTGCCTGCCATTGGTTTTAACGGTGTCCGACGAACCGAACCGAACCCGAACACTACGGGGGTGGCTCAACACTATTTAAGACGTAAATTGTACAGTTTCTTTCTTTACATTTCAGAAGCTGAGACAACCCATTTAATAACACCGCTTTGAGAACTACAGTTGAAACCAGAAGTTTACACACACTATATAAAAAGACACATTTGTATGTTTTTCTCAATATCTGACATGAAATCAGAATAGACCTTTCCCGTTTTAGGTCAGTTAGGATTACCATCATTTTTAACATTTCCAAATGCCAGAATAATGAGAGAGAGAGAATGTTTTAATGCATTTTTACTTACTGCAAAGTCAAAAGTTTACATACACTAAGATTACTATGCCTTTAAACAAGTCTGGACTGCCCATATGATGATGTCATGTGTTTGGAAGCTTCTGATAGTTTTTTTGGCAACATCTGAGTTAATTAGAGACTCACCTGTGGATGTATTTTAATGCAAAGCTGAAATACATTGCTTCTTTGTGTAGCATCATGGGAAAGTCTAAAGAAATCAGCCAAGATATCAGGAAGAGAATTGTGGCTTTGCATAAGTCTGGCTCATCCTTGGGTACAATTTCAAGATACCTGAAGGTGCCTCGTTCTGTACAAACAATTATACGCAAGTACAAACAAGATGGGAATGTCCAGCCATCATACCGCTCAGGAAGGAGATGGGTTCTGTGTTCCAGAGATGAACGTGCTTTGGTCCGACATGTGCATATCAACCCAAGGACAAAAGCAAAAGACCCTGTGAAGATGATGGCGGAAGCTGATAAGATTGGGTCAACCACAGTGAATTGAGTACTGTATCAACATGGTGTCACGCAAGGTGAGGGAAGTAATAAGTGTACAATGACAGGAAGAGAGGGGAGGGAGCCCAACAACTAGGGAAAAGGGGAGTTGAGACCCCTAGGCAGATCTAATATCACCCTGCCTACCCTATCGTCTCTATACAGGTTCTGCACCTATTGCCAAGCAGGAACCTAAACCCCGATTGTCCCTAGAGCTAGGCCCTAGATAGGGAAGGGACGAGGTGAGCACTAATCAGGCCCCACTACAAACTAAAGAAAACAAGGTAAACAAACAAAGGGGATACACTTAGCTTGAGCAGGCACCAGATAGACAACGCAAACTGTCCTCCAAGAGCACCAAAGACGAGACTAGCCGACTGCCAGTACTCCAAGTCTGTACAGAGGTACACAGAACTATCACCGGCGACTCTCTGGAGAAACGGAGTTTTTAACTACCAAGCAAGGGTGTGTCAATCAGCAGCAGAAGGTGGAGGTTGCAGCTAGGTTCTAAAGGAAGAAGGATATAACTATACTACAGAGATAAGAGGATCAATAAGGCATCTGCAATGCCAAGGGCAGAGACCTTCTACAGCCAGTTCCAGAGCAACTGTGTGTCATACCTGACACACGCATGACACATGGGCTGAAAGGCCACTCTGCCAGGAAGAAGGCATTACTCCAAAATAAACATAAAAAAGCCAGATTAATGTTTGCAAATGCACACAGGAACAAAGACCTTAATTTTTGGAGACCTGTCCTGTGGTCTGATGAAACTAAATGGAACTTTTTGGGCATAATGACCATCGTTCTGTTTGGAGGGAAAAAGGAGAAGCTTGGAAGCCTAAGAACACCATGCCAACTGTGAAACACGGGGGTGGCAGCATCATGCTGTGGGGTTGTTTTGCTGCAGGAGGGACTGGTGCACTTCACAAAATAGATGGCATCATGAGAAAAGAAGATTATGTGGCAATACTGAAGCAACATCTCAAGACATCAGCCAGGAAGTTAAAGCTTAGGCAGAAATGGGTTTTCCAAATGGACAATGACCCGAAGCATACTGCCAAAATGGTAACACAGTGGCTTAAGGATAACAAAGTCAATGTTTTGGAGTGGCCATCACAAAGCCTAAATCCTATTGAAAATGTATGGGCAAAGCTGAAAAGACCTGGACCTGGATCAGTTATACCAGTTTTGTCAGGAGAAATGGGCCCAAATTCCCACCAACTATTGTGAGAAACTTGTGGAAGGATATCCCAAATGACCCAAGTCATTCAGTTTAAGGGCAATGGTACCAAATACTAATGAAATGTATGTAAACTTTCGACTTTGCAGCAAGTAATAAAAATGCCTTGAAACATTCTCTCTCTTTCATTATTCTGGCATTTGACAAATATTAAAAATTATGGTAATCCTAATTGACCTTAACAGATTTATTCTGATTTCATGTCAGATATTGAGAAAAAAATGCATATGTGTCTTTTTATATAGTGTATGTAAACTTCTGGTTTCAACTGTATGTTGCATTTATAGTATTACCCTTTTTCTTGAGGTCTTTTGTTTGATATCTTATGATCTCTTCTCCACCCATTTGTCTTTAAGGCTGCGTGCCCAAGATGCGTTTCCGCTGCGGAATTTCCGCAGCGGAAACGCATCAAAAACGCTTGGTAATCCGCACCACATGGTCCTCCATGGCATTCCGCAATGTCAATGCACATGCTGCGGATTATTCCGCAGCGTTTCTGCGGCGCTCAAAAATCCGCAGCATGTTCATTAATTTTGCGGAAGTGCAGCGGAATTGCCGCTATTGACTTGCATTGAGACGCATATAATCAGTGTCTGTACATTTGTACACGTGGATTATATGCGTTTCAATGTGCGGATGGTACCTAGTTCTGGAGGAGAGAAGACTCTCATCCAGACCTGGGTACCATTGTACCTGTGAAAAAAAGAATAAAATAATAAATAAAGTTTATATTTACCTTCTCGCGGGCCGGTCGGCAGCGCTCATCTTCCAGGACCTGAGATGACGTCGCGGTCATGTGACCGCAGGCTGTCTCACGATATGCCGGCAACCCGGAAGGAGCGCGACAACACACGCGGCGGGGGATCGGTAAGTATAGCTTTATTTTTTACGGTCACACTATATAAATCCATGCTGTTTGCATGGATTTATATAGTGTGACCTAGTTGTCAAGCACTTTCCAAGTGATGCTATCGCCTGGAAAGTGCTTGTAGTCCGCATGCGTAAACGCATGTGAATACGCATGTGAATACGTGTGTATTCTGCAGGAAAAACGCATGCACAATCTGCATGCGTTTTTTCTGGCAAGGGAGATGCAGAAACGCTGCAGAAATTTTCTGCTTCATTTCTGCATCGTGGGCACATAGCCAAAGGCTATGTGCCCACGTTGCAGAAATGAAGCAGAAAATTTCTGCTTCATTTCTGCAAGTCCTCTCCCGGAAAAACGCATGCGGAATTCCGCACGCGTTTATCGTGCGTTTTCCACATGCGGAATTGCCTTGCGTTTTTTATGCATTGGACAAAGGCAATTCCGCTTGCGGAAACGCAAAATTAATTGACATGCTGCGGATTTTTGAACGCAGCATAAACGCTGCGGAAAAATCCGCAGCATGTGCATAGAACTTGCAGAATCCCATTGGGGACCATGGGGTGCGGATTACCTAGCGTTTTACAAGCGTTTCCGCTGCGGAAATTCCGCATCAAAAACGCTTGAAAAACGCTACGTGGGCACACAGCCTAACAGTTAAAAACAAAAGCAAATAGATTTTTTTTTTTTGTCCAAACAGCATGAGACACTTGACTAAATAGTATGGTTTCAAAGCATATAGCTCAGATCGAAATATACACAAATCTAAAAACAAAGAAACAGATCTTGAAACTCCGGTCTGTTACAAATAAATATAAGGGGACGTGGGATAATGTGCATTATGGTCTCATTACACTGAATGAGCTTATTTGTTAGTTTGAATAGCCTTTAAAAGTACATTAGGTACCAGCACTATGTACTAGCTTGGTGTGTTAAGGATTTACATTTGGACAGGGGACAAGACTGGACCAAAATCCAGACATAGGAACAGACAATTTTTATCATTACTGCCTTTTCTCTAGGAAAAAAAACTTGTGTTAAACTAAAACCAATAACACAAGCACACAATTATGGAAAATGAAATTGAAGTTTGGCGATGCTCAAGTGAAACGAAAGGACAATATATTTTTTTGTAAAATAAAAAAGGAAGGAAAACTATTTTCCTAAATGAGATAAAAATGTAGATTACCCCTTTTCAAAATGACTAGTACGTTTGCAGAAACAAAAAATCTGCAGAAATAAAAAGGCTTATTGCTAGAACAAGGCTCTGCTCACATTAGAGTCTTGACTTTCATTCATGTCTCTTTTTAAATGAATCCCAGTGAATCCTGGTCACTTACATTGACTTCTAATGAGCCCAATCCAGTTTTCGAATTAAATGAAACGCTATGGCAGGAGACCTAGGAGGGCCCCACTGATGACACAGACATAAAAAATCTAGACAGCAGTTTGACAAAATGTATGTGAGTAAGCCAAAATCCTTCTAGGAAAGCGTCTTGTGGACAGATGAGACCAAGATGGACCTTTTTGGTAAAGCACATCATTCTACTGTTTACCGAAAACGGAATGAGGCCTGCAAATAAAAGAACAGTACCTACAGTCAAATATGGTGGAGGTTCAAAGATGTTTTGGGGTTCTTTGGATGCCACAGGGTGCCTTGACTGAGTGCAAGCGATTATGAAATCTGAAGATTTCCAAATGATTTTGGGTGGCAATGTAGTGCACAGTGTCTGAAAGCTGGGTTTGCTTCCTAGGTCATGGGTCTTCCAGCAGGACAATGACCCCAAATATACTTCAAGAAGCACCTAGAAATGGATGGAAACAAAGCGCTGGAGAGTTCTGAAATGGCCAGCAATGGTTCCGGATCTAAATGCCACTGAACACCTGTGGAGATATCTTAAAATTGCTATTGGGAGAAGGCGCCCTTCAAATACGAGAGACCTGGAGCAGTTTGTAAAAGAAGAGTGGTCCAAAATTCCAGTTGAGAGATTTAAGAAGCTTGTTTATGGTTATAGGCAGTGATTGATTGCAGTTAATTATTTCAAAGGGAGTGCAACCAAATATTAAAGTTGAGGGTGCCAACAATTTTGTCTTGCCCATTTTTGTGGTTGTGTGTGAAATTATGTTCAATTTGTCTTTTTTTCTTCTATTTTTTGTGTTGTTCCAAAACACACAAAGGAAATAAACATGTGTATAATAAAACGTGTAATTGACTGCGCAGTCATGTGACCGCAAGTATGGAGGAGTCCAGGGAGGAGTCCTGAGGAGATAATTTGCATATTCCCACTGCATTTTGGGGTAAGTGAAGAGTCTCCGCGAGCTCAAAGAACACTGGATTTTGGCTGTTGGAGCTGAAAAGAGGACATCGGTAAACCGTGCGCCTACTGGCGCGCGCATTTTGAAGCTTTTTTTTTTTATTCTTTTTTCACTGTTTTCAGAACATTAACAATAAGAACATGGAAGAGTCCAGGAGCCATTTGGTGAGCTGCATATCCTGCTACATGTTCACAGACTTGCCAGTGGAAAAGCCAAACTTCACATGCCAGAAATGCAAGCTTGTGTCCCTGTTGGAGGAAAAGTTGCGAAATCTAGAAGAGAGGTTAACTACCTTGAAAATCATTAAAGAAGGTGAAGAGTTCTTAGACAGAGCAGAATTATCTCTTCATGATTCAGAAAGAGAAGAAATTCGAACTGCACCTGACGAAACAGAGGAATGGAAGCATGTGACCCACAGAAGCAGGAGGATCGAGAGGCAGTCAGCACCCATACTGCTCAGGAACCAGTACCAGGCTCTCACGCAGGAGAACCATGAAGAAATACAGCAAACTAAGACTTTGCCAGCAATGAATAACCTTGTAAGCCCTCAGAATCCTCCTGGATGGAGAAAGAAGAATGTTGTGAATGAAAAAATGGAGAGTGGTGGTCATGGGGGATTCCTTGTTAAGAGGAACAGAGGCCGCTATCTGCAGACCAGACATAACCTCAAGAGAAATGTGCTGTCTTCCAGGAGCAAAAATTAAAGATGTGTCTGACAGGATATCAAGACTCTTCAGACCTACAGATCACTACCCATTCCTGCTAATACATGTGGGGACAAATGACACCGCAAGAAAGGACCTGGAAACCATCTGCAGTGACTTTGAAGACTTAGGCAAGAAAGTGAAAGAATTGGGAGCGCAGGTGGTCTTCTCATCCATCCTCCCAGTGGATGGCCATGGAACAATGAGGTGGAATAAGATTCTACAGGTGAACAACTGGCTACGTCGATGGTGCCGTCAACAAGGATTTGGATTTCTGGATCACGGAATGAATTACCTATACGATGGACTACTTGCTAGAGATGGGGTGCACCTTACGAAGACTGGAAAACATGTATTTGGAAGTCGCCTTGCTACACTCATCAGAAGAGCTTTAAACTAGAACAATGTGGGAAGGGAAGCAAAAGGCCAGAAAAAGCCATACAGCTGACAAATACTATTGAGATCTCTGCTACTGGAAGTGGAAAAGAAGAACAAAGACAAAACAATTTAAATAATAAAAATATGGGAGAAAGAGAAAACAATCACAAGCTAAAATGTTTTTATACAAATGCACAAAGCATGGGCAACAAACAAGGAGAATTGGAACTACTAATGCAGGAAAAGGAATATGATGTCATTGGAATCACTGAAACTTGGTGGGACGATACACATGATTGCAATAAAAGGCTAAAAGGATACAACTTATTTGCAAGAAACAGACTTGATAAACGAGGAGGAGGTGTTGCATTGTATGTTAGAAAAGCGTATATCTGCACAGAGATTGAAGCTTCAGAGACTGGGAGTTCTGTGGAAACTGTTTGGGTAAGAATACAAGGAGAGAACAACGGAAAGGACACCATTGTAGGCATTTACTACAGGCCACCTGGGCAAGCTGAAGATATGGATGAACTCTTTATGTATCAAATGACCAAGTTCTCCAAAAAATATGACGTAGTGGTCATGGGAGATTTCAACTATCCAGACATTTGTTGGGAATCTCTCTCAAGTAAAACTAACAGGTCAAGCAAATTCTTATCCTCTCTTGCTGACAACTTTATCTTTCAAAAGGTAGGGGAGAAAACAAGGGGATCTGCTACTTTGGATCTAATCCTTATAAACAGGGAGGAAATGGTTGAGGAGGTAAAGGTGGCTGGGACCCTAGGAGGCAGCGATCATGCTATTATAGAATTTTGGATAACTAGAGGAGGAAGACATGTGAAGACTCAAACTTCAAGGTTAGATTTTAGAAAGGCAGATTTTAAGAGACTCAGAAAGAGAATAGGAGGGATCCAATGGCTGGATGTCCTTAAGGACAAAAATGTCCAGGAAGGATGGGAAATTTTTAAAAATGAGATTCTCAAAGCACAATCGTTAACAATCCCAAAAAGTAGGAACAATGGGAAGCATTTAAGGAAACCAGGATGGATGAACACAGAACTTAAACACATGCTAAAAAGAAAGAAAGAAATGTTTATTAAATGGAAAGAGGTAGGCATATCTAAAGAAGATTATAATGCAGTCTGCAGATCCTGTAGGGCACGTATCAGGTTAGCTAAAGCTGACAATGAATTAAGGCTTGCAAGAGATGTCAAAAGCAATAAAAAAGGATTTTGGGGGTATGTCAAAAGTAAAAGAAAAGTCAAAGATGCTATAGGATTTTTACAGGATGAAAATGGAGAAATGGTAAGAGAGGATGTTGAGAAGGCCAAACTTTTTAATTCCTATTTTGCATCTGTTTTCTCTCAGAAAGAAAATGTAACATCAACTGATCTTCACTGTCCTTTTAAAGGAATAGAGGAATCCAAGTTATCTGTAAACAGAAAGATTGTGAGGGAATATTTAGCTAACATAAATGAGTTCAAGTCTCCAGGTCCAGATGAATTACACCCCAGAGTACTGAAGGAGATCGTAGAAGAAATTTTAGAACCACTCTCCATAATCTTTGAAAATTCTTGGAGAACAGGAGAAGTCCCAGAAGACTGGAGAAGAGCAAATGTTGTTCCTATCTTCAAAAAGGGGAAGAAGGTGGACCCAGGGAACTATAGGCCAGTGAGTCTGACTTCTATACCAGGAAAGATCTTTGAACAAATTATTAAACAACATGTATGTAAGTACATGGATAAGAATGAAGTGATTAACCAGAGTCAGCATGGGTTTGTAACTAACAAGTCATGTCAGACTAACTTAATTTCCTTCTATGACAGAATCACTGACTGGGTGGATCAGGGAAATGCTGTAGATATAGTATATCTTGACTTCAGCAAAGCATTTGACAAAGTATCTCACACCATCCTTATTGAAAAAATGACCAAGTATGCAATGGACCAGGCAACTGTTAGGTGGATTCATAACTGGCTTAGTGATCGGACTCAAAGGGTGGTTGTAAATGGCTTCACATCCAGCTGGATGAATGTCTCAAGTGGGGTACCACAGGGCTCCGTCCTGGGACCTGTATTGTTCAACATCTTTATCAATGATTTAGATGAAGGAATTGAGGGTAAACTGATTAAATTTGCTGATGACACAAAGCTAGGAGGGATAGCTAATACTAGAGAAGAGAGAGAGAGGATTCAAAAAGACCTAAATAAACTGGAGCAGTGGGCAGCAACCAACAGAATGGTTTTTAACAGGGAAAAATGCAAAGTACTACATCTGGGCAATAAAAATGAAAAAAGCATATACAGAATGGGAGGAATAGAGCTAAGCAACAGTACATGTGAAAAAGACTTAGGTATACTAATAGATCATAGACTGAACATGAGTCAACAGTGTGATGCAGCAGCAAAAAAGGCAAATACAATTCTGGGATGTATTAACAGAAGCATTCAGTCTAGATCACGTGAAGTCATTATCGGTCTTTACTCCTCTTTGGTCAGACCTCATCTGGAATACTGTGTACAGTTTTGGGCACCACATTTTAAAAAAGACATAGACAAACTGGAGCAAGTTCAGAGAAGAGCGACCAGAATGGTGACTGGTCTGCAAACCATGTCCTATGAGGAACGGTTGCAGGATTTGGGAATGTTTACCTTGCAAAAAAGAAGACTGAGAGGAGACTTAATAGCTGTCTACAAATATGTCAAGGGCTGTCACATTGTAGAAGGATCATCTTTATTCTCATTTGCACAAGGAAAGACTAGAAGCAATGGGATGAAACTAAATGGGAGGAGACACAGATTAGATATTAGAAAAAACTTTTTGACAGTTAGGGTGATTAATGAGTGGAACAGGCTGCCACGAGAGGTGGTGAGTTCCCCTTCAATGGACGTCTTCAAACAGAGGCTGGACAGACATCTGTCTGAGATGATCTAGTGAATCCTGCTTTGAGCAGGGGGTTGGACCAGATGACCCAGGAGGTCCCTTCCAACTCTACCATTCTATGATTCTATGCGAAATGCAAACTCCCGGACACATTCCAAATATACGTGCTCAGCCTCGCTTAATTCAATTGCACTGTATGAGGTCCTCCACGTCTAGTCAGAACATGGCCGGAAGTATACATATCGTATACTTGCGGTCAACATAACCACTCGGTCTTGCCACTGACACCAGAGAATACTCACAGCGCACTGCGAGGGTTCAGAAACCCTCATATGGTAAAAGGTATGTTATATTACCGCACAGGCTGTGCGGGCGCGATCGCCGCTGGGTGTCAGCTGATTCTGACAGCTGACACCTTGCATTCAGTGCCAGGAGCGGTGCCCGCACCGCTCCCGGCCGGCACGTTAACTCTCTAAATGCTGCGATCGGTGCAATCGCAGCATTTAGCGAGCAAACAGAGGGACAGAAGCCCCTCTTGGATCGGAGACCCGGCGCAGTCAGTGCGGGGTCCCGATCGTTGCCATGGTGCCCCGATGTCGTCATGATCAGCAAGTTACTTTGATCATGCGCAGTGAATGATCAAAGTAACTTGCGTCTGCAGCACTGACAGGTTATAATGTATAGCAGTGATCCTGTACTGCTATACATTATATAACTGATCAGACTGCAGAAAGTGAAAGTTCCAAAAAAAAGTAAAAAAAGGTGCTGGAAAACATATATATATATATTACCGATAAATAAATCTTTTTCTGAAAAAAAAAATAAAAATAAAAGTACACATATTTGGTATCGCAGTGTCCGGAACAACCTGGCCTATAAAGATGTCCCACTAGTTAACCCCTTTAGTGAACACAGTAAAAAGATCAGGAATAGGACATTTCATAACTTTCCCAAATTCTTACGAAAAAAAATATTCCCAACAAATTGCATTAAACTACTGTACCCAATTTATTATAGATTTTAGGAGTTGGTCCATTTTATACCGACTCTGATTCCACCAAAATGGACACAGACTCCGACTCCACAGCCCTGAAAAAAAAAAACTATAAATGTGGTACCGCTGTAAACGTACTGACCTGAAGAATAAAGCTGCCTTATCAATTTTAACACACGCGGAAAGGCATAAAAACAAAAACAAAAAATAATTCCTGAATTGTTGGTTTTTGTTTATTCTGCCTCCCAAAAATCGGAATAGAGAGCGATCAAAAAATGTCACGTGCCCGAAAATGGTACCAAGAAAAACGTCAACTTGTCCCATAAAACACAAGGCCTTAAATGACTGTTGGCCGAAATAGGGAAAAATTATAGCTTTTAAAATATGGCGATGCAAAAAAAAAAAAGTCTTCGCAAAAAAAAACAAAACTCTTAGTGTGTGACAGCTGCCAAACATATAGACCTGATATAAATCTGGTATCGCTGTAATTGCACCGACCCAAAGAAGCAGCTCCTGCGTGAGCCCGCTGCTAAAGAATTCATAGGCGTGGGGAGCACTGAATATTCATTCTCCTTAATAGCGGCACGCAGTGTAGCCGCAGCGCGGCTCCTGCTGCTGCCGGGCAATCACGTGCCCACTATTAAAGAGCATGAATATTAACCCCTCTCCACTCCCACAGGCGTGAAGACGGGTGAATATTCATGCTCTTTAATAGCGGGCACACGTGATCGCCCGGCCACAGCAGGAGCCACGCTGCAGCTACACTGTGTGCCCACTATTAGGAGAATGAAGTCACTACTCCCTACACACAGTCCCGGCGTGGGGAGCAGTGACTATTCCCGCAGTTGATCTCACCTTGTGAGGGCGCATGGCAGTGACGTCATGCGCGGCTCACACTGTGAGATCAGTGCTGGAAGCAGAGCAGGATGCAGCGCTGGAGCACAGGGAGGGAAGATGAGTAGAAGTGTTTATTTTTTTGTGTGCAACGTGATGGGGATGAGGGGTGCACTGCACACCAGGAAGAGGGATGAGGGGTGCCCTGTGCACTAGGAAGAGGGATGAGGGGTCCCTTGCACACCACGTTGGGGGATCAGGGGTGCCCTGCACCCCACGATGGGGGATCAGGGGTGCCCTGCATACCAGGAAGGAGGGGTGCCATGCATACCAGGATGGGGGATATTAACAGAATTGAGGGACATTACCCCTATAACAGTGTCAGCAGCAGACCCCCTCCCCCTTAACAGTGCATCATGACCACATTTTTTGCTTCAATTTTTTTTTCTATTTTCCTCCTCTAAAACCTAGGTGCGTCTTATGGTCCAATGCCTCTTATAGTCAGCAAAATACGGTATACTGCACGAGGAACGGCGTAAAAAAAAAACAAAAAAAAACAGTTCTTCACCTGAAGCGGATTAGTTCATTCTGCCTCCCAAAGACCGCAGTATGGCTCGGCTCACATTTATCTTTGCGTACACCTGGGTTTCTGTGTAAATCTCTGAAATACGCGATTCAGACGGAACCCAAAGTGGAAGACTTCCTGTAATGAGGCAGATGGAGGCACTGTGGACGCAGTCTGGCCCGTGATCCCACGGTGTCCGTCTTTTTATTAGGTGTGCATAAAAGTGCAGTCGAGTCATAGTATTGTGAACCTCTGAAAAAAAGGATACCGCTAAACAGAGGCCAGACGGAGTCAAGAGTAACTCTGCTGCCTCATTATAGTGAATGGATCCCTCGGGGGTTTCATCTGAATTGTGTAACCAGGGTTAGGGCTGTGTCAGGGTTAGGGCTGTGTCAGGGTTGGGATTTTTTCAAAAGTAAAGAAAAAAAAAATTATGAAGATATGGCGAATAGTGTTGAGCGCAAGTGCTTGCTACTTGCTTTTGCATCGGGTGTTCGTGTAAGCATTGAGTATCGCGGGTGCTCGAGTGCCTGCCCCGCATATTTCGCAGCTGTTATACACCCCCAAAAAAAAAAACACGTGGGGATTGCCTGCCATTCACAAGCAATCCCTGCATGTTTTTGTTCAGGTGTCTAACAACTCAAACATGTGGGGCCGGGCGGGTACTCGAGCATCCGATGCAAACTCAAGTATCGAGCACTTCCGCTCAAGAGTAATGACAACTTATTCAATATAATGACCCAATGTTATCCAATTGTGTCATACCCCTGTGTTCAAAATGTTCACTATAACCCCATGATAAAATCCTTGAGGGGTGTAGTTTCCAAAATGGGGTCACTTGTGGGGGGTTTCCACTGTTTAGGCACATCAGGGGCTCTGCAAACGAGACATGGCGTCCGCTCTCAATTCCAGCTAATTTTGGGTTCAAAAAGTCACAAAGTGCTCCTTCCCTTCTGAACCCTGCTGTGCGCCCTAACAGTGGTTTGTCCCCACATATGGGGTATCGACATACTCAGGAGAAAGTGCACAACAGTTTTTGGGGTCAATTTTCTTACCCTTGTGTATATAAAAAATTTGGGGCTAAAAGATAATTTTTGTGGAAAAAGTTTATTATTTTTTTTATTTTCACAGCTCTCCTTGAGGGATCTAGTTTCCAAAATTGGGTCACTTGTGGGGGGTTTCCACTTTTTAGGCACATCAGGGGCTCCCCAAACGCAACATGGTCCATTTTATTGTCAATGGGGCAAAAAGAGGGCGATTTGAAGTTTTCTATTTTTTTTGTATTTCTTTCATATTTTTAAAAACTTTTTTTTCCACTTTTAACTGTATTTTTGTTAGTCCCCTCAGGGGACTTGAAGCTGCGATCATCCTTGTATTATACATAGCAGTGCATCAGTATTACTATATATAGCGAAAACCACGATCTCCCATGAACGCCAGCTAAATGCTGCCTTTCACAGGAGAATCGTCATCACAAGCACTGAGGTCTTCAGCAGAACCCCGGCTATCATGACAACCCATCAGTGTCCCATAATCACAGGCACGCCTATGGGAGCGTGGAATGACACGTCACCTCCACCTTCCTACCAGCGCATGTTAAATGCCACCGTTTGAGATTAACTGTCATTTAACAGGTTAATAGCATTCTGGATGCCGATACACTTGAAACCAATAGAAGAGGGAAGCAATCTGCTCTCTCCTCCATCATTCTCCCTCTGCATCTGAGCCCTGACATCTCAGCGCAGTGGGCGTGATGATGTCACTACAACGCACACGCTGTCCAAACAGTGCAGAGCTTCCAAAGAGATGCTGAGACCGCAGCAGCGGGGAATGGGGAGAGTAGAATATTTTTTTTTTATTTTTTTAAAGTGGGGCCCATTATAATGTATGTAGGTGTGATGAAAGCCGGCCGGTGGGTGCAGCTCTCTGGCGCCCCCTTACCTCTCAGGTCAGTCAAGGTACTGCACCTAGAGAAAGTAGTGCCAGGAAGCTGCAACCAGCGCAGGGAACACGGTAGTGTGTTATCCCTTCAACGTCACTAAACCGTAACGTCACTACACAGCACAACTCGCTAGCGCCCTCTTAGCCTCAGGTCAGTCAAGGAACTGCACCTAGGATAAGCGGTCGCCAGGGAGACTGTCCTGTAACCTACTGGGTATCGGGGCCCTCTGTAGTGAGGGCGGTATATATATCTTCCTTGGCCGCGCCAGGAATATATATATCTGAACCTCCGACCGTCACTACCAGCCTTCCCCAATCCCCAGTTGGTATGCTGCCACCAGTCCCTATTTTAGATATACGCCCAGTCCGTGAATGGGCCTATATCGGGTCAGGAACCAACCCTGGGTAGCGTTTTGGCTTGAGCCGAGCTCACACGGACGTGCGTTCGTTATGCAGAATAAAAGGCAGGCCCACAATTACTTGAGGTAATTGATTATAATAATACACTAGATACACGATATACAACTAAATATACACAGGTATAAGGTCAGGCTAAACTATACAACAATGGAATACAACACACAGAATCACCACAGCATATCAGTTACCGGTTTCTTGATTTTCTTGTGACGCAGGGAGAGGATTCTGCGGTCGCAGGCACGGTTCTTTGTTACAGGCTGAGGCCTACCACCGCATGGTCAAACTGCTCCTCCCCTTGGTGGCCTCAGCTGGTGCTCAGATGTTCAGCACACCACTCTTGGGTCAAAAACTGACTTGTCTCTTGTCTGTCCTGCTATCTTACCTGCCCTGTCCCGCCCACTGCTGGTGAGGTCAGCTGGCTCAGTCTCCACCCTCAGGTCTAACTTCGATCAGAAGCCCAAATTCTATGGAACCCAATAACTTCTTCTGGGATGGTCTCATGATACCCCCAGGGGTTCCCATGGATTCGGGCCGCCGTAACCGACCTTTTGATATCAATTATGATACCATACGGTCCTCAGGAATGGCTCCGCGCTATATCTTGGCTTCCAGAGCACGTACAAACGTCTACCGCGGAGGCTTGTGTGCGCAATGGCTCCGGGACGCCGTGATATTTTTTTATTGGCCCATCCCACGCAACATGCGTGTACTATTCATGTTTCTATATCTTATGCCTCCATGCTTGTGACAGACAAAGAAACTAGTCCTATGGGACAAATGGTCAGGTACAGATAGACGAAGCACCCCCCCCTGCTGGCTGTGTTTCCTCTCGAAGTCTTTGAAGCTCCTAGCATTCAAGTGTTAAGTAGGCTTCTTATCTTACAGGAGCCTGGATGGGGGGAAACTATCTAGTTGACGTTTTAACAGAAGGTCCCAAGGGTGGGGGCTGCTGAAGTGTGGCCATCCCTGGATATGATTTATCATTACCAAGATGGCGGCTACAGGTTCATCACACCTCCCCCTATACGAGGGCGCGAGGGGGTAGCACATTCCTGTGTTCCCCCGTGCGTCCTTCTGCACCCTCCCCTTGCCGGGATAACCCGTCAGCGTTACCGTGGTCACGGCCTCTTCTGTGGCGAATGGAGAAGTGGTACTGCTGGAGAGCGAGGCTCCAGCGTAGCAACCTGCCATTCGACCCAGAGACCGTGTGTAACCAGCTGAGGGGGTTGTGGTCCGTCTCCACGGTGAAATGGCTCCCGTACAAGTAGGGCTGCAGACGCTGCAGGGCCCATACAATTGCCAGGCATTCTTTTTCCACCGTGGAGTAAGCCACCTCCCGGGGCAGTAGCTTCCTGCTCAGGTACAAGACCGGATGTTCCTGGCCTGTCGTGTTGACCTGACTTAGCACAGCACCGAGGCCAAAGTCACTGGCGTCGGTCTGTACCACAAACGGCCGGTCGAAGTCGGCAGCTTGCAGTACAGGGGAGCTACTTAGGGCGGCCTTGAGTGCCCCGAAAGCTGTCTCGCAGGCGACTGTCCAGTCGACTGCGACGGGCAGCTTCTTCTTGGTGAGGTCCGTCAGGGGCTTGGCCAGGGTGCTATAGTGTGGGACGAACCTCCTATAGTACCCGGCGGTCCCCAAGAAGGACATCACCTGCTTTTTGGTCCTAGGAGTGGGCCAGGATGCGATGGCATCCACTTTCCCCGGTTCTGGCTTCAGAACCCCCCCGCCTACCCGGTGACCCAGGTAGAGGACCTCACTCATGCCCAGCTGGCACTTTTCCGGCTTGATGGTCAAGCCTGCCCGGTGGATCCGACCGAGCACCTGCCGCAGGTGCTCTAGGTGATCCTCCCAAGTGGGACTGAAGACTGCAATATCGTCCAAGTACGCAGCCGCGTACCCTTCAAGTCCCTCAAGCAGCGTATTGACCATCCGCTGAAAAGTGGCAGGGGCATTCTTCATGCCGAATGGCATCACTGTGGACTCGTACAGTCCAAAAGGGGTGATAAAGGCAGAGCGTTCCCTTGCCGCGGGGGTCAGAGGAATCTGCCAGTACCCCCGGCTCAGATCCATGATGGTCAGGTACTTAGCCCCGGCCATCCGATCGAGCAGGTCATCGATGCGTGGTATGGGGAACGCATCGGTGGCCGTTACAGCGTTGAGCCCCCGGTAGTCCACGCAGAACCGTGTAGTTCGGTCCTTCTTTGGTACGAGGACTACAGGCGAGGCCCACGCGCTGCTGGATGCCTGGATCACCCCCAGCTTCAGCATCTCGTCTATCTCTTGGCGCATGTTTCCCTGCACCTCGAAAGAGACCCGATATGCTGAACGCCGGATCGGCGGGTGATCGCCAGTGTCCACGTCGTGGACAGCCATCTCAGTCCTTCCGGGCAGGCTGCTGAACAGCCCCCGGAAGGGGTGCAGGGTGGTCCCCAGCTGGGACCGTTGGTCCTCCGTGAGCTGGTGGCCAACCCCCACATCCTCGATGGACCCACCCGCCTTGGCTTGGGTGAGCAGATCCAGGAGGGTTTCTACCTCTCCTTCCTCGGGAAGGTTGCACACTGGGTGGGCAGTCGCTTCCCGCTCATGATGAGCCTTCATCATGTTCACGTGGAAGGCCTTCCTCCTTCCACGGGCGTGATCCAGGGTGACCAGATAGGTGACGGCATTGAGTTTCTGGTGCACGAAGTAGGGACCTTCCCAGGCTGCCTGAAGCTTGTTCTGTGGTACGGGGACCAGTACCCACACCTTTTGACCCACCTGGTAGGTCCTCTCACAAGCATTCTGGTCGTACCACCGCTTCTGGTCGGCCTGGGCCTGGGCCATATTGTCCTGCACCAGCTTTGCCAAGGCCATCATCCTGTCCCGGTGGCGCACGACATACTCGATGACCGACACCTCGGGGGTGGCCAAATCCCCTTCCCATGCTTCCTTCACCAGAGCCAGGGGGCCCCGTACCCGTCGCCCGTACAGGAGCTCAAAGGGGGAGAACCCCGTTGAGGCCTGCGGAACCTCCCGGTAAGCAAATAGGAGGTGTGGGAGGTAACGCTCCCAGTCTCTCCCGTGGGAGTCGACCAACATCTTAAGCATCTGCTTTAAGGTGCCATTGAACCGCTCACACAGGCCATTAGTCTGTGGGTGATACGGGCTGGCCACCAGATGTTGCACCTGCATTTGCTTACAGAGGGACTCCATCAGCCGCGACATGAACTGGGTCCCTCGGTCGGTGAGCATTTCCTGGGGGAAACCCACTCTGGAGAAGATCTCCAGTAAGGCGGTAGCCACCTTGTCGGCCCGAATGGACGACAAAGCTACCGCTTCCGGGTACCGGGTGGCATAGTCCACTACCGTGAGTATGAAGCATTTCCCGGAGTGGCTGGGAGTGGACAGAGGTCCAATAAGATCCACAGCGACCCTCGAGAAAGGCTCTTCGATGATTGGCAGAGTTACCAGTGGGGCTTTGGGGAGCGGCCCCGCCTTCCCCACCCTCTGACAGGTGTCACACGAACGGCAGTAGGCACCCACCGCGGCTCCCATCCCAGGCCAGTAGAAATGCTGAGCTATCCTGGCCTTGGTTTTAGCGATCCCTAGGTGTCCGGCCATCGGAATCTCGTGTGCGATCCGCAACAATTCCGCCCTGAACGGATAGGGTACCACTAACTGTCGGTCCCTGGGCCACGCCTCCGGTGAACCCTGCTGGACCGTTACCCGGTACAGCCGTCCCTGGTCCCAGACCACACGCTCGCAGTCTGACTCCATGGGAGGCTGTGCCGCCTGTTCCTTGAGAGCTTTCAGGCTGTCGTCTGCTTCCAACGCAGCCTGAAATTCCTGACTTGATGTGGCCAGAATCGACGAAACTGCCACATCCTCCGTCAGCCCCTCCGGGCATGTCACCTGGCCGCTGTCTGACCCGGCAGACACTTGGTCAGAAGTGGGGAAGCCGTCGGACCTCTGCAAGGCTCCTTGGGCTCCGACGCTCCCACTCCTGGTGACAGCGGCTATGACCGCTGTGACCGTGGGTAGTGCCTGCTTCCCCTCTGTTTCTGACCAAGCCGCCCGATCAGGCAGGCTTCCTAGGCCTTTGGACATCTCGGATGTGGGGAACTCCTGCCCTGGGGTCTTACCTGGCGGCTCCTCTCTTGGGACACCCCCACCTCCCATGGCCTGTTCCTCCCCCTGCAGTGGGCCTATACTCAGCAGCCTGGATACCCCTGGGAGCCCTACACTGCCGGTAGCTGCCCCCCTCTCCATCCCTGAGCTTCCCTCTACAGAATCCTGCCCGCCCCCTCCCTCACCGGAGGACAAGAGGTCACGGCACGCCGGCTGAGCACCTCTGCGGGCATCCCCACACTCCCCACCTGCTTTCACTAACCCTGTTTGTGTTGTGTCTGTGCAGGTGTTACCCTCAGGTTTCACTCCCTCCTCCTCAGCAGGACACACACTACATACAACATGGTTGGCATTAGCAGCAGACAAATCAATACACTCTTGGGGGGCCGAACTTGGGGGTTCAGAGGGTACATACTGCGATACTAGACGCCCCAAGTCGGTCCCTAATAAAACATTTGCGGGAATATTTGGCGTTACTCCCACCTCCCGCATCCCCCTTCCGGCACCCCAGTCCAAATACACCATGGCAACGGGAAGTGCCGGCTCCACGCCTCCAACCCCGGAGACGGAAAGAGTCTTTCCTGGTACCAAGTCCTGGGGGGACACCACCTCAGGCCGTACCAGTGTTCGTTCAGCGCCCGTGTCCCGCAGTCCCATGACCGCAGAACGGCCTATGGTGACGGGTTGGATGTTGTCCAGGGACCTACCACCACCCCCTCCCACACACAAAACATTGGGCGCTCTCTGGGACTGGGATGGGGTCTTTTGGCGCTGGGGACACTCAGCCCTAAAGTGTCCTGGTTTGTTGCATAGATGACAACGTCTTACGTCTGGTCCTTGCCTGGAGAGGGCAACAGGGGGATACACCCCTTGTGTTCTAGGGGCCGGGGAAACAGGGGCATGACTGGGCTTACCCCCTCTCCAGGTGCTGCTGGCAGACTTCTTCAGCTCAGGCGCCCTGTTATTGGCATACTCGTCTGCCAGGGCGGCTGTAGCAGAAGCCCCTGTTGGTTTTCGGTCACGGAGGAACTGTCGGAGGTCCTCTGGGCAGTTCCACAAGAACTGCTCCGTGACGAACAGTTCCTGGACCTCCTGGCGGGTAGTAAGCGCTAGACCCGAGGTCCAGTGCTCTGCGGCTCTCAACAGCGCCCGCATATGATCGGTCCAGGTGTCCTTGGGGCCACGCAGCAGGCTCCGGAACTTCTGGCGGTACGACTCGGGAGTGAGGTTGTACTGCCGGATCAGGGCCCGCTTGATGCAGTCGTAGTTCTGTACCTCCCCGGCAGGTAAGTCCCCCAAGGCATCCAGGGACTTACCCCTCAAACGGGGGGTCAGGTATCTGGCCCACTGATCCCGGGCCAGATGGTGCTGAAGACAGGTCCGTTCAAATGCCACCAGAAAGGAGTCCAGGTCCCCATCCTTCTCCAGTAGAGGGAAGTCCTCAGCTCGGAC
Organism: Phyllobates terribilis; assembly: GCF_046119375.1. Lineage (NCBI taxonomy): Eukaryota > Metazoa > Chordata > Amphibia > Anura > Dendrobatidae > Phyllobates > Phyllobates terribilis. Next base: position 160,268,382 of record NW_027362761.1, read on the forward strand.
TTTGGACGACTTGGTCTCCTGATGGGTTGGTTGCTCTAGCGGAAGCCCCCGCTGGGCCAGGTCCAGTTGGTGCTGGCGCTCCGCAGCTCGCTCTGCACGCTCCGCAGCCTCCCGGCGCTCTGCAGCTTCACGCTCCGTAGCCCGCTCCGCAGCCCGCTCCGCAGCCCGCTCTGCACGCTCCTCCTCCGCTGCCTTCTCTGATGCTGCCAGGAGGGTTTTGTAGACGGCATCGCCATGAGACTGGAGACTTGCCATAGCCGCTTGTAAAAGGGCTTGTGATCTGGACAGGCTGGGCTGGGTAGGTGGTGGGCAGTCCACTGCGGGACCGTATACTGGGGACTGGCTCCCTGAGGTGCCCGGGCTGGACTCCTCCTCGCCATGAGTAACAATGTCCTCCCCTCCTGCCACACGGACCGTAGCATTAGCCTCTTGCAGGGTCTTGCTCCTGGTGCCGTCTGCCATCTTGGTAACCGACACCGCTGCAACCCTGAGTTTGCACACACCTTGTTATACTTTTAGCCTGACCGTCTAACGTTGGGCTGACCTTAAGACTCCAGCAGTGGAAGTTACCACTGGCAGTCTTTAGTGCCTGGGAGTAGGGGTCCCACAACACTATTATTCTGCAATCCCACCGCTCTGCCACCAATGTGATGAAAGCCGGCCGGTGGGTGCAGCTCTCTGGCGCCCCCTTACCTCTCAGGTCAGTCAAGGTACTGCACCTAGAGAAAGTAGTGCCAGGAAGCTGCAACCAGCGCAGGGAACACGGTAGTGTGTTATCCCTTCAACGTCACTAAACCGTAACGTCACTACACAGCACAACTCGCTAGCGCCCTCTTAGCCTCAGGTCAGTCAAGGAACTGCACCTAGGATAAGCGGTCGCCAGGGAGACTGTCCTGTAACCTACTGGGTATCGGGGCCCTCTGTAGTGAGGGCGGTATATATATCTTCCTTGGCCGCGCCAGGAATATATATATCTGAACCTCCGACCGTCACTACCAGCCTTCCCCAATCCCCAGTTGGTATGCTGCCACCAGTCCCTATTTTAGATATACGCCCAGTCCGTGAATGGGCCTATATCGGGTCAGGAACCAACCCTGGGTAGCGTTTTGGCTTGAGCCGAGCTCACACGGACGTGCGTTCGTTATGCAGAATAAAAGGCAGGCCCACAATTACTTGAGGTAATTGATTATAATAATACACTAGATACACGATATACAACTAAATATACACAGGTATAAGGTCAGGCTAAACTATACAACAATGGAATACAACACACAGAATCACCACAGCATATCAGTTACCGGTTTCTTGATTTTCTTGTGACGCAGGGAGAGGATTCTGCGGTCGCAGGCACGGTTCTTTGTTACAGGCTGAGGCCTACCACCGCATGGTCAAACTGCTCCTCCCCTTGGTGGCCTCAGCTGGTGCTCAGATGTTCAGCACACCACTCTTGGGTCAAAAACTGACTTGTCTCTTGTCTGTCCTGCTATCTTACCTGCCCTGTCCCGCCCACTGCTGGTGAGGTCAGCTGGCTCAGTCTCCACCCTCAGGTCTAACTTCGATCAGAAGCCCAAATTCTATGGAACCCAATAACTTCTTCTGGGATGGTCTCATGATACCCCCAGGGGTTCCCATGGATTCGGGCCGCCGTAACCGACCTTTTGATATCAATTATGATACCATACGGTCCTCAGGAATGGCTCCGCGCTATATCTTGGCTTCCAGAGCACGTACAAACGTCTACCGCGGAGGCTTGTGTGCGCAATGGCTCCGGGACGCCGTGATATTTTTTTATTGGCCCATCCCACGCAACATGCGTGTACTATTCATGTTTCTATATCTTATGCCTCCATGCTTGTGACAGACAAAGAAACTAGTCCTATGGGACAAATGGTCAGGTACAGATAGACGAAGCACCCCCCCTGCTGGCTGTGTTTCCTCTCGAAGTCTTTGAAGCTCCTAGCATTCAAGTGTTAAGTAGGCTTCTTATCTTACAGGAGCCTGGATGGGGGGAAACTATCTAGTTGACGTTTTAACAGAAGGTCCCAAGGGTGGGGGCTGCTGAAGTGTGGCCATCCCTGGATATGATTTATCATTACCAAGATGGCGGCTACAGGTTCATCACAGTAGGACTACCATCTTTTTCAGACCATAAGATGCACTTTTTTCTCCCAAATTTCAAAGGAAAATAGGGTGCGTCTTATGGTCCGAACGTAACTTACCGGTGGTGGTGGAGCGGGATCGCAGGGCCCGCCTTCATTCCCTCCCTCCATCAGGAAGGCAGCGGCAGCAGCAAAAGAGGTGAGGCGGGCCGGTATCTGGCTGGGGGCCGGGGCCTGGCTGTGAGGCAGAGCTGCGTGAGCGGTGTTCCGGTGGTCACAGCCATCTTCCTGAAGCTGTGATCCACAGGAAAATGGCCGCTGGAGTCGGCGCATGTGCTCTGCCACGCCAGATGCTATTTTCCTGTAGATCACAGCTTCAGGAAGAAGCCCGCGGGTACCGGAAGCCGCTCACACCACTCACAGCAAGACACCGGCCCCGGTACCAGGTCCTGGCCCCCAGCCAGGCACTGGCCCCGCAGCATCTCACCTCTTCCGCTGCAGCCGCCGGGTTCCTGAGGGAGGGAACAGAGGGCCCTGCGATCCTGCTTCACCACCACCGCAACTCCCGCTGCTGGAGCACCGGCTTCTCGCATCCAGGGTCCGCAGCATTCCTCCACTTCCTGAAGGACCCTGCCTCCTGTGAACCCCGCTACTCCAGGTAAGATACCTATTCAGACTATAAGACAGACCCTCATCTTATAAAAAATATTTTTATTCCTATTTTCCACCCCAAAATTTGGGGTGTGTCTTATAGTCCGATGTGTCTTACAGTCTGAAAAATAAGGTATATGGGGCCCATTATTCTGTATGGAGAACTATGTGATACCCATTATACTGCATGGAGGACTATCTGGGGCCTATTATACGATATGGATGACTATGTGAGGCCCTTATTCTGCATGGAAGACTATGTGGGGCCATTATTCTGTATGGAGGGCTGTGTGGGGCCATTAGATATGAAGGACTATGTGGGGCCCATTATACTGTATAGAGGACTATGCGGGGCCCATTATACTGTATGGAAAACTATGAGGGGCCGCTATTCTGAATGGAGGATTATGTGGAGCCCATAATACTTCATGGAGGACTATGTGGGGCCCATTACACTGTATGGAGGACTATGTGGGGCCCATTATACTGTATAGAGAACTATGTGAGGCCCATTATACTGTGTGGAGATCACAGTTGGGGCATCATACTCTGTTGAGGTCCCCATACTTTGCCGGGTGGGTACAGAAGGGTCATCATCATGTGTGTGTGTGTGTGTGTGTGTGTAGGAATTCACTGTGTGGGTATTATGCTGTGTTTTGGGGGGCCACTTTGCTTGGCATCACACTTTATGGGGGCAATAAAAGGGCAATGTGGGGGTTTCAATAGGAGGAAAATTACTTTGTAAGCACAGGACATTGTTTTCATAACTATCAAGGATAAAGGCTGGCTAGCGACTTTGTCCAAGTTTTTAATTTTGTCCCTCTTTTATTTGAGTTTGACATCCCTGCATTTAAGGGATGATATTTGCCAATTGGGGCTTTAAAATTATATTGACACCACTGAATAAATGTGTGTACATCACTATAAGACCACATTGTGATTTTAGAAACTTTGATGACTACAGCAATCTCAGAATTCTATGACCCTTTCATTTAGCGGATATGACCTGTTGAAAATGAAGCGCATAGCCAGACATTGGCTTCTGCCAGCAATCCTAATGAATCTCAGTCCTTTCTTGGGAACCTGAAAACCGTATAGGTCTTGATAACAGGGCCCTGTAATGCATCACTGGGTATATAGAGGGGACCCATGCCAGCAAAGCTCTCTCCATTCATTTGGATGGGAGGTATAAGAAATGATGGTAAATTATCAGAACTCTCACGCATAAGAATAGGTGACCATCTCCCTGTGGCGTTGTGACAGGGCCTCGTTCTTGAGATAGATGGGTGTCCTAGCTTTGGAGCCTGCATCGTTTGGACATTTATGGAATGTCTATATAATATGACATAAAAGTTTAAGATGTGAAAGTGAAAAACCTATGACACTCTAAAAGGCGCTTTCATGCTGAACTTGTTTTTTGTGTTGTGCAACATAATTGTGCACATTGTACCAATGCATCATTTGGCTGCACAGATAGAACAGGTGAATCAAGTCAAAACCATTTGTTTCACATGTAAAACTCATATTGTAAATAAAAGGAACATTTTCATGAACATACAAGGCTGTTCTTGACATTTCTGTCTTATTGTCTGTCCCACTTAGTTCACAATATTCTTTACAAGCTGCTAAAGGACAGAAGTAAAAGGCAACTCATGAACGTGTTTTTGGAACACAGTGATATTCTATATAGATAAGAAATTATAAATAGATTCATCAGCAGGCAGACTAAAAACATTAGCATTTAACCCATTCTCTTAGAAGCATTCTGGGTCTCAATGATTAGCTGAATATTTCTAATTTTTTTACATGCACTAATCACACAGATTATTTTTTTCAGGTCGCTAAAGTTATTTTTGCATATTTGTATAAAAGATCAATGCCTTATTCTTATGCTTTAAACATAGCTGTGGGATCACAGAACGATTCATCAATGTACAGAAAATAAACTTCGTTCTATTATACGAGCTGGCAAGTATTCCAAGGGAGGTCCTAGTCCCTTCCGAGTGGATCAGTTCTGCTCACTATATTCCCCCTTGGCATTAATTAATGACTGCATAGTGGTGACAACTCAAGGCCAGGGGGGAGACATGATAGTTCATTCGACACACATACACACTCCCAAGCAACACAAATCCCAAGCAAAGCAACGTCACCCCAACCATTTCTGGAATAAGTATTGGCCTATTTCAAGCATGTGCCACACAAGTTTCTGTAATGACAATGCACATTTTTATCTAAGGGCATGTTGAAAGAATTCCTCCAAACAGAAATGCAGGAGAACAGCGTTCATCTTGCATAAACCCAACAACAAAGCAATAAGTAAATGCACGAATATAAAAACTGTATGCTGGTCACAAAGAGAGAAAGGCACTTACCACAAGCTTTAGCGGCAGTGATGCATATCTCTTCTGCAACATATTCTCCTGGGGGTAACGCAATGTAATCCTTATCAGCAGTGCCCGAAGCATGGTACAGAAAGATGTGAAATCCTGGCTCACTGGGTCTTGAAGCACTTAAATGAGTATCTCCACTTGATTCAACAGTAGGAACTGTGGTTATGTTCATTTCAGTCATTGTGAGGCAAGCCATTACATTACTCCCCAAATAATACCTAGAAGCAAAACCACAACAAAATCAGAAATTAATGCGTTTCTTTGGGGGTAACATCCACCAATTCCTGAATGTCTGTACAGCACGGTCAGAGACGTAGATTCTGCACAGTATCAGCAGTATAGCAAAGACAAAGCATTTTGACTTAGTTCGACATCTCAAGGGTTTTTGAAAAGTTTGAAGTCCAAAAATAACACCGGTAATTGCAGAAAGCGCTGTTTTAAAGCCAAGTGCTGTAGTACTCCTCATTATTTATTAATTTTACTCGCTTATATCGCACCACTGATTTCCACAGCGCTTTACAGACATCATCATCATCACAGTCCCCCACAATCTACATTCCCTATCAGTATGTCTTTGGAATGTGGGAGGAAACCGGAGAACCCGGAGGAAACCCACACAAACACGGGGAGAACATACAACCTCCTTGCAGCAGCTGTCTTTGGTGGGATTTCAACCAAGGACCCCAGAGCAGCAAGACTACAGTGCTAACCAGTGCTGCCTTTATGTGTGCACTGTGTTAAGCCCTCTATATTCATGAGCTGCGACTCCACCAGCCCCAAGCCGCTAATTGACAGCTTTCTCCCTTATGCATAATAGAGATCAGTCGGTCAACAGATGACTGGGGAGCTGGCCTCTAACAAAGACTTTTACTCGTGTTTCCCTTTTTTGATGTATTCTTGGCACAGACACAAACACACTGGGATTCTGCACTTAAAAACATCAATAGGGTTTTTTACATAATTTTTTTCAGGCTCCCCACAAAAACTGGTGTGGAAAAAAAGTGAATAAATTAAAAGCACAATTTAAGAGTATTGTCAACGCCTTCTTGAAGCAGTCAGTTTTCACCTTCCAGGCCACGCCACATTTTTCAATTCTGGCATATCATTTTATGTGGTAATAACTCTAAAATGCTTTTATATATCCCAGTGATTCCGATACTATTTTTTTCTTGACACGTTCTACTTTATGCTAGTGGAAAATCTAAGTTTGATTTGAGTTTCTGAAAAGATTTGAAAGTGAAAGTAAAATGTTGAAAAATTAGCAATTTTTAAAATTAGAATATTTATGGCATTAAAACAGATAGTCAAGCTATACAAAATAGTTGTGAAATAACATTTACCATATGTCCAGTTAACACCAGCATCATTTTTTAAATAAATGTCCTTCTATTTTGCTAGGATGCTAGAATACTTAAAAGTTTAACAGCAATTTTTCATTATTTACGGGGGTGCTTTATTAAAAACTAATAATAAAATTGGAAAAAAATGACCACCAGAACCACCACTTGCGTTCTATTTTTTTATTTGAAAACAGTTAAAGATATTGTGTATTCAGGTCTGCCACTAGCAACAAAAATTCTGGAAAAATATGACAAATACTGCTAAATACGGAGTAAGTCCTCAAGGAAAAAAACATGGCAGTGAGCAAGCAGGGTATAAAAACTCAGCAGCAGAAGCATACTACGGGGCCATAGGGACTCCGTGTGTCTCCATCCTATGCTTCATCAGCTGCAGCATGTGGGAGACATTCACGTCTAGATGCAATGCTTCTATGGTAGAATTGCTCCATAATACAGGGGAAAATAAATAATGACAATTTTTTTATCCTATTTGCTTTCATAAAAAAAAAGTCTAAGTTTGAAATTGGAGGCATTACTGCTTACCTGGAGTAGATAAAAATGTACAGACTTCACATCAGTTTTAAAAACATATATAAATATAATATAAATTAATTAATATAATTAATTTGTTGAAGTGTGTAAAAAGAAAGACATGTCCTGCATATGGAGGTGCATTAACCCCTTCCGGAAATGGGTAAATTTCAGTTTTCGTTTTTTCCTCCCCTTCATCCAAGAGCCATAACTTTTTTTTTCCTGTTTACATAGACGTACATTTGAAGAACACCATTCATTTTACCACAGTTTACTGGAAAACAGGAAAAACAAAATTCCACGTGCAGCAAAATTGCATAAAAAAAATGGAATTCTGACATTGTAAAAAACAATTCCCCCCCAAAAAAGTACATTTTGTTGTAAAAAGTGACATAGCAGTAGGACTCTTCATTAGTACAATTACGACGATGCCAAACTTGTCCAGTTTTTGTATTATTTCAGTATTGAAAAAAAAAATAATCAGAAATTTGTACACAAAAATACATTTTGATTGTGCTGCCATTTTCCAAGTCCCATAACTTTCACTTTTTGGTTTATAGAGCTCTGTGAGGGCTTTTTTTTGCGGGATGGGACAACCTTTTTAGGGATACCATATTGGGATTGTTATGACGCTTATGACAGCATTTTTTGCGGTATTGTGGCAAAAAAAAAAAAAAAACTTCTGTTTATCAAATCACTTACCGTAATTATTTTTATAATTTTGATAAGTCTGACTTTTGTGGACGCTGCAATACCACGTGTATTTTTTTTATTATTATGATCTTTAATGGGAGAACAGGAGGGTGATTTGAACTTATGTTTTTTGTTAGTTTTTTTTCATACTTTTTACAATTTTTTTTTTTTTTCATAGTTACATATACTTACATAGGTTAAAAAAAAAGACTCGGGTCCATCAAGCTCAACCTTTCTACATTGTAACTGTATTTACTAGCCCCCTTAGAGAACTTGGGAGTCCGAGATTGTCTGATCGCTTGTACTATAGTCCAGTTGCATATAGTAAAAGTCAGTCTCCTTTGAAGCCCGGCTACAGGCTGGTTTCAAAGGAGCTCCGTGATGACAGGCAACAGACCCCCACCTGTCATAGCTATCCATCAGCGCCCTGCAATTGCGCCACGATGGGCAAATAGAATAAAGTGCTCCCATGCCAGCGAGCTGTTAATGCCACTATCAGAGTTTGAGAGTGGCATTTATCAGGTTAACAGTAGCGGGCAGAGCTCTGCTCCATCCGCGGTTGTTAGAGGCAGGTCCTGGCTCCACATGCCATAGAGGCATCCTCTCCTGTCTCTTTGAACCCTGATCCATATCCATGGGGGGGACCTTAGACTGGTCTCGCCCGTTCCACTACAAGTGCCGCCAATGCACCTTACATTTGATACTATTGGAATCTCTGATCATATACGGGCTGTCGCTTGAGTCCTGTTGAGCCGCAATCTATCTTTATATATACATATTTTCATTTATGCATACTTGAAATGATCTTTAGTGTATAAACTGAAGAAGGTCGTAGAGACCTAAATGTTGATGAATTGTATATACACGATACTGTAATTACTAATAAATCTCTGCATATGAGTGCAGGATTCTATTGAATTTTTATACTGAACGGAGTGGGATCCTATCCGTGCACCATACTTTAAAGGAGTGCCGTTCTTCCCTCTATAAATTCTATGTCACAGCCGTTATCTGCCGGGTATGGGTCAGGCTGATGTACAGTGAATGTCGGTAAGGGGTTAAGGCAAGGCACCTCTACAAAGCCAATTTCAACTCTTTTACTAATATAATATAATATATATATTAGTACAGACCAAAAGTTTGGACACACCTTCTCATTTAAAGATTTTTCTGTATTTTCATGACTATGAAAATTGTACATTCACACTGAACGCATCAAAACTATGAATCACATGTGGAATTATATACTTAACAAAAAAGTGTGAAACTACTGAAAATAGGTCTTATATTCTAGGTTCTTCAAAGTAGCCACCTTTTGCTTTGATGACTGCTTTGCACACTCTTGGCATTCTCTTGATGAGCTTCAAGAGGTTGTCACCGGAAATGGTCTTCCAACAATCTCGAAGGAGTTCATAGAGATGCTTAGCACTTGTTGGCCCTTTTGCCTTCACTCTGCGGTCCAGCTCACCCCAAACCATCTTGATTGGGTTCAGGTCTGGTGACTGTGGAGGCCAGGTCATCTGGCGTAGCACCCCATCACTCTCATTCTTGGTCAAATAGCCCTTACACAGCCTGGAGGTGTGTTTGGGGTCATTGTCCTGTTGAAAAATAAATGATGGTCCAACTAAACGCCAACCGGATGGAATAGCATGCCGCTGCAAGATGCTGTGGTAGCCATGCTGGCTCAGTATGCCTTCAATTTTGAATAAATCCCCAACAGTGTCACCAGCAAAGCACCCCCACACCATCACACCTCCTCCTCCATGCTTCACGGTGGGAACCAGGCATGTAGAGTCCATCCGTTCACCTTTTCTGCATCGCACAAAGACACAGTGGTTGGAACCAAAGATCTCAAATTTGAACTCATCAGACCAAAGCACAGATTTCCACTGGTCTAATGTCCATTCCTTGTGTTCTTTAGCCCAAACAAGTCTCTTCTGCTTGTTGCCTGTCCTTAGCAGTGGTTTCCTAGCAGCTATTTTACCATGAAGGCCTGCTGCACAAAGTCTCATCTTAACAGTTGTTGAAGAGATCTGCTAGAACTCTGTGTGGCATTGACCTGGTCTCTAATCTGAGCTGCTGTTAACCTGCGATTTCTGAGTCTGGTGACTCGGATAAACTTATCCTCAGAAGCAGAGGTGACTCTTGGTCTTCCTTTCCTGGGGCAGTCCTCATGTGAGCCAGTTTCTTTGTAGCGCTTGATGGTTTTTGCAACTGCACTTGGGGACACTTTCAAAGTTTGCCCAATTTTTCGGACTGACTGACCTTCATTTCTTAAAGTAATGATGGCCACTCGTTTTTCTTTACTTTGAATTTGTATTAAGGCAAGAAAAAAGCAGCTAACAGTCTTTTCAGTAGGACTATCAGCTGTGTATCCACCTGACTTCTGTACAACACAACTGATGGTCCCAACCCCATTTATAAGTAGTGTTGAGCCACCCCCATAGAGTACGGGTTCGGTTCGTCGAACACCTTAGAACACTGTCAAACACCGTTAAAACCAATGGCAGGCAAACAAAAACACATAGAAACACATAGAAAACACCTTCAAAGGTGTCCAAAGCTGACAAACTGCTCAGAAGACACTCTCTTTAAAAAAAACGGCCGGCAATTCAACAGCGGCATACACCGGTACCCGACAATTTAGACAAGAAGGAATAGAGCATCACACATAGATTAGATAGATAGAAACATGTCAGTCACATATATAAGTACAGTGATAGTGTTGATTACTGTACTTGTCATTTAGTGTTAAAATAAAGGATTAAAAAAAAAATTGGCGTGGAGTTCCCCGTAATTTTAGTTTCTAGCGGAGGTTAAGCAGACGGCTGGGGCAGATGTTTGAAGCCTGGGAAGGGGTAATACCCATGGAGCTTCCCAGGCTACTAATATCAGCCCCCAGCTGAATACCTAGCCTTTACTAGCTATTAAAATGGGGGACCCCCAAAAAAAATGACGTGAAACTTGCCTAATGGATGTACCGTATATACTCGAGTATAAGTAGAGTTTTTCAGCACATTTTTTGTGCTGAAAAAGCCTCCCTCAGCTTATACTCGGTTATATACCCGAGTATATATAGATTCCGTTGGTGGATAGTGAAGGGGGGTTGCGGAGGAGCGGGGCACACGCAGTAGCCGCTGTTGCATCTACCACGTGTGCCCGCTGTTAAAAGGGAAATTAATATTCCCTCTTCATTTCAATATTCATTCTCTTTAGTAGCAGGCACGGAGGAGCACTGACCCGCAGGTCCTGCTGACTGTGCCAGCTACTAAAGAAAATGTGTATTCACTGTTCTCCATGCCCATAGTCCTGGCGTGGAGTGGAGTGAATATGCCGGCAGCAACTCACAGCAGCGTCAGAGCGCATGCCTGTGACGCCATGCGCTCTCAGATGCTTACATGAGCTGCAGCAGGAGAACAGGACGCAGCGCTGGAGCAGAGGTGAGGAAGGAAGGTGGGTATAAGTGTTTATTTTTTATGTGTGCAGTGAAGGAGCGATGAGGAGGCCATACATACCAGGATTGGGTGATGAGGAGGCCATGCAAACCAGGATTGGGGGATGAGGAGGCCATGCATACCAGGATTGGGGGATGAGGAGGCCATGCATAACAGGATTGGGGGATGAGGAGGCCATACATACCAGGATTGGGGGATGAGGAGGCCATACATACCAGGATTGGGGGATGAGGAGGCCATACATACCAGGATTGGGGGATGAGGAGGCCATACATACCAGGATTGGGGGATGAGGAGGCCATACATACCAGGATTGGGGGATGAGGAGGCCATACATACCAGGATTGGGGGATGAGGAGGCCATACATACCAGGATTGGGGGATGAGGGGTCCTATGCATGCCAGGATTGGGAGATGAGGGGTCCTATGCATGCCAGGATTGGGGGATGAGTAGGTCCTATGCATACCAGGATTGGGGGATGAGTAGGTCCTATGCATGCCAGGATTGGAGGGATGAGGGGACCATGCATACCAGGATTGGGGGGATGAGGGGACCATGCATACCAGGATTGGGGGGTGGGGTGAGGGGTCCTATGCATAGCAGGATTGGGGGATGAGGGGTCCTATGCATAGCAGGATTGGGGGATGAGGGGTCCTATGCATAGCAGGATTGGGGGATGAGGGGTCCTATGCATACCAGGATTGGGGGATGAGGGGTCCTATGCATACCAGGATTGCGGGATGAGGTGACCTATGCATACCAGGATTGCGGGATGAGGTGACCTATGCATACCAGGATTGGGGATGAGGGGACCATGCATACCAGGATTGGGGATGAGGGGACCATGCATACCAGGATTGGGGATGAGGAGACCATGCATACCAGGATTGGGGATGAGGGGACCATGCATACCAGGATTGGGGGATGAGGGAACCATGCATACCAGGATTGGAGGGATGAGGGGACCATGCATACCAGGATTGGGGGATGAGGGGACCATGCATACCAGGATTGGGGATGAGGGGACCATGCATACCAGGATTGGGGATGAGGGGACCATGCATACCAGGATTGGGGATGAGGGGACCATGCATACCAGGATTGGGGATGAGGGGACCATGCATACCAGGATTGGTGATGAGGGGACCATGCATACCAGGATTGGGGATGAGGGGACCATGCATACCAGGATTGGGGATGAGGAGACCATGCATACCAGGATTGGGGATGAGGGGACCATGCATACCAGGATTGGGGGATGAGGGAACCATGCATACCAGGATTGGAGGGATGAGGGGACCATGCATACCAGGATTGGGGGATGAGGGGACCATGCATACCAGGATTGGGGATGAGGGGACCATGCATACCAGGATTGGGGATGAGGGGACCATGCATACCAGGATTGGGGATGAGGGGTGCCATGCATACCAGGATTGGGGATGAGGGGACCATGCATACCAGGATTGGGGATGAGGGAACCATGCATACCAGGATTGGGGGATGAGGGAACCATGCATACCAGGATTGGGGGATGAGGGGACCATGCATACCAGGATTGGGGGATGAGGGGACCATGCATACCAGGATTGGGGATGAGGGGACCATGCATACCAGGATTGGGGATGAGGAGGCCATGAATACCAGGATTGGAGATGAGTGGGCAATACTTAGCAGGATGGGGAAATTTACCAGTAGCTGCTGCATTTCCCACCATAGGCTTATACTCGAGTCAATATGTTTTCCCAGTTTTTTGTGGTAAAATTTGGTACCTCGGCTTATACTCTAGTATATACGGTATTAAGAAGCCATATTATGGCTGTATGGAAGAGGACCAGGTGTGCATGTTTGTGAAGAGATTGTGTACATTGTGACCATACACTAAATGATGACCCCTATATTAGAGAAAACTGCCTTTTCACAATTTGAGCTAGCCCGTATAGAAATTAGATATAAGACCCCAGAGTACAGCACAAAATTACCAATTAACCAAGTTTTCCATTTCAGTATTAATCCACATTACAATGGGAAAATTGAGTGACTTTGAATGAGGCAGTGTGGTCGGTGATCGAAAAGGCAGGCCAAGTATTACAAAAACTGACAACCTTGTGAGATTTTCTCTTGCAATGGATTTAAAAAAAACAGAGAACGGCATTATTGAGCATAAATAAGACAGCAAATGAGGATCGAAAACAAATAACAGACAAAAGGGGGATGATGTCAAAAGAATCATTCTGGCGAACAGGTGGTTTACAGTCAGGTAAATTGCAGAAAAATTTCAATGGTGGCGCTCCACCTCGTGTGTCCGAACACATGACTTACAGTGGCATGTACAAGTTTGGGCACCCCTGGTCAAAATTACTGTTATTGTGAACAGTTAAAAGGGGTACTTCCATCTCCAAGATCCTATCCCAATATGTAGCAGGTGTAATATTATTATTATATTATATTATTATTAGCAAATACATCCAAATAGGAATGTAGTATAGCTTTCCTGATTCGCTATGTCTCTTTCTTCATGTGCAGGGCATTGCAGGACCTTAAGTATCCATGGTTACGCCCATTAGCAACTAGCTGTCACTATATCAGTGGTCGTAACCATGGATACCTAAAGGTCCTGCAATGCCCTGCACATGAAGAAAGACGCATGGCCAATCAGAAGAACTATACTATATTTCTAATTTGAGGTATTTGCTAATATTAATATTATACCTACTACATATTGGGATAGGATCTTGGACCTAAAGTTAAAGATGACACATTTCCTTTGTATTTTAGGTAAAAAAAAATGCAAAAAATTAATCTTTTCATTTTAAGAATTAGAAAAAGCAAAAGAGACCGATGCAAAAGTTTGGGCACCCTGCATGGTTAGTACCTAAAACCTATATGTAAAGGCACTCCTGACAAACATAAGATCCTGCATCAAACATAGAGCATCACAGCCAGAATCAAAAGCACAGTTTATTGAACGACACAGAGTACATAACAAACATTTAAAAAATTATTAAAAAGGAGATATAAAACAGAAATGGATGCCACACTGGATGCCTCAAAGTGCATATAGCATATATATCTGCCCCAATCAGACAAGTTCATGTGTTACATATAGAAGTTGAAATAAATCAAATATCCCAAGAATATATACAATTGAAACTAGAAGTTTACATAAATTATATAAAAATACACATATGCATGTTTTTCTCAATATCTGACATGAAATCAGAATAAACCTTTCGTGCGAGAGAGAGCGCAAGAGAGAGCGCAAGAGAGAGCGCAAGAGAGAGCGCAAGAGAGAGCGCAAGAGAGAGCGCAAGAGAGCGCAAGAGAGAGCGCAAGAGAGAGCGCAAGAGAGAGCGCAAGAGAGAGCGCAAGAGCTTTGAAGCATTTTTTATTACTTACTGCAAAGTCAAAAGTTGACATACATTTCATTAGTATTTGGTACAATTGCTGAATGATTTGGGTCAGACGTTTGGGATATCCTTTCACAAGCTTCTCACAATAGTTGGTCGGAATTTGGGTCCATTCCTCCTGACAAAACTGGTGTAACTGATCCAGGTTTGTAGGTCGCCTTGCTCGCACCTGCCTTTTCAGCGTTGCCCATAAATTTTCAATAGGATTGAGATCAGGGCTTTGTGATGGCCACTACAAAACATTGACTTTGTTATCCTTAAGCCACTTTATTACCATTTTGGCAGCATGCTTTGGGTCATTGTCCATTTGGAAGACCCATTTCCACCCAAGCTTTAACTTCCTGGCTGATGTCTTGAAATGTTGCTTCAGTATTGCCACAATATTCTTTTCTCATGATGCCATCTATTTTTGCACCTATCCAAGCGGTTCTTCCTGCATTACTTGGACCCGCAGAAGCGCTTGGATAGGCGCGAAACGGCTGTTGTCCTGATCCATCTCCCCGCTCCCCCTGCTTTTTTCAATAGGATTGTCCCACCACATGGAATAAAAGACATTACTTTTTAAACAGATGGTGAGTGTTGGTTTTTCTATTTTTTCTACTTGTTTATTCCATCTATGAATTTTTCTCTTGCACCACCATGTTAAAAATTGCGAAGTTATGTTCTTAAATAACAGGTGATTTTGTAACTGATGATGGGTTGGTGCAGTTTTCTTTCATAAATTACATTTCTGTTTTATATCTCCTTTTTAATATTTTTTTTAATGTTTGTTATGTACTGTGTGTCATTCAATAAACTGATTGTGCTTTTGCTACAAGTTTGAAGTAGGATCTTATCATTAGTACCTAGTAGCACCCCCTTTTGAAAGAATCACTACTTGTAAATGCTTTTTGTAGCCAGCCAAGAGTCTTTCCATTCTTGTTTCAGGGATTTTCATCTATTCTTCCTTGCAAAAATTCTTCCAGTTCTGTAGGATTCCTGGGTCGTCTTCCATGCACTGCTATTTTGAGGTCTGGCCACAGATTTTCAATGATGTTCAGATCAGGGGACTGTGAGTGCCATTGTAAAACCTTCAGCTTGTGCCTTTTGAGGTAGTACATTGTGGATTTTGACAAGCATTTAGGATCAATATGTAGAAGCCATTCTCTTTTCAATCTTAACTTTTTTTTTTTTTTTTTTACAGATTGTGTTATGTTTGCATCAATAATTTGTTGAAATTTCATTGAATCCATTCTTCCCATTAACTGTGAAATGTTCCCTGTGCCATTGGCTGCTACACAACCCCAAAGCATGACTGATCCACCCCCATGCGTAATGGTTGGAGACATGTTTTTTTCCTGAAATTCTGTGCCCTTTTTTCTCCACACATACCTTGATCATTGTGGCCAAAGAGTTCTATTTTAACCTCACTGGTCCACAGGATTTGTTTCCAAAATGCATCAGGCTTGTTTATAAGTTCTTTTGCATACTTCTGAATTTTATGGTGAGGACGCAGGAGAGATTTTCTTCTGAAACTCTTCCATGAAGGCCATATTTGTGCAGGTATCTCTGAACAGTAGAAGAATGTACCATAAACCCAGATTCAGCTTAATCTTTCTGAAGGTCTTTTACAGTGAAGCAGGGGGGTCTGATTTGACTCTCTAGCAATCCTACGAGCATCTCTCACTGAAATTTTGCTTGGTCTTCCAGACCTTATCTTGACCTCCACTGTTCCTGTTAACTACCATTTCTTAATTACATTACAAGTCAGGAAAGGGCAACTTGAAAATACTTTGCCATCTTCTTATAGCCTTCTCCTGCTTTGCGGGCCTCCACCATTTTCACTTTCAGAGTGCTAGCCAGCTGCTTAGAAGAACCCATGGTTGCTGTTTGGCACAAGGTTAGAGAAAGCTGGGTTTTTATAAAGCTGTGAAATTTGCATTACCTGGCCTTTCCTAATGATGATAATGAACAAGCCATAACCATAAGGGTACGTTCACACATGTTGGGTTTTTTCAGCGTCACAAATCTGCAGCAAAACCCAACTCTGGCAGGAAATCAGGTGCGTCAAAAACCCACGTTTTCAAACAGGACAGGAAATCCGTTTGGACAGAAGAGCTAGTTATCCCTTGATGGTAGCAGTTTAGCCTACTTTTTGCAAATTCACACTAGTGTCATTCTGACAAAGTTTTATAATAAAATGAAACTTTTACTAATTATATAAGTGAATTCAAGATTTAGGCAATTAGTTGTTCGGTTTGGGCACATTGAAACGTTATGATAATTCTATCCTACCATTAATTGGGTCCACTCCTGTCTTGACTAACCTATAGCAGAAGGCACCATCAGCAGGGCTTGTGGATTAGTTCCAGTAAAATGACAGCGAGTTTTTCTTGCTTCCCTGGCCCTTACACTTCCCAGATCTTAATCCCATAGAACATCTCTGAGCCAAAGTAGAACAGGCTGTTCAGTTCATGTCAGCACTTCATCTAAATTGCAGTAATTACTATGCTGTGCCCAACCTCTAGTGGAATCTATGTTCCAACAAACTGCAGCAGTTCTGAAGTCCAAAGGAGGTCCAACGCACTACATGCTGGGTGTCTATAAAGAAAAACTCAGTGCATATGTCAGAATTATGTAGGGCCCCCATTTACTAAACAAATGAAGGCCTGTAATAGAGTGAAATAGAAAGACCATTTCTATATTTTTCCCTTAACATTTGAAAACCAGAATTGTTGGTTTGTATTACTTGCAAACTAAATGTTTGTGGGCTTTGCAGTATGAATTATAAAATGCTCTGTGTTATTAAAGCCAGCATGTTCATAGGTCATAATGGTAACATCAAGATATACATACAAGCCAAAGCAAGCAGCACACATCAATATTGGCATTACTGCCAAAGTCCGGAACCACTATGAGGCCAGTCTACATTCATAGCTTGGCAATCAACTTCTACATAGTGAAGAGAATTTCTTAAACATGGAAAAATACTTGCATCTGCTCAGTAGCGCATGGAAAAGTACAGATTTAAACACATGCACGCAAGATACCCATTTCCTTTGCAAATTACCAGATAAAGGTGGCATACAATGTGCCAGCTCAAGAAAAGTAACTTTTTAAACAGGAAATCAGGATTCAAAAGGTAAAAAGACAGGACTGGTTGTCTCTTAGGCCACAAAGCCACAGCAACATATTGTTTGCAGTACATTGCAATGTGATTTCATAACGGCAACACATCACTGATCAAGTATAAAAAGTGCTAAATCATCGGAAACTAGAGCAATCTTCACTTCTTTTTACCCAAACTTGATGCCCCTTATCTGTAAATCCGTATGACATATCTTACCAGTGATTCAATTGCCAAATTAAAAGAGAACATATCACCATCAAAATCCCGTCCAATCTGCAGGTGGCGTGTTATAGAGCAGGAGGAGCTGAGTAGATTGATATTTAGTT
This sequence comes from Phyllobates terribilis, assembly GCF_046119375.1. Taxonomy (NCBI): domain Eukaryota; kingdom Metazoa; phylum Chordata; class Amphibia; order Anura; family Dendrobatidae; genus Phyllobates; species Phyllobates terribilis. Next base: position 160,286,393 of record NW_027362761.1, read on the forward strand.
TCCCAATATAAACTAAAGCCACAACCTTTAACACTTCTTATACAGCAGTCCAGTAATCTGTATATAAGCCCCAAACTTTCCGTGCATATCCAAAAAAATACCTTTTCTAATTCTCCAGTGCAGTTTGCTAATTGGTGCAATCCGGTCCTATTGGAGTTACTGGTATTTAGCCGGCGCTTCCCCTATTCCCGCAAATACATCCTCCTGCCGTGATTGATATAAATGGCAAGTCCAACGTCATCCACATAGCGCTGCAAATCTTTGGTTATTTGTCCGTTTATACTCTTAACATGTCATTTACAATACTTTTAAATATTCAAACAATCTTAGGATATTAATAGTTTTCTTTTGTTTACAGCTCATTGTCTAGGAGAATGACCACCACTGTTGTCTAGCTTTTAACTAGCTGGCAGGTATAAGGAGCCAACAGAGTAGTTCAGCGATCACAGCCAGCTTCAAATCAGTGCATACAAGCTCATTAAAAAAAAAAAGCTTGGAAGCACTGTGCATGTTCAGCCGCTGCTACTAGGCTGTAGTGGTTTACGAACACTATCAGACAATTCTCATCTATGAATAAGAGAATATCCCTTTAGTGGTAGATCCATGTAATCCCAAAGCAGGGCAATGTATATATTTTTGTTAAGTGTGAGGACCTTAGAAAATGTAAGTGAGGCACAGTTACCAAAAAAAAAACACTAAGTGAGGAGTAAGAGGAATCATAAAAGGGTATCCACAAACTTCCCATAGGGCTGCAACACAAGCAAAAATGTAAAGAATTCATAGCAAAAGAGTGGATAGGCTTCATGGAAAAAATATTGAATATAAAAATCAACCAATCCGGTTCTTGAAAACTTGAGCTTTTTTAAGAAGGAATATTAACAACAAATATATTAAATTTGTTAGGTTTTCCGGGATTTGCATTATTTTTGCGTATGGGCTAAGAACTTACAGGTAGGTAGTCGCTAACTACCTGCCTTTTTTGGCCCGGCGCTAATCTCTGTTGGCTCAGAGTGGTCACAGACTGCTCCTGCCAGTGAGTCATAATCTTTCGCTGACATCGCGTCGTCAGAGCAGCGCCTTCTCTTCCACTCTACTCTGTTGATGGGGCATCTCTGCTGATGTTATGCGGACTCAGAAAAAAACTGACAGCACTTCCAATGCAAGAAATAGGTGTGAACAGGTGCTTACTAGGAGAAGCTACCTCCATATACAATTAACAAAGAAAAAAAATAGCACTCTGCAACGCTATGTATGTAAATATGAAGTATGAAATATAAATAGCATTACTGCTGTAGAGAATAGAAATAAATGAAAACATTTTTGAAAAATTTTCTATTCTCTACAGCAGTAATGCTATTTATAATTCATACTTCATATTTACATACATAGCGTTGCAGAGTGCTATTTTTTTCTTTGTTAATTGTATACAGAGGTAGCTTCTCCTAGTAAGCACCTGTTCACACCTATTTCTTGTATTGGAAGTGCTGTCAGTTTTTTCTGTTTCTATGTTTAAGCTTTGACTGAGCACTCCGCCTCTATGTGGTTTTAATTGCAGTAGGATCTTACTTTCCCACATATAAGCAGAAGGATGTCCCTTAGAGAGGTATTCACATTGGTAGGGTCCTGACATTGAGAAACGCCTTATCGCGGCTACCAGGTACACATGAATTGGCCAATTTATGCGCTAACATTTCTCATTTATTTCTATTTTCTACAGCAGTAATACTATTCATATTTCATACTTCATATTTACATACTTAGCGTTGCAGAGTGCTACTTTATTTGTTAGACGTTATGCTGACTGACAGCAGGCTCACCGTTGTCTAACTACAGAGAGCTGGCTGTCAATCAGCATAACGTCTGCAGTGACCTCCCAATCCACTGAGCAGAAGAGAAAGAGCTACTCTGTTGCCTTGAAGCGAAGCAGTAGACTGCCAGCTGAGCCGGGAGAGATCGTACCCGTGCACAACAGGCATTTAATTAGCGACTACCTGCCTGTTAGTGCTTAGCCCCATATACAAAAATAATAAAAGTCCTGGATAACCTCGTTAAAGTAACTTATACAAAGCCAAGAAGGATTTGGTTTTCAATTAGGGTCTTCTTCCCTTCCAACACAATAGAAAGAATTCAGTACTCATTTATCATTTGCCAATTTGAGGAGATTATTTTTACACAACCAACGATACAAAATGTGATGTTTTGCTCAAGGTACAAATCAATGCATACAAGCTCAATAAAAATAAAAAAAAAGCTTGTAAGGCAGAGTTTCTTCTAATGTGCACACTGCTCTCTTGAATTATAGGGCATATTCTAATGCAGAGAACAAGACAGAGAGCAAAGAGATGAGCAACATCAATATATCATGAAATTATCAGATATGGGCAAAAAAAAAAAATTCTTGTTGGGGAATAAATCAGGCAGAATGCTCTCAAACCAAATTAAGTCATGGAAAGGCCAAAATATAAATATATAGCAGCAATGAGAAATTAAAAAGGAGTCGTAGTGAGATAATAATGGAATAAATCAAACTGTATCCTCCTATTACCAGATATCACATGGGGAAATTACATTGTTTTTAAAAAACATTGGCTTATTAAGGCTAATTTTAAATTACATCAATATTGGAGTAGTATTGTACATCTTTCACACAACCAGTAACAGTACAAAAACTAGCTGATATGGTCAAAAAGACCCCAAAACAGATAGTGCCAGGGCTAGATGGGTACAAGGCAGAAGTTTAGAACTTGATGCAGGCTTTCACATCAAGCCCACATCTTTCCCGACAGATGATGGCTCATTTAATCAGCCATCATGAGCCTTTAACAGCGGCGAGTAAAGCAGAGTTCTGCCCTCAGCTGTTAACTTGTTAAATGCCGCTGTCAATCTCTTAACCGTAGCATTCAATACGTGCCAGCAGGGGGGCACATCATTCTACACCCGAGTGAAGCAGATGGGTTGCTATGACAGCTGGAGGGTCTACCGAAGACCTCTGTGGTTGTCATGTCATGACTATTCTCCTGTGAAAGCTAGCCTGTAGCTGGTGTTCATAGGAGATCGTGATTTTCTCTATAGAATGCTGACGCACTGCTATGTACAGTACAAGCGATCAGACGATCGGAGCTTCAAGTCCCCTAAAGGGATTATTAAATACAGTAAAAAGTTTTTTTTGTTTTGTTTTTTAACACAAATTAAAAACAAAATTCAGAAGTCCAAATCAACCCCCTTTTTCCCCATGAAAAATAAAACAATAAAAAAATACACATTTGGTATCGCTGCAGTCGTAAAAGTCTGATCTATTAAACTATAAAGTAAATTAATTTGATCGGTAAATGGCGTAATGAGAAAAAAAATATATATATAAATGCCAGAATTATGCTTTCTTGGCCGCCGCGACATTGCAATAAAAGGCGAACAAAACATTGCATCTACCCCAAAATCAGCCATGTTCACTTTCAAACAAGAGACTGTGTATGTTTATGGAAGTGCGAGTTGAGTTAAAGGGAACCTGTCAGCTGAGTCAGGCCACCCAAACCACAGGCAGCATTAATCTGAGCCCTGCAGCATGAATGCAGCATTGTATAATTTTCTATTAAACGCTTCTTCGTTTCAAAGAAAGCATAGTTTAAAAATCCGTCCAGGAATTATAGCCAGAGACCTGACTAGTACGGCACTGCCCCCAGACTGCCCTAGGAGATCGACAGGTCCAGTGTTTGTGCATAGGGAGAGGCCTGTCAATCCCCTGGAGCAGAGTGAAGAGAAGCCGACTGGAACGTCAAACTATATTTTCTCTGAAACATTCTAGCTATATAAAATATTCCGTTGTACTTATCAGGTATGGCATAGAAATAATAAGAAAAAAAGAGACATAAAATTATAATTGTTCATAAATAGCTAAAAATGGGTATAAGTAAAAAGTACATGAAAAACAAAAACACAGTCAAGATCTGCCCGACAATGTTGTGCATTTCACAATCATCACCTTGTCAAGTAAAAAAATAAAATACAAATAAATTATTGAATAGCAATAAAAAAAAGAAATACCTATGCTGTGGTGATGTAGCCAGTCTCAGTCTAAAGGTCCTTTTGTTTCTTATGGTAATTGTAAAAATACCCAGACATCTTATCAATAGCTAATTTACTCTTTTACTATGACAATGTTTGTTATTTGTCAGCTGGAAAGCAGCCACATAATGATTCCAAACTGATAAAGAAAAACGTTAACCTGCACAGATTTTATTCCAGCATCATGTCTCCATGCTCCTTACTGCTCACGTTAGATGTGACATCCCACATACCCGACATGACCGCTTCCGCCAATCACTGGACTCAATGGTCTTGTGCAGTATATTGCTGAGGCCAGTGATGGTCTGCAGTGGTTATGTGGCACATTAGGTAGTTGATGGCTGCAGCTAAGCTAAACAGAAGACCAGTGGAAGGCATCAAAGATAAAGATCTGGAACACTGAGTAATGGGTCAGTATATATTATATTACTTAAGAGCTTATGCATAAATGTAGAAAATCCAGCTGAAGCTTACCATAAACATACATCCAGGATCACATAGAAGAATTATGGGTCAGTATTTTTCACCAGTATTTGTAAGCCAAAACAATTGTGCAACCACAACAAAGGCCTTACAAAAATACCCCACTAAACAAAATAAATCCTATGAGGCAGGGCTGTGGAGTCGGTAAGCCAAACCTCTGACACCGACCCCACCTCCACGACTCCCTCATACATGGCTCATGTTTAGTGATAAATTTACTGTAGCACAGATTCATCTCAGCTAAAAGTCTAGACCCTTAGATCAGGAATAGGACAGACATTTATAGGACATTTCATAACTTTCCCAAATTCTTATGAAAAAATATTCCCCACAAACTGCATTGAACTACTGTACCCAATTTATTATATATTTTAGGAGTTGGAGTCGGTCCATTTTATACAGACTCCAATTTCGACTCCACCAAAATGGACACCGCCTCCGACTCCACATCCCTGCTATTAGGGCAGGTTTTTTTGTGTATCTAATCTGTAATGGTGCCTATATAAACACCACCTGCCAACATTATCTCAACCTTGGGCACACTTGGACAGCAATGCAGACAAAAGGTAAACAACGAATTAGACAATTACATAGTTAGACTTGTTAAGGTGGGGGCAGGGAACTAAACTTTTATCTATGAATATAAAAGACGACAACATAAAAAACATTTATAATTTATTTATTCAAAAGGAAGTTCAAAGGTCTGCATGTGAAAAAAAGCCTGCGACATCAAAATTTTGAACTTTTGTTCAAAAAGATAAAAACCTAAAGCACTGAAGAATGCGGTTAAGAATTGCCAGCCCACAGATACACAGATCAGAAATAGGATTAAAAAAAATAAAATCACGTACTTACAGTGACTGCATGGGCTCAAATTTTTGCTCCTTTTTATTGTTGCTTTTTTTTTCTGCAGCCAAAACCTGATCTCTTGGCAGTAAAGAAAAACTGCAGACAAAAAGCAGGTTTTGCTTGTTTCTTTTTTTGCTGCATTTTTCAGGATCCCAAAGTTTGACTTTGCTTCCATCATACAAGCATGAACAATGCAAGGTGTTAGGGCACCTATGCAAGACATATGTGAAATCATAAAACATTTTTTGGGGAAAAAAGGGCAAATTGATCAAATTATTTAGTGGAAAAAGATTTTTAAATCTGAAAAAATAGTGACCATTCTGAACAAAAAAGTTTAGGGGGGCTTAAATGTAATTTCAGGAAAACTTCTGTGCCAGCCTCTAGCTCCTCCATTCCCCACACAACTATATGTAAAAGTCTGGAAAGAGAAAAAAATGTATATGATGATATCCTCCGTTTCTGCACGGACTGAAACTTGTATCGGCCACAAGAAATCCAAGCAAGGGGGGAAAAAAATAAAAAAAAAAAAGTATAGAGTCCAGCACCATACCTTGGAAAAAATTACAAAAAAAAGTTCTTACTCATAGTAGGCATGCATCTGATACAGCGCTTTTTTTATAATATGAATTTTTAATCCATTTTTGTAATACTGCTGTCACGTGACAGCTGCAACTAATCAGCGTCTGCTAATCGGCTGCAGCCCTTCAATATTCTGTTGTCTGCACAGACTGAATAGTGAAGGCAGCAGATCTTTAGCAGCCAATGAGTGTTGTATCAACTGACTGCTGCAACCAATGTCAAGTAATGTGCGGAGAATAGCAATGCCGACAATGCAGGAATGGTGCTGCTGCGGGAGGGGAGTACTGTTTATTTTATTTGAGGCAGGAGTAAAGGTGTACTCTCAAGTTCTTAAAATGCTTTGATTATTTAGACAGCATGAAAATTAGCAAGTTTGCAATTGACTTGTCTTTTGTGTCTTGCTGTCATTCTCCTGCAGTGAGAGATTTTATCTTTTATAGGGTACAGCTGGCTTCCATGGGGCCTGGCCAAACCTGCACAGCATTACATGTCAGAAAAGGGGTTAACTCTTAACATCCCAGTCTGTTCTCTCCAGCCCATTCATTTCTATACAGCAGTTAGCTGCTCACCTACCTCCCCTCTGTCTCAGCTTCTAAAAAGATGCATTTATAAATCACCAACCAAAGGCTTTAACATGAGGTCTCCTAATCACCTCTGCTCTAGCTATCCTTTCCAGAGCTATGTGCATGTTGAAAGGTCTTGTTCTCTAAAGGCCCCGTCACACTTAGCGACGCTGCAACGATCCCGACAACGATACGACCTGTCAGGGATCGTTACTGCGTCGCTATGTGGTCGCTGGCGAGCTGTCAAACAGGCAGGCTCACCAGCAATCAGGGGAGCAGCGACATTGTGTAAAGAATATTTCCACGATGTCCTGCTCCTGGTTACCAGCCTGCTGAAGCAGGAGCAGGCTGGTAACCATGGTAAACATTGGGTTACTAGGGGCACACGCACACCTAGTAACCCCTTGTTTATCAAGGTTACGAGCCTGCTACGGTGAGCGGGAGGTTACCGCTCACCGTAGCAGAGTGGTAACCATGATAAACAGCGGGTTACTAAGTGCGCATGTGCCCCTAGTAACCCGCTGTTAATCATGGTTACCAGCCTGATCGCTGGTCCCGCTGGTCACACACAGCGATGTGTGCTGACCAGCGGGAGGGCAAAGACCAAAAAATAGTCCAGGACATTCTGCAGCGATCAGCAACCTCACAGCAGGGGCCTGATCGCTGCAAAGTGTCACACATAGCGACATCACTGGTGAGGTCGCTGTTGCGTCACCAAAACCTTAACTCAGCAGCGATCTCGCTAGCGATCTCGCTATGCGAGACGGGGGCTTTAGACAACGGCCCCACTATCAGTATTTGGTCAGTATTTATTCTCAGGAGTAGGAGCCAAAACCAGGAGTGGGTGATAAATGCAGAATTAGTGACTTGTTTCTATTATACCTTTTATCTGATTGCTCCTCACCTGATTTTGGCTCCCACTCCTGAAAAAAAAATACTGACCGAATACTGACCAAATACTGATAGTGGGGCCGTGGCCTAACTGTGAAAATACAGTGATAACAGCGTAGACTCCAGAACAAATCACTAATATGACACAACAGGTGCTCGGCTTTATAGTTCTACTAATACTACATTTCTATTCACTAGAGCTGTAACTCCAGAAGGAAAGCCCACCCTGCTAGAAACCAAGAAGTAAGGAAACTGTAAGGAAACTGCATTGCTCCAAACTACAAGAGAGATCTTAAGAATACCCCTTTAAGTAGGGGTTACCCAGTAATAGGCATCATGTTTAAAACACTACTAAAACCACAAAAACAGGATATGTAAAAAAAAATAAATAAATAGGTTTGTGGAATGCAGGGACATAAAAAATATTTTTTTTTTCCCATGAAATGTGCTATTATTGAGCAAAGGTAGTAACACATAACTAAATGTATACATATTTAATATTTTTGTAATCTTACTAAACCATACAATAAAGGCAGTATATTAATTTATGCTGCAAGGTGACTGGCATTAATATAAAACACAAACAACAATAGTTGAATAGCTGATCCCCCCCCCCCCCCCCCCATCTCAACAGTAATCAGTAATACACAGGAACTGCAGATAGACAGTACAGGACTCACAGCTAACAAATGGTTAATGACAGAGTTGTATGCAATCAGCAGACAGATGATCAAGACCAAAAGTGTAGGGAATCAGCAAACAAATAGGCAGCAGTGATACACAGCAATTGAATTCTTGCTTGCAGAGAAGAAACACACTGTAGATGCAACATTGTAGTGAGAACAGTACCAGTATTAGGAGACAATTTGGAATGCTTACAACATATAAATGGTTAACAGAAGGTCTGATCCAGGAAGCAAATGCTGGTAGATGACAAACAGGAGTTTGCTGAAGAGATCATTAGCCTGCCGAGAAATCGACAGTGAGGTAAGCAGAAGTACATATGGTAACTAAATGCAAAGCTTTCTGTTGTCAAAGGAGTTTGCCGGGTTAATTGAAAGACTTGGTGTGGACTACAGCTAAGGGAGGAATCCATAGAAGGGAGAAGGCCCAGCATTGGTGAACAATATCTAAGTGTGATTTCATGGAATCAGTATAACCCTTTTCCAATGTGGTGATATCAGTCTTTCTGCTTTTGTTTTTCCTTCTCTTCTTCCTAAAGTCATACCCTTTTTTTATTATTTGACCAAATAACCGAAGAAGGTAAACGGCGTGTTTCCTGCAGAACGAGTTATAATTTTGAATAACACCATTTATTTAAAGGGGTTGTCCACTACTTTATATGCTCCCCCAATGTATTGCCCCAGGGCCCATAAGTGTTTATCTAAATACCTTGTGGTGCCTTTTCTGCCTGTGAGCAGCGCTATCACTAGCCGCTCACAGGCATCACGTGATCCCCGGCTGCGGCCAGCTCTGACATCCGCTGATGTCACGACAAGTCCAGGCTGCAGCAGAGGGTCCCTCTTTCGCGTTCCACCGGTGGCTGCTGGGTTGTGGGCAGGGTTACCCCACGCGTCACACCGCACACACCAGCATCTACCGCACGCTCTCCCTGTCCCCATTCATTGGGAAAGCGCGCTGTGGATGATGGGTGTGACGCACGGGGTAACCCCGCCCACAGTCCAGCGTCCACAGCGGGGAGCACGTCACTGATGTCACGCCTCACTTGACGTGACATCAGTGACAGGCCACGTGATGCCTCTGAGTGGCCAAAGCGCCAAAACATAGAAAAACGATATAAACGTGGTACTGCTGTAAACGTACTGACCTGAAGAATAAAGCTACCTTATCAATTTTACCACGCGGAACAGCGTAAAAAAAAATCCTGAATTGTTGTTTTTTGTTTATCCTGCCTCCCAAAAATCGGAATAGAAATCGATCAAAAAATGTCACGTGCCTGAAAATGGCACCAATAAAAACGTCAACTCATCCCGCAAAAAACAAGCAGTCACATGACTCCATCGGCCAAAATATGGAAAAATTATAGCTCTCAAAATATGGTGATGCAAAAACTAGATTTTCCAAAAAATGCGTCTTTTAGTGTGAGACAGCTGTCAATCATAAAAACCCGATACTTGTATCGCTGTAATCGCACCGACCCGAAGAATAAAGTCGTCTAATCACTTATACCGCACGAGGAACGGCATAAAAAATAAACTCTAAGGTTAGGGTTGTGCTAAGGTTAGGGTTGGGGTTGGGATTTTTTTCAAAAGTAAAATCAAAATAAAAAAAAAGATGACGATATGGCGACTAGTGTTGAGCGCAAGTGCTCGCTACTTGAGTTTGCATCAGGTGCTCGGGTATGCACAGAGTATCGTGGGTGCTTGAGTGACATGCTCAAGTCTCCACCCCATTTGCTTTGCGGCCAAAAATAACTCACGGGGATTGCCTGCCATGCACCAGCGATCCCCCACGTTTTTTTTTGGGTGTCTAATAACCATGAAACATGCGGGCGGGGACTCTAGCATGTCACTCGAGCACCCACTATACATGGTGCATTCCTGAGTACCTGATGCAAACTCAAGTAGCGAGCACTTGCGCTCCAGACTAATGACAACTTAGTCAATATGATGACCTAATGTTATCAAATTCTGTGTTGTACCTCTGGGTTCAAAATGTTCACTAAACACCTTGATAAAATCCTGGAGGGGTGTAGTTTCCAAAATGGGGTCGCTTGTGGGGGGGTTTCCACTATTTAGGCACATCAGGGGCTCTCCAAACGCGACATGGCATCCGCTCTCAATTCCAGCCAATTTTGCGTTCAAAAAGTCACACAGTGCTCCTTCCCTTCTGAACTCTGCCGTGCGCCCAAACACTGTATTTTCCCCACATATGGGGTATTGGCGTACTCAGGAGAAATTGCACAACAGTTTTTAGGTTCCATTTTCTCCTCTTACCCTTGCGAAAATAAAAAAAAATTGGGGCTAAAACATCATTTTTGTGGAAAAAGTAAATTTTTTTATTTTCACGGCTCCATGTTATAAACTTCTGTAAAGCACTTGGGGGTTCAGGGTGCTCACCACACATCTAGATAAGTTCCCTGAAAGGTCTAGTTTCCAAAATGGTGTCACTTGTGGGGGTTTTCCTCTGTTTAGGCACATCAGGGGCACATCCGCTAATTATTCAAGCAAATGTGACATTGAAAAAGTCAAGTGCGCTCCTTCCCTTCCGAGCCATGCCATGCGCCCAAACAGTGGTTTTCCCCCACATATGGGGTATCGGCGTGCTCAGGAGGAATTGCACAATAAATTGCATGGTGCAATTTCTCCTGTTACCCTCATGAAAATGCAAAATTGGGGGCTGAAAAAACATTTTTGTTGCAAAAATGTGAAAATTTTATTTTTACGGCACAATGTTCTAAACTTCTGTGAAGCACCTGGGGGTTCAAAGTGCTCACCACACATCTAGATAAGTTCCCTGAGGGGTCTAGTTTCCAAAATGGTGTCACTTGTGGGGGGTTTCCACTGTTTAGGCACATCAGGGGCTCTCCAAACGCAACATGGAGTCCGCTAATTATTCAAGCAAATTTTACATTCAAAAAGTCAAATGGCGCTCCTTCCCTTCCGAACCCTGCCGTGCACCCAAACAGTGGTTTTCACGCACATATGGGGTATCTGCGTGCTCAGGGGAAATTGCACAACAAATTTTGGGGTCCAATTTTTCCTGTTACCCCTGCGAAAAAAAAAAAAATTGGGTCTAAAGCAACATTTTTGTGATAAGTTAAATGTTAATTTTTTTTCTTCCACATTTCAAAAATTCCTGTGAAGCACCTGAAAGGTTAATAAACTTCTTGAATGTGGTTTTGAGCACCTTGAGGGGTGCAGTTTTCAGAATGGTGTCACTTTTGGGTATTTTCTGTCAAAGACCCCTCAAAGTGACTTCAAGTGTGCTGTGGTCCCTAAAAAAATGGTTTTGTAAATTTTGGTGGAAAAATGAGAAATCACTGGTCAACTTTTAACTCTTACAGCTCCCTAATAAAAAAAAAATCGTGGTTCCAAAATTGTGCTGATGTAACGTAGACATGTGGGAAATGTTATTTATTAACTATTTTGTGTGACATATCTCTCTGATTTAAGGGCATAAAAATTAAAATTTTGCAAAATTTGCTACATTTTTGCCAAATTTCCATTTTTTTTCACAAATAAACACAAGTGATATCGAAGAAATTTTACCACAATCATGAAGTACAATATGTCACGAAAGAATCTCAGAATCAGGGGGATCCGTTGAAGCGTTCCAGAGTAATTACCTCATAAAGTGACAGTGGTCAGAATTGTAAAAATTGGCCTGGTCATTAACGTGCAAACCACCTTGGGGGGGGGGTAAAGGGGTTAATGAATGTGAGGGAGTACTATAAAGACTGGATATGGTTAGATCATGTTTACAATGTTTTTGTGACTTCCACTTAAATGGAGGCTGTGACAGATACTAGACTTGGCGGGATGTAAGTGTACTACACTATTTTAGATCTTGTTTTATTGTATGCTATACTATATCACTAGCCAGATAAGAGGCCAAAAGAACACATCTCAAAATTATCTGTAAGGCTGTGTGCCCACAATGCGTTTTTTAAGCGTTTCCGCAGCGGCAAAAACACTGCAGAAACGCTTAAAAAACGCATGGTAGAAGGCCTGCCATGTTCCCCAATGATAATCCACATGTGCTGTGCACATGCTGCGGAAATTTCCGCTGCGGATTATCATTGCGGAAAAATCCACAGCACTACTAATTATTTTGCAGAAGTGCTGCGTTTTCGCCGCCATTGACTTGCATTGGAACGCATGGATTACACATCACTGCAGAAGTAGATGCGCATTCCATGCGTTCTAATGTGCGGATGGCACCCGGGTGTGGATTTATTTTTATATTTTTAACCATTCTTTGGGGTCACACTATATAAATCCATGCCGTTTGCATGGATTTATATAGTGTGACCAAGTTGACAAGCACTTTCCAAGTGATGCTAAAATCGCTTGGAAAGCGCTTGTCAACCCGCATGCGGAAATGCATGTGAAGAACGCTTCACATCCGCATGTCCCTGGCAGGAAAAACGCATGTACAATCCGCATGTACAATCCCGCATGTACAATCCCGCATGTACAATCCCGCATGCGTTTTTTCTGCCAGCGGAGATGCAGAAAAGCTCAGGAAAAATCCGGAGCATTTCTGCATCGTGGGCACATAGCCTAATAGAAGGTGCAATTTAAATTTAGTTAAGACTGTGTGAAATTATTTTAGAATAATCACTTCTTACACTTTACTGCCCATTCTGTTTGAATGATTACAAGATAGCACTTAAAGAGAATCTGGTTACTGGCCTAGCAAAAGAAGTGCAAACAAAAATTAAAGGGAACCTGTCAGTAGGATCAACACTCCTAAGCAGTCTATATGGGCATATACGGTAGGTCGTAGGAAGATGAATAAAAGGATACCTTGGTATTTGCGATCTGATGTCTTATTCTAGAGAAATCCACATTTTTCTTATATATAAATGACTATGGGCCGGACACTGAACTGCATGAGAATCTGCCTCCATTATTATTACTACGACAGATCCCCTTAAGACTGCCATTGCTAGTTTGGGAGATGGCTATGCCTCCAGAATCCCACACATACGCTGCTGAGACTGCATGCATTTTGGCAATGGCAGGAACAAAGGAACAGGCTATGCTACAATCCAACATGCTGAACACTTGGTCTCTGAAATCTGCAGGAGGAGGGAAGTTGGGACACATCAATAAACATTAGAAAGTCAGCAAGTCCTGTCTCACGCCTAAAAATAGTAAACTAATCTGTTGAAAAATGTAACTACTCTACATTACAGTTGAGAAAAATATCAGCCACCAATAATGGCTGTTAAAAAGGACTTCACCTGACCAGCCAATTTCAACCCCTTACTGACATAGCTATTTTCCGTTTTTTGCATTTAAATTTTTTCCTCTTCTGCCATAATTTTGTTACCTATGACTAAAGACATGCTTGTCCGAAAAGCATAAGGTTTTGCACCCTCTCCCTCTCCTATTTTTGTATTTTTTTTTTTTTTTTTTTTTTTTTTTTTATCATCTTCATTTTTAAATGACCCAATACATTTTTTATCTTTATCATTTTCTGGTGCTGGTTTTTCCCCTTTGGTTTTTTTGTGGTTCAAGATCGGGGATGCTAGCCCTACATTTTTCCATGCATCAACTTTTGGATTCCGTATTTCCAGCATTAACAATGGTGACCTGATAAAAAAAAAAAATATGGAGAAAAGTGTTCTTTTTCGGTCAACACTGCCCGCTTGTTTTCTTTGTGGGATGAGTAGTACTTTTTAATGCCACCATTCATGCCACATGGTAAATGTGATGTACTGGAAAACAGGTAAACAAAATTGGCAAAATTGCATAAAAAAAAAAAAAGTTTACCAATCGGTTCATTTTATTTTGATAGATCGGACTTTTTCAGACGTAACAATAATTTTTTTATTTTTCATTATTATTTCTTTATTTTTAAAAGGGCAAAAGGGGGGTGATTTGAGCTTTTAAATTTTTTTTTTTTTTTTTTTTTACGCATCACTGTAATTTTTAGTCCCCTTAGAGGACTAGAACCTGCGATCATCCAATCGCTTGTACTACACACAGCAATACCACAATACTGCTGTATATAGCAAAAGATACGGTCTCCTATGAATACCAGCCAGAAGCTGGCGTTCACAGAAGGACCAGCATGACCGGCACAGGGGTCTTCAACAGACCTCTGGCTGTCATGGCAACTTATCGGCACATGGAATGAAGCGCCATGGGTGGAGCTCTACTCCCCTAAATGTACAGCTGTTATAGCAGATAGCAGATGGCTGAATATCACAGCCTTCATCTGCCAGGAAAGATGCAGGCTCAGGAACTGAGGCCACATCAAACTTAAGGACCCGGCATATGATGCAAGAATGTCATTTCAGTAAGGGGTTAATAAACACATGAATTCTCCATGAAGCATCTTTTCTTCGTGCTATTCCCGTGTTATTTCTCTTCCCTTCACCAGTTGACTCATTACTTACTGAGAAAGATAAAACTTTATTTTTTTATTGGTTTGGTTTTAGAAATGTTGTATAACAAGCCTAAATCAAAGTATGCCCCAGTCATACAGTTGTGCTCCTAAATGTACATTCCCAGGGGTAGAATTTGTAAGATGTGTATCAATTCTTAAGAAAATATGAGTAAACTTCCCCTTCTTCTGCTGAAGTCATTACAGGGTGGACTTGACAATTTGTTTTGGGTACTTGTCACGCTGAATAGTCTGTGCCCATGTGCAGTTTCAAGGCCGATGAATGCTAATTCTCTTACAATATTCGGAAGATCCATTCTTCCTGCAATCAATTTTGACTTAAAGTGTCTTGTACAAAGTTTTAAAGTTCTCTCCATCCGTAGGATAGAGAATAACTTATTCATCACTGGGGATAAGACCACTGTGGCCCCACTGATCCTGTATGATCATGATCTTCAGCCAGGTTTGGGGAAGCCATCTGAGCAAAGTCCAGGCGATACTTGATGCTCTAAGGAAGGCGGGGTCTTCTGTAAACCCCAAGAAATGTGCCAGGAGGATGGAAGAAGCCTAATACTTGGGCTGTGTGTAGGCAGGGGCGAAATCATGTCCCAAATAAATAAAGTTGACGCAATCCAGAGTTGGCCACAACCTATCTCAAAGAAGCAGGTCAGAGCATTCCTGGGCATCGTGGGCTACAACCGCCGGTTTAGCCCTAACTTCGCCATGATAGCCACCCCTCTGACGGACCTCCGTAATAGGGACGAAGTCGACCATGGCTAAGTGGTCTCCAGAAGCTGAGACTGCCTTCCAGGAACTGAAGCTAGCCCTATGTAAACAGCCAGTGTTGGTGGCATCAGACTTCTCCAAGGAGTTTGTTGTCCAGACGGACGCTTCAGATGTCGGTCTGGGTGCTATTTTGTCACTGGAGGTGACCGGGAAAGAGCACCCCATAATGTATCTAAGTTGGAAGCTGTCTTGCTGCGAGAACTACTCAATAGTGGAAAAGGAATGTTCGTCCATCAAGTGGGCGCTGGACACATTTTAGGGTTGTACCTCTTGTGCAGGAAGTTCAGATTAGTGTCAGACCATGCCCTGCTGAGGTGGATGTGGATGTGGGAGAAGAAGGGGAATAATGCCTGTGTGACCATGTGGTTCCTAGCACTTCAAGATTTTAGCTTTCATGTAGAGCATAGGCCCGGGAAACTACAAGGCAATGCTGACGCTGTGTCGAGGGTCCACTGTTTGATAGGAGTCTTACCCGTGAAAGGCAGCCGTTGCTGGAGTGAGGCGTGGAGGCAGGGATAGAACGCCCGATGCGCGTTTCACGTTGTGAACCAGCGCTTTTTCGAGGGTTAAGTGACACTCACTTAACCGACTTAACCCTCGAAAAAGCGCTGGTTCACAAAGCGATGCACGCATCGGGCGTTCTATCCCTGCCTGCCTCCACGCCCCACTCCAGCAATGGCTGCTTTTCACGGGTAAGAATGCTCTTTTTCCCCTTCATGTGTCATATCCTGCCTAACTGGGACTTTGCTCTGTATGTGACATTTCATTTCTGAGTGTGTTGGGGGCATTCTGGGGTGGGCAATCTGCCTGATCGGCACTCACCTCATTATTAATTCACATGGCAACTTTTCTGCAGTTTTGGGGGTGCTCGGTCTTTCAACTCTTTACATTGCACTTTAATATTTAGAATTTTAATATATCTAATAAAAATAAAAAAACATTTCTCTAAACCGTTGTACTCCATTGTCCTCCTACTTTACAGTTTTCCTACTGGAGTAGGTTGTGTTAGTGACTCCAAGCTGCTATTTTTTGTTATGTTGCCAGCCAATTTTGTAATTACGCTCCCGTAACATGCAGCAGTTGCATTGTCTCCTATGTGAAGTATGTGTTCCAGCCCCAATGTCTCCTATGTAATCTATGGGCTCCAGCCCCAGTGTCTCCTATGTAATCTATGGGCTCCAGCCCCAGTGTCTCCTATGTAATCTATGGGCTCCAGCCCCAGTGTCTCCTATGTAATCTATGGGCTCCAGCCCCAGTGTCTCCTATGTAATCTATAGGCTCCAGCGTCTCCTATGTGATGCATATGCTCCAGCTGAAGGGTCTCTTATGTGATGTATATACACCAGCCCCAAAGGCTCTTATGTGTTTTATATATGTATATATAGCAATTCCAATGTCTCCAACGTGATGTATATACACTAGCCTCATTGTCTCCTAAGTGATGTATATCCTCCAGCCCCAGTGTCTCCTATGTGGTATATATGCTCCATTCCCAGTGTCTCCTATATGAGATGAATTTTCCAAATTAAAGACACATGCAGTGTAATATGCCTCTGTGTTCGGAATAACTTACTGCCGAGATCAGTTCTTCAACAAATTATTGCAAAGAGTTGACCGCGCTCCAGACCGACACAAACCTAGAAAAGCAGTTATGAGTAGCTACATCATCAACACCACCTAACATCACACGCCTCATCATAGAGAAGCGGTACTGGTCGTCACTTTAGGGGAGAGTTAATTAATTGTTTGACGAAATATAGCAGGATGATTTTCAAGCTGATGATTTTGAACAACCCGCAAATGATGAGAGATTTTCCAGCTCCAAAGTTTGGGTCCACATTGATTGAACTAAAGTCTGATCGCGTACCATAACACAAACTTCCACAGGTCCACTCATCCCTATTTCTAACTCTGGAGTGGTTAACATAAGTGACATAACACAGAACATGTGCACAGCAATGTCGTTTTAGATTTAGCTGTACATTATGTTAATTTTTGGGGGTGGATTCTGCCTGAAAAAGAGGTCGTGTGCGCAAACCAGAATTTTAGTCTTTCCATTTCTGATGATTTTACAAGGATACTGTATATAAAATGAGGACATAAAACCTGGGCCTATGTTTGCTTACATGTTAAGCTTTTATTTTTATGAAGGGTGGTATCTAAATTTCTGTTTGCTTCACATTTTTTTTTTTTTATAAATTTCACTTTGACATAAAATTGCACATGTATAAAGTGCTGGAAGACAGTTTGATAATATGCCAGGTGTCCACTTTCAGAAATCATTAAGGTATGGGGGTTTAATATCAAATTTTTAAAAATTTATTTAGATTTGGCAATGAAAGGGTTAAAAAACACACGGAAATACAAATTGATTTGAAAACCAAGTTGAATTGCAGTAAATCTGCATGTCGATATGATGTTCTACTGCACCATAGTCAGACAGGGGCCATCACGTGTTTCTTTAGCGTAAGAGACTTATTGACTATACACAGACACTAGTTACACTAAAACAACCCAGGGTTGATGCCTTTTATTTCCACCTCAATCTGTGTGTGTCAAATTTAGTGCATATAATGAAAAAAATATCCTACCATGGTCAAATACACACTAGACCTAAATTGTATGACTTTTTACACTTTTATATCACTTCTGGCCAACTCCACCAACATTTAAAAAAGTGGGTGGAGCTGGTATGTGACGGGACGCGACCTAGAATGCGACCACTAAAGTGGTGTAAATTACGCCAGAAATGTACACCAGTCCTTGACTGGAGCAACATTTCTGGCAGTGGCACACAGCAGTTGAAGGATGCTGTAAATTCGTTATCTGCAAGATGTTTGCAACAACCTCCTTTCTGAATTTCTTCAAAAACTGTTGTGTAAATGCACCTGGAAGAACTGATGTGGTTTTGCAGGCAAAGGGTTGGTCACACCAAATATTGATTTGATTTAGATTTTTCTATTGTCTATTCACTCTGCATTTTGTTAATGGATAAAAATAAACTATTACTTCTCTTTTCGAAAGCATTCTTACTTGACAGCAATTTTTTTTCTACATGTGCCTAGAACTTTTTCACAGAATACATACATACATATTTTATATATTTTATATATATATATATATATATATATATATATATATATATATATATATATATATATATATATATATATATATATTTTACAGACCAAAAGTTTGGACACACCTTCTCATTTAAAGATTTTTCTGTATTTTTATGACTTTGAAAAATTGTACATTCACACTGAAGGCATCAAAACTATGAATTAACACATGTGGAATTATATACTTACCAAAAAAGTGTGAAACAACTGAAAATATGTCTTATATTCTAGGTTCTTCAAAGTAGCCACCTTTTGCTTTGATGACTGCTTTGCACACTCTTGGCATTCTCTTGATGAGCTTCAAGAGGTAGTCACGGGAAATGGTCTTCCAACAATCTTGAAGGAGTTGCCAGAGATGCTTAGCACTTGTTGTCTCTTTTGCCTTCACTCTGCGGTCCAGCTCACCCCAAACCATCTCGATTGGGTTCAGGTCTGGTGACTGTGGAGGCCAGGTCATCTGCCGTAGCACCCCATCACTCTCCTTCTTGGTCAAATAGCCCTTACACAGCCTGGAGGTGTGTTTGGGGTCATTGTCCTGTTGAAAAATAAATGATGGTCCATCTAAACGCAAACCGGATGGAATAGCATGCTGCTGCAAGATGCTGTGGTAGCCATGCTGGTTCAGTATGCCTGAAATTTTGAATAAATCCCCAACAGTGTCACCAGCAAAGCACCCCCACACCATCACACCTCCTCCTCTATGCTTTACGGTGGGAACCAGGCATGTAGAGTCCATCCGTTCACCTTTTCTGCATCGCACAAAGACACGGTAGTTGGAACCAAAGATCTCAAATTTGGACTAATCAGACCAAAGCACAGATTTCCACTGGTCTAATGTCCATTCCTTGTGTTCTTTAGCCCAAACAAGTCTCTTCTGCTTGTTGCCTGTCCTTAGCAGTGCAGTGGTTTCCTAGCAGCTATTTTACCATGAAGGCCTGCTGCACAAAGTCTCCTCTTAACAGTTGTTGTAGAGATGTGTCTGCTGCTAGAACTCTGTGTGGCATTGACCTGGTCTCTAATCTGAGCTGCTGTTAACCTGCGATTTCTGAGGCTGGTGACTCGGATAAACTTATCCTCAGAAGCAGAGGTGACTCTTGGTCTTCCTTTCCTGGGGCGGTCCTCATGTGAGCCAGTTTCTTTGTAGCGCTTGATGGTTTTTGCAACTGCACTTGGGGACATTTTCAAAGTTTGTCCAATATTTCAGACTGACTGACCTTCATTTCTTAAAGTAATGATGGTCACTCGTTTTTCTTTAGCTAGCTGCTTTTTTCTTGCCATAATACAAATTCTAACAGTCTATTCAGTAGGACTATCAGCTGTGTTTCCACCAGACTTCTGCACAACACAACTGATGGTCCCAACCCCATTTATAAGGCAAGAAATCCCACTTATTAAACCTGACAGGGCACACCTGTGAAGTGAAAACCATTTCCGGTGACTACCTCTTGAAGCTCATCAAGAGAATGCCAAGAGTGTGCAAAGCAGTCATCAAAGCAAAAGGTGGCTACTTTGAAGAACCTAGAATATAAGACATATTTTCAGTTGTTTCACACTTTTTTGGTAAGTATATAATTCCACGTGTTAATTCATAGTCATGAAAATACAGAAAAATCTTTAAATGAGAAGGTTTGTCCAAACTTTTGGTCTGTACTGTACATACATATATATACACACACACACACACACACAAACAAAGTATATTACAGTGCTCAGCATAAAGGAGTATACCTAAAGTAAGATTTTAAAGGGAACCAGTCACCATTTTTTTCCCCCCAATATAACCTACGGCCACCACCTTTCAGCCCCATGTGACAGCATTCTATAATGCTGCACATTTAAATCCAATTCGTTCTGCAAGGCAAAAAAAAAGACCTTTTATTATACTCACCTACGGGGCGGTCAGATCCAATGGGCGTCGCTGGTCTTGGTCCAGTGCCCACTCTCTTCTTGTGATGATTTCCTCTTTCTGTGCTTCGTGTGGATGACGCATGCTACGTCATCCACAGTGTTCCCCTTTGTGCTTCTGCGCAGGCGCAATTCTCTCTCGGCCTTGCCGAGGGCATAGCAAAGCACTGCAGTGAATATGCGCCAGCATTCTTTTGACATTTAGGGCTAGGTAGGGCAGAGAGAAGTGCGCCTGCGCAGAAGCGCAAAGGGGAACAATGTGTGGATGACATAGCACATGTCATCCACACGAAGCACAGAAGGCGGACAGCATCGTAAGATAGGAGGCACCAGACCAAGACCAGTGATGCCCATCGGAAAGGACAGCCCCGTAGGAGAGTATAATAAAAGGTCTTTTTTTTTGCCTTGCAGAGCGAATTAGAGTCATATATGCAGTATTATAGAATGCTGTCACATGGGGCTGAAAGGTAGTGGCTGTAGGTTATAACAGGAAAAACTGGTGCCAGGTTCCCTTTAATTAATATCTCACTGAACACCAGAACAATTTCCAAAACTGTGACCAGACTGAGTTCAATAAACATTTTTTAACCCATAACATGAAAAGGTTAATATAACTTTCATTACACAATCTTTAGTTTTACTCATATTAGTTGATACAAAAACAAATAGACCCCATATCACAAACTACTACATCTAGTATTTTGCACAGTCCTGCTGATCGCTATTGGCACCCATGAAGTTTAAGTACATAATGTGGAATATCTCCTGAAAAAAATGAATCAAGTGAAACAGTTTTTTTGTATCAAGCACTCGTTAAAATATTAAAGAGCGAATGATAAACAATTTAAAACAAAAAACATTGGGAGGGAAAAGCAAAAAAAAAACTAAAGCTTGTTGTGACACTGGTATTGGCACCTTTTACATTAATTTAGCATGGAAACACATTTTGACTCGACTGTGGTAAATCACAAGAGAGATTCACCTGTGATTAATTTTCGGTGCCCATATGACATGAATTAGCCAATGAATGATCACTTCAGTGTTTTAAAAAGCCACATGGTAGGCCCTGTTGCTTTGTCACAATGGTGAAGACAAAAGTAGCTGTCTGAGAACATCAGAACTGCTATTATTAGCCAACACAAGACTTCCAAACGGAATAAAGCCATCTCCAAAGAGCTTGGTAACCCAGTTTCAACAGTGCGCAATGTTATTAAAAAATTTGCCAAGCATGGAACCGTCAAGAACCTCCCTGAATGTGGGGAAAGAGGAAAATTGACAAGAGAGGTCTTCGAAAGTTGGTGCGAATGGTGGAAAAACACCACGTCAAACATCCAAAGACCCGAAGGCCAACCTGGAACAGTCTGGGGTCATTGTTTCAACAAGTACCATAAATCGCACACTAAACCAAGCAGAGCTTTATGGGCGAAGGCCAAAGAAGAAACCATTGCTAAAGAAAAGACATAAAAAGGATGACTGATCTTTGCCAAAGAATACCTTGACAAACCACAATCCTTCTGGGAAAATGTTCTGTGGACAGATGAAACAAAAATAGAGCTTTTAGGCAGAGCAAAGCAACAGTTTGTTTACAGACGGCGCAATGAAGCTTATAAGGAAAAGAACACCTTACCAACAGTTAAACATGGTGGCGGATCCATAATGCTGTGGGGTTGTTTTGCTGCGTCTGGTACTGGAGGCCTTGACCGTATCATAGAAATCATGACATCAGAGAATTATCAAGAGATTTTAGAGTGAAATGCCCTACCCAGTGTAAGAAAATAGAATTAGACTTACCAGTAATTCGGTTTCAGATCCTCCATGATACAGGAGGCTGCCTCCCCATCCTAATTAGTGACAGGGAATACAAGAGGTTAAATAGCCCTCCCCTTCGTCCTCGGTGTTTTTCCAAGGACCGCGCAGTATGAATGCTTGATTTATTAACACCAAGGAATTTAAATGAACATAAAAGATTCATGGAGGGGGGATTGCTTGTGCTTAGAAACCGAAACACCGGTAAGTCTAATTCTATTTTCTCTAATCCCCTCCACAACAGCACCAACAGGGGAAATACCAAAGAAAATAGTTAGGGAGGGACTATAGCCTGGAGGACTTTCCTGACGAAGGCTAAATCTTTAACAAATATCAAATCTAATCTGTAATGCTTGGTAAAGGTATGGACTGAGTACCAGGTAGCAGCTCTGCAGATCTGCTCGATGGAAGCGCTGGTCCTTTCAGCCCGAGGCAGACATGGCACTGGTGGAATGAGCTTTCAGCGACACAGGAGGAGGAAGGTCTTAAATTTTATATGCCTCTGGGATTAAAAGAGCAATCCAGTTTGCTATAGAACTCTTGGAGGCTTTCTTCCCTTTGTTGGGTCCCCAGTATTGGACAAAAAGGTTCTGATCCTTCCTCCAAGGTTCCGTTTGTTCTAGATAGTAGAGGATGATTCTTCTGACATCTAGAGAATGGAACTCTGATTCCTTGCTGTCCTTTGGATTTTGACAAAAGAATGGGAGAATTATCTCCTGTGACATGTGAAAAAGAAATGATACCTTTGGAAGGAAAAGAAGGGTCTAGGACAGGGGTCTCAAACTCGGCTAAGCATATGGGCTGCACATAGAAAAAATGTGAATTTGAAGGGCCGCATTATTTGCAGGATGATATGAAATTTTTCAAGATACCATATTGTTTTTTTTCTACACACCTTTTGGATCATTTTTTGAACATTTTTGGCTTTATTTTATTCTTTTAAATGGCATTGTAGTAATGTGCCTATCCTGGTCCCCATCTTGTAGTAATGGCGCATGCTGGTCCCTAACTTGTAGAACATTCAACTGAAAAGAATCACTGACTTCAGCGGCCCTCAGGACCAGGTCGCAATCATTATGGGGGATCCGGTGCCTGCGGGCCGCATTAAGCAAGTTCAGGGGCCGCATGCTTGAGACTCCTGGTCTAGGAGGAGGATTATTCTGTCATCCAGAATTTTCAGATAAGGTTCCGTAATGGATAGGGCCTGGATCTCGTGGACTCTTCTTGCTTTTGTTATGGCTACTAATAGAGCTGCCTTCCAAGATAATTTGTCCATTTGAGTTTGGGTCATAGGTTCAAAGGGCATGATAGTTAGACCTTTCAGAACTATATTAAGGTCCCAGGTTGGAATCACGATGGGCCTTCTTGGACATATTCTAGAGGCTGCTGTCATAAACCCCTTTATCCATCGGTGGTCTGCCAGGTTTTCATCAAAGAAAGAACTTAGAGCAGAAATCTGGACTTTCAGGGTACTAGGCTTTAACCCCTTAGATAGACCATCCTGCAAAAAGTCCAATATCCTGGAAATATCAGGATGAAATCGATCGATGGGAGTAGATCCATACCATGCAGAGAAGGTCTTCCATATTTTTAGGTAGATGGCATTAGGGACCTGCTTTCTTTTTTGTAGGGTATCTATGACAACATCCGAGAGACCTTTGGCTTTCAGGATTAAGTCTTCAGAAGCCAGGCTGCCAAGCATAAGCTGTGGAGAGCCGGATAAAATATTGGACCCTGATGGAGTAGATCGTGGTCTGGAGGCAGGATAAGGGGACCCTCTGTGTTTAGAAAGTTCAGAGCCCCAAACAGACTTCTCTTTGGCCATAGAGGGGGCGATCAGAATTGTCCTGACCTTCTCTATTCTGATTTTTTGCAATGTCCTCGGTAGCAATGGAATTGGAGGGAATGCGTAGGCCAACCTAAAGTTCCATGGGTGAGAAAAAGCATCTACCTTGAATGAGCCTCGCTGGGATCTATGAAGAAATATTGATCCACCTTTGTATTCTGCCGACTCGCGAACAGGTCTACCTCTGGGTGACCCCACTTCCTGGTTATTAGCTGGAATATCTTTGAACTGAGGGTCCATTATTCCAGATTTATATCCGCCCTGCTCAGGAAGTCTGCCTGAATATTGTCGGTTCCTCTCAGGTGAAGGGCTGATAGAGACAGGAGATGATGATCCGCCCAGAAGAAAATTCTTGCCGAGACTTCTCGTAGGTTCCTGAACCTTGTGATTCCCTGATGACAAAGATGGGCCACAGTTGTCTGAATAAATCATGACATTAGTTGCCTGAAGTATAGAAACTGCTGCCCTCAGGCCGCCTTCTACTGCTCTTAGTTCTCTGAAATTTGAAGATTGGTCGTCCATCTTCTTGGGCCAGATGCCTTGGAAGACTTCCCCTGGGATGCAACTGCTCCCCAACCCTTTTCGCTGGCGTCCGTTGTTAGAGAAACAATCGGGCATTGAATTCAAGAAATTCTCTTGGTTAGATTTTCAGAGTTGCGCCACCAGACAAGAGATATCTTTACATGGTGCGGGAGGGAGATTTTTGAGTTGAGCATGTCTGGAGATCTGTCCCAGCGAGAGAGGATAAAGTTCTGAAGGAATCTTGTACGAGTCTGGGCCCAGGGCACTGCTTGAATACACACGGTCATTGATCCCAGGACCGACATGGCAAACCTTATGGACACTGTCTTTTGGTTCTTTAGTACCCGGATCCTTGATCTCACATTTAACTGCTTGGATGTGGATAGCAAGGACCTCTGATTTTGAAGACCTTTTGGGTTGATGGGGTTAGATCTGATTTCTCCAGATTTATGATCCAGCCTAAGGATCTTAGGGTATGTAGGACTGATTGGATTTGGTCTTTGAGGACGGGAACAGGAGGAGCCGCGATGAGGAAATTGTCCAGGTAAGGGACGATGCAGACATTTCCTTTCCTGATAAATGCGACCACCTCTACCATAATTTTTGTAAAGGTCAGGGAAGCCGAGGAGATGCCAAAGGGAAGGACCTTGAATTGAAAATGGCACATGGTCTGATTTAGTGTGACTGCAAACCTCAGATATCGCTGGTAATCTGGATGGATGGATGGGCACATGATAATATACGTCTTTTAGGTCCACAGTAACCATGACTTAGTTTTTGCCGATTAGAGGGACCGTGGATTTTACAGACTCCATTTTGAATCTTAGGTAGCGGATATACTGATTCAGTCGCTTCTGGTTGATAACCCGGTGGGTTCCATTTGTTTGTTTTTTTATCAGGAATAATCTGGAGAAATAGCCCTTGCCCTGTTCTGCTTCTGGCAACAGGAGTAATTATTGCTGAGGATAGCATTTGTTGAAGTTCTGATATTAGAAGGTCCTTTTTTGCTACTCTGGCCACCTGTCGACTTAAGGTATTTCTGTCCAGCATTTTGAGATGTCCTCATCTAAAGCCCCCGTCTCACATAGCGAGATCGCTAGCGAGATAGCTGCTGTGTCACGGTTTTGGTGACGCAACAGCGACCTCACCAGCGATGTCGCTATGTGTGACACTTTGCAGCGATCAGGCTCCTGCTGTGAGGTCGCTGATCGCTGCAAAGTGTCCTGGACCATTTTTTGGTCGTTGCCCTCCCGCTGGTCAGCACACATCGCTGTGTGTGACAAGCGGGAGCAGCGATCAGGCTGGTAACCATGATAAACATCGGGTTACTAGGGGCACACGCGCACCTAGTAACCCGTTATTTATCATGGTTACGAGCCTGGTAAAGTGAGCGGTAACCTCCCGCTCACTGTAGCAGAGTGGTAACCATGGTAAACATTGGGTTACTAGGTGCGCGTGTGCCCCTAGTAACCCGATGTTTACCATGGTTACCAGGAGCAGGACATCGTGGAAAGATTCTTTCCACGATGTCGCTGCTTCCCTGATCGTTGGTGAGCCTGCCTGTTTGACAGCTCACCAGCGACCACATAGCGATGGAGCAACGATCCCTGACAGGTCATATCGTTGTCGGGATCGTTGCAGCGTCGCTAAGTGTGACGGGGCCTTAAGGGGAAGCGATCCTTTAGATCAGATTGAATGTTAAGCTTCCTTTCTGGAAATTCCCATTCATTCAGAATCAGATTATAGATATTGTCATGAATGGGGAACACCATTTTCTTTCTTGATCTTAATCCCCCAAACATCTCATCCTGGAAAGTGCGTGAAGTTTTCTCTTCCTCTACTCCCATTGCGTTTCTGACAGCGAGTAAATGTTCCTCCATGTCATCCGATGAAAAGAAAAATTTTCTAGCATCCTGCTCAGTGTTATAGCCTGGATTAACTTCGCCTTCCTCCAACCATTCATCCAGGGCTGAATATCCTGCCTCAGAGTCTGAGGTATCTTCTGGGGCGTATTTCCTCTTTTTTGGATACTGCGGTACCCCCAGAAAAAGATTGTGAGAAGGTGGCTAAGGATGACTGGATCTCCTGGCGCACCATTCCTCTGACTTCATCCATTAAGGAGGGTTGCTCCTCGCGGATAATTTTCTCCGTACACGGATGACAGAGCATTTTTGTGAGCAGATGGGAGCTTTTTATTGCAAATGGCACACTTGTGACTTGCAGGTTTTTCCTTTAGATTTTGGTACAGGATCCTTGTCACCCTAAAACAAAAGGGGAAGACATAAGGGCGGATCCTGCACCAAGAGGGTCCTACCCTTACCAGACATACTCACTGGGCCAGGGATTACGTTGAGCTCTGCAGATGCAACTTTAGGGGCAGACACATCCATCATTAGAACCTCAGTCCTGCCTTATGGTGTCTTCCATAAGGGTCATTTTATACAGGAAAACGAGATCCAGCACCTTTATCATCCAATAGGATGATGTTTCCCCTCTCCTAACGTCAGGTCCATTCATTGGCGTTCACCGCCAATTTATTTTTTTTTTAAATTCAAAATTTCCCGCCAAAATGGCGGTGCGTTTCACCATGGAACGCAACCGGAAGTGACGTCTTGCCTCACTGAATCACTCAGCGCGCGTCACTTTCCAGGCGTGCTCCACTGCAGGAGAAACTCCAGATGAGCGCGGAATGTGCGGGGAGAAGGGGAGACACTGTAACTGCCTGGGGGGCTACGAGAGTCCCCCAGCACCTCTATCCCCACCCAGCATTGCCGGAGTGCAGGAGGATGGTGCGGCCCCGCACAGGAGCAACGTAGGGAAGGAACGCACGGGGCGATCAATCCCAGGCTGCCCGGCTGAAGGTATCTAACATGGGGAAGCTGGGCGTGGCCTAGCAGGGCATGTGAGAGGACGTGTGTTGGAGCTCTCCCGCTGCACATACCGAATACAAGGCTGAAAGGAGGCGCCGCCAAACGCCTGAGATAGTTACTCTGGTTCCCAAGATTGCGATGAGCTTGAGGAACCCGCCGGAGGCTACATCCGAGATCCAGATTACTCGCAGGAGGCAGAAAGAGCTGGGGACAGAGGGGAGTACCCGGACCCAAGATGGAGCTTGATCAGCAGAGGAGGAGGCGGCCAGGGCAAGTGCTGCATACAGGAGGAAGATGGAGGTGATCTCCAGGCTGGAGAAGTTTGCAAGAGTGGAGGGAGCAGAGAGGCAGCAGCAGGGAGCTGGAGGTGAGGAGGCTGGAGGTGTAGAGGACACAGGGGAGTTTAACAGAGAGCAGTCCCAGGCACAGTACAGCCCCATTACTCAGCAGATCCCCATGCATGCTGATAATTCACAGGATAAGTGTGACACATCCCCCACTGCAGCAACTTCACAAGCTCCTGCACACAGTGAACAGCCTGTAGACTCATGTGAAGCAGCTGTGAATGAACCAACACTGAAGAATGTAATCTCAGTAGTGACATTTTGCAAATCCGCACTCACAGCCCTGACCCTGCAGGTTGATGGCTTAAAGGCTGAAATGGCTAATTTCCATACTGCCATGCAGAAAGCTGAGGAGAGGACTGAGGCAGTGGAGGAGCGTGAAGGCAGTGCTGAAGATCAGATTGCTGAACTGTTAAAAAGGGAGAAAAAAATTTGTCCACCACATTTCAGAGCTGGAATTTAAAACAGACGATGTTGAAAACCGTTCCCGTAGGAACAATCTAAGAATAATTGGCGTGCCTGAAAAGGTAGAAGGGAACAACCCCACAGATTATATCGAATCATGGCTGAAAACCAAAGTGGGAGGAGACAGCCTTACAAAATTGTTTGCAGTGGAGAGGGCTCATCGAGTACCATCAAGACCCTTACCCCCAGGGTCGGCCCCGAGATCTATCCTGGCAAAAATCCTAAACTACCGGGACCGCGATCTCCTGCTTAGAAGGGCCAGAGACATGGTAGACTTAACTATTGATGGCAACCGGATATCTATATACCCGGACTATTCCGCGGCAGTTCAAAAGCTCAGAATGAAATTCGGAGAGGTCAAGAGGAGACTACGGGGACTGGGATTGGCTTACTCAATGCTATATCTGGCCAAATTAAAGGTGGTGGCTCTGGGAAGGGTACACTTTTTTCAGACCCCTGAGGAGGCGACAATTTGGCTGGATCAGAATGGCTAACATATCAGAGCTGATGGTGCCCGTTGAAGGCTCTGGTTGCTCTAGGGTTAATTGTTATTAAGATTGCAAAATTTGAATGGTTATAGGATAATTGTCCTTTGGTACTGCGGGACGAAAATGTTTATAATGGTTGTGTTCGGCGGCGCAACAGGCATTTTATTCTGCAATCGGTGGGCGGGAGAGACAAAAAGGGGGAAGTTAACTAGAAGAGTAGTAAAGTGTCCGAAATCTCAGACCCTAATAATTGCTAGGTTGTGGAAAGGCGTTCTCCTTTCTCATATAGAGAGTGTGGTATAGGTATTAAAACAAAAGGTTGATAAAGTTCCTGTGGGGAAAGGGTTGGGGACGTTCGAGGGGTAGTTTAAGTTGAGTTTTAAAATGGGGAATCGGGGGGCGGTAAATGTTAGAGAAGGGAGGGTACTGGGGGAATGGAGACCAATGGGGAGGGGGGGGGGGAGAAATACTGATATCACTGACTATGATGGGAGGAAGAGTTAAAATTTTGAGCTGGAATGTTAGAGGCCTATCTAACAACACAAGACGAACAGCAATACTGCAATATATTATGCAACCGAGGCCATTGGTGATATGCCTTCAGGAAACACACCTGGTTAGTGAAAAAATAGCTGTGCTACAGAAGAGATGGGTGAGGAAGGCGTATCACTCGACATTCTCAGCCTATGCTAGAGGGGTGTCAATACTGGTACACAAGCACACCGTTTGTAAAGGTAGAGGTGTCGATAGACAAAGATGGTCAATATGTATTTGTAGGATGTAAGATTTTCAATAGACTATTATGCATTGTGTCTGTATATATCCCTTGTAGATTGTGAGCCCTCGCAGGCAGGGTCCTCGCTCCTCCTGTACCAGTCGCTGTCACATTGTGTTCAAGATTATTGTAATTGTTCTTGTATTATACCCCTTTTTCACATGTAAAGCGCCATGGAATAAATGGCGCTATAATAATAAATAATAATAATAATAATAATAATAATAATATCCCTCCGCCATACTCGGGGGAGGGGGGCGGAAGATGCAGGAAATTCTAGAAATATCGGGTAGATGGGTAGGGGTTCCTATGCTTATAGTGGGTGATGTAAACAATATTGTCAATGACCACTGGGGTAAGGGAAGACATGCCTTGTTGAGGAATGAGGGGAAGGACACAGCGTTTGGTAACTATTTAAAGGAAGTAGCCTTGACAGATCTATGGCGGGTACGAAATGTGGTTAAGTACTGCTACTGCTGCTATTCGGCCACATATGGCTCTTTGTCCCGTATAGACGTAGCCCTAGGAAATGAATGGATGGATAATTTGGTACAGGAGGTGGAGTATTTACCAAGAGTGATGTCGGACCACAGTCCACTAGTGGTGCTACTACAAATTGAGGACCAGGGGAGTAAATCGGGGTTGGGATGGAAGATTCATCCTTTTTGGCTGCAACTCCTAGACATGGGGAAGATTGGTGATGAGGTCGCTGAATTTTTTAGGCTTAACGAGGGTAGTGCAGAGCAACACATTGTTTGGGACACTATGAAGGCATATTTAAGGGGGATTTTGTTCCGAGACATATCAAGCCATAAGACTACATCCAGAAACAAGGATATAACGGTAATGGAAGAATTGAGGGCAGCGGAGGGAGCGCTGAGTAACCAGAATTCACAGGACACGCAAAACTGCATGAAGGCTGCTCAGGAAGAGGTAAATAAACTACATTTGCACAAGGCAGAAAGGTTGAGGGAATTTCAAAGAGAAACTTTCTATGCAGAGGGTGAAAAAGTAGGACATCTGCTCTCAGTGGTGGCTTCTGCACAGCGGGACTCTGCACATGTATATGCATTAAAACTAGAGAATGGCAGTGTAGTTACTCAGGGGGAGCAACTTTTGGAAGTCTTTAGGGGATTTTACAGGAAGTTATACTCCTCGCAGTCGCAGCAGGTGGAAGGGGAGATTGATGCTTTCCTAGGGGAGGCTCACCTACCTAAGTTAAGCAACGAAGACCGAGAACAGCTAGACGAACCGCTTTCAGCGGAGGAATTGGGAGAGGCTTTGGCATCCATGGCGGGGGACAGGGCACCGGGGGCAGACGACATCCCAGCTGAAGTATACAAAAACCTCAATGAGGAAATAATAACTAAATTGTTAGGGGTATTTGATGAAGCGTTGGAGAAGGGAGTGTTACACGCATCTATGAGGGAGGCCATTGTTGTGGTCATTCCCAAAGCTGAAAAAGATCCACAGCTGCCAGAGTCATTTAGACCAATATCACTTTTGACTGCAGATATCAAAATACTGGCCAAGACTCTGGCGAACAGACTAATCCGGGTAATAGACAAGGTAGTCCACTCGGACCAATCTGGCTTCATGCCAAATAAATCCACTGCTGTCAATCTAAGGAGGCGCAAATTCCAGCTGAAAATGCAGGTAAGAGATTGGTGGTATCTCTAGTCTCTAGATGCACATAAAGCCTTTGACAGTGTGGAAAGGAACTACCTGTGGTCGGTGCTGAGTAGCTTTGGGTTCGGGCCAGTGTTTACCTCATGGTTAAAACTGCTGTACTCCTCTCCAACAGCCAGAATTAAAGTGAATAACAAACTGTCAGAAAGCTTCCCTCTGTTGAGGAGGTACAAGACAGGGGTGTCCGTTGTCCCCGCTGCTATTTGCCCTAGCTGTGGAGCCATTAGCTGCCAAAATAAGATGATCGCAGGAGGTGAAGGGGTTTGTATATGGGGAAAAAAGAGGAGAAGATAGAATATCGTCAGCATATAAAGCTACTATTTTTGGAAAATCCTGGGGAAGCCTTGAGAAATGTAGTGACACTAATTGAGGGATTTGGACAGATATCGGGACTACTCATTAACTGGGATAAGTCGTGTGTTCTGCCGATAGATGGAAAGGGTGACTGTATTGTATTAAAGGTGGTCCAACAATTTAAGTACTTAGGGATTCATATAGCTCTTCCATTGACGACATTTGAGGAGCTTAATATATGCCCTTTATTACAAAGACTGCGCACTAAAATCACAGCGTGGAATAAGTTACATTTATCGGTGGTGGGCAGAGTGAACCTCCTCAAAATTATTGTGATGCCGCAACTATTATATATGCTGCATAATTCCCCCATCTGGATCCCAATGAGCAGGTTCCGCAGGATAAAATCACTATTTTGAGAATTAGTGTGGGGTAAGAAAGAGTCCCAAACTTAAACAGGAAACACTGCAGAGACCAAAAGTGGAGGGAGGCCTAGCGCTCCCTAATCCCTGGTTATACTTTCTTTCTGCACAAAGCCAACACCTCAAGGGCTGGGGGGAGATTATGGAAAAGGGACAAGTACCTGTCAGTTTGGAGCACTTAATTAAGATTTTGCCATTAAGTATGGGACTGGAGGCGGGAATCTTCAAGAAATGAAGATCACATTACCATACCATAAATCTAATAAATAAGATGTGGCAGAAAATCAAGCAGATTAGGGGGGGGTAACTCACTTCACTAAATTTTCACCTATCTGGGATAACATCTGTTTTCAGGAGTTCAGTAATATGAAGGCGTTTGGTGAGTGGAAAGAAATGAGTATTGGCCTGATCTATCAGTCGATTTACAAAGGGAAGCTTAAATCCTATGAAATGTTGCAGGAAGAATTTCAATTCCCAAGGCTAAACCTCTTTCAATATAGACAGGTTCACCATGCATTTCAGACCCAAAGCAGAAGAAGATCTGATGTTAGATATTATACTTAAAAACAGAGGAACGAAAGGGGCAATATCTGAAGTGTATAGAGACCTGCTGCACGCCTTTCTTTGAGGACACCCAATCAAAGCTAGAAGGAAGTGGGAGATAGACTTGGGAGAGATAAACGACTATAGGTGGGAGTCTATTCTAGAATATATACCCAAGTTATCCATGAGTGAGCCTGGGAGAATGTCACAGCTGTATGTGATCCACAGGGTGTATAGAACCCCTGATATGTTATTTAAAGCAGGGTTGAAGTCTAACTCCGACTGCCCAAGGTGCTCGCAATCTCAGGCAGACATACTGCATATGCTTTAGCATTGTCCTAGATTGTCCTCCTTTTGGATCGTAGTGTTGAACTGTATTGGAATGGTGTATAGGTGTAGTGTCCCTAGGGACCCACTGACATGTATATTAGGGTACATTGAGGAAATAAAACAGACAACATGACCAAAATAGCAATTGCGAGATTATTGTTTGCCAGAAAATTGATTGCAAAATATTGGATTAGAGAGGAGCCCCCGTACAGACGCGAATTCATTCCCCAAACGAACTATATAATTAAACTTGAAAAAAGTATTTACACCAAGAGGAATAAGCAGGAATACTTCCATAAATTATGGCAGCCATGGTTGGATAGGATTAATTAGAGTACACCTATATACACTGTGTGCCGAATTATTAGGCAAGTTGTATTTTAGAGGATTATTTTTATTATTGATCAACAACTATGTTCTCAATCAACCCAAAAGACTCAAATATCCAAGCTTAATATTTTTGGAAGTTGGAGTGGGTTATTTTTTGGATTTGGCTGTTTGTGCAGGTAACTATTACTGTCCCGAATTATTAGGCAACTTAATAAAAAACAAATATAATCCCATCTCACTTGTTTATTTTCACCTGGTAAACCAATATCCGTGCACAAAATTTAGCAATAAACATTTCTGACATGCAAAAACAAAAACTAAAATAATTAGTGATCAGTATAGCCACCTTTCTTTATGATGACACTCCAACAGCCTTCCATCCATAGATTCTGTCAGTTGCTTGATCTGTTTTCGATCAACATTGCGTGCAGCAGCCACCACAGCCTCCCAGACACTGTTCCGAGAGGTGTACTGTTTTCCCTCCCTGTAGAGCTCACATTTTATGATGGACCATAGGTTCTCTATGGGGTTCAGATCAGGTGAACAAGGGGGCCATGTAATTATTTTTTCTTCTTTTAGACCTTTACTGGCCAGCCACGCTGTGGAGTAGTTGGATGCATGTGATGGCGCACTGTCCTGCATGAAAATCATGTTTTTCTTGAACGATACTGACTTCTTCCTGTATCACTGCTTGAAGAAGTTGTCTTCCAGAAACTGGCAGTAGGTCTGGGAGTTGAGCTTCACTCCATCCTCAACCCGAAAAGGTCCCACAAGTTCATCTTTGATGATACCAGCTCATACCAGTACCCCACCTCCACCTTGCTAGCTTCTGAGTCGGAGTGGAGCTCTCTGCCCTTTACTGATCCAGCCTCTGGCCCATCACGAGTCACTCTCATTTCATCAGTCCATAAAACCTTTGAAAAATCAGGCTTAAGATATTTCTTGAACCATTCTTGACGTTTTTTCTTATGCTTCTTGTTCAAAGGTGGTCGTTTTTTAGCCTTCCTTACCTTGGCCATGTCCCCGAGTATTGCACACCTTGTGTTTTTTGATACTCCAGTAACGTTGCAGCTCTGAAATATGGCAAAACTGGTGGCGAATGGCATCTTGGCAGCTTCACGCTTGATTTTCCTCAATTCATGGGCAGTTATTTTGGGCCTTTTTTGGCCAACACGCTTCTTGCGACCTTGTTGGCTATTTTCCATGAAACGCTTGATTGTTCGGTGATCACGCTTCAAAAGTTTGGAAATTTCAAGACTGCTGCATCCCTCTGCAAGACATCTCACAATTTTGGACTTTTCAGAGCCCGTCAAAACTCTCTTCTGACCCATTTTGCCAAAGGAACGGAAGTTGCCCAATAATTAAGCACACCTTATATAGGGTGTTGATGTCATTAGTCAACACCCCTCCTCATTACAGAGATGCAAATCACCAGATTTACTTAATTGGTAGTTGGCTCTCAAGCCTATGCACAGCTTGGAGTTGGACATGTATAAAAAGTATCATGTAATCAAAATACTCATTTGCCTAATAATTCTGAACACAGTGTATACTACTGTAGAGTAAGGCTGTGTGCCCACGATGCGTTTTTTAAGCATTTCCGCAGCGGCAAAAAACCTGCAGAAACTCTTAAAAAAACACGCATGGTAGAAGGCCTGCCATGTTCCCCAATGATAATCCGCATGTGCTGTGCACATGCTGCGGAAATTTCCGCTGTGGATTATCATTGCAGAAAAAAACGCAGCACTACCAATTATTTTGTGGAAGTGCTGCGTTTTCGCTGCCATTGACTTGCATTGAAACGCATGGATTACGCATCACTGTATATGTAGATGAGCATTCCATGCGTTTCAATGTGCGGATGGTACCCGGGTCTGGAGGAGAGCAGACTCTCCTCCGGACCCGGGTACCATAGAACCTGTGAAAAAAAGAATAAAATAAAAAGTAAATATTATATTTACCTTCTGACGGCCCCTGGTCTCCTTGTCTTCACTTGCTGGCAGCTCGCGATGGACTGAAGGACCTGCGACGGGTCACGCGATGCTGACGTCGGCAGGTCCTTCAGTGTACCGCGATCTGCCGGCAAGGAAGAACGGAGGGAAGCAAGACTGCGGGGGCCATCAGAAGGTAAGTATAGATTTATTTTTTTATTTTTAAACATTCTTTACGGTCACAGTATATAAATCCATGCCGTTTGCATGGATTTATATAGTGTGACCAAGTTGTCAAGCACTTTCCAAGTGATGCTAAAATCGCTTGGAAAGCGCTTGACAACCCGCATGCGGAAATGCATGTGAAGAACGCTTCACATCCGCTTGTCCCTGGCAGGAAAACGCATGTACAATCCACATGCGTTTTTTTCTGCCAGGGAGATGCAGAAACGCTCAGGAAAAATCCGGAGCATTTCTGCATCGTGGGCACATAGCCTAAAACTCTTGGTAAACGGCATGGTGGAGTGGAGAGGGAAGTAGGAAAAAAGAAAAGGGGAAGAGAAGGAAAGGGAGTAGGGGAAGGAAAGAAGGGGGGGGGGGGGCGACTTACTGTAATTGTAAAACGAGTATTGTCATGTAATATCTGTTCCAAGTTTTGTTATAAAAAAAATGTATCCGATTAACATGGGGAAGCTGTTTGCCAGCCACAGCCCCACCAGAAGGAAACCTCTTCATCCCTTAGGGACAGGAAAAATACTGAGGAGGGAAGGGAGGGCTATTTAACCTCTTTGTTTCCTGTCCCTAATTAGGATGGGGAGGCAACCTCCTGATGGTGCCGTTGTGGAGGTGATTAGAGAAAACTTGATTTGAGTTGAAGATCATGGGTCCTCCAGCAAGACCATGACCCAAAGCACACATCCAAAAGTACACAGGAATGGTTGAAAAAGAAAAAGTGGACTGTTTTAAAATGGCCAGCAAGGAGTCCTGACCTCAACCCCATTGAAAATCTTTGGGGTGAGCTGAAATCTGCCATTGGGAAAAAGAACCCTGCAAACATTCAAGAGCTTGAACAAACTGCAAAGGAAGAGTGGGAGAAAATTCAAGCTGAGAAGTACAAGAAGCTTATAGATGGCTACAAGAAACGTTTGGAGGCTGTCAGCAATGCCAAAGAGTGTGCAACCAAGTATTAAATTAGGAGTGCCTTTATTGCTGCACATGCTGTTTATTCTGTTTCTTCTTTGAAATTGCTTTATTGTTGTATTACTTTGGACCACTAATTTAAAAATCCTGAGGATATAACTTTGGTACATTTCCATTTATTTCTGAAGATATTGTACAGTCATGGCCAAAAGTTTTGAGAATGACACCAAAATTATATTTTCACATGATCTGCTGGCCTCTGGTTTTTATTAGCGTTTGTCTGATGTTTATATCACATACAGAAATATAATTGCAATCATATTATGAGTACCAATAGGTTATATTGACAGTTAGAAAGAGTTAATGCAGCAAGTCAATATTTGCAGTGTTGCCCCTTCTTCTTCAAGACCTCTGTAATTCTCCCTGGCATGCTCTCAATCAACTTTTGGACCAAATCCTGACTGATAGCAGTCCATTCTTGCATAATCAATGCTTCCATTTTGCCAGAATTTGTTGGTTTTTGCTTGTCCACCCGTCTCTTGATGATTGACCACAAGTTCTCAATGGGATTAAGATCTGGGGAGTTTCCAGGCCATGGACCCAAAATCTCTATGTTTTGTTCCATGAGCCATTTAGTTATCACCTTTGCTTTATGGCAAGGTGCTCCATCATGCTGGAAAAGGCATTTTTGGGCGCCAAACTGCTCTTGGACGCTTGGGAGAAGTTGCTCTTGGAGGACATTCTGGTACCATTCTTTATTCATGGCTGTGTTTTTAGGCAAGACTGTGAGTGAGCCGATTCCCTTGGCTGAGAAGCAACCCCACACATGAATGGTTTCAGGATGCTTTACAGTTGGCATGAGACAAGACTGGTGGTAGCGCTCACCTCTTCTTCTCCAAATAAGCTGTTTTCCAGATGTCCCAAACAATTGAAAAGGGGATTCATCAGAGAAAATGACTTTGCCCCAGTCCTCAGCAGTCCACTCCCTGTACCTTTTGCAGAATATCAGTCGGTCCCTGATGTTTTTTCTGGAGAGAAGTGGCTTCTTTGCTGCCCTCCTTGAAACCAGCCATTGCTCAAAGAGTTTCCGCCTCACAGTGCGTTCAGAAGCACTCACACCAGCCTGCTGCCATTCCTGAGCAAGCTCGGCACTGCTGGTAGTCCGATCCCGCAGCTGAAACAGTTTTAAGATACGGTCCTGGCGCTTGCTGGTCTTTCTTGGGCGCCCTGGAGCCTTTTTGACAACAATGGAAGCTCTCTCCTTGAAGTTCTTGATGATGCGATAGATTGTTGACTGAGGTGCAATCTTTGTAGCTGCGATACTCTTCCCTGTTAGGCCATTTTTGTGCAGTGCAATGATGGCTGCACGTGTTTCTTTAGAGATAACCATGGTTAACTGAAGAGAAACAATGATACCAAGAACCAGCCTCCTTTTAAAGTGTCCAGTGATGTCATTCTTACTTAATCATGACTGATTGATCGCCAGCCCTGTCCTCATCAACACCCACACCTGTGTTAATGGATCAATCACTAAAACGATGTTAGCTGCTCCTTTTAAGGCAGGACTGCAATGATGTTGAAATGTGTTTTGGGGGTTAAAGTTCATTTTCTGGGCAAATATTGTCTTTGCAAGTACAGTAATTGCTGTTGAGCTGATCACTCTTTGCATATACTCCTGAATGTCAAAGTGCCATTACAAAAAATGAAGCAGTAAACTTTGGAAAAATTACTATTTGTCTCATTCTCAATACTTTTGGCCATGACTGTACAGTCTATGAAAAAAATGAAGAGGTGCCAATAATGGCGAACAGCACTGTATGACTTCCATGATTTTAAAGGACAGCACCAAGTCTTCTAGGCATGGAATTAACAAGTTTGCAACATCTTTTTTTCATTCTTCAAGAAGGATCTCTTAGAGCCTGGATGCTGGATGGCAATTGATGCTCAATTTGTGTCTTCAGAATCTCTCATACATTTATTTTATTGGGTTTAGATCAGGAGACATACTTGGCCACTGAATCTCTTTTCACCATGTTCTTTTTCAGAAATAAAACAGTGGCCTTAGAAGTGTGTTTTGGATCATTTGGATCATTGTCATGTTGGGAAAGTGCATGTATACACACATCACAGAGTGATGCTAGTATGGTCTCTTTCAATATAGAGCAGTACATCTATGAATTCATACTATCAACGGAATTTTTCTCCCTTACACCAGAAGTCATGCAGCCTTACATAAGGATAGTACCAAAACCATGTTTCACTGTAGGCACCATGCATTTTTATTTGTACTCCTAACCTTGGCACCATACAGCATTAAGCAATCAGTTCCCAAAGCAATTATTTAGTCTCATTACTCCAGAGTATAGAGTCCCAGTAGTCTTCATATTTTTCAACGTGGGCCCTGGCAAATTGTAAGAGGGTTTTTTTGTGCATGGGCTTTAGAAGAGGCTTCCTTCATGGATGACACCCACGGATGCATGTCATACCTCTGCAGTGTACACTGTATTGTGTCAGGGGAAAAAAAAAAAAACTCACCTTGGTTTGGCCTTCTACTTCTTTAGCCATCTAATAAAACAGGAGAAAAGGCAAGTATCTTGGCGTACAAAAGTTTATTATAATTTCATGTTAAAAAATTCATATATAGATGGTAAAACAGTAAGATGCAGACAAACAGATCCAAAAAATAATAATCCAGATAATCAAAAAGAATGGAAATAACAGTAGAATAGAGCAGGGTAAGAAAGCCTTATTGGAATTCTATCCTGATGTCCAGATATCAGATGCATCTGAACTCTTCTAACAAAGATTAATTAAATATATATATATCTCTTGGAGGAGTGATTTGCAACAATATATCTGTCTGTGCATCATGGTGTTGTTGTTCTTTGTCTTTGTTTCATGTGTCTTATTTATATGTATTTATTGTACCATTTTCTTTCTTTGCCCCCTCTTCACTTTTTTATTCCCCTTTTCTTATGAGATATATATATATATATATATATATATATATATATATATATCTATATATATATATATATTTCTGCTATTATTTATTATTTCTTGTCCCCAATTATCCTGCTGTACTCCTCGGTCTATATTCCCCTATATTTTTACACTGCATGACAGCCCCTATCAGTACGGAGCTGTATCTCTTTGCAGCGTCATATAGGGAACCATCCTTGGCGTTCTACTGTGCGCATGCGCTGGGCGACTCGCTCCCCCTGCTCTCACGTCGCCCATCTCCATGGCGCCGGCGCGTTTCCTGGATGTTGTCCTCCTGACGCTTCCGGGTCGCGCCCGCGTCATGATGGACGGGGCGGGACTCCGGGGGGCGCTGACTCTCCCAGTGTATGCGCCACCAGTACCTCTCCGCTGACGGCCATCCTGAATCATCACATGACCCTACACGTGATGCCTATAGGGGGCGGAGCTATACATTTAAAAAGGTCCTTGTACCCTTGCCATTCACACCTCTTGAAAAAGCACCCGCGAAACGCGCGTCGAGGCTGCCCTCTCTGACAGACACCAGCCCTCACTTGTCCCTAGCCACGTGTGATACTCTGGGGTGAGTTACCTATACCATGTACATGATATGCACTTAGCAATGGAGTCACTGTACAGGACTACGGTATATGTGATCCCCATATATTAAGTGTCACATTCTTTCTTGCCCTGCTCTATTCTATTGTTATTTCTTTCTTTTTGATTATCTGGATTATTATTTTTTGGATCTGTTTGTCTGCATCTTACTGTTTTACCATCTATATATGAATTTTTTAACATGAAATTATAATAAACTTTTGTACGCCAAGATACTTGCCTTTTCTCCTGTTTTATTATATTTCGTTCAAGTTGGCTACATAATATGGGGTGTGAGTGGTTATTTATCCACACCACCCTATTTTGAATCTCTAAATGTGGGCTATTGTGTTTCTCATTCTTTAGCCATCTGTTGAAAATCTGCATGTTTATTTTCTTCAATCCTTTTCATCAGTACAGTGCTGGCCAAAAGTATTGGCACCCCTGCAATTCTGTCAAATAATACTCAGTTTCTTCCTGAAAATTATTGCAATCACAAATTCTTTGGTATTATTATCTTCATTTAATTTGCTTGCAAGGAAAAAACACAAAAGAGAATGAAGCAAAAATCAAATCATTGATCATTTCATACAAAACTCCAAAAATGGGCCAGACAAAAGTATTGGCACCCTTAGCCTAATACTTGGTTGCACAACCTTTAGCCAAAATAACTGCGAACAACCGCTTCCGGTAACCATCACTGAGTTTCTTACAATGCTCTGCTGGAATTGTAGACCATTCTTCTTTGGCAAACTGCTCCAGGTCCCTGATACTTGAAGGGTGCCTTCTCCAAACTGCCATTTTGAGATCTCTCCACAGGTGTTCTATGGGATTTAGGTCTGGACTCATTGCTGGCCACCTTAGAAGTCTCCAGTGCTTTCTCTAAAACCATTTTATAGTGCTTTTGGAAGTGTGTTTTGGGTCATTGTCCTGCTGGAAGACCCATGACCTCTGAGGGAGACCCAGCTTTCTCACACTGGGCCCTACATTATGCTGCAAAATTTGTTGGTAGTCTTCAGACTTCATAATGCCATGCACACGGTCAAGCAGTACAGTACCAGAGGCAGCAAAGCAACCCCAAAACATCAGGGAACCTCCGCCATGTTTGACTGTAGGAACCGTGTTCTTTTCTTTGAATGCCTTTTTTTTTCCTGTACACTCTATGTTGATGCTTTTTCCCAAAAAGCTCTACTTTTGTCTCATCTGACCAGAGAACATTCTTCCAAAACGTTTTAGGCTTTCTCAGGTAAGTTTTGGCAAACTCCAGCCTGGCTTTTTTATGTCTCGGGGTAAGAAGTGGGGTCTTCCTGGGTATCCTACCATACAGTCCCTTTTCATTCAGACGCCGACGGATAGTACGGGTTGACACTGTTGTACCCTCGGACTGCAGGGCAGCTTGAACTTGTTTGGATGTTAGTCGAGGTTCTTTATCCACCATCCACACAATCTTGCGTTGAAATCTCTCGTCAATTTTTCTTTTCCATCCACATCTAGGGAGGTTAGCCACAGTGCCATGGGCTTTAAACTTCTTGATGACACTGCGCACAGAAGACACAGGAACATTCAGGTCTTTGGAGATGGACTTGTAGCCTTGAGATTGCTCATGCTTCTCACAATTTGGTTTCTCAAGTCCTCAGACAGTTCTTTGGTCTTCTTTCTTTTCTCCATGCTCAATGTGGTACACACAAGGACACAGGACAGAGGTTGAGTCAACTTTAATCCATGTTAACTGGCTGCAAGTGTGAGTTACTTATTGCCAACACTTGTTAGGTGCCACAGGTAAGTTACAGGTGCTGTTAATTACACGAATTAGAGAAGCATCACATGATTTTTCAAAGGGTGCCAATACTTTTTTCCACCCCCTTTTTTAGGTTTGGTGTGGAATTATATCCAATTTGGCTTTAGGACAATTCTTTTTGTGTTTTTTTCATTGAAGACAAATTAAATGAAGAGAATAATACCAAAGAATTTGTGATTGCAATCATTTTCAGGAAGAAACTGAGTATTATTTGACAGAATTGCAGGGGTGCCAATACTTTTGGCCAGCACTGTAGATGCTCCTGCTAATTTACATGGTCGGCCTGGATGTCTCCATGAGACAATTGCATTTCCATGTGTTAAAATTTTGTATCTCTTTTTCTACAGTATTCTGATTGATAAGGCTGGCTGATCTTCTTGCAGCCTTCACCTTACTTGGGTGAAGTAATTTTTTTTCCCCTCAGGTCTTGTGACATTTTCCTTCCATGTGGTGCAATTGCAGACAGCATTAAAAAGGGAAGGGGCTTTCTTTAATGCCATTTTATAGTCAATAGTGTTGAGCGAGTATGTTCTGTCCGAGTATGCTCGGGCCGAGCTCCGAGTATTTACAGCTGCTCGGTGATCAGGTTGAATCGCTCCCGTGTGCATGATTTGCGACTGTTTGACAACTTTATTACATGTGAGGAATGTCTAACAGTCGCAAATCATGCACATGGGAGCGATTCAACCATATCACCGAGCAGCTGTAACTACTCGGAGCTCGGCCCGAGCATACTCGCCGAAAGGGTTAATAGAACATACTCGCTCAACACTAATAGTCAACTGTCAGCTGCACATCAGTTTAATGAATTTGAATGACCTGTGGTTGAATCCTTGTTAGTTAGAATTTTGTAGTCTAAACTATAGCTTTTCTCCAAAACTTTCATTAGGGTGTACTCATTTTTGGAACATGGTCTTGAATAAATTTGTTAGGAAACTTACTTTTTCAGGTGTGCAAAATCTTGTTTGCATCCAATGGTCCACATTTGCTGGAAAATTTTGTAGTATGGTATGCCATAGAAAATGTTGATTCTGAAAGTAAACTAAATCTGATACATCTGCTGGGGTGTACTCATTTATGCCGAGCACTGTATATTGTACTGTTTAGTTGTTCCTGTATCTGAAAATGTATTCTCCTCAGTTGGATCTCATACTGACCCCTTGAGAATTACTTGTCTCTTTCTGTTCACTCAAGGTCCCCGGTACTACACAAGTTCTCCCCAAGGTACGATCAGAAATTTTGATCACACATGGTATGATTAGATAGCACCTGTCATACAGTTATAATGAAAATTACAGTATTGACTCTTGACTGTATATATAGGGTGGGATCACACACTGCGAGTGGCATATTCCCTAAGCGTGCACTGAGGTTTGGTCACAAAGTGCCTTTGTTATGACAGTCAAAGCAGCTGTCAAATTGATTACTTATTATTAATGGCCACATGTTTTTAGTTATAGTCTTAACTTATTTTGGAAAATACACTGTCCTCCCAACAGGCAGAGTTGGCACTGGTTCTATTGATGTTATGGTGATGCACGATAACAAAAGAATAAACAGGGTTAAAATCTAAAACTTAATTATATATGTGTGAACAGAATCAACAAGAAAAATAATTGCATGGAAGTCCAGAGTGTCATAGACAATCAAGTGTAGAATGCAGTAAGGCTATGTGCCCACGTAGCAGATTTGATGCAGAGCGTTTTTGCCTCTCTCGCTCTCTGGCAGAAAAAAAAATGCATGCAGATTTATATGCGTTTTTTCAAGCACTTTTCCAAGCCAAGCAATTTTGAGCATCACTTGGAAAAGTGCTTGACAAGTTGGTCACACAATATAAATCCATGCAAGCGGTATGGATTTATATTGTGTGACCAATTTAGATGGTTTAAATGCTGCATCTATAGTATATATAATAAAAAATAAAAACCTGTATATTCACCTCTCCAGTCTCCTCCCGGCTGCGTCCTCTCTCTTCGGCATCCCGCGGTGTACTTGCAGGACCTGCGGTGACATCATTTAGTCAGCTGATGGTCACACGACCATCACCTGACCGCTGACGTCAGCGGTCGCGTGACCATCAGCTGACTAAATTATGTCACCGCAGGTCCTGCAAGTACACCACGGGATGCCGAAGAGAGAGGACGCCGCCGGGAGCAGACCGGGGAGGCGAGTATACAGGTTTTTTTTTTATTTTTAACTTTATTTCTTTTTTTCACAGCGTGGTAGCCGGGATGAAGAGGAGTTGTAGTCTCCTCTTTATCCCGGGTACCACACGCACCTGCGATTACGCTGCAAATTCGCGGCCATTGAATTTAATTGAAATGCAGCAAATCCACATATATCTGTGGGTTTGCTGCGTTTCAATGTTCCTCAATGGCCGCGAATTTGCAGCGTAATCGCGGTAGAAATGGTCATGCTGCGTTTTGCAACGAAATGCGAATTCGGCGCGCTAATTAGCGCATCCGAATTCACATTGCTTTGCATGGCAGACGGTTATACAAGCGTTTTCGCGGCCGCAAAAACTCTACAAAAACTATATGTGGGCACATGGCCTTATGGTGAGCAATCATAGTAACATAGGTTGAAAAAAGACCTAGGTCCATCAAGTTCAACCTTGTTCCTCCAATCCATGAAAGGACTTGACCACAATAGTCTACTATGGTCTACAATGTACTATACCTAAAAAATGCAGTACATTATGCCTGTCAGTATAAACTAACAGGCATCCTAT
Organism: Phyllobates terribilis; assembly: GCF_046119375.1. Lineage (NCBI taxonomy): Eukaryota > Metazoa > Chordata > Amphibia > Anura > Dendrobatidae > Phyllobates > Phyllobates terribilis. The sequence continues at coordinate 160,330,616 of NW_027362761.1, forward strand.
TAGGCTACTGATAAAGTAAAAGAGGAAGACCTCCCCCATTTTCTAACCAATAAATCATTAAGGTATCTATGGGCTATTCTAGCCACCCATTGTATAAAAAAAAGTGCATATGCGCTATGGATTCAGTTTCCGCCTGAATGTTTGCTCTACCCCTGGCTAGAACATTTCTGCAATGAAAGTCCTTCTATATTTTGTCACCAGCAATCTACATCAGTCAGATATCTGCCCATCTATGAAAACTGTGTCAGAACAGCCTGGTTTTAAACAGAGCCAGGCCAGAGTATAGCCTCAGATGTAAAATGCCTTACACAAATTACACCCCAATATAGAAACAAAGGTTTTTATAGAATGAAACCCGACGTAAAACATTTCACAATCAAAGTCCATCTGCTTAACTTTCACTTCATGAAAACGTCAACACTGTCATTTGGCAATTATTGCCTCCAAAAAGTTTCCTTTTGAAAAAAGCGGAAAAAATAAAAAAATCAATCCCAGTCATGTGATGGACACTTAGGTGCTTGGCTCTCTAGAATCACCCATGTGATAAAGAAATAAAACTCGCGTTTCTAATGTGAATGACTGCAAGCAGAGATCTTGAAAACTGCAAGAACTTGAAATAATAAGTCCCATATATTGAAAAGTTGTATAACTTTTCAATGCTAATAGAATAACACTAAGGGCACAAGAAGACATCCTGCGAAACTGGGCCTGAGTACGGACCGCAGTGCAAGGACTGTCCGACTGTCCCGACCTGAGCTCAGACTCTTAGGCATATATGAGGCTGTAGAGTTCAAGTCGGGAGGTTCGTGAACAGTCTGTGCATTGCAGTCTGTGCTGGGACAGAGTTTCACAGATGTCTGCATGAGCCCTTAGTGTTATTTTATTTATTGCTTCCATGAATGATATTACTTTTATCATACAATCATGTAATGAAAATCTGAACTAAGGACCCACCATGAGCAACACTATCTAAAAAGCAGATCTGCTGATTGTTGAATAATTGGGAGGGAAAAGAACAAAGATAGAGAACAGAAAGTAAGAAGCTGTGCTTGGAATATCTATCTATAACTCCTTTCCATTACAACTTCACGTATCTGAAGAAGAGAAAATAAGAGCACAAACTCAAACCTGAGGAAGGAAAACCTGGTCAGCCTTGTCTAGCACAGGAGGTCCTGGCTGTGAACTGTTTGTAGACAGTGTTAAATTCACATGACCCCAGTGAAGCAGCAGCATTTATGTTACGTTCAGAAACATATGAAAAAGACTGGTATCAAGCAAGGCCCAAAAAGTTTAGTTACTCTGCTGATAAAGCATGGCAAATCAGCTTTCGATTACATAACCGCCCTGGGTTTTGACATTTTTTTTTAATTTATTTATTTTTATTTTTTTTTTACAGAAGACAGATCATGTGCACTGTAATATCTAGATAAGTTCATATACAGTCCGAGTTTACCGTTATCTTTGAACGTTTTTTTTTTTTAAATGTGTTACACCATATTTAAAGTGTAACTCTGGTTATGTAGAAAAACAATAATTGTGTAGTGCTCATTTTTCTATATCTGACTATTAAATGGCAGCACAGATTTGCTGCTGCCTCTGTTGCTTATAAGTATGCCATAGACAATAGGAGCCTAGGAGGCAGAGGCAGAAGAGATAAGTAAGTGTTTTGTTTTCCTTTAGTGTGACCGCAGAAAAAATTAAGCTTTACGCTGCATTCACATGTCCGTTTTTCAAAGTCCAGGACTATTGTACCAGCTACGACTCTCCTGACAAACTCAACAATTTCATGCATACCTAGGAGGCTATCACATCCAAGTCAAGAGACTCACATCTGGTCTATGCACCTTACTACTAACGTTTACTTACGAAGTGTTTTGCATCACTGCCCTCTGAAGATGTCTTGGATCCATGGTGATAGAAGCTGTGGGAGAGGTGAGATCAGCGCCGGCATTCTGCTTCTACCTCTGCCGCTGCATCTTCAAACTGAGTAACAAGATGTTGTTAGGGGCGGAGATAGAAACAATGAGTGACACCAGCGCTGTCCCACAGCTTCTAGTACCGCCCTCAAACAAATCGTTAGGGGATGGCGCTGGTGTCATGCACTGCTTCTATCTCCACCCCTAATGACGATTCATTTGAGGGTGGTGCTAGAAGCTGTGGTACGGCGCTGATGTCGCTCACTGCTTCTATCTCTGACCCCTGATAACGTCTTGTTTCACAGTTAGAAAATGTGGCGGAGATAGCCAGTGCTGCACTTACTGTGTGCTCTTCCTTTGCAATATTTTTGGTTTATACCAGTCCCAGCTTTACCATTTGGCATTTTCCTTTGGTACTTTTCTTACTATTTGACTGATTTACATCATATTGATTCATACTGGTAGAGCATTGGCTTTTCTTTGGTCTTTGTTATTGCAGTTTCTTGTCTCGTCTCCAGTTACACACTTTTGCCCTTTGATAATTTTAATGTGTTTTATTGTAGTTATTTTCAATAAAACATTGTATTTCTTGTCTATATCTTCCAGTATTTGGTAGTTTTGCGTGTGTTTAGCTTTCAGGACACAGTCATATTTGCACATACACACATACTAGCTAGGTGAAAGTCTCATGCAGTTTTATTTTTGACAACCCTATGTATTACAGAAGATGGCCAAAATATTTTACAAAACAAGCAATATGTACCTTTCCTCATAGATTGTAAGCACGGCTTTTGCCAGAAGTGCCAATTCGTTTGTTACTCTGTAATGTCCTGTTTTGTCTGTAGATGTACCCGCTGAATTGTAACGTAATGTGCTGGTGCTATATTCATAAAGACTATTATCAGGAAGAGATCTGGACCATAGGTGGCTGTACAATCCACACTGACAGTATCAGACTGTTATGTCAAGAGGAATGTGTTGATTTATTTATACAATTCCAGGAGGCATAACAGAGGAACCGCAAAATGCACAGCTTCACAATGCTATTTTAAGTACTTTCATTTAATTGGTATCATTAAGTACTGACTAGGTTACTAAGCTGATGCTAAAAAGAAAAGGAATCTAGCAGATAAGTGGCTGACAGATCCTCCAATAAACGAGCTGGCTTTATAAGATCAGTGTTTCAAATTATATTTTCCAGCCAATGTTGGCAATGATCTAAAGAAACAGATGACACAAAAACCCAATTGTCCCCAATAAAAGTGACATCAATAGCAGTCTGCTATAGCAGCAAAAGCGTGCCGATTCATGGTGAAAAGCCGCCTCCTAATAACCTCACATCTCAGACTGAATGGGAATCTGATGGGAAACTGCTTACTGTAGTTGGCAGGCAGGCAATGCTGATACCAAGATTAATCTCTAGAGTATGCAGAATATTCACTACTTGGCCTATGTAAAGATCACAAATGCTTTCTACAAAGCGTGCTGTACACTCTGACTGTTCAGATGTCTGTCTATCCTATCCGTTTGTTCCATTTAGAACAGATCAAAGAAATTAGGATCCTGTACATTCCTGTTTTATGGCGTCCTTCTGGTATCTGATTATTGCTTATTTTTAGAATGAAAAAAGAAGCCCGGCAGGCAGAAGTTGTATGCGCATCCTAAAAATAAAAAAACGGAAACCAAACAGACTCCATATAACTCAATGAGGCCCCACTGCTTCCGTTTGAAACAGGAATGCTCAGGATCCTCATTCCTTTTATCTGTTGTAAATGGAAGAAACACATGGAAAGGTCAGATGGACACTTGCAATGAGCTGTAAAGAGAATCTGTCAGCAGATTTAGCTATGTAATCTGAGAACAGCATGATGTAGGGGCAGATAACTGGAATCAGGCTATGTGTCACTGACAGGACTGCTTGGTGCAGTTTTGATAGAATCGCTGTTGTAGATGTAGCAGTGGCCAGAATGCTGAGCTGTGTATAACCTCACCCACACCTCTGATTGGCAGCTTCCTGTGTATACTGTGCATTGCCAGTCAGGGGTGGGGGCGTGGCTATACAGATTAGGTGGACTGGCCTGCACGTTACACCTAGTCCTGACCTGCTGCTGATAAACACTGATTGTATTGAAACTACAGCATGTAGATGAGCAAGTGACACCTCTCTGTAATGAGGATATCTGCCCCTACATTATGCTGCTCTCAGATTAAATAGCAAAAACCAGCTGATAAGCTATAGGCCATGTGCCCACGTAGCGTTTTTGTAGCGTTTTTACGGCCGGTAAAACGCTTGTAAAACCATCTGCCATGCAAAGCAATGTGAATTAGGATGTGCTGTGCACATGATGCGCTAATTAGCGCGCCGAATTCGCATTGCTTTGCAAAACGCAGCATGACCATTTCTACTGCGATTACGCTGCAAATTCACGGCCATTAAGGAACATTGAAACGCAGCAAACCAGCAGGTATATGTGGATTTGCTGCATTTCAATTAAATTCAATGGCCGCGAATTTACAGCGTAATCGCGGTACGTGTGGTACCCGGGATGAAGAGGAGACTACAACTCCTCTTCATCCCGACTACCACGCGGTGAAAAAAACAAATAAAAAAGTTAAAAAGAAACCTGTATATTCACCTCTCCGGCGGCCCCCAGTCTGCTCCCGGCGGCGTCCTCTCTCCTCTGCGTCCCACGGTGTACTTGCAGGACCTGTGGTGACGTCATTTAGTCAGCTGATGGTCACTGCAGGTCCTGGCAGTACACCGCGGGACGCCGGAGAGGTGAATATACAGTTTTTTTTGGTTTTGTTTATGTTTGTTTTTTTTACTATAGATGCAGCATCTAAAAGCATCTAAGTTGGTCACACAATATAAATCCATGCCGCTTGCATGGATTTATATTGTGTGACCAACTTGTCAAGCACTTTCCAAGTGATGTTCAAAATCGCTTGGAAAAGTGCTTGAAAAAAAACACATAAATCTGCATGCGTTTTTTTCTGCCAGAGAGAGGCAAAAACGCTCTGCATCAAATCTGCTACGTGGGCACATAGGCATACTTTACTCTTTAAAGGGATGCTGCTGCTGCTGCTACTGCTACTGCTACTACTACTACTACTACTACTACCATTCTCGTCTAAGGTAACACTACACAAGAGCATTAAAACAATCTAACATTATAGTATAGTGTGAGAAAAGGAAGATAATAAAATGATGCAGTCCATACATTTACGCTTCATGTCTGCAAGAAGTCATCACTACTGAAAAATATACTTTATTAAAGTCAAAACTGTTTATTACACTTTTTTCCCACAATTATCAAGAAGGTTTAGTCAGTGGAATTTTTCGCTTTCATTACTAAATTTGGACTCCCCAGTCTAGTCATAAATTCACGTAAAAATTAAGTTCTCAACAGCAAAAAAATCTAGGTACCCACCAAAAAAATATGTTTCTGGTGATACTTTTCTATCACGGTCTTGGAAAGTTCTTATTCCTGACTTCTGTTGTGGTATACCGGGCTTTAAAAGTCTATATATAGAGAATGGATTTCAAACAAAGCCATCAACTGACTTTAAAGGGTTGTCCCCTCTCTGGAAGGTTTTTCCTATAAGCTCCAAACAAACTGGGCTTTACTTACCCTCCCTGGGTCCAAAGCCAAGTCTCCACTGCTGGTCCCGATGACTGTAGTTAACATCACGTCATCAGCACTGTAGATATCGGAGATCAGCAGCTCTGTTGATGTAGAGGACACAAGCCACTCATACCCGCTGAAAGGGAGCTTATAGGACCATAGGTAGTGACTGATTTTGTAACTCAGTTCAACTGAATTGAATGGAGCTGACCTGCAATACCACACAGAATTTATGGTAAAGGGTGGCGCTGATTTTGATAGAAAAGCGTGGTTGTTCTAATTCTGGACAACCCTTTTAAATTAAATTGGATTAATAAAAATGAATTGCATAATTACAATAATTAGGAGGAGTATTGCATGGCGAATAAGCCTCCTTACCTTGACGTGCCAGAGCTGGTGTGTCACTCTCCATAAGGAGAAGCGTTACCCCTTAGACCTCAGTCCAGAGCCTCTCACCTAGCCAAATCAGTTCTCACTTTGCACTGATGAGGGCCAACAGCCCGAAACACCGTGTCTGCAAATTGAGATTCTGATTTGGCTTTTATCCTAAGTCATAATGCACGACTCGTTGAAGGGTTAATTGTGACTTGTAGGATTGCCGCTTCCGATAGGTGGCGCTATAGAGTACAAGTCCAAAGAGGCAATTTGCTTAATAATGATTTAGTAATTACAGTATATATATATATATATATTAGTTCTTGTCAGTGTACTATTATCGAGTGCTGATCAGCTATATACAAGTCGCTCCATACTAGTTTACCTATCTGTTTATAAAGGCCAAACAAAAACCTGCATAAGAAGGAAATTCTACAAAACCTACAACACTATATTCAAGAGGCAGGCAATAATAGTATAAAATCACTTTATGAGAACGACAGAACTAAATAACATAAAACACAAAGGACATGTTTAAAAATAAATGTAAATGTCGTCTAGTGACCATAGAATAAATTTATGAGATCCAGTGTGATGATCAATAGTTATTGCAGAGTGCCAAAGGTAGAAATCTCATAAGGGATCAAAGAAGGTACTTATTCAAAGTTTAATCAAGATACTGACTAGATTAGCACACCCCCAACCTCACAACACTCTATATTCCACAGGCCGGCCATCAATGTGAATACGATCATTGACGATATCAACGAGATTTTTTTTACTGCTGGCATAAATTACCCGATCACCACTTGAATGAGTATTTGGCTAGTTAATTGAGTGATCGCTAGCACGTTTACCAGGGTGGATAAATCAGGAACAAGCGCGTACAAACAAACTGCAATTTTCTATTGCCTAAAAGAACCAAAAGGTCTCTTCATTTTCACAGGCTCAAAAGTAACTGGACAAATTACAAATGCATTGGTTCCCATGTCTATTCCCAAACTAGCGCCACCCTTCTCTTCTTGATTGCCGGCATATAGACGCGAGTCAACAATCTATCAATCACATGCACGCTCCTGTCAGTTTTCTTATCACTGCACAGTGCTTTACCATCAGGTAAGCACAAGCATTGGAGGATCTACTGCACGTGTCATCCACACCAATGACCGATCAATGAAAAGGTGGCAGTAGATAGACTGTAGAGGGGAGCCGTGCCACTGGAACTGTACTGTCACTTTACTGTACTTCCAGCAATATTTGAATATACCTTCAAAGTAACGTTTCTCTCCACTGCGGACAGAAAAGTATCGATTGTCATATTTTAAAACCTACATGGCCATATATAAATGGTTTGGGGGTGGTAGAAGTTGCTGACCGGTTCCTTTTACACTGTGTGCCAAATTATTAGGCAAATGCGTATTTTGATCACATGATACTTTTTATACATGTTGTCCTACTTCAAGCTGCATAGGCTTGAGAGCCAACTACCAATTAAGTAAATGTGGTGATGTGCATCTCTGTAATGAGGAGGGGTGTTGACTAATGACCTCAACACCCTATATAAGGTGTGCTTAATTATTAGGCAACTTCCTTTCCTTTGGCAAAATGGGTCAGAAGAGAGATTTGACGGGATCTGAAAAGTCCAAAATTGTGAGATGTCTTGCAGAGGGATGCAGCAGTCTTGAAATTTCCAAACTTTTGAAACGTGATCACCAAACAATCAAGCGTTTCATGGCAAATAGCCAACAGGGTGGCAAGAAGCGTGTTGGCCAAAAAAGGCCCAAAATAACTGCCCATGAATTGAAGAAAATCAAGCGTGAAGCTGCCAAGATGCCATTCGCCACCAGTTTTACCATATTTCATAGCTGCAACGTTACTGGAGCATCAAAAAGCACAAGGTGTGCCATACTCAGGGACATGGCCAAGGTAAGGAAGGCTGAAAAACGACCACCTTTGAACAAGAAACATAAGATAAAACGTCAAGAATGGGCCAAGAAATATCTTAAGACTGATTTTTCAAAGGTTTTATGGACTGATGAAATGAGAGTGACTCTTGATGGGCCAGAGGCTGGATCAGTAAAGGGCAGAGAGCTCCACTCCGGTTCAGACGCCAGCAAGGTGGAGGTGGGGTACTGGTATGAGCTGGTATCATCAAAGATGAACTTGTGGGACCTTTTAGGGTTGAGGATGGAGTGAAGCTCAACTCCCAGACCTACTGCCAGTTTCTGGAAGACAACTTCAAGCAGTGGTACAGGAAGAAATCGGTATCGTTCAAGAAAAACATGATTTTCATGCAGGACAATGCTCCATCACATGCATCCAACTACTCCACAGCATGGCTGGCCAGTAAAGGTCTAAAAGAAGAAAAAATAATGACATGGCCGCCTTGTTCACCTGATCTGAACCCCGCATCGAGAACCTGTGGTCCATCATAAAATGTGAGATCTACAGGGAGGGAAAACAGTACACCTCTCGGAACAGTGTCTGGGAGGCTGTGGTGGCTGCTGCACGCAATGTTGATCGAAAACAGATCAAGCAACTGACAGAATCTATGGATGGAAGGCTGTTGAGTGTCATCATAAAGAAAGGTGGCTATATTGATCAGTAATTTTTTTGGTTTTGGTTTTTGCATGTCAGAAATGTTTATTTCTACATTTTGTGCACTGATATTGGTTTACCTGGTGAAAATAAACAAGTGAGATGGGATTATATTTGGTTTTTATTAAGTTGCCTAATAATTCGGCACAGTAATAGTTACCTGCACAAACAGATATCCTCCTAAGATAGCCAAATCTAAAAAAAAAAAAACACTCCAACTTCCAAAAATATTAAGCTTGGATAGTTATGAGTCTTTTGGGTTGATTGAGAACATAGTTGTTGATCAATAATAAAAATAATCCTCTAAAATACAACTTGCCTAATAATTCTGCACACAGTGTAAAAGAAATAAGTAAGGCAGACGAGATGAGATGCAATCCATGTCTGATAGAGCTGGAAAAGTTACTAATAGAGCCAACTATATTGTATCAGGCAGGTTTGACTATTGGGACATTCTTAGGAAAACTGTTCAATCACCAACAAACCACAAAATCCCTTAAAATGGTTGCAATTATTGAAAACTGATGCTGATCTCTTCATACATTGAAACTGGTCCGTTGTGTTAATGCAGTAAACTAGCAATGAAATTATCTTTGTCTCTTAACTTTGAGTACTGTGGTAGATCGGCTCACTCGGTGTCACGGGTGTGTCAGGTTTGACAGACAGTCATTCGGGGTCCAGCTGTAGAAGGTCGCTGCGTTTGGCCTTGCAAACATCTTCCTGATCCATCGCCCTTTAGGACCCAGCGTTGATCCTCATCTTCTGCAGTTAATTAGCACACCCTTGCTGTATTCTTAAATACACTCAGTTTCTCCAGAGAGTTGCTGGTGATAGAATGTCCTGATCTATTCAGGCCTTAAATTCTAGTAGTTGGCTAGAATTTTCTTGGAGTTCCTTTGTGGATTGTTGCCGTGTTTCCTCCGGCGTAATCTTGCAGCTAAGTGTATTCCCTTGTTTGTTTCCGTTGTGTGTTTTTTTTTTTTTAGTTTGCAGTGGGGCTGACTAGTGCTCACCCCTCCCCACCTAGGGCCAAGCTTTAAGGTCAGCTAGAGCCAGGTTTCCTGCTCGGCGATAGTTGCAGAACCTATATAGGGTCCACAGGGAAGTCAGGGTGTGTTGTTTGCAGGGCTGTGGAGTCGGTAAGCCAAAACCTCCGACTCATCAATTTCCATGTTATAGTAACGTAGGTTGAATAAAGACCTAGGTCCATCAAGTTCAACCTTTCTCCCCCAATTGTACTCCCCATACCAACACTACACTAACTTACTGGAACTAGGCCTCACAAATGAATTACCATTTTTATTTTTATCATTACTGCACTATTACAATTACAAATAAACCAGTTTATAATTTTTTTAATTAGTTTTATTTTTGTATTACTGTTATGGCATTACTAAAATCCCTATACTCCACGACTCCGACATACATGGCTCATGTTTAAGTGATAAATTTACAGTAGCACAGATTTATCTCAGCTAAAAGTCTAGACCCTTAGATCAGGAATAGGACATTTCATTTCTTTCCCAAATGCTTATGAAAAAATATTCCCCACAAACTGCATTGAACTACTGTACCCAATTTATTATATATTTTAGGAGTCAGAGTAGGTCCATTTTATACCGACTCCACAGCCCTGGTTGTTTGAGCCGTTTAGGGGTCTCCACTCCCCCTTTCCCTACTTGTAGGGCACCCTTCACTTTTCCTGTCGTTATACACTGGGTTCCACCCATACCCAGCGTGACACTCGGTTGCACATAAAGGTAGACACAGGAACACTGTCTCTATAAATCTTCTGTGGTTTATTAAGAGCACTGCATAAACCACGGCAACATTAGCAAAACTAAAATGGCCTTCCCATCCCAACAGGAAAACAAAACATAACGTATGGCACAGTCCTTGTTGCTACAGGTAACCGTCTGCTTCAGGAACAAACAACCCAAGGTTTAGCTTTCCTTCACATGACAAAACCGCTCCAGAGCTTGTGACTCCAGACCCACCCCACAGCAAATGCTCTAAAAAGGCTGGGAATTTATCCTATGACCTCCTCCCTCTCTACAGGTGTTTAATCATCCTAGCACTAAACATGGCTGATTAACCCCTCATTATTTTGCGTGCTGGAACATTTTTCCTATGTTTGTTAATTCCAGTAATTAAACAATCTCAGTGCTACATATCTCCCCTCCAGTACTTTGCCAGTGACTTTGTCACAGTACATCCATGCTGAACTTGGATGCCCCAATGCCTGACACAAAAGAAATTAAACATTTAAGAATGTGTTTCTTAAAAAGTGGTGCTCCAGCTCTGCAATGCCAAATATGTACTCCAGAATTCTGTCCCCCAGCGTACGCACAGAAAAGAAAGCAATTCTTAAGTCTTATTTCTTCCATTACAAATACAGAACGTGGATAAGAAATAAAACAAAGCACAAGAAGGACTACTCTTCTAAAAGACTGTACATTTCCACAAGACATAAATTGGTCACTGATTTAAAATTACAGAGAGAAAGAGACTGATGAGCCATTTGTTCTGACAACCAAGTAACAAAATTTCATTTCCTAACTCCAATCCGTGCGATCCAAAATAGGGCAATAAATGAGCCAGTGTACAGAATGCCAAAGACAGGAAGCAGCAATGGGTGGGAATTCGCTGGCATGCCTTCTCTTCACTACATGCAGAGGTATGGCAGGAGACCAAGTGTTTGTATTGCCCAACACGACAAGAACAAATCCTGCAAAAAAAAAAAAAGTACGCCTGGTGTCATAATTAGCTTTGCAGTGGCCTAATCTGACGGGGTGCAGAGTGACAATGCAGCAAGCTGGGCAGAATAATTGATTGAGGGAACCGTACAAAGCCTGGTATATAGCATACAAACATCTGACTAACTTATGGAGCATGTGCGTGATACCTGCTGAGCAACGGACAGCGGCCTCGACATTTGTCCTGCCCTGTATGCAGCAGAACATCTCCATGACTGATGTCAGGTCAGTGAGAAGAGAGAGAGGTGCTGCATAACCAGAAATGCCAGTACATTCATATTCACGGACATGATACAAAATTGGCAGCCTCATACAGGTCTAAAAAGTTGTTGAGTTTTTTGGGTCAGGAAATCCACAAATCAATGTCTGTGTTCGGACCGTGACACATGAATGTTAATACGGCATAAATAAGAGAGGAAAATAATGGAAGCCTGAACCGCAGAGTACCTCTTTTCTTTTAGATCTGGGATGACAGATAAACCAGTTAGGGGCTCTGTGTCTCCATGAGCCTGGTATTACACACAGGGAACAATTAAAACCATTTTAGCGTTTATACTTTCAGCTGATAACTGGAGTACCATTTCTGACTCTGGTGCACAGGAAGCACAAATGAGCCAAATTCATTAAGAAGTGTGTACCTCAATGAATTTACTGCATCTTACTTCTGCGGACTTATAACCAACACTGGCGAAGGGCATGAATCCCCGCTCCAACAGTGTTTTTTCATTTTGTTGTAGTTGTGTATGCATTTTTTTTGTTTTTATTTACACTTCAGACAGATGTTACATTAACGTCCATAGAAAGAGATAAAATAATATACTACATACACAAGATAAATCATTGTGAATTTGTCCTGCATGCCCTCTATATAGCATTTTTTCCTGATGTCTTACAGAAAAAAAAAATTTAAAACAGGGGTTGTCCAGAGCGGGACAATATTTTCTTAATTTTCTCGATTGCTGAGAGATGCTACTGCGCATGCGTGGGCGGGAGGGGGGGTCATTTTGGTGCATGTAAATTTCAGGATTGGCACACAAATTACACAGGCAGTATTTTAAAATAGTAGGCAGTCACTGAAGGCACAGTGACCTGTCAGAAGCCATACAGTGGAATACATAAGCAGAGCACCAGTTAAAGCCCGCCCCGAAGCACGAGTATATCATTATGTCAGAAATGAAAATAAAGATTATAAAAGAACCACAGGACGGATTTCATTAACAAATGTATCATTTTACTCAGTGTTGTGGTGCCCTCCTGACAGTGTATGTGGTTTACTAAGTACAATCCTGCTGACAGGTGCGCTTTAACTCATTCTTTAGCAAGTGACAGGTCTTTGATAGCTCCACTGCCCATCATAAAATAAAAATAAATACTTGATAAATTTTAATGAGACGACACAGGGCCGACATGGAAGGATCAGCTAGGGAACCAAGTATGAAGTGTTTTTATTTTGTTATGCACAGTATAGCTATCAAAAAGGGGTTGTCCAAAAGCATTTAATTCCATCTAGGGCAGAAGAAGCAGATATAGACCACTGCTGTTCATTTTTCACTGGCTGATAAGACAATTTGAGAAACCTGTACGAGTTTAAAAACTGATAAACACTGAAGGTAAAAACTAACATACTGACCAAACACTGAAGAAAATCTTATTCAGCACACTGATGGAAATCAGGCAATTTTTTTTTTTTTCTAACAAAAAAATAACACATGAATGAGGCCTTACACGGTTCATTAAATCACCATGGAACTGCTCTATGATGTTCTAATGTGTAATCTATAATAATAAGCAGGGCTGTGGAGTCTGAATGAAATGGACCGACTCCGACAATATATAGTAAATTGGGTCCATTAGTTCAGTGCAGGATGTGCTGTAAATGTTTTCATAAGAATTTGGGAAAGTTATGAAACGTCCTATAAATGTCTGTTCTGTCCCTGATATAAGGATCTCGGCTTTTAGTTGACGTGAATCTGTGTTGCACTTTATGTACACGCTCAGTAGTGCGGCAGGGCTGTGGAGTCGGGAGTCAGGGAAATTGAGGTGTCAGAGGTTTGGCTTACCGAATCCACAGCCCTGATAATAAGGGTGACTGGTGAGCTTTCAGGGCATAGAGCCCAAGACACTCCACATGAAGGGAATACCCATGGAGACTTGTAACCGAGACACAAAACTTAAAGCTCGTATCCTCGGTCATGCAACTAACATGACCCCCATCACTGGTATATTTGCACTGCTCTACCCATAAGCTGGATCTGACCAATCTCTGTGCCCCTGAGCTTCTCTCATGCTGCCTCTGCTAGGAGCCTGAGAGAAAGCACAGTTAGAACCTATGGCGCTGCCATGCCGCTGCCAAACTGTCAATCTTCAGGAGAAAGCTGCCCATGGCAAAGCAGGAAACCAGGGATCGGTGCGCTCCTGAAGATACAACATTAGAACAACCCATTAATCTAGCCCTGTGCCGCAAACATTTAATAAGAAACTAAAACTGGTATGACTCACTTGTGTCCTAGGTAACAGTTACATTCTGTTGACTTGTCTACAGAAGTAATGAACCAGGAAACAAACCTAATAAAAGACTACTTAACCACATCTTGCAGCTCATTCTAAAAAGGGTTGTACGAATTGGTAATAGTGAGAATATTGGTTCACTTATAAGGCTGACCATTGAATATTGCCAACTACGCTCTACCAATAATAGCATATAATAAAGCAAAAACATCTCGAAAAAAATATGGTATAAACATCTATTCAGCCTAACACAGCATGGACTGCCAAACATGTCCTGTTAGAATAAGGGTGCTCTTTGGTATATTTATAGTTCCTCTTTATAGCCATTATGTAAAAGTCCAACACGTATACAACTCTGCCCTCTAGTGACAACACTACCCCAGTGGGTTGGATTCCTATAGAACTACTTTATTCTGGTGTACACACAGGACAATGCATTTCTCTGCAGGCAACTCAGGTCATGTCTGTAGAAATGTAATCATTGTGGTTCATGCAAATGTTATTTATACAGTAAATGTATTCTATACAATGAAAAATACTGATCAAAGCAGTGATAGACTTGGACAAAACTTCTGGTTCAGTATATTAGGAAAACAATTACAGCAAAATAAACACTAAATGGAGCCAGGTTATTTTACTCAAAGAAAAAAAAAAAGAAATGGTGATACCATAATACCAAAATATGTGAAAAGCATGTTAACAAAATAAAAATTTCAGACTGGTGCCACATCATAATCTACATATATGCTACTACCAATTAATCGGAGCCATAGTTCATATGTTGCAGATATAAAATCTGCGCTACGGGAGGGACAAAAAAATATATAAGATTTGACAAGTCAATTCTTGACGTGGATTCTGCGCTGACACTGCATTGAGCAGAGGAGGTTGGATACGTCCCACTGTATGGGGGATAGCCCACATCTGGATCTGCCACATGTCAAACATCAAATTTGTGACAGACTCTGCAACGAATATTTGTTTTTTTTTGTAAAAACATTGAGAGTGGCAAATGAGTTAACAGAAGCAAAAGAAACGCTCACGCTCATCTTTTTACATCACCAATGCTCCAGTGCTGGTGGTCCACTTGTGGGCTACTGTGGTCACGTCAATATGTATAGCACTGGATGCTCGTGGCAATTTTACATGGGCTGTATTGATGCAATTAGATAGAAAAGATTTTCTCTTTTTAAAATACACAACTAGTCTTGGTTTCAAATCCACTCAAAAAATCAACACAGGAAAGCACCTTCAAGCATAGGTTATAATACTAGTCTGATTTTCAGTACAGATCCCAATAAAACCTTTACATTAGCATGCCATCGGATATGCCAGATGGGCAATACATCCACTACCTATACATCACAATATAGATTCATTACAATGAAAGGAATTGAACTATCACCAAACACAGATAATGCTCTACTTATGTGCAAGGGCATCATTCTGTGGTTGGCATCCCATAAAATAGAGCAATAGCATTTATACCATGGTGGCCCATAGATTTCAATGAGTGTAGTAATGTTACTTTTGTTCTGCAGCATCTTTACTGGTAGAGTATACGTGCGGGCACCTATACTTTACAAGAAGAAGTTGATGCCTTCTGCATGTTTTTTTTTACAAAATATACATGCCCGCAGCATCCCTTCTTGTATAGCATACGTTCCTGACCGCAACATCCCTACCTGTATTATATACGTGAATACATACAGAATCCCTACTTTTACTGTATATGTACATGCAGCATCCCTTCTTGTATTGTATACATGCTTGCCTGCAGCATCCCTGCTTGTATTCTACATGCAGTATCCCTACTTGTAAAGTATGCGTGCCTGTCTGCAGCATCCCCTGTGCCCTTGTGCACACACTGCTGATACCTGAGCCCCTGTGCACACACTGCTGATACCTGAGCCCCTGTGCACACACTGCTGATACCTGAGCCCCTGTGCACACACTGCTGATACCTGAGCCCCTGTGCACAC
Organism: Phyllobates terribilis; assembly: GCF_046119375.1. Taxonomy (NCBI): domain Eukaryota; kingdom Metazoa; phylum Chordata; class Amphibia; order Anura; family Dendrobatidae; genus Phyllobates; species Phyllobates terribilis. The sequence goes on from NW_027362761.1 coordinate 160,346,377, forward strand.
ACTGCTGATACCTGAGCCCCTGTGCACACACTGCTGATACCTGAGCCCCTGTACCCACACTGCTGGTACCTGAGCCCCTGTGCACACACTGCTGGTACCTGTACCCACACTGCTGGTACCTGTGCACACACTGCTGGTACCTGAGCCCCTGTGCACACACTGCTGGTACCTGTACCCACAATGCTGGTACCTATGCCCCTGTGCACACACTGCTGGTACCTGTGCCCACAGTGCTGGTACCTATGCCCTTGTGCACACACTGCTGGTACCTGAGCCCCTGTGCACACACTGCTGATACCTGAGCCCCTGTGCACACACTGCTGATACCTGAGCCCCTGTGCACACACTGCTGGTCCCTGTGCCCACACTGCTGGTACCTGAGCCCCTGTGCACACACTGCTGGTACCTGTACCCACAATGCTGGTACCTATGCCCCTGTGCACACACTGCTGGTACCTGTACCCACAATGCTGGTACCTATGCCCCTGTGCACACACTGCTGGTACCTGTACCCACAATGCTGGTACCTATGCCCCTGTGCACACACTGCTGGTACCTGTACCCACAATGCTGGTACCTATGCCCCTGTGCACACACTGCTGGTACCTGTACCCACACTGCTGGTACCTGTGCACACACTGCTGGTACCTGAGCCCCTGTGCACACACTGCTGGTACCTGTACCCACAATGCTGGTACCTATGCCCCTGTGCACACACTGCTGGTACCTGTGCCCACAGTGCTGGTACCTATGCCCTTGTGCACACACTGCTGGTACCTGAGCCCCTGTGCACACACTGCTGGTACCTGTGCACACACTGTGCACACACTGCTGGTACCTGTGCACACACTGCTGGTACCTGTACCCACACTGCTGGTACCTATGCCCCTGTGCACACACTGCTGGTACCTGTACCCACACTGCTGGTACCTATGCCCCTGTGCATACACTGCTGGTACCTATGCCCCTGTGCACACACTGCTGGTACCTATGCCCCTGTGCATACACTGCTGGTACCTGTGCCCACAGTGCTGGTACCTATGCCCTTGTGCACACACTGCTGGTACCTATGCCCCTGTGCACACACTGCTGGTACCTATGCCCCTGTGCACACACTGCTGGTACCTATGCCCCTGTGCACACACTGCTGGTACCTATGCCCTTGTGCACACACTGCTGGTACCTATGCCCCTGTGCACACACTGCTGGTACCTATGCCCTTGTGCACACACTGCTGGTACCTATGCCCTTGTGCACACACTGCTGGTACCTATGCCCCTGTGCACACACTGCTGGTACCTATGCCCCTGTGCACACACTGCTGGTACCTATGCCCCTGTGCACACACTGCTGGTACCTATGCCCCTGTGCACACACTGCTGGTACCTATGCCCCTGTGCACACACTGCTGGTACCTATGCCCCTGTGCACACACTGCTGGTACCTATGCCCCTGTGCACACACTGCTGGTACCTATGCCCCTGTGCACACACTGCTGGTACCTGTACCCACAATGCTGGTACCTATGCCCCTGTGCACACACTGCTGGTACCTGTACCCACACTGCTGGTACCTGTGCACACACTGCTGGTACCTGAGCCCCTGTGCACACACTGCTGGTACCTGTACCCACAATGCTGGTACCTATGCCCCTGTGCACACACTGCTGGTACCTGTGCCCACAGTGCTGGTACCTATGCCCTTGTGCACACACTGCTGGTACCTGAGCCCCTGTGCACACACTGCTGGTACCTGTGCACACACTGCTGGTACCTGTGCACACACTGCTGGTACCTGTACCCACACTGCTGGTACCTATGCCCCTGTGCACACACTGCTGGTACCTGTACCCACACTGCTGGTACCTATGCCCCTGTGCATACACTGCTGGTACCTATGCCCCTGTGCACACACTGCTGGTACCTATGCCCCTGTGCATACACTGCTGGTACCTGTGCCCACAGTGCTGGTACCTATGCCCTTGTGCACACACTGCTGGTACCTATGCCCCTGTGCACACACTGCTGGTACCTATGCCCCTGTGCACACACTGCTGGTACCTATGCCCCTGTGCACACACTGCTGGTACCTATGCCCTTGTGCACACACTGCTGGTACCTATGCCCCTGTGCACACACTGCTGGTACCTATGCCCTTGTGCACACACTGCTGGTACCTATGCCCTTGTGCACACACTGCTGGTACCTATGCCCCTGTGCACACACTGCTGGTACCTATGCCCCTGTGCACACACTGCTGGTACCTATGCCCCTGTGCACACACTGCTGGTACCTATGCCCCTGTGCACACACTGCTGGTACCTATGCCCCTGTGCACACACTGCTGGTACCTATGCCCCTGTGCACACACTGCTGGTACCTATGCCCCTGTGCACACACTGCTGGTACCTATGCCCCTGTGCACACACTGCTGGTACCTATGCCCCTGTGCACACACTGCTGGTACCTATGCCCCTGTGCACACACTGCTGGTACCTATGCCCCTGTGCACACACTGTTAGTAAACACTCGTACTGACGCAGGCTGACTGCTATCTGTGCACACGTCCTGTTGGGCAGCCAACCAGCACCCAGGTACAGCCTACTCCATTATAGTGGCCACAAAGGGAGCGGAACAGAGTCCCCCGTGTACCGCAGCCCTGCCATAGGAAATATATGCAAATTACTCACCATGGGGGAAAGCCGAGGCACTTCCCGGTAAGTCACACAGGTCCCCGTGCCTCCATTGCTCCGCCTGGCTGCCGCACTCTCTCTCTCTCCTGGCTGTGCCCTCCTGCCAGTTGTGGGTCAGTTAGTCCCCAGCTCTTCCTCTGTGGTGACAGGGTAGCGGCTAGTTCCCCCTTCACCGAAAGGACCTTCTGACGTCGCGCCCCACGTGACACGCCCATGTGACTACTAAAGTCACGTGGTCGGACTGCTGCGCGGGCTGTGCGTTCCACTGGAGCGTCCCAGCTGAGGAATACTACAAGCACTAGTCGTCGACAATACCTAGGCACACTACTGCCGGGCATGACCTCTGTGCCAGCTTCACACACAATATAAATTAGTTGCCATTATTTTCCTTCTGCTGCTTTCTGTGTTTTAGCCTAAATAATGACTATTATTCATGTATGCATTATTGGAGATCTGTAATGCCTCAGTGTGGCTCCTAACTGTGCATTAGACCGCCGCCAGGCCCCGGGCTTAATTTACAAGAGTATTAAATCACTTTATTGTCTGTGGTATTCGCTGATGACATTTGCGCCAAACTCTTAAAAATGGCGCATGTGTTTCCTGAATTAAAAAAATAGCGCGTTCTGCTAAAATGTTACAAAATGTACTCAATGTTATGCCGTACATAAAATCACCTCGGGGAGAGGGTCACAAATGGGAAACAAGCAAACAACGGACAGAAATGGGAAACAGGCGACCAACGGACAGAAATGGGAAACAGGCGACCAACGGACAGAAATGGGAAACAGGCGACCAACGGACAGAAATGGGAAACAGGCGACCAACGGACAGAAATGGGAAACACGTCAAACAAAGGACAGAAATGGAAAACAAGCAAACAACGGACAGAAATGGGAAACAGGCGACCTACGGACAGAAATGGGAAACACGTCAAACAAAGGACAGAAATGAGAAACAAGCAACCAACGGACAGAAATGGGAAACAGGCAACCAACGGACAGAAATGGGAAACACGTCAAACAAAGGACAGAAATGGGAAAAAAGCAAACAACGGACAGAAATGGGAAACAGGCGACCAACGGACAGAAATGGGAAACAGGCGACCAACGGACAGAAATGGGAAAAACGTCAAACAAAGGACAGAAATGGGAAACAAGCAAACAACGGACAGAAATGGGAAACAGGCGACCTACGGACAGAAATGGGAAACACGTCAAACAAAGGACAGAAATGAGAAACAAGCGACCAACGGACAGAAATGGGAAACAGGCGACCAACGGACAGAAATGGGAAACACGTCAAACAAAGGACAGAAATGGGAAAACAGCAAACAACGGACAGAAATGGGAAACAGGCGACCAACGGACAGAAATGGGAAACAGGCGACCAACGGACAGAAATGGGAAACAGGCGACCAACGGACAGAAATGGGAAACACGTCAAACAAAGAACAGAAATGGGAAACAAGCAAACAACGGACAGAAATGGGAAACAAGCAAACAACGGACAGAAATGGGAAACAGGCGACCAACGGACAGAAATGGGAAACACGTCAAACAAAGGACAGAAATGGGAAACAAGCAAACAACGGACAGAAATGGGAAACAGGCGACCAACGGACAGAAATGGGAAACAGGCGACCAACGGACAGAAATGGGAAACACGACAAACAAAGGACAGAAATGGGAAACCAGCAAACAACGGACAGAAATGGGAAACATGTCAAACAAAGGACAGAAATGGGAAACAAGCAAACAAAGGACAGAAATGAGAAACAAGCAAACAACGGACAGAAATGGGAAACAGGCGACCAACGGACAGAAATGGGAAACACGTCAAACAAAGGACAGAAATGGGAAACAAGCAAACAACGGACAGAAATGGGAAACAGGCGACCAACGGACAGAAATGGGAAACAGGCGACCAACGGACAGAAATGGGAAACACGTCAAACAAAGGACAGAAATGGGAAACCAGCAAACAACGGACAGAAATGGGAAACATGTCAAACAAAGGACAGAAATGGGAAACAGGCGAACAATGGACAGAAATGGGAAACAGACGGACGCAAATGGGAAACACGTCAAACAAAGGACAGAAATGGGAAAAAAGCAAACAACGGACAGAAATGGGAAACAGGCGACCAACGGACAGAAATGGGAAACAAGCAAACAACGGACAGAAATGGGAAACAAGCAAACAACGGACAGAAATGGGAAACAGGCGACCAACGGACAGAAATGGGAAACAGGCGACCAACAGAAATGGGAAACACGTCAAACAAAGAACAGAAATGGGAAACAAACAAGGGACAGAAATGGGAAACAGGTGACCAACGGACAGAAATGGGAAACAGGCGACCAACGGACAGAACTGGGAAACAGGCAACCTACGGACAGAAATGGGAAACACGTCAAACAACAGACAGAAATGGGAAACAAGCGCACAACGGACGTAAATGGGAACAAGCAAACAATGGACAGAAATGGGAAACAGGCGACCAACAGACAGGAATGGGAAACAGGCAAACAACGGACGCAAATGGGAATCAGGCGAACAACAGATGCAAATGGGAAACAGGCGAACAATGTACACAAATGGAAAACAGGCGAACGATGGACACAGATGGGAAACAGGCGAACAACGGACGCAGATGGGAAACAGGCGAACAACGGACACAAATGGGAAACAGGTGAACAACAGACAGAAATGGGAAACGGACACAAATGGGAAACAGGCGAACAACAGACACAAATGGGAGGCAGGCACACAACGGACGCAAAAGTGAAACAGGCGAACGACGGACACAGATGGGAAGCAGGCGACCAATGGACACAAATGAGAAAGCGTCACACAAGATACACAAATGGGAAACAGGCGAACAACGGACACAAATGGGAAGCAGGCAAACAATGGACACAAATGGGAAGCAGGCGAACAACGGACACAAATGGGAAACAGGCACACAACGGATGCAAATGGGAAACAGGCGAACGACGGACACAGATGGGAAACAGGCAAACAACCGGCAGAAATGGGAAACAGGCGAACAACTGACGCAAATGGGAAACTAAGTGAACAACGGACAGAAGTGGGAAACAGGCGAACGACGGATGCGAATGGGAAACAGGCCAACAAAGGACAGAAATGGGAAACAGGTGAACGACGTATGCAAATGGGAAACAGGCGAACGACGGACACAGATGGGAAACAGGCGCACAATGGGCGCAAATGGGAAACAGGTGCACAACGGACACAAATGGGAAAAAGGGAAAAAAAGGCACAAATGGAATTATGAATCATCCCTTTATGCTTTTGTTACAAGGGAGTATTGGCAATAACGCCACATCCACACATACATGTGTCACAGTTTGAACACACACTGTGGGTCTCCTGACTCAAACATGACAGGCTGTCGAATTCTAGTCAGGAGACCCGCGGACAGTCTGTGTTTTGACTGCGACACATGTATGTGTGGATGTGGCATAAGGCAATGTTCACATTACATTTGACCCCATATTTGAGACTATGTAAGGGGCTCCTATATAGGGGTTGGAGGTAACGTATTAACATGTTATCAACTTGAATAAAAGCAAATGAATACAATATATATATATATATATATATACAGTGGCGACCAAAAGTTTTGCATTTTTCTTGAAAAATGTGATTATTTCTGTCTGCTTGTTGTGAAGCCATTTCCCTAGTGATGAATTGAAAGTGCATGAAGTTGTCATCATGCAAGACCTTAATTTTAACCAAAATGCTTTTGAATATAGGTATGGTCATTTAATTAAAGAAAACTGACTGACAAAAGTTTTGCATATACAGTACACTGCTCAAAAAAATAAAGGGAACACTCAAATAACACATCCTAGATCTGAATGAATTAAATATTCTCATTGAATACTTTGTTCTGTACAAAGTTGAATGTGCTGACAACAAAATCACACAAAAATCATCAATGGAAATCAAATTTATTAACCAATGGAGGCCTGGATTTGGAGTCACCCCCAAAATTAAAGTGGAAAAACACACTACAGACTGATCCAATTTTGATGTTATGTCCTTAAAACAAGTCAAAATGAGGCTCAGTATTGTGTGTGGCCTCCACGTGCCTGTATGACCTTCCTACAATGCCTGGGCATGCTCCTGATGAGGTTGCGGATGGTCTCCTGTGGGATCTCCTCCTAGACCTGAAGGATGTTGCAGGCAGCAGATCACTCTCCACGGCGTCTCCAGACTCTGTCACTTCTGTCACATGTGCTCAGTGTGAACCTGCTTTCATCTGTGAAGAGCACAGGGTGCCAGTGGTGACTTTGCCAATCCTGGCGTTCTGTGGCAAATGCCAAGCGTCCTGCACGGTGTTGGGCTGTGAGCACATCCCCCATCTGTGGACATCGGGCCCTCATACCACCCTCATGGAGTCGGTTTCTAACCATTTGTGCAGACACATGCACATTTGTGGCCTGCTGGAGGTCATTTTGCAGGGCTCTGGCAGTGCTCCTGTTCCTCCTTGCGCAAAGGCGGAGGTAGCGGTCCTGCTGCTGGGTTGTTGCCCTCCTACGGTCCCCTCCACGTCTCCTGGTGTACTGGCCTGTCTCCTAGTAGCGCCTCCAGCCTCTGGACACTATGCTGACAGACACAGCAAACCTTCTTGCCACAGCTCGCATTGATGTGCCATCCTGGATGAGCTGCACTACCTGAGCAACTTCTGTTGGTTGTAGTGTCTGTCTCATGCTACCACGAGTGTGAAAGCACAACTAACATTCAAAAGTGACCAAAACATCAGCCAGAAAGCATTGGTACTGAGATGTGGTCTGTGGTCTCCACTTGCAGAACCACTCCTTTATTGAGGGTGTCTTGATAATTGGCAATAATTTCCATCTATTGTCTATTGCATTTGCACAACAGCATGTGAAATTGATTGTCAATCAGTGTTGCTTCCTAAGTGGACAGTTTGCTTTCACAGAAGTTTGATTTACTTGGAGTTATATTCTGTTGTTTAAGTGTTCCCTTTATTTTTTTGAGCAGTGTACTTTTTATTGATCACAACATAGAGAGTAATTCATTGTTTACAATGCCATAACTTAGTATTTTGTAGCATAACCTCCTGCTTTGATTACTGCACCACACCGACAAGGCATTGAAGTCACTAGGGTATTCAAGACATCTTGAGGGATCTTGCTCCATTTCATTTGCAAATCTGGAAACAGTTCATCTTTATTGCTATGGGTACGGGCCCAAACTCATCGCCCTAACTCATCCCAAAGGTGCACTATAGGGTGTAGACCAGGTGATTGGCTTGGCCATTGCAACAGGCGAACATTATTCTTTGCTAACCAATTTTTGACTAAATTGGATGTGTGCTTAGGACCATTGTATTGCTGGAATTTCTATCCCCTGCCTACTTTGGTTTTACCATGTGGCAGCATTACATTCTCCAGTATATCCCTGTACATGGTAGCATTCATATTTCCATCAATTATATGCAGAGGGACAATGGCAGATGCAGAAAAGCAGCTTCAAACCATGACATTGCCACCACCATGCTTCACTGTAGGTGTTTGGTACCTTACATCATTACATTTTCCAATTGGACGATATATATAGTGCTTGCCATCACTACCAAACAGATTGAACTTGGATTCATCCGACCACAACACCTTAGACCTATGCTGTGTTCTTTGGCAAACACAAGTCGGACCTCCTGGTTCTTTGCAGAGATGAAAGGCTTCTTGACTGGAACTTGTGCATTCAACCCTACTGCTCTTAGCCGTCGCACCACAGTTTGGCCACTCACCTTGACCCCATATTCTTCGTTTGTTTCGTGTGAAATCTGTACAGCACTTTTATGGACATCAGATACTGACTTTTTCTTAATAATGTGATCAACTCTGGAGGAAGTTTTCCGTGGTCGTCCACTTCTAGGTTTGTCAGCTGTTCCATAACCTTCTTTTTCTTTCTTTAATATATGTGACACTTAACTCTGAGAACAGATGAATTCCATAGCTACCTCTTTTTGGCTTTTGCCTGACTTCACTCAGAATAATAAGCTTCCTGACATCTGGTAATAAATTTGTCTTTGCCATGTCTTAACCTAAAAACACACAACAACAAAAAGAGAAACAATTTTAGGCAAAATTCGACTACCCATGACAAAATATGCAAAAGTTTGGCCCAGCAAATGTGTTACATTTTATTCACTTGTTTTTATTTTACATTTTGTTGATAATTGATAACATGTAGTGAATACGTTACTTCCAAGCCCTATACAGAGAAGGAAGAACCATTCTTGTTTTAAGCTTGAAGAAGTTAAATCAACTCCAAAACGCATTGTATGTATAAATCCTGTGTTCTCCTCTCGACTTGCGATACCTTTGGCAGCACCCGGGATCCAACGCCAAATCCTTTTTTTTTTTTTTCCATACCCTTGTTCTCCACCTACCGTATGTGAGTCCAGCAACCAGAGCAGCAGCCACACATTGGAACCAGTATCACACTTATTGGAGTTGTGCCACACACAACCCATCCAGATGAGCGACAATTGTTAGTTCACCTTCACTTAATATCAGTGATAACACACAGGGAGCCCCTATTTTTCTATTTCCTGTGTATTTTTAGTCGAATACAAAAGTGTGGTAGAATAGAAGCTGTTCTGCAGTTTGGCTGCTCCAGATTTAATGGATCTTCACAGTGCAGCTCCGTTCAGTGTTTACATCCAGCCGCCAGAGCTAATGACAGCCGGTTGTGTGAGTGGTTGATGTACTGATCTAAGATTGATAACCTATCCTAAGCCATGAATATCATTTACTCAAAGACCCCATTTAAGTTTTGACACAGTCCAGTATTTAGGGATATTATTTGATATTTATCAATTAGTAATGATATATATGAAATTGATACCTGTATGGACTGTCGGGAGTTAAAGGGTTTGTCTACTACTCAGAATCCCTTAAATGCTACGTTACCCAATGTAAAATAAAAACACCTTATACTCAACACCCAGCAATATTGGCGCAGGAATTTACGTGACATTGTTATGCCAAGTGAGCCCTGCAGCCAATCTCGGACGTCTGGGGGGGAAGGTGTGAGCACTACAACCCATTATCGGCCACTGAATGGCTGAAGGGCTCCTGTGGCAGAAGAATATCATGCGAACCCCAGAATACCCACTGGTAAGTAAGGCAAGTATAAAGTGTTTATATTTTACACAGGGAATGTAGTACTTAAGAAGGGATCTTTCAAGTAATAGACAACCCATTTAATAAGTGTTTCTGGAGTTGTACACACTATATGGCTTTAAGAGCGCAATTTTGCTTTAAGGGTTTTTGGGCAGCATTTCACAATTACAGAGCCCTGGAGGTGTTAGTACACTGGAAGTCTCCCGGAAATTACCCAATTTTGAATACTACACCATCCAAGGTATTCATTTAGTGTATTGAGCAGCCTGCGCTGGATCTGCAGGTACCCTGGAAGGTCAGTATGCCTCCATTTATTAATTTTAATCAATCAATCAATCAATGCTGCTTTCACATTTTTGCTCTGTTACGGTAAAATTTTAGGATGAATATATATATTTTTGCTATTAACCATGCATTATAAACAATATAACATTTATTTAGAACAGTGGTCCCCAACCTTTTTTGCACCAGGGACCGGCTTGAAGCAAGATCATTTTTCCATGGCCCAGCAAGGAGGGGGTGGGGTGGGTGGGGCTTTGGTCATATGGGGGCGGGGTAATGGAGGGATTTGGAGTTTAGTGCATACTTATCATATAGTGTAGACCAGGTCCCCGCCAGGAGCTATGCCAGGAGCCCCACATAATGTGCTGTGCCAGGAGCCGCATCACTGAGGCCCCATCACGCCCTGCAGCATTTACTTCATCCCAGGGGCGGACACAGACTGTAGTGGGCCCCTGTGCAAGAAATTTTTGGGGGCCCCCCCCGCCCTTCATAAGGCAACAAAGTTATGTAAACATAACCCCCCCATGTGCATCTCTCACCCCCCCATGTGCAGCTCACCCCCGTGCATCTCTCACCCCCCTCCGTGCATCTCTCATCCCCCTCCGTGCATCTCTCATCCCCCTCCGTGCATCTCTCACCCCCCCCCTGTGCATCTCTCATCCCCTCCGTGCATCTCTCATCCCCTCCGTGCATCTCTCATCCCCCCCGTGCATCTCTCATCCCCCCCCGTGCATCTCTCACCCCCCCGTGCATCTCTCACCCCCCCGTGCATCTCTCACCCCCCCGTGCATCTCTCATCCACCCCCCGTGCATCTCTCATCCCCCCCGTGCATCTCTCACCCCCCCCGTGCATCTCTCATCCACCCCCCGTGCATCTCTCATCCACCCCCCGTGCATCTCTCATCCACCCCCCGTGCATCTCTCATCCCCCCCGTGCATCTCTCACCCCCCCGTGCATCTCTCACCCCCCGTGCATCTCTCATCTCTCCCCTCCCTCCCATGTGCATCTCTCATCTCTCCCCTCCCCCCATGTGCATCTCTCATCTCTCCCCTCCCTCCCATGTGCATCTCTCATCTCTCCCCTCCCCCCCATGTGGATCTCTCATCTCTCCCCTCCCCCCCATGTGGATCTCTCATCTCTCCCCTCCCCCATGTGCATCTCTCATCTCTCCCCTCCCCCCCATGTGGATCTCTCATCTCTCCCCTCCCCCATGTGCATCTCTCATCTCTCCCCTCCCCCCATGTGCATCTCCCATTCCCCCCACTCCTAGTTAATTGTATTTGAAAAAAAATAAAACTTGTTATACTTACCCCCATGCGATCCCTGCAGAATCCTGGCGCTCGTCCAAATCGCTGACACCAGGTTCTCCTGACTTCCGGCCATGTGACGGCGCCGTCACATGACCGGAAGTCAGGGGAATCATGAAGGTGCTGCCGCAGCAGCGCAGCGCTAAGATGTCCCGGACCCGGCGCTTAGCATGCGGCCGGGGGCCCCATGAGGAGAGAGACGCACAAGAGGGGGGCTCCGAGGGGGCTCCTACCGGCCGGGCCCCATACTGGAGTCAGGGCAGTCATGCCCTGATGGCGGCCCTGCTGGAGGCTGGAGGGGCCCCCTCTCCCCGCGGACCGGCTGAAAAACCCCAACGGCCCGGTCCTGGTCCGCGGACCGGCGGTTGGGGACCTCTGATTTAGAACAATGACAAAAATGCCAAATTTATTTAGATTTATTCATGTTTTTCCTATGTTTTACAATAAAAACAATTAAAAAAAACATTTTTGCATTGCCATATTCTGGGTGTCTGCTTTTTCCTTTTACTGTGGATTTTGCAGCACGAGTTTTAGTTTTCATTGTTATATTTTTGGGGTATATATGATGTTTTAATCACTTTTTTATCTTACATTTTTTGTGAGACAAGATAGGCAATAAAAATTAATTTGTCATTCTTTTTATTTACCGTATGTTTTTCCAACTTTCACTGGGCAGGATGAATGACATGATTATGTTCAGAGAGAAGCAGAGATATAAATCTTGTAAATTTATGTTTTATTACTTTTGTGCAATAAATTGTTAGAATTTTTTTGTTGTGTTGCCTTATTTTGAGAGTTATCAATTTTATTTTGTGTTAAATAGGAGTGTATTGAGGCTTGTTTTTTGTGGGAGAAGCTGTAGTTTTTATTTGTACCATTTTCATACATGTGACTCTTTAATCACTTTTTCTATAGTATTGTTGAAAACATACAAATATCCGTCAAGTTCAGCCAAAGGGTGTTGAACTCTATTGTAAATTAGGTTTATTAGTAATATTTAGAAACTTTCTGCTGTTTGTAATAAAATCTAATAGTCACTTCTCTCTTCTGAGACTCTCTACTCACTACTCTCTTCTGAGATTGTCCCAAATCTCTGCAGCATTTGACACTGTGGATCACTAACGTCTCACTATGAACCGCACTCTCTGGGTTCTCCTCCTACCTTTCTGACTGCTTCTTCAGTGTAACATCTTCTCCTCCTTTTCCCCTTCCTGTTAGGTGTTCTCAAGGTTCAGTCTTAGGCCCCCTCCTCTTTTCTGTATACACTGCCTATATTGGACAAACCATCAGCAGATTTGTTTTTTTAGTACCATCTCTATTTTGATGGCACCCAATTAGTGATGAGCGAGCATGCTCATTACTCGAGATTTACGAGCATGCTCAGGTGTTTCCCAAGTATCTTCAGCCGTGCTCAGGTGTTATGTTTGAGTCACTCCGTGCGCATGATTTGCGACTGTTTGACAGCTTTAATACATGTGAGGAATACCTGTTTCTTAGGCATTCCTCACATGTATTAAAGCTGTCAAACAGTAGCAAATCATGCACAGGCGTGACTCAAACATAACACCCGAGCACGCTGAAGATACTCGGCGAGCACCCGAGCATGCTCGCCAAAACGGTTAACAGAACATACTCGCTCATCACTACACCCAATTATGTATATCTTGTCCTGACATCACCCCTGCATTACTATAATATACCAGTGATGGCTGTTTATAGCATCATGTTCTCCCTGTATCTAAAACTGAATCTGTCAAAAACTGAACTTTGTGTGTTCCTCCCTCCACTACCCATACCCAATATTGCCATTTTCGTGGGTGGTTCTAACATTACTTCCAAGCAGCATACTCAATGTCTTGGGGTTATATTTGACTCAGATCTTTCCTTCACTCCCTTCATCTGAACACTCGCTCTCTCATGTTACTTGCACCTCAAAAACATCTCTAAAATTCAACCTTTTCTTTTGACTGCAAAACCTTACTGTAGCTCTGAGTCATTCTTGTGTGGACTATTTCAACTCTCTACTAATCAGTTTTCCTCTTACTAAACTTCACCTCTCCAATCTATCCTGAATGCAGCAGCCTGGGTCATATTTCTCTCCACACGCTACACTGATGTCTCATCATCATTGCACTGGTTGTCCATCCGCTACAGAGTACAATATAAACTTCTCACTCTCACAAAGCTCTTCACAGCTCTACACCACCTTCATCTCCTGCCTCGTCTCCGTCTACCACCCTACCTGTACTCTCCATTCTGCTAATGACCTAAGAGTAACATCCTCTATAATCAGAACCTCCTGCTTCCTTCTACAGGACTTATTTTGTTCTGCACTAGTTTTCTGGAATCCACTACCATGGACAATCCAGTTATTTCTAGTATCACCAGTTTTAAGCGTACCCTAGAAACCCATTTCTTTAGACTGGCCTATTACCTCACCTCAATAACTATTCACTGTTCTCATTTCCTACATTTTCCTCAGAATTTGGTCCTTCCTATCATCTTTTTCCACACCCTCCATGCACGCAGTAGCACTACGTAGCTATACTTTTACAGATACTGGCTGGTGGCCAGTCCATGCAGCATTATGTGAATGTCCCTATTTATTATATTAATGGCTGGACCTTACACGACAAGCCCTTTATTTTTACCTTTTGTGTTACCCCTATTTCCTCATAGATTGTAAGCTTGCAAGCAGGGCTCTCACTTCTTTTGGTATCTGTTATTTTTGTATTACTTTGTAATGTATAACTTTGTATATGTCCCCTCTGTATTGTAAAGTGCTGCGTAATAGGTTGGCGCTATAGAAATAAATTATTATTAACCAATTAAACAAGAACAATTTAATAGCTAAATACAACTAATATAATAAGTGGTTTCTCTAAAATGTTACTGTTAACAAGAGTTCTCATGCTCAGTCTAGATTCAAGTAGAGGTGTTCTCAGCTACAAGGGTGAGGTAACTTAAAAAACTACAAGAAGCGTAATGAAAATAAACTCTGCTGTAAATAAATAAAAAGGAAGTGCATTTAAATAAAATAGGGTCCTTAGTAACACTGTTTTTGATCAAAAATAGTAAAGCTATGCCACCAGCGACAAGGTGAACCCGTTCGGGATAGAACCTACTCTGTCTAATATTAAAAACCTTACCATGTGTCAAAGTTGACCTCTGTGTGAATAAGGGCAGACTGAGGCTCCGGTCCCAAACTGGGAACTCTGAAGGCGATGTAGATGAGGGCTAGAGCCGTGAAAAAACCCTCCACAGACTGGAGACAAACCGAGTCCTGCGGTAAGAAAAACGCCCACGACTGAGGATCTCCCTGCAATAGATAGATCACAATACCAACCCGTTGTTCCTGTTTAAAATACAGTTTGCATGCCTCCTTAAATACAAAAATCTTGTCCCTACCTCCTGAAAACCTGTCTGAGAGGGCAACCTTGGGTTCAGGTTGGACAGGCCTACCTGCAGAGACCCCCACATTGGCGACCTGTAACCGCTGATGCTGCTGCTGAACCTCACAGTGGAGGTCATTCACCTCCAGGGACAGACAGCGGAACTGCGCTGCGGGCTCTGCAACTGAACCCATACCAAGGGAGAAAGGAAAAAAAAAGGTCCACGCCCAAAAACACACAGGAAAAAAATAGACCGTTTTTTTTTTTTTTCCTATTCAAAATGTGCTCGGCCGGCGATAATGTCACGCAAGGTGTGAGAAAGACTTAGTGCAACACAAAGGGAAGAGGGAAAGGGAGCCCAGGCTCTAGGGAAAGGGGGGGAAGTGGAGACCTCCTAGGTTAATCTAGCGTCACCCTGTCTCCCCTAACGTCCCTGTATTGGCTCTTAACCAATCGCCGCAAGTGTACCTCACCCTGTCTTTCCCTGGCATTAAGCTCAGGCTAGGGAAGGGAGGAGATAAGCACTAGTCGATCTCCACTAAACACTACAGACAACAAGGAAGGACAAACAGGAGGAAATAGCTTAGCTTTAGATGATTCCAGACAAATGTGCAGACGTCCTCAAGTTCCAGAGAGGACAAAGTACTGCTCTTGCTAAAGCCTTCACAAGTAGTAATGAATATCGCCGGCACCTCCCTCTAGAACACACCAGGTATTTATACACCCAGGCCCAGGTTGTTAATTAGCCAGAGGGAGGTAGCCACTGGGTCCTAGAGACAGCCTCTAAGAAGATGTCTGTAATGCCAAACATAGAGATCTCCTGCAAACAACTGCAGGGCGACTGCCTGTCACTTCTGACACACCCGTGACAACATCAGTATTATGAATGGTACTTGTTTCATATTTTGTATTAGGTATTAGAAGTATAACCATGGGCAGCATGTATCAGAGACAGTGGCGTAACTATAGTATGATGCAATGGGTCCCCCCCCCCATCCTGAATAAATTTTATGTATGCATCCTCCATCCTGGTATATATGTTTCTCATCCTGGCCCCATTCTAGTATGTATACATATTGCCCATCCTGGCATATGTCCCTTATTCTGGGCCCCATCCTGGTATATGTCCCCCATCCTGGTATATATGTCCCCCGTTCTGCCGATGTTCTTTAATGTATAGAAGAAAATAAGCCATTATACTCACCAGGGGCGTACATAGAAGTCATGAGGTTCCATAGAAGAAGTAAAAACACACTCCCCATAGTCCTCCATATTGTATAATGCATTCCATAGTCCATCATATAATATACTGCACAGCTCATAGTCATCTTTGTAGTATAATGCACCCCATAGTCCTCCGTAAAGTATAATCCATAGCCCATAGTCCTCCATAAAGTATAATGCACAGCTCATAGTCATCCATAAAGTATAATGCACCCCCATAGTCAACAATAGTAGTATAATGCACCCTCATAGCAGTATAAAGCACCCCCATAGTCATCCATAGTAGTATAATGCACCCCATAGACATCCATAGTAACATAATGCATCCCATAAACATCCATAGTACTATAATGCACCCCATAGACATCCATAGTAGTATAATGCACCCCCATAGACATCCATAGTAGTATAATGCACCCCATAGACATCCATAGTAGTGTAATGCACCCCCATAGACATACATAGTAGTATAATGCATTCCATAGACATGCATAGTAATATGGCAAATGATTTTTAAAAATAAATACTTACCATTCCTTCGCTCCGTGCCTGTCCTCTTGTGAAGCCAGTAGAACTCGGCGTGCGACAGGAGCGTGTGACGTCACTGTCATGCGTCCCGTCATGTGCACGCTGACATCAGCTCACTCAGCTGCTGGCTTCTAATTGACTGGCAGCATGTATTATGGCGTTTGGACCCGCGTGCTGCAATACCCTTCAGCTGTATGTGCGTCCATGGGCGCACATACAGCTGAAGCTTTTTCTGGCGCCTGCAGGCCCCAGCCCTTACCTGCTGGGCCCCTGACCCGCTGGGCCCAGTCGTAGCGGCGACTGCTGCGACCATGGTCGTTACACCTCTGATCAGAGCATTGCTGTGCAATTGCAGCCATGTTTTATTCTGAAACACTGGTATTTCTGAGAAAACATAATTTGACAAGCCGGCTTGGGACTATTGGGGACTTGTCAATTGCAGCCCTCAGGCAGCTTCTCCCCACCTTGTTCCAGATGATCAACAGGCTTCTCCATATGTAGTAACCTTGAAAAAGTCAGCTGGGGACACACAGTCCCTGGCCATTTTTTCATACTATGTTTTCTCGGAAAGGCCATGGCATTTAAGAGTAAAACATACCTGGTTGCAATTCCACAGCCAGGCCCTAGTTCGTGCTACCATGATTTGGGCAGCATGACTATAGAGACAGGTTCCCTTTAAAAGGGTTATGTTGACTGTGACTGTGATATTGATGACCTATCCTGTAAATAGGTAATCAATGTCAGATCGATCCAACACTTCAATAGGAGCTGAACTGCAGTACCAGGGAATGGCCACTACACAGTGTAGCGCTGTGCTGTGCTATGGACAGATCTGATATCGATGACCTATCAGTTTCACAAACATGGACAGCCACTTTAAAGTTACACCTCTGCAACTAAATGTAGATTCATTTCATGGTAACTTGTATTCTCTGAATAAAGATCACACAGGGAGGCAGCTGCAGCATCTATAAGCACATTGTGCTTATGTGCAAAAGTGAACAGTACAATGATGGAGATCAGAAATTTCAAAGACTCATTCTTACCATAATCATTATCTCTGCACTTCCTTCATACTAGGATTAAAATTGATGAATACTTTCTTGTTCTGCTGAATACGTAAAGTCTGCATAAATATATCAATATAAATATATCTAAATGTTTCCCCCTATAAGTGTCCCTTTTCCCCCCCACTGTCTAGCACAGCCGAAATTAGAAAATTTATACCCCGACAATAACATAATCGTGATTCTGAAAATAAATAGAGCATTGTTTTGCAGATCTTCAATTCCCAGTGACTCATGCAGTATAAAAGCAAAACAAATTAGCAAGTCCATTTTGCAACATGTGTGGGTGTCTTACAATGACAGGTTAAATCATAACCTTCTGAAAGTACATTTTTTAATTTACCTAAAATAACAGTGTAACTAGTAAAAGAATTGCACAGCCAATTTTTTTTTAGCTATATGCATCGTCGGACATAGGAATACATTTGTAAAATGTGATGGATGTGCAGTCTATGTACTCTCACACACAACAGTTTTGTTCTGGAAATTTCTGCAGCTGAAGTGGGCTTCCAGAAATCGCATGCACATACTGCAAAAACCCATTCAGGTGTATGAATCACATTTTCAGTCAATTGTATTTGCAAAGACGAAGACCCTTCACCAGTTTTCGCATGATAAACTGGCTACGTATTGGAATATTAGCTGTAGAGCTGAATAAAAGTTTTTTCTTTTTTTTTCAGTTTCTCACCTCCTTTGCAAAGTTGCCTTTAAAGTTGATATGCTAATTTGCACTATAACCAAGGGGGCGATAGTAGAGAGATTTATCTTTAGGTTGCTTACTTTTTCTCTGCATGGCATTGCCCAATCATAAGCATTCCTGATCCTTTCCTGATCTATTCCTGTTTCCTGATTTTTCATAATCCACCCCAATCCCCCTCTCCCACCTTCTCCCTAACACCCTCCCCTCCCCACCCTTGATCGTTTGTTTTTTGGCAGTTTTTTTTTGTTCATGTGGCCTGCAGCTGCCAAGCGCTGATCAGTGATGCAAATCACTGATCAGCACCCATGCTCGCTGTTTTCCAGAACTTTTTTTCCCCTGTTTATTTCCCACCCCTTTCCCATTTGCAGGACTAGATTATGGGCAGTAAAAATATACCATAATAATCACCTTATACTACAGTATTTTTTGCTGAATAAAGTCAGGGTTAGTGTCAGATAGTAAGGAGTAAAACAGAAGCAAAAAAAAATATTTTGATTAGTTGATAGAACTAGATTAGGGACAGTAAAAATCTATATGATCAGTGTCTACTACAGTATTTTTTACGGAATATAGTTAGGATTAGTGTCAGATAGCAAAGCGGAAAAAAAGAATCACATCCGTGCGTGTGTCCTACATCCGTCGAGCACTGATCAGCGGCATACATCACTGATCGGCATCCGGTTGTTGTTTTTTTTTTTGTGTGTGTAAAAAAAGAATAAAAGAAAAATTTAGATTAGTTGATAGGATTAGATTAGATACAGTAAAAATATACCATAGTAATCAGCACTACTGCTGTATTTTTTACTAAATATAGTCAGGGTTAGTGTCAGATAGTTGCCGGCGCTCAGTAATTTTTTTTACTGACGTTCGTTTAGTAAGTTTGTTTTTTATTTTACCAAATTTTTATATTCTTATTTTATTTTTATTTTTTTCTTTCTAGATTATTTTCTTTTTTTTTCTCTTTAAACTAAAAAAGTTTACACCAAACACTCACACACACGCACCTGAATAAAATTTGGTATACAAACACACACCACATGTGAAAAAATGTCCCGCTCGTCTCAATCACTGTATTTAGCGGAGGAGGCATACGCCTTCTTTGCCTCCGACACTGATAGTGAGGGAGAGAATCCCATCTTCCTTTATTTTTCCAACTCCTCCTCTTCCTTAAGTGATACCGAACCGCCACGCAGGCGAAATGAACCAGCGCCCACCGTTACTGACCCCGTATGGACCTCACTACCCGAAGATTATGAGCCACAGATTCCTGATTTTGTGGCACAATCAGGAATCCAAATTGACACTACCGGCCTCACAGAAATAGTCTTTTTTGTTATAAAGTTATCTTTATTAAGTTTCAAAAAGAAATACAAATGCAAACACAAGGTACTAATTGTGCCAGAAATAACAGGTCAAATAAGACCACATGGAAATAACAAACAGTTTGTTCATAACATTTAAAGCAAAATAAAATCAAGTAAATTAAACACAATCCAAGGTAGAGTAACTGGTTCTCATTGGTTCAACGTGTTATAGAATATTACCTGCACAGTGACTCAAACTTAAACGTTGAGTTCTTACATACTTCTGTAAATTAACAAGGAGAGATAAGAAAGAAAAAGAGAAATAGACTTTTTCAAATTCTTTTTCTCTAAGGATTTTGTAAACCTCATAGTGGCCTAAACAAATTTGTACTCCCAGGAATTTTTTACCCAAAACACCACTACTTCTTTGTCTAACTGGACCTGTGTAGATGCAGAAGAAATAAAGCTGTTTTGGGGCCTTTTTCTTCACATTTGTGAAGTAGCCAGAACTTAGGCAATTTTGGATTGTTGATGGTTTATACAATACTCCAGTGTTCCGCATGGCTATGACCCATAAACGTTTTGAGGCCATCCACAAATGTTTTCCTTACAACGATAATGCATGGTGTCCTCCCTGACATGACGCCAACTTTGACCGACTTTTCAAAGTTCGGACGGTCATTGATCACTTTAGCAACAAGTTTTCCTGAAGTGTATGTTCCCCAAAGGGATGGGACATCTACGTGGATGAGTCCCTAATACATTTCAAGGGAATGCTCAAATTCCATTAATACCTGCCCAGTAAGAGGGCCAGGTACGGAATTAAATTCTACAAAGTGTGCGACAATATCTCAGGGTACACCCACAGGTTTAGAATTTATGAAGGGAAGGACACCCGGTTCAAGCCCCTAAATGCCCCCCTGTCCTGGGAGTGACGTCCTGTTGCTTTCAAAAAGTCAAACAGTGCTCCTTCCCTTCCAAGCCCCCCGTGCGCCCAAACTGTAATTTTCCCCCACATATGGGGTATCAGCATACTCAGGAGAAATTGCCCAACAATTTTTGGGTCCATTTTCTCCTGTGACCCTGACACAAATAAAAAAAATTGGGTCTAAAGTAAAAATTTTTGTGTTAAAAAAAAAAAGTAAATTGTTCATTTTTTTCCTTCCACATTGCTTCAGTTCCTGAAGGGTTAATAAACTTCTTGAACATGGTTTTGAGCACCTTGAGGGGAGCAGTTTTTAGAATGGTGTCACTTTTGGGTATTTTCTGTCATGTAGGCCCCTCAAAGTCATTTCAAATGTGATGTGGTCTCTAAAAAAATAGTTTTGTAAATTTTGTTGGAAAAATGAGAAATCGCTGATCAACTTTTAACCTTTCTAACAAAAAAAAATAAAAAAAATTGTGCTGATGTAAAGTAGACATGTGGGAAATGTTGTTTATTAACTATTTTGTGTGACATAACTCTCTGGTTAAAGGGCATAAAAATTAATTGCAAAATTTTAAAAAATATTGAAAAATTTCATATTTTTTCACAAATAAACGCAAGTATCGAACAAATTTTACCACTATCATGAAGTACAATATGTCACAAAACGCAATCTCAGAATCACTGGAATCTGTTGAAGCGTCCCAGAGTTATTACCATATAAAGTGACATTGGTCAGAATTGTAAAATTTGGCCTGGTCATGCAGGTGAAAACAGTCTTGGGGGTTAAAAGGGAGCCTCCAACTTTAACCAAATTTGAGAGTTCAGTAATACCATAAACCAGGGTTTCCTCTATAAGTCGGCCATTTGAAAAAAATAAATTATTCCATAGGTCCAACTCCTCGTTCTCCGGCAAACAACTGATTTTGCCAGAGAAGCCTTCCCTAGTCAGAATTTTTCTCTGCAATGACTGCTATAATACTACAGGCCAGCTCTATGTTTTGGCTCATACTTGGGGTGCGAGGTCTCAAACAGAAATTCAACCAAAAAATAGCTTTTGTAATGATTTCACATGGTCCTTTACACTTCCTTACAAGAGTGGATCAATACTGTACAATAAATCTGTTTCCTTTCATTTTTCTGGTTCTATGAAAAAGTATACGAAAACTTCATACATAAACAAGGCTCAAGTGTTTCCTTAGCTTATTTTCTTGTAACTGCTCCATGCAACAAGTAGCAGAAATGCATCTTGAAGCTTGAGTCCTGATGGAAAGTGTAAAATGGTTCCCACCTATCACATATTATTACTTCATTGGTGCCACTCTAATTCTGCATCTATAAATGCTTTGCCTTTGACAGATATTCTCTTTTTCCTAGCTGTAATTTATAGTCCCACACTTATATTGGGGTGAGGCCAAAAGGAGCAGCTATTAAAGGGATCCTGTCATTTTGAAAATACAGTAGTATTCTGCATGCAGAACGTTATAGCGCAGGATAAGCTGATCATTGAAATCCCCGGTGTTTGTATGCATATGAGTCTAGTGGTCAGTCCTATTCAGTTATTGATAGTTCTCCCTGTATGACTGTGCATGCAGAGATAGCTGTCAATCACTGACTATGATCGCCCACTGGACTGATGTGCATACAAACACCAGGGATTTCAATGTATAAAATGCAAGTCATACCTACATATAATTCTGCTTCTCCTTCTCTATACAATGCTGTCCTCAGACCGGACGGCCTGTACTATGTGACTGGTTCCCTTTAACCACTGCTGTTTTGTAATTGTTTAACAAGCAATCACTTGATTTAGTGAGAGAACATCTGTCATTGTTTAATCAGGTTATTATTTAATGAGCAGTCTGAGGTTTACAGCCGCAATTCTGAGGCTCCAGTTGGCCTTACCATAATACTCACAGTGCCTGCTCCTCAATTAATTATTATAGGAGGGCGCTCTGTACTGTATTTTGTGCAATGTATTAGTGAGACCAACACACAAACACAACATCACTATAAGGGAAGTTTTGAATGGGCGAGAGCAATACTGTGGACAGTTTTGCTTTCTATGGGTATAAATGTATAAGCATAAAAGCCATCTTTGCTTTGGCTCACTTGGCACATCTATTGCATATGTACACATACAATTTAGGGACATGGAGGTCAAAGCTCCATTAAACCTGAGAAAGCTGCCAATGTCAGTGGAGATAAAGGTGGGTTGCCAGTCTATGACACTTTATTATCTTATATTTCGGGGATATTGTTTTGCTGTATATTATAGGGCTATGCCTATATTTTCACCTATGCAAGGAACCATTTTGCTGTTGTGTTATTTGATATCCAGTTTATGACTGTTCATTGGTCGCATTTGACACATTATTTTAACTTGTGATTGTTTCCAGATCCATTCATGTATCCTGGACTTTGTAATTTCTTTGTTTTAGGGCTGGACAATGGGAGAAGGGATGACTATTATTATTGATGCACTGGTTTATGTTTTTTAAGTAGTTTAAAGGTGCATTTAGACTGGTGTTCTTAAGAATACTTCCAATTCAACCAGTGTGAATACGCTACTGATCACCCGACATATAAACAAAATGATTGTTCGTTGGGTGATTGGATCGTTTCCTTGTCATGGGCAGCGCATCACCTTGTGTAAACAGGGAGTATGCTGCTGATAACATTATGCTGTATCGGAACAGATCAATTACATTAATAGTTGTTCTGTTTCTATCAGTACTCGTATCAATCAAAATGTATATCTTAGATCGGCGCTGGTTATCGACCCAGATTGGCCGTCTATATGCACCTTTGATTGTGTTTTGTATTTTGTGCAATAAAAGTATTGGTTGTATATTTGGTGTGTGCTTCTATTATGCCCTTATGCTTTTCATTGTGTTTCTATGATCATAAATAAACTCCCAGATATGCCACTAATAACAGTATATGTATTGCTGATTAATCCATGAGAAACATCAGTATTGCAAGTCAAACATATGAACCATAATCAATATATCATTAAAACATAACTTATTACCACGTATTATAAAAAAAATGGCTGACAATATAATAAATAAAATGAATCACACACAAAATAGGAAAACTACACAGATACTAGCCCTTAAAAATGTCTACATAGTGATAATAAATAAATGCTACGATAAAACCTGGAAAAATGTAAACTATCTAGCAAACTACATTCTTAGCAGCTAAAATAGAATATGGCACATAAAGCATATAATGGGTAATAGTTACAGCGCAGTACCAAATACTCAGACACGTTTCACCCTTCAGGAAAAGTGCAATGGGTCACAAGTTTCTCTGTTTATAAATAAAGAGTTATAGAACTTAACTTTTTTTCCATACATTTTTTGAAATTTGAATTAAGCTTTATATTCAGCATGCCTTCACCTACAGCAAAGTAATGTGTGTGATTAGGATGTAAAAAAAGGGGAATCTAAATTCATTATAATCTGCATAATTCTTCTCTAATGGTCTATAGCATTAGTTTTCTATACACTGAGGAAGAATGGAAATATTTAAGTACAATTCTTGTCCTGTCATGAAATTCTCTCAAATTGTTCCTAAAGTTGATATTTTACCAGTGATTTTTTTTTATACAGAATCCTGTAATCTATTTAGAAGAAAATTATGAAAGATCTTGTCGTCTTTTCACTTTGCAGCATGTTCCTTCATATTCAGTGTTTTTACATTCGGTCTGTTTACTTGCTATTAGCTGTCATAGTCTACAAACAACCCGCCAGCCGAATGTTATCTGTCATACTCAGGGTTAAATGTGTGCGTCGAGATAGAACAGGTCACTAAAAATTAAACTCCTTCGTTTTTTTTAAAATGTGTTTTAAGTCATTTGGAGTCGCTGTAAAATAATCATCTAATGTCTCAACACTAACCATTTAACCTTTGAAGTACAAATAGCTTTTATGTGGTTTCTGCATGTGTCCGAATAAATGTAAAGAAAAAAAAAAGAAAGAATGAATAAAATATTATAATAAATTGAATATACTGCTAAAAAAAGAAATAATAAGTGGAGCTAATTTACAAAAAAATGAATTGCAGGATGGTGTATAGAAATAGTAATTTAGTCTAAGAACTGTGTAATATGTATATTGCAAGCCTTTCACTAATTTGTGGAAAGTTGGAAAATATAGGAGAAATTCAACTAGTGAACTTATTTTATGGCTAAACTACAGTGGGGAAAATAAGTATTTGATTCACTACCGAGGAAGATTGACAGCCATCTTGTGTTTTTTCCATTTTCTAATAATTTTGCCAACAGTTGTTGCCTTCTCACCAAGCTGCTTGCCTATTGTCCTGTAGCCTATCCCAGACTTATGCAGGTCTACAATTTTGTCCCTGGTGGCATTAGACAGCTGTTTGGTCTTGGCCATGGTGGAGAGTTTGGAGTGTGATTGATTGAGTGTGTGGACAGGTGTCTTTTATACAGGTAACGAGTTCAAACAGGTGCAATTAATGCAGGTAATGAGTGCAGAGTATCAGGGCTTCTTAAAAAAAAACTAACAGGTCTGTGAGAGCCAGAATTCTTGCTGGTTGGTAGGTGATCAAATGCTTATGTCATGCAATAAAATGCAATTTAATTATTTAAAAATCATACAATGGGATTTTCTGGTTTTTATTTTTCGATTCTTTCTCTCACAGTTGAAGTGTACAGTACAGACCAAAAGTTTAGACACACCTTCTCATTTAAAGATTTTTCTGTATTTTCATGACTTTGAAAATTGTACATTCACACTGAAGGCATCAAAACTATGAATTAACACATGTGGAATTATATACTTAACAAAAAAGTGTGAAACAACTGAAAATATGTCTTATATTCTAGGTTCTTCAAAGTAGCCACCTTTTGCTTTGATGACTGGTTTGCACACTCTTGGCATTCTCTTGATGAGCTTCAAGAGTTAGTCACCGGAAATGGTTTTCACTTCACAGGTGTGCCCTGTCAGGTTTAATAAGTGGGATTTCTTGCCTTATAAACGAGGTACCCCTCGTTTAATGAAAGAAAACCCCACAATGGTCACAGAAATAACTTGAATCTGACAAAAGTAATCATAAATTAAAAATCTATGAAAATGAACAAATGAAAGTCAGACATTGCTTTTCAACCCTGCTTCCACAGAATTTTCTAAAAAATTAAACTCATGAAATAGGCCTGGACAGAAATGATGGTACCCTTAACTTAATATTTTGTTGAACAACCTTTTGAGGCAATCACTGCAATCATATCATTCCTGTAACTGTCAATAAGACTTCTGCACCTCTCTTCTGCACACTGGGCAGCACATTTCTCTCTAGAATCCCTTGATAGTCTTAAGGTTTCATTGTACCCTGCACAGATTCAAGACACCCTGTGCCAGATGCAGCAAAGCAGCCCCAGAACATAACGGAGCCTCCTTCATGTTTCACAGTAGGGACAGTGTTCTTTTCTTGATATGCTTCATTTTTCCATCTGTGAACATAGAGCTGATATGCCTTGCCAAAAACTTCCATTTGTGTCTCATCTGTCCATAGGACATTCTCCCAGAAGCTTTGTGGCTTGTCAACATGTAGTTTGGCAAATTCCAGTCTGGCTTTTTTATGATTTTTTTCAACAATGGTGTTCTCCTTGGTCGTCTCCCATGAAGTCCACTTTGGATCAAACAGTGCGATCTGACACTGATGTTCCTTGAGCTTGAAGTTCACCTTTAATCTCTTTAGACGTTTTCCTGGGCTTTTTTGTTATCATTCGTATTATCCGTCTCTTTCATTTGTCATCAATTTTCCTCCCGCGGCCACGTCCAGGGAGGTTGGCTACAGTCCCATAGATCTTAAATTTCTGAATAATATGTGCAACTGTAGTCACAGGAACATCAAGCTGCTTGTAGATGGTCTTATAACCTTTACCTTTAACATGCTTGTCTATAATTTTCTTTCTAATCCCCTGAGACAACTCTTTCCTTTGCTTCCTCTGGTCCATGTTGAGTGTGGTACACACCATGTCACCAAACAGCACAGTGAGTATCTGTAGCCCTATATACAGGCCCACTGATTACAAGATTGTAGACACCTGTGATGCTAATTAGTGAACACAACTTGATATAACATGTCTCTTTTGTCACATTATTTTCAGGGGTACCATCATTTCTGTCCAGGCCTTTTTCATGAGTTTAATTTTTTTAAAATTCAGTGGAAGCAGGGCTGAAAAGCAATGACTGACTTTCATTTGTTAATTTTCATAGATTTTTAATTTATTATTACTTTTGTCACATTCAAGTTATTTCTGTGACCATTGTGGGTTTTTCTTTCATTAAACGAGGGGTACCAACAATTTTGACCACGTGCGTAATTACTTCCTGTAGTCGTCTCATCAAGGGGGCAGCAGATCGATATGCCGGCTCTCTCTAGTGATCTGAGTTTGCTCACACCCTCAGATTGAGATGATCCCAGGTAATGATTTGACGCTTGCTCAGAATCTTTGGCAGGGAAAGAGAGAAGTGTGACCTGTCAATCAAAGATTGAAGGCAGGCAGGGAAATAAGGAGACATGCATGAGAGTAGGAATTACAGTGTCTGCCCACTGCACTTGCTATTAAAACTTCAGAGATGGATTCCTCTACAATTTCCAAACTAAATACTACAATAAAGGCAATCATGGGGAACACATGAAAAAAAAATGGGTGCCCCAGGTATTAGGTTTGATTTTAGGTATATTCTGTCCTCTAAATCAGAATATGTCATTCATTGTTTTGTAGCAGCTCTACTTTTTGAGATAATGTACAGTTGCCTGCTGCACAACAGTTCCAGGTGAGTACAAGTATTTGCTTTTTTCTGCATTGCCGTTTTGATCGCACTCGGAGCACACTCTTCCCTTTATCTTTTAAAAGACTCTGGTGATATCATTCTTCACTCATATCCATATTTTGGGCCAGACTTAGTCTTTTGATTGCAACTTCTTACATATATCTGTTTAAAGTTAATATATGATTAACTTCTCTTATATATCGTTTTATTGTTATTGCAATATTTTTGGATGTCAAGTGAGGGATAACTTGAAATCCCTTTCCATGCTCTATTTTCACTATCAGCTGCTATCATTAGATACTTCCTAACACCCCCTCTCCTATAAGGGTTCTTCTCCCTAGTTTCTCTCTTGAGGGAAAGCCTTAGGAGAGGTTAGGTCGTTTTATTAATTTCACATTTTTGTACTGCTAAAAACCTTGCTAAGCCCTAAACGGGAAATGGGGGTGGATTACTTCCTCCTTCCCTTTTCTTCTCTTCTCCAATGGTGACATTACTGACATGTATATATATTTTATGTCAAAGTATATGTTTTGTCTCAGTCTTTCCCAACCCCTTTTGTGTCTCAACTTGTAGATTGAGGATCTGTTTTACAGTGCTACCTTTTCGTCTCTCAAGTTCAAGATGGGATATGTTCAGCTTTCAGTTTGGAAAACAGTATCACAACATTTTAGGTAAAATTCCATATGCATCTTCTCACTATGATCTAGATAATGGTAAAAATCTTTGAATATCAAAGGTTTCAACTCTAACATTAAGAGACGTATAGTTGTAAATAAGTTATGTACTCATCATGCAGACATATTTTTCCTGCAAGAAACCCATCTAAACCTTAATGGGAACGGCAAATTCACCAAACACCTATTCCCCACAATATACTTAGCTTCTCAGGCCAGGAAGAAAGCTGGAGCAGCCATATTGATTTTGTGATCCTGCCTCATTCAAGTAACATCAGCAAATTTGGACCCCAGGGAAGATACATGATATTACAGGGCACCACAAGAACATTCCAATAGTACTATGTAATTTATATGTACTTAACATGTCACAAATCTCTTTTCTGAACAGAGTTTTCCTGAAACTTTCCCCTTTTTCCCGTCTGCCTGGGTTATTGGAGGGGATTTTAATGTTATTTTTTCAGATACAATGGACAGGCTGTCGGTGCACGGAAACGTGCCGAACAGACCTCAACGTAAATTATCAGATAATTTACTGAAAATGATACATAACTTTGCTTTATCTGACCTTTGGCGCATGTATCACCTACTGAGAAAACCTTCTCTTTCTTCTCCCTCTTGTATGGCACAAACACCAGAATAGACTATTTTTGGAAACTTCCAGACACTAAGATTAGCAACAGATGCTAATATAGGAGTAATTTCATGGTTGGACCATACGTCGGTAACTGTTACACTCACTCAAACATCAACTCGGACTAAATTATGTCATTGGAGACTTAATGAGTGCTTGCGTTATGTTACGCTCACGCCCGGACTGACTGGTGTGAGCGTGGTTAGTGGTCCCACTGGGCCACGAACCGAGGAGTGCCTGGAGGGGCGTGACTAGGGGCGTCGCCAGATCCAACCACGAACACACGGCGGCTTAATCGACTCCGTGGTCCAAGGAGGGACGTGGGAGGTGGCCCAGGTGCTACTCCAGGTCAGACCCCGATCACAGCTGTTGACCCACACCGGGGAATGCAGGAACGGGCAGGTTAGGCTGGTATGCAGACAGGTGGGTACTGGCAGGCACGGCTGGTATACAAACAGGTGGGTACTGGCAGGCACGGCTGGTATGCAGACAGGTGGGTACTGGCAGGCACGGCAGGTATGCAGACAGGTGGGTACTGGCAGGCACGGCAGGTATGCAGACAGGCCAATACTGGCAGGTAGGAAAGCAGGCTGGATAGGGACCAGTACAGACTGGGATACAGGAACAGAGCCGCAGGTGCGGTGGACAAGCAGAGCAGTATCGCAGGCGCGGAGGACAAGCAGAGCAGAGCAGAACTGCAGGCGCGGAGGACAAGCGGAGCAGAGCAGAACCGCAGGCGCAGAGGACAAGCAGAGCAGAGCAGAACCACAGGCGCTGAGGACAAGCGGAGCAGAGCAGAACCGCAGGCGCGAAGGACAAGCGGAGCAGAGCAGAACCGCAGGCGCAGAGGACAAGCGGAGCAGAGCAGAACTGCAGGTGCGGAGGACAAGCGGAGCAGATCAGAGCGGAACCAGAGGTGCGGAGGACAAGCGGAGCAGAGCAGAGCGGAACCGCAGGTGCGGAGGACGAGCGGAGCAGAGCAGAGCGGAACCGCAGGTGCAGAGGACAAGAGGAGCAGAGCGGAACCGCAGGTGCAGGCAGACAGGACAGGGCTCTTTTCACATGGAACAGACTGGGAAACACAGGAAGATAGCTAGAACACAGGAGGTAGATACGGAGGCAGGGAAACGGGACAAGCAGAACAAGATACACACAAGGTACTTGCAATGAAGTAGCGAGTGGACACAAAACTCACAAACAGAAGTACAGAGACAACAAGTTGGAGTTAGGTGCAGGTTCAGACACTGCAGGAAAAGGGAAGAATCGGACATAGAGGCAAACAGGTAACGGTCAAGGACACAGTTCAGACAGGAACTGAACCTGGAACAAGATACAGGAACGAGCCTGGGTACTCAGCCCCCAGGGTGGCGGAAACAGACTAGAAGTCACAGATACAGGTAACGGGCCTGGGTACTCAGCCCCCAGGGTGGCGGAAACAGACTACAAGTCACAGGTACAGGTAAAGGGCCTGGGTACTCAGCCCCCAGGGTGGCGGAAACAGACAAGATACAGGACAGGACCTGGCAACTCAGTTGCACAGAACACACTGAAAGAAAGCGTTGCTCAGGCACCTCCTACTGGGTGGAGGGGGTTTAAGTATCCAGTGACTCACAGCAATAGGCTGGGTACGCATTAGGACTGCGCACACTGTAACTTTAAGAATCAGGAAGTAACAGTGCCGCCGCCCTAAGCAATCAGACAAGAGACATGCACACAGCAAGTAATGGAGCAAAGTGTGCAGCCAGGACTGATAGGTAAGTTGGCAGTCTTGCATGGTGGGAGATGGTAAGCCATGCCATCACGCTGCCAGGGATGTTACACATTAAAAAAATAATTTATAAAGATGAGCTGGAGAAAACAATTGCTGAATACTTTGAAATTAACAAAGGCTCAATGCCTAGTTTTTCAACCATCTGGGAAGCACATAAGGCTGTTCTCAGAGGAAACTCTGGGCTCCCGTACTAAAAAAGATTGATTCCAACAAACTAATCATCTGACAGACCAATCGAAAGCCGTTGAAGCTAGACTTACCATTGCTCCATCTAAAAATTTTCTTAGAGACATTGTCTCTACTCGTTCACAGCTATTCACTAAATGGAAAAAATGCTACTGCTGTATATGGTAGACAAAAGTATTATGAAAAGGGTAGTAAATCTCACACGCTTTTGGCAAGGCAAATCGGAGAGGAAAGAGGCCAGTCATCAATATATGCTCTTATGGATAACAAAGGGACAGTACTGTATGACCCCATTAAGATAGCTAAAACCTTTCAAGAATACTTATCCAAATTATATTCTCTCTCTGACTCTCTGCCTACTGATCCAAATAAAAGGAGGAAAATCATGCAAACCTTCTTCCAACAATGTAAATTCTCTACTCTTACTATGGAAGCAATAGCTTCTCTCAATAAAGAGATCTCTCAGGAGGAAATAGCTGAGGTGCTTGTGTCACTCCCTAATGGTAAATTCCCTGGCCCGGATGGACGGACTTACCTTTATTATAAAACATGCAAAATGCTTCAAACTCCCCACTTAGCTACCTTATTCAATGATTTCCTTAGAGATTCACCAATACCACCCACAATGTTCCATTTCTATCTTACCCTCATCTCAAACCGGGTCAAGACCAGGGTCAGACTGGGACTTAAATTCAGCCCTGGCATTTGAGAGCACTCAGGCCCACTTGCTATGAAGTGAATGTGATATATGTTTGTCAATTTTTGTGGATTGCTCAAGATATATATCACATTTACAGAATACAAACTGCTGTGAAGCCAGAATAACACTATGTGAAATTTAAAGGGAACCTGTCAGGCCAGATTGCTCTATTTACTTGCAGATATAGGGTTAATCTGCAGGTTAATAGCATTATGAAAGTGCCCAGCCACTGAACTGAAAGTGCGGCACCCAGGACAAAATAAACTTTATTTCTCCCAGGAGCAATCGACCTTCAGTCATGCAGGTGTGCCCTGTGCAATTACAGTCACCGCTCACAGCAGTGAGAGCAGCAGTTGTCAACACGGAGGCACAGCTGGCTGTCAGTCAAGGAAAGAATGCAGCAAGCAGGGACTAGGCCCACCCACAAAAGTGACTTCACTATAAGGGGCAGGACTGGTCTTTGCTGTCCCTGTTCGCTCCTTACAATGCGCCCTAACAGTGTGCTCTCTTTCCGGCTTGTCACTTCTCATTCGCTCGAGGTTGTGCACTGTCACTGTGCACTGAGAATAATATTGCAAAGTGACAATATCCTACTGAACATACGTCAGAATTGACAACTGACGCATGCTCAGTAGAGCAGGGACTAGCCCAGCCCCTGAAATGGATGTCACTGATGATGGCATTGGTGGACACAAACAGAAAAGCGCCCCTGTGCAAGAACACCTCCTGGGCCCCTGTGGGCCCACAGGTTGCATCAATGATATGTCCGCCCCTGGTTGACACTTCATTTCAGTGTGGGGACAGAGGCTGCGGCACTGACTGCAGCCTCTGCCTCCTGATGTTGACTAATTGAGTATCCCAGCATGCAATGAGGATTTTCAAAATGGAACATCAAAAAATAACTAAAGCAGTTAGATTAGAGAGTGAATGATAAGGACTTTTTAATTAAAGCATATTAGAAATGCTATTAGATTATTACAATAAATAGTCATTTAGGATGAAATTCATTATTAGCTTCGGACCACCCCTTCAACGTGCATTGACTGGACCTAAATGTACCATTAAAGGGAACCTGTCAGCTGTCCTAATCCCCTAAACTGTCACCCTGACTGTATTGCACCCTTTTTCTACATTTTCATTAGTCTCTTTTTGTTGCTTAGTGATTAAAGATAAATGTAAAATTAAAGGGGTTGTTCACTATTCGGACAACCCCTTCTCAATCACTATTATTTTATTCCTCCTAGTAAAAAGATAACACTTAAACTCACCTCCAGTGCAGACGCTGTTCCAGGTGATCCCTGTGGCAATTCAGCGGCTACTTCACTCACCACAGCTCATACTTTCTCTGCATGTCTGGATTTGTCCAAAAGCAAGGAGAGTTTTCATTTTAGACCGGGCAACCCCTTTAAGCTGACTGGCTGCATCGGCGTAATGCCCTCATTCCTCCTTCATGTATTGAATACGGATAGGAAGAAGTGGAGGTCAGGTCACAACTGGAGTTAATCCCTGTACAGCACAGAAATCTAAATAGAACAAATGGGGTGCCAGGGGGAAAGTTTGCATGTGCCTCCCTGG
Organism: Phyllobates terribilis; assembly: GCF_046119375.1. Lineage (NCBI taxonomy): Eukaryota > Metazoa > Chordata > Amphibia > Anura > Dendrobatidae > Phyllobates > Phyllobates terribilis. Next base: position 160,379,335 of record NW_027362761.1, read on the forward strand.
AGTGAAGGACAGGCCCACAGCTGTCACCGGCCCATCTGGCATTTGCCAGGATTGCCAGATGGCCAGTCCGGCCCTGGTCAAGACCCATTGGATTGTGCTAACTATAGGCCCATAGCACTTCTTAATTCGGATTTAAAAAAATTCCCAAAAATTCTAGCATTACGTTTACCTAATTGGCTGCCTCATCTTATTCATAAATACCAGGTAGGTTTCTTACCATGTAGACAAGGTGGTGATAACGCTAGAAATGTAATAGACCTTATTGAAGTAGTAAATAAGACAGAGAGTACAGCATTGCTACTCAGTTTAGACGCTTAAATGCTTTCGACTGCTTGAGCTGGTCATTTATGTTTGAAACACGAACTCAATTTGGAATCTCAGGACCATTTTGTACGGTCTTAAAAAGTCTTTATTCACAACCTTCGGCCACTGTCAAGTTACCGTACACATTATCACAACCCTTTAACATCCATAATGGTACTTGCCTGGGCTGTCCTCTAGTACCCCTGCTTTTTGTAATGTGCATAGAGCCCCTTGGAGCTGCAATACGCCTCAATCCAAACATCCACGGAGTGATGGTGAGAGATAAGGAATTTATTGTCATTATGTACAGATGATGTTTTATTGACATTAACCCAATTACATATTACACTTCCTACATCTGCATGCCCTCCTGGGACGATTTAGCTACCTTTCAGTCTATAAGGTCAACAATAGTAAAACCGAGGCCCTCCCTCTCAATGTCTCTAGCACATCATTATGCTCATTAATAGACAACTATAACTATAGATGGAAAGACACTTCTCTGAAATATTTAGGGGTTCAACTGACTTCTAGTTATAAATCATTGTATCAACAAAACTACCTTCAGTGATTCAACAAACTCAAACGGTTACTTAAAAAATGGAACAGTCTTCTGCTATCTATTTTTGAGAGAATCTCTTCAGTCAAAATGACTATATTTCCTAAGCTTCTATACCTATTTGAAAGTTTACCCCTTCATGTTCCCTATAGGGAATTAGGAAGCTTGAAGTCATCTATTCTCCAATTTATTTGGGCATATGACAGGCATAGAATCAATAATCAAATTCTATAGACAAGTAAAATGAGATGTGGGCTAGGTGTACTGGACGTCTTTAACCCCTTCACCCACAAGCCAGTTTTCACCTTCATTACCAGGCCAAATTTTACAATTCTACTTTATGGGGTAATAATAACTCTTGAATACACCAATTGATTCCAATGATTCTGAGACTTTTTTTTTTTTCGTGACATATTGTACTTCATGATAGTGGTAAAATTTGTTTGATATAACGTGCGTTTATTTGTGAAAAAAGTGGAAATTTGGTGAAAATGTTGCAATTTTCAAACTTTTAATTCTTATGCCCTTAAACTAGAGAGATATGTCACACAAAATAGTTAATAAATAACATTTACCACATGTCTACTTTCCATCTGCATCATTTTTTAAACATTTTTTTTGGAAGTTAGAAAGTTTATCATCAATTTCTCATTTTTCCAGCAAAATTTACAAAACCATTTTTTAGGGACTACATCACATTTGAAGTAACTTTGGGGGGCGTATATGACAGAAAATACCCCAAAGTGACACCATTCTAAAAGTCCTCAAAACCACATTCAAGAAGTTTATTAACCCTTCAGGTTCTTCACAGGAATTAATGCAATGTGGAAGGAAAAAAATGAACATTTTACTTTTTTTCACAAAACTTTTACTTTAGCCCCAATTTTTTTATTTTCACAAGGGTAACAGGAGAAAATGGGCCCAAAATTTGTTGTGCAATTTCTCCTGATTACTCCAATAGCCCATATGTGGGGGAAAACTACTGTTTTGAGGTATGGCAGGGCTGGGAAGAGAAGGAGCACTGTTTAAATTTTTGAACGCAAAAATGGCTTAAATCGAGAGCGGACGCGTTTGGAGAGCCCCTGATGTGCTTAAACAGTGGAAACCCTCCACAAGAGACCCCAATTTGGAAACTAGACCCCTCATGGAATGTATCTAGATGTGTGTTGAGCACCTTGAAACCCCTGGTTCCTCACAGAAGTTTATAAGGTTGAGCTGTGAAAATAAAAAAAATCACATTTTTCCCACAATTTTTTTTTATTTTCACAAGGGTAACAGGAGAAATTGCACCATACAATTTATTGTGCAATTTCTCCTGAGTACACCAATACCCCATATGCGGTCAAAAACTACTTTTAAGGCACAGTGCAAAGCTCAGAAGGGAAATGCGCTATATTGGAGTTCAGATTTTGCAGGAATGGTTTAATGGTGCCATGTCACATTAGCAGAGCCCCTGAGGTTCCAGAACAGCAGAAACCCCACATAAGGGACTCCATTTTACAAACGATACCTTTCAATGAATTCATCCAGGGGTGCAGTGAGTATGTTGACACCACATGTGCCTCACAGAAATTTATACCATTGGGTGGTGAATAAGGAATAATTACATTTTAACAGCTAAAATGTTTTTTTAGCCCCAAATTTTTAATTTTTATAAGGGCTAATAGGAAAAATTGGACCTCTCAATTTGTCAGTTTGTGTGCAGTTTTTCCTGAGTGTGCCAATACCCTACAAGTAGTCTAAACTACTTTTGAGGCATAGTGCAAAACTCAGGAGGGAAGGAGCGCCATAATTTAGTGCAGATTTTACTGTTATGATTTGATGATTTGCGGGTGCCATGTCACATTGGTAGAGCCTCTGAGGTGCCAGAACAGCAGACACCCATAAGAGACCCCATTTTACAAACTACACCTCTCAATGAATTCATCTAAGGGTGCAGTGATCATATTGACACCACAGATATGTCACAGAACTTTATACCATTGGGCAATGAAGAAAAAATAATTACATTTTTACAACAACAATTTTGTTTTAGCCCCAGATTTTACATTTTCACAAGGGAAAATGGATAAAAATGGCACCAAAATTTGTCACACAATTTCTGATGAATGTGGAAATACCCCACATGTGGCTGTACAGTACTGCTTAGCCACACGGTGAAACTCGAGAGGGACGGAGCGCTATTTGCCTCCTGGAGCACAGATTTTCCTAGAATAGTTTGCAGACTCCATATACAGAGCCCCTAAGTGCTAGAAAAACAGAATCTCCCCTCAAGTGACCCCATTTTGGAAATTATACCCCTTTGGGTGTTTTCCAGAAACAAGCACAGTGGATGTTAAGAAATTCACATTAATGTTTGAGAATTCCCCGATGACCTCATTCCTATTTAATCCTGCAATACCTGATAGTTTGAATGGTAGTTTTATAAGACCGTGGTTTAATAAGCAACTTCTCTGTTTTGCAGACATAGTTGATATTCATTTTAGGGTTTAACTACTTTATGATACATTGCAATCTCGCTTCAACATAACCTTAAAAGGGTTGTCCACTACTAGGACAACCCCTTCTTGATCTAAATGTTTGGCCCCGATAAAATAAATAAGCCTATACTCACCTCCCATGCCGGCGCCATTCCAGTGGTGTCGGCACTTGCGTTCCCACAGCTCTCAAGGTGGGGACAGTGACGCCAGCGGTGATTGAGCGTTGGGCTCATGTGTAATGCTAGTGCCGACACCGCAAGGGAGGTGAGCGTAAGGTTTTTTATTTTATCGGGGTCAAACATTTAGATCAAGAAGAGGTTGTCCTAGTAGTGGACAATCCCTTTAAACTCTCATTATCACTACATGCAAATCAGACACTATAGGTACTTTAATTTCTCTTCCTTCAAAGTCTCTCAACTTACCCACTTTGAAAAGTTATGTAGAGCTGGTGTTTTAACTAAAGGATTAATATCCGATATTTATCGGATATTACTTAACTCCTATATAGATGCTCACCGAAACGCTCATACATGAGCAAACGGGAAAGCTTTCTGAGGGAATCTCTCTCGCCTGTTACTTGGCAAGGAATATGGAGGAGTGCATCTAATACTTCCACATGCTTCACCTATAGGAAAAATCTATTAAATAACACAAGCAAACGCTTTGACAAATATTGAGTGCAAAAAGACTGTTAATGAACATGGTTATGAAAAGTAGGTTGTGTGTGTAGTAAGTGTCAAACTAGAATTGCTCTTCAACTCTTCTCTCCCCTTTCTTCCTTCTGTGTCACTATCAGCGCCGGCTCCAGGTTTTTGTGGGCCCTGGGCGAAAGAGTCTCAGTGGGCCCCTTTAACACATACCACGATTTATAATGCACAGATACCGCAGAGAAATCTAGATATAGTACAATGCCAAAGATGTCACTTGCTTCTTACATTACAGGAGTGATATCTATTGCAAATTCTACAATAGCTCAGAAACAGGCGAATCCTCGTGTAACGGGTCTGGGAGGTGGAACCTCTGTGCAACTATACAAGGGAGCAGTCCTTGTAAGGAAGCGGGTGGCTCCCAGGGAAGACGGGCAGGTAGTCACGGCAAGTGACAGGGACAGTCTCTGGGTAGAGGGGCAGGTAGTCACGGCAAGTGACAGGGACAGTCTCTGGGTAGAAGGGCAGCGGGCTGGTGGCTGGTGAGCGCTCCCAGGTGAGCGGGCGAGAGTCTCTGGACAGGCAGGTGGTCACGGCAAGTGACGGCAGAGCCTCCAGGTAGGCTAGCAGGCAGGTAGCAGGTGAGCGCTCCCAGGTGAGCGGGCAAGAGTCTCCGGACAGGCAGGTGGTCACGGCAAGTGACGGCAGAGCCTCCAGGTAGGCTAGCAGGCAGGTAGCAGGTGAGCGCTCCCAGGTGAGCGGGCAAGAGTCTCTGGACAGGCAGGTGGTCACGGCAAGTGACGGCAGAGCCTCCAGGTAGGCTAGCAGGCAGGTAGCAGGTGAGCGCTCCCAGGTGAGCGGGCAGGCTGTTCCATAGACAGACTGACAGGTGTCGGAGAGCAGACCGTCGGACCGCAGGCTTGCAAGCTGGTAAGCGGATATCAGGCAGGTATCAAGCAGGAATCTGGCAGATGACTGGCAGGTAACAGGCAGGAATCAGGCAGGTGACTGGCAGGTCACTGGCAACGGGACCTGAGGGCTGAAGCAGAGTGAAGGCTTTGCAACAACATTGCTCGGGCACCTCCATTTTGGAGGAGGTGCCTTACATATGGACAGGTCCTCCGGCCATTGGCCGGGGACTCCTTAGGACGGCGCGCGCGGCCCCTTTAAGAGAGGGGGAACGCGCGCGCGCCCTAAGCACAGAGGCCGGGGAGCAGCGCGCGCTGCCAGTAGAGCGGGAGGAAGCCACCGGGCACGGAGCGGAGAGGTGAGGGGAACGGCGTCCCTGCCTAGCAGGGGGCAGGGACGCCGACGCTACAGTACCCCCCCCTTTAGGCCCCCCCTTTTTTAGGCCAGAGAGAAATTTAGCAAGGATGAGAGGGGCATGGATGTTCTCCCGGGGCTCCCATGTTCTCTCCTCAAGACCAAACCCCTTCCAATCTACCAAAAAAAAGGTCTTTCCTCTTACCCTCTTAGTGGCCAGAATACTCTCTACCTCAAAGACGTCTTCAGCGGAAACCGGAGCAGGAGGAGTACCTGGATTGTTGGAAAAAGAGTTAAAGACAACGGGTTTGAGGAGAGATACATGGAAGGAGTTGGGAATCCGTAAGGTGGCCGGGAGTTTTAATTTGTAGGCCACTGGATTAATTTGCCTGAGGATTTCGAAAGGACCGATGAAGCGAGGACCTAACTTGTAGGAGGGTATCTTGAGCCGTACATGTTTGGAAGAGAGCCAAACCTTGTCTCCCGGACGGAATTGAGGCGGATCCAGATGTCTCTTGTCAGCATAACGCTTCATCCACTCGGAGGACTGAAGAAGTGCAGACCTGGTACTCTCCAAAATGGTAGAAAACTCGCTGACAAGAGACTGCGTGGCAGGGTTGTCCACAGAGGCGGAGACGGGAAACGGAGTCCGGGGGTGCTGGCCATAGACAATAAAGAACGGGGACTTGGAAGAGGATTCGCTCTCGTGGTTATTATAAGAGAACTCGGCCCAAGGAAGGAGGTCCACCCAATCAGAATGGTGGGCATTAACAAAGTGCCGGAGATAGCTGGTAAGGATCTGATTGATCCGCTCCACTTGACCATTGGACTGAGGGTGGTAAGTGGAGGAGAACTCCAGGGTGACGTCCAGCGGTTTACATGTGGCTCTCCAGAAGCGTGAGGTAAACTGAACCCCTCGATCCGACACGATATGGAGGGGTAGGCCATGGAGACGGAAGATATGGCGAATAAAGTCCTTAGCCAGCTCAGGTGCAGACGGAAGACCAGGCAGGGGAATGAAGTGGGCCATTTTAGAGAAGCGGTCCGCGACCACCCAAATGACAGTACACCCAGCAGAGACAGGAAGATCGGTAATGAAGTCCATAGCGATGTGTTGCCACGGGGCAACAGGTATGGGAAGCGGCAGGAGATGACCAGCTGGTAAGTGTCTGGGAACTTTGTTGCGGCCACAAGATGAACAGGCGGAGACGAAGTCTACCACATCTTTACGCAGGGTAGACCATCAGTAATGCAGGGAAATGAGTAGGAAGGTCTTCTTTTGGCCGGCATGGCCAGCTAGTTTGGAAGAATGACCCCAGCGAAGAACCCTCTCACGGTCTGGAGGCGCCACGAACGTCTTGCCGGGTGGAAGACGAGTCAAATCCAAGGGGGCCACATTCATCACCTTGGAGGGGTCGATAATGTGCATAGGCTCCTCCTCTTGATCGGAGGACAGGAAGGATCGGGACAAGGCATCAGCTTTGACATTTTTGTCCGCCGGGCGGAAATGAAGGATGAAATCGAAGCGGGCAAAGAACAAAGACCACTGGGCCTGACGTGGATTAAGTCTCTGGGCATTTTGGAGATATGCCAGGTTCTTGTGATCCGTATAGATGATCACCGGGTAAAGAGCCCCTTCAAGCAGGTAACGCCACTCCTCCAGCGCCAATTTAACGGCAAGCAGTTCTCGGTCTCCTATGGAGTAATTGCGCTCAGAGGAGGAGAAGATTTTAGAGAAAAAGCCGCAGGTTACCATTCTCCCGGAGGAAGACTTCTGGGTGAGCACCGCTCCGGCTCCAGAGGAGGAGGCATCAACCTCCAGGTAGAACTGTTTGTTGCAGTCCAGACGGTGCAGCACAGGGGCAGAGGAGAAGGCTTGTTTCAGGGAAAGGAAGGCCTCCTCAGCTTCGGATGACCATACCTTGGGATTTGCTCCCTTACGGGTGAGCGCAGATGTGGGCGCAGTCCGTGACGAGAAGTGAGGAATCAAGAGACGATAGTAATTAGCGAAGCCCAGGAATCACTGTATCGCCTTCAAGCCCTCCGGACGGGGCCACTTTAGTACAGCAGAGAGCTTCTCGGGATCCATTCGCAAGCCTGTCTGGGAGATAACATAGCCCAGGAAAGGAAGAGAGGTCTGCTCAAAAAGGCACTTCTCGTATTTAGCATAGAGGTGGTTCTGCCTGAGCCTAAGCAGGACCTGACGAACATCCCTCCGGTGTGTGGGAAGATCCGGAGAGAAGACCAAGATGTCGTCCAGGTATACCACCACGCAGGAGTAAAGAAGGTCACGGAAGATGTCGTTGACCAGCTCTTGGAAGACGGCGGGAGCATTGCAGAGACCGAAGGGCATCACACGGTACTCATAGTGTCCGTCCCGGGTATTAAATGCTGTTTTCCACTCGTCTCCCTGACGGATACGGACCAGGTTATACGCTCCACTTAGATCCAGCTTGGAGAAGATCCTGGCGCCTTTAAGACGATCAAATAACTCAGAGATGAGCGGAAGGGGGTATTTATTTTTAACCGTGATCTGATTGAGTCCTCTATAGTCAATACAGGGGCGTAGCGAGCCTTCTTTCTTTTTGACAAAGAAGAATCCGGCTCCAGCCAGGGAGATAGATTTTCGGATAAATCCCCTAGCCAGATTCTCTTCAATGTACTCAGACATGGCCCGGGTCTCGGCTGCAGACAACGGGTAGATACGCCCACGGGGAGGAGTGGTGCCAGGTACCAGGTCGATCGGGCAGTCATATGGCCTATGGGGTGGCAACGTCTCTGCTTCCTTCTTACCGAAGACGTCCGCATAGGGCCAGTAAGGAGCCGGGAGACCTGGTAAATTAGCTGGAGTTGGCGGAGGGCAAGCTGGGCGGACCGGAACCAGGCAGGTCCTATGGCAGTCTGGACCCCATCGGAGTACTTCACCGGATCGCCAGTTCAATACGGGTTCGTGTGTCTGGAGCCAAGGTAGACCTAGCAACAGGGAGTGAGAAAGTCCGGACAGCACATGGAATGAGATTTCCTCAGAGTGCAGCATTCCTACCTGCAGGGTTAAGGGTTCAGTGATGAGCAGGATGGTCTCCGAGAGAAGTCTTCCATCCACGGAGGCGACTGATAAAGGTTCAGCCAGGGACTTGGTGGGAATACGGTATCTCTCTACCAGAGACTGGGAGATGAGGTTTCCAGCAGCTCCAGAATCCAGGTGGGCGAGTTCAAAGTGACGGTTTTCTCCCCAAGCAATAGAGACCGGTAAAGTCAGAGATGGAGAGGGCTTACTTTTGTCTAGGACGACCTCTCCGAGCGGTCCTAGACACTGGTGTTTCCCGGCTTCTCCGGGCAGGAACGGATGGAGTGCCCCATACTGCCACAATAGAAACAGCTTCCCTCGGCTCGGCGAGATTCTTGGCGAGATCTGACCATCTTGGTCTGGTCGATCTGCATAGGTTCAGGCGAGGGCGCCCGCGGAGTGACAGGTTGAGAGGCAGGTCTCAGGGAAGTAGGAGCAGAGCAAGATAAGTCTTTCTCCCAGGTAGTCTCTTTGGCACATTCTTGGAACCAGATGCCAATCCGGGTAGCTAGTGACACAAGGTCATCCAGAGTGGTAGGAATGTCCCGACCAGCTAGCTCGTCCTTAATCCGACCGGAAAGACCCTCCCAGAAGACGGACACCAGAGCCTCATTTTCCCAGGCAAGCTCAGAAGCGAGGGTGCGGAACCGTATGGCATATTGGCCCACAGTGAGACTCCCTTGGCGGAGACGTAGCAGAGAGGAGGCAGAAGAGGTTTTCCGTCCAGGTTCATCGAAGACTTTCCGGAAAGCAGCGAGGAAAGACGGCAGGTCGGACACCAGGGGATCCCCTCTCTCCCACAGGGGATTTAGCCATGCCAGTGCCTCCCCAGTGAGATGGGACATGATGAAGGCCACCTTGGCCCGGTCGGAGATGAACTGGTATGCCAATAGCTCAAAGTGCAGGGTGCACTGGTTTATGAAACCCCGGGCTAAAGTAGGTTCGCCGGCAAAGCGTGGAGGTGCCAGAAGCCGAGGTCCATAGTCGGGTACCATGAAGGGACTGGATTGCGGTACCGCAGGAATGGGCACGGCTGGACCAGAGGTAGACATAGACGAGTCACACAATGCGCCTAGACGAGAGTTAACGGACCGTAGATAGGACAGTACCACCTCCTGCTGAGTTTTCTGACGTAAGACTTCCTGGTGCAGATCGGAGATCTGGGGGCCACCGGGTTCCATGGCCCGAGCAAACTGTAACGGGTCTGGGAGGTGGAACCTCTGTGCAACTATACAAGGGTGCAGTCCTTGTAAGGAAGCGGGTGGCTCCCTGGGAAGACGGGCAGGTAGTCACGGCAAGTGACAGGGACAGTCTCTGGGTAGAGGGGCAGGTAGTCACGGCAAGTGACAGGGACAGTCTCTGGGTAGAAGGGCAGCGGGCTGGTGGCTGGTGAGCGCTCCCAGGTGAGCGGGCGAGAGTCTCTGGACAGGCAGGTGGTCACGGCAAGTGACGGCAGAGCCTCCAGGTAGGCTAGCAGGCAGGTAGCAGGTGAGCGGGCGAGAGTCTCTGGACAGGCAGGTGGTCACGGCAAGTGACGGCAGAGCCTCCAGGTAGGCTAGCAGGCAGGTAGCAGGTGAGCGCTCCCAGGTGAGCAGGCAGGCTGGTCCATAGACAGACTGACAGGTGTCGGAGAGCAGACCGTCGGACCGCAGGCTTGCAAGCTGGTAAGCGGATATCAGGCAGGTATCAAGCAGGAATCTGGCAGATGACTGGCAGGTAACAGGCAGGAATCAGGCAGGTGACTGGCAGGTCACTGGCAATGGGACCTGAGGGCTGAAGCAGAGTGAAAGCTTTGCAACAACATTGCTCGGGCACCTCCATTTTGGAGGAGGTGCCTTATATATGGAGAGGTCCTCCGGCCATTGGCCGGGGACTCCTTAGGACGGCGCGCGCGGCCCCTTTAAGAGAGGGGGAACGCGCGCGCGCCCTAAGCACAGAGGCCGGGGAGCAGCGCGCGCTGCCAGTAGAGCGGGAGGAAGCCGCCGGGCACACAGCGGAGAGGTGAGGGGAACGGCGTCCCTGCCTAGCAGGGGGCAGGGACATCGATGCTACACCTCGCAGCGTACAGTGCAGGCCGGACAGTATAGTCCTCCATACAGTATTATGGGCACCACATAGTCCTCCATACAGTATTATAGGCACCACAGAGTCCTCCATACAGTATTATGGGCACCACATAGTCCTCCATACAGTACAATGGGCCCCACATAGTCCTCCATACAGTATTATGGGCACCACATAGTCCTCCATACAGTATTATGGGCACCACAGAGTCCTCCATACAGTATTATGGGCACCACAGAGTCCTCCATACAGTACAATGGGCCCCACATAGTCCTCCATACAGTATTATGGGCACCACATAGTCTTCCATACAGTATTATGGGCACCATAGAGTCCTCCATACAGTATTATGGGCACCACATAGTCCTCCATACAGTATTATGGGCACCACTAAGTCCTCCATAGAGTATTATGGGCCCCATATAATGCTCCATACAGAATAATGGACCCCATATAATGCTCCATACAAGATACTGGCCCCCATAAAATGCTCCATGCTGAATACTGGCCCCCATATAATGCTCCATACAGAATACTGGCCCCCATATAACGCTCCATACAGGATACTGGTCCCCATATAACACTGGTCAATACAAAAAAATCATCAGCAAAGGTAATATGTTTGTTTTATGGAGTTTGATGTGCTGATTCCAAAAATATGTTTAGTTTTGCTCTATCACATAAAGTTTCTGATATAGAAGCATTTTTGTTATTATGTTATTTCTAAATTTTCAATGTATGTGGTTTTTCTATGTTACTCCCATTTCTTTGCTTGTCGTACTTAATTGTGAATTTTCTTACAGGGATAACATCAGTAAAGTTTTTAGTAAGTTTTATGGGAAAGAGTATTGACAGTGCAGCCAGCCAATGATTGCTTCTCGGAAAGTCACATGTTATGGGGAGAAGCTAACTGTTATGAGGTGGTAAGATTTGAGTCAGTCAGAAAGGATGGTGATGGCAGCAAGGACTGGTATGTGAGACTGTGACAGGAGACGGACCTCTACAGGCATCTTACACTGAGGTGTAACTGAGTGAGGGTCTCCACAGAGAGAAAACCTGAAAGCAGCCAATACCACACTGAGAAACTGCCTGTCTGCAAGTGTTCATCTGTAAGGAGTAGGCTGACCTGCTTACCTCACACCTGTATATAGTTATCTACCAGATTACCTCCAGTAAAATCAGTTCTAATTACAAGCTGCCTCTGTCATCTATGGGGAAATATCTACATACCGGCTCATCGCATTTTTTTTTAGTTTGTCACCACCATTAAATAGTGCTGAGCGAGTATGTTCTGTTAACCCTTTCGCCGAGTATGCTCGGGCGAGCACCGAGTAGTTACAGCTGCTCGGTGTTATGTTTAAATCACTCCCACGTGCATGATTTGGACTGTTTGACAGCTTTATTACATGTGAGGAATGTAAAAGAAACAATCATTCCTCACATGTAATAAAGCTGTCAAACAGTCGCAAATCATGCTCACGGGAGTGATTTAAACATAACACCGAGCAGCTGTAACTACTCGGTGTTCACCCGAGCATACTCGGCAAAAGGGTTAACAGAACATACTCGCTCAACACTACCATTGAACTGAACTTACTCTACTGTTTGATCTGTTTGATCTTATTTAACCCCTTTACAGCCCATGACGTATTAATACGCGTCTGTGCCCTGGGACTTAAGAGCCTGACCCGTATTAGTACGTCATCGCGATCGCTCGCACACACAGGCTGTGTGGGCGCGATCGCCGCCGGGTGTCAGCTAATTGTCACAGCTGACACCCGGTACTATGTGCAGGGAGGGGTCCCGCACCGCTCCCGGCACATTAACCCCCGCAATGCTGCGATCGAAGTCGATCACAGCTTTGCGGTGGCAAGGGGAGGTGATCGCAATACTCACCTCCTCTTCTGGCCTCCAGCGCTGTCTGCCGCGGCTTCCCGGGTGTTGCCATGACGACCCGATGTCGTCATGACAACATCTGGGTCACCAGGCAGCAGGAACATTGTTTGGTCATGCGCAGTGCACGACCAAACAATCTCACTGTGCAGCGCTGACTGCCTGCATGGCACAGTGATGGTGCTCCATCCCTATGCTATGCAGGCGATCAGAATAAAAAAAGTGAAAGTCCCAGAGTGGGACAAAGTAAAAAAGTGTAAAAACTGTCAGAAAGTGAAAAAAAAAAAAAAAAAAATTGTAAAAATATAAAAAATAAAATAAAAAAAATAATCCACCAAAAATAAAAATATAATGTACCCATCAATAAATATTATTATGAAAAAAAAGCAAACAAACAATAAAAGTACACATATTTGGTATTGCCGCGTCCAGAACGACCTGACCTATAAAACTGTCCCACTAGTTAACCCCTTCAGTGAAAACGGTAAAAAAAAAAAGAAGCAAAAAACAATGCTTTAACATCATACTGCCAAACAAAAAATGGAATAACACGCAATCAAAAATATAAATAAAAATGGTTCCGCTGAAAACGTCATCTTGTCCCGCAAAAAACAAGCCACCATACAGCTCCATCATCCGAAAAATCAAAAAGTTATAGCTCTCAGAATAAAGCGATGCAAAAAAATTATTTTTTCTATAAAATAGCTTTTATTGTGTAAAAGCGCCAAAACATAGAAAAGCGATATAAATGTGGTACCGCTGTAAACGTACTGACCCGAAGAATAAAGCTGCCTTATCAATTTTACCACACGAATAAAAAAAAAACAAAAAAACAATTCATGAATTGTTGGTTTTTGTTTATTCTGCCTCCCAAAAATCGGAATAGAAAGCGATCAAACAATGTCACGTGCCTGAAAATGGCACCAATAAAAACGTCAACTCATCCCGCAAAAAACAAGCCATCACATGACTCTGTCTGCCAAAATATGGAAAAATTATAGCTCTCAAAATATGGCGATGCAAAAACTAGATTTTACAAAAAATGCGTCTTTTAAAACCCCATATGATTCTGGTATCGCTGTAATCGCATCGACCCGAAGAATAAAGTCGTCTAATCACTTATACCGCACGAGGAACGGCGTAAGAAATAAACTCTCGGGTTAGGGTTGTGCTAGGGTTAGGGTTGGGCTAGTGTTAGGGCTGGGGTTGGGGTTAGGGTTGGGGTTAGGGTTGTGATGGGGTTGGGATTTTTTTCAAAAGTAAGAAAAAAAGATGACGATATGGCGACTAGTGTTGAGCGCAAGTGCTCGCTACTTGAGTTTGCATCGGGTGCTCTGGTATGCCTTGAGTATCGTGGGTATTTGAGTGACATGCTCAAGTCTCCGCGGCCACATTCAAGAACTTTATTAACCCTTCAGGTGCTTCACAGGAATTTTTGGAATGTGGAAGAAAAAAATGAACATTTAACTTTTTTCACAAAAATGTTACTTTAGACCCAATTTTTTTTATTTTCACAGGGGTAACAAGAAAAAATGGACCCCAAAATTTGTTGTGCAATTTCCCCTGGGCACGCAGATACCCCATATGTGGGGAAAAAGCACTGTTTGGGTGCACGGCAGGGCTCGGAAGGGAAGGAGCGCCATTTGACTTTTTGATTGTAAAATTTGCTTGCATAATTAGCGGATGCCATGTCGCGTTTGGAGAGCCCCTGTGTGCCTAAACATTGGAGCTCCCCCACAAGTCACCCCACTTTGGAAACTAGACCCCAAAAGGCACCTATCTAGATGCATAGTGAGCACTTGGAACCCCCAGGTGCTTCACAAATTAATCCGTAAAAATAAAAAAGTGGTTTTTTTTCCTCTTTTTCATTTTTACGAATCAATTTGTGATGCACCTGGGGTTTCCAAGTGCTCACTATGCATCTAGATAGGTGCCTTGGGGGGGCTAGTTTCCAAAATGGGGTCACTTGTGGGGGAGCTCCAATGTTTAGGCACACAGGGCCTCTCCAAACGCGACATGGTGTTTGCTAACAAATTGAATGGAAAATCGTCTCTAATTGTTAGCGGACACCATGTTGCGTTTGGAGAGCCCCTGTGTGCCTAAACATTGGAGCTGCCCCACAAGTGACCCCATTTTAGAAACTAGACCCCCCAAGGCACCTATCTAGATGCATAGTGAGCACTTGGAACCCCCAGGTGCTTCACAAATTGATTCGTAAAAATGAAAAAGTGGAAAAAAAAACACATTTTTATTTTTACGGATTAATTTGTGAAGCACCTGGGGGTTCCAAGTGCTCACTATGCATCTAGATAGGTGCCTTGGGGGGTCTAGTTTCCAAAATTTGGTCACTTGTGTGGGAGCTCCAATGTTTAGGCACACAGGGGCTCTCCAAACGCGACATGGTTCCAATTTGTTAGCAGACACCATGTCGCGTTTGGAGATCCCCTGTGTGCCTAAACATTGGAGCTCCCCCACAAGTGACCCCATTTTAGAAACTAGACCCCCCAAGGCACCTATCTAGGTGCATAGTGAGCACTTGGAACCCCCAGGTGCTTCACAAATTGATTCGTAAAAATGAAAAAGTGTAAAAAAACCCACATTTTTATTTTTACGGATTAATTTGTGAAGCACCTGGGGGTTCCAAGTGCTCACTATGCATCTAGATAGGTGCCTTTGGGGGTCTAGTTTCCAAAATGGGGTCACTTGTGTGGGAGCTCCAATGTTTAGGCACACAGTGGCTCTCCAAACGCGACATGGTTCCAATTTGTTAGCGGACACCATGTCGCGTTTGGAGAGCCCCTGTGTGCCTAAACATTGGAACTCCCCAACAAGTGACCCCATTTTGGAAACTAGACCCCTCAGGGAACTTATCTAGATGTGTGGTGAGCGCTTGGAACCCCCACGTGTTTTGCAAAGGTTTATGACGTAGAGGCGTGAAAAAAAAAAACATTTTTTTTCCACAAAAACGCTCTTTTAGCCGCAATATTTTTATTTTCACGAGGGTACTAGGAGAAATTGGACCCCAAAAGTTGTTGCACAATTTCTCCTGAGTACGCTGATACCCCATGTGTTGGAGAAAACTACTGTTTGGGCGCATGTCAGGGCTCGGAAGGGAAGGAGTGACGCTTTGGAATGCAGACTTTGATGGAATGGTCTGCGGGCGTCATGTCACGTTCTCAGAGCCCCTGATGTGCCTAAACAGTGGAAATGCCCAACAAGTGCCCCCTTTTTGGAACGGATACCTGATTTGTCAATTTTATAATGTAGTGTTATACGCCAGTTGTGTAGGACAACCTGACAAACACTACACAGCTGAAGTATGACAACCTGACGAACACTACGTCAGCTGTGTAGTGTTCGTCAGGTTGTCATACGTCAGAAATTAATTCAATAGTCCATGGAAGTATGGTACCTTTTGAAGCAGTCTTTCATGCAGAGGCCAGGTTTGTAGGGGCAGGTGTCAAATTGGTAAATGGTGTCCTTGCGTATTCCCCTTCGGTAACACACTCGGCACTTCTTTTGTGCCTTACCTTTTTTTCCGTTGTGAGGGATCTGCCCCGGGAAATACTGGCCCGGTACAATTCGAGGTCCTTCAGTTCCAGAAGTAGTGGGGCCCGCTCCGCCACCACTGCCAAATATCAGGGCCTTGATAACTGTCTCCTGGAAGTGAAGGTACGACGTAGAAGTCTGGCCTGCACATTTTGACAGAAGGAAAGCGTTGTGCATTGCCATCTGAACAATGTGCACGGCCAGCTTCTTATACCATACCTTGGCCTTTCTCAAAGCACTGTACGGCTGGAGGACTTGATCGGAGAGATCAACTCCCCCCATGTACTTGTTGTACCCCACTACACAGTCTGGTTTGGCGACCTGTGTAGTGGAACCTCTTACAGTGCTGAGGGTGCTGCCATCACCATGTATGGTGGTCAAGAGAAGGACATCCCTCTTGTCCTTGTACTTGACCACCAAAAAAAGGTGGTCGCTACATTGGGCTCTGCTCTCACCCCTTCTGAGCAGCTGCCCAATTAGCGTCTTTGGGAGGCCTTTCTGATTTTTGCGGACAGTACCGCAAGCTGCGGTATGTCGCGCAGAGAGGGACTTGAAGAGCGGGATACTTGTATAAAAGTTATCCACGTACAGGTGATAACTAGTGTTGAGCATTCCGATACTGAAATATCGGGTATCGGCCGATATTCGCGGTATCGGAATTCCGATACTTAATTCCGATACTTTTACAATATTGAATACCGGAATCGGAAGTTCCCATAATGCCTGCGCTCTGCAGTGTCTCTGAAGGATGACAAGCTGGATGGCAGCGCTCAGCTGCGATCCAGCCTGTCATCAGAATGCCATCCCAGCGTGGGAGAATTCTCCTGATTGTTTAAAAGCCGGCGCGCGGTAAAAAGCCGCCGGCTTTTAAACAATCACACAGCCCCATACTGCTTCCCCGCAGCCTCCCACCCCGATCCTCCGCTCCCCTCGCCACCTCCCATCCCGATCGTAAGTTAGGACCGGGCGGGGAGCGCAGCACCAAGGAGCGGGGAGCGAAGGACCCGGGCGGGGAAGCCGGCAGTGAAAAGACTTCACCGCCGGCTTTCCCGTTCTGTGCTGCGCTTTCCCGCCGGTTATTTCAAATGAACAGCTGAGGTATCAGGTGATGCCGATCAGCTGTTCATTTGAAGTCGCCGTGGTGCCCTCAGAGGGTTCATGTGAGTTCATGCTTGACTGCATTGCATGAACTCACATGAACTTTCCCACGGTCGCACAGGTCAGCCTCACCTCCCAGACCCGTCATGATTGGTGTGTGTGGGTGTCTGTGCGATGTGTGCGGTGTCTGTGCGATGTCTGCGGGTGTGTGCGGTGTCTGTGCGATGTCTGCGGGTGTGTGCGGTGTCTGTGCGATGTGTGCGGGTGTGTGCGGTGTCTGTGCGATGTGTGCGGGTGTGCGCGGTGTCTGTGCGATGTCTGCGAGTGTGTGCGGGTGTGCGCGGTGTCTGTGCGATGTGTCTGTGCGATGTCTGCGAGTGTGTGCGGGTGTGCGCGGTGTCTGTGCGATGTCTGGGGGTGTGTGCGGTGTCTGTGCGATGTGTGCGGTGTCTGTGCGATGTCTGCGGGTGTGCGCGGTGTCTGTGTGATGTGTGCGGGTGTGTGCGTGCAGGCAGACATAGGCCGATGTGACACTACTACTCCCATCAGCCTGATCCTGCTATTTAAATTGCCCTACTGTGTCCCCAATAAATTTTAAATACATGTCATTGGTGGCCAGTGGTTGCCTACAATAAATTAGTTCATACATTACCTGTCGCCGCCGATCACCACCTAAAATAAAGTAAAAAATAAAAAACTACACCTATACTCACCTAGACACCTAATTCCCCGAAGCCATCGATCTCCTGTAATAAAATATAAAATAATAAACCACAACCTTATCCTTACCCCTCCGTAGTAATCCACGAGTGTCCCACGAAGATCTCCAGTTCAGAGCGGCCACATAGAATGTGACCGCTCTGAACCGCTGCCGCCGCTAGAATGACGGGGCCGTAAAGCAGCCCCGTCATTGCATAAGCGGGTTCACCGGAGTTCAGGCAGCGCTGCTCCGGTCAACTCCTTTACGGCCCTGCTGTATCGTGAGAAATTCCCACGGTACAGCAGTGCCGTAAAGGAGGTCTCCGGAGCTGCGCTGCCTGAATGCACTCCGGTGACCTCAGTCAGTGGCTCCCGCTGCCGGGAGCGGACGTGTTCCCGGCAGTGTGAGCTTACAGCAGCCATGCACAGCTGTCACCATCTCCAGATGTGACAGCTGTGCATGGGAGATCAGCGCAGGAACGTGGACAGGTAACTATTTTTTTTTAGTAAACTAAGAATTTAATAAAATTGTGTGTTTTATTTCAAATAAATTATTTTTTTCTGGGTGTAGTGTGTTTTTTCTTTTTAACACTTTGTAGGTTAGTAATGGGGGTGTCTTATAGACGCCCATCATTACTAACCTGGGCTTCATGGCAGCTGGCGCTGACATGAACCCCAGCCCTATTACCCCCTGCCACCGCACCAGGGCAGCGTGGAAGAGCGAGGCTAAGTGCCAGAATTGGCGCATCCTATGGATGCGCCATTTCTGGGGCGGCTGACGGCTGGTGTTTCTAGCCTGGGAGGGGGCCAATATTCATGGCACCCTTCCTGGGCTATTAATATCAGCCCCCAGCTGTCTGCCTAGCCTTTGCTAGCTATTAAAATAGGGGGGACCCCACGTCATTTTTTTGGGGGGGTTCCCCATTTTAATAGCTAGTAAAGGCTAGGTATTCAGCTGGGGGCTGATATTAGTAGTCTGGGAAGCTCCGTGGGTATTACCCCCTTCCCAGGCTTCAAACATCTTCCCCAGCCGTCTGCTTAACCTCCGCTAGAGACTAAAATTATGGGGGATCCCACGCCAATTTTTTTTTTAAATAAATCCTTTATTTTAACACTAAATGACATTTGAGGAGTTAATAAAGATGCAGTCCCTAAATTATTATTTATTTTTTAATTAATTTTTCCCAAACATTTTGACGTGGGCTTTGCTATATTTTTGTATGCCAGCCAGGTACAGCATCCAGCTTCTATGAACGCGCCATTTTCCGGGGTGGCTGTGGACTGCAATTTGCAGCGGGGGGGGCCCCAGAAAGCTTGGGTCTCCCTGCGCTGCAGATTCCAGCCCCCAGCTGCCTAGTTGTACCTGGCTGGACACAAAAATAGGGCGAAGCTCCACGTATTTTTTTTTAAATTATTTCATGAAATTCATGAAATAATAAAGAAAAAAAGGGCTTCCCTATATTGTTGTGTCCGGCCAGGTACAAATAGGCAGCTGGTGGTTGGGGGACAGCCCGTTCCTGCCTGCTGTGCCTGGCTGGACACAAATATAGTGCAAAGCCCCACGTCAATTTTTTTTTAATTATTTCAGGAAATTCATGAAATAATTAAAAAAAAATTGATGTGGGGCTGCGTCCTATATTTGTGTCCAGCCAGGTACAGCAGGCAGGAACGGGCTGCCCCCAACCACCAGCTGCCTATTTGTACCTGGCCGGACACAACAATATAGGGAAGCCCTTTTTTTAAAAAATTATTTCATGAAATAATTAAAAAAAAATTGACGTGGCGCTTCGCACTATATTTGGGTCCAGCCAGGTACAGCAGGCAGGAACGGGCTGCCCCCAACCACGAGCTGCCTATTTGTACCTGGCCGGACACAACAATATAGGGAAGCCCTTTTTTTCTTAATTATTTCATGAATTTCATGAAATAATTTAAAAAAAAAATACGTGGGGCTTCGCCCTATTTTTGTGTCCAGCCAGGTACAACTAGGCAGCTGGGGGCTGGAATCTGCAGCGCAGGGAGGCCCAAGCTTTCTGGGCCCCACCCGCTGCAAATTGCAGTCCGCAGCCGCCCCGGAAAATGGCGCGTTCATAGAAGCGCCATCTTCTGGCGCTGTACCCAACTCATCCAGGGCCCTGGTGCGGTGGCTCACTGGGTAATAAAGGGGTTAAGGCCAGCTTGGCATTATCAGCTGGCCCTAAGCCCGAAATTCATGGGGTCACGCCAATATTAGACATGACCACCATGAATTTCTAGTAAAGTATTTAAAAAAAACACAACACCCAGAATAAAGTCCTTTAATTGAAATAAAGACACAATTCTTTATTGTTCTAAATTAAACTATACTTACCATCACGCCCATTCCAGCTGAAGCCAACGATCTCCTGCAATAAAAGAAAAATAATAAACCAACCTCATCCTTACCTTCCCATGGATCCCACGACAGCTTCAGCTCTGCTACATCGAGATGACAGGCTGGACCGCAGCAGAACGCTGGCATCCAGCCTGTCATCCCGCAGACACTGAGAAGCGCAGGCATGCTTGCGCTCCTCAGTGTCTCTCTGTGACGGCATAAAGATGAGCCGAGTTCATGTCCAATGAACTCAGCTCACCTCATGCACGTCACTGACAGCGTGGGAAAATTCTCCTGCACTCAGCGCTTCAGCGTGAGAATTCTCCCACGCTGTCAGTGACGTACATGAAGTGAGCTGAGTTCATTGAACATGAGCTCACCTCATGCACGTCACTGACAGCGTGGGGAAATTCTCACGCTGAAGCGCTGAGTGCAGGAGAATTTTCCCACGCTGTCAGTGACGTGCATGAGGTGAGGTCACGTCCAATGAACTCGGCTCACCTCATGCACGTCACTGACAGCGTGGGAAAATTCTCCTGCACTCAGCGCTTCAGCGTGAGAATTCTCCCACGCTGTCAGTGACGTGCATGAGGTGAGCCGAGTTCATTGTCGGCTCATCTGGATGCCGTCACAGAGAGACACTGAGGAGCGCAAGCATGCCTGCGCTTCTCAGTGTCTGCGGGATGACAGGCTGGATGGCAGCGTTCTGCTGCGGTCCAGCCTGTCATCTCGATGTAGCAGAGCTGGAGCCGTCGTGGGAACCATGGAAAGGTAAGGATGAGGTTGCTTTATTATTTTTCTTTTATTGCAGGAGATCGTTGGCTTCAGCTGGTAATGGGCGTGACGGTAAGTATGGTTTAATTTAGAACAATAAAGAATTGTGTGTTTATTTCAATTAAAGGACTTTATTCTGGGTGTTTGTGTTTTTTTTTTAACTTTCACTATGGGGTTAGTAATGGGGGTGTCTTATAGACGCCTCTCCATTACTAACCTGGGCTTGATGTCAGCTGGCATTATAAGCTGACATCAACCCCAGCCCTATTACCCCACTGCCACCGCTACAGGGCAGTGGGAAGAGCGAGGCTAAGTGCCAGAATTGGCGCATCCTATGGATGCGCCATTTCTGGGGCGGCTGACGGCTGGTGTTTCTAGCCTGGGAGGGGGCCAATATTCATGGCTCCCTTCCTGGGCTATTAATATCAGCCCCCAGCTGTCTGCCTAGCCTTTGCTAGCTATTAAAATAGGGGGGACCCCACGTCATTTTTTTTGGGGGGTCCCCCATTTTAATAGCTAGTAAAGGCTAGGTATTCAGCTGGGGGCTGATATTAGTAGCCTGGGAAGCTCCGTGGGTATTACCCCCTTCCCAGGCTTCAAACATCTGCCCCAGCTGTCTGCTTAACCTCCGCTAGAGACTAAAATTATGGGGAACCCCACGCCAATTTTTTTTTAATAAATCCTTTATTTTAACACTAAATGACAAGTACAGTAAGCAACACTGTCACTGTACTTCATATATATGTGACTGACATGTTTCTATCTATCTAATCTATGTGTGAAGCTCTATTCTTTCTGTTGTAAATTGTCGGGTACCGGTGTATGCGCTGATGAATTGCCGGCTTTTCGCATACATTCTACATTATTCTTAGTTGTTTTACTTCATGTAGAATTAACCTACAAGGAAAGAAAGGGTTTATTTTCATTCCGATATTAGTGTCCCATTGACTTGCATTGGTTTCCGGTATCGGAATCGGCGATATCCGATACTTTTTGAGTATCGGTCCGATCCAATCCGATACGATATTTCCTGATATCGGAAGGTATCGCTCAACACTAGTGATAACCTTTATCCAGCAGTGGGTGCACCAAGTCCCACACAATTTTCCCACTCACTCCCAGAACAGGGGGGCATTCAGGGGGTTCAATCCGGGAGTCCTTCCCTTCATAAACTCTAAACTTGTGAGTGTACCCTGAGGTACTCTCACAAAGTTTATACAGCTTGATCCCTTACCTGGACCTTTTACTGGGCAGGTACTGCCGGAATCCAAGCCGCCCCTTAAAAGAAATTAAGGACTCATCCATGCAGATGTCCCTTTGGGGCACGTACACTTCACCAAACTTGTTGTTGAAGTGCTCGATGACCGGCCGAACTTTGAAAAGACGATCAAAGTTCGGGTCATTGCGTGCAGGACACCTTGCATTATCTTGGTAATGCAAGAACTTGCGGATGGCCTCAAAACGTGTCCGGGTCATGACCATTCGGAACACTGGAGTGTTATACAAAACGTCAACACTCCAGTATTGCCGAACCTCTGTTTTTTTCAGGATCCCCATATGAAGGACCAGGCCCCAAAACTTCATCATTTCTTCTGCGTCTACAGGAGACCAGTTAGAAAATGATGAAGAGGGGTTTTGTTCCAAAAATTGATGAGCATACAAATTAGTTTGGCCCACCATGAGGTTTATAAAATCCTCAGAGAAAAAGACTTTGAAAAGTCTATTTTTGTGAGGCCGGTGGTGTCAAACTTGATTCCTGATTCCGCCACGAAATCAGGAATCAGTTTCGGGGGGCGAGGTCCATATGCGGCCAGTAGTGGGGGGCGCTGGAACATCTTCTCTCCTGCGACGACTGCGGGGCGGTCCAGCAGCACCGGAGGAGGAAGAAGAGGAGGAAG